>NC_090446.1:62782129-64032129 GCF_031143425.1 Pleurodeles waltl | reverse complement strand
AAAAAACCACGCAAACGCATACTAAACATCAATGAGCCCCTAGCGGTGGGCACCACCAACTTATCCAAGCCGCTAAGAGAACCGCCTTTAAAGACTGAATCAACAACAATGCACACAGCCACAAGAAGCTCTTCAACATCGTGAAAGAACTCTCCAACGCCAACGACATCCCGCCATTCCAAGACCTCTGCGACTCACTAGCCTTCTACTTCCACCGCAATATTTTAGACATCCATGACAGCTTCAGCACCCAGATCTCTGCGGCAACCACCAATACCACAGATTCACCTCCAACCAATCTCCTGCTCTCTTGGACCCCTGTCAACGACACCATTGGAATAATGAACACCATCCGCGGCTCTCCATCTGACCCCTGCCCTCACCACATCCTCAACAAAGCAAGCTCCGTAATCACACCCCAACTACGAAGATCATCAACAGCTTCGTTGAGTCTGCCACCTTCCCGGAGAGCTGGAAATACGCTGAGATCAACATCCTCCTCAAAAAACCCAAGGGGGACCCAAAGGACCTCAAGAACTTCCGGTCTATCTCTCTGCTCCCCTTCCCGGCAAAAGTCATTGAGAAGGCTGTCAACAGACAACTAACCCGCTTCCTCGAGGAGAACTGCACCCTGGACCCTTTCCAATCCGGATTCTGCAGCAACCACAGTACCAAAACCACTCTCATCATCGCCACCGATGACGTCAGAACCATACTGGACAGTGGCAAAACCACAGCCCTCATCCTCCTGGACCTCTCGGCCATGTTCAACACCGTCTGCCACCACACCCTACAATCACACCTCAGCAATGCAGGAATCCGTGACAGAGCCCTGGACTCGTTCACCTCCTATCTCACTGGCAGAACCCAGAGAGTCTGCCTCCCCCATTTCATCCGAAGCCACCAAAATCATCTGCGGTGTACCCCAGGGTTCGCCCCTAAGCTCGACATTCTTTAATGTCTACATGGCCACTTGCTAACATCGCCTGGTCCCACAACCTCAACATCATCTCACCCAGCTTATCCTCTCCCTCACCAAGGACTCCACCAAGACAAACCTCCACAAAGGAAGGAAGGCCATCTCCGAATGGATGAAGAGCAGCTGCATCAAACTCAATTCCAACAAGATGGAAGTCCTCATCTTTGTCTCCACCCCCTACTCATGGGATGACTTCTGGTGGCCTGCCACTCTTTGGAGCCGCTCCGACTCCCAAAGACCATGCACGCAACCTAGGATTCATCTTGGGCTCCTCATTATCCATGACCCAGCAAGTCAATGCCATCTCCTCCTCCTGCTTCAACACCCTCCGCATGCTCCGAAATATCTACATATGGATACCCACTGAAACCGGGAGAACAGTCACCCAAGCCATCGTAAGCATTAAACTGGACTAAGGCAATGCCCTCTACACAGGAACCACAGCCAAACTCCAGAAGAGGCTGCAACGCATCGAGAACACCTCTGCACGCCTCATCCTGGACATTCCTCACCACTGCCACATCACAGACCACCTGAGGAACCTGCACTGGATCCGAGTAAACACGAGAATCACCTTCAAACTCCTCACCCATGCTCACAAAGCACTGCACAACACAGTACCAAAATACCTCAACAGACGGCTCTCCTTCTTCACTCTGACCCAGTATCTCCGCTCCACCGACCTCGCCCTGGCAACCGTCCTGTGCATCCACAGTACTACAACTGGCGGTAGATCATTCTTGCACCTCGCTGCCAAAACGTGGAACACTCTTCCAACCCACCTGCGCCAAACCAAAGACCTCCTTACCTTCAGGAAACTTCTCAAGACCTGGCTGTTCGACAGTAGCAGAACCTCCTCCCCCTCTTCAGCACCTTGAGACCCTCATGGGTGAGTAGTGTGCTTTACAAATTCCTGATTGATTGATTGATTGATATCGTTAATTTCACCAGCGCACCCCACGCATGCAGATATCCATAAAAAATTGTTGTTTCCTGGTAATGCATGGTATTTTGCTGCACATGTAGGTTATGCGTCGAATATATTCACGCAAACTACGTATGCATCAAAAAAATACACGCAAGATGGAAAACGGGGTGCAAATGGGATAGGAAGTGATGTAATAGGAAATCCTGTTTACAGACATAATACAGTGGGTGTACTTTTACTTTCACTTTACAGTCTGTGCTTTTTCTTAACTGTGTGGCTGTGTCTTGGTGTTGCTCTTGTTTGGATTGTGTATAATGTATCTTGGGGTGTGTATCTTTTGCCTTTATGTGTATTCTATTTGTATACTGTACCTGTGTAAGTATTTTTGTGTATTTTAGTGTTGTTTGAATTGTATTTGCACTGTAAGGTTTTTGTTTCGGGGTTAGATTAGTTGGGTTACATGGGGTTTGTAATTTGGTTTGTAAGTTTTCTTTTTCCTGATTTATTTTCCTTACTTTTCCCCTTTTATTCTTGAAATTTTGTGCCATAACATGTCGGGAAGGGTGAGACTGAGCCACATGGATGAGGAGGAACTTGGGGCCTTTGTGTGGCTGGTATGCCACTTTCTTCCAATGATGCTGGAGTTGGGGGCCATGTCATACAGGGGTATCACACGTAGGCAAGGCGGCTGCATTGGGCCAAGGTGCTCTTCCACCTGAAACATGTGTTCAACACCTCAAGGAACGAGCACCAGCTGAAGCATCGGTGGGCTGACCTGGTGGCCCGAGTACAGGACCTGCTGGACCACCTGGGTGTGGTGATCTGTGGCCCTGTTGGTGAATATCACATTGGCAAATGTGTACAGTAGAATGCTCCTGAGTGATAGTAGCAGATGTCTTGATGTGCTGCATGCAATGTTTGTGGCCATGTGGAATCCAAGTAGAACAAATTGTTAGTGTACCAGTGCTGAGATGTGTTACACATGTTTATACATGTTAATAATGCAGTCCAGAGCTTCGTTGAGCCACGTCTGACTATTACTTCGGGCCATATGTACCAATCTATTTATAATTTTCACAAACGGCCTAGTTTTCAGATTATTTGTGTTTACGTTAGGAAAAATATTCATTCGAATGCACAACCCCAATTTTGCCATTCTGCTATCACATTGCCCAATCATAAAACAGGGTTTGTTAGTGGCATTTAGGAATGGGCTTTCCTATCCTATTATTGAGTTGCAGGCTGCTGATTGTTTTTTCTTGGGCACAAATGCTGGCACTAAACAATTGCAGTTACCATCCGTTTCAAGTTGGTGCTAACCCATTTGCAAAAGGGAGGGGAGGGGTCCCCATGGGATCCTTTCCCCTTTCTGAATGCATGGCCAAAAATTGATTCTGAGCAGGAAGTTTTGGCACCGACCACTGACTGCTTCCAAAAAAATTCTTCAGTCATAATATAGGTTTTTGAAATACTTTCTGTTGACTCCTGCTGAAATAAGGCTGCAATTAAATTAATATTTACATCCCTATTTGAAAGCAGTCACAGCCAAGCAGGCCAGCATCCCTGTGAGTGCTGCCATTCCCAAGGGGTTTGCAAAATGAGACCTATCTTGTCATTATTCATGATGTAGGTCATTTGCTACCCTATTTCTGAATTGCAAACACTGTCATTGAGAGTGTTCTTCCTTAGATCATCCAACTTGCTAATTGCTAGTTGCTAAGTTTCGCAATGTGTGACTCACAAAACCTGATCTTTGTACATATGACCCTGAGTAACATATTTCCGTTGCAATGACAGCACCTGTGCCCATGCATTCTGTCAATGATGATCAGCAGCTAAGACACTGTCAGCATACCATATTTCACTGTTTTGGGACAGCAAAGTGGGCTATCCATGTTTAGCGCTACATTGTCATCATTATACACACATGGTACCTGCCGTCATATTGGCATAGCGGGCATATACGGCTTAGGGGATACTACCAATGAGGCATTTGTTACCTACATACAACTGTGACACATCTGTTATGGACCAATGAATGCTCAATAATTGCTGACTGAAAATGTACCCACATGTCCATCACACAGTTAATCGTTGTCCCTTGATGCACAATCCACAATACCTGAGTCACTTGTACTGCATTGCTCCAGGGAAGTGCCATTGCAATTGTCACCTAATTACAAATCATGACATGGAGTACCATCTGAAATAGAATAGCCACAAATCTTTGTAGTCAGGTTTAGCACCACATGATTGTTAGGCCCAGTGCATGTGTGCATATGTGTGTCTATCACTCACTGGAGTGTCAGTGTCAATTCATTTTGCAGTGGTATGTCTGTTGGAGTGTCTACATGCAGGATCAGCAGCTCACTCATATAAAATATCACACACTGTGATATGTTGTCCACACGTTTGTACAGTGATCAGACAGTGAGCATATATTTCCTTTCCATGTCTTACAGGTGGACTGGCTCCCTATACTATCGGGAAGTGGCTCGATTTGAGGACCCAGACGTATCCAGTAAGTGTGAAAATGTCTGTCCTGTGTAGTGATTGCAGCTGTTGTGTGAGTGACTCTTGTGTGTTGCACTCATTGCAAGATATGATGAGCTGGCACATGAGCTGATCTATTACTTGATTGGAGGTTGACATAGTGTTCCATACAAGGGTTAGACATTCACAGGCTGAGAGTCATATCTTGGGAGTCTTGTGCGCAATAGGCAACAGCATGTGAACAAGGTGATTAGCCACATGTAGGCCCACATTTGGTTTGGAAGTGCTCCAGTGTCAGGATATTGCCAGCAAGTCATACCCTAATTTTCACAAGACAGTGATGCATCAATTTTCAACACAAAATTGCGCATTCCTGTATTGCAATGTACATGTAGGACTGTATGGGTAACTGTCACCCAGCATCTAGCCCCATATGTTGTACTCCATTTACGTGATACTTGGGTGGTATGTTATAGGCGTACATGCAGGTCAAGGCCAGATGTGTGCTGGCATCAATGTGGGTAATTGTGGAAATGTGTTGGCAGATCAGGTGTTGATGTTTGTCCACAAATGGAACCATGAATGTAGATGTTATTGACCAATGGATACCTCACTCCTAGTTGGCAGGCCTCCTCACATATGTTCCACTCACTAAATCCATGTACAGGTGGACATGGCTTCGTGGTTGTCCTTGACAGTTGTGATGATGTATTGCATTCCCATCCCCCTGAGGCACAGGTGTAGAGGGACCACATATATGTAGGTAGGTATAATGGTCACAGTGTAGATGACAGTCATCTAATTTAAGCAGGCATGTGTCCCAAACAACACTGACCCCTTATGATTGGCAACGGCATACCATCCTGCCAATTACATCTACAAATCACTGGTCTTGGGTGCCTTGAAGTTGATCCAGATGATAGGGATTAGTGAGCCTGGCACATGTTAAGTACTTACTGCATTTGCATTGTGACACATTGCACTACATGAATGCACAGATCAATTTATTTGGTACACCCCTTGTTGTGCTTTGCTGTGCTGTTAAATGCTTGATGGTTAGGCAGTGTTACCATGTCCTTCCTCAGGGACAATTTATCATCTGTTCTGTCATTCAGACTGCATGTGCAATTTGAGGGAGAGTTAGATTATCATCTGTACATGCATCACACAATGATGACACTATGGTTGCCTGTCTCATTTTTTCAGCTGCCAACATGAATGCCCCGGAGATAAGGGATTTCCAGAGGCGGGCAGTGAGGTACAGGCACATCTTGGATGTGGAGTCTGGGTTGCGGATGATGGCAAGATGCTATCGGAGGGAGAGAGCCACAGGATCATGGCGTGCTTTCAGCCAAGGAGGACCGGCATTGACTACAACAGGTGGAGCCACCACCACAACTGTAGGCAGTAGCACAGCAGCCACCAGTTCATCAGCACCACCTGCTGCACCCTCAATCTCAGGGCCAACACACACAACACCTGCTGAACCTTCCGTTCCCCAACCATGACACCTGCAGGAGCAACTACGTCAGGGACACAGAGCACCACAGCAGCTGCTTTGGACATGGCTGCAATATCACAGCTACAGAGGGACATGAGAAAAGTCCTAAAGAAGCTTGACACTCTCCAGCGGGATGTGGACAGGAATAGCCAGAGGCTAAAGTCAATCCAAAAAATTCTGAAGAGGGCAAACCTCTGAAATCCTGCCTTACCTTACCCCTAATTCCATCCCCTCCCTCCTCTTTCCTTATCCACGTTTCTAGTGGGTTTCGGGGGTTTAGTGATAGGTTAGAGTAGGCTAGTAGTTTAGATAGGATAAGTAGCTTGGGGTGTGGGGGTGGTTTCATATTATTGCATGTTAGTTTGTGGGTGGGTGCATGGGGGTTAATGTTGGGGATTTTGTGTTTTCTAATTAATTATTTTTTTTAAATACAAAAATGTATATATTTGTTTAGTATTAGTTAGTATCTATTTAGGTTAGTATTTGTTGTCCTACGTGTGTCCCGTCATTTAAGGGGGTTGGAGGGTAAATGTTTAGAGTGTTTAGTTAAATGTGGTAAGTAAGTTTAGCATAGGGTAGTTAAGGCCAGTTGTGGGTAATGTATAGTTAGGATGGGTTAGGTTAGTATAGGTGTGTGACATAGTTTTAAGTTCTCTTTTATACATAGTTATTAAAGTTTTAGGTAGTCTTTTACTGCATGTGTCATATACTTGGGGATCTAGGTCTAGCCTGTGTATTCCGTCCTGCATCCACATCCCCACTCTTGACATGTTAATTCCCACTTCCAACTGAGCTGTCACATTGGCAGCTACAACAAAGCTAAATCTCTATGCATCTGCCATCCATTTTACCCACCACTCAAGTTGACTATTGTTCCCATGTATTGGACAGGTAGGTGTGATTTTAAAGCTGTTATTTTTTGGGTCCTGTGTTGGAATCTTGGGTACTGTGGGACATCTGCCTGCAGCCTGATGTTCATGTGAACACTTCTAAACTGAGTAGTGTCAATTTCTGATGATGTCAAGTATACAAAATTCACGCCTAGGTGTTTTAATTGTACTCCCAGCTGATGTGATTGGCCAGACACTCTTACACAGCCATTCCTGTCATATGTTGTGGGTGTGGCATGTATGTTTTGAGGCAAATGTCACATACACAATGACTTTCTTGTAGGGGATGTGGCCAGCATTGAGTTGCATCTTGTAGATACCTTTGGTCTGAAATATACTATTATTACACTGCATTTGCCTCATTTGTTAACAATTTTTGTACGTTTGTGCTGCTTTTACTTCAGAAATGAGGCACAGGCAGCACAGAAGATTTAGAAGTCTTGGCCCTTGTGCGTAAATATCTGCCCACATTATTTCTGCACTTGGGTATTGACACTCTTTGACCATTGACATGTTACATGCATCTCAAATCTCCAGCAAAGTAGATGTGTCACATTACACAGAGACAAAGTGGTTGTGTAGGTGCTATTTATTTTAAAGTGTTGTAGTGCAATATTTACATAGTCCCGGTTTGTGAGCCCATTAGTTTAAAGCATTCTATGGTGACTCAACACAAGTGCAAGGTTGAGGGACATGTCATTGGACATGCTGAGATGAAGTGTCATTCAGTGCAGAGGAACATGAATTGCCAATTGGGTAGTGAGAGACAATTGCAGTCCATAGTGGTAAGGTTAACAGTGTGTCAGTGAGTAGTGCATTTCACCAACTGTAGCAACAGTGGCATGTTGTCAAGCACAGGAAAAAGGAAAAACAGTGCCCAATTAGCATGGACTGGTGCTACCGGGTACTCCTACGGGTGAAGATCTGTTCCACATCTTCATCCTTTGGTGTGTGTGTCGTCTCCTCTGCCCTTGATGGTGGTGGTGTTGGGTTTGAAGGGGCAACACACACTTCAGTGGTTGGAGAAGTAGACTCCAAATTCCTGGCAGCTGCCATCTGTGGAACTAGATATGGCATAACTGCAGCAAGCAGGAGCTGCTGATTATTGAGTATGGCAGCAACATCCCTATGATAGCCAGCCATGTCTGCCATGAGGGAGTCTAGCTTGTTGTCATGCATGCAGCTGCAAGACTGGAAGGGCAGGTGTTGTGGCAACTCCCTCACAGAAGTGGTGAGGTCCCGCACACACTGTTGGACTTCTTGTAGAAGTAATTGGGTAACTTGTATGGCTGCTGACTGTTCTGCGGATGTCATCATGCACATGCCCATCCCCTCAAGGCTGTCTGCCATAGTTTGCATCCCCACCCGCACCTCCTTGGCTAGCTCCCGCTGTACTCCCACAGTTGTCCTCTCAAAGGTGGTCCCAGTGTCATCAGAGTCCTCAGCTGTGTTTGAGCTGGCAGGTCATACAATTGGGGTCATGGGTGGTTCCTCTGGGATGGCTGCTACATGTGTGCTCCTCCTTGCGACTGGAGGTGGTGTCTGGAGGGTTCCCAGGACATCTTGGAGTGTTTCCTGGCTGATGGTTGTCAGCTGGTCATCCATGTCATCAGGGTAGTCCAGGACAGACAGATCCACAGGAGAGCCATCGTCCTCTGCAATGAGATATTGTACAATTAGTGTCTCTGTGTTGTGCCAGTTGTAATGTGACGTCACTGATTTCCTATTGGTGGTATGTTGTAATCTGGGTTCCCATGCATTGTTCCAGTCAGTAATGTTTGCAGTCTCTCAGGCCTATGCCCCACCTGCGTGCCACATGTAGTGTGGGCAGTTGGGGGATTTATCTGTGTCACATCTTCTAGGTGTGGTTTCTGTCCAAATTGTGGCTTGCCGCCTTCTTGTCCTAATCAACCCTCCCTCTGCTACCATTAGCATGGTGAGACCTTGCAATGCTTGTTGGTGTGCTGATGCCACATGCACCACACATAACAATTTGGCCCTGTCCCAGTCTATCATTTTTCACATACACCTATACAGTGCTGAGACCTAGTACCATACCATGTATTGCATTTTCATGAAACAGTACAGGTGTCACCATTGGTAGTCTCTCATGTTGATGTTTGCGTATGTGTGCTACGTTGCATTGCACTGATTGGCCATGGCAGAGTTCCATTTCCTCTTATGACTGTGTGGGTGTGATTGCCTAGCTACACACGTATGTCCTCCCCCTCAATGCATTTGTCTAAGCACTATGACACCTGAGATGTTGCATGGTGGCATTGCAGCTATTGTGACACAGGCACAGGGCCCTGGAATGGGCAGCATGGGTATGCGATTACTGCTGTGTACTTCATAATGTATGTGACAGTACCTGATGTTTATTGAGTCTATGGACATAAACAGTTGACAGGATTTGCACTTGGATAGGGATTGATGGGGATGGATCACGTACTCATACTGATCCCTCATTTTGAGTGTGTTTGTGCCATTTCCTGATTGACCAGCACACACAGCACAGGTAGTAGTGGCAAGTGTGGTCAATGGTAAATGCCGCTTGAGCCAATGACCTGAGACTGGACATTGTCCTCTAGCTTGCATTCTGACAATACGAGCTGTCCTGTGACAGCAGCCAAGTTTTACGTTCTTCCCTACCCTCCTGGTCTGCTTCAGCATTTCCAGCAGCCTTGGCATGGCGGTGTACCCCCATGCAAAGGTTGTTGGTGTTGTGCTGTGCCCCTGGATGCCCCTGCACAGCCCACGCACCCGTGCCGTGCCTCTGTGCCCTTTCCACTGCATGATCTTCAGGGCTGACATGCATTGTATAGTAGATATGTGCCTCCCCCTTCTTGCATTTGACATTTAGGTATTTTGACCCCACATGCAACTTACCCTGCATATATGTTGTTTCCTGGTATCTGCGTTTCCTGTCCTGCAATTCCTGTGGCGATTTCCTCCTGGATGACAGCTGCAACCATGTCCTCCATCTCGTCCAGGTCCTCTTGCGGTACTGGACTCCCACCTCCGGTCTGCAGTGCTGCCTTCCTGTTCCTTGCCATTTTCTCCTTTGCCTGCACTTGCAGTCATGCTAGCGTTTTTTACGCTCAGTGACAGTTCTCCAGACCTCTGCCACACTGTTAATCTTGTCCACAATTTGTTACCAAGTCGCCTCTCTCCTTCCAATTGGCAATTTAGAGGTGATGAATAATTGATGCTGGTGCTCCGTCACTTCTCTGACCAGGATTTCATGCTCCTCTGCGCTGAAGCGACACTTCCTCTTCTTGTTTCTCCCCTGGATCTTGTCTGTGTCCTCCTGGCTGGTTCCTGGTTGATTGATTGAGGTCTCCCTGGGGTCTCTCCTGTCTTCTGGGATCCATTTTGGGGCTCCTTATCACTGTTTGCTGCATTTGCATTGCTTTTTGACGCTATTGCGGTGAAAAATGGCGCATTTCCGTTTTGCAATGTTTTTCCATGCCACAAACCGGATTCAAGTCATTTTTCTTGTGTTAATGTCATTTTGCCTTAAGACAAGGCGCAATGGTTAGCGTCAGAAAAATAACTCTAACCTGTTCTTAGCACCACTGTGCGTCAAAGTATAAATTTGACGCACCGGTGGCGTTGAGAAATGGCGTCAGACAGCGCTAAAATTAGTTACGCAAAACTGCATTAGCGCAGTTTTGCATCAAAAAGTATAAATCCGGGCCCAAGTGTGTGAGCCTGTGAATAAATATAAGTGATAGCGTGTGATCATA
Organism: Pleurodeles waltl; assembly: GCF_031143425.1. Lineage (NCBI taxonomy): Eukaryota > Metazoa > Chordata > Amphibia > Caudata > Salamandridae > Pleurodeles > Pleurodeles waltl. Next base: position 64,021,589 of record NC_090446.1, on the reverse strand, counting down.
TTAGTGAGACAGTGTGCTTGTGAGTGTGCCTGAGATAGTGAGTAAGGCAGTCTGTGATTATGTGAGTGTGACAGTGAGTGGGATAGCGAATGGGCATATGGGACAATGTGATTGTGTGAGTGAGACAATGATTGTTACAGCATGTGAGTGTGTGAGTGAACAACACGTAAATAAGACAGTTTATGATTGAGACAGCATGTATTTGAGACAGTGTGAAAGACAGTGAGTGATCATATCAGTGAGTATGAGTGGGGCAATGTACATTTTTGAGCATGTGATTAAGACAGGGTGTAAACCTTTAGGTCAGTGTGTGATACAGTATGAAATACCCTATGAGGATGTGCATGTGCACAATCATACTTGTCAACATGTGAGACAGTGTTTGAGCATGTGAGAGTGTAAGCATGTGATAATATGTGTGTTATTCTTGCAAGTCTGCCACTTGTCAGAGCATGCTGAAGGTAATTCTTGGATTACAGCATAACCCTTAGTAATATGCTAGCACCAGTGTACTAGAGGTAACCTTTGGTGAAGTGAAGGCACTTGTGCCAAAATGCAGGCAGTGGCATACTGGAAGTAATATTTAGTATTCAGGGCACCTTTGCTTTGCTAAAATTGCCAGTAGTGTCATATTGAAGGGGCTTCTTGGTAAAAGAAATGGCAACTATGCCATACTGGGGAGGTGTGAGTCAATCATAACAAAACACTCAATCTGCCATACCAGAAGCATTTTGTAAAATATAGGTTAGGATATTAGTAGGTTTGGGCAGAATTATAATTCCACTTGTGTAATTGGTGGAATTTGGTTACTCCTCATTATGTTCGTAATGCAGAGTTTCTGCCAAATTCCGGCAATCGGCGCATGGTGATGTTCAGAGGAACAACGTGAAGCTCTGCAACATGTGCCTGTAAGCGCGAGCTGTTTTCCAGCCCCTGGTGCGATTGCCAGTCGCCACAAAGCCTTCTGGCACCATTTTTATAATGCCAGCAGATGCGAGCGGTCAGAGAGGGCGGCTGTTTGAGCAGATATGTTGCTGCTTAAGTATATTTTCCACTCGAGCACTAGCAAAATCAACTCGAATGGCCAGATAAGCACCTGCACAACGCGTGGAGCTGTTTGCGCTGATGTTCTGTGCTGTTCGCACTACCAGTGCTAAATTGCAGCATGAGCTGTATATTTTCTGCTCGTTGCTGGAATTTCGTGAAAGTTTGCTGAGTTTTTCTGTAACGCCACCAAATTCTGTTTGAACTCTCCTTGAGTTCTGCCCACCCCTATTTATTCGTTTTTATGCTTTATTGAGCATGTAAATACCCAAATGTTTCCTGTTGCAGATACTGATATCTGGATATATCTGAGCTGGAACAGTTTAAATAAAAATGTTTTGAGAGCTTTTCTGAAAGGCATCAGGTGGTTTCCCACTCTGAGTGAGAAAGTCAGGGTGTTCAATGTTTTTGCAGTCACAGCTTTGAAAGATCTGCCCCCAACCTGGTTTTACTCAATGTGGGCACTTTAACTAAACAAGCAGGGATGGTGCGTAGTGATCTGATTTGGGCATAGCTCTGCAAGAAAGCTGAGATGCAATTCTTAGCATGCTTCTTCAAGTGCACTGCTTTGCGACAGTAGCAACGAGCATGGAAAGGTCATCTTTTCTCTATTCAGAACCAATGAATTGTTCTCAAATACTGAGATATGTGCTCTTTTGTTGGGATAGTGAGGACTAGCCTAGCTTCTGAATAACCTGGAGTTTCTTTTGAGCATATTTGTAAGCTCCAGATATAGTACATTCAAGTAGTCAAGCTGTCTATTGACCAGGACTTGAACAAATGCTTGTTTCTGCTCCTCTGGGATGAGGGGAAGAATCTTTCCCAGCATCTTCATGGTGTAACAGCAGGTGGCAAACAGTTTGGCTACTCACGCTTGAAAGTCAATTTGCTGTAAAAAAATGTACTAAGATTGAAGGTTTTTTCGACAGGAATGGAGGGTGTTCCTAGAGATTATGGACACGATGTGTCTGCCCAAGCTGGGATTTTACAAAAAACTCTTTTTTTTTAATCAGAGTTAAGTTTCAAAGAGTTGGCATTCTACCAGGACGCTAAACCGTGAGCCATGGGTTAAAGGGAAGTACGTATCCAGTGTGCTTGATTGACTCAGCCGAATGAGGGATATATTACTGAGTAACTGTTTTGACTTGGTTTTGATTACTCTTGGCTTTCCGCTCTTTTTCTGGCAGACATAAGGTCCAATTCCCAAATCTATATATGGCATATGCTTACGTTTGCAATGAAAATAGCTCTATTTGTGCCTGTCAGGAATCCACAAAGCAAGGCTGGCAGGTGTAAGTGGTTGTAAACCACCAAAACATAGTAATATGCAGTAATAAACTCAGTTGGTGAGGAGTGGATGACTTATGTGTTATCATAGAGTTATAGTACAGCAATAGCATCCAGATGCCAGCAAAGGCTTCTTGTATTTATTCTCCAAATAGGTAGTTCAGGAATTACATTTGTGCACACAGTGCAGTGCTCCTGGTTCAGTGATGTGAACGATAAAATATGATACATATATACTGTAGGGTTGTCCACAAATCCATGGCAAAGAACAGTTCAGTACAAATTCTGATTTCTGTATTGCATTTTCTGTTTACTGAACAACCACCATTCCAGTGTTGATGTTTCAACCCACACTCTAATTCCAGTGGGTCTCATCAGGACACAAAATGCCGCCTGGCACATCTCCTACAGGGTAAGATGTAAATAGAACTAAGATCTTCATGAGCCTGACGCTAATGTCTAAGTAACAACATTTCTATGTAGGAAGAACATACCTCAAAGATGTGTGTAACCTTCACATGCTGAGGTATGTGAGTTTTATATCCAAGTTTGATGCCTCGTTGCTGGTTCACCAAACACTCAACAGCAATTAATACATGCATATTGATTGATCAGTGCATACCAGGCAGAATCCTCAGAAGTGTCCTGTATTCCCTGACAAGAAACTACAGTTCTTCAAGCCTCTTGCTAACTTGTTTCAATGTGCTTTGCCATAATGTAAACCATGTATCTAGAACAGTTACATTGTGTTTCTGTCAACTGACTACAAATTGCATTCTGGCACACAACCCCACATGTTTGGCACTTGCTAAATTGTTGCAATGTTCTTGCACACAGCATTTGTAGTGTTGCAAAAACAGCTACAATCTAACCCTGTGAGTCACTACAAATTATCTGTTGAATAAGAACAGAATAAAACGAATCACACAAGTGCCACTAACATCCATATCAAGCGAGGTAGTTCATGAGTATTTACTAAACATCACTGTCACCACCTGGTGAGCTTAATTCTGGAACAAGGTACCAATGCTGGCTCAATATGCCCTGCCCCGCCACATAGATTAATTTGCGGCTTGTGTGTAGCATTAATGTATACCTTAAGGTTGCCAGCCATCTATCAATCACAATATGCTCATTCCTGTACATAGAAACGATTGGTATGTCTGGGTTTTGTTATGTGTGAGTCTCAACAGCCCAACATACTGTCTGTGGTCCAATATCCATCCCAGACAAGTCACCACAAGGTTATCCAGTGATTTTGTAAAACCCTGACACCCTTGTCCATTAGTAACACCCTGTGCTGCATCACTTGTGGCCACCTGTTGCATATTCCTCTTCCCGCACGGTCAAGTTGCGGGCGAAGGCAACAGGATTCTCCACAGGGAAACATGTTTTACGTTTTGCAAAGAGAAAAAATATAATTTATAATTTGTGTAAAATGGTTCCTTTCCCCAATTTGGAGATGTCATACATATAGAATTCTGCATTTAGAAAGTAGCAAATGTCACATGAAATTCTCAATAGTATGTCTGGAAAGCTGCGAGTAAAGCAGCTTAATTGGCATGAGTAACCTTACAGTGCCCACATAAACAGGCCATGTAGTACTGGCTACATGCAATCCATCCATCAATAACTGTGTAACATAAATTGAATGCAGTAGCATGTCTAGTAGTGGGCAGCAGTGGGATTAATAGTAATGACCACACACAATCCATGTATCAATACATCTAATTAATATTTGTGACTGGTCCCACAGAGTGCAAGCATCAATGGGCCTCCTACCTAGATCTATGAACCCACACATAGCAAGCATCAAAGGGCTTAGTAAAACCTGTCAATGGACCCAGCCATTGCAGATACCAATGAACATAATATGGAGAATCAGTGTTGGAGCCATTGGGAGACAGAAAGATCCTCAGCACCAGCCCTCTTGCTGCTGGCACATGCAGGGTATCATGGCACATCACATAAGTCCAGCTTCTGGTACACGCGGCTCGATGTGCGGGTGCAATTCTTTCAGCAGCTACGTTCTTGCTGTTATTAGCACGTACAAAAGATCAGAGAACTGTGCTCATCCTCCACGTATTAGGCAGGACTGCTTCTGGAAAAGTGGGCAGAAAACATACAATAGCAATGCACCTCAGTTGGTGTGCATGGACATTTTACCATCTGCATTGCAATGAAGGCACTCTTCAGGTACACTAAACTGATGACTCGTCAATCAATTACTGAGCTGCTAGAAAAAAGTTCATTGCCAAAAAGGGCTGACTCAAAATCCCTCTCTTTTTAATATTCATTCTTTTCTTCTGAAATGAGCTCTGTATGCAGTTAAAGTCGTTCCTAGCCAGTCCTAAATAAATGGTGTTAATGTTATTAACATTTTTGCTTCCGCCTACCAGAGTATTCTGCATTGGAACAATGTGTCAGCGTCCTGCACTGTGAGTTATGTCATTTTGTCGGGTTGCATGTTCACATCTGCATAAAAATCAGTGCCCTTATTTGTTAGTGCTTGTGGGCCAAAACTTACCTTTGCCACTGCTGTCTTCTTTCCATTCTACATCTTTTCTTATTCTTTTAGTAATCATTGTGCCCAGGCCCAAGCTCCCTCGTCTCTTTTCTCAAATCGTTCTGTGTCTCTGTGCCCATTTCCGTGCCTTTCCCAGTGCTTCTTTTGTGTCTCTTTATCCATTCTTTGTACCCTTCCCAGAGCTTGTTTTGTATCTCATTATGCATTCTTTATGCCTTCCCAGGACTTGTTTAGTGTCAGTTTGTCTGCTCCCTGAGCATTTCCCAGTGCTTGTGAGCGCCGTTTTAGTGCCTGTTTATTTGCTTGTTTAGTGAGGCTTTAGTACCTCTTTTTGTACAGTTTTTCTGTTCACCTCAGCACAGGGCTGATCCCACGTTTCTACTGCTCCCATCACCCTCCTGCTCTCCCACCCCTCGCTTCCTTTCCACTGCTCACCTCCCAGGAACTATTTAATGGAGGCCACAGTGCAGGTGCACCACTGTCGAACCAAAGGCGAGCCCATCCGTGCCCATTCACACCATGACCGCACCCAGTGCCAGGAACCCCTGTGCCAACCCAAACCCCGCAGCTACACCGCAGTCGACCTCCACACCCTGGATGCCGCAAACACTGCTGCTGCGAGAACCCACATGCTACAAAATGCCCCTGCACACACTCCTGCATCACCTACCACAAAGCACACAGCAGTACACCACCCAGCCCAATTCAGACCACTCATCAACATACTCCATCACAACAACATCAGCTCACATGCATACTACTCCACACCTGCTCACTTCTTACACCCGCCATCGAGCTCTGGGACCTCATCATCAGCCTCACCCCAAATATCATCTTCCTCACAGAGACATGGCTCAGCCCAGCTTCTGTCCCCAACAACGCAACTGCAGTACCCGAAGGATACTATATCCACCATGATTGCATCAACAAGTCAGGTGGCGGGATCACCATCATTCACAAGGAAACCATCCAAAACACCAATCTTACGGATAACATCACATCGACCATGGAGCACATAAACTTCAAAATCCAAATGGATGGCAAGTCTACCATCAGGGACACCTTCGTCTACCGACCACCGGGACCAAGATCAAGTTTTGGCAACTTTATCACAGATTTAATGGTACCCCTTGCCATAGGCTCCAATTACTACAGGCTCCTTTGAGACATCAACTTTCACCTTGATTACCCAAATAACACCAACATCTCCACACTCCTCGACAAAACAAACAATATTGGCCTCTGCCAACTCGTCCACAACCCCACCCACACCACTGGCTACACACTGGACCTCATTTCCACCTTCAGAGTGTGCATTAAATACAGCCCCACCACCGAACTGACTTGGTCCGACCATTCCATCACAAACACTAGCACTCCTACGACCATAAAAACCAGCTTCTTCCTCAACAAGATCACCAAGATCTACAAGAACTTCAAACGCAGCCTAAGTTCACCGACTTCTTCAACCACCACGTAACCACCAAAAGTCATGGACTTACCATATAGAATGAACTCACCCCCCAGGAAACCACCTCCATCATGAACATTGTCCACTCAGAGGCCCACACTGACCCATATCCACACCACATTTTTTAACTAGGAGGCATCAGGATCAGCCTCAAACTACTTTACTATTCAGTGCATCAATAGCCGCAAGCACCTTCCCAGGGACTTGAAACACACCGAGGTCACCGCACTACTAAAGAAACCTTCTGCAGAGCCCAGCAAACTCAGGACCTACTGGCACATCTCCCTGCTCCCATTTCCTTCCAAGGTCCTTGAGAAGGCCATCAACCAACAACTCATCAAGCACCTATATCTTCACAGAACATCCTCTTGACACCTCCCAATCTGACTTTTGCACCAACCACAGCACTGATCAGCCTGGATCAGGGCCACTGACTACATCAGAGCCCTCCTCGACTGAGGAGAAACAGTCCTCCATGACCTAACGGCTACATTTGATATGGTCCCCCACCATCACACGCACATCACATGGCCGCACAGAATTGGCATATAAGGAGCCACTCTCAAATAGATCACCTCCTTCCTCACTGGAAGAACACAGAAATTCTGCCTGCCACCATTCACCTCTGAACCCAAAGAAATCATCTGTGGAATAACCCAAAGCTCATTGCTCAACCCCATCCTCTACAACACATACATGACTCCACTGGCCGACATTATCAAATCCCTTGGGTTCAACATCATCTCATGCACCAATGAGAAGCAGCTCATCCTCTCCCTCTCCGAGGACTTCACCACCACCAGGACCAACTTCCACAAATGCACGATCAGCATCACCAACTGGATGAGGAACAACTACTTGAAGTTCAACATGGATAAAACCAAGGCGCTGATCTTCAGGAACAACTGGCCTCCCTGGAATGACTGTTGCTGGCCCGGGGAACCGGACCCAGGACCAGCCCTGTCTGACCATGCCAGAAACCTCACCATCATTCAGGACAGCAAGTTAACCATTGCATCCCAGGTCAATGCCGCCTCGCCCTCCTGCTTCTTCATCCTGCGCATGATGCACATGATCTTCAGGTGGCTTCCACAGAGTTCAAGACATTCCATCACTCAAACATTCATCACCAGCCAACTGAACTACGACAATGCTCTCTACTCAGGAATCGCAGCCCACTTCCTCCATAGACTTCAGGTCATACAGAATGCAGCTGCCAGACTCGTCCTCAACCTCCCTCGCTGAACCCACATCACCCCTCACCTCAAGGAACTCCACTTGCTCCCAGTGCAGAAGAGATGCCAGTTCAAGCTTCTAACCCACTCCTACAAAGCCCTTCACAACTACAGCCCACTTACATCAACCACGTCCTGGACTTCTACCAGTCCACCAGACACCTCCGCTCTGCCTCCCTCGCTTTCACTCCCTGCATCCGCCAATGCAGAAGCGATGGACGCTCCTTCTCCTACTTCTCAGCAAAGATGTGGAATGACCTCCCTCTACATCTCTGGACCGTCCTGTCACTGCCAGAGTACTGAAAGTCATTGAAGTCCTGGCTCTTCAACTGAACCTCTGGACCCCGCCAGTGCCTGGATATTCTCACAGGTGACAAGCAGAGTTCGAAAAATTGACTGATTGATTGATTGTGTGTTTTCATGTTCAAGTTATAGTTATTCATAGCCAACAGTTTATTTTCTTCTGCCCTCTCCAGAACTACAAGTGGAAATATGTGCTTGGTGCAGCTTTCCAAGCATAAGTATAAAAAACATTTTCAGGTGGATGTTTAGATTTCCATCTGTACATTCCATACTTTTTTGTGAATCATGCCCAAACTCTTCAAATATTGACCAGTTATATAGCATGCATTTACAGATGCAGTTGTCTGTAGGTGCATGAATATTTAAAGCCTCTATCCAACTTAATGGTGATGATATAATTGGCCATGATAAGATGAAGGACTATGTTGATTCTGTAGAGTTGATTAAACCTGTGATCTGAGCTTACATAAATGCATGTCTCTGCAGCAGGCACGTTAATCTAGTGAGCTGTCTTAACAGTTTGAAGACAAAAAAGTGCATTTGGGGCTGAACTGGGAAATGTATCCTCTATGCCCACAGGCATAATGGCAACTAAGGAATAAAAACCCCAAAAATCATCAGCAGCAGATTCACAGCTGTGGGTAAGAGGGCAAACGCTAAAGTATTCCATAAGAGATATGGATAGGGTGACCAGATTTTTAAAACCCAAAACTGTGACAGCCACAGACATATATGTATCACTAAATGTTGGCACCATAGTGGGATTTAATAGTCCCCATTATGGTGACAGACATGCAACCTTGTTCTGAATAACACAGCTACATGGCTGTCTGGACCCCTGTTACTGACTTTTGGTCATGCGCAAACATTGATCATGCATGTATGCCATAACCTAGGCCTATCTCATGCTATTGCAGTCTTCATAGGCTGGGAGTGGTGCACCAAGTGCTACCCTGATGGTGGTAGAGGGCTGCATCCCTTGTCAGGTATTAAGTAACATGAACATGTTGATGGCATCATAATTATTTTCTGTTTAGTAATAATCAGTAGTGTAAACAGGCCTGGTTACCTGTGTCTCTGGAGTGGTGCCTACCGGCCCACTCATGTAAAGTTCCACAGATGTGTAATTAACTCACCCATGGCCTACAAGAAGACTGTATGTATCAGCATGCACAATGTGATGCTTAAATGTGCTTGCTGGGATGTATGTGGACGTGTGCATGTACATAACATTGAGGCCTGTGGGTTTGTTTCAGAAGCCCTGAGCCTGGAAAGGCTAGTTGGCAGTGAGTACCCTAGCTAGGGGCATATCGTGGCCAGTAAGGTTAGGGGGGTGAGCACCAGGTTTTCCACAAACATCATGGCATAACATGTTAAAATACATTGGAAGAGAAGAAGTGCAGAAATGGAGTTTAAGTGATAGTGGAAAGGTAACAGGGTGCAGATTGTAAACGGTAGTTAAGACACAATACTTTGTAAAATAATGAACATTTTTAAGACCTTCAAAAGTGATTGTGTGAGTATGTTTGTGTGTTTTTGCCTGTGTGTGTATGTAAAAATCTGACAGACTTCTCACCATACCTGACTGAAAACACCTGCACCCAACTATTTACTAGAGAATAGACCTCTCCTGAAGCTACACCCCTGATCGCAACCTCGAAACCAGAGATGTGGATTGTTGACATTCCTGAGGAGGGTGGGGACACTTACACTGGACGAAGGGTAGCAGAGTATCCTCTATGCACAAATAGGATCTCTTAAAATCCAGAAGAGCCACTGGTCAATAGGACCTGTGATCATTGTCAGGCTAGACGATGGGACTGATAAGGTTGTCACAGTAGCATAAGGATAAAATAATAGGAGCGTAGCTTGGGTAATTGAACTTTTGTAAGACATATTTCAGTGGATGCTGACAGCCATGTATGATCCCTGGTTACTACCTTGGGCTGTGTTGTGAGTTAATCTGAACTGCAGACACGCATGATGTGGCAGACTGTCCCTTTGTCAAAGGAGATGGCACTTCAAAGGAGTCGGCACCTCCTACATGATGTACAAAGGACCAGGTACTAACATCTGTTTCTGGATTTGGATTATTAAGGTGAGAGTGTGAGCCTCATAAGATGTTAAACAGCACTGTTCATCAGTTTGGAAACAAGATCATCAGGACTTCAAGTTGCTGTAACCAGGACTGGTGAACAAGATCTGCTAGGCTCGTTGCTGGTTAAGGGCCATAGCCTAGGAAGTCAAAACGAATTTCTGTGAGCCACTAGCTGCCTCTTTGCTTACCAAGACAAGTAGAAGCTGTACAAAGGAGGTAAGAGTCTTGTGGGAGGTCATGTAAAGTGGAGTCTGGTGAATGAAGTGTGACCGCCTGCACCTCTCTTGGAAAGTCAGTGACCCAAGTACACCTTGTAGGGGCAACAGTGAAGTTAGGGTTGTTGCCCATATTGATGTGTTTGCGACCCATTACACTGGTTGCGGGCCACTGTGAAGAATAGAGAGATCACCCTGGAATGCCTTGCTAAGAGGATCCTTGCTGGACAACTAAAAACTAAAACAAATCATAGCCCTGACATGGAGCTTTATCTCAGCTTGTAGGGAGAGGGGTCTTGCTTTCCAAAGCAGTCCAGAACAGGAAAAAAAATGTAAGTCAGAGGTAATGAGGGGGTGGACTGAGGTTCCTTGACTGAAAGCCAAATTTCTCACAGGGTGTTCACTTGACATCTTCCCTGAGAAAATCCAAAAAAGTTGCAAACCTGAGGTCAAGCTACAAACATGATTGGCTGTTGATTGATTTACGCAAGATGTGCCCACATGTTTGACCAATCAAAGTAATGTGGAGATTTTTAGTTAGGGATAGACCTTTGAAACTTAGAAGTAGTTCTTCCCTAGCCTTTCTGGGAGTTAGTACTCTTGCGTTCTCCTTGAGTTTTCTGCCATTCTTAGTCTTATAACCCCATTCAGTGATGTGGCTCAGTATTAATATTGCCAACTGGATGCTGACCTATTCTTGTCCTATAGTACAACTCATGTGCTGCACTGCCCGTAATGCTGCTATTGATCCTATGAAACGGTGACCATCCTGTCTGATGAACCCTTCCTGTCTGCTGTTCCATGAGGAGAGTTATAACTGCAATGTTGTTTTACTTGTTTCCTTTCCAGCTTACATAGAGACACCAGTGGAGTTTTTCTAGTGAGTTGTCCCAGTTAGATGATTTTTAAAAGTTATTTGTGCCATCTTTTCCTTTTTGTTTTGTACACATGTGAAAGTCAAATTATTTGAATTATATTCTATGAGTTTCACTAAAGTCATAATCAACTGCTTTGAAATCAGTTTCTGTTGCGCAAATTATTGTTTTATTAACATGCGTCATATTGTTGGAGTATTTAATTGTATTAATGTTTAGTAGGCTTTATTTATTCAGATGTTTCGGACAACCTATGGTTTTCATGTATGTGTATAATTTAGTTCGGCACACCATTTATTTAACATTGACCTTGTGGTTATAATAAATCTTTGATATTTTATTTAGTTGTCATCTTGATTTGTGGGTAAATCGGTCATAGTGTTTAAAGATGTTGTGATTTTATGTTATTGAATTGTCGTGAATAATCTTACTACCACACTCTTCACAGAGCCACAAGGTCCGATCACATCTTAGGATCGGTGAGTAAAGTTATGGTGACCCACCCTGAGTGTGAGTATATATGACACGGTTGGGGATAAGAGGCCTGCACCCACAAGATGTTACCTTAAAAAACAAAAGACAAAAAGTATCTGGCAAAACAAGAATGTGAGAAAGCAGGGCTGATTGCAGAGGTCCCCTGACTTTTTGCCCCCATTTTTCACTTTTTGCTGGTGACTCTGATGGTGCCCTGGGTACTGCTAACCAGCCCCAGGGCATGTGCTCTGTATAAAATGAGTATGCAAATTAGGCTAATTTTAATTGGCTAAGTCGACCTACCTATAAGTCCCTAGTATAGTGTAGGGCATGTAGGTATAGGGACCCCAGCATAGGTGGGGCACCCATAGGTGCACTGCTGAGGTGCCCAGTGTCATTTTAAAGGCAGGCCTGCCTTGCTGGCTGCTTTTAAATTTAAAGCACTTCCAAAGTCTGAAATTACCTTATTTTTATATATCTCACCCCTAAGGTGTGCCCTGTATGCCCCTTTGGCTGGTGCCATGTATTTATAAGCAGGGACTTTATAAACATAGTTTTATAAGCTCTGGTGAGGTAAAGCAGCCAAATTTGTTTTTCCCTCATTGTAGTGAATGGTCTCCATAGGCTACAATGGGGAGATATTATTTTAATTTATTGAGTCCCCCTAAGTGGCAGATATATCAAGTCTGGTATCAAAATAATTGTTATAATAAATCCCACAATTTACAATTGTTGGATTTAATATAACTTGTTCAGGTAAGGAGATTTAAACTTTACCTGAAAAGTTGTCAACTTCAGCCCTGCAGTGTTTTGCTGCTTTACTCTGATTGGCCAGCCTCTGGCAGTTTGGTCAGGCTGCTTTGATGAGGTGTGAAGTGGCCTGGCTCAACACAAAGAGATGTGCCTGGGGGAGGAGATCTTCCCTTAGGAGATGGGGAAGCAGGAAGGGGGAGGGCTTCCAAACTGGTTTTCAGAGGCAGGTAAGGACATTTGGTGCAACCCAGCACCTCCCTCACATCCTGCAAACCCAGACAATTGGGTGCCCCCTGATTAGATTAGGAGAGGGCAGGAGAAGGGTGTGTTTAAGATCTGTAGCCATACCAGTGGGTGGGCTCAGCCAGATGTAACCTCCAAAAATCAGTTTCAGCCATGATGGATTTTTGAGGAATGTTGCTCCCTGGGATTGATTTTTGCCACACTTCCCAGGAAGTGATCATCACATTGGGAAGGACCCTGCATCTGATTGGAGAAACAGGACCCACTCTATTTTTCACCCAGGAGCAAGGATAAAACTGGCAGACCTGCACCCACACCTCCGATCCCTACCGGAGTCCAACAAGGTAGAAATACAGAAGAAGAAGGACTGCCCTACTGGACTCCTGACCTACACCTGGACTCTGTACTCTGGAGGACTGCACCATCTGCACACTTGGGCTTTGCCTGGCTGCAACTGGTTCCAGGAGGGACTCCCTGTTTGCTACAGGTGAAAACTTGCTAACCAGAGTCCCCTGCACCAATTCCTGAAGAAACTGACCAGCTGACCACTGTCCAGTGGCCAAAAAGGAATTTCCGCCAGGTGCATTCTGGGAGTTGTAGTCTGCACCATCAAGGAGCATCTCAGAACTTCTGGAACCTTGGGGTGAGCTGTGGACCTCAAAAGAAACTTAAAAGAACATCTGGAAGAAGATCCTGAAGTTTGGAGAAGTTTCAAGAACTTTTGGAAAAAGCTCCTTACAGGGACCGATCCGCCATGGCAACTCTAGCCGGCTTGCCTCAACCACAACCCGGGGTGACTTGCAGGTTCATCCCGGTGAAGGAACTCTCCGAAAAAGTGACTAAGTCTGAACGTGGGAAGTTGACCGGGACCTCCCAGGCAGTGTATCCGAAAAGGGCTCCAGGGGCTCCCACTGAAGAAAATGTCCAGAAAAACGACTAAGTCCAAAAGTAAACTTTTGACTGAGGCCTCCCGTGAGCTGTAGCCAAGCAGGGCTCCATCGTGTTTGGCGTCAAACTTTGACTTTGCCCCGGTCGAGATATGACCAGATGACCAGATTGGTGCTATTCGTTTCTAAGCGCTAAAAAGCATTACATATTTAAAAATCCATATCTCCGGTTCCCCTTATCCAATTTTAATTGTTTGTGTCATTTTAAAGATAAACATTTTGGGCCTAATTACAACTTTGGAGGAGGTGTTAATCCATCCCAAATGTGACGGATATAACACCAGCCGTATTACGAGTTCCATAGGATATAATGGACTCGTAATACGGCTGGTGGTAAATCTGTCACTTTACCGTCACTTTTGGGACGGATTAACACCTCCTCCAAAATTGTAATCAGGCCCATAATCTGTTAAATGGGTGTTGGATTTTTATTGTGTTTTACTTATTTACTCATTTGTGATTTTTAAATGCTTTACACTAGTCTCCTAAGTTAAGCCTTGTCGCTCGTTGCCAAGCTACCAAGGGTTGAGCTGTGTTTAATTTATTGAGCCCTAACTGGACTTAAGTGGAGGTTAGTGGCCTATTGCTAAGTGTAGGTACTTACCTGCCCTTACCAATGACCCATTTTCGAACAAAGAATGCATTGTTTAATTAAACAGTACGGCCGGGAGAGCAGTTGCAGAAGAGAGGACTGAGGACTGTCACTCGTTGTACATTGGATTGAAACAACTCTTATACCTTTCTCTAAGTGCAATAAAGTCATAAAAGACATTCTGTCCTTGGTAAAAAATTGTTTGGGAGTCGTAAATACACTTCCAGATAGGGAATGCAGGTGGGCTTCGACCTGGCGTGGACACAATATGGGCCACCGAATACATGTCCAGATGTATGGCCTGAGCGGTGCGTGGTCACTGCGTGTACTGTGTGTGTCGTGATCTGATTGGCTAAGTGTACCTAATGACATGTGACATCTAACTTTATGGTGTTTTGGGGAATGCACACATCCCTCTGGCCATGTGTTTTTTTTGGGGGGGGGGGGCAATCTCCGTAGACCATTGTGGTGCTGCTGCCTATCAGTGGGATCTGTTCTACATTTTCCTGTTTGTGCATTTGGCAGCTGGCTAAGAGTTACCCCACTTGTGACCTGTCAGTCATTAACCTTCAAGCATGAGTCTCAGAGCCAGTCTGACCGTGTACTTCCGTGCTGGGTTTGACAGTGGGCTCACGACGTGGGAATCTAACAATGGTGATGCAACTTCGTTTGTTTACGAAAATGTATAAAAATGTCTTGTTGTCATGGGTATCAACATTGATCAATCCAATAGCAACATATCAATGTAAGAGAACATTGATCAGTCTTACCTGGTGATGTGTTTACCAACCTTGATGGCTGAGGACCATCTAGCTCTTCAAGCGTTTACCACCAGTACTGACAGACAATCATGGTCAATGCAATTATTGATGCCGTCACCATCACAAACATTAATTAGTCATAATCCATAATTACCTTTTCATCCCCTCATCCCTTATTTTAGGTGACACTATGTACATGTATTGAACATCAATAATAATAAGGTAAAATAATTGACATTGTTTTTACCATTTATGATGGTAAAAACAATACTAATTCATTCTGTGAAATGCACAAAAATGATTCAGCCACTAAAGCACAACTTTAGAGAGAATGGAAAAGGGGCATAATCAAAATGCAAAGAAAAAACATCTGAAAAGACAGCAGCAGAATATCTTGCTTTTTTGCCAGAGATTTATTGAGCTCTAGAAAGTGATTCTTCATCCACTTGGGGTGTGGTAGAATTGCCCCCCCCTCATGCATTTTTCAGGAGTAATGTTTGGGGATCTTCCTCACTGCATACACAGTATCAGTGGTGGGTCTCCTTCACATGATCTAGAGGAAAGATAAGCATGTAAAGGTATGGGTGAGTTATTTTACAGAGATTATGGTTCTGTTTGTTGGATATTTTATATTTTTGGCAGTTACTCAAGTGCTATCTACTTCTGTTTATGAATAAAACCCCTCATCAGATTGCAGAGTGCCAGGAGTCAGGTAGCATGCCTTTTCCTGAGACTCTGTCCCTCTGACCATATCACCACTGCACTTCATCCCCCTAACTGGTTATGAGTCAACAAAACCACAAACTTAGTTCTAGACCTGGTCCCTGATCACAAAACACTTCCTTGGATGAGTTCAAGCCCACCAACCAAGATCTACTAACATCAATCAATCAGGTGACAAGAGGTGGCCTTTCAGGATATGTTTGTAGTCAGAACTATCAAGTACAAAACTTTGCACTCTCATGCCTCCATCTAGAAGTCCCTTGGTCGCCACCTTAGAATGCAAGAGGTCTTCTTTAAATGTATTACAATACTGCAACCCCTTTCATAGGCACATTTTGAGAGAGCTTCATTTCTCACGTTTGCTAGAGCAGTGGACCCCCTGAACATCTCTGCCCAACCCTCAAGGGTTTCCCACAACAAAGTGTAAGGACCTCTTATATAAAAAGTATCTGGAACATCATACACCTAACCAGAGCAACTATATCAGACTTTACCCAAGTGCATACCTGTACTGCAGGGTGTGCTGTAATCCTCCACAGCAAACTCATCTGAAAATTTGAGGAAACAAAGAGAAGCAGGTCATATAATTTAACAAGGAAGCACAGTTTGATCTGTTGAATCAGCATGGTGGTCTCATGCACAAAAGGGAGTTTCATCAATAGATTTTACAATTTCACCCACTGCTTCTCAACACTTTAAACACTAGGATAGTTGATGTTCACCATGCAAATAATATGGACTTTGTGGATTTATACATCCTATATTCTATTTAGGTTTGGTAGGTTCGCACATTTTATCACTAGATAGCAAATAATGTCATATTCTTTGACTACTACTGGAGAGTAGCCCAGAATCTGAGCCTTGACAAAAAAAAAAGAAACGCCAGCATCTTTTAGGTCAGAGCGCTTTATGAAGAAAGAGGGGAGTACAGTGGCATAACAAAGGCTACTGCAGCACTGCGCCGAGATCCAGGGGACCCCCTCAGCACAGTACACTGTTCATGGGCAGCAGGCTCTTGTCTGGCTCCAAGGGAGAGTGGGCCCCCTCTAGATACTTTGAAAGGGGGGGGCCTTAAGTTTCTTCGCGCCACTGAGGGAACATTCAACAGTCCTTTTACACAGGGTATAATGCAGGCTACTGTAAACTGGTGGGTGGGCCTTAACCAGCCAGGGCCCCCCACCCTTTTAGGTGCCCCCCACTCAGGCCATGGCCAACAACAATTTTTCAAAAATGAGAGACTCTGCCCACACTTCACATTCTGCTTGGGGGCAGCATTTCGCATTACACCAATGCAGATACACGTGCGATCTTCCAAATAACCTTCCTGAAATGCTAGATATTTAGAAGCTTTATTGTGTGACTGGTTTGTCAGACAATCTTGGTCCTCTCAGATCTCTCAACTCTCAGGTGATCTTTCATGAAGATCACCTTAGTAAGTAAACAAAATTGCCACTCACTTTATTATGAGCGGTTAACAGATACTAAATGTACATTAATGATCGTGAAAAAAAGGAGAGAAAATGAAGGAAAGCCAACTGGTAAAAACATGTTCATGGAAGATCTAGATCTCTCTTGCAAGAGGTCTCCTTTCCGGTTTCTGGGCTCCACATTAGAGAAGGCACATCTTGCCACAGAAGCCCCCCACAAAGCAGGAGAACGCTCCACCTATCCCTATTGAGTGATGATGGATATTGTGAGTTGTATACAGGAAACAACACAATGGGGTTCATGGGAATTATGTCCAGTGCCACTTGTGCATGCAGCTGGCAACTCTGCTTAAATTTTCTTTGAAATTAAATCATTCTTCAAAAATAGTCACAACCATCCTTCAGAAGATTCCTAGATTAAAGGCCTTGCATACTGGTAAATTAGCATTGTGTATCTAAAAGTTAACCATCCGTGCATCCTGCAACATCCTTCAAGCTTTTGCTAAAGGTCATTTGACTAAATCAAGCTTTTGGTGCACTCAGCATCTTGCTTCCCACACAAAAGTAGATTAATGGTACTTTAAAGCCTGAGCCGCTGAAATAATATTGAAATGTACCTGTTTCATAGTAATCAGTCACTGTGACCATAGCGGGTTTCCTGTGTATCACCTCAAAGTCCTGCTCAACTGAGAACCAGAAGGAGATGGTAGCATTGGAGACCTACAGAAAGGAAAATAGAGGCCAGCATAATTTCACTTTGCTTTTGTATTCAGTTTGTTTTATTTTCATTTCATGAAGCTTGAGTTTTCAGTGACTACATCCCAGTTTAGAAGCTACAGCAGAAACCACACTGATGAAATTATAATGATTAGTATAAGGAGTTAGCTTTGCCACTCTTCCATATGTCATGTAGAGCAATTATTTGGTTTGGGAGTTTAAAAGTATATGGAGAGAAATTGGATAAGGCAAGGACTACCTGGTGCCTGTACTGGAAGCTCATAAAGCCAGAATTCACTGTGGTTATTACTTACATGTGTCCTGTCTGAGAAACTGGGCTGTTGTTTTACTGGGTTGTGAGCCCTGGTCAAGCAAAAGCCACAATCTCTTGCATGGTGAACAAAAAGTCACTAATCTTTTAATCTGTGCTTCAACCAAGGGTAGCTTAGCACAAAAAGCAGACAGGCTAAACTTAGGGGCAATGTGTCAAACCAATTTAGAAAAACAGAGACAATATTTTACACATTATTTGACACCAAAACCATCAAAATCTAATTAGTAGTACCAGGGTTATGAAGTTCTAAAGCTTTAACTGTAAAATAGTGCTTGAAAACTAACGGGACATCTGGTTGCACCAGACTAGGGCAAAGTCAAAAGTTAAGGCCATCTGCGATGAAGGGTGGTCCTGGTTTCTTCCTTTTTGCCAAACTTTTGACTAGTTCTCACCTTTAGAGATTGGACATCTGGGCACATTTAACACCACAACCAAGGGTCCAGGAGTGGATGGAGACCTCGAGGGGGTTCAGGACTCACTCAGGCTCAGGCCAGCTCCGGGCTCAAGCTGGTAGAAGCCTGTTATGTCTCTGTGGCTCTGAACAGGAGACCAGCTAAACTAGTCCCTGGAGTCACTTCTGAAGTCCTGGGTGCATGTGGAGATGCAGGACAGACCTCTCAAGGTCCAAGCAGGCTCCAGACAGCAAAGCAGTCCTTTCAGGTACAGTAGCAGTCTAGCAGAGTTCACAGCAGGTTAAAGCAGCAGGCAGTCCTCTGAGAGTCCTTCTGAAGGTCCAGTAGTGAAGTGAGGAGCAGGTCTGAGAGCCCTATTTTTATACCCTGGTGCCCTGTTCCTAGATGTTAGGTGGCGTTTCCAGAAAGTTTCTCTGAAGTTCCAGGAATGTTCTGCCTCCCCTGCACTGGCTCCCATCTGGCTAAACTGACAAAACAGGGTTGTTAAGCCTATTACGTGGCAAGAGAGCTCAGCCCATTCAGATGGGTGTGGGGCTTTGCTCAGTTCCACCCAACCCCAATCCTGCAAGTGGAAAGCCATTTTAGGTCTTGCTAATCCCACTACTGTGTGACTGTCTAGGGTAAATCCACAAAGTCCCAACTGAGTGTCACTCCCATAACGTGACCCAAGGCACGCTGCAGGCACAGAGGACTAAGGGCAGGAAAGTGTCAACTTTCTAAAAATGGCATTTTCAAACTTGCAATGGTAAATCCGGTTATACAGTAAAAAGGGATTTTCATTACAAGTGCATAGACACCAAACATACATACCTAGCACCTATGGTTTAGGAACTACAATTTATCAATTTCAATAAGGAATCCACAATGTTACCCAATCGGAGAGATAGGCCTCTCAGTAGCGAGAAAACAAATTTAGGAGTTTTTCACTACTAGGACATGTAAAACTAAAAAGTATATGTCCTACCTTTAAATTCCACAGCACTCTGCCCTGCAAGCTACCTAGTGCCTACCTTAGGGGTGACGTATATGTAATAAAAGGGGAGTTTAAGGCTTTGCAAGGGGTTTTAAATGCCAAGTTGACATGGAGGTGGGACACTGCCTTCAGGCTGCAATTGCAGGCCTGGGGCAAATTTTAAGGTGCAATCTAAGTAGGTGTCACAGTAAGTGAAGAGTATACCATATACTACTCTACAAGGGACTTACATGTATATTAAATATGCCAATGAGGTGTATGACAATCAAACCATATTTAGGGGAGTGAGCACATGCACTTTAGTACACAGAGTCTAAAGGCCAACAGAGCAAAAACCCAACCAAGATAGCAAGCAGACAAAAAGTTTGAGATAAGGCCACCCTAAGACTGACAGATCTAACATTCTGCAATTAAATGAATATGAAACTATTTTGACTCTCTGAGTGTCACTCCTTTCTTGCCCATAATCAATCTTTCATGAGATTTCAAAGGATATTCACCTTGCCCTTGGAAATAAAGTTTTGGCGAAATCTGATTGAGCAGTGGTGTAATGATGGAACTCATCCTTGATAATTAGTGTGGATGTGACAGAAGCACAGGGGCAGTGTGTTATGTTTTCTAAAGTAATGTACCCATGAGTACAAGAAAAGAAAAAAAAATAACTGGCTGCCTGAAGTTAAAATATATGATTAAAACAAAATGTTAAGGCGTTCTTTCAGAGTTCAGGTACTATGCAGCATCCACAAAAAAATAAAAACAACAGAAGCCGTACCCCAAAAAACTTGTACTTCTTCATCTTAAATTAGAGGTGTAGAAACTATTGGATTTTTGACAGCGGTGCCTCAAATGGCTCTGGCGTTGGGAACCACAAGATATTAGTAATAGACACTCCACCCTAGGAGGGGATACAGTCACTAGATTGCCCTGCCTGACTTCGCCATGTTGGAAATCTATTAATGGCCCCAATGTTTAGAAACAATTCTCCATGTGCATGAGGACCAATGATAGATTTGTTTTGAAAAACAATCCCCCACTTTGTAGAGTGGCCAAAACAAATACAACACCTGCTCAGCAAAGTTGTCTGCCTTCAGTGCAACTACTGTGCCAGCAGGCAGATACCACTAAATTAGGTGGGTGGTCCTCCACTAAGGAAATTTAGCCACATCCATGGCTAAACTGGGGGCCCAGGAGACCGCCTGTCAGGGCCTCAAGGCACTGCTATTTTTTTTTCTTCTGGTTCATTGTGTGTTATTTACATGAATGCCTTTGTAAAATAGTATTCATAAAGATAAAGGTAACAAGGTTTGGTGGCTATCTACTCGTTCCTTCATAAAACTAAAATATGAATGTAAACTCTTTGTTGACCCCCTTTAGGTCGCAGAAGTGAATAAAATACTTACACGTTCCAGGTAAATTATGGCACTGTTCGGATGGACCTCTGTCTGTCCAATGCTCGGCCAGTTATTCAACTAGGAGCAAATAGTACAGAAAGAAAATTGGTGAGAAAAATGAATTCCATATCTAAAACAAGAAAAAAAACATGACCGCTCTGAGAACACCACAGACTTGTGAGATTTTGACATTGTGTAGGTACCTATAATTATTGTTACTAACTCAGAGTTTGTCAAATTGGATTTGAATATTGATCATATGGTGCTCCATGAAGAACTAAGCCTCACATAGGGCATCTTCCCAGATTCTGCAAATCTGTCATGAATCCACTCTTTTCATATCCAGTCTGGATGCACACCCACAACAGTGTGTGTCACCCTTATTCCTTGCCACAAGGGCTCTTAATATTTAAATGATGTGTACACTCAGCTGTCTGCCCCGGATATGAACCACTGTGTTTAATGTTGTTTCTTTCTGCAGCCTACATTCTCTGATTTCTTGCTATCTGAGAGAGGCTTCTCCAACTACACTCCTAAAACCCTGCATGAAAAAGTTTAATTGACATATTTTCTTTCTTCTGAATGACCCTCTTCTTACCTTCCATCCTCTGCATACCTTCTTACCTAACAGCCTCCTCTTAGTATCATGCCTGCCTTCCTCAATCCTTGTTGTTGTAAGTCTGCAACTGGCTGATGCCTCATTTCAGAGATCATAAAAACTCTTCTTTAGCCCTCTCTCTGTAATCTAATATTACCTAATCCCCACCAGTTTATCAATCTGACCAATAATTTGCCTGAAACAATATAGTCCACACCAATTAACACACCTACTTGGTGGGAGCAACTGGGGTAATTTCTTGCAATTTTTTCTTGAGAGCACATGACTAATTCCAATAACCACTAGATTAACTACTAACCATGGGCTCCGGAGCAGTGGGTACTCACCATAAAATGCTTCAACAGGGGCAATAAGTGCTATATAAATGCAACAACAAATACAATTACCATTGTCGTCAATCTGAGGTTAGAGTACCCCCACTCAGCGGTTTAGGCACTACCGTTATAATGGATCCATATTAGTATTCTCAGCTCATTCATCCTTAAGAGTGATGAATGAGATGATCCTTTGCATAAATAATGTGAAAACCAAACTTCTATGTTGCTACTGATCTCATGAACTTCTGCACATACTGGCCCATTCAAGTGATCCAGTGGCACATTATTTCCACTCATCTAAGGGAAAAAGAGTTAGATGCAGACTTGCTTGTGCCATTTCCCTTGAGTCATTCACCAATTCTATCTTTTCATATGGCAACTTCATATTAAAGTGGATTGACAACATAAAGGACCTCTTTTCTGATTAAGATATCAGCATCATCACCGGGTCGTCCTTGATCCTAAATTGTGCTCAAGAGCATCAATTCTTCCCTAGTCAAAAAATATGAAATGCTTTAGAATTTTGCAGCTAAAAAAGCTAAAAGCTATGGGCTTAAGTGGTGCTCTCCATTGGCGTTCAGCCAGAGAAAGATGCCAATTTGAAGTCCTGGTGTTAATCCTTAAAATCTTCCATGCACCCTCTAAAGTACCTCTCTGAACTTAAATTACAGTTACAGTACCATTTGTCCTTTTCCATTCATCTTTTCCAGGTGCCTGGTGCTGTCAACAACGTTTCAGGCCTTACAAAAATGCAAAATTACATAATAAGTAAAAAAGATCCTCAGTCTGTGATAGAAGAACTGGAACGTAGGTCACATAAAATAAAGGGGAATAGGAACTTGTATAATAATACAACACATTTCCAAGAAGGGTGTAGACATGCAAGCACAGTATTTGCCCCTGGCATAATAATATAATGATGCCAACTCCAAAATACTCCCTATGCAGTCATGTGTTGTCACTGTGATGTGCCACTCACAACCAATGAAGACCCTACACACCCTTACTAAAAAAGATAAAGAAGTAAAATTTTAACTGGTCTTGTAAAGTTACCTTTTTGACTGAAGACTTTACAGGGATGAAGCCAGAGGGCATTTTTACATCCACGATAGCCATATTTGAGGATGGGCGTCTACCGATATAACTGGAAGAAACATTGAAAGTGAGATGGTTTGAACTGTAGAAGGGAACTTGACACATAGTAGACAGATCAGGCATCTCATACAGTGTAAAAGGAGAGGTGTGTCTATTGCTCCGACAGCAAATAACCAAGAACGTTTTTGGACAGAATCCCATCCAGTCACTGGAACTTGTAAATTTACTGGCCTTGTTTCGTAAAAGACCTCCAAAGGTCATAACACTTTAATTTCAGTTTTAGTTCATGAGATTTCACAATATCAAATTGCCTCTCTCCTATAGTGTATTTAAAGTCCTTAGAAACCACAGTGTATTCTAACATGGAATATCATCACATTTTAATTCAGGTGGGGTAGAGAGTGAGGTTATATGCTCTAAGATGTACTATGGGTGTCGCTCTCCTCCTTTGTCTATGACGTTATCATAGAGAGGGACAGAGTGGTCACATTGTCTGCTAGGAGATGCCAGCAGGCTGTCTCTCCTATTCTCTCTCTTAGGGTAAGAGTGGCCTTATCTCTGCTAGGATATTCCAGCAGAAGTTCAGACCTTAATTCTTCTGCACTTATGGTATTTTACTATAGAAAAATGCCATGGGTGCCATGTTCATGCTAGAAAAATTCAAATAGCAGCTGACTAACTCTCCTCCTATATTAGAGTATCAGAATGTTGAGAGCGCCTTTAAAGGTAATGGAGCAATAGCATTCTAAATACACTGGTAAAGGCCACTGCTTTCAACATTAAAATGGCCTAATCCACAGCCTCTGCTTATCTCTTTTCTCTGGTGCTCCAAGATATGTGGATTGGGCAGGGGAAAGAAAGAGGTAGGGACTCTGGACCAGGGCAAACAGGAACCTTCCCTACCCTTCCTCACAGGTATCACAGTGTCACTGGAGCCTCATAAGGAAGAGGGAAGAATTCTGCTCATCGCTTGGGTCACCCATGCTCACTGAACAAGGAAAACACATTGGTTGAGCCAAGAATGAACCAAGGACTAGCCTCCGCCTCCTGTCAAAGCTGCTGCTGTGTTTTTAAACAGTCAAAAGAAAGGGCCCTTTGTGCTGCTGTAATCATGGAACATTCACAGCAATATACTTAGGACTAACCTTTGTCTTAAAACTAAAAAAGTTGCCACATTTAGAAATTATTAGGAACAAACTTACATAAACAGCTAGCTCTATCGCATGGTATACAGATCTATATGGGGAAGGAGCTTAGGACTCGACACTAAAGGGTGCAATGATGAAAAGTTGTCCAAATTTGTAACATGGGGCAATGGATTTTGCTATACAAATGACAGAGGCCTTAAATTCCATTTTCATTAAAACTGCTTGGAAAACCATTAATTTAAGATCTTCAACCCCACATCTTTGATTAGACTAAAAGTCTTACTCAGTTATCAGTTTTAAATCATACAATTTATTCAATTATTTATGTGATTTTCATAATGCATCACTGCCCAGTCAAATGAGCCTCATTAAAGAAGATTTGAAAATATACTCAAGAGCAAAGGTGGTGGCCACTGAAACTGAGCTAGAGCTCTTCTTTAAAAAACATCGACTGCCTACCATAAAGACCTTAGCGGCAGTTCTTAAGATGACTTGGAAGCTGTTAATTAAAAGGGACATGAGAATTCTTTCGTATGAGAGTGACTTAGTTGCCATTACAAATTATAAGAACTTTTATTACACACATGGTACATTCTCAAACAAAAGATAATCTTATCTAGACTTTAAATATGTGGTAAAAAAGGCCTTTTTTATACATTAGGCTCTTATACATTCCACTTTTGCAGTTTGAGGATTCATGGATTAAGACTGGGGACAAAAACAGACATTGTCACTTTTCCAATCCATCCTCATAAAAAATAGACCATTTGCTTTGTCTATATCCTTTTCTGCAGGGTGTGGGAAACAAGTACTTGAACCACTCTTTCCAGATGAAGGCACAAGAACACTCAAAGGTGCAACTATGCACTGTTTTGCTGTTCTAACAAATTAATTTGGAGTACAATCACATTTTTTTCATTGGTGGGGTTGCGCTTAAAGGCCACGCAGAGATAATTTACTGTGATCATGTGAACTTTAAAAGTTTGACTTATAAATTCTTAACTGACGAATGATTGTGATTAGACTTTATTAACATTAGTATCCGTTTGTTTCTTTTGACCATTTAGGGCCATATGTACAAACACATTTTCCCATTGACACAGAGTGGGCAAAACTGCTTGCTACATCTGGCCCTTAATGTATTGTATTGATTTTAATTTAAAATATGCAATTAACATTTTCCTTCCTTCCTACCATTCACAGCGAGAGCTTTGAAACAAAGACTTTGTTCTGTGAAAGTTTCTACCTCATCTGTCTTCAGGTGGGCCTCCGTTTTCAGATAGGGTATTCTGCCCTCATGGTACAGAACATTATAATAGCCCTAAAGCATGGTGTGGTGTGGTATACCAGCCATTAAAGTCCTGCCCCGCCTGTAATGGCAGTATAGATAAATGTTGCACAATATAAACCTGCACTGCCCCTTTAAACCTGTACTTGACGTGCTCCAACATGTAGTTATGTGGAGTAACTACCAGTCAGGTGTACAAGCTGAATCAGTATCACTTGTCACATCTTCATGCTATAAAGTTGAATCAGTACTACTGTCAGCTCCTCAAACTGAAAACCAGACCCAGTATCACTTGTCAAGTCCACAGATTTCAAAGTGGGTCCAATATCACCTGTAAGGACCTTAAGATACAAAGTGACTAACATCTGTCAGGTCCTCAAGCTACAAACTGAACTCAATACCCTCAGTAACTTGCAAAATAGACTCTGACCCCTTGTAAAGGCCTACAGCCTACAAAGTGAGCTTGATGCTACCTGCCAGGTACTCAGGCTCCAGGCAGGACCCAATATCAACTATTGGGTTGCAGTCTGCAATGTGAACTGAATAACACTCTTACCTTCTCAAACTGTTGAAAAGTTGACTCAATACCTCCTACCAGGTCAGAGGCTGTATAGTGGGCTCAGTAGGGCCATCAAAAGCTGCAAAGAGGACTCAATACCACATCAGTCCTCAAACTGCAAAGTGGAATTATTCAATTCCATCTGTCAGTTCCTAAAACTATAAACTGGACTCAATAGCACGAGCCACCGCCACTGCAAAGAGGGCTCAATACCACCAGTCAGACTGTCAGACTGCAAACAGGACCAATACTACCTGTTAGGTACTCAAGCTACAAAGTAGACTCAAAGCCTGAAGCATCACTGATAGAGCACACTGTGTTTTGTTAGAAAACTGAGATGACCCTAAGGAAACTGCCCAGACCTTGTGATTAAATAGATATCCTTCAAACCAAGTATCACGTTGTGAATGTTCTTGCTTAGGTAAAATTATAACCTACCATAAGACAAAACCAACTAAAACTCACCTGACGTTTACATGGACTTCAAAGGCCTTCCGAGACTTCTGGTCACAGATATCGGGTACAGTCCAGACATGCAGATCAAATGGAGCGTCTCCCTTTGGATGAGGAATGTTGTATCGGAGTGTGGACTGCAAGACAATTACAGAAACAAGCCATGTATCCTTGCATCCTTTGAGTCCTGTGTGTCTGCATTTTTAGGCAAATATTTCCCTTGGTGGACCCTCTCTTGTTTGTGGAAGCTATCATCTGGGATTGTGCCTCTTTCTGACTGTTCAACTCTTGGAGACCTAAAATGTTGTCTCTGGTCCCTCCTTTCACTAAATCATTCCCTGCCTCTCAAGGGGCTGGAGGTCCCACAGTAAAGCACAACTTAACAAGTGCAAGACCATTAAGCAGACCAGCTTCACATACTAGAACAGCCAAATAAAAAGAGCAGAATAAACGTCCATGCTAATGTGCACAAATATCCTTCCTCCAAGCTTCTTCTTATAACCACCTTTTTAAATAATCATCTTCGCTCAGCCCTCCAAACTATCTTGCGCTATCCCTCAACTTCTCATTTCATCCCTACTTTCCTTTTCCTTATGCTATCACACCTTTACAAACACCCCATCATAAATCTCTACCCTCACACGCATGGTTTGACACTTCTAGAGGCAAATCAGTTTTGGTGAAAACCACTCTATTTTTATGACAGTGGATGAGAGCATCTAAACACATGATTTGTTTTGAGAAAATAGGTACGTCTAACACTATTTTGTAATGATGAGGCACTGAAGGCAAGAATAAATGTGTGCACTTAAACCTACGCTACCTAAGTGTCAACATTGTGACAATAAGTCTTGCTGTTTCAGGGATTTTACCCAGAGTGACCATGCTTGGTTTTGCTTTATTCCCTTTGGGTGCATGGACAATGACTCACCTGTGTGTAGACACAGCCGTTACCCTTCACCTCCACAGTGTAGTCTCCGGGCACATGCGAAAGCTTTGCACGCTGGAGCAGGAGGCGGTTACCATCATCTACGTGGAAATGGCTCTCAATTTTGGATTCACAGCTCACTGTCACTGAGCTTTCTCCATTCTTCACGTAGGTGGCAGCGCCATACGTCGCGAGAGCATGGAGAGCGACTACAGTGTCCTGGAGTGAACAGAGAGTGTTGGAAAAAGTGGAAAAGAAAGTAGTGATGAATAAAATGATTTAACAGTACATCCCTTTGTATTGATCAGTTCACGTTGGTGGTAGCAAAGTGAAATAGCTGCAATCACAGGAGAAAGGGCTATGCAGGATTGTGTTGTGAGGTACAACAGCAAATTTCTCATTACATCAATGGTTGAGATATGTGCATCTCTCCTAAGAAACACAGCACATGTTTTATCAATGGACCCCACATGCAATTGTTATATTTAAGGATAATGTGTAGTCCTCATTACTGCTGATACTGCAAAGAGATAGTGGGAAGGAACTGGGGAGGACAAAGATGTAAGCACTATGAGAGGAGAAAGAGGAGAGGATGTATTGATAAACAATTAGGCGGAGGGGAGAAGGGAGACGATGAAGGAAAGAGAGCAATAAGGTGTGTCCAATGTAAATATCAGTAGAAGTCAGAAAGAAGAATGGAGAGAAAAGAGGGTGCTAGGAAAAGATGAAAAAAGGAGGAGACCTATATAGAGATACACTCCTAATGACAAACCTGACGGTGACACATTTTTCAGCACTGATCTTTGAGTTTCACAACAAGACATGTATTTGGGGTTCTATGAACACCCAATTTTCAGTATACAGAGGGGCAGGAGACCATGGCTACTGTAAGAGCACAACAGGTAAGGAGCAGCCTCCAAAGATGAAGGCATCAGTAGAAGCAAGGAAAAGTTACAAGAACTATGTTTTGTCTATTTTGAGTTTTAAATCGATCTAATTTGAATTTAATTCTGGCCCCAGTAACAAACCAAAACATTACTATTATTATAGATAGAGATGTGGCGAATGCCATCCCTGTTCCGCGATGCGGCAGAACTTTTCACCTCCATGGTGACAACAGTGTACTCTGAATCACCTCTTTCTATTTGGGTGAAGGTGCTTTGTAGTGTATGTCGGGAGTCCTCTATCTTCTGGGTGGCTCTATCATAAATACATTTGCAGCATTGATAATCCTTACAGTATTAGCCAACGAGATTCCCTAACAATGGTTCTACTGCACAAATGGCCAGGTGCTCTACACCTGACTTACTCAGGAGCTCTCAGCTCCAGATACTGTGCTGAGGGGGCTCCCAGGAACAACTGCATGTGCCTACAATAGGAAAGGACAGTCTTTTTGCAGCGACCTCACTACTTTTATCTGTTTAGTTTGATGGCTTTAAGACTCTGTGCTCTATGATGCTGTTAAATATTGTCCCCACAAGTGTGCTTCCTCTCGTGACATGCACTGTGCACTGTTTCCACTTAAATGGTTTATTTAACTTACAAGTAAGACCACAGTAGATATTGAAGAAATGCACTAGTGCTGTGGGTAGTAAATGCCATATGTGGCCTGCTTTTTGTATTGAAACCCCCCACTTTGTCATCTGGCAGCAGGAAGGCTGGAATTATGTTTTTATGGGGCTCTTGGCAGGGGCTAGGCATCAGGGAGGGGACAAGAAAAGTTGTCCAAACAAATGGCAGCTTTCAGAGTTCTCAGTTTTGAAATGGAGATACCAAATGGGGATGTAAAGAAATGAAACCACTGATGCTTAGAAATCACTGTAGGATTCCTGCCTGTGTTCCTAGCAGAAGGCAAAATCCTACTCAACATTGGCCACAGGGAGGAAACCTCATCTCTAAACGTTTATAAGTAGAAGAAAGGCCAAAGGTCCTGCTGCTTGAAGAGGGCCAGGAATCTCTAGGATCAGGAAATCTGGGAAGTGCTGAAAACAGAAACAGTAATTTTACAGGACATTTTTAGGATTTGTTGTAGAAAATTCTATATTTTGGCTAGTACCAAGTACAAAACTGGCACCTCACCACCTCCTCCCATGAACATTGATGGAACTGTAAAAAAAACTGTCTGGCTTTCAAAAGAAAGAACCCCCAATGAGTCCTGAGAATACTGCCTGACCTTGCAAAGAAAGAACCTACAATGATTGGCCTCAGGTTGCTGCTACAGGGACTTAAAAAGCAGAAGGGCTACCTGATTCCCAGCAGGCCCAACTGATCACTGTAGACTGGAACCTGACAGAGCCTTGCCTGGAGAAAGGCCTGCACCTAGTAGCCTACTCTGAGGATCTTTGGACTGAAGGAGTGGCCAGAAAGATATTTTCCATAAGGAAAAGGAATCTGGAATGTTTTTTCCACCTCTGCAGGACTGACATAAGTTTCTCAGGGATGGAACAGTGAGATCTTGCACTAAAAAGTATTTTGGCTTGTGGAGCCCTGGCCTGGTACTGCTTGTAGTTGTACCCCATTGAAGAAGTTGAAGAACCAGCAAAGTACCTCAATTTAAAGGTTAAATCTTAGAGTGTAGAATTGGAAAATCTTATTTAGTGATGAAGTTGGTTTGATATGGTGACACATTCTTGCTTTGCCCCGCTTGGAGCTTTTGGAGCTACACTGACGGCTTCAGCAGAAGCTCAACAACAATATTTCTACTTTTAAGGGACCACACCAGCTTCAGCTTTCTGCCTTGCCCCGGTGAACTTTGAAAACCCAAACATCTTCTTAGTCTTGCTGAAGCAGATATGCTAATTAAAATTATTAATGAGTGTTATGCATTATTAAGTAACAAAGAGAAATGCTAAAATGAATAGTGTAGAGAAATTAATGTGCACTTTTGAAACCTTGACCATGAAGAGTGGCTGCCAATGTTCTCGACTTGTATTAAAAAGGATTAAAAAAATGAAAAATGATGAAAATGAATTATAAAATGTAGAAATATGTCATAATGAGATATATAACATATGGTTTGCATTATATCGTAGAGCTAACTTAGCCAAAGTTATGGCCAAGTTTTGCCAGGCCTCATGCTGAAGCAGAATAATTGTACACTGTACTGAAGCTGAGATGTGAACTAACCTTGAACCACTGATGTTAAAGTTTGCTTAGCTAGAATTTTCTGCAATGTACCAATGGACAGGAGATGATGGAATCAAGTTGATACAATTATGTGTAGAGTAGACTTGATGTACTTTCCAAGGACTTGAACAATAGGGACACTGTCTAGAGAAGAAGATGCAACATTTTCGATACTTGGTGAGCCAGATGATGAGGACATCGTACAGTGAACCAGTCAACGAACTGTGAATGACGAAATATTAGAACTCATAGATTTAAAACATTTATATTATTGGGTAGAGTCATAACTGGTGATTAGTGAACCAATTAGGAATTCAGGGGATGGACTGAAGAACTCTAATAAAAAGTCATGACAAGGGGCTCAAACTTCAGATGCGAGAGATGAGATGTGACAGATGTGAGTGGAGAATTGATGATGTCAGAAGACGCGATTCGAGATCTTGTCATTGGGCTTATGCACTTGAGAGCCTGATGCGTTGCTGATCAATTGATGACCTGAAGATGAAGATTGACTTTGTTGCTGATCCATTATGTGTAAAGGTAGCTATGACAATGTGACTAATTAACATGTGCCTTTCCTTCTAGGTACCAACTGTGCTGTTTTATAGTTTTCTTTTAGCTAGATGTTTTTCCAAACTCATGTTCTAAATTGTTTTCCGCATGAAGTCCCACATGCTAATGCTAATCTTGGTTAGATAAGGTTACCTTGGGTGACACTGACAGTGACAAATGAATTGATGAACTGATTGCTGAACTCTGCTATTAATGTTGACATATTCATCTTTGTTGGCTTATGTTGAAGCTTTAGAGCGAATGTTTTCTCAGGTTCTGATTAGATTATGTTATTGGTGGTCACTAAGGAACTAGTATTTGAGCTGAACAAATAAAGTATGAGGTTAACATTATGCCTTAGAATTGTAACAAATAGGAAAATAAAAATTGTTAAAACATATATTGAGTTTTAGTTATTCATGAATTGTTGATGAAATTAACAGTTGATTAATGTTTTCTCTTAGTGCTTATTGATTGCTTATTGAAATTATTGATATACATTAGTCACTACATGGCTAGGATACTCCATGCGATTCAAAAAGTTAAGCGGCCTGTACTCGTCCCCTTGTAAGTTTACTTACTAAGGACCAGGCGTGCTAACAGTCCAAGGTAAAAGCTTTGACTGGCGCAACCTGCTTGGCATACCTGATCTCTGCTCCATTAAAATCAGCCTGAAATTGCTACTCAATCTTAGTAAACCTGAACTATGACTTTCAATTGATGATCTGAGTTTTTTTCTACTTTTACCTTAAAATGCAAAAAATCATATCTCATGTTGCTCCTATACTGTTTTACTTTATGTGATCTATATTTCCTTTATAAAAGTTTCTTGATTTTCTAACTTGGTGTGGGAATTTAATTATGTTGTGTTTTTTACTTTAATGCTGTTTAGTATTGCTTGCATTTAACCCAATTTTCTCTGTATAATTACCTGGTGCTTGTGCAGTAACTATCAGGAGGTTATCTGGAATTCTCTTTCATTCTGTAGCCCAAGCAGACGGTGTTGACTAATTACCTAGCATCTGACAGCTCATAACATGTGAAGTGTCTAGCCATCTTTCTATAATGAGGTGGTAGAAGTCAAACATATGTATCTGCTCTATGGATGATGTTTTCATGAGTATCATTTATGTTCCCAATGGTCACTTTCCATCAGGATTATATCTTTAACATTATTTACACTCATAGATCTATAATGTAAATCATAGAATCATACAACAAGGCACATGCAAAAAGTAATAAATAGAGCATAACACAGTACATCGGATACCTGGACATCAAATTTAAAATTCCAGGGTTATAGAGAAGTAAATTTCACATTGTATTTTCCCATTTTAGTTATAGCTTATAGTGGTTCCTGTGAGATATAGAAATGCTTCCTGTTTAATTTGAATAATCTCTGCAAAGCTTCCTCCCAGGTCTCAGAAAAGCATTATGAAAGGAACCAAGAACAAGATGACACATCCACAATGTTTTTTACTTGATTTAGCCCAGACAGCGAAGATGAGATTGTTTTGCCTCTGTTCACATTCTTACTCAGATTCCTACAGCTTACTTTAACTTGCAAGGATATACAAGTACATGCTCCATTGATAAAAAAGCTAAAGAGGAGCAGAAGAGATACTGGGCCCAGAGGCAGGAGCACAATTCATCTGAAAGAGAAAATAAACCTATGGGGGTAATTCCCAGTCGTTAGGGTCCACAGTCTAAAAGCTTACTAACTCCAAAGAGAAAGGTAGTGCATATCCCTATAAGCCAAGATACTTAATACATGCACACACATGTACCATGTTTGCACACTAGGACACACAGAAGAACACATCTATACACAAACAAGCTCACTCCTATGCACACCTTACCTGTGTTGAGCTGAAACCACCAGTTGGGTTCTGCTGCTTCGTGACCCACGGCACAATCTTGGCAGCCTTGGTGAGATCCTCTTGAGAAACAGGATGCTTGGTGAGGTGAGCCAACAGGATGTAGGCTGTCAACTCAACCTCAGCAGATGGAGCCCTTGGGCGGAAGCGGAAGTAGGGGAATGGCTCCTCCTCTTTGGTATCCTGAGTGCGGTGCCAGTGGACTGATCCATCTTAAGGAGTTAAAAGAGAGATGGCCATCAGTGAGTGTCTGTACTCTGGTGAAGTGCCTTCAAAGGGGAGAAGTGTGAGATCTACAAGATGATGCCTTTGCAGTAAGCATGTGGTCTCGGAGCTACTGCAGTCACAGAGTTCAAGCATGTAGTGGCTACATAGTTGTACATCTGTTTCACTCTTTGAAGGGAACCACAGAGTGTCCAGGTATTAAAGGTGCTTAAGTTTGGACTACCCTTTTGTAAACCAAAAGGGGATGACCACAGAGACAGATAGAAGCCAATAACTAATGAGAAATTAAAAGATCTTCGGTCAGATCTAAAATGTATCTACATTGTATTTTAATAGTATGTCATGTGTCAGCTCTTCATTAATATGTAAATCCAAAGATTCAATCACTACGATTTCTGTTCAGATTTCAACAGTATACTTACTAATATGGAAGAAGGAAAATAAATGGGAAAGAGAAACTAGTGCATAAGCAACACCCGCAGTAGAAGACTTCAAAAATGAAACAGTTAGTCAGTACAAAGAAACAAGAACAGAAAGAAGTGACCCAAGAAATGGGAATGTGAACCGGGGGAAGAAAGCAAAACGGAGTAATTGATAAAGTTCATAGCTCAGGCAGGAGGAATGAGAATAAAAGCTAAAGAGGGAGAAAGAAAACCAAGATATGAGAAGAAGAATCAGAGATAATACCAGCTGACAGAGCAACAGAAAATAAAAAGATGGAGTAAAAGAAACTAAGCAAAGTGAGAAAACTCTGACAGAAGATTGTCAATGGAGCTAGGAGTCAGAGGAAACATGACAACAGAGCCATGAAACAACAAAGAAACAGGAGGTTTGGACTTTATTCAGGTACTCATTGTTAGCTGGTGCCTGACTCCAGATGTCATTATCTAGATCAAGGGTTCTGGTAATAGAGGGGCACAATGTTGCCTGAGAATTATGAGTTATCCCCCCATATAACCATATGTAATGGGGAAAAAGGTGCAAAAATTGGTAGTACCAGCCCGGCTTCTGCATGTCTTTTTGCATGTTAGGAAATTTTCAGGAAATATATCCCACTGCTTTTTTGCATATATATATGTGACTAGAGTTAACTCAGAACATTCAATTCCCAGTCCAGCAGAAAAGTGGACTATTCATCTGCAACATAAATACCAACAACATCATAATCAAGCCTTTAGTCATTAGATGGGCAGGAATACCAATAAAAAGGCGAATGGAAAGGAGGTGTGAGCCATGAAAGAGGCCAAAAGTTAAGAAGTGGTTAGATTTAGTTTAAGTGAGAATAATATTCAGAAAGTCTAACTACCCCCTTACCCTTCTCAATGGCTTCTTTATACAGGGACTCTAGCAGCTCTGTGCTTTTGTCATCCTTGCCAGCCAGACCAAAAGCGTACGCCATGAGTGACTTGGCGTAGACATCATTTGACTCCTTGTAGGCTGTTTCAAGGCAGAACAAGGCATTGCGAACAACAGGGTGCTGGAAAAGAGCAGAGAGGTTCTGAGATACAAGTGTCAGGTTTGAAGACAGCCACAGGTTTTTTTGAATTTAAGGATTTTGCTTCAGAATACGAAGGTTGTATTGCAATCAAAGAAAAATAAGTCAACCAAGGGAAGGTGAGGCCGAGGATGTTCCTAAGTTGCTAGTTCAGAGGTGGAGTAAGAAAGGAGAAGTAAAGCAACATGGTGTTCTTCGAGGGGATATGGACAGTCTTATCCTGGAAACATCTTGGTTTGATGCTCACAGGCCCATCCAAATAGAAAGGGACAGATGTGCTGAGAACCATCCACACAGTTTAAAGAAGAGGCTTTGGAAGGGGACCAGAAGCCATTCATCATCATGGAGATCAGAGGCTCACTGTCCATTCCAGTACCATAGAGGACTATAGTATTTCTCTTGATCAGAGGACATTCTTTAAAAACATTGTGGAAACAACATGTCTCTGTTTAATGTTTTCTTTCAGCTCCATAGGAGTGCAGTTAATCTCTAGGACTTTCTCAGACATTAGAAGGGATCCTGGAGACCCCCCTTTGTTTTCATTATGATTTTAATAATCTACCAAAATCTCCCTATCTTGTATGAGTCCTAAAGTCCTCGCCAACACTACCATTGCTAAAAGGTCTCAATTTTATCACCCCTTTGTAATAGGAGGAAATGTATTTTTACCTTTCACATTCATAATCTGATTATTTAATGATCTCGGAAAGTGGATGTTTCCAAAACAAAAATATAAATAATTTGATCCAAACAAGATCTGTACGTACCGTTAAAGGGAGTGGGTACTCCAGCAGGGCAATACTGACGTAGGCTGAAAGTGTGATTTCGTCATTCACACCACCCTGTGGATCAGAGAATGTAAAGTAAGATTAAGCTAAAAACTTGAAGCAATAATAATTTCTAGCCTTCTGCATCCAATCAGAAATGCAGACATAGCAACATAAACATTTACTAAAACAGCAACAAATTTACAGTGGATTACAATACAAATTGGGAACACATCCTTCTCATTTGAACCACTAGGGGAAAATTTTGCGTCATGAATTGCAAAATGGGATAAAGGGCGAACTTCCCAAATTCTTTTTTACATGTTTCTTAAAACATGATACATATTTTTAATCTAAATTATTTTAGTATTGAAAGGTAGCCATCAGAAACATTTGGCTTGTTTCTGAAATTTTTTGCTTATTTTAGCCAGGTTTCTCTTTTTTACGCAAACAAAATCAAAGCAACATACATGTCAGCAAATCAAATACCTTAGAGGTGTGGCTTGCAGCATAGCCGTGAGGACCCCGTGTTAGCAGATCTTTACAGTGTACTTTGAGTGGGGATGCTCATTCCCTTGGAGTATACTTCTCTCACTTCATTCTACGGGCAGTGTGGTGTATCATTCCGCTTCTTATGGAGTACTTTCATTTTAATGCAGGAGGGAGTAGATCTCAAAACTAAATTGAATTACATCACAATAACTTCCTTATATCTTTCAGCAATCCATTCTATTTTCACTACAGTTGGCTTTTTTAAATGTTTAAGTCAGGTTTTTGCCTGCTAGAGCATGCAATACACACAAATAAAGAAAAAATGGAGGAACCAATAGTTCTGGGTTCAAGATGCCAATAAAGGCATGCACCAAGGCTTTTTTGCATAATTTTGCATGATAGAGCATATCATTGTTTATAAAGGTATTTAGTTATGAGTTATTATAATTTTTTTTTTTCCCCATGAATTTCACTTAAAGACTTCAATGGAGTAAGGGAGGATGTCATCGAACGTGTATAGCACTAAAACGTTTGCATGCATTCCAGGACAGGAGAAGACCCAGCCTGTAAAAGAAGGCGAAGTAACCTACAGAGACAGATTTCAAATATCATCAGGCTTAACAATAATGCCAGTGTTATCTGATTGCGTTTAAGGCATAGTATTGGCATGCTGAGCTGTGCTGCTGCCAATGAGTTTGTGATTGAGTGCCAATCCCGGTGTGCATTGTCTGGAAGAGCTCCTTGCAGTGTTGTTGGTTACTCATTTGAGGATGCTTTTGATAAGACCTGGCTTTAAAAGTGAGATGTGACACAAAGCAAGTTACTGATTACACACTATGTCCCAGAGATGCTGAAGTTTTACATGACAGAACAGAAGGTGTTCATCTAATGTAAAGATTAGTGTTATTCAGAGTCCCTGCTACTCCTAGCTTCTTTTTCTACTCCTTCTGGCAAGTGATCTTTTTGTTGTACAAGGAAGTACAGCACACTGCGCCCTTTTCCGAGAACCTTGCAGTTCTCTCAGTGCTTAATTTGTAAATAAAAAGGTGCCGGTGCCCAAAGCCCTGCTCTTAAAAAGCGGCTGCTGCAATTAAATATGCGAGGACAGAATACTGAGGCAGTGTAATCTTGAAGCCATCTCGGGCCTCTTCAATCCATTTATAGCCACTCCCTGCCCCTTCAGCTCACTCTTGCCGCTTTTTGCTTTCTCTCATTGTGACACTTTTTCATTTTTTTCTCTTCCTTGCCTTTCCCATATGTGTCTTTTGCTCGCAGTAAACACTTGAGGCAGAAAAATAAGCGCCGGCCCTCAAAAATAAGTGCTGGTGCCCCGCACTGGGAACAACAAGCACAAATTAAGCACTGCTCTCTCCACTTTTCACTGATGCTGTCTTTTTTTAACCAGAGCTACATTCTTCCTGAATGTATCCTGAAAAGCTGCTGTTCTTTAAAAGTTCAGTGTTTTCTAGCTCTTCCTCCACGTGGGACACAAATCTTCCATTGTCTCTCTGAAATATTTCAAACTGAAAGTAAAAGAAATTCATTTGAAAGTGCCCTTGTTCCAAGTTTTTTTTAAAGAAAAGTACATTAGGACTAAAATCCACAGGGCTAAGCAGTGTAGGCCCTAAATAGCTTCACTGGTGTATAGTACGAACCTGTTCACAACCAGTCTGGTGTAGTAGCATGGAGTCACAGCTACATGACCCACATGGGAGAGACACTTTCCCATGGTCAATAGACTCATTGCCTGGGCAAATTTGATGAGTTTGTAGGAAATGGAACAGAGGAATTCAGTGGAGTAATAGAAACCCTGGTGAAGTCCACCTGGGATGAAAAGTGTTGGCTGGGCTTAGTTGTTTTGATTTAAAATAAAGGAATTTGGAAATTACACCATGGCTCCCATCTTGTAATGGATCTTGAAAATAACACCAAATTAATCGTCAAAGGAACACCAAATTAAACCTATGGCTATTTGAATAATTAACTATGGGGCTACCGTGAGCACTCCCTCAATATGGGTTTATACATTAAGCTCAATTTCTTTATCATTCGTTACTGAACAATTGGCTTTCAGAATAATTTTTAAGTGAGTTAAAACTCATCTTTAGAAAGGAAGTCCAGTCCCTCATCACGTTCTCACATAGATGACATTTAGGTTCATGAAACCACAAAGTTAGCAGTGGGCTGCTGGGTGGAACGGTGAAATGATCAAGGTTCAGGATGGTCTATTTTAAAAAAGAACAGGGTCAGTGATGATTTGCATTAGGTCGGGCCCTCTGTCTAGATAGGCACAGTGGACAAAAAATGATGGATGGAAATGCTGTTCTGAGTGGCTGCCAGTGGTTAAGCTATTTGCAAGCATTTATCTCATCACTTTGTGGGTGTTTGATTGCCAACAGTATACCTGAAAACCTGAAACTGTCATACCTTTCCAAAATTCCTTCTGCCAATGTTTGTGAATTGGAAAGAGTAGTAAATTTGTATCCATTCAAAGTGTACTTCTATGGATTCAAACTTACTGCTTTGTTGGAAAGCTGGTCTCTCTCTCTCTCTCTCTCTATATATATATATATATATATATATAACTTTGTGGCGGTCTCCACCAAGTAGTTATGGTTAGGACCTAGTCTCTATATAAAAAGCATTTTTTTACTTGCCTTTATCTATAGTGCCGCTGGACGAATCTTCACAAAACTTTCCATCCCAAAATATTTGCCAGTCACGTCAGCTGCTGTCTGGAAAGTTTCGGGGTGATCCGTCAGGGGGACAAAGAAAAAGGGGGGTCCCAAAACACGTTTTCCCCATTCATTAGGGATTTTGAACAGTGATAGCACAGAAACTATTGGACTGAATTACGCACAATTTGGCAGAAAGGTAGGTTCTGATCCAGAAAGCAACCTTTTTTGTTTTGGTGTAGTTCCGTTCAGTAGTTTTCGAGAAATTAAGGGGAAAACAAATTTGTATATATAGGGACACTAAGGATTTGCAACCCCTCCTGATCTCATGCTGAGATCTGGTTGGCTGATAACACTTCAACAACAGAAGTTGTTGAAGTGTTGTCAGCCATCTTGGGACTCAGGTGAAGCCGAGTCCCAGAAAAAAAAGTAAAAAATAAAGAAAAGGTGCCAGGGTTCGGACCCCCTGAGCCCTTAGCTCTGGTGGTGCAGTCTCAAAAGGACTCACCCCAGGGCTGAAATTTTTTTTTTTATTTTACAGTTCGGCATTGTGGTGGATCTGTGGTAAAATAAAAAAAAAAAAAAAAAAAAAAAAAGTGCGGACTCCCGCCCTTCGTTATTATAAGACCCCTGGGTGGGCCAAGTATTGGGGATATTTTCTTAAAAATGCAAAGGGCCTCCTGGCCTCCTTCCGCTGCCCCAAGGACCAACACCTCCCCGGGGCTTATGACTAATATGTGGGGAGCCACGTGTGCCCCCGCTGCCTTGGGGAGCTCCACCTCCCCAGGGCTGTAATTAAATATGTAGGATAGGCACTCACCCACTCCCCCCTGCCTGGGACCACCACCTCCCAAGGCATTAAAGTAATATTATGCAGTGGGGGCCACCCAGCCCCCTCCTGCTGCCTGGGGACCACCACCTCCCCAGGGTGTTTAAGTAATATGTGGGGGGGACGGCCTCCTTCCACTGTGCTGAAGGCCTCCTCCTCCCCAGGGCTATCAATGTGATTGTGCAGGAGGGCCTGTTGCCCCAGGGACCACTAACGCCTGAGTCAAAATGTGTCAATTGTGTGGGGAGGCATGTTGGCCTCCCCACAGCCCCGGGGATCACCACCTCCATGGAGCATATGTAAAAATAATTACAGTGGGTCAGTTTCAGACCACCTTTAGACCCGGGGATCACCACCTCCCCGTGACTATAATTGTAGGAGGAGGCTGCGCAACCCCCCTGTAGGAGCCACTGATGGCCCCAGGGACTGCCACCCCCCAGGTCCAGCTCCTGCTATGTCCCGGTTGCCCACTTCGGATTTTGCCAGCAGGACGCCGTCAAAAACCAAAGCTTTTATCTTTGTACCCTGCACACGTGCAGGGGACAGAGATGAAATGTTTCAACAAGCAGGGAGCTGACACTTCACACTGAGCACTAAGGGTTTGAGTCCAGCTGGGCTTGTTTCCCTATTTTTCAATTATTATTTTTAAATAAAGTACAAATTACTATATTTAAAAAAAATGACAGATACATTTTTTGTTTGAAATTGTACACAAGTATCTCATTCTAAGTGTACAGACATTAAAGCTTAAAAAACTCTCTATCCCTCTATCCCTATCTCTGTCTCTCTTTCAATCAATTTCTCCCACTCACACACCCACTCAGACACTTATGCACCCACTCACAGTCCCACTCAGGCACTCATGCACCCACTCACAGACCACCTCAGAGCCTTGTGCACACACACAGCCCAGTCAGAACCTCATGCACCCACTCACAAACCCACTCAGACAGTTACACACCCCAACTCACAGACACACTGACAGCCTCATACACCCACTCACAGACTGGCGCAGACACTGAGGCAACCACTAAAACACTGATGTGTGCACTCTCACACCCAGACAGACACTCAGACATTGTCACAGCCACTCTCACCTCCAGATATACCCTCTCACACCTATTCTGACACCCAGAGAGGCCGCGTCACACTTCTGTTGAGCACTGCCAAAGGGCCGTGCACAGCATGGGGTTGGGTGGCATAGGGTCTGGCTGCAGGCCAAGTGTTGCCGGCCAAGTGTTGCCGGAAACCTCCATTGCGCACGGGTGAAGGCCATGCATGGTGTAAGTTTGGGTGCTTATAGAGGGTTGACCCTGTGGTCAACCTCCACGGTGCAGAGCCGAAGCTGTGGGTGGATTAACGTATAGTAATGTAAATCACTATACATTAAAAACATAGAAATTCACTGAAAAAAACAAAGGTTACAGAGACATTATAGTTAGGAAACAGAATTAAAAAAACTGAAATTCACTTAAAAAAAACAAAGGTTACAGGGACGTTATAGTTAGGCTCACATTTTAACCTTACTAAACCATACAAATTCACCAGTTAGATTTATCTCAAGTAACTGTAACTAGTGCCCTAAGGTAACTATAACTCGTGCCTTCGCCATGCACTGTTAATTACCCCACAAATTATGGCACCTATGACATCTTTGATAACATTTTTGATAAAATCAATTTAATATTTGCAGTAAAATGTTTTAGGAAAAAACTGTGCATGATGGTGGCGCGAGTTATAGTTACCTTAGGGCGCGCGTTATTGTTACTTGAGATAACTCTAACTGGTGAATTTTTATGGGTTGGTATTTTTAAAATGTGAGCCTGCAATGTAACCTAACAAATATTTCCTTGACCTCAATAGGATATATGAGCTCTGTCTGGGAAAGTAATAAGTAGTAGCCTCACTATGTGATAGGTCAAACTTAACTGTGCCTGAAATCAGTATTTTTACCTAGTAATTGATCAATGGCATGGCCCTTATTGTGGGCTAGCTGATCAATGTACTGATGTTAATTTAGAATTGAGTTTTCGCTGGAAAGCAGATTCTAACCTTTGAAATCCTCCAGTTTTTTGCCTTTTAACAGAAGACATAAACATGATACTGTTACCATAACTCCTTCTGAAGCACTAGGGTGTGAGGGGATTGTTACCCCACCACAATTCACTTTCCATTACGTTAAACATGACATCGCGTATGGCAGCACAAATGAGATCATTGATAGCATTTTGCTTTTCTGAGGGACAGGTAACAAACAATATAGCATACAGACCTAAGACACTCACGATGATTTAAGAAAACTATGGGGGTCATTCCGACCCTGGCGGTCATAGACCGCCAGGGCCGGGGACCGCGGATGCACCGCCAACAGGCTGGCGGTGCATCCAGGCCAATTCTGACCGCGGCGGTAAAGCCGCGGTCAGAAAAGGGACACCGGCGGTTTCCCGCCGGTTTTCCCCTGGCCTGAAGAATCCTCCATGGCGGCGCTGCAGGCAGTGCCGCCATGGGGATTCCGACCCCCTTCCCGCCAGCCTGGTTCTGGCGGTTTTGACCGCCAGAACCAGGCTGGCGGGAACGGGTGTCGTGGGGCCCCTGGGGGCCCCTGCAGTCACTGCAGGGGCCCCCTAACAGGGCCCCACAAAGATTTTCAGTGTCTGCATATCAGACACTGAAAATCGCGACGGGTGCAACTGCACCCGTCGCACCCTTTCCACTCCGCCGGCTCCATTCGGAGCCGGCATCCTCGTGGAAGGGGGTTTCCCGCTGGGCGGGCGGGCGGCCTTCTGGCGGTCGACCCGCCAGCCCAGCAGGAAACTCAGAATGACCGCCGCGGTCTTTTAACCGCGGTACGGTCTTCTGGCGGTTCCCGCTTGGCGGGCGGCTCCCGCCGCCCGCCAAGATTAGAATGACCGCCTATATGTGCTGAATGATACATACAGCATTATAAAAACATGCACTCAACAGAGGCAATGCACTAAGTACATCATGTTCATGTGAAACAAATTGTATGCATTCAAAGGCCACAGGTTATCCTTCATATACTTGAGGGGTATGAAGAGTACATGTTCACAGGCTGTACCCTCTGTGGACATTGCAAGTCATTGGTGATTCTATTAACATAGTTTATGACATGTATATACATACTCTAGATGAGTGGAGGAATGTGGCAAATCACCAGAGGTTCACAGTTTCAAACTGGTATTCAGTGCAATACTAATTCTCATACCGCACAGCAATGCAGACTGGAGAAGAATATCGCAAAGGAACAAAGGGTTTCCCTGCACAGCACTGACTCATCACAGTTTAGTTGTTGGCGACTGCTCTGAGCCGGTCTGGCATAAAAGTAGACAATCCACTTGACCGCGCTAACAGTGCGCCTAATGCATACCAAAGGTAAGCCCGTCTGTGCCCACTCACCCCCATAGGATGGTCAGGCTGCCAGTTGTGCAATTTTGTAGTATACAAAAAGTGATGGATGGAATGCTTGAATTAATCTCAACCACTCAAAATTATTCGGGCCACACCCCAATCCATTGTTATTTTACACATCATGTCACCTCAGTTTGGACCCAGCTATATGAAGTCAGTCTTGACCCTGCTCCAACAATCCAGCCCAAAACACCAAGCCAGGTCCTCCTTGAACCGGAACACAAGCAAACCAGGACCAATTCTGCCCTAGCTATGGGTGCATCAGGCGAGTACAGCTTGGTCCTGGTGGCACGGGTGTGTCTTTTGAAGCAGCATTTTAAGCACCTCACACAGCTTGAAGGACACTATCAAAACAGGTCATCTTCTATGGCACCAAGGTAAAGCAGAGATAAGTTTATCTATTTTAGTAACCCCTATATGCCAATTTCCAAATCTGTAATACATTTTCTCAAACTCAAGCTTGTCACATACTATAAACAGTTACCAGTTCCAAGTTGCTAGGTAATTAACTTTAAATACTACTATCAGGCTGGTTGGATCATCACATTATTATATTTAAACTTTTATATTCTTCTTATTATTATTAGTAGTAGTAGTACTAGTATTATTAGTATTATTATTATTTGGATTTATAAAGTGCACGGCTACCCATCTGGGGCTTCCTCCCGCTGGCAGAAACTGCTAAGGTAAGAGATTAAAAAAGCCGCGTCTTCAAGAGGTTTTTAAAACTTTTTGAAAGAGTTACAAAGCCTAAGCGAGGCAGGCAGGGAATTCCAGTTTTGAGGAAAGTTAAGAAAAGGAGCGGCCACCTTGCCTCATCTTAGGAATCTGAAGGGCAACTGCATAATTCAGACTGCTAAACCCCAGAGCCTGATTAGGAAGATATGGCAACACCCATGAATTAAGATAGAGTGCCCCAGAATTACACGCAGCTCTGTACATATAGCACAATGCCTTCAACAGCCTAGGCTTATGTACACAGCATGCTTTCCTACAACACAGGGACTGGCTGTGTTGACTAGCATAAGACAAAGCTGTCAGGTACACTGCTTCCACCTACAACACAGAGGCCGGCAGTGTCTGGGAGGCAATTAGACAAAGACAAAACCAGCAAATCAAAACTCCCTTTAAACCCCCCTTCCCCAAGGTCCAATCTAGTGGCAGCATAAGGGTTGAATTCAGCAATTGTATGGCAGTTAATGTGTGCTTGTGAGTACGGGTGAAAGAGGGCGACCCCTAAGGATCGTGCAGGGGCACCTTGAGAATCAGATATAGAACTCTCAGGTATGCTCGACACGCCAGTTCCCAGAATTCAATTCACAGCAGATGAATGAATGGGCCCCACAGTTCCACATACCTAGCGTAGCTGGACTCCATAGTGAGAGATGATTCCTCCATTCCCAGAATGTGCCAGAGTCTATGTAACCATGATGTTTGGCCAGCAGTTTGATCTGTGCCCCATAAAGCTAAAAATGTCTGATGTGTCACCCCTAGGGCCCGGGCCATTTCTCTGCCCCTGTGTGAGTGAAGGGGATACGTCTGTGGGTTTGGAGAACCTAGGCTCATATAGGTTGAAAATCTCGGGATGGAGGTGTTAAAAGCCATGTCAATGTTGTGGAGAACATTGTCCCAGTAACTGGTGAGCCTGGGGCAATACCATAAGAGATGTAACAGAGTCCCCATGCCACTATAGCCCTGCCAACATTCTGAAGATCTGCCCAGCGTCCACCGCTGCATTTGTGCAGTGCTCAGGTACAAAAAAGACACAATGTTATATGCTGTTTTGTGCTGGATATGTTGTGTGCAGTATGGTGTACCCTATAAAAAATGTCCGCCCATTCTTTAGCACAGAGGGGTCTACCAGGTTCGACTTCGCAATGAAGTTGCCACTTAAGTTTGTATGGGAGGTGATCCCAATTCAGCAGAGAGTACAATTCCGATATACGGCATTTGACAACGCTTTTAAGAAACAACCATTTTTTAAAAGGGGTCAGTTGTCGCCCCTGCCTCATCTCAGTCCTCACCACCAAGTAATGCAGTTGAAGGTAGTGGGCCCAGTCAGCGTCTTGAAGGAAGTAGTCCTCGAAGAGTTGATCAAAGGGTATTATCCACAAGTGATCAAAGAGAGAACCCACCCACTTATAGCCCCTGACTCTCCATCTACAGAACTGTTCTGGCTGCATGTAAGGCAGGAATTGTGGTTTTGCCTGAACTGGAGTCATGGGGGGAGGGAATGTCATTAGTCCCACTTTGATTGCTACAGCGTCCTACGCTTGTAATGTAGGGCGGTCACTATGGAGGAGTA
The DNA here is from genome assembly GCF_031143425.1 of Pleurodeles waltl. Lineage (NCBI taxonomy): Eukaryota > Metazoa > Chordata > Amphibia > Caudata > Salamandridae > Pleurodeles > Pleurodeles waltl. The sequence goes on along the minus strand of NC_090446.1, from coordinate 63,976,607 downwards.
AAGTCACCACGCCGCATGCTTGAGAGGAAGCCAGACCTCCTTCCATATGTTAGAACCTGTAATGGCTGTGTCCATTAAGGTCCGATGCTTTTCCAAGAGTGGACGATTCCATTCCACAATTTTGTGGGGTTGGGCCACCTGGTAGTACTGCAGCATGTGAGGAACAGCCAGCCCACTTTCCCCATTTCACTGGGATATTCGATATTTATGTAACCTGGGTTTTTTCCATCCCAGAAAAACTTGTTGACCGCCAGCTGAAGGGAGTGGATCACGGGTGGGGGTGGCACTAGTGGCAAAGACTGAAAGAAGTATAGGATACGGGGTAGAACCGTCATCTTTACAGCCGCAATTCTGTCCATCCCCTATAGTCGAAGGCGGGACCAGGACTCCAAGTCCTTGCATGTCTGCGACACCAGGACAGAATAGTTAAAGGTCTCCATTCTGGAGCCAGAGCAGGCCAGTTTGACGCCCAAATACCAAAATAGTATTTTCTGACCACGTGAAAGGGAAGAGCAAATGAAGGTAAGCTTTCAAGCACTGGGCCAACTGTGAGGTTCAAGATCTGCAATTTTTGCATGTTTACTTTAAAGCCTGAGACCTCTCCAAAAGCAGGAAGCTCATCCATCAACACTGGGAGCAAGTTTGCCAGGTCTTCTATGGATAAGATGACCTCATCCATAGAGAGGCTTAACAGTTGTTGTTCCCCTCGTAACGAGATCCTGGAGATAAACGGGCAACACCCACTCACTGCACAAACGGCTCTATGTAGAGAGCAAAGAGAAGGGTGGGGAGGGGGAAACCCTGCCATGTGCCCTTCCGGATTGGAGAGGGTGGTGATGAAATCCATTTTCCTGATGGAGGCCCATGGATTGCTGTAGATACTACTGACCAGTTGCAGAACCTCTCATCAGCCCAAATTTTCACAACACAATGAGGAGGTAGGGCCAATGGATGCGGTTAAAAGCTTTTTCTGCATTGATGGATAGGAGCAGAGCTTCCATATGTGATCACATGCCTTTATCGATGAGGTGGAGCAATCGCTTGGTGTTGTCTCCATGTTGGCATGTGGGATTAAATCCCACCTGATCTGAGGTGATCAAATCAGACATCAGGGGGCCGAGATGGTGAGCCAGAATGCTCGTGAAAAACTTTGCATCTATATTCAAAAGCGAAATGGGTCGACTCGCAGAGTCTTTTCCCGGTTTTGGGATTACTGAGATGGCGGCCTCCAACATGGACTCCGTTAGGGATCCAGAATCCGCAAAGGAGTTGTACATTCGAGTGAGCGTGGGAATCAGCTCCTGGAAGAAGGTTCTGTAGAAGAGTGAGCTAAAGCCGTCCGACTACAGGACTTTCCTCAGTTTCAACCTGGCAATGACAGAGATCAGCTCATCTGTGGGGGTGGGCTGGTCCAGATCCGAAGTGATACTGATAGGGAGGGTAGTGATGGGAATAGACCATCAGGATGCTACTGGGTCCATCCAAATTAGAGTATAGAGAACAATAGAAGTCCCAAAAAGCGAATGCAATTCCATATGCAGAAATTACTTCGGCGTCCGGGCCAGTGTGAATCTTTTTAAAGGACTCTGAGTATATCTTGCTGCCGAGGTGATGCGCTAGCATGTGGCCTCATCGATTACTGCTCAAGTAGAATTTATGTTTGAGACATACTATGGCATACTCCATTCTGTAGAGATTATGGCACTAGAGGGGAAGCTGGGTTTGCTCAAGCTCCATATGAATCCTTTGAGCTCCTATGCGCTTATGTATGGTTTCAAGCTCAGTTACCTCCTGTTCAAAGGTGCCTCATTGATCTCGGCAGCTGTGACTTTTGGCAGTCAACATTGCAATCAGTTCAATGTGGACCACTAGTTTCAGGGTTTCCCACAGAGAGGGGAGAGAGGTCTCCCTGTCGGCATTACTCTGGATGCACGACACAATGGATGCCTTAATAGAAGCAAGAGTTGTGCAAGACTGCAGCTTAGAATTGCCTAAGCATCACAAGAAGTATTGGGTCCGTGCAAGGGCAACATAAGAGAAAGCGACAAGGGCGCATGGTCTGAGAACGAACAGGAGGCGATGGAGGCTTCGGTGACCAAGTCCATCAGGAATGGAGTTGCAAAAAAATGGTCGATTCGGGCATATGTCTTATGAGCAGCCGAATAGAATGTGTAGTCCCTAGACAATCAATGTAGTGTGCTCTACACATTGTGGAGTCCCCGTCTGAGAGCCAGCGCAGGCCGGACATTGTAAAGGTCCCATCCTGAGCTGACTGTTGTCCAGAACGGTCCATGTCGCTGTGCATGGCCAGATTTAGGTTGCCTCCCACTAAAACTGCAGCATCAGGGGACTGTAGGACCGTAGCAAAGAATCTCATAACGAATGCCTAATGGTGCTCATTAGGAGCATATACATTCGCCAAAGTAAAGGAGAAGGAACCTACCCTGAGTCATATTGATAGGAGGCGACCTTTAATGTCGTCTATGGTGGATCATCCCCTCAAATCTATGTGAAAAAATGATGGCCACCCCCCTCTTTACTGAATAGGAAGACCGGAATTGATGAGGGAACCACCGGGAGCACAGCCAGTGAGTGTCTCTAGAAAGTAACATTGTCTCTTGTAATAGACAGATGTCTCCTCCAGAGATCTCCAATAGTGAAATGACAGCCAATCACTTAGTGGTGTTGTTTAGTCCCCATACATTGAATCTGACAATCTTGAGATCCATAACAGTGTGTTAGAGGAGTGGGTGCTGGTGGTGTGCTACAGGAAACTGTATGGATGTGTGGAGTGGAAGCAATCCCCTGTACCCAGCCCATGTGATGATGTGCCAAAAGCTAGAAAGGGACCTTGGTATGTGCAGGAGCCGAGATATCCAGAAAAAAACAAAAGTAAACAATAAACAATGAAGACACAACTTCAGGGACCAGTCCATAGAACCTGGAATTTTGAGAAGGGGTACGAGCCTAACAGGCAAAGTTAGAGGTGGAAAAGAACCCCACCAATTGGAGGCAGCCTATGCAAGGAGGCATGGTGAGGCAGAATGGTGATGTAGAGGACGCCTTTCCCCATCCCCACCATAGTGAGCCCCATCCACATTAATTTCTGTAATGGAAAAGAAACCCCTGCCATCAAGGGACCTCAGGCTTGTCAGAATGTCCAGAGAGTGGATCTATAACTGAGTGTCTCTCTAAGGCCATGGTCACCAGGACAGGTCATGGGACATCCATGGATTCGCGGTGCCTCCATCCACATAATGTGTAACGAGTGGTGCTGATCCATAAGCGAGCTTCTCAATGCCCAGCACTAAGGATGCCTCTGCAAGCTACCTAATTTGATAGAGTTTACCATCAAGTCTAAAGATGATCCAAAAGGGGTGGCCCCAAAAATATGCAATCCCCTCCTTCCTCAAGTGGGCCGTGACTGGTTTAAAATCTCTTTTCTTTTGCAGAGTGATGGCTGCCAGGTCTTGCTAAAGAGTAGGAGTATGGCCCCGGCAATGGAGTGGATGTTGTTCTCCAAACTTACAGAAACGTTTATTTTATCTGAAAGTCATGCACACAGACTAGGATGTCCACAGGGGGACAATTGATGGGTTTCAGAAGGCCGACTCTGTGGAGCCGGTCCAGTTGTAACTTCCAGAATGTGACAGAAGAGGGCACCAACATTCTCCTCCAGGTCCAAGCCTTCGGCAGCCGTTAGTTTGGCAGCCGTGGGGACCCCCCATATGTGAATATTGTTCCATCATGAGCGGTTCCATAGGTCTTCGGTATGAGATTGGAGATTAATTTGTTGCTCTTGAAGACAAATAATTTCCCGGTGGAGCCATTCAATCTCTTTGCTGTGTTTATCATCCTTGTCTTTGAAGGCCGCAACTCTTTAGCTGACGCTGTTCAAGTCACACCTGACTTCTCAAAGAGCTGAGGCGAGGTCTTTTTTTGACTGTCTGCAAGTCCTCTTGAAGGCAGGCAAAAAGCAACTCCCGGAAAGACCGCAGGACAGGGTGCTCTGTGGCGCTTGTATCCTGCATGTGGTCCGAACCTGCTGCAGGAAGCTTGTCCCCCATGTGTCCATCATGCATCTTGTTTAGCATATCCTTGAGTAAGGAATCTTTCATACTACTAAGCGCCGAGATGGCTAAGGCTGGGTCACACGGAGTATCACGCGGTCAGCCAGGAAGTTGAAGAGGAATTGGGGGGGTGGAGATGCTGGTTTCAAGCACAGACCCACTGTGAGGGTAGACACCAGTCAAGAGCAATGGCTATCAGTTGTCAAGGAGCCGTGAGACTTCCCCCAAACAACCGCTGTGTGTGGCCTGAGGCGGCGTGGCTAGAGGAAATGCTGCGCCTGCGCTGGGTGCTCCAGGCTCTGTATAAATTATCCCCACAGCTCCCACCTCACAGAGGGCTTCTCCTGCTCCGGTGAAACAAGTCACACATGGCAATAGTCAAGGGGGATCCAGCAACTCCCGCTCAACACGTCTGGGCATCAACAGGTCGCTGAGGTACGACAATGATGTATAAAAACCAGGTGATGAGGTGCTAGAGAAAATGCTGCAACTGGGTGTGTGCTACGTTAGTTCAACAGTCCAAGGGAGGAGGGGGACACCTCCACCTCTACTGACAGCTGGCAGGTCAACCCCTGTATGCTGCTGGCTCTTCCACGATGAGTTACACTCTGCCCAGGCCGATGCAGCACAAGAATACAGATGAGAGGCCCCACAGAAAAGGAGAGGCCCTGCTGAAGAAGTCTGATCATGCCACACCCTGGGGGAGGGGTAAGTCGGGTCCCCTCCCGCCTCCAAAAGGCAACGCTGTAGGCCCTGAAGCAGGTAAGTCATTTAAAGCAAAAGACACAAAGGGGGAGGTCCACAAGCAGACTCACCCAATGTAAATGGCTGGTGGACTGGGATGACTACTCCAAGGCCGTGATTCGAGGCAGGGAAGTTGTGCAGCACAGCTAGCCCCCACAAGGCCTCAACAGGTGAGGAGGGGACCCACAAGAAAAGACGCTCGCCTGCATCTGCTGAAGAGCCAGGCCGATCAGGAATTCTCTGGGGGGTGGCTAAGGAGACTACTTTGCCTCTGATGCAGTCCCGGGCATGTTGCCTGCTCAGGAATGGCACCAAGCCGGTCCTGCTGTATGCCAACTTGTGCCTCACAGCGGCAGGCCGGGGCCCACTGATCTCAGGCTGTTCCCGACACCCAGGTAAAGGGGATCACCTTGCCACAACGGATCACTGAGCTGCTCACCACCTATTTGCCCTTACTCGGTGCAGAGTGGTGTGGCAGATAGGGTGCTGTAGCGAAGCTGTGAAGTGGCGAGAACGGAGAGACGGAGAATACATTTTACCCGCCCACCATCTTGGCCATGCCCCCACAGGTTACTTTAGTAGAATTTTGTTCCCCTTCTCACTGTTCATATGGAGTACCCCAATGATATTCTTTGCCCTCATACATTTTTAACATTTATCTGTGACCTCTGGCTTCACTGGTTTGTTCTTTCAGCATTAAAATGTATACCTACTCTGGTGATACTCAACTTTTGCTAAGACTTAGCAAGCCATCCAACCACATTACATCATTACACAACTGTCTTATTACCAATCACGTATGAATATGCTCTTATTCTCTGGAATTTAACACCAATAATACTGAACTCATGATAAGCGAGGGAAACCAGCACAATCTACCACCGTCTATGGCAACAGGCCATAGAAAAATTCCTTCTGGTTTCAGAGGTCAGTGGGCAAAAATCACCCCCGCTTTGTTAAAGTAACACTTCTTTTATGTTGGCGGAGTAGTCCTGGAAGACTAAACTAGATCATAAGAATTTCACAACGAAGTCTGAGCTATTTGACTATAATGCCCTTCCTGTTCCCTCTTTCAATGTAATACCTATGCAATTGCTTTAAGTATTGTTTTGCTGGAGCAGTAGAAATAAACCAGATATCTATGTTGACAGTACAAAGCAAGTGAAAACGTTTTTGGTATGCTAAGCAACACAGAGACAATTTAGGGCCCGATTTATATGCTGGTGGAGAGGGAACTCCATCGCAATAGTGACGATGTTTCCTCCCCACCAACATAGCGGTCCGCCTCCAAGATTTAAATGTGACTGGACCATAAGTTTGGCCACACTGGTGACTACTCTGTCACTGCCATGGCCAATCTTCTCCAGTGGTCCTACGGAGTAAGGGCCATTGGAGAAATGGCTACATGCCTTTCTGCCCAGTTTAGATGGGTGGACATATAGCTGTTTTTTACTGTCTTTCACAGCCAGGCAAACCCTGGCAGTAAGTGGCAGTAAAAAGCAAAAGGCCTGAGAGGGCTCAAATGGCGAGAAGACATTGGGGGTCATTCTGAGCTTGGCGGGCGGCTCCGCGGTCAAAAGACCGCCGCGGTTATTCTGAGTTTCCCGCTGGGCTGGTGGGCGACCGCCAGAAGGCCGCCCGCCAGCCCAGCGGGAAAACCCCTTCCATGAGGATGCCGGCTCCGAATGGAGCCGGCGGAGTGGAAGGGGTGCGACGGGTGCAGTTGCACCCGTAGCGATTTTCAGTGTCTGCTTGGCAGACACTGAAAATGTTGGTGGGGCCCTGTTAGGGGGCCCCTGCAGTGCCCATGCCAGTGGCATGGGCACTGCAGGGGCCCCCAGGGGCCCCGCGACACCCGTTACAGCCAGCCAGGTTCTGGCGGTCAAAACCGCCAGAGCCAGGCTGGCGGTAAGGGGGTCGGAATCCCCATGACGGCGCTGCCTGCAGCGCCGCCATGGAGGATTCCCAAGGGCAGCGGGAAACCAGTGGGACACCGCCGGTTTCCCGTTTCTGACCGCGGCTGTACCGCCGCGGTCAGAATGCCCATGGATGCACCGCCAGCCTGTTGGCGGTGCATCCGCCGTCCCCGGCCCTGGTGGTAGTCTACCGCCAGGGTCAGAATGACCGCCATTATCTTTTTTATTTTCAAAAAGAAAATCTCGTTTCAAGATATTATTTTGAAAACTAATAAGATAACATGTTTTGTTCAAGGCCCACTCATGGTGGTGGAGCCCTGCATCAAACTGGAAGGAGCACTGATAGAAACCACCATGATAGCGATTCCTGCCAATGTGTACCAGCTTGGAGGTCATTTCTATATTATTCAGGTGGCATCTCTGTCAGGGCAATGAAGTAATTTACTCTGTCGCAGTGGCAGAGATATGAGCTGCCAGCCCAGAACAAAATCGGGCCAGTGGGGTATCAAAACGTGAGAGGGCTGCCCTGCAAATTACCTTGAGGAGGCCCACTTCCCCTGAATCCAGTCAGGGGCCTTCCGCCTGTGCATAGTGTACTGTGCTGAGGAGGCCCCCTGGAGCTCAGAGGCACCCCCTACACCGCAGGGGCTGCAGGGGCCTTTGTTACACCACTGATTTGGGCCCTTAATTCCTATTTACATAAGTAGATCTGGAATATGTGCCTTGTTATCAGTATTTACTGAACAATTGTGGATCAATGTAGTCCCAAACTCAAGCAGATCTCTGGGTGACAAGTGAATCCTGAACCATAGCAAAGTAGAGACTAAGAAACAGTTTTCCTTGTATTTTTCCCCAAAGCCAGTAAAGTTTTAGCCTACCTTCAATGGTGAGAAAGGTCTTTATGTGCAATACTTAACATTCAGAACTCTAATTCCTTTCAGGATTCTTAGGAATCCCTGAACATAACTATTGAGTTTTTATTGAAGTGACAGATATTACAGCTCACCATATCTTTACTGATCTGGTTCCTGTAACCTTGCATAGAATGATACTGGGCAAACATGTGGTTTGACTTTGCCCGTCTAGAGGTGGAGGAATAAATAGGGCATTTATTATGATCCCCTAAGTAAATAATTTTTGAGGTACAATGTAAAATTCAAAAAGGGTTTTGTAGTGTTGCTTCTGATAATGGGATGCAGTGGTTAAAGAATGCATTGTTGCCTACTCATTAATTGCCTATTCATAGTTTGCCGTTTCAATCGAACTGGATCAGCAATGCACTGGTCTATTCCTATAGGTGAACACTGATTTAAAAATATAGCAAAAATAACACATGATCAAAGACCTGAGCAACAAAAAGAACAATGTATGTATGTGTGTTTTGAGTTTAAGAATCCCTGCCCTGATGTGAAAAGTAAAGACATATTTTGAGGTATTTTGGAGGTATACAAAATTGCATATTAATCCAAATTCGAGAAAAGAGCAAAATACAATTGGGAATATTTATCAAAGAGGTGTATCACTCTTGTGTCACGCAAAGGAGTGCAAGAGCAACACAAAGGAGTGTAAGTTATATTTATCAAGTTATGCAAGCCCACCCGGTGTGGCTTTGGATGGATTGATAAATCTAGAGTAACGCAATGCAGCACAAATCTCTGTGTTGTGTTAGTCCGCCCAGGGAAGCCGTTCCACAGGTGTAGTGTGGGTGATCCCACGTATCCATCCTTGGATTTCGGCGCATTCCCTAATTTACCTTTAAACGTAGACCTGGAAATGCATCAAAAACCTATGTCTCCCAGGTGAGGTGCAACAAGGAGGAATATTTTTATTTCTCATCTTTTCTTCCTCTTTCTGTGTGTATTGCATTCTGCAGCACACACAGAAAGAGGAAAAGGCGCATGCCTGCACTTTCCCTATTACGCTGCCCAGCAAGGTGATTTACTGTACTGACTGATTTGTTGATAAATATGCCCCTTTGTCATGAGATGATTGTGAGATGTTACAAGAGCATGGTAGGCCAAAACATTTAGGGGGTCATTCTGACCCCGGCGGGCGGCGGGAGCCGCCCGCCTCGAGGGAACCGCCGAATGACCGCACCGTGGTCAAAAGACCGCGGCGGCCATTCTGGCTTTCCCGCTGGGCCAGCGGGCGACCGCCAGAAGGCCGCCCGCCGGCCCAGCGGGAAACCCCCCTCAACAATGAAGCCGGCTCCGAATGGAGCCGGCGGAGTTGTAGGGGTGCGACGGGTGCAGTGGCACCCGTCGCGATTTTCAGTGTCTGCAAAGCAAGCAAGCAAGCAGCGCCGCCATGGAGGATTCCCTGGGCCAGGGGTAAACCGGCGGGAAATCACCGGTTGCCCTTTTCTGACCGCGGCTTTACCGCCGCGGTCAGAATGGCCCAGGAAGCACCGCCAGCCTGTTGGCGGTGCTTCCGCGGTCCCCGGCCCTGGTGGTCATGGACCGCCAGGGTCGGAATGACCCCCTTAGTCCTATCCACAAACAATGGTACCTAATAATCGATTAGCCACATTATGACACCTCATACGAGTGGTGGATAGGAACTTGGTAAAAAATCAGAAGGCCGTTCCAAACGAGAGAACAGTCATGAAAAGCCTGGATTTTGGGATTTTAACTTGCTTGAAGAACTCCCCAAACTTTAACAAGGCTTCCTAGCATCTAACACCAAGGAAGACCTCAGACACTGAAAGCTATCACTGGCAAAATAGGCCTGCGAGTTTTTAAAAAATGTTGATATTAGAGGCGTTTATAAATACATGATAATTTAAGTTTCTCTGTGACTGTGACTTGTGTTTTTAAACAAATTCCACAGACCTCTGAGTTTGCTAATTGCAGAGAATAACACCAGGTGTCTGAGGATACATAGTGCCCCTTTGGCGCAACAGGCATTTGCACTGACGTGGGCACTTTGCGTCCTCTTTAAAGTAATGCAGATTCAGGTCCAGTAAAAGACAGAGCTTTCAAACCACATCCCTGTCTACCACTAAAGACACTCTCCCCACACTTGTGCAATCTGTCAGCCTTAGCACCTGTGCTGAGACATTGCAGTGTTACTGTAATGGACCTAGTTAAGGGTACGCTTCGATGCCGTCCAGGACAGGGCGCACAGTGGGCCCAAGTCTTCTCAGAACTGCCAAGTCAGAAAGGACATTAAACAGCCCACAAATCCTCAGAAAAGCAGTGAAGAATGTACAGAAATTGACAGTGCACTACATTACAATTTCTTTAGGATTCTGGAAGTTAGATTGTGATTTTCTGCGATTTATATGGCCTGCTCAAGAGGGTTAAGTTTACCAAATATTACTCGCTCAAATGCCTTGATTGCTCCATTTGGAGCAGACCTATGGTCCATACCCTTACACACATACAAAGACCTGTTTCATGCCACACTAGAGCAACTTGAGTAACCAGTCACCTTCAAGGCATTGTTGAAGAGTGATCCCACACTCTGGAAACAGCCGTTATCCTTCTGATGGGATGCAAGCCAGTGCAGTGGGTCTGACAGTTGCTTCTCTTCTATGAAAATGTGGGTCCTGGCCTGAGCAAACGACTTGAGCACAAAGGCTGTTAGCCTGAAAGAGAGAAACCGGAAAAATAGTACTTTTCTGATAAGGCAACAAGCCTCTGAGAGAAATGCTTCAAAGAAACTCTGAGGAGCTCAAAAGGGACACAGGAAACTCGATACTCTGGGACACTAGGCAACTACTTATCAGTGACACCAACTATGGTGTCCTATGGTGAAACCTAAAGAGGTGTCTTTTGTGTGCATGCAGTATTGCTTTGGCTTGTACAGGACAAGAAGATCTTCAAAGTAAGAACGAAGATCTACCTGATCACATTGAGTAATACAGGAGTTACTGTCTAAGGTTTGCCAATATAGGGTGTTGAAAGCTCTCCTGTGTGGATCTTTCTTGGGTAGATCCATTTTGATGACCACAGCTAAGTACTCACCAGGTGTTTCCCTGCCCAGGAGGGCCAAATGCACTGTAGCTGCCATCGTGGTGCTTGTAACGCAGCTGCTTTTGATAACCTAGGGCAGGAAGATAATCAGCACAGAACAAAGTTAGTTACTAATACCTGTGTGAGCAGCTGAGTTACATGTTCTCCACACACTATAAAATAAAAAGACAGTGAGAGAGCGTAGCTTATATAATCTATATTAACATGAAATATTATATATATTAATGTGTGATAAAGCCGCATAGAAAACGAAATAGTAATTTTGCTTAAACATGCACTTGAAATGTGACCACGGGGAGTGGCCGCCAATGTATACGTGGACTAATAATGAGGACTAAAATGTTTATAAAATGTTATAATGAATAGGTTCTATACTAATTATTAATCATTGTATTATTGAATTTGTGCTGAAATCCTTGTAGGCCTTAAGTTAGCATGAGCCGAAGCCTAGCTGCTTGGCTCTCATATTAAATGTATTTTTCCTATCTTGCAGTGTGCTGACTCACAAAAGGACATGACCTCTTGTTTTCTTCAAAACTAGAAGCCGAATGTAACCATGCTAGATCCGTTCTCATGCATTCTTCATTGCTTGTAGGGTGATATTAAAACAAAATGCAACAGTGTAGATTAATGTAATGTACAGGGTCATTCAAACCGGTGAAGACAATGGAGCTACTGACAAAAAGATGTGCAAAGAATTACAAAAAGATGAAATCATACCGGACGTGCCACCTCTGAAGACATCGAACAGGAGAACCAATGAGAGACTTGTAAAATAATATGGGGTGGAAGATAAAGGACCTAATGTATTTTCTGATAGGTTAAAGATAGTGGGGTATAGCAGATGTCCAATAGAATTTTAGAGGAATGTACGACGAAAAAGGGATAAAAACCCATGACACGGAGAGCCATTTAGGTGGATTAGGGAATGCTATTGATTTTATCCAGAAACTTTATCACTCTGTTTGGTGACTTATTGGTTCTTTCAGAACCATCCTTGTCCTTAGATTGTCCATATTACACTTTACCTCCTTATGAGGGAAGTGCCCCTTTTTGCCCCGGAGCTGAGTTCTGACTGATGGCAATTTGACTGATGTCCTGAAGACAAGGACTGAACCTGTGCGCTGACCTAAACTTTGGAGGGTAACTATGACAATACAATTGTGATTTGTCTGTTTGCTTTTCCTTTCTAGGTGCCAACTGCTTACTTTGACAGAGACCATAGTTAGATGTTTTTCCAAATTAGTGTTCTAAATTGTTTTGCATGAAGCCCAACATGCCAATGCTAATTAGTGGTTAGGAAAGGTGCTCACTAAACAGACGCAAATAGACAAACGGCCGAATCTATGTTTTGTTGAACTTACGCGTTATTGACACTCTGCTAAATTGATCTATGTTCACGCCGTGTTATGTTTTGATGTTTGTGATTCTTGCCCTAATGAAATCCTATCAAAGTTGCCATATCGTGACAATGCTATTATGTTTCTTGGTTTTAAGATTGACGTATCTGCTTTTAGAATTGTAATCAATAGGGAATAAAACTTCATAAAACTCTACTAAACTGGTGTGGTTATTCATGACTGCAAGGTCATGGGAGTAGTTTGAATTGATTAATGACTTTGAAATGTATTGTTGTGATAAATATTGATGACATTATTGACGTATTGATTGACATACTGATTAGCTATCTCGTCCTAAGGTATCTCTCAACTGGGTCAAAAGATTCATTGGCCTGAAACGAGTCCTGATGTGTAATAAATCATCATAAAGGGACGCATTAGCAGTTCTGATAGCAGAGCGACGGTTTGGCCCTTTGGGGCCCTAGGACAGAGAATTATTGTTTAGGTTATTTTTTTCTGAGACAATGCAAATTGGAGGTATGATGCGTTTCTAAATTCACCATGACTTTCCTGGGATCTCGGAGGCTGCCTAAGTGAGTTGGGGATGCCCTCAGCGTTTTAGTATGTGATGTGTAGGATTTGCGCTTGCTCAGCTTATGCATTTTGCAGATGATTTGTGAAGTTTGTGTGTATTCAGGTCAGGTAAATGTTGTTTTAGTAGCAGTGGGCGTACTCCGCAGTATGAGTAGGGAAGTCGGCATACTTCCTATGAGTGTGGCGCTTTGTGCTCAAAATTATCCACGTGGTTGGTTGTTCATGTACGGACCCGTCTTGATCTAAGACTCTGGAGTATATTGACAAGTGTAGGAGACATTTGGGTTTATGTTGTAATTTGTGCGGTTTAATTAGGTCAATCGGGCGTGGTTGACGAGTCAAGTTTGAGTCAATTGTGTGTGTGAAACCTTCGATTGGGATTTGGCAAATTCTAAAGTGCACTAGAACGAACCATTGACAAGTCGAGAGTAGGATTTGCGGGTCGAATTCTGCTTGCGGGTGCAGGAACTGAGAAGGAGAGAGTAGCGGCCGAGGCTCCAAGTGAAATCTCTGTAAAGTTCTGAAGCAAATGTGTACCCTTCCTGTAGTAAACCGGAAAATTTGTGTTGTTGTTGTTGTTAAAGGTGCTCGTAGTAATTTTGCATTAGTTTGGTGTGAATCTAGTGAGGGGCAGACGAGCCGCAAGACTTTGTCAGCTGCAGTGTGTGAGTGTGACGTCAGTGGTGCCGCGCTGAGATGAGTCAGTTGCCGAGAGGGGTCGCGCACGGATTGGATGCCATCCGTGAGAGACAATAGGTTGAGAAAAAGGTAGGTGAAGAGTGTCCTGGGAATTAAAAGTCACTTCTTGATTAAATACAACAAAGGAAAAGACACAAAGATTAATTTTATCAAAGCTTTTAAGAGTGCACTGAAAAGAGACGCATACATTATGGCGAGTGAAGGGGAGCCTACACCGCCTGAGGGTACTCCAGCTTATATACTCATGGAGGAAAAGGGTGTCCCCCTTGCTTATGGATGAAACAATGGCACAAATTGATGGAAAAGGAGGGATGTTCCGTGTTCCGGGAACGTTCAATACAAGAGTCCTAGAGAATTTAAGGTGGATGTTAAGTGTACAGAAGCCACCTCCGAGGCCAGTTCAGTATGAGGCTTTAGCAATTTGGGATTTAATGGCTATTAAACAGAGACAAGAAAAATTCCAAAGAAGAATAAAAAGGGCAGAAAAGACTTTAGGGATAATGAGAGCAAAATGTGGAGATGGGGAATAGTTGACAGACTCAAAGTATTCCCAGCAATAACACAGGGAGATGAGACGCAGGGGAAGAAAGCCACATGTAAATCAGACAAAGACACTAGTAAGCTACCTTATGCGATAAGCGACAATGTCCCGAGCACTAGTGCGGGTCCTGGGAACCAGACGCAGGAGAAGGGAGTTACTGATACAGTACAGACTTGTGATGCGACTTTGACACAAAGTGGTGTCAGTGTACCCACTGCGCCAGACATGCAGATACAGTTGCAACCTCCACTGCAGTTACAGTGAATCTATCCAGACGTCCCAGTACTAGAGACTTCTACAAATCTGATAGTGACGCCAGACCCGATATATACAAAATCGAGGTTAGTGCAGATTGAGCCAACTCCACAATTGCTGCGCCAGCCGCGGCAACAGCTGATACCAGGCTATAATCCAGCGGCAGGACCTCCATTAGTACCTGCCCCAGATTAAGGGAATCAAACTTTTGGAGTTGCTGCTCCACGGAGTTTTGGACCAGGTCAGACACCTGCTGCCATATCGTTGCCAATTACTGTTGGCCCACCGGTGCCATTGTATGCACAAGGTAAGCCTGGCATGTGTGATCAGGGAGTAATGACCCAGGATGCAATAAGAGGAGGGTCCATAGGAACTCCCCAGTTAATGGCCCCAGGAGAGCAAGCGGTCGAAAGACCGAGGTCTCTGTTAGACCTTAGCCCGGTTGAAGCACCGTTGGAGGCAATGAGACAGGCAGGGCTAGGTGTGCTAACCCCGCAGTCAATAAGTACAAATGCTTCACGGACGCCAATGATGCATGCAGAGAATATTTCACTGCAATGTTTTACGGTGCAACAAGTGAATGAGTGGTTAGAAAAAACTTACGCTCCAAAGACCGCAACAACTGTAGAAAAGTTAGAAAGGCCTGAGAAAGATGAGTACCTGAATTTTGTGAGACTGGGTGTGGAGGCTGCTGCATTGGTGGGAGGAACAATGGGGGTAAATAGATTAGAGTCATACACAGAAGCAGAATTGAGGTATCTGTGCCCTAATATCACTAAAGAAGTAGGTAAGGTACATCAGAGGTTAGCGAACCTGGCAGACAAATACAATATTGATATTGAGAATACTAAACATTTGGAAAGAAGCTACAGGTTAGACTTTGACTCAAAAGACTTCGAGCATATGAGGTATGCTGGAATGAAAGCGCATCTAAAGGAAAAACTGCAAAGTGCGCAAATCTGGGGAGCTTTAGAAAAGTGGGAAGGCAGATGGGCAAAGAAAAGACATAAGGAGAAAAGTGACAGTCCAGGATCAAGTAAAGCTAAAGCTTTACCAGATACGGAATCAGTAAAGATGTTACCCATGAGAGAAACAGCTGGTGAGGTTCTGATCCATGTACCGTGGACCAGGGGAGACATACTGTCATTCACAAATGATTATCCTAGGTTGAGGGAGAAGCCGATAGAGTGGTATCAACAGACGGATAGGTTTGTGAAGCTTGCAAAGTGTCTCTGGGAAGACTTGAATACCTTGTTTGAAATCATTGTTCCGCCCGACTTACGGCTTGAGTGCAAGAGAGGTGTAGACTGGCCGACACAGGAGCCGGCAAGGGATAAGGCGACTGGAACTCCCTCTGAGGAGGTGATGAAGTACTATCATAAAGTGATTGAGTTTTTGAAACAGAAAGTGTCGCCGAAAGTGACTGATTGGCAGAAAATCGACCGGACCTCACAGGAGGTTAAAGAATCGATACATGCTTACTATGAGAGATTGTTTAAGGCATTCAAACATTACAGTGGTACTGAGACTATTGAGCTGAAAGACATGAACCATCTCGTGTTCAGATTTGTTGAAGGACTGAGACCAGAGTTTAGCCAGATGATTAAGAATCATTTGCTCTGTGTTCAAGCGAAGCCGATTGACGAGGTGTTGCAGTATGCAAAATACTGTAGTGACAAGATTGAGCTGAAGCAGAGAAAGTTGAAGGAGAAAGTGATGGTGATGCAGATAAGGGCAGCGCAGGCAGGGATGCAGGGAAATGGAATCCAGCAGATAATACAGCAGCAACTGCAAGGGAATGGTGTGTTTGAGGCACAACCGGTTGAGGTCGAGGTTTTGTGAATCGCGGTCCAGATTTGAATACTGTGGTGGTCCAAAATGATGCGCAAGGGATGAAAAAGATGTCTCCATGTCACGTGTGCGGGGGCGTGGGGCATTGGAAGCAGGAATGCCCAAATGTGGTGCAGGATGGTGTCGTTCAACAAAGCACTAATGTCGGTACATTGCAAAATGTGAGAGGCCCAAAATTGAGAAGTCAAAATCCGAACTTCCAAAATAACATGGTTCAGATGAAGGGCTACAGCCCATGCAGCAAATGCAAATGCCGCGTGTTCAACCAGCGCAAATGCAGCAAGTACAACAGCAGGTTCCCATGGTACCTAGACAGCAAATGCAATTACTATTAGCTCCAATGGGACAGCAACAGGTGATGCTTCCTCAACAGGTCACAGGTCAAGTGATGAGCCAAAATAATACAGTACAGCAATTCCCATTGCGTGGTGAAGATGGAATGAATGAGGAATGGTCGGATGACAGTTCAGACAGTGAAGAGTGCAGACTTGCAGCATCTCTAGAAGTAGATCAGAGAGGACCCTATGTAGAGGGAAAGGTGATGGGTCACAAGGTTTCATTCTTGGTTGATACCGAAGCTACACGCTCTACAGTCAGAAGTGCAGAGGTTCCAAAATTATCACTTTCAGGGCGTACCATAAGAGTGGTCGGAGTAGCAAACCAGTTCTTGACAAATCCGATTACAGATCTGGTGCAAGTTGAGATTGGCAATGTTCAGGTACTGCATACGTTTGCAGTCTGCGATTCAAGTCCTATGTCCCTACTGGGAAGAGACTTACTGTGCAAAACAAAATGTTTGATTACCTGTTCCAATGATGGAATTGAGGTGCAGACAAACAGTGATGATGAAGGGGATGATGGTCAGTTCTCAGAGTTAGAGACAGAAACCGGGAATGAAGATTACCCTTTGATAACATTATTTCCGATGCTTACAGTGACTGACTTACCAGCCGAGTTACAGGGAACGGTGACAGAGAAAGTGTGGGACTTGACAGGAAACGAATCGGGACTGATAAAAGGAGTGGAACCAGTTAAAGTACAAGTGAAGCCAAATGCAGTGTTTACCCAGGTGCCACATATCACATGGCACAAGATGTCCTTATTCAGGTGTCGCAAATAATTGCAGATTTTGTAAAACAAGGAGTTCTGAAAGATGTATTGAGCAGCCCATGTAATTCACCGATAATGGGTCTGAAAAAGCCTTGTGGGAAGGTTCGAATTGTGCAGGACTTAAGGAAAATAAACAAGATTGTGGTAAAGTGTTGCCCCATAGTACCGAATCCAGCAGTGATCATGTTTCAGGTTCCGTGTGATGCTGAATGGTTAACCGTTGTAGACTTGTCACAAGCTTTCTTTTCGGTGCCTTTTCATGAGGACAGCCAGTTTTTATTCACTTTCAAATTCCTGGACAAAGTGTACAGTTGGTGCAGAATTCCTCAAGGGTTTTCTGAGTCACCGTCCATCTTCAATCAGATATTGAAAAAGGACTTAGAATCCTTAGTACTGCCTTTCAGTTCGACTCTAGTGCAGTACATTGACGACTTGCTGATTGCATCCAGGACAAAAGATGACTGTAGGTATGATACAATTGCCTTACTGAACCATTTGGGAAAGAACGGACATAAAGTGTCGCCGAGGAAGCTGCAGTACTGTCAGAAAGAGGTGCAGTACTTAGGACACTTGATTGAGAGAGGGTCCAGGAGAATATCAAAGGAAAGGGTAACAGCTATTTTGCAGATGAATCCCCCGACAACAAAGAGAGATGTCAGGATGTTTTTGGGAATGGTGGGCTACTGTCACCAGTGGATACCCAACTTCTCACTCAATTATCTCAAAACCATTGATAAAGTTGACAGGCAAAGAGACTAAGGACGAACCGTATACCATAACTCTGTCTAAAGAAGAGCTTGAGTCATTCATGGAATTAAGAGAGTGCATGTTCAGGGCACCAGCTTTGGGTATGCCTGATTACATGAAGCCTTTTCTACAGTTTTGTCATGAACGTGATGCTTGTTCTTTGTCTGTCTTGGCACAGGTGATGGAGGTGCAAACTGCCCTGTAGCATATTTTTCAGCTACCTTCGACCCCGTCGCAGCAGCTTTACCGGGTTGTTTGCGCGCAGTTGCAGCAGTTGGTCAAAGCCTCACGCAGTGTGAAGGCATAGTGATGGGACATCCCTTGACAGTAATGGTTCCACATTCAGTTGAAATTCTGTTGACTCAAACTAAAACCCAGCACATGACAAATGCCCGACTTACCCGATATGAGACAATCATTTTGGGGTCACCTAATGTCTCACTGAAGTGATGTACTGTATTGAACCCGGCAACTCTACTTCCTGTTAAGGGTACCGAGATTAATAATGAAGAGGAAATGGAGCATGATTGTCTTGAGGTAACAGAACTATGTACCAAGCCCCGACCTGACATTCAAGATACGCAGTTAAAGGAAAATGACTGCATTATGTTTGTTGACGGATCCTGTTTGAGAGGCTCAGTCGGAATGCTGAGAGCTAGTTATGCTGTGTGTACCATAGCTGGTATTATTAATGCTTCCTGGCTCAAGAGAGTGTATTCCGCACAAGTGGAAGAGCTAATTGCCCTTACTAAGGCATGCCACGCAGCTGAAAATCTGAGAGTTACTATCTATACTGACAGCAGATACGGATTTGGAATTGTACATGATTTTGGACAATTGTGGTCACAGAGAGGTTTCGGGACCTCTTCTGGTTCTCCAGTGAAAAATGGCGAACACATAAAGGACTTGTTACATGCGATTCAGTTACCTCATGAAATTGCCGTGGTGAAATGCAATACTCATGTTAAGTCACAAGACTTTGTGTACAGGGGAAACGGCCATGCAGATCAAGTCACAAGGTTTTGCGCATTGAACTGTATATCGTTTAAGGATCAGTGGGAATTGTTACCGCAAACTGAAAATGAAACATGCTTGAACTTTGCATTAAGGGTGGTTGATACACTAGATGAGCTAAATACACTACAGGGTCATGCTAGCAGAGAGGTTAACGCCCCTGGCAGAGAATGCAATGTGTATAAAGAGCTGATGACTTATGGGTCTCAGAGGATGGGAAAATGGTTTTGCCAAACAGTCTTCTGTCACAATTTGCAAGGTTTTATCATGGACAGGCACATCTTGGGAGAGATGCAATGATCAGGTCATTCAAGATTGACTGGTTTAACCCAAAATTCAGACAAGCTGCAGAAGTTACCTGTCACAGGTGCATCATCTGTCAACAGATGAATGCTGGAAAGGGAACTGTGGTAACCTTGAGCCACATAGGGAGGGCTGGCGGTCCATTTAGCAAGATGCTAATGGATTTCATTGAGATGCCTGTTTGTGGAGGATTGAAGTACGTGTTGATGATTGTTTGTGTTTTCAGCCACTGGACTGAAGCTTAACCCACACGTAGAAATGACAGACTCACAGTTGCGAAGCTGCTGCTTAGAGAACTAATACCCAGGTTTGGTTTTCCGGTCTCCTTAGAATCAGATAGGGGCAGACATTTCGACAATGAGGTGATTAAGCTCTTGTGTGCTGCATTAGACATTGAACTGAAGCTGCATTGTAGCTACCGCCCTGAAGCATAAGGACTAGTCGAACAAATGAATGGTACCTTGAAGTCGAGAATGGCAAAGATGTGCGCAGCTACCAATATGAAATGGCCAGATGCATTGCCCTTAGTGCTGATGTCGATGAGGAACACCCCTGATAAGAAGACAGGACTATCACCCCATGAGATCCTTATGGGTAGAGCCATGAGGCTGCCCGCAGTACCTGCAAATGCTCTTGTGAATATCACGGATGATATGGTGTTGGACTACTGCAAAGGTTTGGCTGATGTGGTTCGCTCTTTTTCTCACCAGGTGGAACCAACACATTGCCACCGATCAGTGATCCACGTCACACCCTGCAAACCGGTGACTGGGTGGTTGTCAAGAAGCAAGTGAGAAAGTCGTGTTTGGAGCCGCGCTGGAAGGAGCCATATCAAGTAATACTGACAACAACCACTGCTGTGAAATGTGCAGGCGTTCCAAACTGGATACATGCCAGTCACACAAAGAAGGTAACGTGTCCGACTGATGAGGAACTTGAAGCCTCCGGCTCAGCAAGTCCAGAGAAGGAAGTCTCAGGGCCAGAAAATAGCCAAGGGGGAACTGAGATTGTAGGAGAGCCCACTGAGAGCAGTCTAGTCCATCAAACAGTAAACGAGTTCGAGAGAGGTGACAGCGTGCCTATCTCAGTAGAGGCAGCAGGAGAACTGAATCAAGGAGAGTTTCTCCCAGAAGTAGACGGATACGGGTTAGAGCTTGAACCTGTCACAGATCCTGAAGAAGAAGAAGGGGAAATAGTAGAGCGAGATCAAAGCACACCGGCATCCCCTGAGCCAGTTGCAGGTCCATCAAGAGAAAACACCATAGCACAAGAGGAGGGTGCTGTTCAGCATCCTGAAAGGAAAAGCAGGAAGAAGACGCATAAGGGAGATAACTGGCCAGAGAAGCAGGCTGCGAAAGAAAAGGTCGTACCAGATGAAACAATAACAGAAGAAACTGATACATCCCGAGCAGAGGATCTAAGTGAAGGAGAATTGCAAGGCGAACGCAGATTGAAAGAAAAAGAACTGCAAATAGAAGGTACGCATTCCCTGAATGGGCATATGCAACAACATCTGAATGGCAACAAGAATTCTTAGCATTCTGTTTTGATCGAAAAGTACCAGGTCAATATTATGGTACCTGAATTCAAACAGATAAAGAGACTGTGTTAAAGGTGAAATTGAAATTGAAAGCTGGAAAACTGAGAAAGAGACTTATATATTACCCGATGTGACACTGATAACCTGAATTGACTTTGAAAACCCGATTATGACAAGCTGCTAACCTGATTTGACAAAAGGGTCCTGGAGTGAGTGAAACGCTGTAAATACACTCAGAAAGAAAGAGACTTTGCATCAAGAAAAAAAAAAAAAGTTTTATATCGTCCTCAAGTTGATTGTTGTTCTGCTATCTGATTCTTTACAGACATGGCTTATAATGGAGGTAGTAACAAAAAGGGTAAGGTGTGTGGTTGGTTAAGTCTTATATTAGGTATTGTGTGCAATAATAATTGTAGGTGTGATTGTAGGAATGCCGTGGTTGGATAAGAAAGCGACTAACAATGCTTCAAAACCTGAGACTACAACACTAACACCGTGGGAAAAGTTTGAGCAGGATACAAAACACTTGCATGAGGGAACTAACTCCAAAGGGGAAGTCTCCACTAATGTCTTCTATCGCTTGCTGAATGAGTATGTTGAAACCATGGATGCAAAGAACTGTTATGTGTGCACAAAGATTCCTTCATCAGTACAAGAAGGGGTCACCCACCACAGTCTTCCACTAACTTATGGTATAAGTTGTAGTTTGCTACTAACAAGATTCTATAATCAAGAGCATGTGCAATATTTTTATTCAAATTTGGATGTGGTGTTTTCTTTTGTGCCAGTGATTGAGTTTCTGAATAAGTTTGCTAAGTAGCATAGTATAAAATTAGTTAGAGGTTTCTTTGAAGCAACGCTTACATTTGGGACAGCTTATACACACTGCAATAATCTGACTTGCTTATTGACACCTGTAGAGAAAAGCTTTTTAGATCATACTGATGATAGACGCAAAGCACTGAAAGAAAGATTAGAAAAGGGGCTAGAAAAATGCACATATGCAAATGATTATGCTTACACTGCAATAAAGACGCAAGGAAAACTAGCTATAGATGCATTACATGTAGGAAGGCTTTGTATATATAGGCCGAAATCTGAACATGATACTTTATTTGTGGGAACGAGTGAATGCAGGCATGTGTTTTTGTTTCGGAGTAAATGGACATTCATGTTAAATGGACAGGGCCCAGCGATCCCTGGGATCTATTATATCTGTGGACTTAATGCTTATTACCGTCTCCCTAAGGGATGGTATGGGACATGTTATTTGGGAATAGTTTTCCCAAAGATTTACCAGATTGATGACTTAAAACAAATACCTAAAATGTCTGAATTACAACGTACTAGACAAAAACGAGAGACAGCGGCTGCTGTCGTTGGTGACATATTTGGAGCCATTATTCCTTCAGTAGGAGTTATCTTAAACTCCATAAAGATTCAAAAGTTGTCTACTATTGTGGATAACATGCTGACAAATTTTACAGGGGCTATACTCCTGATGGATACTGAACTTGCTGCGGAGAGAGCTATGACTCTTCAAAATCGGCTTGCTTTAGACATTCTTTTAGCAAAGAGCGGCGGAGTCTGCAAGGTGCTCAACAAGCGTCATTGTTGCTCATATATACCCGATAATAGTAAAAAGATTAGAGGTATGCTTACTAACCTAACTAGAGATAGTGCAGACTTGAAGGATTTGAAGGAACCTGGAGTGTGGGAGAAAGTGGGAAAAGGAATTGCCAGAGTAGGGAGCTGGTTTACCAATATTTGGAATGGGGTACTCGCAAAACTTTTAGGGTGTCTATTAATCGTTCTGGCCTGTTTATTAGGTTTATGGGGAGAATGCAAAATTAATGACAAAATTAAAAGAAATTGGACAAAGAGAAATAAAAAGAATGAGGAAAGTGAGAGGGAGAAAATGTTTAATGAAATTTGGGAAAGTTCACACAAGGGACAAGATGTTGAAATGCGCATTATGCGTAAGGTGAAAAATTAAAGTGAAAGCTCAAAGGGAAAGGTTTGTGTGATGACGAACGTCATCAGAGGAGGGACTGAGAGAGCTAGCTTATATAACCTATATTAACATGAAATATTATATATATTAATGTGTGATAAAGCCGCATAGAAAACGAAATAGTAATTTTGCTTGAACACGCACTTGAAATGTGACCACGGGAGTGGCCGCCAATGTATACGTGGACTAATAATGAGGACTAAAATGTTTATAAAATGTTATAATGAATAGGTTCTATACTAATTATTAATCATTGTGTTATTGAATTTGTTCTGAAATCCTTGTAGGCCTTAAGTTAGCATGAGCCGAAACCTAGCTGCTTGGCTCTCATATTAAATGTATTTTTCCTATCTTGCAGTGTGCTGACTCACAAAAGGACATGACCTCTTGTTTTCTTCAAAACTAGAAGCCAAATGTAACCATGCTAGATCCGTTCTCATGCATTCTTCATTGCTTGTAGGGTGATATTAAAACAAAATGCAACAGTGTAGATTAATGTAATGTACAAGGTCATTCAAACTGGTGAAGACAATGGAGCTACTGACCAAAAGATGTGCAGAGAATTACAAAAATATGAAATCATACCAGACGTGCCATCTCTGAAGACATCGAACAGGAGAACCAATGAAAGACTTGTAAAATACTATGGGGTGAAAGATAAATGACCTAATGTATTTTCTGATGGGTTAAAGATAGTGGGGTATAGCAGATGTCCAATAGAATTTTAGGGGAATGTACGACGAAAAAGGGATAAAAACCCATGACACGGGGAGCCACTTAGGTGGGTTAGGGAATGCTATTGATTTTATCCAGAAACTTTGTCACTCTGTTTGGTGACGTATTGGTTCTTTCAGAACCATCCTTGTCCTTAGATTGTCCATCTTACACTTTACCTCCTTATGAGGGAAGTGTCCCTTTTTGCCCCGGAGCTGAGTTCTGACTGATGGCGATTTGACTGATGTCCTGAAGACAAAGACTGAACCTGTGCGCAGACCTAAACTTTGGAGGGAAACTATGACAATACAATTGTGATTTGTCTGTTTGCTTTTCCTTTCTAGGTACCAACTGCTTACTTTGACAGAGACCATAGTTAGACGTTTTTCCAAATTAGTGTTCTAAATTGTTTTGCATGAAGCCCAACATGCCAATGCTAATTAGTGGTTAGGAAAGGTGCTCACTAAACTGACGCAAATAGAGAAACGGACGAATCTATGTTTTGTTGAACTGACGCGTTATTGACACTCAGCTAAATTGATTTATGTTCACGCATTGTTATGTTTTGATGTTTGTGATTCTTACCCTAATGAAATCCTATCAAAGTTGCCATATCGTGACAATGCTATTATGTTTCTTGGTTTTAAGATTGACATATCTGCTTTTAGAATTGTAATCAATAGGGAATAAAACTTCGTAAAATTCTACTAAAATGGTGTGGTTATTCATGACTGCAAGGTCATGGGAGTAGTTTGAATTGATTAATGCCTTTGAAATGTATTGTTGTGATAAATATTGATGACATTATTGACGTATTGATTGACATATTGATTAGCGATCTCGTCCTAAGGTGTCTCTCAACTGGCTCAAAAGATTCATTGGCCTGAAACGAGTCCTGATGTGCAATAAATTATCATAAAGGGACGCGTTAGCAACAGTTCAAAGGACACCCCCCTCTGTCAAAATCAGAATATATTCACTGAAGATAGTGCAATGTTAGGAAAATAGCATTTGTCTTATCTGTGACCCCTTTGATATGAACACAAATGTACAACCCTTCAGTTCAAATAAGAAACTGGATGGATAATATCATCACTCACCGCTTATTAGGTTTTCAGTCGCCTTGGATTTTATTTCATCAGTCAGTTGCCCGGTTTTGTTCAAATAATCCAGGACATAGATGTTGGGGGTTAAAAGGGCTATGATCTGCTCTCCACAACCAGATGGCATCTTCAGGAGGTGGTGCAAGTTCTGAACGACGGTTCCCATGATGTCGCCTAGAAGATGAAGAGGAATCAGAGATCTGATAAGTCATCTTTTACAGTCTAGGACTATATTACACACCTCCATCCACATTCATAATGGATTTCCCTGATGCACCACTTGCAATATTTTCTGAACACATTTGCATTACTGTCCATCACAATGTGTTGTTCTTGGGAGATGGCAGAAGATCATCACCAAACAAGCACATGGTCACCCTGTTGAGCACTCTTATCACATTGTGAAAACAGTAGGGTTCTAGTTCATATATGAAGATGTTCAGCATGGTTGTAGGTCATTACAAGTTTCCCAAAGTCTCCAGGATATTGTAGGTGGTATCTGAACTTCTGTGTTTTTGGAGGGCAGAGTGACTTCTCATGCTCTGCCTTGCTGGAAAACACTGTTGGTTCATTATGACTCCCCCACTCAAAGCTCATCCACAGCTCTTTTGGCAGATTCAAACCTCCAACCCCATCCAGGACTCCGTCCTTTTTAACACCCCAAATGTGCTCTTCGTAGGCTCACAAGGTGAACCGTTTTACAATGGTGACAGGATACGC
Organism: Pleurodeles waltl; assembly: GCF_031143425.1. Lineage (NCBI taxonomy): Eukaryota > Metazoa > Chordata > Amphibia > Caudata > Salamandridae > Pleurodeles > Pleurodeles waltl. Next base: position 63,951,355 of record NC_090446.1, on the reverse strand, counting down.
ACCACAGAACCTGAAACTGTGGTTCCTAATATTTCCCAAGATGCACAACCATGGCATGCGCTTTTATAAACATTTTTAAGGTGGTTTGGCTCTGTTACAAGACACTAATTATAGATTTATGGCTTTCTTTCTGAGGTTTGGACAGCCACATTGAAGTATATTCTTACCTAATTAGGACAATGTTCCTCCTAAATGTTTTTCTCTTTTTAAATGTGTGTAATTTTTAATTTTAATATTACATTTTTAGGTCTACGGGCAAACTTTGCATGATCTTGTTTTAATTTAAGAAACATTTACTAAAATTTAAAATGATATTGTCAGGATGAAGGAGACATTTATCTCAACCAAAAGCCATACGCCAATTGAGAGCCTTTGACATTTGTTTGGACAAAGCAGGAAGAAAGCGTAATAAAGAGGATGCAGTATTGATGGAACTGATGGGTCAATGTAGGTGCCTTTAGAATCTATGACAAGGACAGAAATTGTGTGAGGTCTCAATGATCACTCACCAACAACAGAGTAATATGCCCGTGAGGATCCTTCCACCATATTCTCGGGAACCTTGAGGTGGATCTTTTCGGAAATAGGGCTGTCCGCTAAAAGATAACATAAGACATGATGTGAAACATAGGAAATATTTTCTGCTCTGGTTCACCTGAGGTTGGAGTGGGTAGCTGAGATCATCCTGATTTGCAAATCCTTATTTCCTGCTGAGAATCTGATGTAGAGCTTGACATAACAAAAAAGTCTAACTTTTGTAAATATCACACATTAGTATTTCAGCAATTCAAATTCTTGCGCTATAGACTACTATGTGTCTGAATATATTTAGACATTGGTAGTTGCATAAAACACTGTTTTCCACATCTACAATTGTATTATTGGTGCGCAGCTATTAGGGGATGGAAACTTCAGATATAAGGTTTAGTAGTGGAGCACTTTGTATGGCTGTTTGGGGCCCAATTGTGAAATAGATAAGTGAGTTGCATGACAGGTTTAGGGTATATTGGAAGGATTGTATGTCAGAACCATTACTAAAATATCTGAGGACAATGGAAGTCAGAAACAAGATGCATTAAAAGAGTTTCATGGGAATACTAGAATGTCAGAAGGAGCTTAAAGTTGGGGTTGAAATGCTTTGGACGACCTGTATGTTGGTTCCATCACTGGAATGGTGAGAGTGGTAGAAAGCAGCACATTGGAAGATCTGTGTGTGGTACTTAGTGGTGGCATAGCAGGGTTGCCATGGATCAAAGATAAAAAGCAGCATCAGAAATGGGTCAATACAGAAGATGCTGCTGTTTAGGAGTGCTGTACATTAGTTGAGCACTATGTGGATTTCAATATTGGAGTAGCCGGTATGCCACGGGTCATGACTAAACACATTGACAGAGGCCAAACATTAAAGTGTCAAGTGTGCTGTGTGTGAAATCTAATTAAACAAGGGTTGTACCCATCAGATGTAATGAACTCACCCTTTGCACAGATCAGAGCATTGGTGGTCTCCTCTTTCTCTAGCCCTTCAGGCTGCAAAAAAGAATAACACAGAAAGTAGAAAATTAAGATTTGCATTAGGCAATGGAATATTGTGAAAAATTGAGATGGTAGAGGCAGGAAATGTTGGTTTACAACTGAGAGGTCTCTCTACACGCATTCTATGCCAGATAAGGGAAAGATTCCTACAGAAAAAATTCTCAAGAGCACCCACAACCCCAACATTACCTCCACCAGAAGCGATTTGATGACTGTATCTCTCCTCTGCACATCGTGGGCAACAATGAGGTTACCGCACAGACCTTCCCCCGTCAGTCTCTCTGCACTAACTGTAAAATTCACCTCTCCTGAAATAGGAAATAACAAAAGGCATGTCATGGAGACAAACAGAAGGAGCGAGCAATCAAAATATCTTCCTCAAAACCCAAAGCAAGGTTTCAGATTAACGTAGGAGGAAATGCGGGTTGTTTGTGTTCGGATAATTAATTAGAAGTTTGTAAGCTTTATAGTACCTTCTCCATAATGATCACTCGAAGTCATAAAGGAGAAATATCTCTGTTCCAGCAGGAATTTCTCCATTTCAGTGCAAATTACCTTTACAGCAGGTAGCAGAAGAGACACTAGTGGAAATTAGAAGACCCTTCCACTACATGAGGATTTCAATACATTGAAAGATTGTACTTATATCAGGGAGCACAGCTCTAAAAAGGGAGACAATCTGAGCATCCCTCTTTTTTGGAAATGATGGGTCTAAAGAAGAAAGATCCATTGCATTGGTAACAATTGCTATTCACAAAATGTCAGGGGTTGTGACTCCATAATACCTTTTTATAATGTGCGAAAGCCCTTTTTGGCAAGTATTTGCAACTTATAAAGGGGGATTTGTTTTTGCGACCCTTTCCAAACTGTAAACAGGAAGAGTCATAAAAGGAGAATCCTCCTTCTGCATATGAATTGCCATGAGATATATCAATAGTTTATAACCGCAGCTTTGGCTGTATCCCAATGAGCAGATACTAACCACCAATGTGGGCTGCCAATCAATTTGCAAAGTGGACATTTGGTCTCCAATGATGTTTCCCCAGCATGTCAAATTTGTTTAAAGTAACACATGTCCTTTTAATTGGCATGGGCTACTTTTTTTTACAGTAGATGCTGGTAAAGCAAACACAAGGGGGCGAGGTCTGCTCCCTCTCACAGGCCTCTAGATCTGCATTCTTAGCCATTCATAGAGGGAGGAAAAACCCAACATGTCTCATTAATTTTCACAAGACAGGAAGATTTGCAATCCTCTAGGAGTATGCATTCTGTGATATGACTTATTAGTAAATGAGTCTCATTGCAAAAGATGCACAATTTGTACTTGCCACCGGTCCTTTGATACATGACGTCCTTGGATACCACTGTCAGGACAATGCTCAGCAGATGCAGTTCAATATTTTAGCAGTAGAGTAAAGATCCATGTGCCTATCTACTGTACTGTAATGGGATTGTTTCTATCCCCATCAAGAGCTCTTCTAAAAGAAGGTAGCAGGTTCAATGCAGGGAAAAGTTTCAAGTTTGTCTTTTCTACCGGGATATTTTTTAGCAGTGCCAGAACGTCTTTGAGAAAAAGCAAGCAACACCAGGGAAGGTAAGTGATGCTATGAGGACCCGATCAAAGATTGATTTTGAAATTATCCTTACCGAGGGCTTTTAGAGTTATGACCCAGGAGACAGTGACCCTCTGATTGGCAGGAACGGAGTATCCCTCCTCCTCCTCCTTTTTGGTAGGTTCTGCATGGTAATCTTCTGATTTATCTAGTGTAATGCTGACCTGTGAAGATAAAGACACCACTTACATGAAGGCCTCACCAATAAAGAGAGCACCCCTCAGACCCCTCAAATTAATCCTTGACCCCAGAATAAAAAAATTCAAGAGCCAAAAAAAAAATGTCCACTACCCTGGGTCTCAGAGCAGCATGCATCCTGGTGTAAAATGCTATAATGTCTCATCTAGGTAGTAAGTACAAATACAATACCATACAATTTATAACCCATGCTAAAACTAATAGTGTAGCACTCAGCAGATAGACAATTGCAGTTCATTTGAGCTGCAAAATGCTTTTACTGCTTGATGCATTTACAGCCACATAAGACTAAGCTGATAAGGCTCATATCCATCACCCTGTACTGTACCAGTTCACACTATAACAAACCCATTAGCATCTGATTAAGCAGGGAATAACTGAAGAGATCGGCTACTTTCGTCTGGCCAATGGAGGACTTTTAGCTCATAAGTATAGGTGCAAATAGGCTACATTCTATGACCACTTCTTGACATGTCACAATGAGAATCAGATATGGATCAGATATGGGATGATATTAACAAAGTTCATCCCAGGAGATCTCTCCACCATTCCTCCCTTTATGCTACGCCTGCTCAGGACCATATACTTTAAACATAATATTCAGAATTGACAACCCAATGTAGTATCCAGATCAGTGGGCTATGAATGTAAGAAATTCCACAAAGGGACCTGCAGAGCTGCTCAAAGGGACCGGTTTTATGAAAACCATAAACTGCGTGCCTGTCTCACACACTTTTTCATCCATCCTACTGCTAAGTGCGGTGTCTCAAAACATGATAACCACACGTCAATGGCCTTCACAAATGACATGGCAACAGCCCACAGGATCATAACAAAGACAGCAACACTTCCAACATGCTTCCCGTGGAGGCAAGCATTTCAGTGCTCCACATAGGGGTAGTAGGTATTATGTAAATGTTGTTGTGCAGTATAATGCTCCTATATGACCCTCAATACCAAACTCAACCGAGGTGGTTGGATGGCCACAATTTTATGTGAAAACAGCCCCACCATTTAAGAGGTGTTGTCAATGTAGGAATGTTCAAATTAGCACTACATTTTCCATTTGATTAACAACCATAACTCGACTCTTGTCACCCCTAAGGATGCAGCTATCTACCTATTTAGTGGTGTTATTCACCACATATAACCAGCAGCTTCGGCTCATATTAACTATCCACCACTCTTGTGTCTATTTATGCTTTGGTCATTCACAGTTTTTTGCCAGTTAAATTCTCAAAATTGTTCATATCCCTGGCATTTTTTAGAGATTCACAAAGACCAGACTAAAGGTTTGTACAAGTACTCTATTATACTTCATCAGGCACCAAAGATTTTTGGTATCTTGTACTTTGCTCAATAAGGTTTGAAGAAATAAACATAAAAAAGACTCACACGTATGCACCTGTCCAGGTAGTTGTAGACGGTGACCTTCAGTTTGAAGGCCTCACCACGAATGACGGAGTACGGAAGGGTCATGTCCGTAAAGAAGGGCTGGAAGGCAGTCAGAGAAGTGGTGGGGGAGAGGCCAAAACCTGTGTCCGGTGCCAAGCAGAAAGCACTGGCTTTCCACTCAGTGATGGTGTCTGGGATGGTGCACGGTAGTTCCACATTCCCTGTGTCACTGGTAAGAAATTGAATATTTAAAATATTATTCTCAAAATTGTTTGTGACACAGCATATATTTCCAATGTATAGAGTATAAGGTAAGCAAAAAACATAAAAATGAAAGCTACTGGAGCGGCAACATAAACATCTATACCCAATTGATAAAGGAGGTAGAAGTTTTTTGTTTAAAAGATATCCCTCGCTCCTTGCCTTGCAAGCAGACCTGTTGTATTCTACATGTTATGCCTTGCTTTGTATTCTGCATTCAATGCAAAAGTTGGTCACGGAATACAGGAGGCAAAGCAGTTATATGTTGTCTGTCCTGCTAAAAGGGCTCTCTGCTGCATATTAAACCTACTTTCTATTTACTTGGAGTGGACTTATTTGAATGGCAGCCCTGCAATGGGGACAAAGGAAGAAGGTACACCTTCTGAGAAACCTTTAGTTTCCTTTATTTTGGATATTTTCTGTGTCTGTTTCAGCTGCTTTCAGTCATATTCCTGTTCATCCTAGTTCCAACTTGTACTGTGTATTTGTGTCAGCTATATTTTTGTTGCTCATATAATCAACTTACCGTTTGATCTCCACCCGTCAGTGAAGCCTTGTGGACGAGCCGTAAGGAAGATCGAGGATCTGTCCTGAGGGGCTCCATGAGGAATTACAGGAAACTGTCAGGACCGTCCCGTTAGTCATCCTACGAGGCGAGGGAGAGCCCCAAGGAAGTAAGATATTCTACACACTCCCTGCAACAACTCACGCACTACGTACAGACGCATCACATGTTTGTACATGAGTACCATTTTGCTTTGGGAGCTCACAGGTGATATGCACACCAACAACAATAGTTTGTATATATTTACACAGGTGCTGTGTGTGCACACCTGTAAATGGTGATACACATACCTGAATTGGAACTGTTTGACTGAGCCTACGTATATCATTACTTATACGCAGTGATTCACACACCTTTTTAGTGTAGACTAACATACCGGTGATTTGCACACCTTTCACTATAATTCATTTTTCACGTTCTTTATCTGTTTAAAAAATGTTTACACGTTTTTATTTGTTTTAAAAAAAGATTGCAGTACAAACTCTTACTGGTGTAAGTTTACATATAAATGTTTGAGTAAAATGTGTGAGAATTGGTTCACAATTTAGGAAAAACTGCCTTCTATGCACATCTCCTATACTAAGTTCCTACTGTGTGAACTGAAATTGATTCTAGGTAGTTTGATCCACTGGCTCAGTTTTTTACAAAATAAAGGTGAAGTTGCTATCCCCTGGATTAGATCGAAAGAGAAGTTCATCACATGCATGAAGGTGATGGTGGACGCATGGGAACACACAAGAAAAAGAGTATATTTTTACATTGTCTTGGCTCGGAAGGACAAGTGGTCTTTAGAACGTTACCTCAAATAATGCCTATGGGTGAGCAAGGTGACTTAGATATATATAAGGAAGCTATTGTGAGGATGGAAGTAGGTTTAAACCTACCACAAGCATTTCTCTTAATAGATTCAAGTTTTATAAGAGAGAGAGAAGAGACGCGTTATAGATATGGTAGTAGCACATATATAGCATCGTATGTTTGGTGTCCTGCAATTCACAAAGAAGGTAAAAAATGTGGTTGTGTGGGACATTTTGCTGAAGTTTGCAGAGCTATCAAGAGGAATATTACCCAGGCATGCGGAAAAGTGTCTTGCACATTTGATGTAGGGATGTGTGGATCTATGGGTGAGTGTGGAAAAGGCATAGATGTTAGTAAAGGAATTGTTTTATCTGTAAGAGAATCCAAGGAGGGTATACATTAATGTAATGTGAAACATCCACCTAGATGCACTGTCAAAGTTGGAGATGTTGAACTTAATCTCATGGCAGATTCAGGTTCTCCCTGGACCATTATTACCAGAGAGTACTTCATGGAAAAATTAGAAGGAATAATTAATGTTGGTAATTTGCATCCTTCAGATATAATTGAGGAGAGTTTTGAGGGATCTACCATTAATATGATTGGAAACGTGTGTGTGAAATTGGAATTTAAAGCAAGGAGCACACTCCTTAAGCTTTACTGCAGTGAAGGGTTTGAATGTATTGGGTTGGAGAGATCAGTGGGAGCTGGGGATAGTACTGAATCCCCATAGTAAGGATCCAGTATTGCTGTGTGTTGATGACGTAAGAGAACAAGAGCGTGCATTGAGAAAAAGCTAGTCATAGAATGCTTTCCAGAGGTATTTACTGATACATTGGGTAAGCTAAACATTGTATACATACGATTAAAATCAAAAGTAAAGCTGTACCAGTTTAGCAGAAATTGAGAGTACCCATCAATGTGAGAGACAAATTGATGTAAATTTTAGTAGTCAAAGACTATATTATTTAAGAAATTTAATCTGCAGGTTGAGATTCTCCCATAGTTTTGGCCTACAAACCTGATAACAAGTTGAGGTTAGGTTTCGATTTGAGGGCTTTGAATCCTAACATATTAGTAGACTGTCACCCTTTACCTAACATCAATGAAGTAATGTCCATGTTGGAGAGTGCGCACATTTTTTCCACTTTGGATTTCAGATCGGCATACCATCAAATTGTATTGTCTGAGGAGTCTAAGCAATTACCAGCATTCATAACACCTCAGGTCTTGTATTCATTTACCAGAATGCCCTTTAGACTAGCCTCTTTGGCTTCTGTGTTTGAAAGGGCTATGTTCTATATTTTCAGAGATGTTGATAAGTATGTGGAATGCTTTCAAGACCATACTTTCAATTTCTCCAGGACAGCAGAGGAACATCTACAACATATTAATGAAGTGTGCAGTAGATTAAAAGAACATGGTTTAACCCTGAAAGGATACAAATGTAAAAATTTTAAGACATCTGTTGAATACCTTGGTCATACACTGTCTGGCGATGGGGTAGTGCTGAGAAAATCCAATGTGGAAACCATTACCAATGCCCCAGTGCCTGTTAATAAATAACAAGTGCTTTTGTTTGCAGGGAAGTGTAAATATTATAGCTAGTATATTGGAACCTTGGCACCAAGATGGAACCGCTGAGAGCTTTTGAGACAAAATGTAGAATTTAATTGGGCAGACAAACAACAAGTCCCGTTTGAGCAGGTAAAACAGGAGATTGTAAAACCGCCTACCCTCATACCTTTTTGCAAGAGGAAAGACTGTATAATTACTGTGGATGGGAGCATGTATTGACTGGGTGGAGTACTGTCCCAAAGGAGTGGAATGTGGCATTCGCATATAGGATGTTAAGTGAGACTGAATGTAGGTATGTTGTATTTGAAAGCGAGCTGTTAGTGTGCGTTTGGTACATAGAACACTTCAGAAACTATGCATGGGGCAGAAGGTTTTTGCTGAGAACAGATCACAAACCATTGATTAACATATGGCCTTCGGGGGGAAACTTAATGGCGCATTTTGCCAGACACACATCAAGGTTACAAGAATATAGTTCGGAACAAAATTTGTCCCAGGAAAAAAAAATGTGACAGCTGCTTTTTTGTCCCATTTACCAATTCAACAAGTTCTGGAAGGAAGCAAAACTGTGAAGTGTGGGATGGTTACCACAATAAAGGACATAGTACCCAAGTCCGTATTTATACTTTTTTAGCGCCGCATTTGCGTAGTTTTTTGACGCAAAATCGGCGCAAACTTCCAAAATGTTACATTTTGGAAGTTTGCGCCGATTTTGCGTCAACATTTTGGAAGTTTGCGCCGATTTTGCGTCAAAAAACGACGCAAATGCGGCGCTAAAAAAGTATAAATACGGGCCCCAGTGTTTTTGGAAAAAAATCAGAAGAGGTTTTAAAACAGAGCAAAAGGGCTGATGAAAGTTGGCAAGGAACAAAACATATATAATGGAAGGCTGGCCTAAACAGAGAGCTGTAGTCGGAACTGTTACCCATGTACAAGGTTGCGGATGAGTTGGAAGTAGAAGGAGATTTAGGGGCATATTTAAGAGCACTTAGCGCCATTCCAATGTCATGTTAGTGTTATTTTTACGCTAATGTGCCATTAAAAGACCAAATAATGACACGCCATGTATACAAAGTGGCGCAATGCATGCATTGTGCCACTCTGCAACCCTCTACGCTACATTATGCGTGCGCCAGGTATAATGTATGCAAAGAGAGCGTTCCCCCATTAGGTGGGCCCAAAAAACTGGTGCAAGGAAATTCAAGAGACTTCTTTGCACCATTTTCTTCAGCACTTTTAACGCCTGCTCAAAGCAGGCGTTAAATGGAGGCTTCCATTGCTTACAATGGGCCTCTGGGTGCTCTGCAGGATTAGCCTCAGAATTGTTTACGCTGATCCTGCAATGCACCAGACTAGTGTCACAAATTCAGATGCCAGTCCCCTAACTACTGTCATGGTGCACAGTATTGTAAATGTGCACACATGGTGGCATTAGGAGGGCCCTAATGGGTGGAAGAAAAGTGGCGCTGCACTGTGTGCAGTGCCATTTTTCTTAAATATGCCTCTTATTGTATAAGGAAGGGAAACGTGTTGCTCCCAGAGGGGTACTATAGATCATTCTTAAGCTAGCTCATAAAGCTCAACCAGGGATGTCTTCCATTAAGGGTCTTGTGGGGAATTAATTTTGGTGGTCTGGTGTGGAAAGGATGATAGACAGGACAGTCAGAGAATGTAAGGTTTGTGCAAATAGTGAGAAGATGTTGAGGGTCAGTGTTGCACTTTTGAAATGTATGGAGAGGCCAGAGTATCCTTGGCAAACCAATTGCATTAGATGTTTCTGGCCCATTTAAATTTCTACTCATGGTTACTCGTTTTGACTTAATTATGATACATTATCATTCTAAGTGGGCGAAAGTGAAGTTTGTTTCGCAAACGTCAACTAATGTCGTCATCAAATCTTTCAATGAGGTGTTCGCCAGAGAAGGATGTCCATCAGTTTTGGTAACGGACAATGGAGTGCAGTTGACATTCTTTGAAATAGAAGCGTTTCTCAGGCACTGTGGGGTTAATCATGTGACTACTGCATTATATGAACCACATGAGAATGTTAAAGTTCAAAGGTCTAAGCATGTATTAAAAAATATGTCAGATGCAGGAGGAGATTGGAGAAATGTTTTGATACAGAGGGTGTGGATGTATTGCATCACTCTTCTCACAACAGGAGCTAGTCCTTTTGAACTGTTAAAAGGTCATGAACCAGCCTCCAGTTCATGTCAGTGGTAGTTTAAGGAGAATTGGGGAAGAGTGAATGAAAGGAGTGATGTGAGAGATGTCGTGACAAGGGTGAAGTGTAAACAAAATACGTCCAAGGAATGGTTTGATACCAAATGAAAGACGAAGGCTCAAATCAAAATAGGAGATTGGGTGAAGATTCATGAACATGGAATTGTACATAAAGGGATTTCCAAGTATGGAAAACCAATGAAAGTGCTTAAGGTGTTTAAAAATTGTGTGATTAAGCAAAATAGGAGAGTATGGAACGTAAAAAGAGTTGCCAAGTGTTTTGGGACTGGAATTGAACATGATGTCAGCAGAAAAGATGAAGAAAGCATGGAAAGCTTTCTTGTGAGGTTTGATGAAACTATACAAAATAATCACCATAGTGGTGAAAGCACTTTTAGTCCTGACTTTACTGATTCTGTGGCTTCTGGAGTTTAGGTAGCTGGAAGGATTAGACGGCCACCAGAGAGGTTTGCTGACTTTGTCAAATAAGCCATACATTTATACTAGTTGTAATTATATAAGTATAGTTAATAGTTTTGTTCTCGCTTATTCTTCTTTCACTTTGAAGGGAGATGTGTTGTATAATACATATCAAGCTTTGTGTTCTGCATTCCATGAGAATGTTGATCATGGAATGCTTAGAGAATGCTCTGCTGTGCTGCATAATAAACCTACTTTCTCTTTACTTGGAGTGGACTTATTTGGATTGGAGTTTTACAAGCACCCTATGTCGCCTTCATAAGGCATCACTAACAACAAATAAAGCTGGCAATACAAGTATCCTCATCCAGCCTCGACAAGAGCAGATAAGACTTCCTGTCTCTCTTTCTCTCTCTCTCTCTCTCTCACTCACCATCATTATATCCGGCTTTGCTCATCCTGCTTCTTCAGGAGCACCACAAGCTGAACTACTTTGTCTCACCAGCAAAAATAGATACTTCCCTCATACATCATCACTGCTGACAATACAGGTTTCCTCACATAGCCTTGACAACCCCTGGTAAGCTCCTCGTGTTATTCCCTATGTTAGGATAAAACTTGTAATAGGCGTTATCACACACATTCTGTATTCTACGGTGTTGGTTTTCATTGTGTGCAATAATTATTGGACATTAAACCATGGAACTTATGATGGGGCCTGGGTGTATTAATTTTCAGGTTATCCTGTGTCTGAGGACATTGAGATAGGACGGGATGGGTGTGAGTGATATTGAGGGAGTGGTTTACTCAAGGGGAACATTTGGCCTACCAGAAGTGTAGCCATGCGGAATGGTGCTGGTGAAGGTGTTACAGGTGCCACCACCTGTACCAGCACTGTAGGCCAACTACCCTTTTTAAGGTTCGCAAGCTGAATCCGTAAACCACATATATATGAGTTGGACTATTTTGTTCAGTCTTTTGTTTATTCCACCCTACCACTTTCCTTTAGTTTGCTTAGTGGGCTAATTTAATAGATATTTTACCTTCTTTTGATCTTCCTTTGCAATGGTAAGGGGAAAAGAGGGCTACATCAGATACTGGCTAAGATTCTGGGTTTTAGAGGATTGACTAAGATTGCTTGTTTGGCACCCTTTGGTTGGCATTTGGAGTCCAAGGGGCAGATTTACAAGAAAGTGGTTCATCGGTCCTGATGCGTCACTTTTCTTGCATCCCCTACCGCCACTTAACGACACCATGGTTGTGCCATATTTATAATATGTATCACCACAGCAGTTGTTAGCACAGTAGTGTCAAACATTTTGACACTGTTGTAGTGCTTTGCTGCACTAGTGTCAAAAATTTTGAAACTAGTGCTGCAAAGCACAGGGAAGTCAATAGAATACTATGGGTGCCTTATTTTAATGCCTGCATAGAGCAGGCATTAAAAATGATGGAAAAATGGTGCAGCGAAAACTTGTAGGTTTCACTGTGCCATTTTATCGGGCCTCCTGCGTCCGAACACCCCCTTGCATACATTAGGCCTGATACAGGCATAATGTGGCACAAGGGATCACAAAGTGGCGCAGTGTACTTTGTAAATATGGCACACGTGAAAAGCCACCTTAGTGACACCTTAGCATAAAAAAAATGATGCTCTAGCAGCACTATGAGGTGCTAAAGTACCACAGGGGGCTTGTAAATCTGCCTCTAATTTTGAGAGCTGTAATTTGTGCCAGAGTTTTCCTCACTAATGGTGCTATTTACTTTATCCACTGTGTACCTCACATCTGATTGGGCAGGTGGCTTTCAATATCTATAATTTGTAGTTTCTGTCCAGTCCATCAAGAGCTTGTATATACCCCTGCAAACATTAACATATATTCCTACACCACAACTGATTGTATAAATTGTAATGAATAAGGTATCTGAAAAAAAGTCTATGGTTTTAATTTTTGTTATGATTTACTTTTAACAAGACTGATACAATGCTTCATATCTGAGGGAGTTTGATGTTTTAGTTGAACAGTGAGGAGGTACCTACATCAGCTCTTCTCGTGGTTTCCCTCCGAGGTAAATGTTCACCAATAACACATGCACTAGTTGAAAGGAGATGTGGAAAAAGTGAGTGGCTTCTACATGAAGCACTGTATATATATATACAGTTTATACCAGGCCAAACGTGGCATAGACAATGGTGCATGGAAGAGAGTTGAGGATGCTGGGCATTTTCCTGACCATGAATAACAAGGAACTGACTGAAGGATTGGAGGAAACAGGCAGGTATTGTTTTGTGATGTGGGACTACTGATCTTTTCTGTTATTGCGGAATCTCTGTGGCCAGTAAGGAGATACTTCACCTTCTCGCTCCCAACAGATCGGGTGGATCTCAAGATGTTGTAAGGCACTAGATGACTGGTAAAGAAGACTAAGAGTTACTCACTCAGTGGTCTTCAGATCCCATATCCAGGTCTCTGGGAAGTAGCTCCGAACTGTCTCTATTGCCAATTCTATGAAACCTTCACCCATAGATTCCGATCGTGCTAACATCATTGGGCTAACCTCTGTGAAAACAAAGAACTTTAGGCATAGAAGCATATTTAAATGAAAAACTATATTACGCATTTTAACTGGGAAAGCAATAATATTTCATTCTGAAGTGTAACTCTAGGCTGTTGAAATCTTGTTACACAGAATTCACTGGTACCTTCAATCACCTCTACACAGTCATGATCAGATCCATCCCATCTTTTTTAAGCTAATTCCAATGTGCCTTTACATAGGGGATTAAAAAAACACTATCATATGTAAAAAGCTAATTAGAATTCAGTAACGAGTTCTGTGACCATACAGAGAAACAGGAGGAATGAGGAATGGGGAATGAGGCAGAATTCATCGTAGGAAGAATTTTACTCCTAATAATTTTGGGGTCATCACACTTCTCACCTTTCGATTTTTAATCAGTGGTTTCTTGATTTCTCTTGTGAAAGAGGTACAATCTCCGCAGACATGAACAATAAATGTGGACTCAGTACTGTGAAAATGAAATTTCCACTAGTCTTCTTGGAAGTGATTCCAAAACACATTAGAAGCAGTCAAATATAATATTTTCAAAAGGAGTTGTAGTTTAGAATATGATGGACCTGGGAGATACATCCTTCAGATGACCTTTCTCATAAAAAAAGGCTGCTGCTATAAATGCCTCATGCATGCCTCATAATTAGCTAAAACTGTAAATGTTTAGTTTAGGTCAAAGTGGCTGAAAGGACTGCCCTTTACACCATCGGCTGGCTCTGGTAGAGGTAGCTGATGTCACAACTCAACTGTAATAACTTATTACAGTAGAGTAGAGAAGTGATGTTGATTTCTTATTACAGTTGAGTTGCAATGCCTCGACGTGACTGGAAGAGAAAACCAAAGACAGGTTTTATTGATTTATTTCAGGCTTTTCTCCACTTTGTAGTGCCTATTAGAACATTGCTCCTTCTACTTAGTACTGTAAAAAGCAAGTGTTACTCACAGACACTTTAATCTGTTAATCATTTTTTACTTTGGAAGGAAGAAGGGCTAATTTGTTCCTACCAGAATTTCAGTTTATTACCTGCACTAAACACAGATGTAAGCACTATGAATTTAACTCACATAGCCTACTTGATGTTGCACCCAGTTTCATGTGTCAGCCAGTTTCCACTAAAAATGTTCTAACAAAGTTTACCTTTATAGACACATTCTGTAATATTACACAGTCTGTAGATACGAACATTACCAACCACCTATAGAGGAGTCCAGCTGCTATGTGAGTGTTGAAGTCAAATAGCAATTGGCACAGAGCTCTACTGTTCAGGGAGCTGTTATCTGGAGTTTCCTTTGAGTGGGACGTTTCCGACTTAGGTGCACCTGCCCTCTGCCCTTTTTGCGACATGAAATCTCTGCGTGTTCCTGTCACTTACAAATGTGGCATGGGGTTTCCATTGAGATATTTCCACGAAGTAGGGGTGGGACTGACGGTATGGAGCAGTATGCTTTCCTGCATGTTGGGTGCCCTGAGAGACCACCTTCATCTGGAAGACCTCTAAGGTTTCTGTTTTCTTACATATTTACTGTAACTGTGTGGTAGAGATGTGTCTGTTATTGGAAAGATTCAGCACATAAATTGGGTCTTACTCAATTCCTTGAGCTGGATCAGGGACAACACTTAAGGGAAGGTTTGCCAGCTGTAGGATGGACAAGACCTTTCTTAATTTATGCTGATGTTTGTCAGTATCCAGCACCAGCACATATTGTACAACACCTACAGTTATTTAACAAAGTCCAACAAATGGTGGCACTGTATGCCCTTATTTAAGAAGAGCAAATCTGTAAAGTATTACATACAAAAAGCAGGGTACTATAAAAATATGATAGATGTAACATTTATGGGCCATCCATAGATCTTTAAATGCCCTGCTGTAGTCCACAGTGGCATAATTATATGAGTGTGAAGATTAGAAGGTAATGCAGGCACTGACATTTGGAAACAGTAGTAGGATTTGGAGGGGGTTACAGCTGCAGCAGAAATTACTTAGGCCCTGGTACTTACATTTAAACAAATTAAGCACCGAGTGGGCCGAATTTCAACACACATGAAAGCCTCCTAATACTCCATATCACTCCCACACTACTGGTTATCCAACTGAAACTACCAGAAATCAGACTCTGGAGTGTGGCAGAGGCTTTGAGACTAGGGTGTTTAAGTACTGAACTCGGAGAGGCCCTGCTGTGAGCCCTACTGTGACAGAACATGTGCTATGAAAAGGAGATAACATAAAATAAAATAACATAACATAACAACACATAACATAACATAACACAACTTAACATAACAAAACATATAACAAAACATAACAAAATATAACAAAACATAACAAAACACAAAACATAACAAAGCATAACATAACAAAACATAACATAAAACTTAACACAAAAAATAACATAACAAAACATAACAAAACATAACACAACACAAAACATAACAAAACATAACATAAGAAAACGTAACAAAACATAACATAACAAAACATAACACAAAACATAACATAAGAAAACATAACATACCAAAACTTATAACAAAACATAACACAAAACATAACATAACAAACTAACACAACACAAATCATAACAAAACTTAATATAACAAAACATAACACAAAACAAAACATAACAAAACGTAACATAACCAAACATAACAAAACAGGCATAAAACATATCAAAACATAAACAAAATCCAAAAAAAATGCATTTGAATGATATTTGGGCAGCACTTTTAGACAAATTGCAACAGGGAATCATGGGAGGTGAGTATGGCAAGCCATATTGATAGGAGAGTAGAATCCATCAATAAAACAGATAGTTTGGGCTGAATAGTTTATATCATCACCTTTCAGTGATGCACAAGGCCCCTACTAGTCAGTACCATGTCCATCATCCTCATGCAGTTTCTTTTTTTTTCCAATCTTCCATCCTGGTCAGATGGGAATTATCAGCTAAAAATTGGAAGGGAACCAAGAAACTTTGAACATTGCATCTGATCAGGTCAGAAGATTGGGCGTCTGTGTGAGACTGGACATCTTTAAGTTACATTGTGTGAGGTAGGACTGCAATTACAAAGGGTGCTGGTAATCGTGATTTGGGAGCATTGATGCCTTTGGGTGTGTGTGTGTGTGTGGGGGGCCCCAGGAGTGGACTAGCAGGAATAGATATTGGGTAGTAGCAGTGTTCATGAACTAAGCTGACTCTGTGGTTCTCCTTCGGGTCTCACTTCTGGGTTCAGATTAATCAGGAAATGTATTAATTATTGATATTTACCTCATACGTGATTGATCATCTGATCAGGGCTCACCCCTGAACATTCTGTATCGTTCCCATATGGTTAAAAGTGATCATTTTTCTAGAGAGTTCCACTGTCCTGTGATTACATAATCACAGAATCCTAATTGAAGGTAGAGTTCAGGTGCATCAGCAGTCCAGTCTTGGTAGTCCAGAGTCTTGTGCACAATGAGTTGTAGCAGGTTGGAGTTAAGGCTTGCCAACACAAAAGGTTTTCTGCAACACTCACCAAGTTCTATGGCAACATTATGAATTTTACAGGACTCCAACATTTTATCTTTTGCCCCTTTGTACATTAAAAAACTCAGAAACTTTTCGAGAAATATTCTGCATACATTTTCAACTGGATTAGATTAAAGTTAGAATTTTATAATTTTAAATGTAAAATGATCTTGCAAATGAGCAAAAGCTTTGCTTGGGCGAAGATGAATGTAACTGGGAAACTATGTAATGTTCCCTAAGGCTACAATCTGCACCTTTTCCTGCAAAAATAAAATAACTTAAACAAATACACTTTGCACAACCCTAGTTAGTACTGAGCTTCCTCATTAGTACTAAGTATGTAGCCCTAGGACTGAGTCATCTGGAGGAATTCAAAGATCAGGACTGAGATACATTGGCATAGCTAATTATGTGACCACTGCAATCATGTGGTAAAGGGTTTTGCAATCAATTGTGGTGGACATAAAGAGCCATGCTTGTTGCTCCCAATCCACAATATGTCTAGATTTGACATATGATAAATTACACTTTGACCTCCATTGTACTCTGTTGAGATTTCCAAGCACTGTTAAGAAGTATTCTACTAATCACCGAGGAGATTACAGCTAGTGCAGAATGCCCTACGTTTCCTCATGAGTGCTCCCATTCAGCCAGCTCTAAAACATCTACACTAGGTGCCTTTGAAAGAACATGTTAGGTGTAGAGGCTTAGTGATAAAACATTGAGCTTTCTATCATAAAGCCCCTCAGTGTCTGCCCAACAGATTTATTCCATTTCAACCGGTTATGTCACTTCGGTCTTCCAATTCCCTGCAGGTGGTGGGGTCGTAGTTTCTATTCCACACCAACCGGTTAGGTCACTTCGGTCTTCCAATTCCCTGCTGGTGGTGGAGTGGTAGTTCCTATTCCTATTTGGCTGCCAAGGAGTGGAATGCTCTTCCACTAAAACTCTGGGCCACATGGGACATGGTGCTTTTAAAAAAAACCTTCTAAGACTTGGCTCTTTGGGTCTCGCTTTTAGTTGTTGTTCTTCATTGAGTTAGATCTTATTGTTAGCGCTGGGACAGTGGTGGAGTAGCTGATGAGCTCTATAAAACCCCAAATAATAATAATAATAATAATAACAATAATAATAATAATTCTGTTGCCTTACCCATAGTATCGTGACTATACCCAACACGGATGGTGGAGCATATATGTGGCTTTTGGAATTCACCGTTGGTCACCACCTTCAAACCCATTCCCTGAAAAAAAGAAGACATATCTTTTAGTTACACCATCTGCACTGAGAACACCACACCTTGGAGTACTGTCTTCATTTACAACATATTCTCATGATCAAAACCTTGCACTTGGTGGAGTGAATCCAAGCTTTGCGCTCCCATGAATGACAATGTGGGAGTCACTGTGGCGACACCTTAACGTGAGTCGATTGTTTTCATCATCACTGGTGACATCATAAACTCTACAAGAATCTCAGTTGTGACCTCTCGGTGGATTTTTGTGTCTTTGAGTGCCACCCTGGAGTAAGGAGGTGAATCCTATGTGGATTCCCCAAGGATTCCCCGATCTCTGGTCACACCCAACAGGGAGTGACATGGATGAAGAATGAGCAAATGGATTCCTTTCAGAGGAAAAGGTGGCGACAAATGGGAAGGCACCCCAGTCTGTGTGTGCTTCATGATTAATTACATGTGCTAGATGGACCCTTAGGCAGAGTTACTGAAATTATGCAATTATGCATCTGTGGCATTTTTCACATAACTATGAATTTGCCTCTTGCCACATAATCCATCTTCTGCTGTATAATCTACAGATTCCAAAAACACATTGTTTCTAGGTCAAACGAATCGAAGTTCCTAAACTTGACTGGTCACCTTTCAGTTGCTTGTTGCTGTATTTGTTTGTTTAATTGGTACCAATAAGGTAAAATCCTTTTGCAGACTATGTGTAAAAAGAACAAAATAATGAGTAATACTATCACAAAATGTGCAGCATTACACTGCATACTTTGCCTTTTTGCTGCATAATTTAGTCAACCTGCTGCAAAGTTTGGCCCTCTTCTGCCGCATTATTCCAGTGGCCCTGCCCTTACAGAATGGAAAGGCTGAACAGACACAACGGATAGCAATTAACCAAACAACGCAGCAAAAAAAAACTCATACACAGACCTCATTTTGAGAGGCATGTGATTCCATATCTGGCTGGCATTTCCTATTGCTGGTGCTAAACTCAGAATTATAACTAAAATGGTACAATTTCACACTTGATACCTTTCCCCCAGGCATTTCAACAGCACAAATTTGACAACAGGTCCCTGTGGAGAATGTCAAAGAGGTGTGGAAGTGTGTAAACTCCGACTGCCACACAAATTCCTCATTTCTCAGGGAAAAACCTAGGTGCAACTTGGAATGCCACGCCATTCCTGGACCTCTGAATTACAAATACACAGGGCATTGCTAATTATGGGTGCAGGAAAGATACATCAGGACCCTGGAGTCATCCAGAATGAGGGACTTGCTACAGAAAGATTCTTAATTACTAAAGTGTGAGAACTGAAGTACTTAATCGTACCAGATGGAAGCAGGCTATGTCTCATCTCCTCTATTTAGCTAAAGAAAGTGCTTGGACTAAAGAATGAACTATAAAAATGTTGGGGGAGGGAGAAGGGCAGGAGCAGGTATAACTAGTGACAATAATACATTGTATTACCTCTGTACCCATCACTCATCATTCTGCGTGTTAACCTGGTCACATCTGTATAATGGTAAAGACAAGCTCGATATATTAGAGAGAAGGGCCATCAATATAATGCAATCTTTGTACCACAAGTTGTAAAGGAGACTCAAGAATTTAATCACGTACACTAGGTGAATTCAGGACAGCTGTCCAAGTCCTAGTGATTTCCTATAGAGGCAAGAGCCTCCTGGCTGGACTATACAAAAACACAATCACCACATCTCAAGGTCAACCTACATCATGCAGCAATCCTGATTTCCAAAACTCCAGTTATATCACCCACGTCCAAAAGAAGAACTCAACTGGTGACCATTGGAAACATGCATCCTACAAATCACATAGGGCTCTGACATGAGGCAAATCAAGCCTCGTAGAGATTCATTAAACAAAAAGCAAAACTGCAATCCAGACTTTCGCTGGTTTAGATCCAAGAATAAGGAACCAGATCCTTGAAACCATAAAAATTAATGAATATGGAACCAGATCCTTGAAACCATCAAAATTAATGAATATGGAACTAGATCCCTGGAACCATCAAACTTAATTCTAATTTCCTCTCTTTTAGGAAATGCATTTTACGTGTTGGAGATCCAGCTAACAGATGTGTTTGTCTTCCCACTCCCACCCCTTCCTTGTACCCATGATTGCCACCTCTGCTCCTGTTCAATCCTCTCCTGATTATTTATGACCCTCTCAAACAATTCGAATGTAATGTTGATTTCAGGAAATATTGTTGTTCCTTTGTTAAATAAATAAATACACGCATAATACATACATACATACAAACATACAAAAATACATCATACATACATACATATATACATACATACATATTGACGCATTCACGTTCATAGGGAGAATGGACACACTATAAGAGGGAAGTAGTGCTCAGCAGAAGAATTCTATTAGAGCAAGTAGTCCTGAACCTGTACATGAAGAACACAATCTTTAGAACACTGGCAATGCAATAATCAGAGCAAGATGTGGCGTGTGCAGAGTGAAGAAAGATCAGACTCACCTCCAAAAGATCAGAAACGTCATTCTCATTGTCTAAGGATGATGGATAGTAGATCAGCCCATTCTGGAAGACGGGCTCGGGATTTACACAGGGCGTAAAGTCGGCTTCCTCCAAGTTCCTCCCTCCATGATAATACCCGGTGAGGTCTTTCACTGGAAGCAGGTCATACACCTTTACAGAGAGCATGAGGACATTAGTGTTTGTCAATGCATGATTAGGTGACGTCACTAGCTTCACGCTCTCATCAGACTACTCCTGCTTATAAACTAGTATTTATCTTCTATTTTCTAAGCACATAATGAGGCAAAGAAGAGACTCAAACATCAATAGATAAAGAAGGCGCTGATCTAACACCCAGTTGTCCGGGACAACCGTGGATTCACTATGTAGCACCCGGGCTTCTAGAGCTTTTCCACCCAGGGTATGGGTTTGAGTCAAGTACAAGGTTCATAAGTGCAATCCAAATCACTGAGCCAGTGGACGTAGGCTCTGTGAGGTTTAGATGCAATTTCCCCACCTACCTTTAAAAAAAAAAAACCCTCAGTTAATTTGGATTTTTTTTACGTTTAGGAATTTAGAACTCCATTAATTGAGATAACCAAAAAGAGTAGCACGTATCACTAACAATAGATGCCATTGCTTTTGCTAGTAGGCTGTCTTACCAATAGAGTATTGATAGCGAAATCCACAGTCGCCTTAAAGACGATAATGAAGAAATACTAACCTGTTTGGGAATCAACTTTTTAGGATTGTTGAAGCCCGTAAATTCAGCAAAATTAGAACAGATCACAAAATCTTTTGTGTTCTACGATAATTAACCTAGTATAAATGAGGTTCTTCCTGACTGGTATTCCTGACTGTTATCCTACTACAGAAAATAGGGTCTAAAAAAGAGTCTTTTTTGCATAATATATGCTGCTCTTTTAAAACTGTTGATATCTTTTGGTACAGTGAAAATCACCTCGAGATGATTTGATCCTATAAGTGTACTATAAGTATACTCACTCATTAGTTTTCCTATTAACTCATCTACCTAGAGGCATCATAGTGACAATAGTGCAAAAAACGATTATTTGTACAGCCACCTTTTAATGCAATGAGAGAGGTTAACTAAGACCAAGAAGGGTTGACAGGTGGACACACTTTCACAACAAATGGACCTACACATTGGCATATACACTCTTCCCTTGTACAGGAAAGGCTCAATAAAGGGTTAATTATGTATACAGCCTTTGAACACCAGCAAAACATCTATTGATAAGACGTCCACCACATTTAAGTCATAAAATCCTACAAAAGAAGTAATTAATTACAATAATCTGTAGCCTGCATATGCTGATGCTGCAAAACCTGAGAACAGAGGATTGATCGGGTACCCAATCTTTGTTATTGCAGCTCCATTACTCAGCAGCTACATATATCATAACACATACATTTTTCAGATGTGGAGGCCATTCTTAACCTCCTTAAACACTCACTGTGTCCTACTTGTCCTCTGTAGCAACCTTCACTCAAACACAAAAGGTATGATGTGGCACATCCCAAAACTAAAACTATGCTGGGGAATCAATCACATTTATTGACAATAAAAGAACATCTCACCGAGTCCACTGTCAGTTCTTTCTCTGGTTTCATGAGCAGAACACTCTTGTCAACAGCACGAAGAGCACACAAGGAGCCTGGAGAGGCTTTGACTTTCAAACTGGTAAGTGAGGCGGGTAAGCCCTCCGCATGAGTGAAGTGTAGGTTCACCTGCAATTGCAAACAGCAATGAGATGTATAAAACCTTTCACAATCTTTCAGTCTGTTGTGCTGGGGAGACAGGATCTCCAGCAGTGATATTTGGAGAAATAGGAGCACTTCCACCACTCTTCTGAGGTAAGATCATAGTAAAGCTGAAGAAAAGTTGCCTGTGCGAGGAGCCCTCCTTACTCAGCAAGCACTATATCTATAAGGTGATATTTTTGCCTGCTCATCTTCTTAGTCAGCCAATCATAAGTATGAAAATCTCAGCATTGCTTTACAAATTCCTTAACCAATCAGTCCTAAAATTGATCTGCCAGGCATCCGAGTTCCAACCCTTTTAGTCTTCCAGTCATAGATATAAAAATGTATGAATCCATATGCAACTGTAGTGACTACATTTTCCCATTGAGGTCTAGGCAATTATATAACGCTCCCCACTTCTCTAAGTAAACTCATCACTATAGGTCCCAAATCCTGGAGCTGTGCTGGTTCGTAGTTTAAACTACAGCACTACTATGATAATTCCTGGTATGACCAATTCTCTTGACAGATTAACAGTATTTTACTTTCTTCTGTTTGCTCTTTATTCTTAATCTGTAGATGTTTCCATTATCCTCTATATCTACTGACTCACTTTAAAGCTCATAGACCTCCTCCCACTCACAGTCCAACCCTAAACTCTTACCTTGTTGTTAAAGCTCTTCGCAACTTTGAAGTTTGCCGTGTCTGCAATGACTTCACCACTGGGAAGGAAGGCCAATATTAACATCTTAGCCAGAGGTGCAATATCTATGCTAATATGCAGAGAGAGCATGAAAGTTCCAGGCGCACCTGTAAAGGAATATTAAAGACCAATATTTCATCTGTGAGGGTGAATGGAATGTCTCATTGTAAAATAAATCATCCTTCTTCAAGAATGAAAAAAATCAAAATGTGCAATTGTACCTAAAGAGATTAACCCAGGAAATCTTGACCTGAGTTTACATTTGGCAAGGGATCAAATAATGTAAGTGATGAATAAGGTTGATCCATAGACCATTTTTACACATTTAAGCTGTCTCCTATGGCCTTGTCACATTCCCCCTTTTTTTTCCAACCTATGTGGACCCATTCCCCTGTCTTAGTGTCCCTCACCCATCCACTCTTTCCTGTACACTCTGTCTAACAGAATGAGCTTAGGTCCATTTGAGATGCAAAAGCAAGGTTCTCCCAATTCCAGACTAAGCCTACATGTGTAGCCAAGCATATGGGCCTTCATGTCCAAGAGGGAAAAGTCTTAACACTTCAGCAAAGGTACTCATATTGGATCGGATGACTGCCTGCCCCTCTTTCATATTGATGAGTCACAATTGTAGCAAATTACATTACCATACTGGAAATAGCTGGCATCCATAGGGACTACACTTTCACTATCTTTAGATTATTTATTTGAGATTTGGTACAAGCATGGATTTAACAACGCTCTACAATTGTACTTGTCGATTACAGTGTTACATTTCAAGACTCTTCACACCCAAACCATAGGAAGGCAAGGACAATAAAGTAACAATGGTCATAAAAATAGAAGAAGCTCAACCAGGGCTTACCATGCGTCACGTGTGCCACATCAATGGTGTGTTTGCCATGTTTGGTGATGCCTCCTTTTGACATTAACTGGAAGCAGGGGTGGGTGGGAAGAATAAATACATTTAATTTCTTAGGTTATGAAGGCTGATCCAGAAAGCATTACATTGCCAGTAGAAAAAAACAGGTACAATGAAAGGGCATTAAGAAATCTTTTTAGCACAGACCACATAGCATGTCTCAGTCACATGATGCAAGAATAATGATTTTGGAAGTAGGCTTTCTCCTGGTCAGCCTCAATGGTACCATAGACTTTAATAGGATGTTAATGCTTGAAAACCATCAAAGTTTAAAATATGAGTTTACAATATCACTCTAACACATTGCAATAGTTGGTGGTTGTTGGACCTGGCCCTTTTTAGAGGGCCATCCCCAAACATTTTGCTTTCCTCCTATTATGTTTTCTGACCCTTTTTGTTGATGTTAGGACTCTGAGCACTTTACCACTGCAGATCAGTGCTAAAGTGCATGTGCCCTCCCTTCTAAACTTGGTATGATTGTCGTACACCTAATTGGTGCATTTAATTTACCTCCACGCCCCTTGTACAGTGGTATCCCTATAAACAGGGTCTATATATGAAATGCTACTAGTGGGCCTGCAGGGCAGCTTGCACCACCCACGGAAGTAGCCTTTCAAATCTGTCTCAGGCCTGCTACCACAGAGCATGCAATCACAGTTTACTGCCACAGGGATCTGGCATTTAAATTCAATTGCCAGGCCTAGAACTCCTTTTTTATACATATAAGTCACCTTTAAGGTAGGCCCTACCTAACCCCATGGACAGGGTGCTGTGTATGTAAAAGATAGGACATATGTCTTTATGTACTACATGTCCTGGTAGTGACAACCTATTTGGTTTCTCACTACTCTGAGTGCTGCCTCTTTCATAGGATTGCATTTGAAATCCCCTAATTTATGTCTAAGTGGTATTGTCTAATCTATGAGCTGTGGCATAGGCATGTTTGGAATGGTTGGAATAGTAGTGAGAGATGCTGTTTACTGGTGTAGGTAGAATTTGTATTACCATTATAGAAATGCCACTTTTAGAAAGTGAGCATTTCTCTGTGCTTATGACTCTTGAGTTTTGCAGTTTGCCTCCAATCCACGTCTGGGGCAGAGTGACAGGTGGGGTTTCTGCATACTTTTCAGACAGCCTGTACATGGTGAAGGTGTCACAAGAGTGCATCAATATACTGAATGGTCTTACTGGGCTGGGAGAAGGAGAGGTGGGACACATCTGCATTTGTAAAAGCTAAGCCCTTGCCTCGCACAAAGGGCTTGTTTGCCCCCTTTAGGAAAGTACCCTCTTTCTTGGTATGATTACCCCCTTTTTCTGGCTGATGTCAGTGTGTTTGACTGTGTTCACTGGGATCCTGCTAACCAGGACCCCAGTGATTATGCTCTCTCTCCCAAAACTCTGTATTTCATCCCACAATTGGCACACTGGTGCCCCATTATAAGTTCCCAGTATATGGTACCTAGGTACCTACGGCATTGTGGTTCCACCCATAGGGAGCCCAAGCAAAGGGTTCTGCAGGACTGCCATTGCAGCCTGCATGAAAGGGTGCAAGCACCCTTTCACTGCCACTTTTCACTGCACCAGGTCACTTATAATTTACTTCTGTGCCAGGCCTTCTAGCCCAGAGGGCAGGGTGCAAGGTACCTGTGTGTGAGGGCACCTCTGCATTAGCAGGGGTGCCCCCACAAACTCCAGGCCCATTTTCCGGGACTTTGTGAGTGCAGGGACACCATTTTACGTGTGTACTGGACATAGGTCAATATCCATGTCCAGCTACATAATGGTAACTCTGAACAAAGGCATGTAAAGTATCAAATATGTTGTAATCATACCCTAATGCTTTGCAAGCATTGGTTGTATGATTCCATGCACTCTGGGGCCTCATTAGAGGACACCCACTATTGCCATTACAGCCTTCTGACGGTTTCCAGACAGCCCAAGCTGCTGCCACCTCCCAGACAGATTTCTGTTGTCCTTTTGCTGAGAAGCTCACGCCCAAGAAGGCAGAACAAAGGATTTCCTCTGGAAGAGGGGTGTTACACCCTCTCCCTTTGAAAATAGGCGTTACAGACTGGGGGGGGGGTAGCCTCCCCAAGCCACTGGCAATACTTTGAAGGGTACATTTGGTGCCCTCCTTGCATAAACCAGTCTACACTGGTTCAGGGTCCCCCAGTCCCTGATCTGGCACGAAACTGGACAAAGGAAAGGGGAGTGACCATTCCCCTGTCCATCACCACCCCAGGGGTGGTGCTCGGAGCTCCTCCAGAGGGTCCCTGGATTTTGCCATCTTGAGTTTGAGGTTGGCAGGGATCTCTGGTAGCATCTGAGTGGCCTGTGCCAGCAGGTGACGTCAGAGTCCCCTCCTGATTGGTGGTCACCCAGCTAGGTGACCAATCCCCCTTTCAGGGCTATTTAGGGTCTCTCTCTTGGGTAGTTCCTTAGATTCGGATTGCAAGACACCAGCAGGATTCCTCTGCAACCTCCACTTCGACTTTTGACCGAAGAAACTGCATCTGGACGCTCCAGGACCTGACAAGTTGCAACAAAGAAGCAAGACTCGTTCTGCAAAATTGCATCCATGGCTACTTCCAGCAACTGCAACCCGGTTGTGCATCCCCTGAGGACAGCCCATCTTCAGCTTCCATCAGAAGGAAGAAGGAATCTCCCTTGGAGTGAAGGGACCAATTGCAACGACGACCGGCTGTGTGGATCCCCTCTCCTGCCTAGCTGCGTGGATCCTGCATCACGGGTGGTAGACTGAAGTGGTCCTGATGGTCCAGCTGTCCAACTTGGTTGGAGGTAAGCCCTTGTCTGCCCACACAGGACAGTACCCCCAGGCAGTGCTTCCTTTGCAGCTGCCAAGGCTTGTTGGCATCTTTTCCAAGGGATTTTCAGGAATCTTGAAGCTCCAGCCCCCATTACTCTATCCTGCGATACACAGCTTCCTGAGTGGTTCTCCGGCAGCGTGGGATCACTTTTTGTAGTGGGATCCTTCTTCGTCCTTTGTGTCTGTA
Source organism: Pleurodeles waltl (assembly GCF_031143425.1). Lineage (NCBI taxonomy): Eukaryota > Metazoa > Chordata > Amphibia > Caudata > Salamandridae > Pleurodeles > Pleurodeles waltl. The sequence continues at coordinate 63,924,528 of NC_090446.1, read as the reverse complement.
GGCTCTCTGTGTTGTTGAGGCACTCCCTCTAATGCCCCCTGGGTAGAGTCCACCTGGTCCCGGCAGCTCCACTTTCTTCAAACTGTGAGTTTTTTTGCATGTGCCAAGGCTTGTTGGTGGAATCCAATCACTCAAACCCAACTGGAATCCTTCTTCTGGCGTGGGACATCACTTGCATCCTCCAGGAACTCGACTTCATCTTCTTGGATGCAGTGCTGACTCTCCTTCTTTATCGCCGAATCATGTCTTTCACCTTTAGTCTGGTGGGTAGGGGCTCCTGCCCTTCCTGGACTCTGCTGTGCTTCTTGGACTTGGTCCTCTTCTTCCACAGGTCCTCTTGTCCAGGAATCTACTGTTGGTGTCTTGCAGTCTCTTCTGGGTTTTGCATTCTTCTTTTTTTCCAAGTCGGTGTTTTGGGGAATTTACAGTGATTTACTCCTGCTTTCCAGGTCGCTGGGGTGGGTTGGAGTACTTACCTTTGGGCATTCCTAGTACTCCCAGCTCCCCTCTACACACTCCACTTACCTAGGTGGGAGACTGACTTTCGCATTCCATTTTTAAGGATATGGTTTGTACTCCCCCAGGGCTATTTCTCTCTATTGTGATTTTTACTAATTGCACTGTTTTCTAACTGTTTTTATGCCTATTTCTGCATACTAGTGTATATAATTTGTGTATTACTTACCTCTTATAGGAGTATAGCCTCTATGTTATTTTTGGTATTTGTGTCACCAAAATAAAGTACCTTTATTGTTGTAACATTGAGTGTTTTCTTTCATGTGTGTAAGTACTGTGTGTGACTACAGTGGTATTACACGAGCTTTGCATGTTTCCTAGATAAGCCTTGGCTGCATATCCACAGATATCTCTAGAGAAGCTGGCTTCTAGACACTAACTACACAACACTAATAAGGGATACCTAGACCTGATATAAGGTGTAAGTAGCATAGGTACCCACCATGCCAGCCTCCTATACCCACCACTGATGTCTGGCGCCAGTGCTGGAGGAGAGAGGGGACATTCTTGGAACTGGTTAGTGCTGGTTGGAACCCTCTCTCCCTTTTGTGGCAGCTGTGCAAAATGAGTATAAGTACAGGGGGCAGTCTCCCACATATAGAGAGCACCTTTGGAACAGGGACTGGACCTCTGTCAGAAGGCCTACTGGACTGCACAAAGGACTCATCTGGAATGCTCTTCTCTTTGTTGCCCTGCTGCATGATGTCTTCTGGGTGGAACAAAGGACTTATCAGGATTACCTTTCTGCTTGTTGCCCTGCTGACTGTACTCCCTGACTTGGACTTCCCTGGCACTGCTAAACGGGTAGGAGGAACCGCCATAGGGACCTATGTGTGCAGGCCTGCCTGCTCTATCCTAACTACATTTGTCCTCCTGGGACTGGTGGCTGCCCCAGAACTGGCCGAGGGACTCTAGGTCTGGCATCCGCAGCCACTCTTTAACCTAGCTCGCGGTGCGTGCTTCATCCGTCCTAGTATTGAGGTGGGCATGGTGAGCGCTGCAAACGTGTCTCACCTAGCTCCTGGTGAGCGCTAATATTTCCTCTATGTGCATTCATGATGGTGTCTTGGTATCTCTGATCTTATATTTATTCTGACATGCACATTCTTAGTGATAATGACAACCTGACTACTGCTTGTGTTGCAGTATACTAACTACTGCTAATTTTCACAAAGTAATAGTAACATGTGTGATGTTCTGACAAATCCTTAGGTAGCCGGGTATTTCTTTTACATGTTGTGTTTGGTCTAATTATGTTTCATGCAATTCAGTTTATTTTTATATAACTTGTTGTTGTGTTTCCTTTGTGGTGTATTTATTGTGTCACATGTTATGTGTGCTGTGCAAGCGCTTTACACATTGCCTCTGGGATAACCTTGACTGCTCATGCCAAGCCACCAAGGGGGTGAGCAGGGGTTATCTTGGGTGTGTAACTCCCTCACCCTGACTAAAGTGGTGGGTTCTGCCTGGCTGAGGTGCATATCCTAGCCAACCCGAAACCCCATTTCTAACAGTGGTGCTTGCTAACATTGAGAGAGTTGGAACAATAGCAAGACAACATATAGATATAATAATATAATACATTCTCTAAAGCAACACAACACATACTATGGCAAACGCCACATATCAACATAGAAAGTACAGTTCCCTCACATGCAACATGAAAGTATGTTCTACTTCTTTACAAACACAGGAGATGGGTCAAACCAAAAGAATAATACAGAAAAGCAAGAAACTGGCCAACACAATACAAATCACTCAATCAACCTCCCATGTACCCATTCTCAAGAGATTTTAAGCCAAAAGTGCTTCTCTTTCTTCCATGCTTGAAGATTCTTCATCATAATACCATTCATAACAATCTGCTTAATCCTCACAGGCCAAAGGAACAGATGGAAGCTCTGTCTCAAACCTGGGTAAAATCTCCAACTTATCAAAGTGGCCATTACAGCTTTCTTCTTTTCCTGTGAAAATACTGATTGTTCTCAAGCAAAGTGTTCACCTGTGTAAATCACTTGCTGAATCCAACCATAGCATTTCTATCACAACCTGATTGGCTTTTTCAATTAATGAATTGCACTGGAGTCTTCAAAAAGCAACGGCTTCCGGTGTGACATTGAACACCTTCAGAAATTGTGCATGGCATCAGAAACAACATTAGCTACATAATTTGTTACTATCCATACATTTTTTTGTTGAAATCAAGGAATTGGTCAACTAAGGTAATGAGGAGGAGTCTACAGAGATTTATTTGATCATTAAGCGTCTGTTTCTTTCTACCTACAAAAAATAGAATATTGTAGTATGGTATTACCAACATTAAATTATGGTGCTCCAATACCACAAAAGATAGTATACTGTGCTCAGGTATTACCTAGACTAAATTATGGTGCTCCAAAATGGTTTGTCATCTCTACTGTGCTGTTAGGAAGTATAATTAGTCTTGAGCAAAAGTAACGTTGGGCTCAGGAGGTTAATGCCAAAGGAAGTTTTTGGCTAAATCCTTTGCCATGCACAGTGTCTATTATGCAAAGGCTGAAGGGTTCTATGGCATTTAAAACGTACAACAAACCCATATTAGGGTTAAACAAATGGTCAGACATTTATGACCATATGAAGCACTGCGTGAGTTTGGGATAAATTAGATGACTTTTGGTCATGAAGGAGACGTGAATTTATGAAAGCTAATTAAGTACAAAAGCCTTGTAAAAATAGTAGCCCACAATTTAGCAATTCAGGTGGATCTGAAATTCCATTAATAGAATCTGAATTTTAAGATTGTGTTGATCAGGTAAAGAATAGCTTGGTCTATCTTCCTCTAAAAACAGAGATTTTGAGTAACAGGAGGAAGAAGGTTTATGAATATTACTGCTGAGTGATTCCAGTGTGATTCCTGGAGTAGTAAATGATTTTGAAATATTTTGAAAAACGTTGTTATTTAGAGGCTGTCTCCAGCTGTTGTATAATTTATTATGGATGTATATAGGCTGGTTAGATACATAGTTTAGATCAGTGTTTCCTAAGCTGTGGGTCGCGACCCACTTGTAGGTCGTGAGGCGATTTTTGATGGGGTGCAAGAGTCCAAGCAATAAATCAAGATGCCTTTACATTCTGTGTTTATCTTGTCACATTTGCAGTCCATAAACAAGATCAAGACTAAGTCCCTAATTATGACAATGAAGGTAAAAAACGCCTACCGCCGCGGCGACGGCTGCAAAAATACCATTGCTGTGGCTACCAGCCGTCTGCCGTATTATGACCACAGCCGGATTTCTCCCACAAGAATGGGGGAAATTCAGGTGTGGCCATGCCGGCGTATAGCAGTAAGCTGGCGCTGCTGCCACCAGCAGTGCCACACCAGTAGACCACCGCCAGCCGTATTATGACCCATAATACGGCCTGGTGGTGTCCTGCTGGCGGATGCTGATGGTGGCACAGCGCCCTGTCCCGTCTCCTGCCGGAGGACCCCCTGCACACAGGTAAGTCGGGTCCCCGACAGGGGAGGGGGCTGGGGGGTGTTGTGTGTGTGTGGGGGTATGTGTGAATGTTTGTGTGTGAGTGGATGCGGGTGTGTGTTGCTTGTTGAATGCATGTGTGCATGTATGGAGGTGTGAGTGCGTGTATGTTTTGTCATGTGAATGTATGTCTGCGTGTATGTACGAAAGTGTGTGCGGATGTGTGTGTTAATGGGTGTATGTATGCGTGGATGCATGTGGGAATGGGGGTGTGTATGCGTGTGTGTGTGTGTGAAAGGGGTGTGTAAATGTAGGTGGGTGGGGAGGCTTTGAAGAGGTAGGAGGCGGCAAACTGGAGGGGGAGGGGGTATACCCCTAACAGTGACGGAAGGAATTCCCTGTCACTGATAGTGCCTACCTCCATGGTTTTCGTGGCCACGAAAACCATGGCAGTAGGCGGGGTCATAATCCTGCAGGCAGAACAGTGACGGCCGCCGGGCTGGAAATGGATATCTCCAGCCCAGCAGCTGTTACCGATGTGGCGGTCGGAGTGGAAGCCAACCCACCGATGTCATAATATGGCAGTAAGTACCGCCGGCCTGTTGGCAGTACTTACCGCCATATTATCGCTGACCGCTGGGGTTGTAATGACCCCCTAAATGTCAGGCTACATCTACTGACAAGCGGCTGCTTACATTCTTTTAACATGGGATTGATGTTTACTGTTCTTTCTCTGACTGCAAAGTAAAGAGTTCTTAAAGTGAATTATATGACAAACTTAAGATGTTGTTTTTTGCAACACACAACAAAATGTAAAAATCTGTAAATTATTTGTATGTATTTAGCAGTTAGGAAATCAATAATGATGTACATTTTTTATAATTCTGAAGTGAGCTGGAAAAGAGATTTTAATGGGAACAAAGCAATAAAGCTACTTTAATTAATGATGCAAAAACCATAAATCTCAAACCTAATTTCCCATGTTTTAATTTGTGTGCAATATAGTTTTATCAATAAAACTGTATGCCTGTGCAAAGTTAGGGGCCATTTCAATGGAAAATGATCTGTCTGTAAATGACAGTCTGCTACTAAATCCTTCTTTAGTTACCTTAAAATAACATCCGTAATGCACATTAATGGTAGGTGGGTCATGAACGTCTGTCTTCCCAAAAGTTTGGGAACCACTGGTTTAGATGTTTTTTTTTTTACTAAGCTAAACTTTTAAAAAATATTTGTTTTTGTTTTCCTCTGATGTTTTCCAAATAGCTGCTAATCCGAGAAACCTGAAACACACTTAAACAATTTCTGATGTACCTTCCTTACACATCAAGTATGCACCTTTGTTCAGCAGTCTTTGTAGAGGCTCTGCCAGAAGGAGTGTTGGGTGCAGTAGCCAAACATATGTCACTCCATTGTTCAATGTATCCCCAAACCTACCAAAGTGTACTTACCAAGTAATGAAAGTCAACTTCCTTGCTCTCTCCCAGGCCCTCGGAGGACAGGATGTAGTGCACAGTGATGACCTGTGTGTGGTCTGCCTCCAAAATGTCATAGATAGGTTGAATCTTCACGTAGCTGTTGCTTTTAGAATAAAAGTACTTGGCCATGTGATTGTCACCATTGTAAGAGGGGTACACCCATCTTGAATCTCCACAGTATGTTGTATCTTTGTAAGAAACCTGATAAAATTGAAACCAAAACAGAATTAACAGTGTTAATGTTGTGCAGCTTCCTACAGAGATATTTTAAGGCATGGGCACAGTGTGCTCTGTCCCAGGGCCCCAGCCTTTTAGGGGGGGGGGCCTGATAGAGCTAGCTCTGCTTTGTAGAGAGTCATGGCCTGATGGCCTAAAATAATTCTTAAACAGACTGGTTTAAATACTATTGACTGCAATTTATTTTTAATGTAATTGATGTGTGAGAGTCTCTTACAGACATTTTGCAGAAAAATGTTTTCTCTTGTCTCATGCAACATTCATAAAAAAGTTATTTTTAGATCAAAGCAGGGCCTCACATATGAGAAATGGAAGGGTATCTCAGAGATTATATGTAGTAATAATAGTGAGCTGCTACTCTGTTACGTTATTGGAAAGTCCAAATTTAAACTTAGACCAAAAGTCTAAACTTAGACCAAAAGTTTAACTTTACCATGAGTAAAGTTAGACTTTAGGTCTAAACCTAGACCTTTGGTCTATGTTTACCTTTGTGAATCAAGCCCTTAGACTTTTTGTCTAAACTTAGACTTTTTGTCTGAACTTAGACTTTTGGTCTAAGTTTACCTTTGTGAATCGGCCTACATATGTCTTCAGCTTTCAATCGCATGCCTTAAACTGAGGAATTTCAATTAATGTAGAAAGCCACCCTCTGACAAGCTCCTTGGATAATTGTAATGGCAGCTACAGAACAATTATTAATATGAAAGAACATAATTAGCCAGTGGAAGGATAAACCATAAGATCAGGTGGAAAGAGTTATAAAAAGCATACATACTATCATGGTTAAACCGCTGCTTAATAACCTTCAAACATTAGTGCAGACCCAAAAGAAAAGTGGGTGGGGATAAGAGGTGCATCTCTTTCAGGCATCCCAGACTCTACACAGGGACAGGAAAGGCCACTCTTCATTGAGCAACAGCACTGTCTGAGGAACCTGCTTGATGAAGACTAGCTTAAACCTGGTTTTAATCCCACATAGAAGACCTAGATGGCAGGAATGCATCTTGAATGTGATACACTTTTAGACACTGGATCTACACTTTCAGGTAATAATGGATGAAGGTATTAACATTCTCTCGATGTGAAATCCTGGACTGTCAAGTACTGTAACATCTCAAAGAGAGGCGTCATTTCACATGACAACACCCGTAAGGTAAGAGTCCATAGTGACAATGGTCATCTTGTGCTGTTCAAAATGTACCCATGGGCTTTACCCTTGGGATTTAGAACATTCAAAAATAGATAAAAACCCACCAATGAAAAGTGAGCCTATAATTACTTTGGATCAGCTTACGTTGTTTGTTTTGTGGAGCTGCACTTGATGCCTATGTACATGTATGTTCCCAATGCATTTGGTATAGTTATTTGGAAAAGGCATACTTCAGAAATTCCAATCACTTACAAATGTGTCAAGAGAATAACAGTATCTCCTGGTTCCTAATAACATGTCTATCATGTAAAGATTAACCAAATTATGTTCAAAACCCCCAATCCCATCCCATTAGCCTTTTTGGCTATGATGATTTTATTTTATTGGTTATATTTTGTCCCTTTTCTAATTCTTGGTGCTCGCTTACCCGTATCGAGAGAGACAAGGAGGTATGAGAGGAGGTGTCAACAGAAAAACACGCTTTGCCCTCCTGGTCTGTTGTGTAGTTGAGCTTGGTGTCTCCTTGGCCCACCGAAAGGGTCACTGTCTTGTTGGAGAGTGGGGCCCCAGTAGAGTCCTCCAACAGGAGCTGTGAAAATAAATGTTTATAGGGGTGCTTTCCAGGAGCAAGAAAATTATTGAACAGAGGATGCTTTAGTATCATCACTTACTACTGTGGTAACATATACTTGTTATGAGTCATGGACAATGTTGCATCACATCCTTATTTTCTGACACCCCCAATATGTACCATAATAATTAGACCTTTCTGACATTAGTGATGTGGAAACACTTGCCCTCATAGTCTGCATAATGAAACAGTTAAAGGAGGGTACCCATCTTTTGGTGTGTAGTAACAGTTTTAGTGAGCCACGAGAGACCCTCAATCATCCGAGGGCCTATTTTTTATAGATAACAACCACACGTTTCAACACGTTAATGGAGAGAGAGAAAGTTTGAGAGAGATCCATTATTGCTACATTGGTCCACACTGACAAAGGAATTGGACGACAGACACAAATCAAGGTCCATGAGCTCTAACCCTATTACACTAACTAAAGAGACAGGCTAATCCATTGGCACACATGACTAAGTACCCAGCAGATGTTTCCATCTACTGTGTCTAATGGGACAAGCTGACGGAGAGACTAATGTTACTCAAAGTTCAGGTCTACCACTATCACACTGTCAAGATGACACAGACTAATTGAGATACAGATGAAAAGCATAGTTCATCGAGAATATTCTAATAATACGTAGGGGAACGTAACATAACCACTGTCACCTTTACACACAGAGAAAAGCTAAATGAGAGAGAGCTACAAATCACTGTTGACAGTCTTTCATTAACACACTATCTACAGCACTAGACATACTGGACAAAATAACAGAGAAAAGGACATGCTAATAGAGAAAAAGTCATACTAATAGAGAGAGAGATGCAACTCAAGATCCATCAGGTTTGTCCCATCACATTTTGTAAAAGAGAAAGAGTCTATCCCCTAACACAATGTGGAAAAGGAACACAGGGCCTGATTTAGAGTCGGGCAGATGTGTACTCATCACAAATGTGACGTATAGCCCACCCGCCCTATTACAAGTGAATTATATCCTAGTGCACTTGTAATAAGGCAGACAGGATAGCCATCACATTTTTGACAGAGTAATCAAAATATAGGCATAACTCAAGGGTATCAGGTCCATCCCCATTACATTGTGTAAAAAAACTGACTGAAGGAGAAAAAGATGCAACTCAGGATCCATTAGCTCGATCCCTAACACAGTGTGTAAAAGAGATAAAATAAGGAAGAGATGGGCATAATTAAAGGTTGCTGAGGTCTCTTATCATCACACTACCTAAAAGGGAAGACAAATGAAGAGATTGACATATCTTAAGGTCGATTATCACTGTCACCACCACAATTTCCAATAGAGACAAATTAATGGAGAGATGTACATGATGACAGAAAGGACTAATGATGTAAGAAAGAAATTCTTCCATGTGTGAGAACCACATATTATATATGGTTTATTGAGTGTCTACCTATCCCTGAAATGTGTTCTGGCACATCAACAAATAGTCTACTATATCTGCTCTTCTTTAATAATATACTGCAGAGGGGAGAGATTCAAGGTAGATTGTATAGGGCATTACTTCATTGTATATCAAAGCAAATGAAATAAGTTCTGTCATACTGTACGCATCCTTACATATGTGACATTGAAACAGAAGAAGGGAACTCAGGTCCCTGTCCATTCTGTCACATGGTATGGCAAAGACCAAAATCATTAATAGGTCATCAAATATGTTCCCATTCAAGCTTCAAAAAAGACAGAGGGTCATCTAGTCAATCAAGTATACTCAATTCAACATGCTGAAGCCAGAAGGACCATAATAATTTGTCTATTGTCGGTCATACCATGCAGCTCATAGAGATGGGACTTATGGACTTTTTTGTCTGTCAGACCTTGTGGGGTAACAGTGGGACAAGTGCACACCTTCCAGAACATTTTGAATGTGTTGTAGAGTTAGACATTGATCACACTCAATAGTGACCACCTGTATAGAGCAGTAGAGACAGAGGTGCATCCTGGACAGTCAAGCCTGCCCCTACCCCATCATGTACCACAGGGACAGGAAAGGTCTATACATGAGCTAATTAGAGTGTTTACAATTTTCATTTATAGCATGGTGACAAAGACACAAGAGACTTGAAGTCCTGCAGAGGTAGAAGATCCCAGAGGCCAACTAACTATATTGCACACCATTCCACATTACTACTGACAAAATACTGATGATCAAAATATTGCTGAGTTAAATATGTATAGGTAAAGATACATTTACTATTCTTAACTTCACATCTATGTATCTTGCACATCTATGCACCCCTAGAATAAATAAGTGTAGAGGAGTGGATACCAGGATGTGGAGTTAAATATATTAATAATAAAATAATATAATAATACATGCTTGCCTATATATACTTACATTCTTCGTATTTCAATCATCAATATTTTATAAACAATATCATAACATCACAATACTTAGTATTCAATATGTTTACCCCATTGCAACCACAGGACCAAAGTCAAAAGCCTACCTTTTGTACCAAATGTTGTGAGCATCGTACTGCATTAGTTGTACTTTGTACTTGAAACAGTGATTTGCTTGTGCCTCTTTGTATTTTACATGTGTCCACATTGTGGCTCATGTATGACAAATAACAGAAAAACAAGTATATAGAAAGAATATATCTATATAACATACGTAACTGCAACAACAGTAAAATCATCCTTCTTCAACCCATGGGGAAGAATATCATACAAGGCCAAATTTGGACCGGGATGCATACACCTGAAATACAAACCTGTCCATGTAAAGGAAGCCCTTTCTTGAAGTATGGGTCAGCATGCAGAAACCTCACATTCGCAAGGGTTGTGCTGATCTCGCTCGAGCCTTTCCCAGAGATCTCAACCTCTGGAAGAGAATGAATAAAGGGAATGGACATTGGAAAATGGACAATGGAAAACAGAGATTGGAGAATAAGTGATGGAGAATGAAGAATAGAAATTCGAGAATAGTGAAGAAAAATAGACAATGTAAAATAGAGAATGGACCGTGGAGATTGGTCAATGAAAAATGGAGAGTGGAGAGTCAGAATATACAATGGTGAATAAACAATAGCAACAAATGGAAATTGAGAATAGGCAATGGAGAACAAAGAATGGAGAATGAACAATGGGGAACAGTGGATGAAAATAGACAATGGGAAAAGGGAATGAACAATGGACATTTGGGAATTATCAATGGAAAATGGAGAATGAGAATTCACAATGGGAATCTAAAGGGCTTATTTAGAAGCCTCCAGTGCCACTGTGCCTTTTTCCATATTTACATGGTGGTGTTAAGCCATTTTGATCAGCTTAATGCTGCCTTGTAAGTGGGGCCCCCCGATGCAGTTTCTGTGGCAGAGGGGAGTGCAATGGGTGCTGCTGTGGGCGTTCCACTGCAATACCCCTTGCATATTCAATCAGTGCATTTTGCACTCATATTGATGCTGCCTCAGATTTATGACGATTTGTAAACCTGAGACAGCGCCAAAACCGAACGCCATCCCAGGGAGGTGTTAGCATGGCTCAACGAGGACAAATATTTTTATTTCTCCTCAATTTTCCTTTTTCTATGTGTGCTGCGCTAAGCAGCACACATAGAACCAGCAAAACACCATGAATGATTGTTTATGTCCCTTAATGCACATAATCAATCATTAAATAATGACCATTTGCTACTTCAATGAGTGCTGCAGAACCATTTTTTCTGACGCTACAGCGGCGCAGAACAGTGCCCCAACCCACGCCGTATTCATAAACTGGCGCAATGGTACCATTGCACCAGTTTGTAAGCCCTTGTGCCACATTATACCTGCTTCAGGGTGGCGTTCCCCACAAGGAGGTCCTTAGGCTGTATCTGCCTTTACTGTACAGTGAGCTTACAAAATGGATTCCTTCCTTCATAATCCTAGACAAAGCATTGTGTATGTATTTTAATATTTCCACGTCAGCATTTCATTTTCTTTACTGTATCTTCTTTCCTCCCCAAACATAGATATGATAGATGTCATTTCTACACTACTTGTCAGTTTCTGCTCTGCTCTATTCTGTCTGTAAGAAAGGCACAATGCATCTACTTTATATCTAGCAACTTTCCTTTCTTCCTCTGACCTTACTCAGAATATGCAACTTTTAATAATGCCAGAGCTTTGTTATGTTAATAGTACTAATCACTTTCACCACTCCTGTGTCTGTTCTGAATACAATATGAACACCTTTCATTAATGCCAGTTTTACATTAGGTTTACACTGCCTGTCACATCCTTCTCTCTTCTGTTTGTAAGAAAGCACAATACATCTATTTCTCTACTTTATATCTAGGGGAACTCTCCCATTTTCCTCTGAGCTTGCTGAATGGAATATGCATCTTTCATTAATGTCATAACTGCATTATGTTAGACGTATTAGCCATTTTCATCACTTCTGTGGCTGTTCTAAATAAAATCCGAACATATTTCATTAATGTCAGTTTTATATTATTTTTATGGTACTTGTCCCTGCTATCTTTGTTGTGGCAAAGCACTATGCATATTTGTTCCTAACGTCAATTCTACATTATGGCCCTTATTACTGCCAGGGTCGCGGTGGCAGCCTAACTGCTGCCTTTGCAGAGGTCTGGCCCCCACATTATGACCTTGGCAAACGCACCATGCCAGCCCTGTCACATTTTCACTGGCTGACGGCCTGGATGTGCCGGCGGTCTTAATCCTCCAAGGCAGCCTGGGGATTACGAGTCCCCTCTCTGCCGGCATTTACATGGCGGTTGACCGCAATGTAAAAGGTGATGGAGATGGGGTGCCGGGGGCCCCATGGGGGCCCCTGCACTGCCTTTGCACTTGGCACAGGCACTGCAGGGGCCCCATGGCTAGCTCTTTCATGCTTTTCACTTTCTGCTTAGCAGAAAGTGAAAAGCGTGATGGGTGCAGCTGTACGCATCGCACTGCAACATTCCCGCTGGATCAATGAAGAGCAGGGGTTAATATTGTGGGCTGTTTCCCACTGGGCTGGTGGGCAGAAACTCTGTTTCTGCCTGCCGACCCAGCGGGAAACTCGTAATGAGGCCCCGGGAAGGCAGCCGCACTGGTGACAACCTGCCCATGGGAGTTTGCCGGACTGACTTTTCCGTCCGCCAAACTCTTAATGACCCCCTGTGTATCTAGTAACTGACCCTTACTCTTCTAACACAGCCATGCATCTTCATTAATGCCATTGCTAAATTATGTTTACATTACCAGTCCCTTTCTCTGCTGCTCTGGCTTAGGCAATTCCACCGCGTATGCTTCACATTGATGTCATTTGCCAGTCATGTTCCATGCACTTGCTGTGGTGAGTAGTCTATTTAAGTCTCCCATCATTCTTTAGTTCCACTTCATGTTTACAGTATCTGTCCCCTCCTCCCACCTTTCTAACTGTGGCGAATAAGCAATGTACGACTTTTATTTATTGTGGATTTACATTATGTTTACTGTGCCTGTCCCTTCATCCACTCTGCTGTGTGTGGTGAGTATTCTTTCTAAGTACCCCCATTAGTGTAATGTCTACTTTAGGTTTACTGCTACTGTCGCCCTCTCTCATCTTTCGTGGCTGTGGCAAATAAGCGATGTGTACCTTTTATTCATCTTAGCTTTACGTTATGTTCACAGTACCTGTCCATCCATCAACTCCTCTGGTTGTGGTAAGTACTCTATCTATATCTCCTATTGCTGTAAGTTCCTCCTTAGGTTTACTGCTCCTGTCGGCTCCTCTCATCTTTCGTGGCTGTGGTAAATAAGTAATGTGCACCTTTTATTCATTTTAGCTTTACATTATGTTCACAGTACCTGTCTATCCATCCCCTCTGCTGGATGCCGTGAGTAATCTTTCTGCAGCTCTCATTACTGTCATTCCTACTTTAAGCTTACTGCACCTGTCCCTTCCTCTCACCTTCCCCAACTGTGGCGAATAAGCAAAGTACACCTTTTATTCATTGCAGCTTTACATTATGTTTACAATACCTTCCCATTTCCCCTCTGCTCGTTGTGGTAAGTACTCTATCTATATCTCCTATCAAGTTCTACTTTATGCTTACTGCACCTGTCCCTTCCATTCACCTTTCGTTACTCTAGGGAAGATGAGATGTACGCCTTTTATTCATTTCAACTTTATATTATTTTTACAGTACGCGCCCCTTCCCCCCGCTTTGCTTGGTGTGGTGAGTACGCTACCTAAATCTCCCATTACTCTCAGTTGCACTTTATTTATACTACAACTGGCTCCTTCGCTCGTGTTTGCTGGCTGTGGTGAGTAAGTGGTGTACACTTAGGATTCTTTGTAGCTTTTTTTTACATTATGTTTATAGTAACTTCCCTTCCTCTCCTTTGCAGTTGACGTGAGTAGTCTCTCCTTGAAGTGTTATTATTGTCAGTTCTACTTGATGCTTGCTATACCTGTCCCCTCCTCCACCATGGTGGCCGTCACTTGGATTTTATTGTCGTAGCCAGAGCGCTTCATCTGGAAGCTTTTTGTTGAAACCACTTCATGGAAGCATCCTTTGATATCCACCTGGAGGCAGAAAAGATCAAATAATTTTGATATGTCGATATTTTCAAATAGGTCCTACGCCTCGACCACACTCACTAGTCTATTCACAAAGGTAACTTACACTGTGAGAAATTTATAGGTGTTGTTTACATTACACTCTCGAGTAACTCTACTAGTTTTGTCTGTTTACGAAATACGAGTGTAAAGTTACTTGAAAGTAAAGAATTACACGTCTCTGCTCCAGAGTGTAAATGACTACTACCAAAAAACAAGACAGTAGTAAGTCCAGTACCACAGTTGGGCAAACACTGATACTGCAACAATGCTCACTTAGGAAACAGTGCAGGTAAAAAAACGCAGGAAATAATGGTAAATTAAATGACATTATTGAAAATAATTCAAAATCATAAAAAATTAAATATAATTTTATACTACACAAAATATCTAAAACAGTTCATATTTATTTACGAATCATTTAGGTTTCTTGTATATAGTTCATGCACCCTTATGTACACTTTGTATAAGCATGCACTAACACATACAAACATAGCCCACTTGAATGCACAGCACAGTGACGTCTCAAGGGAGCCATCGGCCCTAACATAAGAAAGTGAAATGCCATCCCATTACCCAACGGTGTGAGAGACAGCTAAAATTGAGATGAAGTGGGGTCCTAAACCCTGTGGGTCCCAGGACCATGCACCTGCCTCACTAATTGTAGGTATGGTCTGGATAGAGTAAGGCACCTACAGATATCCATGCAAACACCAGCTCACTTGCGTCACTCAAGCCATACCATCGTGAATCTATTATTGGACATGGGAGTGCATCTCTCCCTGCATGTGTGTTGGTCTGCACAAATGAGTGCTTGTATGAGTTTTTTGTGTTGTGCCTGTGAGTTTGGTGTGCATGTTTTTTTGCGTGTGCCTGTAAGTTGTAAACTCTGAGAGCATTGACTATTCAAAGACCACGTCTACTGGCACAGCTGTCCACTTGACCTATTGATGACAATATATATGGAGTTGGCTTTGGGTTCACCTACTTTGACCAATGGCTTTTTTGGGCCCACTTTTTTTAGCCGTTGGCTAGAATCTTTGACATGCACATCTTGGCTCATCACTCTCACATCATGTTGTTGGCTAATCAGTGTATCCTTCCATCTCTAGTAAAATGCTTGTATTCAAAGGCATAAGGATCTGTTTTACACAGCCACCACTGTCTTTGCTCTTAGTGGGCCTTGTTATTCTTTCCTGCCGCCCCTCCACCTAGTTGCTCTCCCCCACCCCATCCCCATGTGGTTTGTTCATTAAATCTCCCATTGCTGCTCATCAGTACTGCAAGGGCTGCATATTTGTCTTTCTTTTTTTAAGTGGTTGATAGAGAAGGCCTTAGTACAGTCATGCAATCCTTCTAATTTTGTAAGCAGAAACCCATGGCTATGAAGCCTCCCTTACAATTTCATCTTTATTTTTCATAAAACACACATAAAGCCAGTCAATATTCAAGGATCTTTTGCCTTCGCTACAGTTCAGTTTTCATTTCTAATGTGAAATGAAAGTCTGATGGCAATGCCCCCTTAGTTACAGTTCTAAGGGCCAGATGTAGGAAACGTTTAGCGAGTCGCAAACGGCAAAAATTGCCGTTTGCGACTCGCTAAACGCGTTTCCCAATGCAGAAATGCAATTTGCGAGTCGTTACCGACTCGCAAAATGCATTTCAGACTTGCAAATAGGAAGCAGTGTTCCCTTCCTATTTGCGAGTCTGAGTGGTATGCAATACCATTTGCGACCGCGTACGCGGTCGCAAATGGCATCGCAGTTACCATCCACTTCAAGTGGATGGTAACCCACTCGCAAATTGGAAGGGGTCCCCAAGGGACCCCTTCCACTTTGTGACTGGACCCAAAAATATTTTTTCAGGGCAGGGACTGGTCCAAGGGACCACTCCCTGCCCTGAAAAAATACTGAAACTAAAGGTTTCGTTTTTTTTTTTAAGTGCAGCTCGTTTTCCTTGAAGGAAAACGGGCTACACTTAAAAAAAAAAACTGCTTTATTTAAAAGCAGTCACGAACATGGAGGTCTGCTGACGTCAGCAGGCCTCCATGTTTGCGAGTGCCTATACTCGCTATGGGCTGTAATTTGCGACCCACCTCATGAATATTGATGAGGTGGGTTATTGCGACCCCATAGCGAGTCGCAGTCAGTGTCTGAGACACCGTACCGCATAGCAAATTGTGACTTGCAATTTGCGAGTCGCACGGACTTGCAATTTGCAAGTCGCAATTTGCTATCTTGCTATATCTGGCCCTAAATTCTTTATATCACAGAAATGACATTAGCATGCTTCTGGACCAGAGAAGACAACAAAAATACTGCCTGAAGGAGGATGCCCGTCTACCTAAGAAAAGACTAAGATAATCCTCCATCTGTTCAAATGTTATATTATGAAAGCTACTTTCAAGATCAGTAGACCAGATCTTTTTAGCGCCAGAGAAAGGGGTTGATGTGATTTGTTTTTTAAAATAGGACGAAGAGGTCTAGTTGGAATAAGACTTCTGGCTGCTGGTTGGAGTGAAGGAAATATCTTTCTCCCCACTTAAATCCTTGGTCTGGTTTCCAAGGAGCAGTCTCTAAAGATTTCAGTGTACTTGGAGCAGCAATACTGAAGTTACAGAAGATTTGTCCTGCAAGTTCTGAAAATTTGACTGTGCAAAATTGAGGTGTTGATTGCAGGGGTGTGAGCCCCCTTCAAGCAACAGCCACAATCCCTTTTTAGGGTGAATGCCTAAAGTTACAAAATTTACCTGTGCTTAACCCTCTGCTAGTTTGGCACAAAAGCAGTCAAAATGAACTTAGAGGCAATGTGTAAAGTTGTTACACAGCACGCAAACTGCAATCAAGTGAAAACATGACTTAAGAAAAATTGCAAACCAATTTAGAAAAATATAGTAAAATGTTTACATTTTTTGCATCAATTAGTAGAACCAGAGATATGCAATTTAAAAGACTTAGGTAAAGTAGTGCTCAAAAGCACAATGCGCCAACCGTGCTTATCTGCAAAACCCACAAGGTTGATGGATGGAATGCTTGAATTAATATCAGCCCCTGGCAATCAATTGGAGCTGCATCCCAATCCATAATTTTTCACCCAAAGTGCCACCTCAGTTTGGACCCAGCTATATGCAAATCAGTCTTGATCCTGCCCCCCCCATAGGAACCACCCAGCCCAAACTGACAAGCCAGGTCCTCTCTGAACCAGAACACAAGCAACATAGGACCGGTTTCGCCCTAGTTAGGGCTCTGTTGGTTTAGGTTCTGTCCTTGTCAGGAAGTCAGCTAACTAGTCCTTTGGAGTCATTCTGGTGGTCCTGAGTTCTAGATGCCATTCATTCCTTCCCACTCAGGCAGCAGGGCACCCGGGCAGCAGGGCAGCAGAGCAGTCCTTCTTGGAGCAGGGCAGCACAGGAATCCTTCTTCTGAGTTTCCCAAAGGCCTGGAACTGTACTGATAAGTTGGATCTGAAAGTCGACTACTTATACCTGCAGCCAGCTTTGAAGTGGGAGAAGCTTCTACAGTCCTCCAACTACAGAGGTGAAAGGAAGTTACTGCCTCCCTTCCCTGGCCCCAGCTTGTCTAGGGGCACAAAAGACTAGCATGAAACCCTTTGTGAGTGTGCTTAGGCAGAGTCTTTGTGATGTGCAAGTGTGGTAAGTGACACCCCCCCCTTCAAGTCAGAAATGGCTCACCATGCCAACACCTATTTCTCCTCTGTCTCACTCTCTGGGAGAAGTACACAAAGACCAACTACCAGCTACACCTAGTCATGTGACCCTGGATACAAGCTGCAGGCACCAAATAGTTAGGGAAAGAAAATGCAAAACTTTTGAGAAGTCAAACAACAACAGATACCTATGCTGGTTATTAATTCATCATTTTTTTCTCTCATTCTCCTCATGAAAAGAACGGTGTCGGCTAAACTCAAATTCAAAACTAAGGTAAAGAAATGAAGGTAAAAACCCCATGGATGGCTTCAAGTACTCGATGCAATCCTTGGACATAACATCCCTTTAAAGAGGGAAAATGTAGAGGTAAATGGCAAAAATTAAATGGCAAAGCTAACACATAGCTCCTTCTTTTTTAAGTAACGTAGTTTACAAAAATGTTTTTCCTATTTTCTTTGTAGTTCAACACCAGCTTCTGTCTAGAAACCTGTCTTGGTCCTGAGGATAACCCATAATAAGGAGAATTTGAAATGTGTTGACCGTGTTGCACGAGGGAGTTGGCAACAATTAATAACCAAAGACACTCCAAAAAGGAACATTGGATGCTTTGCTCCATCCAAATAAAATGGTGGTGCAACGCCTCTAGATGTGTATAAATAAGGAGTGTGCTTAAAAATAGAGCAGACTAAGACTACTCCATTCATTTCTTGAATTAATGACTGGTATAATATAAGTGTGTTTATAGTACTGTTTAGATTTATGATATATGATTTATGGCCTTTGTTTCTTGAATTTGTGGGCTTACAATATTGTTAACAGTGCAGTGTTTGCCCTAAGAAAATGGAAAGTGAATAAATGTGTTGTTTACAAAAAATATAGGTCAAAAACTGGGTGGACATAAAAATTATCAGCATAGGTATCTATTGTTGTTTCATTTTCAAGAGACCCAATTTTGCTGAGTAAATAGGCCCAACACCCCCAATTAAGTAACTTTCTAAAAGTAGCATTTTCACAATTGTTGCTTAAAAGCTGACTTTTCAATATCATCATAATATTTACTTTGATTCATTTGAATCATAAAAGGTACAATTAAAATAAAAAAGAGAAAGCCAACAGAACTAAAATATAATAATATTCGTCCTCCCACTTCTTATGGGATTAAAACCTTGATAAAATATAAAGATATCTACAATACATCAAAATATACAATAAACACGTGTGCTCCAGAATTTATTTTGGGCCCTATGGTTTTAGAATATTTCCTGGGTACTTAGGGACTTTGAACCAATATGCCATATTGCTGTTAAAAAATGTGATACAGCACACACAACAACACCATGGCTGCTAGTTTTACAAATTCTAAAATGAATGACGATCGCTAACTTACCAGCAATTTACAGAGAAATCTAATCCAACAAGCCCTCTGTTTCTTGTATGCAGGACAGAAGAATAAAATAGGGTTGGTGTTCTCTTGGGTCATACATCCATTGGGGCGAAAATTCATGAAACTGCGATTTTGTTTCTAGATACAGTTCTAAATCTAATATAAAGTGCACATGCTAAAGGCTATGAAATAGTATCGAAATAGTGTTCTGATCCATAGAAACACTCGATTATAAAAAACTGTCCACCAAGATACCCGATGATACAGATGCTAATTCCACCATTTGCATGCAGGCCCAGTATGCATCCTTTAGACTCTGCAAAGCATTTTTGGGAAGGTGTAAGGGGTCTGACCAATAGGAACCCAAGCCTAATTTAGTAAAACTGTCCTTTACATAACCACACCACGCAATTGTTTCAACATGCGGACCCTCCAACAGCCATCTAAGCTATACACTATATGGTTCTAATTCTTCTGTGGCCAAAACCCTGATCCAGTACTGCAGCAGCAGAAGGGTGGCAATATCTGCAATAGATAACAGTCTCAGATCCAGACGGATAGGAAGAGTTGGTGAGCTCTGCGGGATCTTTAGTAAAACTTTTAAAAAGTTGTTTTCTACTTTTTCAATGTCATCCAGTTTGTCGTAACCCCACAACTCAGCGCCATACAGAGCTCCCCCTCTGGCTTGACGTTTGTATATTTCGAACACTGGTGTGATGGGAAAGTTGGATGCTCTTCTGGCAAATCTTAGGATTCCCCTTACCTTTTGTCGGAAGAACATGGTGCACCTTAACAATTGGCAGGATCATTTATGGGAATTATCTAATATGATTCCCAAATAGTTGAATTCCGGGACTCTTTCAAGGGCCTCATCATCTAAAAGTACGGATTTCTTCACTCTATGCTTTATCACTTTATGCTTATGACTTTATCATTAAAGGGGGTTTCAAATTACAAATCTTTATACACAAACTCAACATATCTACCTGCTCCCAACTGAACGTTATCACTTATTAGGTGTACTAAGTTAACACAATGTTATGCTATGGGAGTGGTAGGACTTGCAGTACTGAAAAATGAATTTAATCGTTTTTCACTCCAAACACATTTACAACTTACAAGTACATGCCTCCCCTTTTTAAATACACTACATTGTGCTCTCTGGGATGTGTAGGGCCAAATTTAGGGATTATTTACATGTGTTAAAAAGAAAGGTTTACCCTTTGGGAAAAGATTTAGTTTCCCAGTTCAAAATAGCAGTTTAAAACTTCAAAGACAAGCCACAATGGCAAGCCTGAGATGTTTAAGAGGCCACTTAATTGGGTGGGGCAAGGAGTGCTGCAGGCCTACTAGTATCATTTAATTTACAGGACTGATGTACAGGTGGTACCATTGTACTAGGGATTTTCAAATAAATGAAATATGTCAATTGGGTGTAAACCAATTTGACCATCAAACAATCAATCAATCCATCAATCAGGATTTGTAGAGCATGGCTAATCACCGTTAGGGTATCTAGACACTGATAACATAGCTGCTGAGGAGTTCTGTTGAACAGCCAGGTCTTGATTGCTTTCCTGAATTCCAGAAGAGAGGATGAGGACCGTGGGGGAAGGGGAAGGTTGTTCCAAGATATCATTGAAAGATAGGAAAAGGAGCATCCTCCACTGTTGCTTCGGTGGGTGGGGGTATGTGCGAGGGAGAGGGAAGAGGAGCGCAGGTGTCTGGATGGCTGGTAGAAGTTCAGACGGTGGTTGACGTATGCTGGTCCTTGATTGTGGAGGGCATTGTGAGTATGACTCAGCAACTTGAATTGACATTTCTTCTGAATAGGGAGCCAGTGGAGCTTCTTGAGGTGGGGGGTGGTGTGGGTCCATTTGGGGAGGTCAAGAATGAGTCTGCCCTCTGAATTTTGTATGGTCTGTAGCCTCTTCAAGAGGTGAGTGATGATTCCCTGTGTAGAGTGCGTTGGCCTAGTCCTGCCAGCTGGTGACTAGGGTGTGAGTGATAATTCACCTGGTGGTGACGGGGAGCCATTTGAAGATCTTAAGGAGCATGTGAAGAATGAGGAAGCAGCCGGAAGAGACTGCATTGAGCACTTTAGCACTAGTCAGCAGCGATAAATTGCACAGAGTTGAAAGGACAACAAAAACACAATCAACAAAAATGGGAGGATGAAGGCAAAAGGTTTGGGGGAAGGCCGCTTTAAGGCTGACAGGTCTAACACTGATCTTCAAAAACGTTTTCATCTCTGGAAGACAGGGAAAAAGTACACTGGTACCTTGCCAAATATGTAGTGTTAGATGGCAGGAGTTTCAGGTTTGCTCCACTTAGTGTTTTTGCAGCAAGGCTCAGCCCGTTAGCAGAATCTTAGAACCAGCATACACAGCCTCCTGGAGTTCATCTCAACTGAGGTATCCCACTTTGCCAGGCTAACAGAATTCACTTCCATAGAAGTCGCAAAGTCAGAAGGTAAGACTTTTGATTGAGGCTAGCTGCTACCCAACTTCGCTCAATGGGCGGTTGATGTCTTTTTAGTTTTCATTATTTTCTTTTTCGATTATTAATATTTGTTGTATCTCACACCCACTCTTCTGTTGACACTTGCACTGTTGTTCAATATTGCAGCTTAGGGGCTCCACCAAAGTTTATCACACTGGAAGAAAAGGGTTGTGATGTTGCACTGGACACTTGCCAGCATATTTTAGGTTATGGTTTCTTTCAGCCACAACCTGGGTGTCTTTTATGGTTCCTATGTGGGGAACGGAACAGTGCACACTCTTGCAAGGCACGCTCTGCCCTAATATTAGAGAAAACACACCACACTTACACTTTTTTTCAGAGGAAGCTCCATACTTTTTCTGTCCTCTGGTTTTTGGGAAACTCGGTGGAGTAGTAGGAAGCATAATGTATCTGAATAACTCACAGTAAGGACACCTGGTGATCAGAGGTCTATACTGAAAGGACTTTTTGAAACAGGAAGTACTATTCCTATCTCATAATAGAAGTGGTAGTAATGTTCTACCAGGGAACACGTAGTTGCATTGAAATAATTTGAGGATTACATCTTCATAATGCTGATCACCTCCCTGCACAATGGTCATTTGTTTCTTCGTATCAGGAGACATTTAGCATTTTTGGTGTTCTCGTTCTTTGTTTTTGGAGTATATTTTTATTTACTCTTTTGGCATTTACAGGTGTTTTATGGTTTGTTCTTTTATGTACTATCTTTTATTTCTTTGGCTCTATCTTCTTGCCCAATATCTTCTTTTTGGCACCATTACTTAAGTGTCCCTTCTTTGTCCATCCAGATGCTCCTGTGGACAGCAGTGAGAAACTCAGGAAGGTCACCCCTATCATCCCTCCTTCAAAAAACAGGATGAGGTAAGAGAAGTGCAAGCTGGTATTAATAATATTTTAATATTTTTAATAATAATAGAATTCTATTAACAGATGCCTATTTTATAAATTGCTATCAATGCTGATTAATATTTTTTGATAACTTGTTAACTCCGGACCATTGTTACTAATTTTTGTTGATTCCATGTCCTTTCAGTCATTAAAGTTTATTTTTTTAATCTAAACTGGTATGGAACTTTTAACATATTTAATTCTTAATTTTAATATTGCTTTATGTTCTGATGTTCACACCACATATATATTCTCAGAGGAAGTCCTTAATGTGTGTGCAAATCTACCAAGAGTGAACTCAGGATTCATCAAAGGAATCACTGTTGACTTCTAGGCCACACTGTTTTAACTTTGTGGGAACTCAGCCACAGTTCACACCAAGGCTGGAAAGTTTCTCCACTATAGTTTCACAATCTGGTCCAACAAGGATATCGATTAATAACCATCTCTTCGAATAAGTGTTTATTTACCACGGGTACTATCGAACGGAAATGCACGTAAAGGTAAACTTAGGGATCTATTCATATCCTGACACCCATATTGACTAGCTGGAGGCCCTCAAAGATCCAGACAGTTTGCCAGAAGGGGGAAACAACTGCTGCACAACAACAGTTTAGCTCAAGGAGTAGACATACATGTAGTAGCTGTTGAAAAGATGGATAACCTTTGTAATGGTCCCACCCTTTAAGTTGACTTACAGTGCAAAAAGAGTGTGCTGCCTCACATCAAATGAGTCTTGCTTTGTATACAGATTATTCAAAGTACAGCATCACAAATATGAATTTGTCACCTTATTCTGAAGTGAGTTGCCATTCTTTTATTTATCATGTGTGTTTCCTTAATTTTCTTTATTACATTTGGGTACTTGCCTTTTTGCTGTGTCCTTGTAGTTCATAGTCATGTTTAATCGTTTGAACGAATTTTTCTGAGTCCTTCTCTGACCTTGTTCTGCAGACTGGGACTGCAATAGTTCCCATTGGCTACTCTCTCCTCCCGCTCCCCCATTGCTTTGTTCACAGACTCAATAAATGGTCGGCCATTGCGTCTAGCTTGTCGTCAACACTTTGACCACCATTTTGTTGTGATGGTCATTAGGTACTCCAAATGTTGTAAGAATGGAAGAATTTATACATCCAAAAAGAGAATGACATCCAAACTTTAGTAATTAAGGTTGTCTATTTTCAGAAGTGGCATAAGTTACTGGGGGCCACCCTTCCATTTGCAGTCTTACTCACCTCTCGCGAGAACTCTTCACACACAGCTTCTGACTCCTTGCCATAACAGTTGCTGTAGCTCTGGCGGTACTTCCGGCAGACACTCACTTTCAGGGTCCCAGGTACTGGCTTCCCATAGGTATACCTACCACAAAGAGCAGCACACACAAAATAGGATTAAAGATGCAGAGGCACAGTTGGAAATAAACAGCAAGTAACAACCCCCTCCTTTTTAGGTCTGGCTACATAAAGCTTTAGCCTTGGTAGACATCATGTCATTACAAGAAACACCAAAATAATATGGATTGGTTGCTTCTTTCCTAGGGTCCCCTCTTTCGTAGAAAGATTTTTTCAGACAAGCATTGCCAAACTCATCTGGTATTGTGGGCTGAAAAGAGCAAGCACAGACATGTGCTTGCACATGCTTATGTTTGCAGACACTAACATATTATAGAAACATTTGCTGGTTTTGCTTATGTTTGTTTTGCTTTTATTAACACTGTAATACTAAACCAACTCCACCCCCCAACTCTCCACTCTCCAGGCACTCAGGCACAGACTCACCCATTCATCCTCCCAGCTTTCAACCGACTCACTCACCGAGTCACCCACTCTTTGTTCAGTTACACAGACTGCCAAGAATAAAAACACTGACATTTTCCCCAGATAGCCCCTTAAAAGATAGCAGTCCTGACTGTTTGAGAGGCCGTGAATGCTGAAGATAACTGGAGAAAGGGGATGCATTTTCTTTTGATGAGTACAAGAGTGACGCAGTCTGTCAAGATATTGGAAAGTTCAGTTAAGTATATTCTTAGCTATTTTTTAAAAATATTTTGTAAAGAGGAACCCTGCTGCCTTGTGGCCACTCTGTAACTTTGGATATGAAATATAAAACCCTATACCTGGCTAGTGGTACATATAGTAATTGGGGCTGAGTTCTGGTGTGTTAGATGCTCAGAGTACAGGAGTCTTGCAAACAAGACTAAGGAAGTGACGACAATGAGGGAGTACTGACGTGGGAGTAGGGACCAGGAGTGAAATACACACCCTGCGTATAGGAGATCTGAATGGAGCAGGCATGGTTGTCATGAATGGTGTTTCAATTCCCCAGTGACGTTAGCGTTGATGAAATTAGTGATGCCAACAGTGACGCCATCAATACTGTAATTTTTTATATCCTCTTGGTCAGGAGCAGCGCAGCGGCAGTGTCAAGATTATAATATATCGGTTGGACAGCTCAGTGAGCTAAACACTGACAAATGCAGAGCTCTGAAGGGCATGAGTTTGAGTCATGGCAAAGCAGACTTGGCCTTTTCATTCTTCTGAGGTCAATAAACTGAGGGGCAGATTTATGGAAAGTGGCGCTGCACTGAGTGTAGCACCACTTTCCCTGCCCCCCTTTGCACCCTCCTACCACCACCATGAGTGCGCCATATTTAAAGTATGGTGCACCATGGCGCAGAGTAGGTGGCAATATCGTCATTTTTTTTTACGCTATTGATGTACTCTGCAGGAATAGCACCAACATTTTGGCGCTACTCCTGTAGAGTACATAAGGGCCCATTCTAAATAGTGAAAGCCCCCTTTTAACGCCTGTTCTGAGCAGGCGTTAAAAGTGCCGAAAAAAATGGCACAAGGAAACCTCACAGATTTCCTTGCACCATTTTTTTGGCCCACCTAACAGGCAGGTGCAGGCATAATGTTGCACAAATGGTTACAAAGTGGCGCAGTGCATGCATTGTGCCACTCTCGCTGGGCCATAATAGCGTAAAAAATATTGATGATAATGTGGTGCAAGGTGGCGCTAGGGGCTCATAAATATGCCCCATAGTATCATAAAGTGGGCAGGGGCATAACTAGCAGCAATTCAGCAGGTTTAGTGAACCGAACCGGATTCCAAAGATGGAAGAGGGCCCAGCTTAACCTACACTAGCTGTAGTAATTTTAGAGACTTCCTGTTTACATTTTTTAAACCCAGACTGCCTGGAGACTGTCTGTGATCACTGTTTGTGGAAGAGGGGAGAAGAAAATAGAAAACATGGATTGAAGTGCTTTGATAATGTCAGAGGTGCAGTCTGAAGCATAATGTAAGAACACATTATTCTTAGAACATCATAGGTTTTGCAGCATTTTTTGAGCATCGTTTCAATTCTCTTATGACATTTGACAGTGTGTTTTATTGACATAACATGAAGTGTACGTGTAAAGCGTATGTTCACCCAGAAGGGTATCTTGGCCCTCAATAACAGATGTTTATTGCTACTCAACTCAGTGGTACTCATTTTACTGACCGGCGAAGAATGAAAGGCTGAGTGGACTTGCCCGGATTTGAACCGGTGAAACACAGGCCCCTAGAGTGGGTACATTAGTCCACTAAGCCATTCTTAGCAGCTCAGCTTAACATCCGCTAATCAGTTACATGTTAGCAACATCAATTACTTACATCTGTTTTGCAATGAAATATCTTTATAAATCCTCACCATTACATTGTATCCAAGGCGCTGAAACTAGGTCCGGGCGGAATTTTTAATTTCACTCGCGGAACCTGAGGAATTTGGATGACTCTGCAATATTCTTTTAACACAGACTTCTGGGCAAATTCCACAAACGGTGTGTGGCGGAATTTTTCTACTGCTTGAGGAATGCGAGGACTACAAGACCAATTTGAGGCTCCAGCTAGTGAGCTGGCAAGTGCAAGCAAGATTCGGCATCCCCCAGCATGAAGTCACTAGGAGGCCTTCAGCAAAATCAACCCGAATGGCTGCACACTCTTGTGCATTACATGTTGCTATGAATATTCAGTGCAGAATGTGCTACCGGTGATAAGTCGCTGCAAGAACTGCATTTTTTCTGTCCATTGATGAGAGCACACAGTATCACGCAGAGTTTTTATGTAATTCTGCTAAATTCCGAGGAGTGAAATTCAATGTGTTCTGCCCACCCTAACTGCATCTTCAATTCAAGGAATGATGAGTGCAACATTTGGCATCCATCTGTGCGTATTACAGGCATGCCACCATTGTGAGCACCAGTGAGTTGTACAGTGTTGCATTGTGTGTTGCACTATGTGTAAGACTGTTATAACACACACCACGAATAACCCATGAACCTCGTAGGCAGTTAATGGTCTGTGACCATTCAGAAAGTGCACCGCTCATGAAATTTCAACGAAAGTCCACACCCTTCAGCTCCAGCCCTTTGTCAATAAATGTATGTTGCACGTAAAATGGAGTATTTGGCTTACAATAGATTCTGCATCCATGTAAAGTTATTTTTACACTGGCAAAGTTTTGTAAAGTTTCCTGTTTACCCCATTTGTTCAGTTTGCAAAGTTGTACAGTTTAAGTTCTCCTACGCCCATGCAAAGTTTTTTTCTGTGCATTGTGAAATAATCATCATCATGTGCCAAGATGTGTCACTCCAATCAACTCCAGCCAAGATGGAGAATGTAGACAGGAGTTTTTTTATCTGCAGAGACACCTTTTGTGCAGCTCCTCTGCACAGTTGGAAATTCATGCAGAATATTTCTCTGCAAGTTTACCTTGTGAAAGTCATAATTTTTACGCATCAGTGGATAGTAGATAAACCTTTGACACCCAGTGAAATTGCAAACGTTTCCAGAGAATGAAGGCTGAGAAAAAAAACACTATGCAACTTCAGGCAGCCCTGAGTCATGACACTCAAAAATACTCACACAACATTCCCCTGCGAGCCTAGTGTGGTGCTTACTTCAGCCATGCCAATAGGCTGCAGACAGCATGAGACTAGGAATGACATCTACTGCAAGTACTTAATGAACAGAGCTACTAGCCTGGTGTCCTGCTTTGTGTGTGTGAACAAACTACACCAAGGATAAGCTTTGGGCAAGATGTAAAGGGCCAGATGTAATAACTTTCTGGTCTCCAGAAGTGGTCACAATTTGCAACTCTAGTTTTTGTGACAGAATCTTGCATAAGGAATCAGAATGGGTTGCAGCCCAATCTATTTAATTCATATTCATTAGGTAGGTCACAAATTGAGACTTGCTCTGATTGATCACAATGACAAGGGTGGTTGCTTGCAAGGCTCAGCAGACCGTCATGCCTGTGATTGCTTTTAAAAAAAAAAAACTTTTGTTTAAAGCAATGACATTTTCATAAAGTAAACACAGCTGATAATAAAAAAGATTTTTTTTTTTTGCAATAATTTCAATAGGAGTTGGTAGTAGTCCCCTGATCCACAGAATATTCCCCTGAAATTGTTATCTTATTTCAGAAAGAGAAAGGGGTCCAACAGGAACCCTGCTTTTTTAATCAGTTACCACCCCAACTTGAAAGTCTGTAACGTTTCAGTCAGTGGTTTGTGACTAGAAATATGGTTGGAAACCATTAATAAATCTGGTAACAACTAAGTGCCAAAGCACACACCTTCCGTGTAGCAAATCCATATTACAGTCTAACTCCTAAAATGCATTTTGCTCATATAGCAAATCCATATTACAGTCTAACTCCAAAATGCATTTTGCACATAGCTAAAAACCTTTGTGATTGCTAACTCTGAATCGTGATGTTTGCAGCCGCTAAGTAGTTTCATACATCTAGCTCACAGTACTTGGACACCACACCCTAGTCAGAAGGTGTCAAATCTGTGAGGAGGTGTATCTTTGTTGTTTAGAAACTAAATTTGTTAAGCTGCTGGAGTAGTTGCTAGTGTGTAAGCGAACGCACGGAGTTAAACTTCTAGAGAGATGTAAATTACTCAAAGGGCAGGAGGAGTCCATGTGATGCAGCCAATACCTATACCTAGTCATAGGAAAGCTAACACATGTGTGCAGGGATAAAAACTGAAGCTCCTCTCACATCTAGATGGCAGCCAAAAATAGAAAGACCGCATGGAGAATGATCACCCATTCCTCATGGTGATCTTCTTATTGACAGTCCAGGGACAGACTGAGAGTAGTGAATAAAACCTGCTGTCAATTCTTGGAGGTACTTCCTTTGTTGATGCGAGGAGACTACAGCCATGGGAGTTTCCCCATCTGCTCTCCAAATGTACTTCCCATTGAGAGGTAAGAGTTGAATAAGTATAGGGACCGAAAGTCTTCCAACATTTCAAGTATAGAAAACCTTGAAGAGAAGCCAGCGACAAAATGGGTATGTGTTGGACTTCAACCTCTCTGCAAGGTCATCCTCAAACATTTTGCTTACACCCTCCTATTTTCTGAACTCGTTTTTGTTGGCATTTCAAACTCTGCACACTTTACCACAGCTAACCAGAGCTAAAGTTCTTGTGCTCTCTCTTTTAAACATGGCAAAATTGGCTTACACCCAACCATCACATTTAATTTACTTGTAAGTCCCTATTAAAGTGGTACTACAGGCACACAGGGCCTGTAAATTAAATGCTACTAGTGGGCCTCTAGCACTGGATGTGCCACCCACTTAAGCAACCTTTTAAAACATACTCCAGGCCTGCCATTGCATCCTGTGTATGCAGTGTTAGAGTGCCATTTTGACTTGGCAACATAAACCTTTTGTAAGGCCTAAACTTTCCTTTTTAATCCCTGAATGTCACCCCTAAGGTAGGCTTTCAACAGCCCATAAGGCAGGATGCAGTGTATTTAGGAAGTTGGACATGTACTTTTGACTTTTACATGGCCTGTTAGAGAAAACCTCTAAATGAATTTGTCACTATTGAGGTCTACCTCTCTATTAGATAACATTAGGTAACCTTATTACATTCAATAAGTGATAACTTTCAAATGGGAGCAAAGGGGAAAGTTGAGTTTGGTCTCTAAAGAATTGTAATTTAAAACCCCTTGAACTGCTGCCTGGCCCGGCAAGTAGACCTGCCTGAGCCCTATTGACCTCTGCTGGAGTGAGTTCCTGATCCCCAAGAGGTGTCCCTCATATCCTGTATTCTTGGTGTGGCATTAATTGAACAGTTGAAGTCATCCTTAAAGAGAAGGACAAATCCTGAAGTTTTTGGATTTTTGCTACCACCAGTGGGTCAGCAAAGCTCCGGTGAACCGGAATCTTTGTGCTACAGCAACCACCTGCGACAACTGGCAATTTGAGGACCTGCACTTCACGCTACAGCACTGACAGCCGTGATGATCATAAATGCGAATCTCCAGCATCCACCATCTGTGACGCTCAACAGGGTGTTCGCATTACAGTGATGACGTCCTGTGTCACCACGCCTGCTCTTCATGCTACAGTGATGAACATCCACAACACTCTCTCTACTCCTCGCAGCCTCTTCCACTGTGAACTGAAGTCTCCGTACTGGACTTGAGGAGGTAGCATTTATTTTCAACAGAACTTACCTTGTCACTATATCTGACCCGCGGTCCATTGAAGTCACCCTGAACTTGTGACTTTCACGCAGTCTTGCACGATCAGATAACCACAATTGTGCTTTGTGCTTTTAGGTGCAATACTTAAATTACATTTTTGGAGCTTCACATCTCTGGTTCTTCAGATTGGATATTTGTCTTGTTAGTGCCAAATAGTTTATTAAAATTCACTCAATTTTTCTAAATTAATGTGGGATTCTTCTTGTGCTGTATTTTCACTTTATTACTGTTTGTGTGCTGCACAAATACTTTACACGTTTTCCCTAAGTAATCCTGGCTGCTTTTGTGCCAGGCTACCAGAGGGTTGAGCACAGGTTAATTTGGGGTTTTCTTGTGTTTCACCCTGAAAATAATTGCTGTTGCTTCTTGAGTAGGATTTCGCCCCCTCACCCAGTAACCCAACTTCTTGCAGTGTGGAAATCAAATTGCTTTCTAACCTCTAATGGTGATCTCTTCAGACACAGTTCGTGGATGGCATGGGTGTAAAAAGCAAAGGTCTCCCAAAGATCCTACGTGTGGTCCATCTGAAGAGAGCACCCTCATTACCTGTGCAGTCCAGTCATTTGGCAGGGACGAAGATTACTGACATCAGTCTACAATGTATTCAGTCGGTGAATAAGGAAACGCACGGGAGGAGGAGGCTTGAGCAGCACTTCATGGCCCTTTACATATGTATAAAAAATATGAAGCACTCACTTGGCGCAGGCAGTCACTTCCAATTGCTCGTCCATAATGGTGAGGGACTTGGGCATCTTGACAATGACTTCGAATTTTGGTAAAACTGAAATGTTAAAGAGATGTAGCTGTCAGTCCAGTTGGTGAGGCTTCTAAAAAGAAGTGATGGACATCAATGAATAAACCCAGGCACTACTCCTGTTCTCCTCACTGCACTCAAACTAAGCTTCCTCCTCTGTCTACTCCAGTGTTCTTGCAGTGTTTCTCTCACTACAGTATAGAGCAGTATGCTCCCCTTCACTTCTCTCTTTCCTACACACCCTTATATTCTTAAGAGCATTATCCCAGTCCTATATACCCTAGTCTTTCTGCACTCCTCCTATCCCATTGTCCTGTTGTGTTATCTTTCTGCACTCCTCCTATTCCATTGTACTGTAGTGTTATCTTTCTGCACTCCTCCTATTCTATTGTACTGTAGTGTTATCTTTCTGCACTCCTCCTATTCTATTGTACTGTAGTGTTATCTTTCAACACTCCTCCTATTCTATTGTACTGTAGTGTTATCTTTCTGCACTCCTCCTATTTCCATACACCTTAGTGTTCTCTTTCTGCACTCCTCCTATTCCATTGCACCATAGTATTCTGTTTCTGCATGCCTCGTATTTCTATACTCATTTGTGTTCTCTTTCTGCACTCTTACTATTCAATTGCACCATAGTGTTCTGTTTCCGCACTCTGCTTATTTCTTTACACCTTTGTGTTCTCTTCCTGCACTCTTCCTATTCAATTGCACTATAGTGTTCTGTTTCTGCATTCCTGTTATTTCTATACACCTCTGTGTTCTCTGTCTGCACTCTTCCTATTCAGTTGCACGATACTGTTCTGTTTCTGCACTTCTCTTATTTCTATACACCTTTGTGTTCTCTTTCTGCACTCTTCCTTTTCAATTGCACCATAGTGTTCTGTTTCTGCATTCCTGTTATTTCTATACACCTCTGTGTTCTCTTTCTGCACTCTTCCTATTCAACTGCACGATACTGTTCTGTTTCTGCACTTCTCTTATTTCTATACACCTTTGTGTTCTCTTTCAGCACTCCTTGTATTTCTGTACACCTTAACGCTCCCTGTCTTCACTCCTTTTATTCCAATAGACCTTAGTGTTCTCTTTCTGCACTCCCCTTATTGCTAAACACTTTGGTGTTCTCTTTTGGCACTCCTTCCATTCCTTTGTCTCTTTCTGCAATCCTAAAATCGGAACAAAACGTATTGATCTCTTTATGCACTCCCCAATACCTGTGTACTTTAGTGGTCTTTTCGTGCACTCCTCCTATTTCCATGTATCATACTGTTCTCTCTCGGTGCTTCTCTTATTCCTTTGTACCTTGGTATTCTTCTTCTGCACTCTTCCCATACCTATGCAGCTTCCTGTTGTTTTCTGTACTTCTCCCATCCAGATATAACCTGGTGTTCTATTGCTACACTCCTTCTATTCCTTTGTACCTTAGTGTTTTCATTCTGCACTCCCTCTATACTGTATACCTTAGTATAACATTACTTTTCTCTTTCCAAGCTCCTTACATTTCTAGGTACCTTCATGTTCTCTTTGTACACTCCTCCAATTCCTATATCTCATAGTCTTCTCTTTCTTCACTGCTCCCACTCCCATGTACTTGGACATTGGTATGTCCTTTCTGCGCTCCTCATATTCCAACACACCATTGTGTTCTTTTTCTGCACGCCTTCTATTTCTTTGTACCTTAGTTTTTCTTACTACTCTCCTCCCTTACTATATAACTTACTATTCTGATACCATGTCTGATATGCCTGTGTAGCTTAACGTTCTCTTTCCAAGTTCCTGAAATAGATGCATACTTTTTAAATCACAATTAATCACTGAAATTAGCATGTGCAGAATGTGAGTCAAAGTAATAACACTTATCAGTGCACATCAGCAGATATTAAGGTACAGAATTACAAAGTTCCCAGTAGTACAATGCCGTTTCATAGGTTTATATTCAATTGCTATCATATTTGTTTCTTCATAAATCCTGGATGCTGTCATTGTTGAAAAATGCATTAAACATTACAAGAAAACATATGCCCTGACATGGTTATAAGATAACAGTTATGAATCACTACATCTGTCCTCTCATATATAAGGAAAGAGTAGTCAGTCGGTGGCGGGAGAGCTGCTCACATTCACATAAGAAGGAGGAGGAGGACCAGAGAAGAATCTTGAAGGATACTGAGCAGATGGGTTGGAAGAGCTGTCCCCTCTTTTTCCACGTCCCTGGCAGGCAGCCACCCTGCCCAATCCATGGCTCCAGTATGCAAGACAGAGTCCTAATCACCCCTTCTGACCCTGTGAATTGAGGTAGCTTCTAGTGTTTCTACTTCTGGCTGCATTGCAAGCATTCAGGGAAGTTTGTCACTTTTGATGTGGGCTTGCAATTGCTCAACGAGTTCCCCTCATCGATGCGCTATGGGATATTTGTGCTGTCGTCTCACTTATTTAGCACACTATGACTGATGTTCAGCTGCCACCCAATACATCAATGCATTCTGCAATTTCCCCAGAGGAGGGTGGCTGCACTCCTGCATGCTATTATGTTGGGCCAGCAGAAGAGACAGATCTACTTGCTGAATCATGCACAATCTACCTTAGTTCTTTTAAATAATCCCAGCAGACAGGACTCTAGGGAATAAAGGTCAGAGATCCCAACAGCAAAGGTGAGAGAATCAGCCACCCACCGCCAATAGTGAGTAAGACATGTGCAGGACCATAGCATGTGGTAAAAATCAGAACCCAGGGTTACACATCTGGGACAACACTCCAACCATAGTAGTTTTTCACAACACTCCAGCTTTCTATATACCCTTTCATGCCTCTAATTCCAATACACATTAGTGTGCATGTTCAGCACTGCTCCTATTCTTAAATGCTCTAAAATACTCATTCAGCATTCCTCCTAACCTGATACTATAGTATTCTCTTTCTTCAGTAATACTATTCTGATACGCCTTAGTGTTCTCTATTAACACTCCTCTTTTCCTATGCATCCTAGTGTCCATGCTCCTTCTCTTCCCATTTACTTTAGTATACTCTAATGACATTCCTCTTTTCAATATACCTTAGAATTCCCTCTCTCAATTCTTCCCCTTTATGAATAAAACCACCTCACAGTTCCCTTATGGTTCTCTTCCAATTTAGTTCGGCCTAAGAGAGAACTCACCAGCCCGTTCTCATCTGTCTAGGTGTTAATGATATGTTATGGTTCTCCTCAGATATATAAAGTTTATTCTCCTCTTTTGCTAACTGTACTTTTTTGGCTGCCATTCTCTTGTCATTCCTTTGCTACCAGTTTCTGCCCTAAAGGTCTCTTTCCTTATTCCAGTGCATTCAATGTGCTTTAATGGTCCCTTACTGTATTCTTCTCATCTCTTTCTACCATTGTGCTGCTCTTCCATACTAGAGGCATAATTTATTTTCTTAGTGAGCTCCATAACCCTAGAATTTTATAGAAAATATATATAACACTCAGTTTCCTTACTGTACTCTTGCATTCTATTTTTACTCCAGTGCTCTTACAACATGCTTCTCCTGCCTCTATATTTCTTAAAGTTATTTAAGGTTTTCGCCCATCTCTCAACTACCAGACATTCTCTTACCATTCTGCTCTCAACTGTATACAACTCAGTTTTCCCCTATGGTTCTTGCTTATCTCTAAATTCCAAAGAGATGTCTAATTAGACATCATTGTTCTTGATTGGTTCTCACCTATATCTCCATAATCAGGGTCCTCTTGCGATACACATTTCACATCTGTATAGCTCTGAGTTCTATTACTGTTCTTCCCAATATCTCTAAAAAAAGACATCTCTCACTGGATGTCTTCCATCTGCATATGCCTCAGTAGTCTCCTATGTTTTCACACATTTCTCAGTAACCTAGAGTTCTCTTTCCATACTTCTAATGCCTATATACACCTCAGTGTTCTCTTAAAGTGCTGATCCATATCTCTTCAAGCCAGAATGCTCTTATCATAAACTTCCAACTACTGTAATACTCATCTATTACCATGCTGCTCCCATCACTGTGAACCTCAGTATTCTCCTGCCTTTCTCGCTCACGTCTCTTTAACTCACAGTCCTCCTACCATATTTCTCCTAGTCAATGTTCCTCACTTAACTCTCTCAGGTCTCACCCTCTCTCCGCAACTTAGATTTCTGCTACGGTAAGCCACCCTACTCTATATACATTGGTGTTCTCAAACAGCTGTTGTGCATCTCTTTGTAATTCAGGGCTATTTAATACCCACCCTTGTCTCTATATTAATCAGTGATTTCTCTAGGCAATCCCTCTATATAGCTGTGGGTGCTATTACTGCATTCCACTGGCTTTTTTATAGTACTACTTTTCCTTATGGAGCTCACCCATCACTCTCACTAGAACCCTGAGGTTTCTTACTATACCTCCACTTCTGTTTCTCCCAACATTCTCTTCTGATTCTCACGGTTCTCTCTTTCACTCAGATTTGTTGCAATGTTCTTTCATGTTCTACGTCTGGGGCGCCAAGTACTTTTACTGTTCTCCAATTGCCTTTCTATATCTAAGTGTTCTCTTATGGTTCTCACCCTTAGCTCTATCACTTAGAGCTCTCCAACTATATTCCTCCTGCCTACAAAGGTTCACAATGTCATGTTACTCAACATCCAAGATTTCTCTTGCTGTATGCATCTCTTACCTACCTAACCATTTTCTGAAAGTTTTTTCTTATTGCTCGATCTCTCGGAATAATTTTTACATACTCTTCCTTTATCTATATTCATTAGCATTTTTTTATCATGCTTGCCGACTTGTACTATGCTCCGCCCACCTGTATATTCCTAGTGTTATCTTATTGTTCTTACTCATATCTCTGTAATTCTTGGTTTTCTTATCATGATGCTCCCAACTCTGCTTTTCTCTGTATTATCTTGTAGTTCTTAGTTGTCTCTCAGTTCTCTCATCACATTGCGACAACCTATATACTTCAGTGATCTGTTATGGTTCTTGCTCACATCTTTGTAACTCAGAGCTTTCATATTATACTTTTACCATTTACATATACTTTAGTGTACTCGTATGCTTCTTGCTCATCTCTCTGTAACACAGAGTTCTCTTATGCCACTGCTCCTGTCTATATATTCCTCTGTGTTCTTATATGATTCTTGCTTATGTCTCTGTGCCTCAGAGTTCTTTTACTATACTGCCCCCACCTCTTTGTTCCTTAGTGTTCTCTTATAGTTCTTACACCACCTTTTGTAATTAGGAGGCATATTCACAAGCCCATTTGTGTCACTCTTGCACCATGCAATGTCGTGCAAGAGTGATGCAACTGACAAAAGAGATTTACGAAGCTATGCAAGGCCACATTGTGTGGCTCTGAGTGGCTTCATAAATCTTGAGTAATGCAATGTAGCGCAAATCACTGCTCTGCATTACTCTGCACCAGGGATGCATTTCCTTAGGTGTTGTGTGGGTGTTCTCACACAACATCCATGGATTTTGATGTTTTTCCCAGATTTACCAGAAGTGGTAGACCTGGGAATGTGCCAAAAACCTACGCCTCCCCGAGTGAGGTGTAATGAGGAGGAATATCTTTATTTCTACTTGTTTTTTTCTGCAGCACAAATAGAAAGAGGAAAAAGTCTCAGGGGATTGCTTTTTTGCAGGAAGGTGTCCCATCCTGCTGGAATACAATCCTACATGGAACAGATGCACCTGCATTGGTGCTAGGCAGCCCACTGTGTGTCAGCACTGGGGAAAGGACAGTGTTGTGTCGTATTGGGATAAAATATGGAACATTCCTGTCCTTTACCTGTGATGAAGCAGAGCAGCAAAGTAACTTGCTGCACTGTGCCACTTGGCCATAATCATGGCCTAGGAATTCTCCTATTTTACTGCTCCCACCTCTGCATTCCAAAGTGTTTTATTATGGTCCTTGCTCACCACCTCTTATCCTGCTCCTGTAGCCCTTAATAAACTTCACTGTCTGCTTACAGTTCTTCCACAAACCCTTATAAAGAAAGTTTTCTTACCATATTCTTCCACAGTGAAGAAATGACTAACAGTAGGTCCTTGTTTCCTCTGCACACCCACTTTGTATGTTCCATGTAGCGGTTCTGAAGCCAAGGGGAAGGAAAGTTGGGTGAGTCCTCCTGCTGTTACTATGTCCCGCCACTGGCCCACACGGTTTCTCTGTGGATCCTAAAAGGAGGGCATTGCTGGATTAGTGTGTAACAGACCATAAATGTGGAACACATGATGAGGCATGACCTGGAGCTTTTGCCCCGCTGGAATTTGTACTAGATCACAATGAGTTTCACTGATGGTTACAGTGATCCTGGCCTCGATCTTCTGCTCCTGTGGAATAAACATCAGATCACGCTTTGTATATAATGCTCCTGAGTATTTATTGGTGTGTGGCAACCACCTAGGGCCAAGGCATCCCAGTCTTCAGAGAAATCACTGCAAAGAGTGTAATATGACACAATGAGATTAAAGAAATTAAACATTAAAATCTTACCTCAATATATACCACAGGGAACTGGAAATCAAAAAAGAAAGGGAAAAGAAAAATGTGTTATTATCCACACATTGGGCGGCAAGAGAAAATATGAATGGATTTTCACTCATCTATACAACACATGCCTTATATACTTTGTTGGAGTTAGGCACTGTACCCTTCCATGATGTTACACTCATTTCCACCTCACTATAGTTAAGCATTCATTCCTATTCTCCACAAAATGGACCGCTCTCTGTAGAATGGGGTTTCCCTAATTTTTACATAATTCATTACAAATTTTGCAGCATGGTCCCATCTAATCACTCAGGTTACCGTCCTTGCACTTTTCTCCATCTATGGTCCACTTACTTTAAGAAGTCTTGCTGACCTCACACAATCTATTTGGCACATTTCTCCCATCACTGGCCTCAGGCCCTATAATGATGGTGTCCCTTCTTCTCTCCTTTATCACTGATGTAGAATCCAATAAATGAACAAGCATCTTTACAATTCTGAGAACATTCCAGTCTGTGACAGATACATTATCACTCAGTGCTTCACTTTTCCTGTAGTTCTCCTAGATTTCCCATAGTGACAGAGAAAAAAAACAGCAACTGCGGAAGACCAGTATAAATTTAGGAAATGGGAAGTTTACTTGATAAAAGCTATGGACCAAAAAAAGGACACTAGTTTGGATTTTTTGTCAGATATCTGGGGGGCTGATGATAAAGGCACTTACGTATGTTTGGAACCTTGAAACCTGGAAACTTGAAAGAAATATGCTGCCTCACATGTAGCCAGTGTAAATTACAGTGAGCAGAGGATATTCAGTTCCTTTCCTCAATTTGTAATAAACTAATGGTCTGTCTTGTTCCCTTTACTCTTTATCTGTCGCTGCCTGGAATATGTTCTTGTGCAGATAATATACTGTGGCTTGGATGCAACCATAGATTTCTTCACCTAAGTTCCTATTCTTCAACTGTCTACATTCAGTACAAGGTAGAGATTCTACTGCAGTACTCCATCTCCAGACATTTTACAAACCTAGGACTGAGCAATTGATGATCTCATACTACAAAGGGGTAACTGCAGCTGTGATGGCGCCCTGTATATCAAACTGAATGGTCATTAAATCCTGTTAATAATGGATTCATGGATCAAGACTTGAAGATCTGAACCTGGGTAGACTCTCCTCAGTGCTGTCTTAGGTCTGCTTGATACAATGACATTTTTTTAAGGCTTCCAAGGCTGCAGGATCACATTATTCATAAAAAATGTCCTTTGGTGTCTGTCCACTGCAAGGTCAAGACTTTCTTCATCTCTACCATAGCTTCTGCTTGTTATTGCCTTAGATCGTTGCTGTGGAGGTTAAAGGACAAATCTAGGCCATGCCATGCTTTCATAGTTTGCAGATACTATTGAACTTGGATACTCTGAGATACGGGCAGTGTGTTTGCAAATGGAACGGATCTTACAACTAGTGTAAGAGTAATTATTTATTTTCGTTCATTAGATTGTAGACTTACTGTCTCTTCCTCTGGACGGAAGTCCTCGTGCAGTGAAACAATACGGAACTGGACTGAAATGGAGAAAGGAGAGCATTAGTGTATGTTGTTACACCAAAGATATCCATATTTAGAATACACCCCTGGCCCTAAGCAAATAAGGGGAACACCATTTGTTAATTCCAGGAGGCACATTACTTTTGATCCTTGTGTTATGGCAGTTGGGTGGCTCGTTGCTTAACAAAACACACAGGTGCAAACAGATTTAGGGTGGAGTGAGCATGTAGCGCACTGTTATTATCTGCATCCGGAATCTCCCAGCATTCATAGTAGGTTACTGAAAGAAATGTGTACCCTTCTGGAGGGCCTGCTGTTACACTTTAAAGACCAGGATAGGGGTAGCAAGAGAGATTAGTATCCTTCACCGGAGACACGTTGGTGGACTTCTGGGGGAATTCAGGCATACCTACCCCTAGTGTTTAAGTCCATACTCTCTTCCCGACAAATGGTGCATATTGTACAACATAGCTAGGGAAAACCACTTGCCATTGCAGTTATTAGCATTCTGTAAGAAAACAAGGATTCCACACATTTCGAATGTCAACATTCCCATGCAAATTACAAAATCTTCCTCTTTGGGAGGAGTGGGAGATCTTATTTATATTTAGCATTATAAAAGGGAGCTATGAGTCCTTTCTGTCACATTGTTGACTTTGGGGATTTTTCCTCTGTGTGAGCTGCAGCCTTAATATCTCTGAAACCCTTATGAGATGATGGGAAGACTAATTCACCTATCCTGGTCTAAGCAGACCAACAATGCCATTTGCTTCCTTTGTGTGTCATGGGGGTGGAAAGGCTGCTTACTATCTAGATATTGCATCAGGAATGCACGTCGCTCTCATCTTCATTAGGACTCATGGAAAACCCTCTCTCTCCCAAATCCACATCTACATGTTAGACTCTCTGGGTTCACCTGAGTCGGCAGAATGTTACGACATACTTTGACCTTCAATACGTCACTAGATTTCCACTGACTGATACTACTCCTGCATGATGACAGTTTTTCGACTTTAGCAGTTCAAGTGTAGGACTCTCTGTCACAGATGTGTTGGTCTCTATTCCCACCTGTCTGCCCTGGCTTGTAGATGGGCTTATCTGTCTGCACAAAGACCAGGTTCTCCGAGGGCTGGAGCAGGACGGACCTCCTCCCGTGGAACTCCATGGTGTCTCCCTTGCCGTGGAGAGTGACATAGGCTATCTGGGAAGTTTCCATCTGAGGAACCTGTGACAATAAGAAATATCACTTGTTTAAATGTTTTTCTTAAATACAAAGGTGGCAAAAGACAAAGGCCAGAATCCTTTCCCTGTGTGGGTGATCCTCAGAGATAGATTGTCTCAGAGGTGACCCCGAAGAGTTTCACTTCATATGTATACATTTACAGGCAAATCCTGCCTACAGGCTGCTTAGTTTTGTCAACAGTGTTTCAGAACTCCAACACATTATGGCAATGCTCATTTCAGGTGGGGTCATATAAAGTGTCCATTACTTAGATGACATCCTGTTTCTCTTAATTTTGGGTTGCGTGCCAGACTTTTGTGCAATGGCAATAGGACTGAGGGTGTCAATGGTGTCAGTGAACCTCAAAAAAACTAATGCTCTCTGGTGCTCTTGGGAGACCCACTACTGTGGACTATACAAAACTTCTGAGATGCTGATGGCTTAGGGTGTTTAGGGATGTTTCGTAATGACCAGTAGTGCGTACAAGATTGCCTTTTTAGATGGCTGAATGTAGGCTTCAGCACTTCTTTCTCATAATTGCCCCTCTTAGTTGAGTCTGGGGAACCATGCAACAATAAGGTAGTTGTGTCATTATAGGGAAATTCTGATAATTATGGCTTTGAGGGGATTGGTATCTGCAATTGGTGCTTATGGTTTTTCAAATAGATTTAAGGCCTGATTACAAAGGTAAATTTACATGTTAAGATTTGCTTACATGTATATTTATTAGTCTATCTAAGTTTAAATCTTTTTTTTAATTTTATTTAATTGAGATCCAAAATTGCAATAAAACATTGCAACATAGCATTCATACTCTGACAATAATATGAAAATACATTACATTAACAGGTCATATTTCATGACAGAGTACCTCAACAAAGCAGCAATAAAATATAAAATTTCATAATATCAGCAGAAATATCTAGATAAAACATTTTCTAGACAGCCCTACCAGCTTCTTTAATGTCCTAAGGCATCTTCCATAAAAGTCCCCCGGATTTTATCAAACCTCTTGGTCCCCCCACATCTCAACACGTAAAGCCTCTCCATATTTGTTACTTTCTTCAGTTTTATCACCTATTTCTCTACAGTGGGGATCGACTAAGTTCACCATCTTTGAGGTAATAAAGATCTGGCCACTTCCCTTGCAACATATAATAGCTTTTTTAATCTGAGAGCTAATCTACTGGTTTGATCGTATCCCAATACTATCCACCAGATACTAGGAGCTGCTTTGATCCTCCAGGCCTTATCTAGGTGCTTAAATATTTTTTTCCCAAAATTGTTGAATAGGGGCACACATTTCATCGAAAACAGTGCCCAGACCAGTTAGGATTAACCTGAGCTAAATATTGCAGGATTCCATAATGAAGCCATTGTAGGAAAGTAGCCTCTTTCTAGCATGGTTACCCCATTTTTGGCCTGTTTGTGAGTGTGTGCCAGTGTGTTTTTACTGTGTCACTGGGATCCTGCTAGCCAGGACCCCAGTGTTCATAGATAAAAACCTATATGTCAGTGTGTTTTGCCTGTCTCACTGGGATCCTGCTATCCAGGACCCCAGTGCCTATAGTTTGGCCTAATGTGTATGCCTGTGTAGTGCCTAACTGTGTCACTGAGGCTCTGATAACCAGAACCTCAGTGCTTATGCTCTCTCTGCTTTTAAATTTGTCACTGTAGGCCAGTGACTTCATTTACCAATTTCAATTGGCATACTGGACCCCCCTTATAAGTCCCTAGTATATGGTACCAAGTTAGCCATGGCATTAGGGTTCCAGGAGATCCATATGGGCTGCAGCATTTCTTTTGCCACCCATAGGGAGCTCAGACAAACGCTTACACAGGACTGCCATTGCAGCCTGCGTGAAATAGTGCACACACTATTTCACAGCCATTTTCACTGAACTTAAGTAACTTATAAGTCACCTATATGTCTAACCTTCACTTGCTGAAGGTTAGGTGCAAAGTTACTAAGTGTGAGGGAACCCTTGCACTAGCAAAGGTGCCCCCACATAGTTCGTGGCCATTTCCCCAGACTTTGTGAGTGCGGGGACGACATTACAGTGAGCACTACATATAGGTAAATACCTATATGAAGCTTCACAATGGTAAATCTGAATATGGCCCTGTAACATGTCTAAGATCATGGAATTGTCCCCCCATTCCAAATCTGGTAATGGGGAGTCAATTCCATGCATTATGGGGGCTCCACCATGGACCCCCTGTACTGTCAAACCAGCTCCCTGAGGCTTGCACTGCAGCTACAGCTGCTGTCACCTCACAGACAGGGTTCCGCCCTCCTGGGGTCTGGGCAGCTGAGTCACAGGAAGACAGAACAAAGCAGTTCCTCTGAGAGCAGGGTGTTACACCCTCTCCCTTTGGAAATAGGTGTTACAGGCTAGGGAGGGGTAGCCTCCCCCAGCCTCTGAAAATGCTTTGAAGGGCACAGATGGTGCCCTGCTTGCATAAACCAGTCTACATCGGTTCAGGGACCCCTTCTCCCCTGCTCTGGTGGGAAACTGGACAAAGGAAAGGGGAGTGACCACTCCCCTGTCCATTACCATCCTCGGGGTGGTGCCCAGAGCTCCTCCTGTGTGTCCCAGACTTCAGCCATCTTGCTTTGCAAGGTGTGGGGGCACTTTGGAGGGCTCTGAGTAGCCAGTGCCAGCAGGTGAGGTCAGAGACCCCTCCTGATAGGTCCATACCTGATAAGGTAGGCAATCCCCCTCTCAGGGCTATTTAGGGTCTCTCCTCTGGGTTATCTTAAGATTCTGCTTGCAAGTTTCTTTCAGGAATCCTCTGCAACAACTTCAGACTCTTCTGACCTCGGATCAACTGCAGCCTGCTCCAAGAAACCCTGTAACTGCAACAAAGTGTCTTCAAGAGACACTTTTCTTCAGCAACCTCTGCTCCAAGTCAGCAACTGCAACAGTTTCCATGGTGCACACGCTCTGGGGACTCCCTGTCTTCATCCTGCATGAGAAGAACCAAAGAAATCTCCTG
The DNA here is from genome assembly GCF_031143425.1 of Pleurodeles waltl. Classification (NCBI taxonomy): domain Eukaryota; kingdom Metazoa; phylum Chordata; class Amphibia; order Caudata; family Salamandridae; genus Pleurodeles; species Pleurodeles waltl. The sequence goes on along the minus strand of NC_090446.1, from coordinate 63,881,484 downwards.
TGGAGTGACGCAGTCACTCCCCTGCTCAAAGCAGGCACCTTCCAAGGTGATGACCGCTACCCTGGGACTCCTCTCACAATGACGAGCATGCTCCTAAGGACACAGAGGGTGGATATAATCGACATAGACTGTCCTGAGGTCCTGCTGACACAATTTGGAGGAGATAAGACCTTTCCTTTCCCGGGAACAACAGTACCCCTGTGTATGTGTCTTCTTCACCTCCTGAGGCCTTTGTGCACTTGTTGCAAAATTCCTTTGTACACAGCCCTGCCCAGGTCCCCAGCACTCCACCCTGTGATGCTCAACTTGCTGAGTTGTTCTCCGGCAGCGTGGGACCTTCTTTTGTTGTTCTGCAGCATCAGCATTTTGCACCTCCTTTGAACCCGGATCCTGTGGCTTCTGGGGGTGTTGGCTGGCATCCTGGGGGCTCTTTAAAGTGCTGAGTGTCACCTCTTCCTCCTCACACAGAGTTGAGGCCTCCAGGTCCCTCGTGGGTCCATCCAGTTCTATTTTGACAAAAAAAACACTTTTGTCGTAGCCAAGGCTTGTTGGCAACTTCCAACACGAAATCTCATCTGCAACGATCTTCACACCGTGGGACATCTATTGCATCATGCAGGAACCCGCTGGCATCTTCCTAGGGTGCATTTCTGCAGTCTTTGACTAACAGGGGACTCTTCTTTTGCACCCTCTTCCGGGTTGACAGGGGCTCCTGTCCTTCCTGGAACTTATTTCGACTTCTGGACTTGGTTCCCTTTCTTTGCAGGTCTTCAGGTCCAATAATCCAGCAGTTGTTCTTTGTAGACTTGGTTGGCTGCTGCAAAATCCCCAAAACCAGGTGTAGTGTGTCCTAAGGAAACTTGCAGTACTTTACTACTGATTTTCTGGGCTCCGGGGTGGGGTAATTTACTTACCTTTATTGTATTCTTACTCTCCCAGCGATTCTGCACACACTACACTTGTCTAGGGGGGCAATTTGTGATTCACATTCCACTTTTTTAGTATATGGTTTGTGTTGCCCCTAGACCCATTTTCTCCCATTGCATTCTATAGCATTTCCTACTGTTTGCATTGTTCTATGACTATTTACTTGTCTAATTTTAGTGTCTAGTGTATATATTGGGTATAATACTTACCTCCAGAAGGAGTATTGCCTCTAAGATATTTTTGGGACTGTGTCACCCAAATAAATACCTTTATTTTTGGTAATACTGAGTATTGTCTTTACTTGTGTATAAGTACTGTGTAACTATAAATGGTTTTGCTTGTCCACTAGCTTAGCCTAAGGTGCTCTGCTGTAGCTACCTCTATCAGCCTAAGCTGCTAGAACACTACTACATTTCACTAATAAGTGATAACTGGGCCTGGTATGAGGTGTACGTACCCAAGGTATCCACTACAAACCAGGCCAGCCTCCTACAGCCATTTACTGAATTATAGCATTCTGCGCCAATTGGCTTCTCTCAGAACATTAAAATCAACCTATTAATTTCCTCCCACATCTTTTTGGGCAATTCTAAACCTTCAAACTTTTCCCAAGTTTTTATAACTTTCAAACAAAAGTCCAGACTGTTCAGATCTGCAAGTAGCCTTTTCCATTCTCCAGCTCTCTTATAGTCTAGGGATTCCATCGGTTCTATTACCACTTTTTCACTATCCTGAATCTGTACACAACTAAAGTGGCTAAATATATTGAAAATTGCTCTACAAGAGCAGAAAATTACCTTGCACTACTTCCCCAATTTCTGACAAACTCTTCCACCTATCGCCGGACATAAAGGCCCTCATTATGACTTTGGCAGTCTTTTGGCAGAAGACCGCCTAAGCCACGGGTGCCAGAAGACCGCCAGTGCTTCCGACCACCCATTTTACGAGTACCGAAGGATTCCTGCCACAATTTGACAGGAAATCATCCAGTAGTCATGCTGGTGGTTGGAGGAGCAGGAGTGGTTCCACCATCGGCCATGCCCCACCAAAAGGAATCCACCAGCCGTATTATGACCTGTAATACGGCCTGGCTGTGTCCTGCTGGTTGGGCGCTGCTGACGGTAGACGCTCTTGTTCCCGTTCCCTGACGGACAACCTCCTCGCCGGACAAGGTAAGTCGATCATCCAACAGGGGAGGGGGATGGGAGGGCGGGGGTGTTGTGTGTGCATGTCTGAGTGGGTTTCTCTGCATGTGTGAATGTAAGTGTGTATGCATGTGTGTATGGGTGTTTGAATGCATGTATGATTGTTGAGGTGAGTGCATGTTGAAATGTTTGTTTAAATGCGGCTATGGATGCGTGTGAGTGAAAGTGTGTATGGATGCGTGTGTGTAAATGCATGTATGGATGCATGTGTGTGAATGCTTGTATGAATGCGTGTGAGTCAATGCGTGTACAGATGCGTGTGAGTGAATGTGTGTATGGATCATGTGAGTGAATGCATGCATGGATGTGTGTGTGAATGTATGTATGGATGAGTATGGGTGAATGCGTGTATGGATGTGTGTGAGTGAATGCGTGTATGGATGCATGTGAGTGAATGCGTGCATGTAGGTGTTGGTGAATGAGTGTATGCAGGGTGTGTGTGTGTATATGCGGAGAGAGGGAGTGGAGGGTGCTGTTCTGGAAGGGGTGGGTGGGCGTGCTGGTATGAATGTGGGAAGTTTGGTGGTATTGGGATTGCAGGGGCTGGGGTTTGGGGTTTGGTCTGCCGGTAGCCTATCCGCCAAGGTTTTCTTGGTGCTACCATTGCAGAAACCCTAGTGGAAAGCTGACTCGTGATGCCGGCGGCAGTCTTCAGTGGACAGCCGGGTCAGAGATGCTGAAATCCAGCACGCCTGGCCAACTGCCCTGGTGGTACAATCGAGGATGTGGCGGGTTGCAGAGGCCAACCCGCCACACTCATAATGTGACAGTCTTCACCACCAGCCAATCTCAAAATGAGGGCCAAAGTCTGCAACCTTCCTAAATCTTACACTCTCCCATTTTCTTACTATACCCGGATTTAGCCAAATCTCAGACTCCTCTGCCAATTCTGACAGAAGAGTGTAAGTGTTGGTATAAGGAATAGTGTATCTCTGGTAGATATCTGCCAGCTTCCTGAAAAACCACCTTAGACTCTTATAGCAAACTTTCTTTGGTGATTTTCCATGCTCCTCAAAAATCAACTCCCAGAAATCCTGCTGAAAAAAGATACCATATCACAGATTTGCATTAAATCAGGACATATACTGTGAAAAATATGCAAAATAATACTGTTTGACATTGGGAAGTGCCAAGCTGACTTTCTCCAATTCCTCATATGAATTGCTTATTGCCTCTCTGCAGTTTTATTTTACTGGATAAAAGATATGAATATAGTCTCCACCTCCCTAAAAAAAGATGTGGTTAAAACACATGGGATAGCTGAGAACAAAAGTTAAATAATGGCAGAATCAACATTTTGATCAAAGCAACCCTCCCTAAATTAGTTAAAGAAAGCTATCTCAACCGTGCAAACATACCTTGTACTTTGAAAAGCAAAGAGGCAAAATTAAGATCATTTAAATCCTCAATCTTTGAAGAACATCTAATCCCTAAATATCTTTTGGGCTGAGCATTTTTACACAAGGCACGATTTCAGGGAGTAATCTATCCGAGCTACATCTGCAGGAAATAATTTCCAAGTTTTTAAATTGATTTTGTAGCCCCCCCCCCCACTTGCTCAAATTGTGAGAATGTCTCAAAGGCTTTTTTCTGTGAGCTTTTTCTGCTGTTGAGATCAACATAATATTGTCGGCATATAATTTAATCTTCCCCATCTGCATATCTGGAGGCCGAATCTCAGTATTCTGCCTTATTGCAATTGCTAATGGCTCAATGCAAAAAACAAACAAAATTGCCTAGAGAGAGCGGACCTGCTGAGTCCCTTGACACACCTGTAATTTACCCACCTCCATGGTGCTTATTATAATATTATAACATTGGCTTCAGCATTCCAATACATCCTGTGCACCAACCCTGTGATCTGGAAAGGCACCCCTAATGTGGCTAAGATGTCAAATAGCATTTCCAAACCACAACGTCGAAGGCCTTTTCTGCATCCAGTAGAAGAACTACAGCAGGAGTGCTGGTGACAGAAAAATAGTAAAATGCTTTGGCTAGATAATGTGTATTTGTTGCCAACTGACAACTAGCACTAAAACCATTTAGGTTGTGAAGGATTATTTTGGCCTTTAAGGTGATCGGCCAGAAGCTTTGTGATTATTTTATAATCAGAGTTTAATAAAGTAATTGGGCGGTATGAGTTTGCATCTTCCCCATCTTTACCTTTTTTCAAGAAGTTGACCACATTCCCTTCACGTAATGATATCGGAATCGCTCACCCTTTCAGCATTGTGTTGGCTACCAATAAAAAGTAATCTGCAATACATCAAGGAAGGATTTTAAAAATTCTGCTGACATGCCATTAGGGCCGTAAACCTTACCATTCGGGAGGCATTTAACCACCTCCACCGGTTAATCCTTGGTAAGAGGACAGGCAATACTTTCCATAGCTTCCTGATGTAAGGTAGGAATAGTGAGTCCCATGAAAGATTTCTCCAATGCTTCTACATCTAACGCTTGATTCTGACTCTATATCCGTCTATAATGATCTAACATAATTTCCCCCACTTTCCTTTGTTCCGTACACCTTACCTCAGAGACCGAGTGTTTCAGAGCATGAATGGTATTGCTGGTAGCCTGCTCATGTGCCTGCCAGTGTAGGATTCTCCTTGTAAAATTATTTTCCTTGTAAACTTTCTGGATGTAGGTTTGAATTACCACCTAGTATAATACAGCTCATTTAATGCCTTCTTGGCTTGGTCTAGCGCTTTCTTATTTGCTCCGGAAGGATGTCTTAAAAATGTATTTACACTATCACGAATACTCTCTTCCAAAGACGCTTTTGTTGATTTATGCTCCTAATATGAGTGGCATCTTTTGCTATCACAAACCCCCTTATAAATATTTTTAGAGCATTCCACACTACACCAGGAGAGGCCAAAGCATGATTCCTGCTTAGAAACTCGCTAATCTCCTCTTCACATATATGCACCCATCCTTCTTCATGTAGGTGCTGCTTGCAAAGATCCATCTCCTAGCTCAGAGCATACCTCTCTCCACCAAATCCTCCAGAGAAAGTATTGCATGGTCTGAAAAGCCATTAGGAAATATCTGCAGGCCCCTAAAAACCAGGGTTTTTGAGGGAAAAAAATGTTTCTGAAATGAGCTATGGAATCAACTATAAAAACATGGATATTTATCTTAGTCGGAAAAGATGCCCTTCAGGGACCAATAACTGTCAAGGTTCTTTGATAGTTCTGCAAAATATTCGCAACTCTAGGTTTTAGCTTTTTTTTCCTTTTCACTCAGGAGTCCATAGTGGGGTCCTGGAAAAAATCCCCTCCCATGCAATACAACTACTAAAAGACTCTCAGCTCTAACCCATGCTTCAATTGCACATCTCTTCTTATTATTAGTTAGGCTACAGGCATTCAAAGAGACCACCTTCAATATACAATTAGACATTGACGTTAGACAATAAGACGTTACAACTAATGATTGTCCTTACTTTCACCTCTCAGAGGAACAACAAGAAATAGTCCCAAAAAAGTGCAAACATGCATCGAAGTGGCAAATGTGCATAAAATGGCCACAATACAAAAGTGTAATCCTCTGGCCCATAGCTGACCAATATTTAAAGTGCAACCATTCAATAAAGTGCCACCTAAGCTGTCCTTTGCCCCGGACCTCCATTTCCCCATACAACATAAAGTGCATATATGCTGACTCTGCCCCATGGCTGATCAGATGTTAAAGTGTATACAATGCCTCATACCCATCTCCATCCTATTGCTTCTACCTTTTCTGCCCATGACTTGACCCACATATAATCAACGTATTACCCAACATTGGATTCCAATCAACAAAGGTATTTCCACTTCCCAGCCTTTCCCACAAGTACATATTAAAACTATTAGCCTTTTAGATCTCATGTTTTCAAATATTTTACCCTGCTCCCCTACCACCACCCCACTCTGTGACCCAACACCCTCCCTACCCCCGAGTGACCTGTACCGGAGGTCCCCCTGCCTGGAGACTCTAGAAACACCCCATTCCCTCATGCCCCCAGATGACCGCACCACCACCTCTACCCCACCTTCAAACCATGACCGCACACCTCTGCAATGGTGCCTTGACATGGCACCCTTTGTTACCTATTGCATCCAGGAGGATTTTATTATGATATAAACATAATGCTGTGTATTATCTAATGTCTATTTACAGTCTCCCTTTTAAACCCCAATTACCCATTCTCTTGGCCACCCCCAGAAGAGTGCAGAATTGAATACAAAACAATGTTGACGGCATTAACTGCATAAAATATATTTGACTGTTCTTTAAAACAAACTTTTAGTTTTGATTGCTGCACGAGGCCCACAGGAGCACCAGTCTTTTGAAAATCAGATATAATTTCTTTAAATTTGCATCTTTGCTGATCTGTGAGGGCAGACATATCTGAGAAAATCTTGAACGTCAAATCCCCGGGGACCTGGTAAACCTTTGCTTTAATCGCTGATGCAAGAATATGTTCCTCAACACGATAGTCCCCAAAATTCACAATTATCATCTGAGGATATTTAGCATTCGGAGACTGGGCTGCTGGAACCCGAAGGCCTGCATGATGGTAAGGTCCAGGTTTTGATTTGCCATCCAGGAAAACATGATGGGTTATAAGATACATGATTAATTTAGAAACAGTCTGCCTATTCTCACGACCTTCTTATACCCCTGTAAACCTTAAATTGGAGTGGTGTGATCAATTTTCAGTGTCCTCAATATGAATCTGTACATCAATTAGTTCTGTTTGGAATTTAGCAACTGAGATTTCCAGCTGGGTCTCTCCATCTTCTAGATCTGACATCTGCTGCTCAACCAAAATAACGTGGGTATTCAGCTGCTGGATATTGCTGCCTATAAGATTTAACTATGCTTCTGTTATCTGATTTGCCTCATCTTGAGATATTTACATATTTTTGAGCTCACCCAATATTTGATGAAGAAAAGTCTCTGTTGGAGAAGTGCACCTTTCATCCTTTTTACCTTCTTCATTGGTTTGAGTACCCAGTTGAAGATAACCTAATTACAGGAATGGGGTGCAGCCACACTAAAGGCTTTTAAAAGAGACTGAACACCACTGAGTGCTGGCCAAAGAATTATGTGTAATAGGCACCAACCTACACCTAAACTGCCTGCTCCCTGGTGTATTTTCAGCGAGTTCACTCATCTTTGCAGGTTCCTTAGGCCCAGCCACAACGAATAGTGGGTGTGCATAGTTCCTAGGGGATAATTTACACACGCCTCCCCACTGCCTTTCTCATCTTCCTGTCTGCTGTTTCACACAGGTTCAATCTTTGACTGGGTGCCTTTTGCAAGGGGGCAAATTCCGCAACAAGCCAGTAGATCCTTCTAAGGTCCTAGACTCTGTCTCCCCCTGGCCACCTATTACAACCTCATTGTGTTCTATCTCGGGGACAGAGGATAAAAGCGTTGCCCGAGGGGCGGATACCATAGTGGTAGAGGGTGAAACAACCTGTGCAGCAGACCCTGGTTCTGGTGCCTTGTCTTGTGAATCCAGACATTTACACTTCTAATTATGTACAGTTTTGACTGAAGTGTGCACCTTAAACTGTGAATTACGTGAAATCCTCTTAATCGTAGTGGCACCATTCACCATGCACGATACTCAGCTTCTTCAGGCGTTGCTTTGGAAGTCACAAGCTGCACCAGTGCCTATGCGAGCCGCTTCCATGTCAATTCTAAGCATACACCTACCCAGCGAGAAGCCTAATGCTACCCTCACTGGGGGTGTGCAGGTACTTCAGGTAGCAAAATAACGTCCTTATGGATTATGTTCCCCTGTCCCCCCACTTGTTGGCCTTCCTGCCCTTATTTATGAGCTCACACAATTGCTGCACATAAGGCAGTAAGCAAGGCAGCAGATCACATACATCACTGCAAAATGCTTACAGCCAGGCTCTTCACAATAATCGTAATTTGTATTTCCTTTCCTCAGGCGATTGTGCATTACTTCCGGGGATTTTCACTCACCCACAGTCTGACGCATATTTTATAGTCCACCACCAGTTCAGCAGGGTAGATGCAAATCCACGCCAGGCTGAAACCAGGAAAGGCGGAAATCCATACAGAGGTCACAGGTCACAGGTCTTCATCACAGCACAAGTGGTAGACAAAAACAGATCACAAAAACGCTAAAAGCAGGATACAGCCTGCCTTCCACTCGCAGCCTGCTAGGGAGGTATGACGACTCCCAAGGCCAGATGTAGCAAAGGGTTTTTCCCATTCTGTGTCAATGGGAAAATGTGTTCGTACATATGGCCCCCAGTGTGGCTCGAGGACCTCACGTGCTCCGCGGAGGCTGGTAGACCCCGTTAACTAGCAGCGCATCTCCACACGGCAGCACACCATTGCTGCATGTCCAGAGCACCGCCAGTGCCTAGCAGCAGAGCATGACAGGATCTCCCATCGTGGCCAACCTGAATGCAGGCACCCTAAATTTAAATCTTGACTTTTTTGCTAATCTCCATTTCCAGTGTAGATTTAAATGTATTGAACCCATAATAGAGTCACCTGCAACAGGATTTAAAAGTACCAAGTTACAACCAATAACATTTCACACGTATGTAGAGACATGTGCCACCCTGGGGAGGATCGCCCCTTGTGAAAGTATATTGAAAAATATTTACATTAATTATTCCTAAAAATATTTAATATATTTCAATATAAAATATGAATGTCAATGTTTATTGCAAACCTAGAGCTATTCAAATAAAATGTTACAGTAACTCAATAAATTAAACAAGTATATATTTTCATGTTATTTAATGAACATTTAAATGAGTTAATGTGCTGTAACATTTAATATAAATAGTTCTAGTTCTAATGTCTCTCCATTTGTGTGTGTGTGTGTGTGTGTATATATATATATATATATATATATTTATACATATATGTGTATATATATATATATATGTATATTACAGATGTAGCTTGTAAATACTAATGATATTTCTCTTTTGTGGGTGTGTGTTTGTAATATCCTCTCCCTCCCTAAACTCCTTCTTATGTTTCCCTAAAGCTCTTACATGTTGTACTAATGTGGAGAAGTGTGGCTCAATGGTTAGAGCGGCAGACCCTGAAGCAGAGATCTGGCTCAAGACCAGGGTTCAAGTCCCGCTTCGGCAGGTCTTGGGCTAGTGCGAAATAATCATGTGTGACTTTAACCAAACTAATAAAGATTGTACGGGGACAAAATGTGCCCTCAGAGTAGTTTGCCATCATTTATATGCGTGCTTTGTATAACGTGGTGTATTAGAATTGCACTAATCCGACATAATCATAAACGTGTGCTATGATTTCCTTATTTGAAATGTTTTAGCTTAGCATTACTTTAGCGGAGGCTTTGGCCTAGTTGCCTGGTCTCACGGTTTAGATGCTCGTATTTTTCCACTGTGCTAATAAACGTGTATTTTTGCTTGGAGCTGTACTTTTCCACAGAAACTGTTCACATGCTTATCTTAAGGTTTCGTGCCAGACTGGCATATTTTCTCCTTACTCCAAGGTCGATCTGCAGGTGCGGACAATGGAAGCTCTGAAAGTAAGCTAATTGGTATACTATGTTGCAACTTGCGTACCCATCTCCAAGGATAATGTATGATTAAGTAGAAGCTTGAGAACTGTCGTTTTTGATTGGTCAATTTGAAGCTAACCTATGAACCCTCCAATGGAGACCCTACTGGATTCGAACTGTTGTCTATAAAAAACAGGTACACGAGGAGAAATTACGGCCATTATTGGACAGCCCGCCATTTTGACTTCGTAGCTATTATGGCCCACTTTGCTGCGACGCCATTTTGAGAGACTTTGATGCTTTCTCTAATCGAGAGAAAGAGACTAAATGATTCTTGCCCTAGAGACTTTAACTTTGATTTGTCCCTTTGCATGAAGTAGTAGTTTGCCTTGCCGCCGTGAGGCAATTGCCCCGTCCATCCCTGCCCCTTTGCCCCGTCTCATGCTGAGCAAGAAACGGTACCCATGATGACCGAAGAACGGTACCTGTGAGACGAAGACTTCCTTGTATGCTGATCGTAATTGGTAAATATGAAAGGAAATTGTAAAATTGCATTGTGTTTCTTTTAGGTAACCAACTGCTGATTTTGATAAGGTCCCTAGTTAGGAGTTTTTTCTAAATCAATGTTGCTAAATTGTTTTTTTTGCATGAAGTCCCACATGCAGATGCTAATTTGAGGTTAGACGAGGATTCCATATGTTGCACGATGCAATTTGAGATCTTGTTATGCTGACTAAATGTATGCCATTAGTTCATTACAGATTATCGTATTAGTGATTTGCATTGCCATTATCGAATGCCTTGTGATTCAAATGCTACATAGATTACACTTGTTTCGCCGTTATGGACAGCTATTAATGTTCATATATGTTTATCATTTTGTGTTGAGACACATCTATATTGTGCTAGCTTTGTTAATATAGGGAAATAAAATTCACTAACTTTGAATAAACTGGTGTGGTTATTCCTGACTGAAAGGTCAGGGTTCGCCGAAATGTATTCTGGATTAATTGTTAAGTGTTATGTTGAGCAGGGTATTGCTTATGTACGTTATTGATTATTGATTTTGATGAAATTGATCGATTAAGAGTACAGAGAGTTCCCACTTAGTCAAAAGATTCATCGGCCTAAAGAGCGTCCGAACACAGGTAAATTATTACTACGGACCGCTCTATCAGTAGATGGTAGCAGAGGACGGTTACGTCTTTTGGGACCCTGTACTCTTAAAGTACATGGTGTTGAATTAACGGTGACGCATTTTGAGACCCCACTTGAGAAGTTGAATTAGATTTTTCTTGGATAAAACTGATTGACAGAATGATGATGGGCTAGGTCCACCGTGACTTTCCCGGGATCTCGGAGCCTTGCGAATGGAGAGAACGGAGGTGTGGAAACAGCGTTGGCGGTACTAGTGATGGTATGAGTGAAGTTAGGGTTTTGCGCTTGCACAGCTTATTGCCGCAGGGTGTGTGAAAAGGTTGCGAGGATCTTTCTTTTTAGAGGATAGCGGAGGTGCGACTCCGAGTGTAGAAGTAGTGAAGTCGTCGAACTTCATAGAAATAGCGGAGGTGCCGCTCCGAGTGTGAGAGTAGGGAAGTCGTCGAACTTCATGTGCGTGTGGCGCTTTGTGCATAAAAAGGTCCACGTGGTTGTTGTTGTTGAGACGGGCCCTGCGAGGTCAAGAGACTCCGGAGTATGTTGATCCATGTTGTGATCTGGGCGGTTTAGTAGGTTGATCGGGCGTGGTCAACGAGTTAGTACGTGTGTTAGGGAGTGAAAGAAACTTCGACTTCGGGCTTTGACAAGATTCTAAAGTGCACTAGAACAGATCATTGACAAGTTGAGAGTAGGTCTGCGGGTCAGATTTGCTTGCGAATGTGGGGACTGAGAAAGACGGAATAGCGGCCGAGGCTAGTGAAAGGTCCCTAAGGTCCTGAAGCGATTGTGTTACCCTTCCTGTAGTAAGCCGACAGATCTGTTTTATTTTTGGTAGCTCGCGATACATGCAAGAAGTTGTTACGAGAGGAGCTGAGTGAAGGAAGACTAGCCGCGAGGCTTTGTCAGCCGCAGTGTGTGTGAGTGTGACGTCACTAAGAGCCGCGCTGGGATAGGTTGGTTGTAGAGAAGGGTCGCGCACGGATTGGACGCAGTCCGTGGGGCTCGATTGGAAGAGGAAAGGCAGGTGAAGAGTATTCCGGGAATTAAAGTCACCTATTGATTACAAACTTTGTGAAATAAAAGACGAGAAAATGAAATTCTTTAAAGCATTCAGGAGCGCGATGAAAGGGGAGTCTTACATTAAAGCGAGCGTGGGAGAGGAGACGCCGCCCGAAGGTACACCAGCTTACATTGTAATGGAAGAGAAGGGGGTAGCTCCGTGCCTTTGGCTAAAGCAATGGCACAAACTGACAGAGAAACATGGGAGCGTAGCGTTCCCGATACATGGGACATTCAATATAAGGATTCTAGAGAATTTGAGATTCACGATGTACGACATGAAGGTGCCTCCAAGGCCAGCACAGTTTGAGGCTCTAGCGATTTGGGAACTAATGGCCAGACAGCAACAGCAAAAGAAGTTCGAGACCAGAATGAGGAAGGTAGAAAAGACACTAGCGGACGCTAGGTGGGATAATGCACAGAAGGTGTGGAGGTCAGATGTATTGCAGGGGATAAAATTGTTCCACGCAATTACTAAGGAAGGAGAGGAGACAGGTAAGAAAGCCACCTGTAAGACAGACAGGAAGTGTTCCAAGGATAGAGAGGACGAGGAAAAGTTGAGAAGAGAAGAGGAGTTAGAGGATGAGGAGTTAATAATGCAATTGCAGAACGACCGTCCACCACCTTATGCGGAGGATGGACAAGGTCCAAGTACCAGTTCTGCCCCTCCGGCATCGGTACAGAACAGTGAAACCCAGAGTTCAGGAGCATCATCGGGACCAAAGGACACGAGTCTACTGTTCACCCCGCAGATACCGCAGGTTAGGAGAATATATCCAGATGTGCCCGTGTTGAAACCAGCAGAAAATTATCAGCCGCAGATGCCAGGGTACTACAACAGTGATAACAGTGCAGGAATGATTCTAGATCCAACCGTAAGGGGCGTACAGAATGGTTACAACCAAACAATGGGACAAGCTGAATCAACTCAGTTTATGCTGCCCCAGAAGCAGATGCAGGGAGGAAACGCACATGTTCAGATGACGGGGAGCCAGATGGGCATGCCGGCAATGATGACCCATGGTGTGGGAATGAACATGCCTCAGAACATGGGGAATGGACAGAATCCAGATGCGATATCGCTACCCATTACTGTAGGTCCACCGGTACATTTGTATAGTCAGCCTAACTTAGGTATGAGTGGTCAAGGACCAATGCTGCAGAATGGGACAGAAAGGAGGTGCATAGAAAACACCCCAGGGATAACTCCGATAGCGGCTCAGCCAACTGGGTCTGGGTCCTTGATGGAGTTTAGTCCCGTATGTGCGCAGTCAACACTGGTGAGGTCGAGCCCCCCACTGATAATACCCTTAACATCGAATACTGAAAAGTTGCCGCAACCATCAATGGCAGTCGATGTGAACGCCACGCTGATGGGGGTGAATGCGCAACAGTTGACACAGTGGTTCAACAGTCTAAACTCCACACAAAATTCAGCCAGTGGGAAAGGAGAAGACTATTTGAATAGGGTCAGGTTGAACATGGAAGCACAAGAATTGGTGGAAGGGACCATGGGTGTGAACAGGTTAGAGTCATATACGGAAGAAGAGCTGAGGTATCTATGTCCCAGGATTACGAAGGAAGTGAACAAGGTACATAAGAGTCTGCAAGAAGCAGCTGACAGAAACGGGGTTGACATAGAAAAGATGAAACACTTGAGCAGGAGCTACAGGTTAGATTTTGGGACCACAGATTTTGAACACATGAGGTCAGCAGGCATGAAGACACATCTTAGAGAACTGCTACAGAGTGCACAAGTGTGGAGGTGCTTAGACAAATGGGAAAGCAGGTGGGTAAAGAGGAAGGAAAAGAGGAGGGACAGTGCTACAGAGCACAATGAGAAAAGACCGCAGAGTAGTGATACAGTAACTATGTTACCAATGAGGGAGACAGCAGGGGGAAAATTAGTACATGTACCATGGCACAGAAGCGACATTCAGTCTTTTACGGACGATTTTCCCAAACTGAGAGAGAAACCGATTGAATGGTACCAGCAGACTGACAGGTTTGTGAAGCTTGCAAAGTGTCTCTGGGAAGACCTGAACACTCTGTTTGAGATTGTGGTTCCGGCAGATTTGTGGGAGGATTGCAAAAGAGCTGTAGGTTGGCCGACGAGTGAACCAGAGAGAGACAGTGAGACGGGCGCACCATCACCTATGGTGATGAGCTTGTACTATAAGGTGATTGAGCATTTGAAAACGAAGGTACCTGCGAAAAACGTGGATTGGCAGAAGATTGATCGAACTGCCCAAGAGGCTAAAGAGTCGATTCATAGTTATTATGAGAGGTTGTTGAAGGCGTTCAAGAATTACAGTGGCACGGAAACAATTGAGGCGAAGGACATGCTCCATTTTGTCTTCAGATTTGTGGAAGGGCTGAGGCCAGAGATAAGTCAGATGATAAAGTCGCATTTGATTTGTTGGCAATCGAAACCGATTGATGAGGTGTTGAATTATGCGAAATACTGTAGCGACAAAATAGAAGTGAAACAGAAAAAGTTGAAAGAGAAGGTGATGATGATGCAGCTTAAGGCAGCTCAAACAGGTTTACAAGGTTTGCAAGGGATGCAAGAGTTCCAACAGCAGGTACCGCAACCGCAGTTGCAGTTGCAGGGAAACATGGCGTTTCAGCCACAGGCCAGAGGCAGAGGAGGTTTTGTGAATAATGGTCCGGATTTGAACACTGTTGTGACGGGTGTGCAGGCAATGAAGAAGGTGATGCCGTGTCACGTGTGCGGAATTGTAGGTCATTGGAAACGCGAGTGCCCGATGGTGGTGCAGGAAGGTGCAGGTGCAGGTGTTGGTCAGCAAAACAATGATGTCAATGCATTTCAGACAATGAGGGGAACGAAACTGAGAGGTCCAAGCCCAAATTTTCAGACCGTAAATCAATTGCAGGGATTACAACCTATGCAGCCGCAGCAGATGCAGATGCCTCGTATGCAGATGACGCAAATGCAGCCAATGCAACAGCAGTTACCTATGGTACCTAATCAGCAAATGCAAATACCCTTGGCACCAATGAGTCAGCAGCAAGTGATGGTTCCTCCACAGGTATCGGGTCAGGTAATGAGCACAAATGGCACCGTACAACAGTTCCCATTACATAGTGAGAGTGGAATAAACAACGTATGGGAGAGTGAAAGTTCAGGAGAAGAAGGAGATTGTGTGCTTGCGGCATCCTTGGAAGTTGATCAAAGGGGTCCGTACGTAGAGGGAAGAGTAATGGGGCATCGTGTCTCATTCTTGGTTGACACGGGAGCCACACGTTCAACTGTTAAGAGCAGTGAAGTACCAAATTTGCCACTCTCAGGGAGAACAGTTCAAGTGGTGGGAGTAGCAAACAGACATCTGACGAACCCAATAACAGATCCGGTACCAGTCAGCATCGGTAACTATCAAGGGGTACATCAGTTTGTGGTATGTGACTCAAGCCCGATAGCACTGTTAGGGAGAGACCTATTGTGCAAGTTGGGTTGTTCGATCATGTGTTCGAACGAAGGAATAACAATCCAGACGAGTAGTGACGGGGAAGAAGAGGACAGTGTAGAGGGGGATGAGGTGGAAACTGTCGATGAAGAGTATCCTCTGATTTGTCTTTTCCCGATGATAACTGAAGAGGATATCCCAGCTGAATTACGGGAAACAGTCGGAAAGGAAGTGTGGGATATGACAGGGAAAGAGGTGGGATTGATGAAAGGAGTGGAACCAGTGAAAGTGGCTGTAAAGCCCAATGCAATCTTTCCCCAGACCCCACAATACCACATGCCACAAGATACCCTCATGAAACTTGCCCAACTCATTGATGAATTTGTAAAGCAGGGGGTACTGAAAGAAGTGTTAAGCAGTCCATGTAATTCACCAATAATGGGACTAATAAAGCCGAGTGGAAAGGTCCGACTCATACAGGACTTGAGGAAAATAAATGACATCATAGTCAAGTGCTGCCCTGTCGTACCGAATCCAGCTGTGATAATGTTTCAAATTCCTTGCGATGCTGAATGGTTCTCAGTCATCGATTTGTCACAAGCGTTCTTCTCGGTGCCTCTTCATGAGGACAGCCAATTCCTCTTTTGTTTCAAATTCCTAGACAGAGTATACAGTTGGTGTCGAATTCCTCAAGGGTTTTCTGAGTCACCGTCAATCTTCAATCAGATTCTAAAGAAAGATTTGGAAGAATTAGAATTGCCATTCGAGTCAACCCTAGTACAGTACATTGATGATTTACTGGTTGCATCAAAGACAGAAAGTGGCTGCACAGCCGATACCATTGCTCTGTTGAACCATTTAGGGAGGAATGGACATAAGGTGTCTCCTACCAAATTGTAGTTCTGTCAGAAGAAAGTGAAATACTTGGGTCACCAGATAGAGAAGGGGTCAAGGAAAATAATGAAGGAAAGAATAACGTGTGTACTTCAAATGAGTCCACCAAAGACGAGAAGGGAAGTGAGGAAATTTTTGGGAATGGTGGGATACTGTCGCCAGTGGATTCCCAACTTCTCGACTCTAGCGAAGCCTCTACTGAAATTGATTCAGAAGGATGCCTTGGATCAGATTGAACTGAAAGGAGATGAGATGGATGCTTTTGTTGAATTGAAAGAATGCATGTGTAGGGCTCCAGCATTAGGTATGCCTGACTACACAAAGCCTTTCACATTGTTTTGTCATGAACGTGATGCATGTTCTCTGTCTGTCTTGACCCAAGCCCATGGTGGCGTAAACAGACCAGTAGCGTATTTTTCAGCTACTTTGGATCCGGTCGCAGCAGCACTCCCAGGGTGTTTGCGAGCCGTAGCAGCAGTTGGTATCAGCCTCACTCAGAGTGAAGGAATAGTGATGGGACATCCAGTAACAGTCATGGTCCCTCACTCAGTCGAGATACTTTTGACCCGCTCCCGAACGCAACACATGACTGGAGCAAGACTCACAAGGTATGAAACGATAATTCTGGGCTCACCGAATGTGCAGCTGAAAAGGTCCACTACGTTGAATACAGCAACCTTGCTCCCTGGAGAAAATGCTGAAATTGAGAACGCTGAAGACGTCGAGCATGACTGCCTTCAGGTGACTGAATTTTGCACAAAACCTCGACCGGACATCAAGGATACTAAGCTTGATGAAAACGACCAAATTCTTTTTGTTGATGGTTCATGTCTAAGAGACGGGATGGGGATTTTGAAAGCAGGATATGCTGTATGTACTGTGACAGGGGTCTTGGAAGCGGGATGGCTTCAAGGAGTCTATTCTGCACAAGTAGCAGAACTTGTAGCCCTTACCAGAGCATGTCAACTGTCTGCATTGATGAAAGTCACCATTTACACGGATAGTCAATACGGGTTTGGGATTGTGCATGACTTTGGACAGCTATGGTCACAGAGAGGTTTCCTGACTTCTTCAGGATCCCCAGTGAAGAACGGGGAGAGGATAAGGGAATTGTTACACGCCATTCAAGTGCCAGCCGAAGTTGCAGTGGTAAAGTGTAGTGCTCATACGAAAGGACAGGACTATGTTTCTCTGGGCAATGCATATGCGGATCAAGTCGCAAGATTTTGTGCCTTGAACTGTATATTACTCAGGGATGATTGGAACACGATAAATGAGCCAGAACTCAAACCAGCTGAAGCATTTGCCTTGAAGGTTGTAGATACAATAGATGAACTAAAAGCATTACAAAATAATGTCAGGGAGGATGAAAGAGATTCCTGGATTAAATCACAATGTATAAAGAGACAAGACGAATTATGGGTTTCATATGAGGGAAAATTTGTTTTGCCAAACAGTCTCTTATCACAGCTTGCGCGGTTCTATCATGGGCAGGCTCACCTAGGGAGAGATGCCATGATAAGATTGTTCAAAACTGATTGGTTTAACCCCAGATTTCGTCAAGCTGCAGAAGCAGTTTGCCATCGATGTGTCACTTGCCAGCAGATGAACCCAGGAAAGGGAACAGTTGTGAACGCGAGCCACATTGGTAGGGCAAGCGGGCCTTTTAGTCGAATGCAGATGGATTTCATTGAGATGCCTGTGCATGGGGGTCTGAAATATGTGTTGGTGATTGTGTGCATTTTTAGTCACTGGATTGAGGCATACCCCACACGTAGAAATGACAGCCTTACAGTTGCGAAGCTATTGTTGAGGGAGTTGATACCACGTTTCGGATTCCCGATCTCTTTAGAATCAGATAGGGGAAGTCACTTCAATAACGAGGTGATAAAGTTACTTTGCGAAGCGCTGAACATTGAGCAAAAGCTGCACTGTAGCTATCGCCCTGAAGCCTCAGGACTGGTGGAGCAGATGAATGGTACGCTGAAATCGAGAATGGCGAAAATATGTGCATCGACAAATTTGAAATGGCCTGACGCGTTGCCCTTAGTGCTAATGTCAATGAGAAACACTCCTGATAGAAAGACTGGATTGTCTCCGCATGAAATTCTCATGGGCAGGGCTATGAGACTTCCTGCAGTTCCCGCAAACGCGCTTT
The DNA here is from genome assembly GCF_031143425.1 of Pleurodeles waltl. Lineage (NCBI taxonomy): Eukaryota > Metazoa > Chordata > Amphibia > Caudata > Salamandridae > Pleurodeles > Pleurodeles waltl. The sequence continues at coordinate 63,863,127 of NC_090446.1, read as the reverse complement.
TGAATATTACAGATGATATGGTGTTAGATTACTGCAAAGGACTGGCTGACGTGGTTCGCTCTTTCTCTCACCAGGTGGAAGCGACCACCTTGCCACCGATCCAAGGTCCAGGACACGCACTGAAAGCAGGTGACTGGGTCGTGGTAAAGAAGCACGTGAGAAAGTCGTGTCTGGAACCCCGTTGGAAAGGCCCTTTCCAAGTGATCCTGACGACAACTACCGCTGTGAAGTGTGCGGGGGTTCCCAACTGGATTCACGCCAGTCACACAAAGAAGGTGTTGTGTCCTACAGATGAGGAAGTTGAAGCGCTGAGACTGCCAGTGCCTGATAAAACAGTGCTGAGCGCTGGGACAGAGCAAAACCGAACTGAAAGCGAACAGGCAGAAACTGGAGAAAAAGAGATATTCTCTGAAGACGAAGACACCAACTCGCTTGGGGAAGACCAAGGAGAAAGTTCAGACAGCAACGCAGAAGCTGAAGGTGACAAACAACCTGAAGCAGTTGAGGGTAGCAAAAAGCCTGAAGCAGCTGAAGGTGACAAGGAGCCTGAAGCAGCTGAAAGTGATAAAGAGCCTGAAGAAAATAACAGTGACGAAGGGCTCGAAAAAGGTGAAAAGGCAGGAGAGCCTGATCAGAGGAGGGCTTTCCCAGAAGCAGACGATACAGAAAAAGAAAAGGAGAACGTGATTGATTCCCCAGAAGGAGGGAACGAGGCAGAACAGAACGAAAAGGTTCAAGCTCCCACAGAAAAGATTGCAGGTCCATCAAATGGACACGGGGCAAAGAGAAGACTAAGTATCTCACCAATAAAAGAAAGGGGTAAAGAAAATTTGCACGAAGGGGGAAGGCCAAAAGTGAAAGAGAAAAGAAAGGAAGTGACTGTCGTGGAACAATCGTCAAGTGAGGAAAAAGACTTGACAAAAGAGGAAAGTGCCAGCGAGGCAGAGTCGAAAAGAGAAGCAAAATTGAAAAGGAAAAGGATACCAAACAGGAGATATTCCGGTCCTGAATGGGCATATGCAGTCAATGACGATTGGACTGACGAGTTTGTATCTCTAAGCATCGAGAACGAAGAAGAAGAAGAGATACCAATAGAAAAGAAAAGTTTCATAGACTCTGTCGATTGAAAGAGTAATAAATGATATTGCTTGCTACAATCTAACGTGAAAGAAACAACCAGCTGAGACATTGCTAAACAGGATGAGACTTGCTAAACTGATAAAGACTGAGAGATTGCCGAATTGAGACAAATGCTGCTAACCGATAAGTGACTGGCCTTTTGAAGAAGACGGTGTGAACATTGCGCTCGTTCAGCTTTGTAACTGAATTACTAAATAGCTTCATTTATAGGTGCTTCTAGCTCTCTGATTCTATACAGATCATGACTAGGTACGCTACGCAAAATAATAGAAAGAAATATTGTAAATATGTGTGTATAGGCTTGGTAATTACATGTGTAATAATAATAATGGCAATTGTGCTTGGAATGCATGGAAAGGGTGAGAGTGAGAATATTGAGGCTTCTACTATTGCTCCTGTTACTGCCACTGAACTAACCCCATTGAAAAGACTGGCATTGGATGAGAGACTCTTGCACGATAAGAAAGAGCTTTCGTATAACGTTTTCTATCGCTTGCTAACAGAGTATGTTGAGACTATGGATGCAAAAGATTGTTATGTGTGTACACAGATACCGACATCAGTAAAGGAAGGGGTAACTTATCACCACATGCCTCTTACATATGGGATTACATGTAGTATAGTAATGTCTAGGTTTTATGGCCAAACTAACATACAGTATTTTTACTCGAATTATGATGTTACCTTTGCTTATGTTCCTATAATAGCGCAGCTTAGCCAGACTGCTAAAGATTGGGATGCTAAGATAATGAGGGAATTTTTCGAGCCAATGCAACCTTTTGAAACGGCTCATGCTCATAGGGAGAACCTTACTTGCTCAGTCTCTGCTGTAGAAATAAGCTTTTTAGATCGCACAGATGATAGAAGGGCACAGATGAAGGCGAAATTAGAAAAAGAGCTGCATAAGAGGACTTCAGTAGATAACTATGATTTTGCTGCTATAAAGACACAAGGGAAAATAGCTTTAGATGCTTGGCATGTAGGAAAATTTTGTATATATCGAGGAGAATCTTATTATGATAATATTTTTGTAGGAGCAAGTGAGTGTAAACATACGTTTATTTTTAAGGCCAAATGGACATTCATGATGAACGGACTTGACCCTGTCATTCCAGGAGTATATTACATTTGTGGGCATAATGCCTATTATCGTCTTCCAAAGGGATGGTGGGGGAGATGTTATTTGGGTATAGTGTTCCCAAAGGTTTATCAACTGGATGACGTATCGATGATTCAAAAGACATCTGGATCCCATCGTATCCAGAAAAGAGAGACCGCAGCTGCTGTGGTAGGAGATATATTTGGAGCCATGATTCCTTCATTGGGAGTTGTGTTGAATTCCATTAAGATACAAAAGTTGTCTACTATAGTGGATAACATGTTGACAAAGTTTTCAGGTGCTATAATCCTGATAGATGCTGAACTTGCAGCGGAAAGAGCTATGACTCTTCAAAATAGGCTTGCTTTAGACATTCTTTTAGCAAAGGATGGAGGCGTTTGCAAAATGCTTGGTACACGACACTGTTGTACCTATATACCCGACAATAGTGTGAAAATTAAAACTATGCTTGCTAATCTAACAAAAGAAAGTGCAGATTTGAAGGAATTGAAAGAACCAGGAGTGTGGGAGAAGGTTGGAAAAGGACTTGCTTCAGTGGGACATTGGATTGGGGGAATTTGGAATGGAATATTATTGAAAATAATAGAAGGAATATTAATAGTAATAATTTGTGTGTTTGGAATTTGGGGAATAAAAAGGGGAATAATAATGATTATGGAAAGAATTAAAAGAAGAAAAGAAGAGAAAATTATGAAAAGAATGGCAGAAGAATACAAAGCGCAAACTAGGGGAACTAAAAGGAAAAGGGAACTGACAGAATTTTAATGGAATAAAATTTGTGGGCATGATTTGTGTGATGACAAGTAGTCATCAGAGGAGGGATTGATGAAGCAGAAAATGAAGGTTTTGATTTATTAACGAGTAAACGTAGTGCGGAATAATCATGTGTGACTTTAACCAAACTAATAAAGATTGTACGGGGACAAAATGTGCCCTCAGAGTAGTTTGCCATCATTTATATGCGTGCTTTGTATAACGTGGTGTATTAGAATTGCACTAATCCGACATAATCATAAACGTGTGCTATGATTTGCTTATTTGAAATGTTTTAGCTTAGCATTACTTTAGCGGAGGCTTTGGCCTAGTTGCCTGGTCTCACGGTTTAGATGCTCGTATTTTTCCACTGTGCTAATAAACGTGTATTTTTGCTTGGAGCTGTACTTTTCCACAGAAACTGTTCACATGCTTATCTTAAGGTTTCGTGCCAGACTGGCATATTTTCTCCTTACTCCAAGGTCGATCTGCAGGTGCGGACAATGGAAGCTCTGAAAGTAAGCTAACTGGTATACTATGTTGCAACTTGCGTACCCATCTCCAAGGATAATGTATGCTTAAGTAGAAGCTTGAGAACTGTCGTTTTTGATTGGTCAATTTGAAGCTAACCTATGAACCCTCCAATGGAGACCCTACTGGATTCGAACTGTTGTCTATAAAAACCAGGTACACGAGGAGAAATTATGGCCATTATTGGACAGCCCGCCATTTTGACTTCGTAGCTATTATGGCCCACTTTGCTGCGACGCCATTTTGAGAGACTTTGATGCTTTCTCTAATCGAGAGAAAGAGACTAAATGATTCTTGCCCTAGAGACTTTAACTTTGATTTGTCCCTTTGCATGAAGTAGTAGTTTACCTTGCCGCCGTGAGGCAATTGCCCCGTCCATCCCTGCCCCTTTGCCCCGTCTCATGCTGAGCAAGAAACGGTACCCATGATAACCGAAGAACGTTACCTGTGAGACGAAGACTTCCTTGTATGCTGATCGTAATTGGTAAATATGAAAGGAAATTGTAAAATTGCATTGTGTTTCTTTTAGGTAACCAACTGCTGATTTTGATAAGGTCCCTAGTTAGGAGTTTTTTCTAAATCAATGTTGCTAAATTGTTTTTTTTGCATGAAGTCCCACATGCAGATGCTAATTTGAGGTTAGACGAGGATTCCATATGTTGCACGATGCAATTTGAGATCTTGTTATGCTGACTAAATGTATGCCATTAGTTCATTACAGATTATCGTATTAGTGATTTGCATTGCCATTATCGAATGCCTTGTGATTCAAATGCTACATAGATTACACTTGTTTCGCCGTTATGGACAGCTATTAATGTTCATATATGTTTATCATTTTGTGTTGAGACACATCTATATTGTGCTAGCTTTGTTAATATAGGGAAATAAAATTCACTAACTTTGAATAAACTGGTGTGGTTATTCCTGACTGAAAGGTCAGGGTTCGCCGAAATGTATTCTGGATTAATTGTTAAGTGTTATGTTGAGCAGGGTATTGCTTATGTACGTTATTGATTATTGATTTTGATGAAATTGATCAATTAAGAGTACAGAGAGTTCCCACTTAGTCAAAAGATTCATCGGCCTAAAGAGCGTCCGAACACAGGTAAATTATTACTACGGACCGCTCTATCAGGCTCAATTCCCCTTGACCAGATAATTCTCGTCTCTGTGCCTAATCTAATTCATGGGTCCAACTCTGGGCAATAGCTTGCTTAATCGCCACAACGGCCCCAAAAGCGCTTGGATGCCTGGCTTCACCCTGGGGGTGCTCAGGAGTGGGCGCCTCACAGGGAAAAGCCAGGAGGGGTTCCATAGCGGTATGAGTACAGCGCCTTGAGACCCTAACGGGTGAGTAGTGCGCTATACAAGTGCTAATTTACATTTTACTAACCATTTCCTATTTTCCAGCCACTTCCTCTTTTCCCTCCAAAATTTACTACTAAAGCGTAGATTTACAATTGAGGAGATCTCTGTCACTGTGGCAGAGATTTCTCCACTGAAAAGATAGGAGAGGCTGAGATCCCTGGCTGAGGGATATTGAATTGCATTTTTTAGTACATGAGCGGAGTCACTTTAGTAATTTTTCACGCTTGACAAAGTGCAGTTTTTGGTTTGGTCCCCTAGGTTTATGTTATTGTTATTTTGACTGTTTTGGTGTTTTTGATCTACTAGAACAAAGAGATTTTTTTTGTAATTAAAAGAAGACACCAAAATGTCCCAATGGCAGACCCTTTGTAAACGCTGGCCCTTAATAGCGGGGACCATCTGGAAGCACCACAAGTCAACTTTCTGCACTGCCCTACACCAAAGAAAAAGGGCAGGAATGCACCATATTTATGCACTACAGTGCATTCCTATCCACTCCCATTGTGCTGGCGTGGTTTTGGCAGAAAAAGCGATGCTCCAGCAGCCAAGCCTCTCATAAATAAGCCCTGTTACCTCAAGATTTTTAGGTTTCTGTTTGCTTCATTTAGGTTCTAAACAGGCATTAAAGAGATGCCTCTTTGCCCAAACAATATTCATAAATGTGGAAATTACAAAATTAATATATAATACAATCACAGATTGTGCTGCATTATGTTTCATAATTGGCCTTTCCTAGGCACATAATTTTGTCCACCATCCTGAAAAATGTGGCCTTCATTGCTTCATAAATTCGGTCTTTGTTTATCAGGGTTATTAGAGATAAAAGATGAGAGTCCAGCCCTTGTGCTTTATTTATTGAGACAACATAATCTAGTGCATGATTTGGGTGTGCACTGAATGAAAAAGCTAAGATGGCCTTGGAGCAGGTGGGTTGCCAATAGACCAAGGTAACAGATACCCCTACTTCTGAGACATGTCTAGAGGCAGCAATTAAAGCCAGCAGTCATTGATTAAGCTAAAAGGAAGGCAAAGATCCTCAAAGTTTTAGCATGCAGTGTGGGGCATGCTGACATATTTACAACATTTAACCCCTCGGGTGCCCGGGGCAAGGTAGTTACGTCCGCTGTCGTGGCGCTCACCTCGTCCACGTATAGGTCCTCGGCAGAAGTGCTAGCACTCCCCCTTGAGGGCCTCGCACCCACCTCCCATTGACAGGGATGGAAGGGGAATCACTTAACCTTCCACCCCCACCCACCCCAACCCCCCCAGTGGCGTCTGATGACAATAGCGTACAATTGCGTGCTGGCCTCATCAGAGGCCGCCCCCACCTCGCTGAACTTCCAGCGTGGATAGGAAGAGAAATGCTTTGCATTTCTCTTCTGATCACTGGCTGGGGCGGGAGAGGCATCAAAGGAAAAGAAAGGCCTTTCCTTTCCTATGATGTCTCTCTGAGCATTTCTGCAGCCCGATTGTGAAGTGATTGGGCTGCAGAAATGCCCACTAGACACCAGGGAGTGTTTTTTTTTTATGTATATGATGAAGGGGAGCGACCCCTTGAGCAAGGGTCGCTCCACTGGGAGGCATTTTTTTAAGGCCGTTTCTGCCTATTGTAATTAGGTTGATCTGCCCCCAGGGCAATTTTTTTAATTGTTCACACGTGGGGAGCGACCCCTTAGGCTTGGGTCCCTCCCCTGGGTGGCAAATTGTCTTTAGGCCATTTCTGCCCCCTTGGGGGTAGATCAGCCTACGGGGCAGAAACCACTAGACACAGGGATTTTTTCTTTAGGACAATTTTACTCAAGGGGAGAGACCCCTTAGGCAAGGGAAACTCCGGGGGGGGGGCAAATTTATTTTAGGCCATTTACGCCCCCCTTGGGGGCAGATCAGCCTATTTGTCTTAGGCTAATCGGCCCCCAGGGGGGACAGAAACCACTTAGGCACCAGGGATTGGCGTGTGTGTTTTGATTGGGGGGACAGCCCCTTGGGCAAGGGTCACTCCCCATGGGGGCACATTATTGTGGTCCTTTTCTGCCCCCTTTAGGGGCAGATCAGCCTATTTTTGTAAGGTCCATCTGCCCCCAAAGGGGGCAGAAAGCACAACTGAGACCAGGGAAGATTTTTTTTTTTTTAAAGAGGGTGGGGTATGGCTATACCACCACCCCAAATAAATGGGGACAAAGTTGTTCTGCCCACAGGTGGGCAGATGGGGCAATTAATAGTCGGGTGGTAGCTACCAACCTGTATGGGTGTGGTTATGCCTCCACCCCAACTGAAGGGGGTAATAGTCCTTCAGCTCTCCCCACAAACACTAAAACATCTTATCCCACAGCAAGTAAGAGGACATTTGATTATTTTGTGTTTTGGTTTTACATTTGGGCCATGAGAGCTTATCTAACTCTCAAAATCATCTCACTTGGAATGGTTAGGGCTGCAATTTTTGGACTTTGGGATGTAGAAAAATCTACAAGACTTAGATACATCTGAAGAATAAACATCTGGGTGAGTCCAGGGTGGTGTGCTTCACATGCACCCCACACCATTTTCTTACCCCCTATGCCCTGCAAACCTCCAACGTTGCTTGAAGTCACACATATTTCCCACATTTTTGTGATGGAACCTTCTGGAATCTGCAGGAATACACAAAATTCCTACCACCCAGCATTGTCAGATCTATACCAATGAAATTTCTGCCCCACTTGTCAGCCTAAAAACTATTTTTTTCAAACTGCCCTTTTGGACCCCAGTTGGTTCCTTCTCATTGTTGACATGTTTTTGGCTCTTTCCTGTCCTAGGCACTTGGCCTACCTACACAAGTGAGGCATAATTTTTACCGGGTGGGTGAGAGGATTATTGGGTGGTAGGAAATTTGTGCTGGTGCGGTGATCCCATACAGAAATGTGGGGAAAATTAGATTTTTTTAGCTAAATTTGAGATTTGCTGAGGATTCTGTGTAAGAAAACACTGGAGGATCCACGCAGGTCAAACCGCCCTGGACTCCCTCAGATGTCTAGTTTTCAGGAATGTTAGGGTTTGGTCAGTTTCCCTAGATGGCTGCTGATCCCAGGACAAAAGCGCAGGTGCCTCCCTCCCCCCCAGCCCCACTGTAAAAACAGGTTGTTTGTATTTGATAATTTTGATGTGTCCACATAGTGTTTTGGGGCATTTCCTGTCACAGGCACTAGGCCTACCCACACAAGTGAGGTACCATTTCTATCGGGAGACCTGGGGAAACACTGGGTAGATTGAAGTTTGTGGCTCCCCTCAGATTCCAGAACATTCTATCACTGAAATGTGAGGAAAAAGTGTTTATTTGCCAAATGTTGAGGTTTGTAAAGAATTCTGCATAACAGAACCTAGTGAAAGTGCCACAGGTTCCCCCCTCCTATGTGTCTATTTTGCAGAAATGTCCAGGTTTGCTAGGTCTTCCTAGGTGCCGGATGAGCTAGATGCCAAAATCCACAGCTAGGCACTTTGAAAAAAAACATGTCAGATTTCAATGTGAAAATGTGATGTGTCCCTGTTGCGTTTCCTGACGCGGGCATTGAGCCTACCCATGCAAGTAAGGTACCATTTTTATCGGCAGACCTGGAGGAATACAGAATAGAAGAACAAGTGTTATTGCCCCTTGTCTTTCTCTACATTTGTTCCTTAAAATTTAACACAATGTGTAAAAAGATGACTATTTGAGGAATGTCCTATAACTCACATGCTAGGGTGGGGACCAGAGAAATCAGAGATGTGCACATAACCACTGCTTGTCAACACCTTATCTTCTGCTCATTTTAAAACTACAAAGGTTTCCTTGATACCTATTTTTCAGTCTTTATATTTCACTAACATGAATTGCTGTATACCCGGTATAAAATGAAAACCCATTGCAAGGTGCAGCTCCTTTATTGGCTCTGGATACTTAGGGTTTTGATGAACCTACAAGCCCTATATAGCCTCGCAACCAGAAGAGTCCAGCAGATGTAATGTATATTAGTTTTGAAATTCTGAAATCACCGGACAAAGTTACAGAGTAAAACGTGATAGAAATAGCTGTTTTTATCACCTCAGTTTCAGTATTGTTTTATGTTAGCTGTTATTTTCTGTAGGAAAACCTTGTAGGATCTACACAAATTACCCCTTGCTAAATTCAGAATTTTGTCTACTTTTCAGAAATGTTTAGCTGTCCAGGATCCAGCATTGATTTCATGCCTGTTTCTCTCACTAATTGGAAGGAGGGTGAATGCACAAAAAATAGTAAAAACAGGTATGTCCAAATAAAATGCCAAAATTGTGTTGAAAAATGTGGTTTTCTGATTCAACTCTGCCTGTTTCTGAAAGATGGGACAATGGTGATTTTAGCACCACAAACCCATTGTTGATGCCATTTTCAGGGGAAAAAACACAAGCCTTCTTCTGCAGCCCTTTCTTCCCATTTAAAAACAATAATAATAATTTTTTGCTATATTTTGGCTAATTTCTTGATCTCCTCCAAGGGAACCCACAAACTCTGGGTACCTCTAGAATCCCTAGGATGTTGGAAGAAAAGGATGCAAATTTGGCATGGGTAGCTAATGTGAACAAAACATTATGAGGGCCTAAGCGTGAACTGCCCCAAATAGCCAAAAAAAGGCCTGCCACCTGAGGGGGAAAAGGCCTGGCAGCGAAGGGGTTAAAGAGGTGCTGGGGTTCCTAAATTATATCCTTTTTGGACCCTGTTTGCTAACGCACCACAGATGGTAAAAGGGAGGCTAGTAGAATGGAATGGGGTTAGAGACAGTGGACCAGGAAGGGTGAGGATTCTTTAAGAGGATTCGAATAGGACCAAGCATGGTAGGACCAGTCTGGTATTTAAGGGGTGTTTAACACATAGCACTGGCAGCAGACTGAAGGGCTTTCATGCAACATGAAGAGTCCTCATGAGGAGGCTGAAGAGACAGAAGTCTCAGAAGGACTGTGGATCAGGTGGGAGCAGCTGTGAAATCTTTGGAATGATGCTCATTTCAAGAGGCATGAGGGCTGGGAAACCAGAGAGGATGGGCTCACCAAGGGGTAGGACCCGATCAGTGGAATGATGAACTAGTGCGACTCTTAAGTTTCTTTTGTTAGAGAGGTGGGTCTGTGTTTGACATCTGAGACAGGTTTTAAAATGGCTATATAATGTGACAGATTATTGTCAAGAGCACCTCTTCTGCAGCCCTTTATGAAGGGCTTTTACCCCAGATTCAAGGCCAAAGCAGGGGATCAAGGCATATGGATTGTGAGGCAGTAACACAACTTTTGTTCTACATGCTAGTCTATGCCCTGCTGGCTTCCACTTACCTTCAGATCCCAGCAGTGCAATATGTCCTTTCCTGCAGTAAAGTCATGATCAAGGCTGACGTTCTGCGTCGGGTGCTCCAGAGTGACGCTCAGCGTGAGCGACTCATTCAGGTGCGCGAGGACCACGCATGCCTTCTCTGTGTGAGTGCCATGGAGCACAGTGGGGACCAGCAGCATGTAATGCCTGAAAGGGATGCCAGGTAGACAGCATTAAAATGATCATCAATAATATTATTATAAAAATTGTAAACCTTATTAGTGTTATCATTAATAGTAGGAGTAGCAGTATTTTGGTTGCTCAAATAACAGCTGCATTATTAGGCACTACACGTAATATTTGTTATTTGTTATTACATATGGGCTCCATATGAATGCAAATTAGTGTGTGTCTGTTTTCCTTCAAAACAACAGATATGAAAACCATAACTATTCTTGCCAAGTTAACTGAATTAGTTAACCAATCACTGTGATGAACTTCAGGTCATGAGACTGAAACCTGCCAAAACCACCTAAGCCTTTCTCCTCTCCATGGTCAATAAACTGGGAGCCCTCAAACTGGATAATTGCAACATTGGTTATTTACAGCACAAATATTGAGATAACAATGTTAGCTTCAGCAAAAACTGATAAGTTGGCAACCCCTTACTGCTGGACTGTACTCCAGCCAACTAATGTGCTCTTACTTTTCAATTGATGTTAACCTTGGGGCCTCCAGGCCAACCTTGTTTGCGGGCAATGCTATGTGCCTTGAGGTAAGATATCATACAATGGGCAAGATTTATGGAAAGTGGCACTGCACTGAGGGCAGCGCAGCTTTCCCTGAGCCCCTTAGCATGCCCCTACCGCGACCATGTGTGCTCCGTATTTAAAGTACCATGGCGCAAGGTAGGGGGCAATAGCGCCATTTGTCATGACGCTATTGGTGTACTCTGCAGGAGTAGTGCCAAAATATTGGTGCTACTCCTACAGAGTACATAGGGGCCCATTTTAAAGAATGTAAGCCCCCTTTTAACGCCTGCTCTTGAGCAGGCTGTAAAAGTGCCATACAAAGTGGCACAAGGAAATCTCATAGATATCCTTACGTCATTTTTCCGGCTCCCCTAACAGGGGAACGCCCCCTTTGCATACATTATTCCTGGTGCAGGCATAATGTAGCTCAAAGGGTTACAGAGTGGGGCAATGCATGCTTGTTCTCTACCACTGTGGAATCACCAAGAAGGAATCTAACGTTTTGGCTGCCTTACGGGCCAACCAACCAGCCCTTTCCTACTAGAGAAGCCACCTAGGAGGATAGGAATGAAGACATGAAGACCATCAACAGCTCAGTCGAGTTGGCCTACATCGAAAGCCTAATATGGAATGGGATGGGGGAAGTACTTCAGGAGGCTTATGAGTGACCACACTGCAGCCCTCCAAGCTTATCAACAAATGTCCTTACTGGGTATTACTTTCGCTTAGCGCTTCACCCAATGCCACAGTGTCCCTAAAGCTTCATGTCCCCCATAAAACGTAGCCTCACCTGCCCCCCCCACTAATAGGCCTCGTAGTTCCCAGCCACCAGCCTGTGCTTGGACTATGACTAAACTTTCCAGCATGAGGTTGCCCTAAGGGGAGCGCAGAGTGCTCTCCTCACATGCAAAATCCGTGCCCTCCACTCTCAGCCAAAGCAAACATTGCTCCACAGCTGCCTTGGCCAAACCTATAGTCAGGTGGGCTGAGGCTGGCAGTACAATGTTGTGTGTGGGTAGGTGGTGTCAGACAGGGGCGGGAGGTCAGACTGGGAGGGGCTGCAGAGAGGTCTCACATGTGTACTCTCTGGAGGGCAATGAGGACAGGTGCTGTTTCAAAAAGAAAGAGGCAATCTCAGGTTCGTTTTCCTCTTAAAACGCATGGGGGGCATTTAAAGGTCCACAGACTGGAGCATTCGCTGTAAAACGGTTGATGTGCAGTTTTAGCAAACTCCTTGTGCCACTGCCCCAGTCTACCACACCGGGAGATAACCCTCACCCAGCAGGCCGTCCACCTCAGCATCGCCAAGTCACAAATGCAGTTTCTCCCCATGCGTAGGGTGAGGCAAGCAACATGAGTTTAACTGACATGCAAGATGTGTCAGTCTGAGGTACTGAAATCACACAGTAGAACCCATGCGCACCGAGAAAACTCTCAGCGCGCCAAGACCTTTGTTATGTCCCATCAAGCATGGCACCTACTTGGCAAAGAATCAGTGCCTCCCATGGAGCCACAGAGTCCTCACTCCTGAACACTCATAGATCCCTACTGGGTCCCTGGAGATCTTATAATCCTACAGGGTAGTGTTCTGCCAGGTGAGCAGAGGTCACAGCCACCTGGCAGGATCCCTGGCACAATTTAAATGAGATCTAATTTGTCCACATCAGTGATACAATACATATGTGATGCTGTTTTCTTCATTAGATCTTGAATATTTGGTGTTGTGTGTTTCTGTTATGAACTACATTTGTGTTGTGTTGTTGGACCTACTACCCTTAGTGTATAGGTAATGCTGTGTAACATGCAGCATCTCCATTAATTTGCTGTGAACCGTGTGCCACAAAGTGGGAAGCCGAATGAACTCCTGAACATGTTTGACATCAGCGCCAAATGCGTAGTTGAAGCTGTGAAGTCTATCTTTGCAAACTGAAGCCTTCTATTGTGGTGTCATGCATGCACCACACGATCTATTACTTGTGACTATATGATGCTGTGTGACAAAGACCATGAACAGGGTAGAGATTAGTGATTTATTTCAGACTCTGTGTGGCCAGTCACAAAGAATGTAGACTTTATTTTGGGAAAGATGTCTTTGGCCATGTTTGGAATACCAGCCTACACATCCTCCTTCCTAGGTGCCTCAATGAAGCCTAGTAGGCGGAGGAGACCACAAACCAACCCATTTTTTTAGGGAGCGCAGGAACCACTCAGTAATGTGCTGTTGCTTGTCTCTAAGGCAGTGGGAACAGAGTCAAGCCGTCTGGGTTGTAAACCACAAAACACCTACATCAGGAACCAGCCCATCTTCAAACTCCCAATATAGACTGCAGCTCCATTGCCCGAAGAAGGTTGTCCTCATCCTTGCACCATTTAAACCATGTTGTAGCCCATTCAGGTCCAGCGATATTGTGACAGAGCTCAGGGCATGAGCTATATGTGACAGAACTCAGAGCATGGGCTCTAAGTGACACAGCTCAGTGCATGAGCTCTATGTGACACAGCTCTGTGCACGAGCTTTATGTGACACAGCTCAGTGCATGAGCTCTATGTGACACAGCTCAGGGCATGAGCTCTATGTGACACAGCTCAGTGCACAAGCTTTATGTGATACAGCTCTGTGCACAAGCTTTATGTGACACAGCTCGGTGCACAAGCTCTATGTGACACAGCTCAGGGTACGAGCCCTATGTGACACAGCTCAGTGCACAAGCTTTATGTGACACAGCTCGGTGCACAAGCTTTATGTAACACAGCTCGGTGCACGAGCTCTATGTGACACAGCTCAGGGTACGAGCCCTATGTGACACAGCTCAGTGCACAAGCTTTATGTAACACAGCTTGGTGCACGAGCTCTATGTGACACAGCTCAGGGTACGAGCCCTATGTGACACAGCTCAGTGCACAAGCTTTATGTGACACAGCTCGTGCACAAGCTTTATATGACACAGCTTATGTGACACAGCTCAGGGAATGAGCTCTAAGTGACACAGCTCGGTGCACGAGCTCTATGTGACACAGCTCAGGGCATGAACTCTGTGTGACACAGCTCAGTGCATGTGCTCTATGTGCACAGCTCAGGGCATGAGATCTACGTTACACAGCTCAGGGCATGAGTTCAATGTGATGCAGCTCAGTGCACAAGCTGTATGTGACAGAGCTGAGTGCATGAGCTCTATGTGACACAGCTCAGTGCATGAGCTCTGTGTGACACAGCTCGGTGCATGAGCTCTTTGTGACACAGCTCAGTGCATGAGCTCTAGGAGACACAGCTCAGTGCATGAGCTCTGTGTGACACAGCTCAGTGCATGAATGAGCTCTGTGTGCCACAGCTCAGTGCATGAGCTCTATGTGACACAGCTCAGTGCATGAGCTCAGTGTGACACAGCTCAGTGCATGAGCTCTGTGTGACACAGCTCAGTGCATGAGCTCTAGGAGACACAGCTCAGTGCATGAGCTCTATGTGACACAGCTCAGTGCATGAGCTCTAGGAGACAGCTCAGTGCATGAGCTTTAGGAGACACAGCTCAGTGCATGAGCTCTATGTGACACAGCTCAGTGCATGAGCTCTAGGAGACACATTCAGTGCATGAGCTCTATGTGACACAGCTCAGTGCATGAGCTCAGTGTGACACAGCTTGGAGCATGGGCTCTAGATGACAAGATGAAATAGGGCTGATTTAGGTTTTGGCAGACGGGTTACTCCATCTCAACGGTAACAGATATCCCGTCCACTGAAATATAAATCCCATTATATCCTATGGGCTTTATATTTCGGCGGACATGATCTCCGTCACTGTTGTGACAGAGTAACCCCCCTGTATTAAACTAAGGGCCTATTTTGGAGTTTGGGGAGGGGGTTTTACTCCTTCACAAAGGTAACAGATATCCCGTCTGCCATATTACAATCCCATTATTTCCAATGGAAATCATGATACGGCAGGCGGGGTATCCTACACTAGAGACTGAGTAACATGTCCATCAAACTCTAAATCCGGCCCAGAGTTCAGGACACTGAAGTAGCTCAGAGCGTGACCTCCAAAGTGACACAGCATGGAGCGTGTGCTCAGAGAATCAGCTCTTATCCAGACAGGTCGGACCATGAGCTGCGGGTGACACAGCTCGGACCATCAACTCTCATTCACTCATATTGGAGCATGAGCTCTATGTAACACAGCTGAGAAGCTCGGCTCTGATTCACACAGGTTGGAGCATGAGCTCACACAGCTCACAGCAGCAGCATCTCTTATTCACACAGGTTGGAGCATCACCAGCAAATGACACAGCTGAGAGCATCAGTTGTTATCCACACAGGTCGGAGCATGAGCTGCAGGTGACACAGCTTGGAGCATCAGGTCTCATTCACTCATATTAGAGAATGAGCTCTATGTAACGCAGCTCAGAGCATCAGTTCTCAGTCACACATGGAGCATGAGCTCTATGTGACACAGCTCAGGGCATCAGTTCTCAGTCACACATGGAGCATGCGCTCTATGTGACACAGCTCAGAGCGTCAGCTTTTATTCACACAGGTTGGAGAGTGATCTGCAGGTGACAGCTTGGAGCATCATGTCTCATTCACTCATATTGAAGCATGAGCTCTATGTAACACAGCTCAGAGCATCAGTTCTCAGTCACACATGGAGCATGCGCTCTATGTGACACATCTCAGAGCGTCAGCTTTTATTCACACAGGTTGGAGAATGAGCTGCAGGTGACATCACGGAGCATCAGTTCTCCGTCACACATGGAGCATGAGCTCAATGTGACACAGCTCAGAGGTTCAACTCTCATTCACACAGGTTGGAGAATGAGCTGCAGGTGACATAGCTCGGAGCATGCGCTCTTGTTCACACAGGTTGGAGCTTGAGCTGTATATGACACAGCTCAGGGCATCGGCTCTTGTTCACACAGGTTGGAGCATGAGCTGTACATGACACAGCTCAGAGCATCAGCTCTTGTTCACACAGGTTGGAACATGAGCTGTAGGTTACACAGCTCGGAGCATCCCCTCTTATTCACACAGGTTGGAGCTTGAGCTGTACACGACACAGCTCGGAGCATAGATTCTAGGTGGCACAGCTCAGAAACACAGAGCAGTAGCGGCTCTCTGTATCTTGAAGCTGTTCTTTCAGATGCCCCTTACCACCCCCTGCCCCCCAGACGTTACCTGTAATGTTGAAAAACATCCTGCCCCCGCCGAGTGCAGTTTGTTAAAAAAAAAATCACTGCCCCCGATAAACTGCCCTCATTCACACTACTCTTTTCCTCGTTTTGAGACTGAAGAAATTGTTGTGACTGAAACATTGAGACCCGACAAAGAGTCCCCGCGCCAGCCGTACCCAGAGGATTAACATTCTGAGCTCCTGCACCGCAGGCCTAGTGAGTTCGTCATAAAGCTTGGCAAGAAAATCCCATTGATGGGGCTGGCCTGGGGACTCGTGTGCTTGTCACACGATGTTCACTTCCCGTGCACCGGGTTAACTTCCTACTGCACAGCTACGAAAACAAGCCACCCCCCCATACACACACCCCAGTGCTCTGTCAGAGTTCTCAAGATTCCTGGATCCATCGCTCATCCAGTCTCGGTTTGTGCTTTGCATTCTGGGACTTGTAGTGCACTTTATGTATTATAACCTTAGGCTTACAAGGCCTAGAAAGTAATGCAAAATGCAAAACACAAACCTGCTCAGGCAGGGAGCTGATACACCTGAGATGTCTGGTTACGTCAACAGGAACGACAAATAAGCCCCACCATAGAGTGTGATACCTCAAACTCTTCAACTGCACCAGGCATCATGTGTCATTGGAGCTACAAAGCCTTAACTCCGACCAAGGCACGCCTCGTGGAACACCACAGCAACCCCACAGCACGGGTGGCAGCTGACATTAAAGACCCAGCTAGCAGAGTCCATCTCCTGTCATGCATTTAGCCAGCTCCGCCATTTTAGCCCCAGCACTTTGCCATCTGGGACTTGTGGTTTTGCATCTTCTCGTTATGAATTTGGCTCCAGATTTAGCCATGGCAGTGCTGACTTCCTGCCAGGGGTCCTGTAAAGCCCTTGCGTGAAAACTCCCAGACCACAGGCAGGAGTATCACCAGAAAGTCAACGAACGCATGATGGTTGCCATTCAGCTCCGCAGCACCCCCACCCACCCAAAAATCCTGCTTTTGCTAAAATGATCCCTTTGGATTGGATGGCTTGAGGGGGTTGGGACTCAACAAGCACTGCTTCTGCCCTGGACAGTAGCTTCCCAGAAGTCCACTGAGCTGCTCAGTTACCAATTCTAAGCAGCAGGAAGTGAGAAGCAGGTGAGAGGAAGGGACCAGGAGAGAAACCAAGCTCTGTAAAGTTGTAATAACACAAGGGCATTGTTTACAGGTACATGCACAATCCTTCAGTGGACCCGTGATCAGTGCTTAATTTGTATAAAACAATGAGTGCCATGGCCATTGTCGGGGAGCTACTGCAGCCTGCAGGACCAGCTGCCGCCGTCAGCGCTTCCAATGGCAGTATCAACACAACTAACCCTCACACTCCTGCAAGTGTGACAGTGCAGACTTCAAATCTAAATGAAAAATACTAATACCAGCCGCCCAAGCTATTCTCACAGCTTCGAGTGGCAGATATTAGTCATTTTAATGTATAGTGAATTATTAAACAACAGGTGTTGTGCTCCTCACAAAATTAGGCAAACAGCAGCATCACGTGGCAGGCTGTCATGTGTGCAGGTATTAACAATAAAGTGACGGTGCCAAGCACCAGAAACCACCGGCTCAAATTAAGCCCTGCCTTTGATGGGTATGGATCCCCTTTGGCATTAACATGATTCCCAGGGTGTTGTATCAAAGCCCGGACCCCTGCTGGAATCAGCCAGGCCTCACTCTCACACAACTAGCACAGTCATAGATGGATGGCTATCACTTTAGAGTGCTAGCAGAGTACAGAATTAAGAGGATATGATCCAAGAGGGCTGACATGTAGAGTACAGGGATCGGTGGCTGTCACTCTAGAGGGATAGCAGATAGAGTACAGTGATCGGTGGCTGTCACTCTAGAGGGATAGCAGATAGAGTACAGTGATAGGTGACTGTCACTCTAGAGGGACAGCAGATAGAGCACAGTGATAGGTGGCTGTCATTCTAGAGGGCCAACAGATAGAATACAGTGATATGCTGCTGTCACTCTAGAGGGATAGCAAATACAGTACAGTGATATGTTGCTGTCATTCTAGAGGGCTGACACATGGAGTACAGTGGTATATGGCAGTCACTCCAGAGTGCCACAAGATAGAGTACAGTGATAGGTGGCTGTCACTCTAGAGGGCTAGCAGATAGAGTACATTGATAGGTGGCTGTCACTCTAGAGGGATAGCAGATAGAGTACAGTGATATGCTGCTGTCATTCTAGAGGGCTGACACGTGGAGTACAGTGATATATGGCAGTCACTCCAGAGTGCCACAAAATAGAGTACAGTGATAGGTGGCTGTCACTCTAGAGTGCTAGCAGATAGAGTACAGAATTAAGAGGATATAATCCAAGAGTGCGGACATGTAGAGTACAGTGATAGGTGACTGTCCCTCTAGAGGGATAGCAGATAGAGTACAGTGATATGCTGCTGTCATTCTAGACGGTTGACACATGGAGTACAGTGATATACTGCAGTCACTCCAGAGTGCCACAAGATAGAGTACAGTGATAGGTGGCTGTCACTCTACAGTGCTAGCAGATAGAGTAGAGAATTAAGAGGATATAATCCAAGAATGCTGACATGTAGAGTACAGTGATAGGTGACTGTCCCTCTAGAAGGACAGCAGACAGAGTACAGTGATAGACTGATGTCATTCTAGAGGACTGACACATACAGTACAGTGATATATGGCAGTCACTCCAGAGTGCCACCAGATAGAGCACAGTGATAGGTGGCTGTCATTCTAGAGGGCCAATAGATATGATACAGTGATATGCTGCTGTCCCTCTAGAGGGCTAGCAGATAGAGTACAGTGATATGCAGCTGTCATTCTAGAGGGCTGGCACATGGAGTACAGTGATATATGGCTGTCACTCCAGAGTGCCACAAGATAGAGTAAAGTGATAGGTGGCTGTCATTCTAGAGGGATAGCAGATAGAGTACAGTGATATGCTGCTGTCATTCTAGAGGGCTGACACACGGAGAACAGTGATAGATGGCTGTCACTCCAGAGTGCCACCAGATAGAGCCCAGTGATAGGTGGCTGTCATTCTTGAGGGCCAACAGATAGAATACAGTGATCGGTGGCTGTCATTCTAGAGGGATAGCAGATAGAGTACTGTGATATGCTGCTGTCATTCTAGAGGGCTGACACGTCGGGTCAGATCTACAAGAAATGGGTGCAGGGCGGTGCTGCAAAAATAGCAACGCCACTCTGCGCCAGTTTTGAAAGGTAGGGATGCGCCGTATTTACAAGAATAGGGTACACCCCTGCATTTCCCTCTGAGCCGGCGCTACATGAAGCAGCCTGCCCTAACGCAGGCATCCCTGCACCATAGTCAAGGGTGCCTGCGTTGTGGCGAGTGATTGTTTATGTGCAGGAAGGTGTCCCTTCCTGCACATAAACAATCTATAATGGTGATTTGGTACGTCTATGTGTGCTGCAAAATGCAGCACACATAGAAGTATCAAATCGTCATTTTTGAATGATTGTTTATGTTCAGGACGGGACACCCTCTTGCACATAAACAACCATTTATGACATTTTGCTCTTTCTATGTGTTCTGCAGAATACAACACACAGGAAAAAAGCAAAAACAAGGAGGAATAAAAGTATTCCTCATTGTTTCGCCATGCTAACGCCACCTTTGGGATGGCATTTGTTTTTGGTGCTGCTACAGATTTACGCCTGCTAGTAAATCTGTAGCAGCATCTAAAGCAATGGGTGTTTTCAGTGAAACGCCCACAGCAACACACATTGCACGCCGCTCTGATGCACAAAACTGCATTGAAGAGGCCCACATTTACAAGGCGCCATTAGGCCACAAAAAGTGGCGTAGTGCCACCTTGTAAATGTGGTGCACTGCACAGTGCCACCGAAGCATCACTAAAAGTGACGCTCCTGTGGTGCTAGGGTCTTCCAAACCTAGGCCATAGAGTACAGTGATAGATGGCTGTCACTCCAGAGTGCCAACAGATAGAGTACAGTGATAGGTGGCTGTCATTCTAGAGGGCTGACACATGGAGTACAGTGATAGATGGCAGTCACTCCAGAGTGCCACCAGATAGAGCACAGTGATAGGTGGCAGTCACTCTGGAGGGCTAGCAGATAGAGTGCTGTGATAGGCGGCTCTTACTTTAGGGCGCTAACAGATAGAATAGTGATAGATGCCTGTTAGTCTAGAGTGCCACCAGTTATCACCCTAGAGAGCCACCTGACAGGGATGGTTGTCTTGCTAGAGACCCACCATAGAGAGTACAGCGATGGATGGTTGTCACTCTGGAGTGCTACCAATAGCATACACTGATAAAGGATTGTTCCTATAGAGAGCCACCAGATATTAGTACAGTTATAATTGGCTGTCTTGCTTAACCTGAGGCCTGCCAAACCAGCTCAGGGTGTTTGCGACTGTTTTTTGTTTCTAAATTAGATAAAATGTTGATGTTAGTATTTTTGTATTTCTATATTACATAAAATCTTTCAGAATTTTCGTTTTGTTTGATGCATACTTCTTTCTGTGCTTTGTTTATTATTTTGAGGATCACATTTTAGTAGTTGCTTAAGTTGGGGTGCCTGGCTTACTGTAGTGATTCATTGGGGTTCTGCGGACAGCAAAACTTTAAGATCCACTTGCTGTATAGTGTGTCAGATAGAGAATAGAGCTAGGTGGCTGTCACTCTGGAGTGCTGGCAGATAGAGTACAGAGCTAGGCTGTCACTCGGGAGTGTTGGCAGATAGAGTACAGAGCTAGGAGACTGTCACTCTAGAGTGCTGGCAGATAGAGTACAGAGCTAGGCTGTCGCTGTAGAGTGCTGGCAGATAGAGTACAGAGCTAGGTGGCTGTCACTCTGGAGTGTTGGCAGATAGAGTACAGAGCTAGGTGGCTGTCGCTGTAGAGGGCTGGCAGATAGAGTACAGAGATAGGAGACTGTCACTCTAGAGTGCTGGCAGATAGAGTACAGAGCTAGGCTGTCACTGTAGAGTGCTGGCAGATAGAGTACAGAGCTAGGTGGCTGTCACTCTGGAGTGCTGGCAGATAGAGTACAGAGCTAGGCTGTCACTCTGGAGTGCTGGCAGATAGAGTACAGAGCTAGGCTGTCACTCTGGAGTGTTGGCAGATAGAGTACAGAGCTAGGCTGTCACTCTGAAGTGTTGGCAGATAGAGTACAGAGCTAGGTGGCTGTCACTCTGGAGTGTTGGCAGATAGAGTACAGAGCTAGGCTGTCACTCTAGAGTGCTGGCAGATAGAGTACAGAGCTAGGCTGTCACTCTGGAGTGCTGGCAGATAGAGTACATCTTATCATAATGACAGTCATGTAAGGGATGACCACACAGCAGCCCATCCAGCAGACCTCTGACCATCATCCATCCCACTCACGCTTGTTCAAGACCATGAAATCTCAGAATGGACAACCTTGTGCAGTTACTAACAGAGAGGTCTGTGAACATAAAGGATATTGTAAAGGGACCTGCAGAGCTGATCGGAGCTGTCAGCATGCTTCTAAACTTAAACTGCAAACATATCTCCCACACTTTCCCACAAGTGGAAGAGGGGATTGGGTCTTATTTGTCTGGGGAGAGGGCCTTTGAGCCCATCACCACCAGCCAACAGTGGTACAAATAAATAGGGTTGTTGGGGGGCAAGTTGAGGTGGCAAGGTTTAGAGTCCTGCATTGTTGAGGTCTGAGTAAACCCACCCCCCCAAGTCTCCCAAAAACAGTGGTCAAAGGGGTTGGAATATAAGGGAGCCAACATGGCCATACTTTTTTCATTTAATAAAGAGTTCCCCCACGTCCATATTTCCTCTGTTGGCAGAGCTCTCCGGTTTTTCCAGAGTTTGTGTTTAACTCTGCAGAGTCAAATTCAGCAAGTACCGCCCACCCCCACTATTGCAAGGGGGGTACCAGCTGAGCTGTGAAGTGCATGCTTTTAAAAGACAGTTATAATGAAAATTGCACTACTATGATCTGGGTACTACTCAAATCTATATTTTGGAAGCACCTTTTTATCTTAAAACTTTTGTGCATTTTGTAGCAGCCTATCTTATACTGCGTGTAAAGAAAGTTTAAAATAATGACTTACATGTTCACAATGCTTTCTGTCACAGACTGAACTCGTAGCACTAAACATGCACAATTCACTATTCTCCACTGTACCAATCAGGATACATTTCTGTGGTTCTCTGGCTACAGACACAGACCTCTGCAGTACATTAACCAATAGAGGTTTCATAATATACGATGGTGCATTTCCCAGTGATTAACTTAACTTGAATTTATTTTTCATTTAAGTTGTGTGTTATTTTATATGTAGTTACCTGAAAGAGAAAGACCAGAAAAGATTACAGATTTTTTTTGCCACAGATTTAACTCTGCCCCCACGCGCTGACCCCACCCTCACATAATGCAGCATTATACTTCCCATACTGTTTTAATGCACTGCGGCTCAGAGTTTCTAAATAGTCACAGAGCACAGGCGAAAAATGCTGCACAGCGCTCAAGCGAAAAATGCTGCACATCGCTGCGTGAGAAGGAAAGAGCCATATTTACAGAAATATGTCTCTCTCTCTTCCCCTCTCCCAGGCGCCGGTGCTGATTTCAGCTGCCATAGTGTAAGAGTGTGTGCGTGAGTCTAGCATAGGTTTTGTACTGGAAGGGTACCCGTCCAGTACATAGACACATTTAAAGCTTTTCCTACGTTGTGTGTGTGCTGCACAGTGCAGCATGCATGCAAAGTCAGAAAAGAAAGGAGAAATGGAAACATTTCTCCTTTTAATGCCTGCTTTCACATGGTGTTAACATTTGGTACAAAACCCTGTCTTCTTTTGTTTGTAAATGGGGTATTGCGTCAAAAGGCATGGGTGGTTGCATGGGATTGCCCTTGTACCACCCATGTAATTCCCCCTTGGCGCTAAATAATGCAATGCAGTGCTTTCCGCTGCCTTGTGTTACTTTTAGGGTACTTTCCAGCGCATCGACTTGGGTCGCTGTTATGATGCAAACACGGTGCAAAATCTGAGTAAATATACTCCTCCAAGCAGTGCTTAATTTGTAAATAACGACGTGCCCAAAGCCCTCCTCGTAAACATGCGGCTGCTGCAATTAATTGTGCTAGCAGGAAATATTGAGGTGGCACAATCCTGAAGACACCTCGGGCCTCTTCAATCCATTTAAAGCCACTCCCTGCCCCTTCAGCTCATGCTTGAAGCTCTCTACTTTCTCCCTTTGTGACGCTTTTTTGTTGTTCCCTTCCTCCGCCTTTCCCATATGTGTCTTCTGCTCGCAGCAAATGCTTGAGGCAGAAGAATAAGCCCAGGCCGCAAAAATAAGTGCTGGTGCTCAAAGCCCTCCTCTTAAATATGCAGCTGCTGCAATTAAATGTGCAAGAACGGAATATTGAGGCAGTGTAATCCTGAAGCCATCTAGGCCTCTTCAATCCATATAAAACCACCCCCTGCACCTTCAGCTCATTCCTGCAGCTTTCTGCTTTCTCCCTTTGTGACGCTTTTCCGTTTTCCCCTTCCTCAGCCTTTCCCATATTTATCGTTTGCTCGCAGCAAATGCTTGAGGGAGAGGAATAAGCCCAGGCCCTCACAAATAAGTGCTGGTGCTCAGCACCGGAAACAACAAGCACAAATTAAGCACTGCACCTAAGTGCTGCTGAATACACCAAATTACAGACGCTTCTGTGGTCTGGGTTTATAAAAACCCTGATGGATTTGTGTGGCACAGAACCTCCTATCAATGAGCTGGAGGTGAAAACCTGCTCTTGCAGGGTTCCAGCTCACTGTGCGCACACCACGTGCTACCCACCACAAAGCGCTTCAGTGGCTCGTCCGGGGAAGTAAGAGCTATAACTACTATATGAATCTACCATTCAAACTGATGTGGAGAAAAACAGGGTCACGCAGTGGGGTAGGATGCTAGATTTTCGTACTGGGCTTCGTCCGCATTTCCCAGGGCACCGGCCAGGCCTTTTATTCTGCCAGGCATATCCCCGGTAAATCGGGGCCCTGTGCGGCCAGTACTGAAGGGCCAGGGCTGCTCCTGGTGCCTTTGTCACATACCCCAGCACCCTGGTTAGTTGTAGCAAGCCCCAGGAGGCTTCAAGAAAGAGAGAGGAAGAGAGGACGGATGGGGAAAGTACGAAGGTAAGCGATGAGCGAGGGGAAGACAGACAGCAGAGAGACTGGATGGATGTATTAATGGATGGATGGGTGGGTTGGGCCACATTTGAAAATGTGGCATTGGTGAAGCCAGTGGAGCTCTCCAATTCTTCAGGACTTCAGCAATATGAACTTTCTATCCCTAAGGCACCCCAGCCCCCAAAAAGGGACTCTTTTGCTTATTGTTCAGTCCTCCTTCAGAAGGAACATAGTCAGGGGGACAGGATGGTTAAAGCAGAGGCTGGGACTTGGGCAGACTGAAGTTTGGAGGCCGAAATAACAGCGCTGTGGGTGGGACAATGCGGTCTGCTCGGGGACAATTCGAAGGGCAGAGATGTACAGGACCGCCACGTTAGGTGGACAGAGGACACACATGGCTGTGGTGGAGACGCACAGGTGCGGCACGTGAAGTGGAGGGAGGGCACTCTCAGG
Organism: Pleurodeles waltl; assembly: GCF_031143425.1. NCBI lineage: Eukaryota > Metazoa > Chordata > Amphibia > Caudata > Salamandridae > Pleurodeles > Pleurodeles waltl. Next base: position 63,838,387 of record NC_090446.1, on the reverse strand, counting down.
GCTGTGGTGGAGACGCACAGGTGCCGCACATTAAGTGGACGGAGGGCATAATTAGGGCCATGGTGGAGACTTACAGGTGCGGCACGTTAAGTGGACGGAGGGCGAATTTACGGCTGTGGTGAAGACGCAAGGGTGTGGCCCGTTAAGTGGACGGAGGGCACACGCAGGCCTGTGGTGGAGACGGACACGTGCGGCACGTTAAGTGGAGGGAGGGCATACTTAGGGCCGTGGTGGAGACGCACGGGTGTGGCACTAAAGTGGACGGGGGGTATACTTACGGCTGTGGTGAAGACGCACGGGTGTGGCACGTTAAGTGGACGGAGGGCACACAGCGCTGTGGTGGAGACGCACAGGTACAGCACGTTAAGTGGACTCTGGGCACACAGCGCTGTGGTGGAGACGCAGGGTGTGGCACGTTAAGTGGACGGAGGACATACTTACGGCTGTTGTGGAGACGCACAGGTTCTCCACGTTAAGTGGACGGAGGGCATACTTACGGCTGTGGTGGAGACGCCGCACAGGCATGGAACAGGCCCAGGACGAGGCACAGGCTGAGCAGCGAGGGCTTCCACATGGTGAGGGTGGCACGGAGGCGCCTCTCCAGCTCTGGGCCAGGGGAGGCTCGAGGCGCCTATATAACGCGTCCGGTGTCCACAAGTTTCCACCCACACAGGTCAAGACAAAGTCCAGCGGCGGGAGCCTATAGCTGCCCGAGGTGGGGAATTACAGGGGCCGAGGCCTCTCTTCATCCCCATAATCTGTCCAAGACAAACACACAGTTAATGAACGTCTAAACCGAACCGCCGAAAACAGCCCCCGCCGCAAAATCTGTGTGCATTACACAACGCACGGACACACACACAATTACACTTCGATATTCCTATACACTATCTCATTTAATTGTTACTTTAATGTTTTTCTATTCGCTTTGCAGTTTATTTTCCTGGTTCTCAAGTTCTTCAGTTTTTCCCTTGTCTCGTTATTCTTTCTAACACCCCTTTCTTTAATGTATTATTTCTTTCTAATATTGTTTCTTTCGTTCTTTAATTCGTAGCCCTCTTTGTATTTTCTATATTTTTATGCTTTCAGATTTCTCTTTCATTGCCAATGTTTACTTATTTTCCTTGTTTTCTTCTCCACTCCTTCCTCTCTTTTTTCCAAGGTGACTTTTCGCTTTTTTCCCTTCTCTATCATTTCCACTCTGGCCTATTTGTTTTAACATTTTTGTCTTATTTTGTATATTTATTTATTGCCTATTCTTCCTCCTCTCACTATTTCGTTTGTAATTTTAAAGCATCAATGCTGTCTTGTTTTCACTGTCCCTTTCCAGCCCCCACCGCCCTCTCACTCATTACACTGTTCTGTTTTCATGTCTTTTTCCTTAAACGCCGATTCTTCCTTTCTCTTCCCCATCTCATCGCCTTTTCTTTTGTCTCCTTTCCAGATTTCTTTTGCTCACACTCTCAGAATTCTTATATTTCCTTTCCTAACAGATTTTAGAATGTAATGCAGAATAGAGTGAAACAGAAGGTGTAAGCGATTTTGGAGTCAAAAACCCTTTCCTGACTCCCAAACATAGAACTTTGCTACCTGTACACATTTGTGCAACTTCTGACCGTGTGACCTTCGAGGAGCCCCAAAGACCTGGATTTTCTCTCGACACGTTTACATGCATTAATTATCATTTCTCTGCAGTCGAGCTATGATTTCATGTACACTCACCAGTGCTTTATAACTCTTTTTAGATTAGAAATTTTACAGAGCTGTGCACCACATGGAAAGAACAAGCATTGGCAAAGTCAATTGGTCTGGTGTTGGGTGCCATCCCTCTGGCAATTCTTCTTTTTATTGATCATGGTTTTTGAAAAACGTTATTATTTGTGAATATATCAGGCTCCCATCAATCTAAAAAAACAAAAGATAATAATTTGCTAGAGGCAAAAAGTTTTTTCGGTCTTGAAACCAACCACCCCCCAAATTACCATAGTATTCCCTGGCACTGAAGGGAATTACTTTGTGTTTGGAATTGTTCCAAGAGAAAGGGAAACATGCTGTAACTCAAAGTGAAGTCCCTAAGAAAGACAGAAAGATAGAAAGAAAGAAAGACAGAAAGAAGACAATAATGAAAGAGGGAAGGAAAGAGAAGGGATGAAAGAGAAGAAAATAAAGATTATGAGAGAGAGAATGAAAGATCGAAAGAAAGAGAGAAATAGAGAAATAAGAAAGTAAAGAAGAAAAATAAAGAAGGAACAACAGAAAGAAAAAGAAATGACGAAAGAAATAGAAAGAAAGTCAGAAAGAAAAGAGCAGAAGAAAGAAAGAAAAACCAGATGGAAAGAGAGATGAAAGAGAAAGAAAGAGAATGGAAAAATAAAGGGAAAATGAAAGAAGGAAAGAGAAAGAACAAAAGCAGAAAGAAAGAGAAGGAAAGAAGGCCAGAACGATAGAAGCACAGAAAGAAAGGAGGAAATAAAGAAAGAAGGAATGAACAACTGAATGTGAGGCAAGAAAGAAAAAATGAAAGAAAGAAAAAAGAAAACAAAAGAATGAAAGAAAGCAGGAAAAATGAAAGAAGGGAACAGAAAAAAGCACACAAGAAAGAAAGAGAAAACGAATGAAAGAAGGAAAGAACATGAGAAAAAAACAGGGAAGAAAGATAAGAAAGAAAGAATGTAGGAAGACAACATAGGAGAAAGAAGGAAAGAGCAGGAAATAGAGAAGGAAAAAGAAAGACAGAAGGAAAGAGAAAGTACAATAGTGAGAAGGAAAGAAGAAAGAAGAAATGAAAGACAAGAATGAATGAAGGCAAGATACAGGAAGAAAGAGGGAACAAGAAGTAAAGAAAGAGAGAGAGAGAAAGAAATAAATAGAAGGAAAGTGAAAAAAAGAAGTGAAGAAATAGGGAAAAGAAAGAAGGGAACAGAAAGAAAGAGCACAAGAAATAAAGCGAAAAACAACAAGTGAAGGCAAGAAGCAAGAATGAGAGAAGGAAAGAAGGGTGGAAGGAAAGAAAGAATGAAAGAAAGAAGGAAAAAGAAAGTGAAAGAAAAGAAAAGGAAAGAGGGAAGGAAGGAAAGAGACAGAAAGACAGAAGGAAAAGGAAAGAATGTGAGAAGGAAAGAGATAGAACAACAGTGAGTAGGAAAGAAAACAAAAGACGTAAAGAGAATGAAACAAAGAAGAAAAAAGGATACAGAAAGAACAAGACAGAAATAAAGAAGTAATACATTATAGAAGGAAAGCAAGAAAGAAAGTCAAGCATACAAGAAGGCAAAAGAAAGAATGTATGAAGAAAAGAGGAGGAGGGAAAGAAAGAACAAGAAAAGGAAAGAATGAAAGAAAGAAAGGAAAGAAAAGGAAAAAGACAGAGAGAGAAAGAAAGAAGAAATAAGAGAAGGAAAGAAAGAAAAAAGAAGGAAAGAAGAAATGAAGGCAGAAAGAAAGTAAGAAAGAAAGCATGAGAAAGGACAACAGTGAGAATGAAAGAAAGAAAGAAAGAAAGAAAGAAAGAAAGAAAGAAGGAATGTAAGGCAATAATGAAAGAAGGCAAAAGAAAGAAAGTAAGGAGGAAAGAGGAGGAGAGAAAGGAACAAAATAAAGGAAATCAATATGAAAAAGAAAGAGAGAAAGGATGAGAAAGAAAGTAAGAAATAAAGAAAGCAAGAAAGAATAAGCAAATGAAAGAAAAAAAGGCAAAATAGAAAAAAGAAAATAAGAAAGAAAGAATGAATAAGGTGCAAAAGAGGATAGCTTAATACAGATCCTGTTAAAATGGACACAATCTGATATGACATGCTTTCATACAGCAGCAGTTAGAAAAGCAAAACACGCCAAAATAATTTACAACAGCATTGGCTGCTGGCAAAGGTGGAATGTGCATCAGAAGTGCCCTGCTATCACATCAAGCTCTAAACTTAAATGCACCACTAAAGTCATAAAATGAAGAAAAACACACTGGCACTGAAGGAAACTAGCTTGTGTGTGGATGTGCTCATTCTGAAAGAGCAAAATGCAGTCATTCAAAGTGAAGTTAACCAGAGGCTAAAATACGCTGACCTGTTGCCCCTTTGATGTATGCAGTAGTGGGTGGAGGCAAAATGTGAGTGATGCAACAACAGACCAAGAGATGAAAAGAGGTGGATGAAAGCCCCCATATGTAAGTAAATTATACACATTTTTGTATAATCAAAAGGTCTTGGCTAATGCCAGACCTAAATATCACAAGCCTGTAAAACAAATCCAGTGGTTTTCATAAAAAAGGAGATTGCTAAGATTGGACTTAATTTACTTTAATAACCAAGGACCAGATGTACGTAGCTTTTTTGTGCTTGCAGAGTGCCCGATTTGCAGAATATATCACCAAATTGCAAAATGGGTTTGCAATTCCACATTACGATGGGGCGTGTTAAGGGTGTCCCTACTTAATAGCGACTTGTGGTATGTGTGAATGTTTTGCGACCGAAATGTGGTTGCAAGACATTTACATTTTACTGACTTCTTGAAGGAGGTGTTATCCCATTCGCAAATGGGAAGGGGTCCCCAAAACACCCCTTCCCCTATCTGAATGTGGTCGCAAAATGTTTTAAGAGCAGGCAGTGGTCTTTTAAGGAAAATGGGCAACATTAAAAAAAATGCTTAATTTAAAAAGCAATCACAGACACGATCACCATCCCTGTGATTTTTGGGTATTCCCAATTGGTCACAAATTGTGACCTACTCCTTTAATACTGATGAGGTAGGTCCATTTGCTACCCAAAGGAAAATGCTAAATGTGTCTGAGACACATAAGCACATCACTGTTTGCAATTTCCAATTACGAATCACAAAAATGCACAATTAGGAAATTGCAAATACAAAGCTACATACATCCCAAAGATTTGTTAATATACACCAAGAGTGCTCTTCAGGTGCTTGTGAGGTCTTGGTTAAGTGCTCTTCTAGTTTTTGACAGCTCACCCTACTGCCAGGTATTTAAATAACTCATAGAAAGACTGGGACGATGGGGGGCAAGGGCAGGAAATAATACTCAACATTTATTTCCTGTAAATTGTTGTGGAAAAGTTTTGACCTTGCTTCCATGGAATGGAATTTTGACACTGGACTGATAAGACTCCAGAACTTAATTCCTGTTAGAAGAGACACCAAATCATGGCAAAAATAAGAACTGGCAATTTCTGTGTATTCTTTTGATTCTTCAATTCTTAATCATCCATTCTCATCCAGTAAATTATTGTCCCTGTTTGGAACAGAAAGTACCCTCATTTAAAGCAGTGAAGTGGCACATACAAAGCACCCTGCCCTGTGGGCTACTAGGGCCTGCCTTAGGGGTGACATATGCCATAAGAGGGGATTCTAAGGCTTGGCAATATTTTTTTTTAATGCAAAGTCGAACTGGCAGTTTAAAGCCACATTCAAGCTGCAATCGCAGACCTGGGGCATGTTTTAAGGAGCTATCAAAGTGGGTGGCACAATAAAGGCTACAGGTCTACTAGTAGCGTTTAGCTTACAGACCTTGGGTATATGGTATACCACTGTACTCAGGACGTATTGGTAAAATAAGTGTGCCAATCAGGTGAAAACCAGTTGTACCATGTATTAGGGAGTGAGCACAAGCACCTTAGCACTGGTTAGCAGTAGTAGAGTGTACAGAGTCCTAAGGCCAGCGAAAACAAATTCAGAAAGATAGGAGAGTGAAAGCAAAAGGTTTGGGAGAAGAACAACCTAAGGTGACATGTCTAACACTCATGTTAGCAATTCCCATCCTGACTAATCCTGCTGGCATCTCAGCATGAAAAATTCAGGGCATTATGAATCATACAACAAGGCTGTTTGAACAGCAAAAGGATCCCAAACTGATCACAATCTGATCAGGGTTGGATAGCTATTGCGCAAGCCTGCAAAATAATAATGGTAAATGTCTCTGGTCTCTTATTAATCAAATTGATAGAGATTCAACATCTATAATGGGCAATAATGTTATGCAACAAACATGGGTGAGGCATTTACAATCACTATACAAAAGCCAAGATCTAAATGCTCTCCCAATGTATAAAGATCATTCTACAACACCGTTGTCCTTTTCTATGAGTAAAATCAACGAAAATGTTCAAAAAAAGGAGAGGGAATGGCACACCTGACCCAAATGGGCTCCCTGCAGCTGTTTACAAAAAAGATTGTGATTTCAGGTGCACCCGCTTTCAATCTTTATTCTGTTTCTGTCTATCTGAGAAGGTGATCCCAGAATCATGGTGTGGCTCTTTTTTTCAACCAATTTATAGGAAAGGCTTCTATGCCTCCCCCAACAGTTATCGTATGATTGTACTCATGGATGTGGATTCAAAACTCTTTGCTAGTTTACCATTATCTGAGTTTGAAGATTGGGCAGCAAGAAAAATGAAATTGCATTCAATGAAACAGGTTTCAGAGCTAAATCTAGTACCACAGATAACCTGGTTGCGCTCTCAATTCTTGCCGAAAAATATGTAATAAAAAAAACTTTATTATACCTGCTTTGTGGAATTCTCCAAGGCCTTCAATAATGTTAATCATAATCTTCTATGTAGAAAGCTGTCCGGTTGGAACTCCCTACAGACGTGTCGTGAGCCATCCAACTATTATACTCAAATAATTGGTCAAAGGTCAAACTTTTCATTAATAAAGGCTTGTCTTGTCCAAAAGAGCAGTCAAGAGGGGCTTGAAACAGGGATGTGTCCTTTCCCCAGTATTTCTTAATCTTTTTATATCTGACTTAAGCTCACATCTAGACGCCGCCAGATCACATCCACCAAGATTGGGGCATTGTCAAGTGACTTCGTTGCAGTATGCTGATGGTGTAGTTCAGATGAACTTGACTGGAATTGGGCTACAGAGGCTAAATTTTATCCATACTTACTGTGTTGAAAATGAAACTGCTGGGAATCTTATATAAACTCAGATTGTGGTGGTCGGAAGGAAGATTGAAAAGAAAGTTAGCTGGTTCCTGGGTGGCATGGGGTCTCAAGAAGCTCTAGCTCAAAGTCTGGCTGCAGGATCTCCTGTCTTATTATTTACATCTTAATTTAATCATTTACATCTTGATTTATTAAAGCCAAAGGCCGCCTCCTTATTTACAGCTTTCCAATCCAGACACCGCACATTACAAAGCCCGACTCTGGAACCTCTTCTCACAGCGATAAAGGGAAACTTTATTCCAACAATTACTTTTGATATAAAGGCTTTCTGGGGAAGTTTAGGTCCTTTTTCAATTCTGCAAGAGGAAAGGCATTTTGGCTTCTCTTTCGACTCTCCCAAAATGCATCTTTTCTCCAGACAAAGGTGGAATTCGGTTTACTTAATGATGTACTAGTTAAACAGGGCTCCTTACTTAAGTATATGTCACTAGTAAGACTGTCCTGCCAGGAGGAATTGCATTCCCGAAACTCAAATTGTTATTCCGATTAAAAACAAATAGCTGGACGCAGGCTTTTGGGTTGGTCTTGATTGACCTGGAGGCAAATGATTTATGGGAATTTACACTTGTAGATGAGCTCTTTAAAACATCACTAAACAAGCAAATTAAACAGGATCTCGGGGAACAGGGGCAAGAAAGATTTTAGCAAATGAAGCCATGCGTGGATGGTCTTGGCTCTTATAGAGAACCTTTCTGCAGTCATACTTAACAGTTTTACTCCGATTCTTTTACAAAATCAAGGTGCTACACCTGCACTTTGACTGTGTCAAACTACATCTCTCCTCTAAGTGCAGACTTTGTCACCAATATAAGGAAAGTTTGATTCACATTGTATGAACTTGCCCAAAGCTTCTCATTGAAAGTAAAACTTTGCTGTGAATGTTTTTAGATCAGAACTGTATCAGAACATGCCACCATGCTACTGTACTCTTTTCTTTTAAGGGTGAAAGCCCCAAGAGATTGCAAATTAACTAAAATTCATTACAAAAGCATACAGGCTACTGTCAGACAAAGATCCGAAAGCAGCTATAGTAATATGAAGGAGGTACAAGCCTTAGTCTGATGTTGTTCAATGCCATCCTTGCACTTTATAGCAAACTTTATACCGTTACATCTATACTTTATTCTTGCTATCATGAAAGAGGCAATATAAGGCACAATGAGAAACAATGGAGTATGAGGTGCTACTGCTGCCTATGAAGGAGCTATGAGTAAATGTTCCAGTATGATGCTGTTGAGTTTCATCTTTGAACTTTATTTCGAATTTTGGACTGTCACATCTGCACTTTACATCTGGTAGCATGGGAGAGACAACATAAGGTCTGATTAGAAATAACTTTCCATGTAAGGAAATAGGGAATATGTTGCTATACTGCTGCCAATGTAAAGAAAAGGGAGTATGAATTCCATTTACAGCAGAGCATGAATTTCTCTCCTGACCGAATAGCATATTTTTGCACAAACAGAGACTTTTAGGCAATATGAATATCATGCAGTCTTATAGAGAACTGCACCAATCTTTCATGCCTTTACTCTGCATGAGCACTTGTTATGGGCAGGTTAGCACCAATTCTTTGTATGGTGGCAGGGAAAACCAGGAGCTCTGGGGTGGGTGGTTCAACAGTATAATTGACCTCAGAAAACTAGCATACGACCCTTGGATTAACTTGTTCACGGTTTTTATTTTAAAGTTTTAGTTTATAATGAGCCCCTTGATAATGAAGTCCATTATTTTTGTCATCATAATTGTTATGAAATAAGCATAATATTTACTTGCTGTGCCCTGCCTTCGCGCAAAGTACTTCACATGACTCCATTGTTCAAGCAGCCAGGCTTGAGCCAGAGCAGGAGAGTCAGGAAACTTCAAGCACTTCAGAGGAAATTCCCTAGAAACTTCTACTTAAAAGAAGGCACTTGGTATACACATAGGACCCTCAGACCAACTTCTCTGTTAACTGTTTGTGCCACAGAAGGATTCTCAGAGGATTGCTTGCTGTGGTAGCCTGCTGTGTACTTCAGGAGACTGCTTGCTGCACCTGCAAGGACTGTTTTACTGCCTGAGCCTGCCTTGAACACCCGGAGCCCTGCCCAGCTGCCTTGGCCCTGTTCCTCTTCTTGAACCCAGGACTACCAGAATGACATGAAGGGCTAGTAAGGTGGCCTTCTGATAAGAGCCTCAGGGACAGAAAAGGCTCTAACCATCTTGAACCCGCATCTGGACCCAACCTGAGTGAGCCCCAATACTGGTGCATCCCCTGTCCTGGGCCCTTGGAAGAGCTGCTAAAGGTGTCCAGATATCCAAAATCTAAAGCTTGGACTTTAGAATTTGTTTGGCAAAAAACTTCTCTAAGAACCAAGTGGAGACTGGGACAAGCCTGCTCATCTACCTGCCCAAGGTGCATCACCAGTCAGCCTATTGCTACATTGTTCTTCACAGAAGTAACTCATTTTCAGCAGTCCTTCACTGAAGGCATATATGGCCTCATGGAGCCCTTGTCAGCTATGGCTTCCAGCCTCATCCAGCTGGAGTTTTTCAACTTCAAAAAAAGAGACTAAGGGCCTGGTTTATATCTTAGTGGATGGAATAATGAGTCACAAAAGTGATGGGTATCCTGTATGCCTTATCAGTATCTTCATAGGATATAATGGGATCATAATACGGCCCTTTGTCTGAATGTGGAAAATTTCACTATGACCTTGTCCAGCGGCTCCGCACGACAATGCCTCCTCCTCGGACACTGCCTCCAGGCTTGCCCTGCTGAACTTCTACCTTCTCAGACCATTTTTTGTTGAAATGTCTTCTATGTCTGCAGGAAAGTGCTGACCAAGCCGAATCCACTTACTGTATCCAACTGGCGCTCTATTGCGGTTGACCGTATTTTGTGACTTTGACCTGGTCTTGCACCACTAGATGTCAATGGTAGTAGGCACCTTGACACTTTAGTTGCTAGTTTTTACCTTAGACTTGAATAATTCATAACTCTGGCTCTACTGATTGGATTTTTTAATTTTGATGTGAAATAATGTATTACAATGTACTATTATTTTTTGATCCGGAGAGGGATTTTCCTTGTGTTGTGCCTTTACTTTATTACTGTTTATGTTCTGCATAAATACTTTACACATTGCCCCTAGGTTAAGCCTGACTGCTTTTGTGTCAAGCTACCAGAGAGTTAAGCACAGGTTTAGTGATTTTTGTGGATCACACTGCCAGTGATTGTAGCTGTTGCTTCAGCAGGGCTAATACCCCACTCGGCCAATAACCCAATTTCTCACAGTTGGTTACTCCTTTTGTCAAACATATCTTTTTGTTACTTGCAAGTTTTAAGTCGCAATCCTTCTAATATATCTTACTGATCTATGAACTGACATGAAAGAGCTGCATATAAACCGCAAGGCATAGAATGAGAACCTTATGTTCTTTCCCAGCGTTGCTTTGCTAAAAAGGGATCATTTGAGTAGAAATACATTTGTATTGTTAAAGCCAACACCAACCACTGTGTTTCATTTTAAATCCAGAGATCTTGCTTCTCCTGACCAACCACTTTTAAAATATACTGCCTACTAATATGGATGACACATGACCCCAACACCTTGTAGTCCTCATTATCCTATTAACATTTCCTATACATTCACTTAAACACGTCTATGATTCACTGTCTCTGTATAATGTGTATGTGATTTAGCATGCTCTGACCCCCATAAATGAAATTAAATCACATGCAAGAGGGGCTATGTAGTGATGAGGGCCACCCTTGGAGGGTGGTAGTGAGGGAATGAGTGGAGAAGGAGGTCATGGGGGGGTGGCAATGAGGACTGTTGCACGGGACGCTGCCAGTGCTAAAGCCAGGCCTGAGTGACACTCAGATATTGGTGCATATGTAGGATATATATATAACCTAGCTGGGAGGTATGGTAGTACTGTACTTAGGGGTCAGAGGTGATAAGAGCCTCAGTCATGGGCATAGTTGGATGTGGGAGGAAGGCTCTGCTAAGCTCCATGACCCAGAAGACTTACCAATAGTGGATACAATGTTACCTGAAAAGATTCCCTTTCAGCTCCGGGGAGATAGAGTCTTATCTGTAGAGGAAAGTCACCCTGGACTCTGAGTGCTCAGCTTATTATTATTATTATGAATTTTGTAATGCGGCAGCTACTCAGAAGCGTTTCCCATCAGAGCGCAGACACAGATAGGGTGTCCAAGTACAATAAAGTATGATAACCAGGTCTTCAGGCTTTTGTGAAAGGTTAATAACTAATTAAAGTTTCTTAAAGCTTTTGTAAGGGAGTTCCAGAGTTTTGGACAAAGAGTGACCTTTCATACAAGTTCAATGTAACCTTGGTATAGTGAACAAAACTTGATTCAAAGACCTCAAGGAGCGTGGAGGCTGGTAGGGCACCAGCAGTTTCTTGGTCTGGCGTGGCCCTAAACCCAATTTAGCCTTAAACATGGAGCATACTACTTTAAACTCAATACGATTAGTTATCCAAAGCTAATCCAGTTCCTGTAACAAATGAAAACCTGAGGCCAATTTAGAAAAAGGAAAGAGCATACTGGCAGCAGCATTTTGGACTATTTGTAGATGATGGCCCAGGCAGAGCACATTACTGTAATCCAATCTGGAAATAATTAAACCCCGAATCACAGTCCTCTGAGCCGTAAGGGGGATTAGCCAAATTATATTTTTCACCCATCTGAGGACTGCAAAGCAGTTGACAGTTACTTTAGTCACCCGTGGTTTCATGGATAGTTTTTCATCAAAGAGGAAGCCCAGATTTTTCACCTAGGAGATAGAGTAGGCAGGGTCCATAAGAATTCTGCCCAGTGTCTGGGGTCCCAAAGTGAAGCATTCCTGCCCAGAACCATGACCTCAGGTTTGTCACCAAAAAGCTTGAGTGAGTTTTTATTTATCCATAAGGAGATTTTACTCAAGCCCAGGTTCAAGATTGATAGGTCATGGTTCTGTGCTGACAGACAAAAGATGATCTGTGTGTCATTGGCATATGAAAAATGGGTAAGCCCCAACTCTCTATTAAGTCTGCCAATGGGCAGACATAGATGTTAAATAGCTGGGGGCTCAGGGCAGAACCTTGAGGAACTCCTGAGGTGAGAGCGTGTGGCTTAGATTTTGCATTAGCCGAAAAGATCTGGAACATACAGGGGGTCATTCTGACCCCCGCGGGCGGCGGAAACCGCCAGAAGACCGTACCGCGGTCAAAAGACCGCGGCGGTCATTCTGACTTTCCCGCGGGGCTGGCGGGCGACCGCCAAAAGAAAGCCCGCCCACCCAGCGGGAACGCCCCAGCAACGAGGAAGCCGGCTCGGAATGGAGCCGATGGAGTTGCTGGTGTGCGACGGGTGCAGTTGCACCCGTCGCGATTTTCAGTGTCTGCCAAGCAGACACTGAAAATCTTAATGGGGCCCTGTTAGTGCATGTGCCAGTGGCATGGGCACTGCAGGGGCCCCCAGGGGCCCCACGACACCCGTTCCCGCATCCTGTTTCTGGCGGTGATTTCCGCTGGTTTCCCTTTTCTGACCGCAGCTTTACCGCCGCTGTCAGAATGGCCCCAGAAGCACCGCCAGCCTGTTGGCGGTGCTTCCGCGGTCGTTGGCCCTGGCGGTCCATGACCGCCAGGGTCAGAATGACCCCCACAGTCTTTTAGGAAGGAGACAAGCCATCCAAAAGCTGGAGCTTCAAGTCCTAATGCCTACAGTCCTTCCACCAAGTTGGAGCCGGACACTGTATTGAAAGCCACAGTCAAATCCAACAGAGTGAGTGCAGCAGTGCTACCATAATCCAGGAGTTGTGTTAATTGTTCAGTAGAGCCCAACAGGGCAGACTCAGTGCCGTAAAGCCTGACGTGTGGGAAGGAAGACGTTTTTGGCCTCAACATATGTAGTGAGCTGTGGATTAACATGCTTTTCCAAGAATTTGGAAAAGACAGGTAGCGTAGGGGAAGGGACCTTGTATGCTTCAACTTCTGAGGTACTAACCCTTCCCTCAAAGAGGGTTTGAGGAGCTCCAATATCATAGTTAGACAGGTTGTGTCCAATAACAAGAGAATAAAAGGTGGTAAGGGATCCAGCAGAGATCCTGATTGGGTTGACTGTAGGGCAGCTAGAGTGTTCATGACTAAGTTGGAGTCTGCATTTAAGGAGTCTCTAGCCAACTATGAGTAAATGTTTTCCACCTTTTGAATAAAGAAAAGAGCTAGCTCATCCCATCAGCTCTGTGAAAGAAAGGGAGCAGGGGAAACCATACTAGTATCTGATAATTCTTTCACCACCTTAACGAGTGTCTTCGGACAATTCTGAGCATTAGTAATTTTTTCTGTTTAGAATATAGCATGAGCAGTCTTACAAAGGGTGTGATAAGCTTTTAAAGTCTTCCTATATTAAATCTTGGACTCTTCAGCGTACACCTTGCTCCAGAGTATTTCTAACACTTTGAAGTGCTTCCTTTCTAGTTAAAGTGCATCCAAGAACCACGGAACCAGCAGGTGCACTCTGCCCGCACGTTTGGCAGTATTTGTCAGTGTGACATCTATAGCCTCAGTGAGCCAGTGATGAATCGCAGCCTGATCCAAATTGGCCTGTTGCTGTAATACAGGCTTTGTACTAAGGAGCAGCCCGTTGAGAGCTGATGTGTTAAGTCTGGACCAATTCCTGAATTCGGATTTAAAGTGAGACCGTGCTGTTGGGAGATGAGAGGAGCCCTTAACCTTAAAGGGTACAGCAAAATTGTCAAACCAACAGAGTGGAAGAGGAGGGTCTATCATCAGATCCTTTATATTACACAAAAGGAGGTCCAGAAGATTCCTGACCACAAGTGGGTGTTGAATTATAAAGTGCCATATTAGGTGCATCTAAATCCTCAATAAAAGAGGCATTCAGGTTGCTCTTCGAATCATCCCCAAGTAGAGTCAAATTAGCAGTTCTCAAAATACGAGGAGTCAAAAATTTGGGTAAGGTGGTACACCACTTTCCAGCATACCCTCAGGACTGATAATTCAAGGCCTAATCAATCCTAACTAGAAAGAATTGGCAGGAAGTACCACAATAACGTTCACTAAGGAACGTGCGTGTGGCCAGGTCTCAGTGAGAAATAGCGTTTCATGGTTATAATCACATAAAAAATTACATAAATGTTGCTGATGTTTAGGTAGAGAGCAGCGGTTCAGACTAAAGAAGTGACATATGTTAGTACGGTGGTGCCCATCTAAGGGCCAATCACTGGGAAGTCCACATGACATACTTGAGGTAATTCTTGGCTTACAGAGGCAGCCTTAGTAACAGCCTAGCACTGGCGTAGTAGAGGTAATTTTTGGTGAACTGAAGGCACCTGTGCCACAATGCAAGAAGTGGTATACTGGAGGTAATATTTGGTATTTGGTGCACATAATAAAAAAATACCATATCGGAGGGGCTTTTTGGTATGAGGAATGACAATTAGAGGTGGACAGGATTTTTAGTTCCACCAGTGGAATTAGAGGAATTTAATAACTCTGCACTTGCGGAATTAATCACCACTGTTTGTTTTTACAGAGGCCTGGAAGAGGGGTAAGTCCCTCTATGTTTAAAAACCACTGCAGATTAAACCTTATTGTGCATTGATTTTCAAACATAGAGGGACAGCGCCCTCTTCCCACCCTTTTTAAAAACCACTGACTGCACTGCTGTGCATACCCCTCAACGCCCTTACATACTCAGAGTATATAAGGTTTATATACTCTTAATATGTAAGGACGCCAAGGGGTACGCACAGGAGGGTAGATCATTTGGCGCCCTTACATACTCTGCAGTAATCATTGCAGAGTATGTAAGGGTGCAGAGTGGTTTGCACTCTAAGTGTATTTCTTATTGCTAAATGCATTCTCACATCCATTTTTGGATGCAAGGGTGCATTTTGCTCTAAGGAAAATTTAGTGCTAAATGCCCACTCTACTCCACAGCAGAATTCAGGCAAATCTTGTAAAATTTGAATGTAATTCTGCAGAATTCCTTGGAATTAAATTTCACCCATCGCTAATGATAACCAAGTCATATTGGGAGAAGAGGGGAGTTCATTATAAGAAAATGCTGACCCTGACATAATAGTAGCAGTTTCTGAGATATAGGTCACAAATGATATATGAACAACATCAATGGCAAAGTTCTGACACTGGTATATTGTAGGTAATTGTTAGCATGGATTGAGCCTAATCAAAAATGCTGGCTCCGGCACACTGGAGCTAGTGAGGTATGGTAGTTACTCAGCTCATTTTGAAGAAAAAAATCAGGCAATCCTCACGAGTGTGAGGCTTAATTGGCACACCAATGAAAGTACTTGACTATTTATAGAGTGACCTTTCAGAGACTATGTAATTTCATGTGCCACCATTATGAGGACACCGGGTTCATGAGACTATGAGAAGGGCTGTTCAGCATGTTTGTGGATATCTTGCAGAAGACCTGGTAGTTTACTCAGTGCAGGTCTATTTGTGTAGGAGTTCACTGATTAGAAGAGATTTGTTTTCAGTCCACTATATTTGCATAAGAATTGCTTGTAGTTGCCAAATATCTGTATTTGACACTGGCTGTATGAATGCCTTCTGTTTCCTGTCTCTTTCCTCAGTACAAGTAATGTTACAACATTCCGAATGAAGCACTCTGGACTTGGCTGCCTACACTCAAAGAACCATTACGAGAGACAGTATTATCTGGGAACAAATTACTGAACACACCCCCAGGTGGCTTTTGCCAGCTGGTACATATTGCCCAATTGCTGCAATCTCCTATGCTTTACATCCATTCTGTGCCAAAGTATTTGGACACTCCAGGGCATGATGTCTCAACTGGAGTGGGATTCAAAGGTGCTTGCATGTGTTGCCTTGTAGTTTAGGCAGACCAGATATACGTTGTTGCTTTTCAACATAAGTAAGGATCCTAGCCCACTCATAGAGGAGAACGAGACCTCTGTATCCTACAGATTTCAGTCTCAGTGCAGAGGATATGACTGTCATGTCCTCTATTCCATACTGGCAAATCACTTAGATGGGTACCCACTGCTTCACATCCTCTGCCACATCTCAATGAGAATTTGGAAGACAGCTGTGATGGGCAAGGCAGTTGAGCGTTACCAGTGCCTTCCATGATCATGACCTTTGGAGAAAGCAAGTTTCGTAAGATCCGCCTAAAAACCTTTTTCCTCGGGAAAGAATATGATACTCCCGTACAGAATACAGGACTACGCCCGAAATCTACCTTCTGCCCCCCAGCAGGGCAAATGCCCCCAGAGGTACTGGCTTTCGAGAAATCAGTATCCCTTAAGATCAATGGGCTGACTGAGTCATCCAACAAAGCATTCCATAATATGAGTAAAATCGAAATAGAGTCATTGAAGAGCCTGACAGCCGACCCTAATATTATCATCAAACCAGCAGACAAGGGCGGGGCCACAGTGATTCTTCCTCAAAAAATGTATAGAGACGAGTGTGAGCGACTGCTGGGGAATACCAGACACTACAATCGTCTGGCACGTGATCCTACAAAGGATGTCCAAGAAGAGATCACCTTCCTAGTGTCAAAAGGGAAGGAAAACAACTGGATCACAGATCATGAGGCATCATATCTGATACAGACCAACCCAAAAATCCCGTACTTTTATATTCTACTAAAAGTACATAAAGAGAAGATCCCTCCCCCCGGAAGGCCCATAGTTTCCAGGATAGGCTCAGCACTAGAGCCCTTGTCAAAATTTGTGGATTTCTTTCTACAACCGTTAGTTAAAAGAATCCCGACCTATCTTAAGGACACCACCCATATCCTCCTCCTACTGGAGTCTATAACCTTTGACAAATCTAAGGAACTTCTAATTACTCTTGAAGTGGAATCACTTTACACAAACATCCCGCAAGAGGCTACCCTGGAAGTGATAAGCAACCTGATGGACACACATATGGGTGAATCCCAACCCCCCCCGGGTTCATACTGGACGTAGCACACCTCGCTCTCACCAGAAACTACTTCAAGTTTGAAGATAGTTTCTTCTTGCAGACACAAGGCACATCGATGGGTAGTACTTTTGCCCCCAGTCTAGCATGTCTATACGTTGACCATTTTGAAAGACATACGGTCCTGCATGAGGGCAACCCCTACCGAGATCAGATCAAACTCTGGAAGCGATACATCGATGATGTACTGCTAATATGGACTGGAAGTAAAGAAGAAGCCCAGGCATTCGCTGTTTGGCTCAACGGGGCTAACCCATTTCTAACCTTCACAATGAACATAGGTGAAAACAAACTACCTTTCCTCGATCTACTCATTTATGACCAAGACGGCGGGTTAGCTACTGAAGTTTACTATAAACCGACGGACTGCAACAATTTACTACAATACCAGAGCTTCCACCCACGAGCCCTAAGAGATAACCTCCCGGTCGGGCAGTTCCTACGGTTAAGACGAAACTGCTCATCCGTCACCGATTACCGCAAACATGCAGACAAACTATCTACCAAACTACACACCAAGGATTATCCCCCACATCTGGTTAATAGGGCACGAAAACGGGCACGCAACAATAACAGAGACCAGTTGCTACAGCCTCGAGCACAGAAACCAAGTCTGGACAAGATCGTATGTGTCACCACCTTCAATCCCCTATCCAAGGAAATCCAGAAGATTATAAGGGAGAATTGGAAAATTTTGACATCAGGTGGCTTACCCTTTGAACCACCATTACATGCGTATAAGAGAGCAATCAATATACGGGACATGGTGGTCCACACTAGACCAAAGGAGAAGCGAGGTTCCACACAGACTACACTTTGGCAAATGGCCCCCACCGCAGGTCATCACCCATGCGGCAACTGCAGCGTTTGCCCTTTTACCCATAGATCTACCACCATCGATCTTGACCTCAAAACCCCATGGGTGCAAAACTCACTTACAAATTGTAATAGCAAAAACGTAGTTTACCTAATCAAATGCCCTTGCTTACTTAAATATGTGGGTATGACTACGAGGAAGGTTAGCACCAGAATTTGTGAACATAGAAGCACGATTAGGTGCAAACGAGACGCAACAAAGCTCACTAGCCATTTCCTACAAAGAAACCACTCCCCAGATGACATGTCTTGGACGGTCCTGGAACATTTCTCTCCTTCGACCCCTAACATGTCATAAAAACTATTTAGGGCAGAGCAACGCTGGATTTGGAGATTGCACACCGACACGGTTGGATTAAATGACGAGATACCTTGGTTCTCTCTTCATAAGTAGAACCGTCTTAGTTTTTTCCCCCACTTTTTTTCCCCTTCTCTGGCCTTGCTCCCCCTTTTTCCTTCTCCTCTTAACTCTGTTCTTCTTTCACTTCCTTCTCTTACTTTTCGCACCTTCTTTCACTCTCCTGTCCCTCACACCTTCTTACCCCCTCACCTTTTCTTCCCTCCCCTTCTTCGACCCTCGGTCTCCCCTTGATCCCCTCTTTTCTTCCCCTTCCCTTCACACTTCTTTCCCTCTCTTCCTCTCTTCTCTTTCTTCTGCTTCCTCCCCCTCTGCTCTTTTCTCCTCCTCACTCCATCTCTATCCCTTATCCCCCCTCTCTGCTTCCCCTCTTTCTCCTTCCTTCTCCGTTTCTTTCCCCCTTTTTCCCACCCTCCTTTGCTTGCCTCCCCCTCTTGCTTTTATCTATTATATTATGTAGATTCTTCCCCCCTTTATTATAACTTCTATCAATTTTTGTTTCATTTTTATCATTAATATTATCATTATCTTTGTTTCTTTCCCTTTTTTCGTTTTGTTTCCTTCCTTTTCTTTAGTATTCCCCCTCTCTCCAACTTACCCAACACCCTTTTTCCCCCCCTCTTTTTTCCTCCTTTCCCCTCTTCGCTTCCCCTTTTTCCCCCTTTTTTTCCCCTTCCCTCCTCCCTCTTCCCCCCCCGTTGTCCTTCCTTCCTTTTTTTCCCCCCGTTCCTTCCACCCCGCCCGTGCTCCTCGTTTCGGCCACCCGAAACCATGGCAGCCTCGCTCGCCGCTGGGAAACGTAGTTTCCCAGCGCCACGAGTGTAGGTAGCCCGCAGAGCTGCCAGGAACCACGTTTCCCTACAGCACTTGCGGGTGGGCGTATCCGCCTAAACAAGGGATCTCCATCAGCCGCGGCCTCCGACCACGGCGGCTCCGGCGATCGGAGAAGGATCAGCTCGTGAGGGCAGCGCCACCCACGGGCGCCCCCTTGCACTATTGGCCATTTCCGGCCCCCGACATTTCCGGGTCGGCCATAGTCCTCTTTGGCTCACAGAAACGTAATCAGCTCGCAAGACTTCCGGCCCCCGGGCCGCGGCGGTGATTGCCGGCAGCTGCAAGTAATTTTACCCTATTAAGACCACTATATCAGTTACCGACTATCAGGCCACTTTACCCAAGCGGTCCTGAAGGTGAGGTCGGTATAGGCACACAGAGAGCGCCCACCTTTGATGCAGTGAGTTGGCCAACGTTGGAAACACAGATAAGAAGCCTCCCTTCTCCCTTATCTTCTTTTCTTTTCTTTTTCCCCCTTTTTCTCTCCTCTCCTTTTTCTCCTGTTTTCGTTCTTTTTCTCTTGTTTTCTTTCTTCGTTTTTCTTCTCTTTCTTCCCCCTTCCTTTCTTTGTTCTCCCCCCCTCCCTGCCCCCTCCCCTGTTTTTCCCTTTTTCTCCCCTCCTTTTTCTCCCCTCTCCAGTGACCTCCTTCTCAGATTTCTACAGTCTTTTCACCCTGTTCTTCGCTTCTATCGTCTATTTCTTGACCACCCCTGTACTATTTTTTCATCTCTGTCCTCCCCTTCTGCTCTTTTTCTCCTAACCCTAGAGTCTGACTATAAGGGGACGCTCCCTCTCCAGGATACCAGAGGCTAGTAGCCTCCATTGTTAGGGTAAGGAATTGTCTGCCCTAACCTACCGTTCGCCTTGCATAGCCAGCATTGCTGCGACCGTTATTTGTAATTGCAACCAGTACCCTTGTGTTCTGCATGAAATTTGTCACGTGTGTTGTGGTTTGCTGTGGATTATCTTCTCACCGTCAATTTTGGTCTGTTTTTGTTATTTTATTCATTGTAGGTCCTCCCCAGGTATTCCCTTGGTTAAGGTAGGCCCTTCCTCCCCCCTTTTTTCCTACTGCGATTATTTCTGCAGCGCTTAATAAGCCTTTGCAACAGGGATCCAACGCCCTGATGAATGCCCAGAGACCCCCCATAGCTCAATCATAAGGGCAGAAACATGTCAGCTACTTCTTTTAGATAGGTGACCTTGTGAGTCATTGCTCTCACACCGGTTCCCCACTTCTTTTAATCACACCACACAGAACCTTCTATTAAACTCACCCGGGTATCTGAGTAGGTGTTTTTATTCCCATAGCACAGCTGGATCCCTTCTTTCCAGAAATCAAATTAATTTACGCACTCCCTCCTGTTCTTTTTAACAGTGAGGTTGAGTCCGCCCAGGTGGTATTGTCCTACCTGGGTGGGGCTAGGTGGTCATATGATGAAGCATGACACTATATAGTGTGTGAGACCACCTAGTCCGTAAAGGAAATCCCCCTCTACAGACGTCATACCACCCCACATTCCATCCACATTTCACCTTTAGTCAAGGTACAAGATTGGTCTAGTGTCGCAACTGGCACACTAGCAATCTACTTATAGTTGCCAGAACCCCGTACTCTCTTTTGTGTTTTAGCTTTGGAGAAAGCAGCCAAAAGGACCAGGCACTTCTGAGCCTGCAGCACCTCTTTGCCACAGCCCTTAGAGGGCGAAGTAGCTTCAGAAATGGTGCGCTGCCATTTTGAATGCATTTCTGTGCAGGTGTGGAAGCAAGGCGTCTGATGCCCATGACCAAGAGAGATTCAAGAAAATGCTAAGAACATGACCATATGTCCAACAAACTTGACCTTCCTGTGAAGAAAACCTGTGTAAATGTACTCCTGCCCTTAGTCATGTTCCTCAGAGGTACGCTGTGAGAAACTGGGGTGTTGGTTGACCGGGCTGTGAACCCTGGTCATGCAACAGCTACAATACCATGCTGGGTGAACAAAAAAAGTCACTAACCTAATCTCTGCTGCCCAGGAGGGCCCCGCCGGCCCCATCCTCGCTGCCCAGGAGGCCACCGCCAGCCCCATCCTCGCTGCCCAGGAGGCCACCGCCAGCCCAGCCCCATCCTCGCTGCCCAGGAGGCCACCGCCAGCCCCATCCTCGCTGCCCAGGAGGGCCCGCCAGCCACAGCCCAGCTGCCCAGGAGGGCCCCGCCAGCCACAGCCCAGCTGCCCAGGAGGGCCCCGCCAGCCCCAGCCCAGCTGCCCAGGAGGGCCCCGCCAGCCACAGCCCAGCTGCCCAGGAGGGCCTCGCCAGCCACAGCCCAGCTGCCCAGGAGGGCCCCGCCAGCCACCACCCAGCTGACCAATGAAGGACCGCCAGCCCCAGCCCAGCTGACCAATGAAGGACCGCGAGCCCCAGCCCAGCTGGGCAATGAAGGACCGCCAACTCAAACACCGCTGAACAGGGCAAGCACCGCCAACTCAAGCACCGCTGAACAGCGCAAGCACCGCCAACTCAAGCACCGCCAACTCAAGCACCGCTGAACAGGGCAAGCACTGCCAACTCAAGCACCGCTGAACAGGGCAAGCACAGCCAACTCGAGCACCGCTGAACAGGGCATGCACCGCTGAACAGGGCACGAACTGCCAACTCAAGCACCGCTGAACAGGGCAAGCACCGGCAACTCAAGCACCGCTGAACAGCACAAGCACCGCCAACTCAAGCACCACCAACTCAAGCACTGCTGAACAGGGCAAGCACTGCCAACACAAGCACCGCTGAACAGGGCAAGCACCGCCAACTCAAGCACCGCTGAACAGGGTTTGCACCGCTGAACAGGGCACGAACCGCCAACTCAAGCACCGCTGAACAAGGCAAGCACCGGCAACTCAAGCACCACTGAACAGGGCAAGCACCGCCAACTCAAGCACTGCTGAACAGGGCAAGCACCGCCAACTCAAGCACCGCTAGCCCATGAGCGGCAGGGGCACTGACGCAACAGGGACCGTCACGGGGTGAGTGATGCACTCTGGGCACCGTCCCCCTCCAGAACCAGTGGAGACATGCATCCACTCCGTCTGTCCTTAACAGGATGAAGCACTCTGGGCACCAGTCCCCCTCCAGAACCAGTGGAGACATGCATCCACTCCGTCTGTCCTTAACAGGATGAAGCACTTTGGGCACCAGTCCCCCTCCAGAACATGTGGAGACTGTTATCCACTTGAGAGACTGTGGCTTTGCACTCCCCAGGATAAAGCAGTGGGCAAACCACCCACTGTAGAGACTTGAGAGACTGTGGCTTTGCACTCCCCAGGATGGAACAGTGGGCAAACCACCCACTGTAGAGACTTGAGAGACTGTGGCTTTGCACTCCCCAGGATGGAACAGTGGGAAAACCACCCACTGTATAGACTTGTGAGACTTTGGCTTTGCACTCCCTAGGATACATCAATGGGCATGGAGCCCCCTCGTTGATCTGGCGTTGTGCACTCATCCGGCTGAGGTGCCCCCACTTCCCTTCCCCCTGAGGTGCCTGTTGTATTTCTATCTGATGCCACTGCAGTGTTCTCTCTGTTTTGATCTGGTATCGTGTGTGGGCCTCGCCCATGCATTTTGGGCCCAGTGGTCCACGGACTATGAATGGTGCAATAGCTGGACTACTATTCTTGGTGCATATTATGTTAATAGTGTTTATATGTATATTTTTGCGTACTGCATTTTGATATATTACAATGGTTACACTAATTTCCTTTTGTCTTTGCATTCTTCCGGTGGGGTTGGGGGGTGTAACTATAATGTTTAGATATGTATTAGTGTGTGTGTTGTAGTGGGTGAGGGTGGGGGTGGGGGTGTTGCGTGTGTGTGTCCCTGTTTTTTTCCCTCCCCCTCCCCTGTGTCGTAGGTGCAGTACTCACCGTGGTCTTCGCCGCTGGCGTTGGTGCTCCCGGTACAGGAGCAGGAAGACTATTGCAGGTAGGATTTGGAGTTCTGGGTCCATGGTGTCCTCCTTCCTCGTGGAATGTGAAGAGGTGAGCGTTTTCCCTTCAAAATTCCTGTTTCTGCTGTGTTTTTATCCGCGGTGAATCCGCCCCGGAAAAGGTGGCGGATTGGCCTGTCATAATAATGTGGGCGGTACATTGTCCTCCGCCTGTCTGTTGGCGGTGACCGCCGAGCTGTTTGTTTGTACCGCTGTGGCGGTCGGAGTGTTAAAGTGGCTGTCTTTTTGGCGGTTTCCGCCAGTCGTAATTCCAAATTTCCGCCAGGGTTGTAATGACCACCATAGAGTCTTATCTGTAGAGGAAAGTCACCCTGGACTCTGAGTGCACAGATTATTATTATTATTATTATGAATTTTGTAATGCGACAGCTACTCAGAAGCATTTCCCATCAGACTGCAGACACAGATAGGGTGTCTAAGTAGAATAAATTATCATAACTAGGTCTTCAGGCTTTTGTGAAAGGTTAATAATGAATTCAAGTTTGTTAAAGCTTTTGGAAGGGAGTTCCAGAGTTTTGGACAAAGTGTGACCTTTCATGCAAGTTCAATGGAACCTTGGTACAGTGAACAAAACTTGATTCAAAGACCTCAAGGAGCGTGGAGGCTGGTAGGGCACCAGCAGTTTCTTGGTCTGGCGTGGCCCTAAACCCAATTTAGCCTTAAACATGTAGCATAGTACTTTAAACTCAATACGATTAGTTATCCAAAGCCAATCCAGTTCCTGTAACAAATGAAAACCTGAGGCCAATTTAGAAAAAGGAAAGAGCATCCTGGCAGCAGCATTTTGGACTATTTGTAGATGATGGATCATTGTCTCATCAGCGCCCAGGCAGAGCACATTACTGTAATCCAATCTGGAGATAATTAAACCATGAATCACAGTCCTCTGAGCCATAAGGGGCATTAGCCAAATTATATTTTTCACCCATCTGAGGACTGCAAAGCAGTTGGCAGATACTTTAGTCACCTGTGGTTTCATGGATAGTTTTTCATCAATGAGGAAGCCCAGATTTTTTACCTAGGAGATAGAGGAGGCAGGGTCCTTAACCGGTTCTGTGCCCAGGACGTAATGGTTACGTCCTGAGGCACAGTGCTGCTGTGCCTAGGACTTAACCATTACGTCCTGTGCACAGAGCCCAGAGGGGGCACTAGCGCTCCCTCTGTGGGGTTCCAACCCACCCCCCAAAGTCAGGGATGGAAGGGGAAGCCCTTCCCCTTCCACCCCCGACCCCTCCCAACCCCCCCTGTGACGTCAGCGCGCGAGCACGCGCTGATTAGTCACAGGGTCTCCCCCATCGCGCTGGAAGCTCTGCTTCCAGCGCGATTGAAAGAGAAATGCAAAGCATTTCTCTTTCAATCCCATGGGGGAGGCCCAGAGGGGCTTCAAAGGGAAGGAAATGTATTTCCTTCCCTTTGAAGTCTCTCCCAGGGTTTCAAAAGCCGGATTGCTTGCAATCCGGCTTTTGAAACCCCACTAGACACGAGGGATTTTTTTTTTTTTAATCTGAAACTGACAAAAGGGAGCGACCCCTTGGGCAAGGTTCGCTCCCAGGGGGGACATTTTTTTGGGAAGGCCTCTTCTGCCCCCCCTGGGGGCAGAAACCTCTAGGCACCAGGGATCATTTTTTTTTTTTCTTTTAGTTATGTTTTCTTTTCTTTTTAGGTGGGGAGCGACCCCTTAGGCAAGGGTCGCTCCCCTAGGGGGCAAATTATATTTAGGCCATTTCTGCCCCCCTTGGGGGCAGGTTGGCCCATTTTGATGAGGCCAATCTGCCCCCAAGGGGGGCAGAAACCATTAGACACCAGGGAGTTTTTGTTTTTTGCGTGAATTTCACGCAAGGGGAGCGACCCCTTGGGCAAGGGGAGCTCCCAGGGGGGGCATTTTTTTGGGAAGGCCTTTTCTGCCCCCCCTGGGGGCAGAAACCTCTAGGCGCCAGGGCATATATTTTTGTTTTTGTGTTTTTTTTTTTGTTTGTTTTTTTAGAGATGGGGAGCGACCCATCAGGCAAGGGTCGCTCCCCTAGGGGGCAAATTGTATTTAGACCATTTCTGCCCCCCTTGGTCGCTCCCGGGCAGGGAGGGTTTGGGGGGTCAAATTTATTTTAGGGCATTTCAGCCCCCCCCAGGGGCCGGCTGAGCTGGAGGCCAAAATCCACAGGTAGGCACTTTGCAAAAAACACCTCTGTTTTCTTTCAAAAAATTGGATGTGTCCACGTTGCGCTTTGGGGCATTTCCTGTCGCGGGCGCTAGGCCTACCCACACAAGTGAGGTATCATTTTTATCGAGAGACTTGGGGGAACGCTGGGTGGAAGGAAATTTGTGGCTCCTCTCAGATTCCAGATCTTTCTGCCACAGAAATGTGAGGAACATGAGTTTTTTTAGCCAAATTTTGAGGTTTGCAAAGGATTCTGGGTAACAGAACCTGGTCCGAGCCCCATAAGTCACCCCATCTTGGATTGCCCTAGGTCTCTAGTTTTCAGAAATGCACAGGTTTGTAGGTTTCCCTAGGTGCCGGCTGAGCTAGAGGCCAAAATCTACAGGTAGGCACTTTGCAAAAAACACCTCTGTTTTCTTTAAAAAAATTGGATGTGTCCACGTTGCGCTTTGGGGTATTTCCTGTTGCGGGCGCTAGGCCTACCCACACAAGTGAGGTATAATTTTTTTATCGGGAGACTTGGGGGAACGCTGGGTGGAAGGAAATTTGTGGCTCCTCTCAGATTCCTGAACTTTCTACCACAGAAATGTGAGGAACATGTGTTTTTTAAGCCAGATTTTGTGGTTTGCAAAGGATTCTGGGTAACAGAACCTGGTCAGAGCCCCACAAGTCACCCCACCCTGGATTCCCCTATGTCTCTAGTTTTCAGAAATGCACAGGTTTGGTAGGTTTCCCTAGGTGCCGGCTGAGCTAGAGGCCAAAATCTAGAGGTAGGCCCTTTGCAAAAAACACCTCTGTTTTCTTTAAAAAAATTGGATGTGTCCACATTGCGCTTTGGGGCATTTCCTGTCGCGGGCGCTAGGCCTACCCACACAAGTGAGGTATAATTTTGATCGGGAGACTTGGGGGAACGCTGGGTGGAAGGAAATTTGTGGCTCCTCTCAGATTCCAGAACTTTCTACCACAGAAATGTGAGGAACATGTGTTTTTTTAGCCACATTTTGAGGTTTGCAAAGGATTCTGGGTAACAGAACCTGGTCAGAGCCCCACAAGTCACCCCATCCTGGATTCTCTTATGTCTCTAGTTGTAAAAAATGCACAGGTTTAGTAGGTTTCCCTAGGTGCTGGCTGAGCTAGAGGCCAAAATCTACAGGTAGGCACTTTGCAAAAAACACCTCTGTTTTCTTTCAAAAAATTGGATGTGTCCACGTTGCGCTTTGGGGCATTTCCTGTCGCGGGCGCTAGGCCTACCCACACAAGTGAGGTATCATTTTTATCGAGAGACTTGGGGGAACGCTGGGTGGAAGGAAATTTGTGGCTCCTCTCAGATTCCTGAACTTTCTGCCACAGAAATGTGAGGAACATGTGTTTTTTTAGCCAAATTTTGAGGTTTGCAAAGGATTCTGGGTAACAGAACCTGGTCCGAGCCCCACAATTCACCCCATCTTGGATTGCCCTAGGTCTCTAGTTTTCAGAAATGCACAGGTTTGGTAGGTTTCCATAGGTGCCGGCTGAGCTAGAGTCCAAAATCTACAGGTAGGCACTTTGCAAAAAACACCTCTGTTTTCTTTAAAAAAATTGGATGTGTCCACATTGCGCTTTGGGGCATTTCCTGTCGCAGGCGCTAGGCCTACCCACACAAGTGAGGTATAATTTTTATCGGGAGACTTGGGGGAACGCTGGGTGGAAGGAAATTTGTGGCTCCTCTCAGATTCCAGAACTTTCTACCACAGAAATGTGAGGAACATGTGTTTTTTTAGCCACATTTTGAGGTTTGCAAAGGATTCTGGGTAACAGAACCTGGTCAGAGCCCCACAAGTCACCCCATCCTGGATTCTCTTATGTCTCTAGTTTTAAAAAATGCACAGGTTTAGTAGGTTTCCCTAGGTGCTGGCTGAGCTAGAGGCCAAAATCTACAGGTAGGCACTTTGCAAAAAACACCTCTGTTTTCTTTCAAAAAATTGGATGTGTCCACGTTGCGCTTTGGGGCATTTCCTGTCGCGGGCGCTAGGCCTACCCACACAAGTGAGGTATCATTTTTATCGAGAGACTTGGTGGAACGCTGGGTGGAAGGAAATTTGTGGCTCCTCTCAGATTCCAGATCTTTCTGCCACAGAAATGTGAGGAACATGAGTTTTTTTAGCCAAATTTTGAGGTTTGCAAAGGATTCTGGGTAACAGAACCTGGTCCGAGCCCCATAAGTCACCCTATCTTGGATTGCCCTAGGTCTCTAGTTTTCAGAAATGCACAGGTTTGTAGGTTTCCATAGGTGCCGGCTGAGCTAGAGGCCAAAATCTACAGGTAGGCACTTTGCAAAAAACACCTCTGTTTTCTTTAAAAAAATTGGATGTGTCCACGTTGCGCTTTGGGGCATTTCCTGTCGCGGGCGCTAGGCCTACCCACACAAGTGAGGTATCATTTTTATCGGGAGACTTGGAGGAACGCTGGGTGGAAGGAAATTTGTGGCTCCTCTCAGATTCCTGAACTTTCTACCACAGAAATGTGAGGAACATGTGTTTTTTAAGCCAGATTTTGTGGTTTGCAAAGGATTCTGGGTAACAGAACCTGGTCAGAGCCCCACAAGTCACCCCATCCTGGACTCCCCTATGTCTCTAGTTTTAAAAAATGCACAGGTTTGGTAGGTTTCCCTCGGTGCCGGCTGAGCTAGAGGCCAAAATCTACAGGTAGGCACTTTGCAAAAAACACCTCTGTTTTCTTTAAAAAAATTGGATGTGTCCACGTTGCGCTTTGGGGCATTTCCTGTCGCGGGCGCTAGGCCTACCCACACAAGTGAGATATCATTTTCTTCGGGAGACTTGGGGGAACGCTGGGTGGAAGGAAATTTGTGGCTGCTCTCAGATTCCAGAACTTTCTGCCACAGAAATGTGAGGAACATGTGTTTTTTTAGCCATATTTTGAGGTTTGCAAAGAAGTCTGGGTAACAGAACCTTGTCCGAGCCCCACAAGTCACCCCATCTTGGATTCCACTAGGTCTCTAGTTTTCAAAAATGCACAGGTTTGTTAGGTTTCCTTAGGTGCCGGCTGAGCTAGAGGCAAAAATCTACTGGTAGGCACTTTGCAAAAAACACCTCTGTTTTCTTTAAAAAAAATGGGATGTGTCCACGTTGCATTTTAGGGCGTTTCCTGTCGCAGGCGCTAGGCCTACCCACACAAGTGAGAAATCATTTTTATCGGGAGACTTGGGGGAACATAGAGTAGCAAAACAAGTGTTATTGCCCCTTGTCTTTCTCTGCATTTTTTCCTTCCAAATATAGGAGTGTGTAAAAAAGACATCTATTTGAGAAATGCCCTGTAATTCACATGCTAGTATGGTCACCCCAGAATTCAGAGATGTGCAAATAACCACTGCTCCTCAACACCTTATCTTATGCCCTTTTTGGAAATACAAAGGTTTTCTTGATAGCTATTTTTTACTCTTTATATTTCAGCAAATGAATTGCTGTATATCCGGTATAGAATGAAAACGCACTGCAGGGTGCGGCTCATTTATTGGCTCTGGGTACCTAGGGTTCTTAATGAACCTACAAGCCCTATATATCCCCGCAACCAGAGGAGTCCAGCAGACGTAACGGTATATTGCTTTCGATAATCTGACATTGCAGGGAAAAGTTACAGAGTAAAACGTAGAGAAAAATTGATGTTTTTTTCACCCCAATTTCAATATTTTTCTTTTCAGTTGTTATGTTCTGTAGGAAAACCTTGTAGGATCTACACAAATGACCCCTTGCTGAATTCAGAATTTTGTCTAGTTTTCAGAAATGTTTAGGTTTCTGGGATCCAGCATTGGTTTCATGCCCATTTCTGTCACTGACTGGAAGGAGGCTGAAAGCACAAAAATTGCAAAAATGGGGTATGTCCCAGTAAAATGCTGAAATTGTGTTGAAAAATTGGGTTTTTTTCTGATTCAAGTCTGCCTGTTCCTGAAAGCTGGGAAGCTGCTGAGTTTAGCACTGCAAACCCTTTGTTGATGCCATTTTCAGGGGAAAAACCACAAGCCTTCTTCTGCAGCCACTTTTTCAATTTTTTTTAAAAAAAACGAAATTTTCACTGTATTTTGGCTAATTTCTTGGCCTTCTTCAGGGGAACCCACAAAGTCTGGGTACCTCTAGAATCCCTAGGATATTGGAAAAAAAGGACGCAAATTTGGCTTGGTTAGCTTATGTGGACAAAAAGTTATGAGGGCCTAAGAGCGAACTGCCCCAAATAGCCAAAAAAAGGCTCGGCACAGGAGGGGGAAAAGGCCTGGCAGCGAAGGGGTTAAGAATTCTGCCCAGTGTCTGGGGTCCCAAAGTGAGGCGTTCCTGCCCAGAACCATGACCTCAGGTTTGTCACCAAAAAGCTTGAGTGAGTTTTTATTTATCCATAAGGAAATTTTACTCAAGCCCAGGTTCAAGATTGACGGGTCATGGTTCTGTGCTGACAGACAAAAGATGATCTGTGTGTCATTGGCATATGAAAAATGGGTAAGCCCCAACTCTCTATAAAGTCTGCCAATGGGCAGACATAGATGTTAAATAGCTGGGGGCTCAGGACAGAACCTAGAGGAACTCCTGAGGTCAGAACGTGTGGCTTAGATTTTGCATTAGACGAAAAGACCTGGAACATACGATCTTTTAGAAAGGAGACAAGCCATCCAAAAGCTGAGGCTTCAGAGCCTAATGCCTACAGTCCTTCCACCAAGTTGGAGCCGGACACTGTATTTAAAGCCACAGTCAAATCCAACAGAGTGAGTGCAGCAGTGCTACCAAAATCCAGGAGTTGTGTTACTTGTTCAGTACTGCCCAACAGGGCAGACTCAGTGCTATGTCCAGCCCTAAAGCCTGACTGTGAGGGAAGGAAGAAGTTTTTGGCCTCAACATGTGCAGTTAGCTTTGCATTAACATGCTTTTCCAAGAATTTGGAAAAGACAGGTAGCGTAGGGGCAGGGACCTTGTATGCTTCCACTTCTGAGGTACCAACCCTTCCTTCAAAGAGTGTTTGAGGAGCTCCAATATCACAGTTAGACAGGTTGCTTCCAATAACAAGAGATTAAAAGGTGGTAAGGGATCCAGCAGAGATCCTGATTGGGTTGACTGTAGGGCAGCTAGAGTGTTCATGACTAAGTTGGAGTCGGCATTTAAGGAGTCTCTAGCCAACTGTGAGTAAATGTTTTCCACTTTTTAAATAAAGAAAAGAGCTAGCTCATCCCATTAGCTCTGTGAAAGAAAGGGAGCAGGGGAAACCATACTAGTGTCTGATAATTCTTTCACCATCTTAAAGAGTATCTTCGGACAATTCTGAACATTAGTAATTTTTTCTGTTTAGAATAGAGCATGAGCAGTCTTACAAAGGGCGTGATTAGCTTTTGAAGTCTTCCTATATTCAATCTTGGACTCTTCAGTGTACACCTTGCTCCAGAGTATTTCTAACACTTTGAAGCTTCCTTTCTAGTTAAAGTGCATCCATGAACCACAGAAGCAGCAGGTGCATTCTGCCCACACGTTTTGCAGTATTTGTTAGTGTGACATCTATAGCCTCAGTGAGCCAGTGATGAATCGCAGCCTGATCCAAATATGCCTGTTGCTGTAATATAGGCTTTGTACTAAGGAGCAGCTCGTTGAGAGCTGAGGTGTTAAGTCTGGACCAATTCCTGAATTCCGATTTAGAGTGAGACCGTGCTGTTGGGAGATGAGAGGAGCCCTTAATCTTAAAGGGTACAGCAAAATTGTCAAACCAACAGAGTGGAAGAGGAGGGTCTATCATCAGATCCTTTATATTACACAAAAGGAGGTCCAGAAGATTCCTGACCACAAGTGGGTGTTGAATTATAAAGTGCCATATTAGGTGCATCTAAATCCTCAATAAAAGAGGCATTCAGGTTGCTCTTCGAACCATCCCCAAGTAGAGTCAAATTAGCAGTTCTCAAAATATGAGAAGCCAAAAAGTTGGGTAAGGAGGTACACCACTTTCCAGCATACCCTCAGGAATGATAATCAATCCTAAATAGAAAACATTGCCAGGAAGTACCACAATTACGTTCACTAAGGAACCTGCATGTGGCCAGGTCTCAGTGGGAAATAGCGTTTCATGGTTATAATCACATAAAAAATTACATAAATGTTGCTGATGTTTAGGTAGAGAGCAGCGGTTCAGACTAAAGAAGTGAAATATGTTCGTACAGTGGTGCCCATCTAAGGGCCAATCACTAGGAAGTCTACATGACATATTTGAGGTAATTCTTGGCTTACAGAGGCAGCCTTAGTAACAGCCTAGCACTGGTGTAGTAGAGGTAATTTCTGGTGAAGTGAAGGCACCTGTGCCACAATGCAAGAAGTGGTATACTGGAGGTAATATTTGGTATTTGGTGCACATAATTAAAAAATGCCATATCGGAGGGGCTTTTTGGTATGAGGAATGACAATTAGAGGTGGACAGGATTTTTAGTTCCACCAGTGGAATTAGAGGAATTTAATAACTCTGCATTTGCAGAATTAATCACCGCTGTTTGTTTTTACAGAGGCCTGGAAGAGGGGTAAGTCCCTCTATGTTTAAAAACCACTGCAGATTAAACCTTATTGTGCATTGATTTTCAAACATAGAGGGACAGCGCCCTCTTCCCACCCTTTTTAAAAACCACTGACTGCACTGCTGTGCATACCCCTCAACGCCCTTACATACTCAGAGTATATAAGGTTTATATACTCTTAATATATAAGGGGGCCGAGGGGTACGCACAGGAGGGTAGATCACTTGGCGCCCTTACATACTCTGCAGTAATCATTGCAGAGTATGTAAGGGTGCAGAGTAGTTTGCACTCTAAGTGTATTTCTGATTGCTAAACGCATCCTCACATCCATTTTTGGATGCAAGGGTGCATTTTGCTCTAAAGAAAATGTAGTGCTAAATGCCCACTCTACTCCACGGTGGAATTCAGACAAATCTTGTAGAATTTGAATGTAATTCTGCAGAATTCCATTGAATGAAATTTCATCCATTGCTAATGATAACTATGTCATATTGTGAGAAGAGGGGAGTTCATTATAAGAAAATGCTGACCCTGACATAATAGTAGCAGTTTCTGAGATATAGGTCACAAATGATATATGAACAACATCAATGGCAAAGTTCTGACACTGGCATATTGTAGGTAATTGTTAGCATGGATTGAGCCCAATCAAGAACACTGGCTCCGGCACACTGGAGCTAGTGAGGTATGGTAGTTACTTAGCACATTTTGACGAAAAAAAAATCCTCACGAGTGTCAGGCTTCATTGGAACACCAATGAAAGTACTTGACTATTTATAGAGTGCCCTTTCAGAGACTATGTAATTTCATGTGCCACCATTATGAGGACACCGGGTTTATGGGACTATGAGAAGGGCTGTTCAGAATGTTTGTGGACATCTTGCAAAAGACCTGGTAGTTTACTCAGTGGAGGTCTATTTGTTTAGGAGTTCACTGATTAGAAGAGATTTGTTTTCAGTCCACTGTATTTGAATAAGAATTGCTTGTAATTGCCAAATATCTGTATTTGACACTGGCTGTATGAATGCCTTCTGTTTCCTGTCTCTTTCCTCAGTACAAGTAATGTTACAACATTCCGAATGAAGCACTCTGGACTTGGCTGCCTGCACTCAAAGAACCATTATGAGAGACAGAATTATCTGGGAGCAAATTACTGAAAACACCCCCAGGTGGCTTTGCCATCTGGTACATATTGCCCAATTGCTGCAATCTCCTATGTTTTACATCCATTCTGTGCCAAAGTATTTGGACACTCCAGGGCATGATGTCTCAACTGGCCTGGGATTCAAAGGTGCTTGCATGTGTTTCCTTGTAGTTTAGACAGACCAGATATATGTTGTTGCTTTTCAACATAAGTAAGGATCCTAGCCTACTCATAGAGGAGCACAAGACCTCTGTATCCTACAGATTTCAGTCTCAGTGCAGAGGATATGACTGTCATGTCCTCTTATCCATATTGGAAAATCACTTGGATGGGTACCCACTGCTTCACATCCTCTGCCACATCTCAATGAGAATTTGGAAGACAGCTGTGATGGGCAAGGCAGTGGAGCGTTACCAGTGCCTTCCATGATCATGACCTTTGGAGAAAGCACCCAAAAGGACCAGGCACTTCTGAGCCCGTAGCACCTCTTTGCAACAGCCCTTTGAGGGTGAGGTAGCTTCAGAAATGGTGCTCTGCCATTTTGAATGCATTTCTGTGCAGGTGTGGGAGCAAGGCGTCTGATGCCCATGACCAAGGGAGATTCAAGAAAATGCTGAGAACATGACCACATGTCCAACAATCTTGACCTTCCTGTGAAGAAAACCTGTGTAAATCTACTCCTAACCTTAGTCCTGTTCCTCAGAGGTACGCTGTGAGAAACTGGGGTGTTGGTTGACCGGGCTGTGAACCCTGGTCAAGCAACAGCTACAATACCATGCTAGGTGAACAACAAAAAGTCACTAACCTAATCTCTGCTTAGCCCTGGGTAGCTTGACATAAAGAGCAGTCAGGCGTAATCTAAATGCAACGTGTAAAACATTTATTCAGCACACAGACAGTGATAAATGAAAATGCAATAAAAACACAGTACAAGAAAAAATGCACACCGATTAGGAAGAATAGTTTGCATTTTAATAAATTATTTGACAACAAAAGGACAAAAATCCAATCAGTACTTCCAGACTTAGGCCCTCATTCCGACCCTGGCGGATTCAATCTGCCAGGGTGGAGGGCAGAGGAAGCACCGCCAACAGGCTGGCGGTGCTTCCTGGGCCATTCTGACTGCGGCGGCAAAGCCGCGGTCAGAAAAGGGGAACCGGCGGTTTCCCGCCGGTTTTCCCCTGGCCCAGGGAATCCTCCATGGCGGCGCTGCTTGCAGTGCCACCATGGGGATTTCGACCCCCTTCCCGCCATCCTGCTCCTGGCGGTTTTTACCGCCAGGAACAGGATGGCGGGAACGGGTGTCGTGGGGCCCCCTAACAGGGCCCCATAAAGATTTGCAGTGTCTGCTTTGCAGACACTGAAAATCGCGACAGGTGCCACTGCACCCGTCGCACCCCTGCAAATCCGCTGGCTCCATTCGGAGCCGGCTTCCTCTTTGCAGGGGCTTTCCCGCTGGGCCGGCGGGCGATCTTTTGGAGATCGCCCGCCGGCCCAGCGGGAAAGTTGAAATGAACCCCGCGGTCATTTGACCGCGGTGCGGTCTTTTGGCGGTTTCCGCCCGGCGGAATGACCCCCTTAGTCATTCTTATAGAAGATGCATCACTTTATTTTTCTAGCATTAACCACATTTGCGGTATTGTTTTATTTTCTCTATCTAGTTGTTCTTTCCCCAAAGAAAGCATCAGGTTCTTAGCACTGCATTCATTTCACTTTGTGCTTTCCTCAAACCTGTAGTCAGATAGGGTTACCAGCAAAAGTGGTATGCTGTGTCTCCGACATTTACAAAAACATACATATCCTTACACGGGGACCTTTTCTTAGAACATCAGTTGTTTTATTATAAAACACTTCTCTGTCCCCTGCACGTTAGAGGGAGATTCCAGCCAGATGACCACGACTGCATGCTGATTGCTGAATGTCTTTGCTACAGCTGCTTGCTCAGACTGCTGAATCCCTGGCCTATACAGGGAAGGTGTCTTTCTAGACAATAGTCTTCCTTGCTTATATATGCAGGATGATGTCTTCCCAGGGGGGAAACCTGACGGGCGGATTAGGGTTTATCACTCTGTGCTCTAACATAGCTTAGGTAGGACATATATATATTATTCCTAGTGACAGTATGGTGGGACTGTTTTTGTGTTTCACTCTCCTTGTCACAATTTTGCTTTTAGTGTGTTTTATCATCCTAGTTATTGCAATACATTTTATCTAAAATGCAGTTACTTTAATAAACCTTATTGAACTATTATCTGCTTTTGTTTGTCTTGTCTTATGTGACAATATTTCTGCATTTGGCACTTTGGCCCTCATTACAACCCTGGCGCTCGGTGTTAAAGCGGTGGTAATACCGCCAACAGGCCGGCGGGAAAAAAAATGAAATCACGACCACGGCGGAAACTGCCAACATAGACAGCCACTTTAACACTCTGACTGCCATGGCGGTACAAACAAACAGCGCGGCGGCAACCGCCAACAGACAGGCGGAAGACAATGTACCGCCCACCCTATCACAACCCGGCAACCCGGGCGGAACCAACGCAAATAAAAACACGGTGGAAACAGTACACAGAAGGGAAAATCACTCACCTCTCCACACCCCACAAGAACCTGGACGCCATGGAGCCAGAACTGCAGATCCTGCCAGCGATGGTCTTCCTGCTCCTCAATCAGGAGCTCCAACGACGGTGGCAATGACCATGGTGAGTACTGTACCTACAACACAGGGGAGGGGGGAGGGAAAAGAGAGTGCCACGCACATGCAACACCCCCACCCTCACCCATAACACCATACACAGAAATACATGCTGCAACATTACATTTACACAACCCCCACCCCCCCCTTAAATAACGCAAGGACAAAAGGAAATTATTTGAACGATTGTAATCAATAAAAATCCAGTAGTCAAAACTCCAAATCCAGTATATACAATTATGTACACCAAATACACAAGTCCGGAGAGTGCACCAATCATTGTCCATGGACCACTGGGCCCAAAATGCATGGGCGAAGCCCACACTAGATACCTGACTGGAAACGGAGAGAACACTGCAGGGGCATCAGATCGAAATGAAAAAGGCACCTCAGGGGGAGGGGGAGATGAGGGCACCTCAGCCTGATGAACGCACAACGCCACTGCTCCACGAGGGGGCTCCATGCCCATGGATGTATTCTGGGGAGTGCAAAGCCACAGTCTCTCAAGTCTTTTCAGTGGGTGGGTTGCCCACTGCTTGATCCTGGGGAGTGCAAAGCCACAGTCTCACAAGTCTTTTCAGTGGGTGGGTTGCCCACTGCTTTATCCTGAGGAGTGCAAAGCCACAGTCTCTCAAGTCTTTTCAGTGGGTGGGTTGCCCATTGCATCATCCTGGGGAGTGCAAAGCCACTGTCTCACAAGTCTTTTCAGTGGGTGGGTTGCCCACTGCTTTATCCTGGGGAGTGCAAAGCCACAGTCTCTCAAGTCTTTTCAGTGGGTGGGTTGCCCACTGCTTGATCCTGGGGAGTGCAAAGCCACAGTCTCACAAGTCTTTTCAGTGGGTGGGTTGCCCACTGCTTCATCCTGGGGAGTGCAAAGCCACAGTCTCTCAAGTGGATAACAGTCTCCCCTATTTCTGGATGAGGCTTTGTGCCCAGAGTGCTTCATCCTGCCAAGGACTGAGGTAGTGGATGTGATACTCCACTGGTTCTGGAGGGGGCTTTGTGCCCAGAGTGCTTCATCCTGCCAGGGACAGAGGTAATGGATGTGATACTCCACTGGTTCTGGAGGGGGCTTTGTGCCCAGAGTGCATCATCCTGCCAACGTCTAAGGTAGTGGATGTGATACTCCACTGGCTCTGGAGGGGGCTTTGTGCCCAGAGTGCTTCATCCTGCCAAGGACTGGGGTAGTGGATGCCTTTCTCCACGGAAAGTGATGCTTCATGGAAGCTGCCCAGGCTCCTGGAGCTTACCACCAGCCTCGGACGACTGGCCACTGGGGATGGCAGCCATGTCTGCGGTGGTGCCACTGGCTCAGGATGTCGTGGGACTGCTGGCAGTGCTGGCGGTGCTTGCGGCGGTGTCAGTCGCGGCGGTGCTTGCGGCAGTGTCAGTCGGGCTCTGTGGCGGCGGTGCTTGCGGCGGGCTTTGTGCCAGTGGTGCTTGCGGCGGGCTCTGTGGCAGCAGTGCTGGGGGCGGCTCTGTGGTGGCTGTGCTGGTTGCGGGCTCTGTGGCGGCGGTGCTGGTTGCGGGCTCTGTGGTGGCAGTGCTGGTTACGGGCTCTGTAGCAGCAGTGCTGGTTGCGGGCTCTGTGGCGGCGGTGCTGGTGGCGGGCTCTGTGGCAGTGGTGCTGGCGGTGGGCTTTGTGGCAGCGGTGCTGGTGGCGCACTCTGTGGCAGCGGTGCTGGTGGCGCACTCTGTGGCAGCGGTGCTGGTGGCGGGCTCTGTGGCAGCGGTGCTGGCAGCGGACTCTGTGGCAGCATTGCTGGCGGCGATGCAGGTGGCGGTGCAGGTGGCGGTCTTCTCCACCGTAGAGGTTGGCGTCGACGTGGAAAGAAGGTGTGACACTGGTCCCTCAGTCGGTGCCACCATGCCTTCTCCTGACCTGCCCTTTAGTTTCTGGCCCTTTCCCACCTTTGATGATGGCGCAGCTGTCTTGCCACTATCCCCTTTCGTTTCCCCTGAACCCTTGGTGGCAGGTGTTTTCTGCTTCTCCCTCCGGGATGTGGGCAACTTTTTTAGCTTGGCAGGTGGCGGAATGTCCTTGTCCTCGCTCTGTGGCACACTGGCAGCCCTGTTGGTTGGAGCACTCCAATAGCCCACAGTTGCTGGCACCACTGTGTTTGGGGATGTGGTGGCTGAGGTGCTGGGTTGGGACCTGTAAAGCCTGGCCCTAGGGGACGGACGGGGGGGTGTAGGGAAGAGGTCAATATGGGGGGGTTTTGGGAGTGGAGGAAGAGGTAGTGGTTGTAGGAGGTGTAGGTCTGCTGAATTTGGGTGAAGGTGCATGGGCTGGAGGCTGTTGTGAGGTGGATGGCTGTTGGGTGGGTGTGTGCCTGCGTTTATGTACTTTGGGAGGAGGGCTCACTGACACACTGAGAGAGGACACAGGGGATGTGTGAATGGTAGTGGGGGTGGTGAGTGCACATGAGTGGTGTGTGGTGATGGGCGTGCTGGTGATGGAGGTAGTGGCTGAAGATGTAGTGCATGCAGGTGTGAGTGGAGACAAGACTGGGAGGGAGGAGGGAGACGTGGAGGAGGGGAACACAGTGGAGGCAGTGGATGTTGGTATGTGTGCATGGGTATGATGCTTGTGTGAGTGCCTGTGGGGTGTGTGGTGCTAATGTTTGCCTGAACCACTTTTGTGTGTTCAGGTGTGTGCAGGCTGGTCTGATGGTGTGCTTGGGATAGGCTGATACAGGGGATTGGGTCTTGGTGGAGGAAGTTGGAGGGGGAGGCTGGACACAGGGACAATGGCTGCCATCAGTGCCGAGGCCAGTGCCTGAAATGCTCTCTGTTGGGCTTCCTGGCCAGAATGAATGCCCTCCAGGCATGCATTTGTTTGTTGCAAATGCCTCTTCAGCATGGTAGACTGAGGAATCTCAGGAGGTCAATAGCCTCCTCACTGACGGCAGCAGGGCTGACTGGGGCAGGTCCTGAGGTGCCTGGGGCGAAGGAGATGCTCACCCTCCTGGGTGAGCGGGCACGGGACATACGCTGAGGGGCTGCTGGGAGGGCGGTGCAGGTAGGGGGGATGGCGGCTGTACCTGTTGATGCGGGGGGCACCGAGGGACCTGCCACCGCAAGGGAGCTCCCATCAGAGGAGGAGTCGCTGTCACTGCTGTCACCTCGTGCCCCCGCAGTGGAGCTCCCCTCGCCCTCTGTCCCACTGGTGGCTTCTGACTCCGTTGTTTCACCCTCCAGGGCCAAGTGGGATGCAGCCCCCTCCTGCTCCGGTGCCACTGCTCCTCCGCCTGATGATGCTATTGCACACAAGAACAGGGAGACCACAAAAAGGGTGGGGGAAAGACAGAAGAAAGACATGCAACACCACTACCATTGGCAGATACTACAGACACAGCAGCCCTCTGCACTACGCCATGCACTTATTGTTCCTAGATTATTCACATGCCCATGGGGTACAAGGCCTAAGCCCGATTGCTGCACACATGGAAGTCACAGTAGCCTGACTAGGTGTAGATGACACTAACCACTAGTGGGGTTGGGGTTCTACTGAACCTGCCGCTCAAGGGACCTTATCTACCAAGCTCGCCCTGGCCTAGGGGAACCCACTGCCCACCTCCCCCACCTAGACACCTTGTAATGCGCGCAGTATCAGATGAATGTGACTGTACCCACCCCCTTGTGGCTACTGTGATGCCCTCAAGAACCCATCCAACCCCGGATAGGCCACCGCCAGGATCCAGAACATCAGTGGGGTCATGGTGTGATGGGCACCCCTCCCACGTTGAGAGGCCATCCCCAGCTGGGCCTCCTCGGCTGGGCCTCCGCCGTCTTCTGCTCCAGCGGAGAATGTCCTCCCATCTTTTCTGGCAGTGGGTGCTCCGACTGTGGTGGAACCCCAGGGTCCGGACGTCCTTGGCGATGGCACGCCAAATATCCTTCTTCTGGTGGGCGCTGACCTAGTGGAATAGTACAGGGGAAAAGGAAGATATTTACCGGCATACTCATTGGCCCACATTCCCACCCTTGCCCTGACACACATACACTCACCGTCCGCTCATGCAGGCCTCAGTCCCACCCCATGTATCTTCCATCCACACCACTCCAAACAGGCATTGCCCAAGCAGCATGCTCACAGTGTACTCCCCTGTTTGTCTTGAGGACCATACAGTTGTGTGTACTGGGGGAGGACCCCATCCACTAATTTCTCCAACTCCTCCGAAGTGAAGGCAGAGGCCCTTTCCCCAGACACATGAGCCATCGTCACTTCCAGACTGAGGTCACAGCAGCACTTGCAGTGTAGGTCCTCTCCTGTTGAAGATCAGGTATCAACTGAGTGACCAGACAGAAAATGGCGGTCACCTCCGCCCGCAGTGAGTACCGTCACCGCCGGCGTACATCATCATTGGCTCCTGGAACCCATAGGGTCCAATGTTAACCAATGCAGGATTGCGCCGCGGTCTTCGACTGCCTACTGCGATGGTGTAGAACGCCAGCGCAGTTACCTTATATCCCGATGTCCCACCTTACAGGTCAGGCAGCCGCCATTTCAGGGGGCCACATGGCATTGATAATAACTGTGTCACACTTATCTAGGCCTTGCATACACACAGTAACAGGCACATTGCAGATTATTAAATGTGTGCAAATGACATTTTGTGATACCTCAGTGTAGGCTGACTCTCTGCTCGCTGTTCTCCTCTATAGGGCACGTCCGCTGGGGCAGGTGATGAGATGGCGGCATCTCCAGACCACTGGTGGACCTGTCGACAATGGAAGAGAGACACGTAATAGTCACCTACAGACTTGATCGTGCAACAATCCATGAACTGTGTGCCCAGTTGGAGCCAGACCTGATGTCAGCTATCTGCCATCCGACAGGGATACCCCCTCTAGTGCAGGTCCTGTCAGTACTCCATTTCCTGGCAAGTGGTTCCTTTCAAACAACAGCGGCCATTGCTCAGGGATGTCCCAGCCAATGTTCTCTAACATGCTGTCCAGAGTGTTGTCTGCCCTGCTGAAACACATGCGCAGCTACATCGTTTTCCCTCAGGTGGAGAATTTGCCTACAGTGAAAGGTGACTTCTATGACCTGGGACATATCCCCAACATCATAGGTGCCATTGATGGGACACATGTGGCCTTGGTATCCCCAAGCAGGAGTGAACAGATGTACAGAAACCGGAAAAGCTATCATTGGCCGACCAGTACATCTCCCATGTGAATGCCAAATTTCCTGGCTCAGTGCATGACACTTACATTCTGAGGAATAGCAGCATCCCTTATGTGATGGGGCAACTCCAGAGGCACCGTGTGTGGCTAGTAGGTGAGGACAAGGACCCTATGCAGTGTGAATAGGCATCTGGGTATGGGGTTGTCCCTACGGGTTAATGTGTGTCTAACAGTTGTCCCTCGAAATTTGCAGGTGACTCTGGGTACCCCAACCTGTCATGGCTACTGACCCCAGTGAGAAATCACAGGACAAGGGCAGAGGAACGCTACAATGAGCCACATGGGTGAACTAGGAGGGTGATCGAACGGACCTCCTGAAGGCCAGGTTCCGGTGCCTCCATATGACAGGTGGTTCTCTCTACTACTCACCAAAGAAGGTTTGCCAGATCATCGTGGCCTGCTGTATGCTGCACAACCTGGCTTTGCGATGACAGGTGCCTTTTCTGCAGGAGGATGGTCCAGCTGGAGGTCTTGGGGCAGCTGTGGAGCCTGTGGACAGTGAAGAAGAGGAGGCAGAAGAAGATGATATCGATAACAGAAACAACATTATCCAGCAATACTTCCAGTAAGGCACAGGTAAGAAGATGCCACTGCCTCACATATCTCATACTATTGTTTGAGATATCAGAAGTCTGTCATTTTCACCCAGTGTATGGACCCTGATTTGTCACTTTGACTTTCCATTTAACAGATGTGGTTCCCACTTTGTGCCCTCTGCTATATTTCCT
Organism: Pleurodeles waltl; assembly: GCF_031143425.1. NCBI lineage: Eukaryota > Metazoa > Chordata > Amphibia > Caudata > Salamandridae > Pleurodeles > Pleurodeles waltl. Next base: position 63,796,950 of record NC_090446.1, on the reverse strand, counting down.
CAAGACCTACAGCTGTGTTTCATCGGTATGTGGACAATTAAATTGACATTGCTATATTCCATAGTTATTGCAATTACACATTAGTGAAAGCACAGACTGACTCCAGATTGTTTTGTGATTGATGTGTGTTTATTTCTGTGCAAATAAGTGGAGGGGGTTGTAAAATGGTCAGGGGTGATGGTGGAGGAATGTCCATGGCAGAGTCCAGTCTATTTGTTTCACAGGTGCATTGTCCAAAGGGGCATAGGAAGTGGAGCAATGGCAGTTGAAGGATGGACAGGGTGACAAAGTGGGACAGAAGGGTGACATTCATGGGGGTCTCATTTCCTGGTGGGGGTCTTGGCAATGTTCTCTGTCTTGTTCCTGGATCTCAGGGACTGTTTGCGGGGTGGCTCCCCATCTGCAGGGGGTGGGGTGCTGGTGTCGTGGTCCTGTGGCGGTGCCTCCTGTCCACTAGCGCCGGTGGAGGTGGAGGGCTGTTCATCATCCAGGCTAGTGTCAGGGGCCCCTTGTTGTGCCACAGTGTCCCTCCGGGTGTTGACAAGGTCCTTCAGCCCCCCTACAGTGGTGACCAGGGTGGTGTTAATGGACTTCAGTTCCTCCCTGATCCCCAGATAGTGTTCCTCCTGCAGCCGCTGGGTCTCCTGAAAGTTGTCCAGTACCGTTGCCATTGTCTCCTGGGAATGATGGTACGCTCCCATGATGTTGGAGAGGGCCTCATGGAGAGTGGGTTCCCTGGGCCTGTCCTCCCCCTGTCGCACAGCTGTCCTCCCAGTTCCCCTGTTTTCCTGTTCCTCAGTCACCTGAACCGTGTGCCCACTGCCACTGCCCCCAGGTGTGAGATTTTCTTGGGGTGATGGGTTTGCCTGGGTACCCTGTAGTGGTGGACTAACTGCTGCTTGACGTGTCCTGGGGACAGAGGGATGGGCCTGCTGGGTGGGTGCTGTGCTGGTGTTTCCTGAGGGGGGAGGCTCTGTGGTGGCTTGTGCCAGTGTCAGGGGAACCGACTGTCCGAAGTCCTAGATGGGCCGGGCTGGTCATCTTGATTCAGTTGTGCAGAGATGCTGTCATCACTGTGGGCCTCTTCTGTGGGGGGACTGGATATGTCTGGGACCTCTTGTCCGGTGACGTTGGGTAGGGGTCCTGCAGAGGTGTAAAGGCATGATTATTACATCTGTGTGTGCCATCGTGTGCAATGGGTGAGTGACCCTGTACTCCAGTGCTTGCATTCTTGTCTAGGTGCTTGTGTGATATTTGGTTTGGGGTCTGTGTGGGTTTCTGTAGTGGACATGCTTTGGTGATGGGTGTCCCTGCTTTGGTGTTGCATGCAGGGCTTGGTGTTGGGATGGGTGGGTTGTGATAGTGGGACATATGTGAGGTGTTGGCGTGATGGGGGTGAGAGTGGGGGTATGTGATGGCATGCAGGTAGGGTGTGGGATATAATAGTTAAGAGTTGACTTACCAGAGTCCATTCCTCCTGCTACTCCTGCAAGGCCCTCAGGATGCAGTATTGCCAAGACTTGCTCCTCCCATGTTGTTAGCTGTGGGGGAAGAGGTGGGGGTCCACAGCCAGTCCTCTGTACTGCAATCTGGTGTCTTGAGACCACGGAACGCACCTTCCCCAGTAGGTCGTTCCACCTCTTCCTCATGTCATCCCGTGTTCTTGGATGCTGTCCCACTGTGTTGACCCTGTCAATGATTCTGTGCCATAGCTCCATCTTCCTAGCAATGGAGGTGTGCTGCACCTGTGATCCGAATAGCTGTGGCTCTACCCAGACTATTTCCTCCACCATTACCCTGAGCTCCTCCTCAGAGAACCTGGGGTGTCGTTGTGGTGCCATGATGTGTTGTGGGTGATGAGTGAGGTGGTGTGTGTTGTGAGGTGTGAGGGGATGTGTTGTGTGTTGTTTGAGGTGCATGGATGTTGTGTGAGTGATGATGTTGTTTGTCTGTGGATGCTAGTGTTGTTTCTGGTGGTGTCTCTCTCTGGCCTTCTTTCGGAATTTTTGGCAGTAAGGGTTTGTGGGTGATGTGGGTGTGTGTTTTATATTGGATTGGGTGTGTGGGAGTCGTGTGTGTATATGTATCAGGTGTGTGTATTTTGATTTGTCCAATGTGGTTGTGTTTTGTAAATGTGTGTGTATTTTGAGGGCAGCGGTGTGTACCGCCAATGGAATACTGCGGTTGAAAGACCGCCGCTTGGATTCGTGGGTTGTGATAGTGTGGGCGTATTCCTATTGCCGTGACGGTGGAGGTTTTGTTTTCGCCAGTTTATCACTGACCTTTGGTGTGGCGGACTTGTGTGGGTGTCTGTAATATGGCAGATTCCGAGCTGTGAGTCGTGATAGCAGAAGCAGAATTCCTCCACCGCAGCGGTGTGTTGGCGGTCTTCTGCAAGTCGGTAAGCGACATTTACCGCCAATGTTGTAATGAGGGCCTTTATCTTTTAGGTGCTAGTTTTTATTAAAAACTTTAGGATCCAAGAACTCCAGGTTTGCTGATTTGATATTTTGGGGTCAAATAATTTACTAACATTTACTGTATATCCTAAACTGGTATGTGATTTTTCTTGTCTTGTGTTTTTACTTTACTACTGCACGTGTGCAGTATAACTTCTTTACACATTGCCTCTGAGTCAAGCCTGACTGCTCTTTTTACCAAGTCACTCAGAGTTAAGCACAGGAATAACTTACTGACATTTTGTGGTTTACCGTGCAAGGGATTGTGGCTGATGCATGACTGGGGTTCACATCCAAATATTTCAGAGCCACACTGGTTATTTCCTCAAGCAAACATACACTTTGGTGGGGAGTTAGCACCTTGTCCTGGTCTCCAGGGAAGTTGATGGCACCTCTCTCCAGAAGGGATATTTATTGTTGAAAGGGAATAAGCAGGATGCCATCCACCTCTTACAGTTCCTGTGAGCCAGCACCCCTAATATTCATTACATTGCAAACTAGCGTAAAAGCGATCAGAGGATTGGTTCCCGAATGACATGACATCAACAACCAGAGGTTTTTTCTGTGACTTGAGTATAAAGAAACAGCTAGGATAGTGGTGTCACATATGTGCCCAGCCAATTGAAGCCCTTGAAGCCTTAGTTCTTACTTACTCTAAGAAGCAGTCACTTTCACTCTCACTATCCATCAGGGACAGAGAGGGGGAGAACCCCTCTGGCATGCTTCCTAAATTCTCTCAGATTCTGTCTTCGGTTCCTTCATGGACTGACAATGCAACACCTATCATATAAAGCAGATTTATTTCTCTATAGAAGAGAACAAGCTAAAGTGTTGGCTTTTTCTGCCTCCTACATGTGGCCCACCAGAACAGATTATTACACAGCTTTCTACACCCTATCCCTCTGATAAGCTGCCATCCCATTGCACTCAAGGTAGTAGGCAAGTGAAGCTGAGCATTTATGGCTTGCCTCACTTTCTTCCAATTTCTGCTTTCCTGTAAGCAAAGTAATACGTTTCACTCTTAGGGTCTCTTTTACAAGAAACTGACGCATCAGCCCGATACGTCAGATTTCTTGCATTGCTCAACGATTCCCTATTGACGCCATGGCTGCGCTGTATTTACTATACAGAGCTTCAATGCACAAGTGGTCACAGGAGCTCAGAAATTCTGATGCATCTGTTGTGCTAAAGTGATGCACTGCTTGGACTAGCATTAAAAAAATGATGCTACTAGAGCAATGTGAGGAAGGCTCCAATAGACAAAACCCTTCCTCCGTTTAATGTCTACTCTAAGTAGGCATTAAAATTCTGACACAGTGAAGTTGTAGAATGATGCAGTGAAATATTGTAAATTTCACTGCGTCAGTTCTGTGTGGTTTTATGCCCAGGAATGCAAACATTATACCTGGGGCAGGTATAATGTGACACACAGCTTTACAAACTGACACATTGGGCCCAATTCACCAATGCACCTGTTTGTAAGTCTGAGTCAGTGTAAAGCACTCCTTTGCGCCACTGCTGCATGAAAAAATGGCGCAACAGTGGCGCTAAGGCCTTATAAATGAGGCCGCTAATTTTAACCCTCATCAAAGTTGACTCTAGAAGTAGTTTTTCCAGTGAAGAAAATAAATTAGGTTGCCGAGAGTCCACCGACCCTAATTTAGCGCCAGATGTAGCAAACGTTTGCGAGTCGCAAATGGGTCGCAGCGCTATTTGCGACCTCGCAAAATGCAAAATGTGATGTACAAATCCCATTTCGGAGTACCAAATAGCGATGCGACCCATTACCGACTAGCAAAATTTGTGACCTGATTTTGCAACTCACAATTAGAAAATGTCGCAAATTGCGAGTCACAAACCGTATGCAAAAGCCACTCGCAAATTGCGACTAGTTGCAAAAAGACAGTTTTGCATACCCAGAATACCACTGATTCAGAGCAGGTGGTAACCAGAAGCAAAGTATAAAAGGAGACCCAGAAGGCATCTGGGTTACTCACAATGGCTGCACTATACGCAATTGCATGTAGGAGGAGAGTCCAGGCTGTCCAGCAGAGGAGGAGGAGGCAGAGACAGGAGAGGATACACCGAACCAGGCAGACACTATTTTAACAAACTGAGGATGAGATTTATGATAAATTCAGACTGAGCAGCACTGTTATCTTAGAGATAATTGAACTGCTGAAACCTCAGCTAAAACGGCAGACAATGCGCGGCTGCGCCATCCCCCCAAATGTGCAAGTGCTCTGCTCACAGCACCTCTTGGCCTCAGTTAGCTATCAGGGGGTGATTGCAGTGGCAGGTGGGGTATCCCAAAGTGCCCTCTCAAGATTCTTCAGACGTTTCCTAAATGCCATACTCGCACACATGTCCAGATATACATACCTTCCCAGAAATGAGGCAGAAATAAACAGCACCAAGTTCTACAGAATTGCCAACTTCCCCCATGTAATAGGGTGTGTGGACGGGACACATATACCAATTTGCCTACCTGCAAATCTGGAATATGTGTTCCGCAATAGGAAATGTACCCACTCACTAAACATCCAGGTGGTATGTGACACCCATAATGTAATTACTGACATTGTGGCTAAATATCCAGGGAGTACACATGATGCATACATATTCAGGCACAGTAGGATACACCAACTCCTAGAACGTGGGGAGTTTGGAGAAGGATATTTATTAGGTACTGGTGAATACACTCTGAAGCCTTACATACATGTTACTGCGTAACCCTGTGATGCCCTGCTAAATTTGCCTCTTTTGTGAAACAGGTGACAGTGCATATGCCCTGAGACCATGGATACTCACCCCATACCTAACACCTGGCAATCAGAATGAGATGCGATACATTGGACATTGGTGGACCAGAGCTGTCATAGAGAGGACATTCGGCTTGTTGAAGTCACGATTCCAATGCCTGCACAAAATTGGAGGAGCACTTCAGTATGCCCCAGAAACAGCACGCAAGATAGTTGACACCTGTGCCATCCTACACAACATTGCCACCAGACGTGGGCTATATCTCACCCCTGACGACACAGATTCGGAGGATGAGGAGCAAGAGCTACCACACCGACAGCCTGGGGATAGGAGCATCGCAATGGAGGGCATACAGAGATGGAACCACATAGCAACCCACTACTTTGGCAGGTACGTAGCAACTGTGACAACACTCACTAATGTAAGACATACATTGCCCACTTGTGTTGTTCAACAAATTAACCCTTTTATTGCAGGACTATAATGTGGAAACAATTGTCAACTATACTACAGAATGCAAAACAAAAGTGTAGTCTTACACATTACGTGCTTGTGCCTCTGTAACACCACCTATGAGTAGCTCACAGCCTCCTGTGACCACCATGGCTCACTCCAGGTTGGTCCCCTGAGCCCTGCCGTGCACTGCTACTCCGTAACACATGTGCATCAGTGGCAGACACACTACTCACACTGAAGACCTCCTCACTGTCCTGCGGGGTATCCCCAATGCCCCTTGCTGCCTGTCCGGTCTCCAGCATGTCCACCGCATGGCTGATGCGGCCATGTCCTCGAGCCACATATCCTGCAAAATGGCCTAGTTCTACTTGCAGGCTGACAGTGCGCCTTGACAGGCAAGTTGTAGTGGTAGCAAGGCGCCCTATAGACACACCTAGCCTGTCTAAACCGGCATCAGTGTTGCGCTCTCTGCACAGTGCTTGTGCCCTGTCAGCCACCAGTTCCCTGACCAAGTTGTCTATAGACGTAGTCAGGTTACCCAAGTGAGTGTTCATTGTTGTAAACTGGTTGTTCACATTTGCCAGCCCATGTGTGATTGTGTTCTGCAGTCTTGAAAGGTTACGGTTCATTAACCGCATTTGTCTATTTTGCAGCCGGTGACTGTGCAGTAAGGATGCCTCCAGTCCCAACAAATCCTCATAGGCAACATCCTCCCTACGCATAGACTGCATTGTGCGTTGTTGTCTACGCACTGCATCAGATGATCCCCGTGGTTGACTCTCCCTCGGCATTAGCCCCGGTGTCCCAGTGGCTGCCTCTATACCCAGAGCAGGATCATCCATGTTCTCCTGTGCCGATTGGATGGGTGGTGTTGTCCTACACTCCCCTGCGGTGTCTGTGGCAGCCTCCTCCTGTGTGTCAGTGCCATGATCCTCTCCCTGCACAGTGGCGCTGATGGGGGGGCCTTGTGGGAGACCTGTGGGACATAGGGGATACACTGTCAGTGTCGCACATATGTTTGATGCCTCAAAATAAACATTTCCCTATATTTGGACTACTGTACTACATTGCCCATAATGCACTATTCTATAGGTTGCAAAACTGTGAATGGAGCTAATCTGGAGGTGCCTGCTGATGTGTACTGTGATTGTGTGCGTGGTGCATAGGCTGGTGTAAATACATTAATTTTGGTACTTAATTTTTGATGTTCCTGGTGCTAAACTGTCTAGGTCTCCAATGCCCAGTACAGACTCAGGCTCCAGAGTTGTCTCCACCATGGGTTTGACGGCTGTAGGGGGTGGTACAGTAGATGGCCCTCCTCCAGTGCCATGCATCTCCCTCATGCATTCCGCCACCCTCTCCTTGGTCCTGGAGCGAAGGTCATACCACCTTTTGCGGACCTCATCCAGGGTGCGGTGGTTGACACCGATGGCATTTATTTTGTTCAAGATGTCCTGCCAGATCTTCTTTTTGTGGCTGTCAGGGACACTCAGTGCTGCCTTGCCAAATAATTCCTCATGGTGCAGGCAGCAGTCCTCGGTGAGCACCTCGAAATCCTTCTCAGAAAACTTAAGTTTGCGTTTTCTGCCTCCACTGGATGTCTCCTTCTCCTGTATAGCCATTGTTGCTGCAGCTCCTCTCGCCTGGGTGTGGCTCTACAGTTTGGGCTGGATGGGCTCCTCCCTGTTCCATGGGGTTACTTCCTGGTTCTGATGTCATCACTCAGAACCAGGAAGTGGGCATTTCAAAAGTTAAATTTTCACCTGCGTACAATTTGCGAGTCAGTCGCAATTTGCGACACAGGACCACACCCTTCGTGCAATTTGCGACCTCGCAAATTGCGAGGTCGCAAATAGCGGTCTCGCAAAAAGCGAGGTCGCAATTGCGGTGCGACTCCACACCGAATCGCTATTTGGATTAGCGATTTTTCCTGGCATATCATTTTGCGAGTCGGAAATAGCGATTCGCATGGAGTCGCTATTTTTTGCGTTCCTACATCTGGCCCTTAATTCCTTCTTAGGAATTTTATCCCAAGGAATGGGCCAGATTGGTCTTTTAAGGTTAGTGTACCTGAATTATCAAAATACAATGGTTTCGCCACCAAAATCTCCATGAAATGGTCTCAGACTGTGTGTCAAGAATTTTATAGCTGAATGCTTGGCATTGTCCTCTCCTATGCCTTATGAGGAACTACAAATCCAAGGTGCTGTTTTAACTCAACTGAGTGAGGGAATTCATTTAGCAGTTGAGCTAAATTGCAACAATGTTCTTGCACACAGCATTTGAAGTGTTGCATAAACAGCTACTATCTAGCCATACTAGTCAGCTACAAATTACCTGCTGAATACATACCAAACAAAACAAATCAGCAGTGTGCTACTGGCATTGATATCAGGTGAGAGAGTGCTCTAGTATTCACCAGACATCATTGTCAGAGACTGATGTGCTCATTTTATCAACAAAGTACCCATGCTGGCTAAATAGGCACACCCCTGCCACCTAGATTCAACCGAGACGTGTGTAGCATTAATGTATACTTTAATGTTGCCAATCACCTATCAATAACAGTGTACTCATTCTTGTACATAGAAACTCTAGGCTGGGCCTACAATATGGTCTGGTATGTCTACATGTTGTCTCAACCAGTCACACATATTGTGGTATAAGATCCCACCAGCGACAAATCACCACAAGGGTGTCCAGTAGTTTTGTAAAACCTCAATATACATGTGCATTAGTAGCATCCTGGGATGCATCACAAGTGGCTATCTGTTGAATATTTCCCTCCAATGCTCCACCCCTGTCCAGGCGTGGGTGAAGGGAAGGGGATTCTCCACAGGGAAAAATGTTTTAGGTGTGCTGTGAAAGGTATTCCTAGTCAGACATAACACAACTGTGGTGAATGTTTACAACATAGTTGCAATTTTTACCCTTTCTTTTCCCACAATCTAAGTCAACTCACGTGCAGGCTATAGGATGATTCAGGAATGCATGAAGGCAAAGAATGCTTGGAAGGCACTCACAAAAAATTATGAGGAAAGGTTGGATGTTGGTTTGAAAATACTGTCAAAAATAGGTCTGTCCTAGACAGCATTTACTACTTCACAGACTTCATTCAGTTAGTCAACATACACATATCAACAAAAACATACACATATATTTAGGGGCTTTGAGTCAGCCCCCTTCAACCATTTGCCAGTTCCAAATTTTGTTTCTGCATGCCTGAGCATTCTGCATGAGGACAATGTGACAGCCTCATGGACTGTCAGTAATGTCACTTTGTCTGCTTGCATTTACATATCTACCTAAGAATAAGTGCAGTTCATAGCCAAGGTATATGAGTTAAAACTTTACTTTGCCAATGCTGGGGTCTTTCTGTTCTTCATCCTTTATTTATTATTCTTTTAGCTATCCCTTTGTTTTCAACTTCAGGTTATAGTTGTTCAAAGAAATCAGTTTATTTTCTTTGCATCAGTAAGAATAATATTTTTCTGTGATGGACATTAGAACTAATAGGATATCTATTACTGTTCTAAATATATCTGCCTGCTAGGAAACAACTATACAGTTCTATAAAAATTTTATGCAATGATTAATTTTAATGTACATATTTTTGCAAGCATGAAGCTGCCACATGCATGCCATTGCATGTTTTCAATTTTCTTTTTTCACCTTTTCACAGATAAATATGCTATAAAAATATTTAAATATAACCAACACACCACATTGGCAAAGATACATTTATTGGCTTTGACAGTGTTTGCCTATAGTATATCCTAAAACACAAAACAGAACACTGACTTGCAATATTCTTTTCAGTTTATTTTTAATATTTAAAAGATTTTATGAGAGTTATTGGTAAGGAAAGTTTGCGGTATTAACACAAATTAATTATTAAATAAATGTAGTCTCTCCCTCAACTTTTCTGTCATTTTAATCATTGAAGTTCATGAGCATAGCCACCAGAAGCAAAATAAAACCAGCACTGGCAAAGCATTCTAGTATCACCAAATATGCGCACAGCAATGTCATGACACTGCAGCAGCCCCAGCGTGATGACATATATGCACACATGCGTCACCACATGTGCGGATCAATATATCACGATTGTGCTACAGTCACGTTTTTTCTCTTTTCACTTACCATTCCAGAGAGAAAGGAGCAATATGGTAGCCAACTGCAGCTGCCAGTCCATCCTAAAAAGGATGAAAATATTGTATGAAAAAACAGGGTTGGGGACAGGAGAGCAATAGAGGGGCGAGGGTCAACCACTACAGATGTGCTTCTGTGAACAAAGATCAACAATGAGCAGCTGAGAGAAGAAAAGTGGAGCCTAGACATTTGTGGGAGCATAAAAATAAATAAGAGGAACAGGGAGATGTAGAGTAAACAAATGAGAGTGTGAGGGAGCAACGTGGGGATCTCAGGATGTGAGGATGTGAAAGGGAGAAGCTGCAAAGAGTGGAGACGAGGAGAGAGCAATTGTAAGAAATTGGGTTTGTGGTTGGCCTGGGTGTGAGTCTTGGTCAAGCAGTAACCACACTCCTAGTCAGGGTAAGGCACAAAAAAAACAAAATTAACCTTTGCTCAGCCCACAGGTAGCTTGGCACACAGTGGTCAGGCTTAACTTAGAGGTAATGTGTGAAGTATTTGTACAACATTTCAACCAGTACCACAGTGAAAACACCATACAAAAGGACCCCATAAATCATTAGAATAATAGAGCTTAGTTTGATTAATAAAACAAGACCAAAATGACAAAAATCCAAACAGTAGAACCGGAGGTATGAATTTCCAAAAAGAAACTGTAAAATAGCACCCAAAAGCAGAAAGTGACGACTGCAGCTTTCTGATTGCCTTGGACCCAGATTAGCGGGCATTGAAGTTTACCTTCTCAATTTTTATGCTAAGAGTCCCATTTGCATTGGAGAGGGTCATGAGGAGCAAGGAGAGCCTCATGGGTGGCAGTCCGTGTAGTGTGAAGAGCAGGGCAGGTGTCTTGGTCGCATGGGCTGGAGCTTCATGCTGGTGGTCCCCTGCGGACTGTCAGTGCTGCTGTGGGAAGAGACAGGCTGGTGGCAGCTTGTACTGAATTTTGGTGCAAGTGTCACCTTCTCGATGCAAACAGGCCTGTTTCCGGTCAAGAGGGGCCCAAAAGCTTGCATTAGGAGACCGCTGAGCCATACCACGATTCAAGAACCTGAGGGGCACCACTTAGGGGTCAGGAATTAGCTGCAGTTGGGTCAAGGGGCTGGTTGGGGAGCTTTTTATGTACTGGAGGCTCAGATCAGAAGGACAGAAGTATAGAGCTTGGAGTTACTCTGGGGACCAGGGATCAAGATGAAGTTGCAGGTCCAGTTCTTCCCCAGGCAAGAGGGCAGTGGGCAGCAGGTCAGCACAGCAGAGCAGCAGTTCCTGCTTCCTATCAGAGTATCCTCAAGTCCAGAAGTGGTGGAGTTTGAGGTCCTTTTGTTATACACAGTTGTGACTTTGATGTGGAGGGAAGCTTCTAGAGGCAGACCTTTAAAATAGACAAATCCCCTGCCTAGCCTGCCTTTACTCCAGACTAACTATAGGTGGTATGCAGCCCTTTGTGTGGAGACAGGACACAGCCTACTCAGGTGTAAGTGAGGTTGGGCCCAGATCCTCTTTTCCATCCTGCCGGTGATGGCACATCCATCCACACTTAAACTCCCATTGTGTGTGGCTGTCTAGGAGGAATACGGAAAGTCCAACTGCCAACTACACACAGTCATGTGATCCTAGATATGCCGCAGGCACCAAATGGCTATGGCAAAAAAATACCAACTTTTTAAAAGTGGCATTTTCAGAATTGTAATGTAAAATCTAACTTAAGTTACGATTTTAAATTAAGGTTCCAGGGACACCAAACATGAAAAAAGTATCTCTTCCCATTTGGAAATTACACTAATAACATGTAATAGGGTAACTCCATTGTAATACTATGGGAGAGATAGGCCTTGAAATAATGAAAATGAAAAAGAAATGTAGGAGTTTTTCACTTCCAGGACATATAAAACTTAAAAGTACATGCCCTACCTTTTACATACACTGCACCTGCCCTCTAGGGTGTCCATGGCCTATCTTAGGGCTGACATATGCATAAAAAATGAAACTTTGGGCCTGGCAAAAGGTTTATCTTGCCGGGTCAACGTGGCAGATTAAACTGCACACACAGGCTCTATGTAGCAGGCCTGAGACATTTAAGGGGCTACTTAAATGGGCAGTACAATCAGTGCAGCATTTAATTTACAGGGCCTGGGCATGCATAGTGCTACTTTACTAGGAACGTATAAGTAAATTAAGTATGCCAATTGGGAATAAGCCAATTCCACCAAGTTTTGAGCAGAGAGCACAAGCACTTTAGCACTGGTTAGCAGTGATAAAGTTTACAAAGTCCTAAAGCCAACAAAAATGATTTCAGCAAAAAGTAGGAGGAGGAAGGCAGAGGTTTGGCAATGACCCTGCAGAAAGGCCCAGGTCTTACAACAAGTAAATGTATGCACTCCCATAAGATGTTGGCAGAAAAATAAAATAAAGGTCGGTAAAGGCCTTTCCTACAGGAGAGGCTCAATACCAGAAGAGGAAGGAAAGTAATCTAATAAATAGCAAGCAAACGAGATGGAGAAGAATCCAACCAATAATAATCAATAGTCCGCTGTAGATTATTAGAAGTATCAGAATACAGTGAGAAACAATAATCAGTCCTGCGTGTTTCTTATGTAGTAAATGGAAATCTCACTTGATTAGTTAAAGAGAAACCATATTTGAAATTTCTGCAATATTTTAACAGAAAATGATGCAGTTCTGTGCATTTTTGTTTCACTTCTCTCAGGAGCGTCAGTTATGTAGTTGTGTATTCCTCTTAAACTTCTCTTATGTCAGTGGTGGCACGGAGAGCCAGATTTGTATTCCGTCTGTCCTCAAATAGTAGGGCCAAAGAGCACGCATTTATTTCATCAGTTGCTGTTAGACACTGAAAGTATTAAACAAAGATGAGTGTGAGTCAGCAAATTCCTGCAAATGGTTACCCAATTCTGTGGACAAAAGGACAACCATTTTGAACTAAGATGTTGAAAGTGTATTTGTTGAAACTCCCTAAAAATCATGTGATTTTTGAGAATCTCATTTGGCATTAGAGAATAACCGTTGGAGTATAACTGACCATATGAATATAATACAACATGGGGCATATTTATGAGCAGTTTGCACCATGCTTGCACCATGCAACATAGTACATCCATGATGCAAGCCACGCAAAGCCATTTTGAGTGGCTTTGGAGAACTTCAAAAACATGGAGTAAGGCAAGGCAGAACAAACTGATGCTTTGCCTTACTTTGCCCAAGCAAGACATTCCATGGGCATTGCGGTGATGTTCCCATGTTTTTTGACACATTTCCAAGTTTACTAAAGCTGGTAAAACTGAGAATGCGCCAAAACTATACTCCTCCCCAGGACAGGTGTAACGGGATTTTTTTTTAGTTCTTGTTTTTTCCTCTTTCTGTGTGTGCTGCTTTTAACAATCCTTTATGCAACACAGGCACTCTATCACCATGGTGGGAGGGTGCCTGCATTGGCACTGGGCTGTGATAAGGGGGCCAGCGCAGGGCTAAAGAACAGGAATGCACCATATTGGGTAAATACCTTTCCCTGTGATGCAGTGTAGTGCAGAAAGGTGACTTGCTGCACTGCGCCACAAAACCTATAAATATGGGCCTATATGTTCTGCTCAACTTGCTCAGTGCAAAATTACTCCTTTTTCTTATTGTCTGTACAGGAAACTTGTGTATATTGGGCTGCTTGTTTTTACGGTGCTTGGACAGAATATTAATTAAAAAAATGATACAGAAATATTGTGTCAAGATTGTTGGCACTTCCTATATACAAAGGTAAATAATATCAAAGTTTAAAATACCATTTTAGTGTTAAAAATATTGATGTCAAAAATAATGATGTAAGAAATATTTTTGTGTATAGTATTGTTTTTTTAGTTTAAAATAGTCTATAATGCATTGAGTTCTAGTTAAATGTTTCTGATTCTTATTTTTGGAGAATTTATTTATTTGATGGTACTTTTCAAATTTAAATATTTGTTTGTTTTATTGTATTTTAATTAATTTTAGAAAAATATATTTAGTAGCAGGATATTGGGTTAATAGGGGATAAGGGTGGGAAGATTTAAAAAATGTAGGTTTGTATTTTTAATTTTAAGGTTATAATTTGTTAATATGTACATTTTTATTTATTTTTAGTCAGAATTTATATATAATTTCCAAGAAATATTTTTAAATTAAATTTATAATTAAGAAATATGTAAAGATTTTTTTAAAAGATTTTAATTGAATTATGTTAATATATTAGTGATATTTGTTCAACATTTTAAAAATAATAAAAAAATTCTAAACATATTTAAATTTTGTTTTTTTTCTGGGTGGTGCCGGTGTAGAGTGTGTTGCCGTAGTCGAGTCTGCTGCTGAAAAGCGCATAGGAGACCATTTTCCTGGACTTGTGGGGATCCACTTAACGATCTTGTGTAGCGTGTTGAAGCAGGAGGACAAAACAGCATTGGTTTGGTGATTCATTGAAAGAGAGGTGTCCAGGATAATGCCGAAGGTTTGTGCATGGACCGTGGGCATGAAGGGCAGGGATTCGGAGCACTGCAGGCCACCAGGAGTCGTACCAGGCAGAGGAGGTGGAGCCAGGATGAGGACTTCGGTCTTGTCTGAGTCAAGCTTCAGGCAGCTGTCCTTGCGGAAGTTGCTCTTGGTGGCTGTGGGTTTGTTTGTGAGGGGGAGAATCAGCTGGGTGTCATCGGCGTAGGAGACAATGTTGAGTCTGTGGCTTTTGACAATGGCAGAAAAACGGGCCATGTAGATCTTGAAGAGAGTGGAGCTCAGGGAGGATCCCTGAGGCATTCCACAGCCGGTGAGGAAGGAGCGGATCCATTCTAGGGCTTTTTTTGCGAATGCTGGAAGTAAATATTTTAAAGTAAAATTGGTATGTTGGTGATGAATTTGTATTTTTTTAGTGATGTACATATTTTGGTCGATGATATTATGGGTCTCAATATTTCTGACATATTTTATGTATATTTAGAACTGACAATATTTGTGTTTCCGATATTTGTGTTATCGATATTTGTAAAAATAAGTGTTTTTGATCACAATATTTGTGTTGTCTATATTATTGTGTTTTTTATTTAAGTGTATGGAGGTGATAGTTTTGTGCTTGATATAAAATTTCCAATATTTGTGTGCCACAATATTTTTTTATTGATATTATGTCAGTGACCTGTTTTTACACCAGTGTTTGAAAAATTAGACATGTTGGGTAATATAAAACAAATATATGTTTCTGCACTAAATGTATGCCTAAGGACAAAAATAGCTTAATTAATGCCTGCCGCCTGGCAGATATGATTCGATTTAATAGTATGAATTTCTCTGCACTAGAGCATTCGTAAACCCCGCTCAAGAGGGGTAAGGAAGTGTTGCAGAGCATGGTTTGTGAGATTGTAGATTTAGGAACCATTACAAACC
Organism: Pleurodeles waltl; assembly: GCF_031143425.1. Taxonomy (NCBI): domain Eukaryota; kingdom Metazoa; phylum Chordata; class Amphibia; order Caudata; family Salamandridae; genus Pleurodeles; species Pleurodeles waltl. Next base: position 63,781,711 of record NC_090446.1, on the reverse strand, counting down.
TTTATGTTTGTTAGGAATCCAAGACTCAAGTCAACCCTCTCCCAGCCTGGAAAATGGTGCAATGTTACTCCAACAACTTCCCTTCAAGGATGCCCCCACAAATTTGTGGTGAGAGTAACAGTGCCCCACAAGAGTCACCGCATGACATTCTGGTAGCACACCAGAAACCTGTGAGTGACACAGATTTCCAGGGGTACTTCTGGGAATGTTGGTAAAGAGAAAAAAAATGTCATAGTGCCTTTAGACAGAGATGTAAATCTTTGTCAGTGTTTTAAAATTTCTTCTGTTATATGTTCTGATTCACAAACTGAATTTGTGTGCATTTAAAATGACTTGAATGTTTATAAATTTACTTGTGCACACTTAAATTCTCTGTCACTATGGGCCTCATTACAAGTTTGGTGGTCCTTGGACCACCATGGCGGTGTTGGTGGTCTGGCCGACATCGGGTTGGTGGTAAGACTGCTGCGTTTCAAGTCATGCAGGCCTATAGAGCAAAGACTGCTGCGGTTCTGCTGGCACCGCTAGGCAGCCCAGATCACCATGGTCATGAGGCAGCACATACAGGAGGGCGGAGCTTGTGTTGCTAAGGGACACATTATGAGGTTGCACACCACCAATGTAACCGTGGTCCAACCACCACGTCTCAGCAGGTGGAAATGGGGAGTATAAAGGGAGACATTCACCTGCAGCAGCCTTACACATACGAGACATCATGGAGCCCATCACACATCTCCTGCAGCTGATCATCGAAGGAGCTCAAAATCTACGCTGCCGTGGACACAACCGACCATAAGTAAACACACCTACCTGTCTTATTACAGTCAACAATAGATCGTCAAGCTGTTATCCACATCATAATGGGGACACGCTAAGGGCATCAAGTCATTGTGTCATTGGTTGGAATCAATAAGGACATATTCACAGGCACAGAACACACCCTTTGGGCAGGTCACTCACACTGCACCAAAACACTACACAAGAACACGCATCTGACCATCTCAGGCACAGGAACAGTGAAGTGTGCACAATATTGACTCACACAACACCAACAACACAGCAACATCACATCTACAAATACAACTCTCACATTGCACACATGCCATGGACTGTCGTCTCATTCAGCACATGGCATGGAACACAAACACCACTACCATCAAACAGCCCTTCTATGGACACACACGTCACACATTACAACACAATGGAAGGACAATGGGATGCACAATAGACAGCAAGCACAATAGGGATGGAGGCATCAGGATCACTCAAGGAAGGACGCTGTACTGGGATACATTTCATTTTGCACATGCCCAATAAACAACATTTTCACAGGAACTGACCCCACATGCATCAATGGGACAAACAATACTAGAGCCAAATGACATGCCTATCTGCACAATGTGGAAGTGCAGGTCAACAAAGCACATACAACTCCAACTGCATGGGGCATACATCTACATGAAGTAGCTACAAGGTACACTCAGCTATATTGACACATGCACAGTCAAATGCAAAGGAAGCATGCACAATTGAACACATTCCATGTCTGCACAAACAAAACTCAAGCTGCCACACATTAGATTAATGCACAACGCATTTCAGGGGGACACGTCTAACACTATACATGCTCTCATTGGACAACACAAGATGATATACTTACCATACCAAACAGAACACAATGCTATAACACCCCAATTGCATTAACACACACATTTCCATACAGTCAACATATGTCCTTGTCTTGGGGGACACCAGCACTGCCCACAAGGTCAAATACTGAAAGCAACAGCAAATGAATCAGCAAGCAGGCTGAAACACAAACAACTGTAGGCAGACAACACAAGTCACTCAGGAACAGCATAAAGGTAGAAAATGAATTGCAGGACAAATGTGTGTCCAAAATAACAACTGTTTTGGTTTATTTTGCACCAAACCTGAAAAGTCCAAGGCCATTGCCTGGCCACATCTGTCACTTGACTCCTAACTGCCAGGGAACCTCAACAAGAAGGGACATCAAGCAGGCAGGCAGGCACCTCAGGGATCATCCTAGACTCATCGCTCTCAATGAACAGACTGGTGAGCACCATCTCATCGGGATGCTTCCATACCCTACGCATGCTCTGAAAAATCTACAAATGGATCCCAACCAAAGCCAGAAGGACTGTCACCCAGGCCCTCGTAAGCAGCCACCTCGACTATGGCAACGCACTCTATGCCAGAACCACTGCCAAGACCCGAAAAAGACTGCAACACATACAGAACGCCTCCGCTCATCTCATCAAGAACACCCCCGGCACAGCCACAACTCCCTCTTCTAAGAGACCTTCACTGGTTGCCTATCGACAAGAGAATCACCTTCAAGCTCCTGACCCACGCTCTACTAGGCCCTACACAATGCAGGACAAACCTACCTCAACCACAGACTTTCCTTCTACAATCCAGCCAGAGAACTCCGCTCCGTCTACCAGGCCCTTGCCAACGTCCCCGCATCTGGAAGACCACAGCCAGAGGAAGATCCTTCTAACTACATCGCAGCCAAGACCTGGAACACCTTCCCCATCCACCTCAGGCAGTCTCCAACTGTGTTGCAGTTCAGGAAGGACCTCAAGACCTGGCTCTTTGACTGATCCTCAGCATCCCCCTCCCTCTGCCACACCTTGAGATTCTTATAGGTGAGTAGTCATGTATACAAATCCATGATTGATTGATCAGTTCATGGTGGGGGTTGGATTTGGGTTGAAGAGTTTGGATTTGGGAGGGGGGGACTGATTCTTAGGAGGGGTGGGCTTCTTCTTTTGGTGGAGGGGTATGGGTGCTTGCATGGGGGCAGGTGCGACAAGGAAGGACTTGGAGGTGGAAGGGATGGGAGGTGAGTTGGGGCCTCTTGATTTGGGGCAGGGGTGAAGGGAACAGGGGAAAGGGCAAGCTCAAACAAAAATTCTGACTTAGAAACACAGGACGATCATCAGAAGGGGTGGGCTTTTTGAGGTCAAGGGAGTGATTGATGTGTCAGTGTGGATGTCTTGGGCGTGTGCATGTGGGAGGTATGCTTGAGGTTAGGTAGTGTCTGTTGCATGTGTGAGTGTGGGCATTTGCATGTCTTGGGGGCTGGGAGGTGGAGGTGCTGGGTGATGTGGGAGTGGTGGATGTGCGTGTGTCTGGTGGTGTGGTGTCGGCTGCTATGCTGGTAGAGGTAGATGTCTGTGTGCCTATTGTGGTAGTGTCTGCAGGTATGCTGGATGTGGTGGATGTCTGTGTATCTTTTGGGGTGGTGTCTGCCAGTATGGTGTTTGTGGTGGATGTGTCACCTACTGTTGTGGTGGTGCTTGTGGGTATGCTTGATGTCTTGTGTGTTATGGTGGGGGTGTCTGGGGAAGTGGTGACTGTTGGTTGTGTGGATGTCTGTTGTTTGCTTGTGTGTCAGTGTGTTTTGTGGTACATCCATCTATGTATGCTACTCATCTGTGTTGCGGTGGGTGTGGGCAGATCGGTCTGTGTGCTTCGGGTAGGTAGGGGGATGGGGGATTTGGAGTCGGGAAGAGGGAGGTGGAGGGGGTGGAAGGTGGGGGATGACTAGCTGCCATCAATGTGGAGGCCAGAGCCTGAAAAGATCTCTGTAGGCCAGACGTGGACCCATGAATGCCTTCCAGGAATGCATTAGTCTGCTGAAGTTGGGTTGCCAATCCATGGATGGCATTCACAATGGCTTTCTGAACCACAGAAATATTCCTAGGGAGGTCAATGGCCTCCTCCATGATGGCAGCAGAGGTTACAGGGGCTGGGACGGAAATGCCTGCTGCAAAGGAAATGCCCACCCTCAGCCAGCTGGGTGGTACAGGGGTACAGGGGTATTCCCCGATGGATCCAACACCACTAGGGAGATTTCACTGGAGGAAGATTCTTAAGATGAAGATGATATTGATCCGGTCTCCCCCGTGGCACTCCCCCTCACCCTCCAGGCCACTGGATCCCTCTGTGTCAGTGTTGTCTAGACCCGAGGTTCCGTGGCCAGATGTGTCTCCACTTGCCTTAGCCCTGTCTCCTTCACTTCCCTGGGTTGATGCTGCAAATACAAAGAGAAATAGTGTCATCACATGTCCATGATCACACTTGAACAACAGTGATGATTAGCAAACATTCCCATGATGTCAAGTAGGTCCCAGCATCAAACTCCACCTAAGTGGCCATACATGTGCCACACCATATGCATGCACGCCAACCAAACTTTCAACGGTTGCCCATAGGAAAATCAGGATCTCAGGCAACTACAATTGCATGGCTGAAGTTGTGCAATCACAGTAACCATTGAACTAGTAGACCTCATCACCCTCAATGCATTGCCCCATGGAGCATGCCTCAGTTACCAGTTGTCATACAATAGTAGGCCAATGCCAAATGCATTCCCACAAATCCCACACAAGGTCATGCACACATCTATTTTTCACATCCATAACGCCCCAACAATAAGAAATGATGATCCATATTCCTGCCATGTTGCTGACAAATGTACAATAGCCTGGAGAAGGTGACATGAAAATATTCATGTCACATGGGAAGAAGTTCTACAATGCACACTTCACCAAGTGATATTTGTTCAAATGAAGTCATGGAGGGAGTACTAATGTTGATCTATTAGGCCACACATTTGGTAAGGATATGGATACCGTACACGTCATGTGCAATATGTCAGGGAGAGATTTCTCTAAACTTTACAACAGAATGATTCAGCAAGCCCCAAGGAAATCACCACTAATGTCTGGTACCCCTTACAATGGCATACTCTGAGTGCATCAATAGACACCATTAGTCACTTGGATTTTGGAGCGGCCCAGAGATTCGCAAGTTCTTGTTAAAGGCCCTCAAAATACTGCCCAATTGGAAGTTACATCATTGTCTCCGTTATGGTCTTGCAAACCCAGGTGTCTGTGGATGAATTATTGTACCCAAACACATGTGATCTCAGTATGACTGCAAGTCAGTCCATGGTGTATGCCAACAGTCAGGTTACAAACCATACCTAATTCACTTGTGCTAAGCACTTTGATTCATGTTTCTACATCAATGGCAGAGAAATGCACAGTGTGGCTAAAATTTCTAGGGCTATCTGTCATGTCCTTCATTGCTACTGTAGTTGTACGTGCCAAATGACATGCTATGAAGTGTGAGGGTATGTGTTAGCCAATGGTGAGACACTCCTGTATGGGGCACAACATGAAACGTACCCTCAATGTAAATGCCTTAATCCACACACAGGTTGCCATGCACACATATGTAAAGGAATACAGCCATCATCCCATCAACATAGGTAGACGATGCATGAAACAGCAGCTTCCAAATGTTTTGCTAAAGAGAAAGGGACACATGCTGACATGTAGGCACAAGGAAGGGTTGCAGATGCCAAAATACTCAGTTAACCAGACACATGGCTAAAGACACTCATCCATCACTTCCTTTCCTTTGGCCTGTAAGACTGAGGAGTAGTGGTCTGTTGCATAGAATTTACACCCACTACAACAACAAACAGTACTTGATTGATCACTGTGCACAGTCATATGTTGTCCCTGGAGAGCTAGTTGTTTGTGGATTGTACACAGTTGTGTCCAAGGTCACGTGGCCAATAGCCAAGGCATATCAGAACACAACACATGACATGTCTACACAAACAATCACTCATCTACTGTGTTACACATGGCTCATCCTCAATCGCCAGGGGGAGCTGTCAGAACCTAACACTTTCACTTGGCAATCTGACAGGCAGGAATATGCCCTGTACTCACCCTCTTGTGACTGCTATGCTGTCCTCAGACATCCATCAAGGTCTGGGTAGGCCACCTCCAGAATGCGGACCATTAGGGGGTCATGGTCCGATGGACCGACGGGCACCCTGCCCACATTGAGGACATCCGCAGCTGGAGCTCTGCAATCTTCTGGGCCCAGTGTCTCAGGTCCTCCCACCTTTTCGGACAGTGGGTCCGTGGCTGTGGACCCCTAGAGTCTGCACGTTCTTGGCGATGACTCTCCATTGTTCCTTTGGCTGATGGACGTTGACCTACATGGATGCAAAAGACAAATAAAAAGATCACAATCACAAGTTTTATCACAAATGGTTGAGTCACATACATGTCAGTAACACCAAGCTAGGACGTTTCTATTTGTTAATTCTTCCCAAGTGTGAAACACAATAAGCCAAAAGTACCAGACCTGACTACAGACATATGTATTTGCATCTGCAGACTAACCGACTACCCTGCTCATGGCCTACAATGACTAAGCAAGCTTACTGACATGAGGTAGACCATTCTCTAGCAACCTGTACTGTGTGTGAGCCACAATGAAACATTACACACATGTGGCTTCGGAAGGGTAAACTCCTTAGGCTTACATGGACCAACACATTCACACTCTGTGAGAATGACTCACTGCATACAGTCCTTACAGACAACTGCCAGAGTACAAAATCAAACATTAGACATGATGAACAATCAAGGAGCTGGCATGGTGGGTACAGGAATTGTATTGCTTGTCCATGTGTGGGCATGTGGAATAACAAATTCAGACTCATGTCACTTCAGGGATGTTTCCTGGTATGTACCTGTACCACAGAACACTCCTTACACTCCATATATGTCTATCCTACAGAGATGGCATCCAGCAAACAAAGGCATACACTGTACAGTTTCTGCTATGTCACTAAGCTACTGATTGACATTTCATGGCATCCCAGGAATCAACACACTGTCTGCACTGTGGGACTGTCAGTTATGCAATACTCCTGCACAGGACAAATATGACATGTGTGAAGGAGACAACACAGCTGTGGGATTAAGGGACGTGTCATGAGTTTAAGACACACATAGACAATGATGCTAAATGCACATATGGACTAGAATAATGATTTACCTTTGTACCCGTTCCTAATCTAGTTGAGAGAATAAGGCATTCAGGGCCTGTTTTGCCACTAGAGCATCATACTGCCCACATGCCAGGATCTACTGGGGTATAGGGAGTGGGCACAGTGCCACTGTTGCATAGCCACATTGACTCTCCCACAGCTTAGACTAGGTCCCAAACTGGGAGATACATTTGAAAGGCCCTGGTCTCTGCAGGCTGAGCATACAGAACCTACATGACACTCTTTTCCCATCACTTCCATGCATGATGGCACATCATGGAACCAACAGCAATTTGGCATGTGATGTGTGTGGCAACGTGAAAGGCAGAGTGAGTCATGATATGCCTTCCACTCAACAGTTTAGTAAGGCCAGATGTGGTTTGAAAGATCTGTGGCACTATACACATTGCTCACATGATTCTCAAATGACTCCTACAACATTCATACACAGCTCATGCTGTATTGCACATAGATGTTGCCTAACATTTACAGCAATCATGAGGAAAGAGATGTCAGTGGATGGCAGTGATGTCTCCTTATCTAGTTATGTGGATTCAACACAAGTATGATCTAGGACCCAAAAATCCTCACACAATGCAATGTGACTGAACTTACCACATGGACCAGGCCACCAATACCTGCCCATTGTCCATCCAATTGATGCCACACAGACTGCAACAACAGGCACACAAGAAGTATAAATGGCACACATGGGCATACTCTAGCCTGTGAGGAGGGAAAGGATTGTGAATTACAGAGATAATTGTGCACATGAGGATTTTATTTGCTCCCCTAGTCAGCCTTAGAGCTGTCCATACAGGAGGTAGGACCTTAGTCACCAGCCTCTCCATCTTATTTAGCACGAAGGCAGGGCCCCTATCACCTGCCTGGACATAGCATGATTGCTCCCAGAGGCGGCACACAGCAGCTCAGGTTGTGGAGGTGTTGCTGGCAGCAGTGACAGTAGTCAAGTCAGTGAATCTGCAGAACATGGCTGTCACATTCACCACGTACACGTCATCATCGCCGGCGGACACAGCCATTGGCTCCCGACCACCACTGGCAATAACATTACCCTATGTCAGAGTCACCAGATCCTCGGGGTCTGCGCACGTTCCCAACACGTCAACCACTGAACAGCTCCTAGACTCTGATAGTTAAATCACAGAGGCTAAGAGAGTTCAAGAGGGGAAGAGGGGATTAGGAAGGGAACAGCTGGGAAGGAGACCTATAGTAAGAAAAAAGGTTAGAACACACAATATGAAAATTATATCTCCTGAAAGCAATACTAGACTATGATTTTAAGCATAGTCATTCTGAAAACATGAACAATCTAAGAATTAAGCTTAAAATGACTAAGTTTCAAAATGGTCGGATACCTGTAAGGGAATCAAGATGGATTAAATGAAAACTTTCTTATTCAAGTACTTTCCTTTACATGAGAATCAGAAAAACATTCTGACTAAATTTTAAACCAGTCATATAAATCCTTTTTTAAGAATGCATACTAGGACCATACAATATTGCGTCTAAAAACTCTGGCCTTCTGTATACTCTTAAAATGTTTCAACACAAATTGCGAATATTGCAGATTTATATATATATATATATATATATATATATAGTATACACCATAAAAGGATTGTGCACCATGAATAACACAATATGGATTCAGGAAACAAATCATATAACTTGTTAACTCTAATATTACATAATAAATATCTTAGAATAGTGGCATACAATAAACAACATGAATTAAATTTGAGGAGAGAATGGTGCGTCTTGCCAATTCGAGTGTCACCATGTAAAATGTCAAGAAATGGTAGCACGCAATGAATATCAAAATCAAATCATCATTAAACGAATTACGCGTCTTGCCAATTCGTAAACCACAATGTTTATGCCAAGAAATAACAGCTCACAATGAATAACAAGATCAAAGTACAATGAAACGAATCGTGCGTCTTTTGCCGATTCTTAAGCTACCATGTAAATGTCAAGAAATGTTAGCGCGCAATGAACAACAAAGTTAAATCCTTATGAACCAAATCGCGCGTCTTGCCGATTCGTAAGACATCATGTAAGTACCAAGAAATACCAAGAAATGGTAGCGCGCAATGAATAACAAAGTTAAACCTTTATGAAACAAATCTCGCGTCTTGCCGATTTGTAAACCACCATATAAATGTCAAGAATGGTAGCGCACAAGTAATTTGTTAATCTTTACAGAATTAAACCAAGAATATGAAAATTCTCGATAACGGTGTAGGAACAGTCCAACTACCGTCTTACCGCCTGGAACAATGATCACCAATGAAGGATGAAGGGCAGGAGCCTGGAAGATCCAATAGGCCGCCGGGACAGGAGCTCAGGAAGAAGCTGCTGCTCTGCACCGGGACCTCTGAATAGTGAGCCCCGGGAGTTGGGCTGGCTCTATTTTATAGAGTCTTGGCCCAGCCCACAACCACGCCCAGGCATGTTGCAGGGAAAGTCTCTTGAAGGCCCTGGAAAGGGGCCACACCCTAACACACTCTGAAAACCTGCAGCAATACATTGCAAAGGAACAGTATTTGTAAGCATATTACACATAAGTTTTCAGGATTGAACTCTGCAATGCAAAAGGTTAAACCACAACATATCAGCACAATGCATAAATTACATTGTTTTGAAAATGCTTGGTTTTTGCATTCTAGTCGCCAATAGAGTGCGTACTGCTCTGGTGTTGACACCCTATGGCTGTGTCCACCATGGTTGCAACTGCCTACCACCATGAAGACTTCCGCCAGCAGTCACAGGCGGTTTCTAATCTCCAGTGGCGTAGGTCAGGCAGATGCCATTTTGGCAGCCAGAAATGCTGCATTGGGCTTTAGAAACTGAGTCACACCTGCAAAAATGTTATTTTGGCCTCATACGCATCAATAGCCTGTCTTATCATGTAGGTCCTACTACTTAAACACCATTGTAGTATGTTGCACTTCACAGCTGGCATTTTGGCAGTTGGGATATACAGTCAAATTTCAAGGGACAATTGTGTTGCACATCTTTGAGTTTGGTCCATATCCATGTTGTGGACACATGTTGAAAAGCATGGAGGGCACATTTGACCCTTGTGGTATTAGCAGCTGTGATGTGTCCTGGATGCCATATCTATCCAGTCAGAAATGCCTTGTCACATGATACCATTGACAAGCATAAAGTACGTTGCTGTGGACACACTGACTAACGTTAGAAGTTTTGTCTTGTTATACATAGGTACCCTGGGAGAGGGAAAATGTGTCAACCTCCTGTCTACTGTTCACTGCCAGACCCTTAGACCATGGAGCAAAGGCACATAATAACATATTACCGTCCGAATAGGCAAACAATAGTTGACTTATGTCAGTTGGAGCCAGATCTGATGCCAGATATTAATTATCCAACCGGTGTACCACCGATTGTACAAGTCAGTACTGCGCTTCCTAGACACAGGATCCTTCCAACATACAGTGGCCATATCTGATGGTATGCCCAAACTATGTATAGTCTGGTGTTGAAGGATGTCCTCTCAGCAATGTTGAAACACCTTGACAGCTATATCTGGTTTCCCCTACTTTAGGATTTAGCGAAGGCTGAATTTTATGGATGTGTATGCATCCCACATGTGGTGGGGGCCATTGATTGCACACATGTTAGTTTGGTCCCACCGCAGGCCAATGCACAAGTTTATTGTAACAGAAATATCTTCCATTCCATCAACATGCAAGTTGTCTGTTTGGGCTCAGCCCATGATTCCTTCATAATGCAAAACAGCACCATACCCCAGCTGATGTCACAACTGTACCCAGAGAGGGCTAGGCTGGTTGGTAAGTCACATCTGTCCTGTTTGTGTGTGTGCAATGTCAGGTACTACAATCATGAAGTGAGTGACTCATTGTTGCACATTGTCCCATTCCTTAACAGGAGACTCCACAAATCCAAACCATCCTTGGTTGTTGACTACACTAAGGAATTCAACTACGCCAGGGGAAGTCCGCTACAATGAGATCCATGGAAGAAAACAGCAGGTAGTGGAGCGGGCTTTTGAGTTCCTAAAGGCCAGATTTAGGTGACTGAATAGGACTGGTGGAGCCCTACTCTACTAACCTAGATAAGCACTTCAGATCACTGTGGCATGCTGCATGCTTCACATCGCCCTGCAGAGGAATATCGCATACATTCCAGAGGAGGGGTGCAGTGCCACCAGGTGAGAATCCTGAAATGCCAAGTGAGGATGACAGTGGTGAAGAGGAAGCAGCTGACATGTGGGAAGAGCTCATCAACAGCTACTTTTCATGCCTGCAAGTATGTCATGTGATGTAATGACTGTGACTGTACAATGAACTGTAGTTGTGAGAATGTGTGGAGTTGAGTGTTTAACAACAACTAGGGAGCTAATACTCTGTTATATTCAGCCAAAATCTGCTAAAATAGTTACCCTTTGACATATCCCACATTGATGATGTTGCTTTGTTTCTGTTAGTTTCCTTGCAATGTAATTACATTTCCAGTTGAATTGCTATGTGATTTGTGTAATAAGTATGTTTTCAAGCCTATACTCCTTTGTTTGTCTTTGTACATGTACCTTCACAATGACATCCTCATGTGGGCATTTCAGAGTTGTGACATTGGCAGGTATCCAACATTCAAAGTGGACATGGATTGTTCCAGATAATGTGGGTCACCGATTTGGGGAGTATGAGACCTGGACTAAGGCAGCTTGCTCAGTGTTTGGGCAGAAGGTCTGAAGTGCACATTGCACTTGCGTCATGTGTGTCATCACGTGGGCATGAAATATATAGCCAGAGATTGCAACCAAGTCATTCACCCTTCACATTGACTAAACACTATTCTTGTATGACTTGTGTGCAGCTGTAGATGTGTTTCATCATTGCAAGCCACATTGCCTGTGCCACAACACTGACATATGTTTGTGCCATACCACCAGATGCATGGTCCTTGGATTATGATCAGCATGTGATCAGAGACTGTTTGGTGTGGTATGTGATAAGGCTCAATCCATTTAATGATTTAAAGACATCATCCATTTTAATGTTTGCCTATTCTACAGGACAATATCTAACAAATTCCTTCCTTCTGAGGTACTCTACACCCACGGTCATGCACCCTTGCCACTGGGTGCCCGCTCCCACTGAGTGATGGACCCTCATTGTCGGAGGTGTTGTGCTTCAACTCAGGATTGAGGCCTGTGGGCAGAAGATGGTAAACACTGTGCTCACTACATAGGTTGGGGGGCGAATGGTTGCCTGTGATGTTGAGGCAATCGGGCTTGGAAGTGTTAATGTGGCCACAGTGAGGCTCACCTTTGGTGTCTAATCAGGTTGCCCACATGAGTCTCTTCTTCAGTGAGGGCTTCATCCAGAGGTGTATAGTTGCAGACCTTTCTGTAGCCTCTGTGTGCCCAGTAGCAGCTCAATCTGTTGATGTGAAGGATGCAATGGTACTGATCGTATAGTGACATCTACCGCCAACAATGTATTGTTACAATAAGAAGAGACCATGTACAAATGTAAGTTGCAGTGAATTCTATTGTGGCAAGTACCCATGGTATTGGTTGTATTGACCTTACATTTGTGAAGCAGGCCAATTCTATTTAAGTCAAGCAGCTGCTGAAATGTGAAGATCGTTAGCATTTGGGAGGATGGCCTGAGAATGCCATGTTGCCGCCAGTGCGGGCAAAACAATGGCTAGGCAAGATATGTCTTTGGCCATTTTGAGGCCTAGTTGATTGTGATACAGGCAGACTCAGGAGTTTGTTATATACGTGACTGGGGTCATCATGTAGTCAGTGCCTTGTGAATGTGTCTGTTGCCAATACCATTCTGGTTATGTATCTTGAAACCTTTGGGGTCATTGTTTTGCAAACCTGGTATGGTGTCATTCCTGTCCTCCAAAGTTTCATCTTGGGTTTTCAGGTCAAGATGGAGCTAGGTAGACAGACACATCTAAGGGTTGAGCATGATTTGTATCTTTGTCATTCCCAGGTGAGTACACTTCAATTGATAGTTACCAGGCAAGGGTACTTGGACAAGTGACCACTCGTCTGGTGTTTGTAGTTACTGACACAGTGCCTCCGGGGAGTTGCAGTCAGTTCACCCTCCATACTACAAACACTTGACAAATGTTATCCTCCCCGGTGAGTACACCTCAGTTGAGAGTTAATAAATATATGGATTTGGGCAAGTGAGCATTGTTTTTGTGGTTAGAGTCAGAGACACTGGCCCTATTAGGCTTTGCATTCTGGTCACTCTCTCTGCTTCCCACCACCATACAAATGTTATCTTCCCAGATGAGTCAACTTAATGGAGAGTTAAGACACAGGGATATTTGGGCATAAGAACACTGGGCTTGTGTTTGGAGTTAGAGAAACAGAGCCTCCTGGCCTCAGCAGTCATGTCATTCCTTCTGCTTCATATATTTGATAAATGTCATCCCCATAGGTGAGTACACTTCATTTGTGAGTTTCCAAGGAAGGGTATTTCGAGAACTGAACACTGGACACGTGTTTGGAGTTAGTGAAACAGTGCCTCCTGGGAGTTGCAGTCATATAACTCCCTGTACTACATACTCTATATAAATATTATCCTCCCAGGTGAGTACATTTTAATTGAGAGTTAAGGCACAGGGATCTTTGCACAAGGGAACACTGGGCTGGTGTTTGGAGTTACAGAAACAGTGCCTGCTGGGAGTTAAAGTCATGTAAAGCTCTTTAGTACACACACTATACAAATTGTATTCCCCTAAGGTGAGTACACTTAAATTGAGAGTCCCCAAACAATTGTATTTGGACAAGAAAACAATGGGCTGGTGGTTGGTTTTACAGATACAGGGCCTATCTGGTTTTAGTAGTCATGTCACTATTTCTACTTCCCCCTTTTGACAAATGGTATCTTCCTAGAAGAGTACACGTAAATTGTGAGTTACCAGATAGTGGTCTTTGAACAAGTTAATACTGTTCTGGTGTTTGGAGTTGCTGAAACAGAACCTCCTGTGAGTTGCAGTCAGGCCACTTTCTCTAATACACACACCTGACCAGTGTTTTCCCCCAAGTGAGTACACTTCTATCGAGAGTTCACTAACAGATGTATTGTAGCATTTGACCACTGTGCTAGTGTTTGTAGTTACAGGAGTAGTGCATCCTGGGAGTTGCAGTCAGGTCACTCTCTCTGCTTCCCACACTTGACAAATAGTATCCCCCTCGTGAGTGAAGTTTATTTGTGATTTGCCAAACAGGGGTATGTAGACAAGTGACCACTTGTCTGGTGTTTGTAGTTACAGGAACAGTGTCTACTGGGAGATGGAGTCATGACAGTCCTTGTACTACACACACTATATAACTGTCATAGCCCCAAATGAGTACACTCAATTGTGAGTTGCCAAATAGAGGTCTTTTGACAAGTGAACACTGGGATGGGGAGTGGAGTGACAGTAAAAGTGGCAAAATGTTATGGGCATGCATAACATTGGATTTCTATGACAATTTTTGTGTTGTGACTTACCAGACTCCAATCCCCCAGGTATTCCAATCAAGCCCTCAGGATGAAGGATAGCGAAGTCCTTCTTCTCCTTGGGAAAGAGATGTAATGGGGCACTGGAGGGCCACTGCCAGTCTTCTTGGCCTGGAGCTGGTATCTAGAGACAAGGGAACAGACCTTGCCCCTGAGGTCGTTCCACCTCTTCCTGATATCCTTCTTTGTGCGCAGGGTGGTGCCTACATCATTCACTCTGTCGACAATTCTGTTACCATTTTCCACTGAGAGGAATATGCTGGACTTGTGCTCCAAGCAATTGTAGCTCTACTCTTATGATTTCATCCACCATGACTCTTAACTCATCTTCAAAAAATGGGTATTTTCAGAAAGTGACATTGTGGGAGAAAAAAATAGGTGACAGTGACTTAATAAACAGGGGAAGTGCAACAGGGTTTGAATGGACATAAGTGTGTGCAGGATGTTCAATGGGATGGTGAGGAAAGGGGTGCCGATTCTATAAAATAACTGATATGTGCTGGCTGTAGTTCTTTGGCTCTAAGTGTAAATGCAAAGGATTGTGGGTTGTGAAGGGGTGTGTTTAATAGTGTACTTTGTGGCAATGTTGTCAGCTGTGTTGTTTTAAAATTCATTCAATGTGCAATTGTGTATTACTTTGCTGACCGTGGACCACTGTGGTTTGAACTGCCATTGGCTGACCATCATGTGGGTCTGCCATGGTGACTGTGTGCTTATAATCCGGTCAGTTGTTATTCACGATGCTGATGGCACTTGAAGTGGGACAGCCTATTTCCAGGCCTCTGCGCGGCTGGTAGTCTTCCTCTTTTTCCGTAATTCATCAAAGGGAGGTCTGGAAGACTTTTTAGGAACACAAACATGGTGGTCTGGCCGTCCGATCACTAAACTTGTAATGAAGCCATATGTTTTCTCTCTGAGTGTAGTGTCAAGAGATATTACATAACTTCCATTCAGAGGGATCTACAGAAGGCATAAATGTCCTTTGTCTTCATTATGGAGCCCATGCTCCACTACTCATGAAATCAATCAAAGGTACAGATTTACTTATGAACTTCCATATTAGAAGTGTGCGGTTCTGAGCATTGACATAAAGGGCTCCATTCAGGCATGTACATATCCATAAATTTGCATTGTTGATGTGGGTGCTGAGTTGGGGCCTGCTGACATCAGTAGACTACCATCACCATGCCCAAGAGACAAATGTATTTATACATTTTGAACAAATCCTTTTAAAGGTGGCTGTGGTCAATGCTTGGGGATCTGTGGCAGCCATCTTCAAAGGGGTTTGTAAAAATAATACAAAATCATTGTTGGTGCCCGCAGCATATCCCTATGCAGGCACACTCATGTCAGCCATCTTGAAATTGGTAAAAACCTAGTTTAGGGTGAACACCTGCAGATTGCATAATGAGTGAAAAAAGCATAAGCAAAATTAAGTGGCAAACGTGGTGCTCAATTGTGCAACAAGCATGGAGGGACTGGAAACCAGTGAATGAGCAGTGGTAGAAGAGGAGGGCATTTATAAAAAAGCAGAACAGGTAACCTTGAGAACGAGTATCATGGAGAATGAATGAAGGAGGCGCAGCACATGGAGGAGAGAGCAAGAACACTCGCACATCCATGGAAAAAGAAGTAGCCTGAATAGAAGCAACATCAACAGAAGTGTACAAGTCAACCAATCAGAACACTAAAAGGCTGAAATGCTTCTGCGTGGAACAGCTACAAGTAAAGGGAGGAAAATCATTGAATCAAGAGGAGACAATTAATATAGAAAACTAAGACATCCAATTGAGCAAGTGGCTGACCTAAAGATGAGCGTACGTATATAGAGGAAACAGTAGGTCTGGCCTGTGTGTCTCCTGAACATCAAAACCCCAATACTGATGGGTCAGAATATGGAGGACAGACTATCAAACATTAAGGGGGTCATTCCAACCCTGGCGGTCGGTGTTAAAGAAGCGGCCAACCCGCCAACAGGCAGGCAGTCAAAAAGATGGAATTCTGACCCTGGCGGGAACCGCCAACACAGCCCGCCACTTTAACACTCTGACCGCCACGGCGGGACAAACAAACAGCGCGGCGGTCACCGCCAACAGGCAGGTGGCAGACAATGTACCGCCCACCCTATCACAACTCACCAATCCGCCACCTTTTCCGGGGCGGGAGCCCCGCCGATAAAAACACGGCGGAAACAGACTACGAACGGGAAAACGCTCACCTCTATACACTCCATGAGGAATCTGGACAGCATGGAACACGAATTAAACATCCTACCAGCTATTGTCTACCTGCTCTTCTACCAAGAGCACGAACGCCGGAGCAGACGACAACGGTGAGTACTGCACCTACGACACAGGGGAGGGGGGAGGAGAAAAGGTCACGGGCACACACATACGCGATACACCCACCCCCCACCCCAAATACCTACACACCAATGCAGAGCAACAAGTCAGAGTGACACCCCCAAACCCCCCGGAATAATGCAAAGACAAAATAAAATGATCATTAAAATAGAAGTATATTATAGCTCAAATGAAGTAATGTGAATTATGAAAGATGAAATATACATATTAAATAAAGAACATAGTTAAAAATATATACATAGGCTATAAGTCCTGCACATTTTGCCAAAGTTCCATCGTTCGTGGGCCAATGTGCACAAACACATGGGCAAAGCCCACACACGAGACCAGATACCATTGGAGAGAACACTGCTGGGGCATCAGATGATAAAACTACAGGCACCTCAGGGGGAAGGGAAGGGGGGGCACCTCAGCCACATGAGTCCACAACGCCAGATCCACGAGGGGCCTCCATGGCCACTGTACCATCCTGGGGAGAGCAAAGCCACAGTCTCTCAAGTCTCTACAGTGGGTGGCTTACCCACTGTTCCATCCTGGGAGTGCAAAGCCACAGTCTCTCAAGTCTCTACAGTGGGTGGCTTGCCCACTGTTCCATCCTGGGGAGTGCAAAGCCACAGTCTCTCAAGTCTCTACAGTGGGTGGCTTGCCCACTGTTCAATCGTGGGGAGTGCAAAGCCACAGTCTCTCAAGTCTCTACAGTGGGTGGCTTGCTCACTGCTGTATCTTGGGAAGTGCAAAGCCACAGTCCATCAGGTGGATTACAGACTCCACTGGTCATGGAGGAGGCATGGTGGCCAGAGTGCTTCGTGAAGCCCTGCTCGACACAGAACCGGCACTGCCAATGGGCCAGCGGTGCCTAACAGGAAGGGCCCAGCAGAGCAGTTCAGAGATGGCGGTGCCCAGCGGAGCTGTGCTTGAGATGAAGGGCCCAGTGGAGCGGTGTTTGACAGGAAGGGCCCTGTTCAGCGGTGCTTCTCACGGCGGCCCCTGTTCAGCGGTGCTTGTCTTGGCGGGGCCCTGTTCAGCGGTGCTTCTCACGGCGAGGCCCTGTTCAGCGGTGCTTGTCTTGGCGGGGCCCTGTTCAGCGGTGCTTCTCACGGCGGGGCCCTGTTTAGCGGTGCTTGTCTTGGCGGGGCCCTGTTCAGCGGTGCTTGTCTTGGCGGGGCCCTGTTCAGCGGTGCTTGTCTTGGCGGGCCCCTATTCGGCGGTGCTTCTCACGGCGGCCCCTGTTCAGCGGTGCTTCTCACGGCGGCCCCTGTTCAGCGGTGCTTGTCTTGGCGGGGCCCTGTTCAGCGGTGCTTGTCTTGGCGGGGCCCTGTTCAGCGGTGCTTTTCACGGCAGCCCCTGTTCAGCGGTGCTTGTCTTGGCGGGGCCCTGTTCAGCGGTGCTTCTCAAGGCGGGGCCCTGTTCAGCGGTGCTTGTCTTGGCGGGGCCCTGTTCAGCGGTGCTTCTCACGGCGGCCCCTGTTCAGCGGTGCTTCTCACGGCGGGGCCCTGTTCAGCGGTGCTTGTCTTGGCAGGGCCCTGTTCAGCGGTGCTTCTCACGGCAGCTCCTGGTCATGGAGGAGGCATGGTGGCCAGAGTGCTTCGTGAAGCCCTGC
The DNA here is from genome assembly GCF_031143425.1 of Pleurodeles waltl. Taxonomy (NCBI): domain Eukaryota; kingdom Metazoa; phylum Chordata; class Amphibia; order Caudata; family Salamandridae; genus Pleurodeles; species Pleurodeles waltl. Next base: position 63,763,312 of record NC_090446.1, on the reverse strand, counting down.
TCGACACAGAACCGGAACTGCCAATGGGCCAGCGGTGCCTGACAGGAAGGGCCCAGCAGAGCAGTACAGAGATGGCGGTGCCCAGCGGAGCGGTGCTTGAGATGAAGGGCCCAGCGGAGCGGTGCTTGAGATGAAGGGCCCAGCGGAGCGGTGTTTGACAGGAAGGGCCCAGCAGAGCAGTTCAGAGACGGCGGTGCCCAGCGGAGCGGTGCTTTAGATGAAGGGCCCAGCGGAGCGGTGTTTGACAGGAAGGGCCCAGCAGAGCAGTTCAGAGACGGCGGTGCCCAGCGGAGCGGTGCTTTAGATGAAGGGCCGAGTAGAGCGGTGTATGACAGGAAGGGCCCAGCAGAGCAGTTCAGAGACGGCGGTGCCCAGCGGAGCGGTTCTTGAGATGAAGGGCCCAACGGAGCGGTGCTTGAGATGAAGGGCCCAGCGGAGCGGTGCTTGAGATGAAGGGCCCAGCGGAGCGGTGTATGACAGTAAGGGCCAAGCAGAGCAGTTCAGAGATGGCGGTGCCCAGCGGAGCGGTGCTTGAGATGAAGGGCCCAGCGGAGCGGTGTTTGACAGGAAGGGCCCCGTTCAGCGGTGCTTCTCACAGCGGCCCCTGTTCAGCGGTGCTTCTCACGGGGGCCCCTGTTCAGCGGTGCTTGTCTTGGTGGGGCCCTGTTCAGCGGTGCTTCTCACGGCGGGGCCCTGTTCAGCGGTGCTTGTCTTGGCGGGGCCCTGTTCAGCGGTGCTTCTCACGGCGGGGCCCTGTTTAGCGGTGCTTGTCTTGGCGGGGCCCTGTTCAGCGGTGCTTGTCTTGGCGGGGCCCTGTTCAGCGGTGCTTCTCACGGAGGGGCCCTGTTCAGCAGTGCTTTTCTTGGCGGGGCCTTGTTCAGCGGTGCTTCTCACGGCGGCCCCTGTTCAGCGGTGCTTCTCACGGCGGCCCCTGTTCAGCAGTGCTTGTCTTGGCGGGGCCCTGTTCAGCGGTGCTTGTCTTGGCGGGGCCCTGTTCAGCGGTGCTTGTCTTGGCGGGGCCCTGTTCAGCGGTGCTTCTCACGGCGGGGCCCTGTTCAGCGGTGCTTGTCTTGCGGGGCCCTGTTCAGCGGTGCTTCTCACGGTGGCCCCTGTTCAGCGATGCTTCTCACGACGGGGCCCTGTTCAGCAGTGCTTGTCTTGGCGGGGCCCTGTTCAGCGGTGCTTCTCACGGCAGCTCCTGGTCATGGAGGAGGCATGGTGGCCAGAGTGCTTCATGAAGCCCTGCTCGACACAGAACCGGCACTGCCAATGGGCCAGCGGTGCCTGACAGGAAGGGCCCAGCAGAGCAGTTCAGAGATGGCGGTGCCCAGCGGAGCGGTGCTTGAGATGAAGGGCCCAGCGGAGCGGTGTTTGACAGGAAGGGCCCAGCAGAGCAGTTCAGAGACGGCGGTACCCAGCGGAGCGGTGCTTTAGATGAAGGGCCCAGCGGAGAGGTGTTTGACAGGAAGGGCCCAGCAGAGCAGTTCAGAGACGGCAGTGCCCAGCGGAGCGGTGCTTTAGATGAAGGGCCCAGCGGAGCGGTGTATGACAGGAAGGGCCCAGCAGAGCAGTTCAGAGACGGCGGTGCCCAGCGGAGCGGTTCTTGAGATGAAGGGCCCAGCGGAGCGGTGCTTGAGTTGAAGGGCCCAGCGGAGCGGTGCTTGAGATGAAGGGCCCAGCGGAGCGGTGTATGACAGTAAGGGCCCAGCAGAGCAGTTCAGAGATGGCGGTGCCCAGCGGAGCGGTGCTTGAGATGAAGGGCCCAGCGGAGCAGTGTTTGACAGGAAGGGCCCTGTTCAGCGGTGCTTCTCACGGCGGCCCCTGTTCAGCGGTGCTTCTCACGGCAGCCCCTGTTCAGCGGTGCTTGTCTTGGGGGGCCCTGTTCAGCGGTGCTTGTCTTGGCGGGGCCCTGTTCAGCGGTGCTTCTCACGGCGGGGCCCTGTTCAGCGGTGCTTGTCTTGGCGGGGCCCTGTTCAGCGGTGCTTCTCACGGCGGGGCCCTGTTTAGCGGTGCTTGTCTTGACGGGGCCCTGTTCAGCGGTGCTTGTCTTGACGGGGCCCTGTTCAGCGGTGCTTGTCTTGGCGGGGCCCTGTTCAGCGGTGCTTCTCACGGCGGCCCCTGTTCAGCGGTGCTTCTCACGGCGGCCCCTGTTCAGCGGTGCTTGTCTTGGCGGGGCCCTGTTCAGCGGTGCTTCTCACGGCGGGGCCCTGTTCAGCGGTGCTTGTCTTGGCGGGGCCCTGTTCAGCGGTGCTTGTCTTGGCGGGGCCCTGTTCAGCGGTGCTTCTCACAGCGGGGCCCTGTTCAGCGGTGCTTGTCTTGGCGGGGCCCTGTTCAGCGGTGCTTCTCACGGCGGCCCCTGTTCAGCGGTGCTTCTCACGGCGGGGCCCTGTTCAGCGGTGCTTGTCTTGGCGGGGCCCTGTTCAGCGGTGCTTCTCACGGCAGCCCCTGTTCAGCGGTGCTTCTCACGGCGGCCCCTGTTCAGCGGTGCTTGTGTTGTGTTTCTAGGGAACCAGACCTGGCCAATACTTCCTGCTCAGTCGCCATCCGACCTTTCGGTTGCGGGGCCCTCCTGTGATGGAGTCCTGGGCCCGTGGGTGTCCTCCGTCACACCCGGAATGGGGCTGGTGGGGCCCTCCTGGGAAGCTCTCCTGCTGCCTGACTTGTCCGCCCTGCTACCCTTGACCTCCTTCGCTGAATCTCTGGGGCCCTTGCCTCCCTTTGTTGATGTGCCAGGTGACGGGGTAAGGCTACTGTCCTTGGTGGCAGCCGTCTCAGGCTTGTCGCGCCGGCCCTTCGCTTTTTTGGTCCTCTTCCCAGGGGTAGGGCTGGCTGTCCCCTTGCTGCTGGCCGATGTTCCTGCCCTAGGAGCTGGTGGACTCCAATAGACCTGAACTATGGTCCTAGTAGGTGCAGGGCTTATGGTGGCTTAGGTGCTGTTTGGACTCACTTTTTAGAAGCAGTGGCAAGGGTAGGTGCAGTGGGTATGGGAGTGGAGGAAGAGGATGTGGTTGTAGGAGAGTCAAGTGTGCTGTCTTTGGGTGCAGGTGCTTGTGACGGAGGCTGTCGTGAGGTGGATGGCTGTTGGGTGGGTGGCTGCCTGCGTTTGTGTGGTTTGGAAGAGGGGGTGACAGACACAGTGGGAGAGGACACAGGGGAGGTGTAAATGGCAGTGAGGGTGGTGACTGCACGTGTTTGGAGTGGTCTGGAGGGTGTGCTGGTGATGGACGTACTGGCTGATGGGGGTGTGCATGCAGGTGTGAGTGGAGACGTCACAGGGAGGGAGGAGGGAGACGAGGAGGTGGGGGATACAGAGGAGGTAATGACTGTTGGCATGTCTGCATCTGGATGTTGCTTGGGTGAATGCTTGTGTGATCTGTGGTGCTTATGTCTGGATGAGCTGCCCTTGGGTGTTGAGGTGTGTGCAGGCTGGTCTGATGGTGTGGATGGGATAGGCAGAGGAACAGGGGACTGGGACTGGGTGGAGGGAATTTGAAGAGGGAGGCTGGAGACAGGGACAATGGCTGCCGTCAGTGCTGAGGCCAGAGCGTTGAACGATCGCTGATGGGCAGCCTGACCCGAATGAAGGCCCTCCAGGTATGCATTGCTCCGATGCACCTCCCTTTCTACACCATGTATGGCATTCAAAAGGGTAGACTGCCCAACAATGATGGTCCTCAGGAGGTCAATGACCTCCTCAATGAGGGCAGCTGGGGTAACTGGGGCAGGGCCTGAGGTGCCTGGGGCGAAGGAGATGGCCGGCTTCCTGGCTGAGCGGGCACGGGCCGAACGCTGAGGGGCTGCTGAGAGGGCGGAGCTGGTGCGCTGGGTGGCGGCTGTACCTGTTGTAGCGGTGGGCACGGATGTTGCCGCCACCGCAAGGGAGCTCCCTTCCGAGGACGTGTCGGTGTCACTGACGTCTCCACGGGTCCCCGTTGTGGAGCCCCCCTCGCCCTCCGTCTCACTGGTGAACTCAGAGTCGGTTGCATGGCCCTCCGGGACCATGTGAGATGCAGCTCCCTCGTGCGCCGATGCCACTTCTCCTCCGCCTGATGATGCTAATGCACACATGAACAGGAAGACAAAGAAAATGAGGGGGGGGAGAAATAAAGACAGGTTGAGTGCATGCATTGGCAACACCGTTGTCGGAGAGGACAGACACAGAAGCCCCCAGCACTACGCTGCGCACTCGGGGTACACTACTCAATTATTGTGACTTGGCCTACAGGTCTATGGACGACAAATGCACACATAGGTGAGGCCGGACCATGGATAGCTGTACATAGCACCCTACAGAGGTAGGGGCGGGGGCACAGAGCTATGCCTAACGGAGGGGCCTAGCCTACAGAAAGCGCCCTGGCCTAGAGATAGCCACAGCCCTCCTCCCCCACCCAGACACCTCCACTGCGCGCAAAGATAGCAGAATGTGCTGATACTCACCCCCTTGTGTCTGCTGTGATGTCCTCACGCGCCCATCCAAATCGGGGTAGGCCACCGCCAGGATCCGTGACATCAGGGGGGTCAATTGGCGGCTGGCACCCCTCCTACGTTGGGAGGCCATCCCCAGCAGAGCCTCGGCGGTCATTCTGCTCCCGCGGCAGATGTCCTCCCACCTCTTTCGGCAGTGGGTGCCCTGTCTGTAGTGGACCCCCAGGGTCCGGACGTCCTTGGCGATGGCACGCCAAATGTCGATCTTCTGATGGGCGCTGATCTATGTGACATGTACAGGGTGGGAAAGGAAATATCATCACTTTTCTGCATGGTCGATGTGAGTGGCCCCCCCTCCCCAACCTTGCCATGTGGCACATGCTCTCATCTGTTGTGCGTTGCACTCCTCATTCGCTCACCTCCCCACCATCTTACATCCACCCCACTCAACACAGGCATAGCCCATACTACGTGCTCCCTGTGTACTTACCTGTTGGTCTGGAGGACCGTAGAGTAGCGCATACTGGGGGAGGACCCCATCAACAAGTTTCTCCAATTCCTCAGATGTGAAGGCAGGGGCCCTTTCCCTAGTCGCAGCAGCCATTGTCTCTCCCAGACCGAGGTCACAGCAGCACTTGCAGTATAGGTCCTCTCCTGTGGATGATCAGGTCTCGAGTGATTAAGCAGTTAGAAAATGGCGGTCACGCCTGCGGCGGTGCGTACTGCGACCGCCGGCGCACATCGTCATTGGCTCCTGAAACCCATAGGGTTCAATGTTAACCAATGCGGCTTTGCACCGCGGTCTTCGACCGCCTACCGCCACGCCAGCGCATTGACCTCACATCCCATTGTCACACTTCACAGGTCAGGCAGCCGGCATTTCAAGGGCCCACATGGCTTTATTTCTACTGCGTCACACAGGCCTTGCATTGCCACTCATACAAGCCGTTCAATGCATAGCGAATCGTGTACTGTGCAAGCTGTGTGAACGTACCTGTGGGTTGCTTGACTCTGTGCTCCATGTTGTCCTTCCTAGGCACCGTCCGCTGGGACTTACGAGGAGAAGGATGAATCCTCCTGTGTACAGACCGCTGGTGGACCTGTCGACAATGGAAGAACGACATATCATACTGACATACAGGCTTGACAGAGCCACTATACATGAACTGTGTGCCCAGCTGGAGCCAGACCTGATGTCCCCCATCCGCCAACCCACAGGGATTCCCCCTCTGGTGCAGGTTCTGTCAGTACTCCATTTTTTGGCAAGTGGATCATTCCAAACAACAGTGGCCATATCATCAGGGATGTCTCAGCCTATGTTTTCTAAGGTTTTGTCCAGAGTGTTGTCTGCCCTGATGAAATACATGCAGAGCTACATTGTGTTCCCTGAGGTGGGGGATTTGGCTACAGTGAAGGGTGATTTCTATGCCCTTGGACATATCCCCAACATCATTGGTGCCATTGATGGGACCCATGTGGCTTTGGTTCCCCCCAGAGAAAGTGAACAGGTGTACAGGAACTTAAAAAGTTATAATTCGATGAATGTCCAGGTGGTCTGTTTGGCAGACCAGTACATCTCCGATGTAAATGCCAAGTTCCATGGGTCAGTGCATGACGCGTATATCATGCGAAATAGCAGCATCCCGTATGTGATGGAACAGCTACAGAGACATCGTGTGTGGCTATTGGGGGACTCTGGTTACCCCAACCTCTCCTGGCTATTGACCCCAGTGAGGAATCCCCGGACCAGGGCAGAGGAACGGTACAATGAGGCCCCTGGGCGTACTAGGAGGATCATAGAAAGAACCTTCGGCCTCCTGAAGGCCAGGTTCAGGTGCCTGCATATGACAGGTGGATCCCTAATGTACTCACCAAAGAAGGTGTGCCAGATCATCGTGGCCTGCTGTATGCTTCACAATCTGGCTTTGCGACGCCAGGTGCCTTTTCTGCAGGAGGATGGTCCAGATGGTGGTGTTGTAGCAGCTGTGGAGCCTGTGGAGAGTGAAGAGGAGGAAGACGACGGGGACGACACAGACACCAGGGATCCAGTGATACAACAGTATTTTCAGTAGCACACAGGTAAGAATCAACCACCCCATTTTACATTTACTTACAGCCTCCTGCTTCTCTACTGTCGGTGTTTCCACCCAGTTCATGTTCACTGATTTGTGACTTTACCTTCCCTTTTCAGAGCTGTATGCGCCACTGCGTGACTTCTGCTTTGTTTGCCCATGGACTACAGCCGTATGACAGTGGCATGTTGTCATCACAATGTAACTGAACATTTTTGCACCATTATGTGTAATACATTTGTTAAGAATACAAGCAGACTCCAGATTATTTGAGTGAAATAAGTGATTTAATTAAAATGCTACATTTAGGTACATGATTGTAAAACGGTGATGGGTGGGGGTGGAGTAATGTCCATGGCAGAGTCATGTTCTCAGTCTCACAGGTGCATTGTCCATATGCCTGTGGAAGGATGGAGCAGGGGCAGTTTGAGGTTGGACAGGGTGACAATGTGGGACAGTGGGATGACATCAGGGGGTATCTTTTGCTGGCGGGGGTCTTGGCATCCTACTCTGTCTTCTTGTGAGATCTCAGGTTCCGCTTGGGGGGGTGGTTGTTCTTCTGCAGGAGGTGGGGTTCTGGTGGCCTGTCGTTGTGTGGGGGCCTCCTGTCCACTAGCGCCGGCGGAGGTGGTAGGCTGTTCCTGGTCTAGGCTAGTGACAGGGGCCCTTTGGGGTGCCACATGGTCCCGCAATGTGGTGACTATCTGGTTAAGGGCCACGACGATGGTCCCCATTGCGAAACTAATGTTCCTCAGTTCCTCTCTGAACCCCATGTACTGTTCCTCCTGCAGTGCCTGGATCTCCTGGAACCTGCCCAGTACCGTCGCCATCGTCTCCTGAGAGTGGTGGTATGCTCCCATGATGGAGGAGAGGGCCTCTTGGAGAGTGGGTTCCCTGGGCCTGTCCCCCCCCCCTGTCGCACAGCAGCCCTCCCAGTTCCCCTGTGTTCCTGGACCTCTGTCCCCTGGACGGTGTGCCCACTACCACTGCCCCCAGGTCCCTGTTGTTGTTGGGGTGGTGGGTTAACCTGGGTGCCCTGTAGTGGCGGACACACCGCTGATTGACGTGTCCTGGAGACAGAGGCATGGGCCCGCTGGGTGGGAGCTGTGCTGGTGTTCCCAGAGGGGGTTAGGTCTGCTGTAGCCTGTGGCTGTCTGTGGAGAACCGACTGTCCCGAGGTCCCCGATGGGCCGGGCTGGTCATCTGGGTCCAGGGAGACAGAGCTGCTGTCATCACTGGGGGCCTCTTCTGTGGGTAGGATGGACATCTCTGGACTCTCTGTGGCGGTGTGGTGGCATTCGGGTCCTGCAGTGGTATAAGGGTATGGTTATTGCTTCTGTGTGTGGCATTTCGTGTGATGGGTGGGTGGCCGTGTACCCAAGTGCAGGCATTCCCTTGTGGGGGCTTTTGTGAGGGTGGCTTGTGGGGGTGATGTGTGTGTGCAGTGGGCATGCTTTGGTGATGGGTGTCCATGCTTTGTGGACGCATGCAGGGCTTGGTGTTGGGATGGGTGGGTTGTGATGGTGAGCCATTTGCAAGGAGTTGGTGTGATGGGGGTGGGGGTGAGGGTGGGGGTATGATTTGGGATGCAGGTGGGGAGGGGGTGGGAAGAAGTAGTTAAGATTAGACTTACCAGAGTCCATTCCTCCGCCTACTCCTGCGAGGCCCTCAGGATGCAGGATGTGCAAGACTTCCTCCTCCCATGCTGTAAATTCTGGGGGAGTAGGTGGGGGTCCGCCGCCAGTCTTCTGCACCGCTATGTTGTGCCTTGATACCATGGAACGCACCTTCCCCCGTAGGTCGTTCCAGCGCTTCCTTATGTCATCCCCATTGCGTGGATGCTGTCCCACAGCGTTGACCCTGTCGACTATCCTTTGCCATAGCTCCATCTTCCTAGCAATTGTGGTGTGCTGCACCTGTGCCCCGAAGAGCTGGGGCTCTACACAAACTATTTCCTCCACCATGACCCTGAGTTCTGCGTCAGAGAACCTGGGGTGTCTTTGGGGTGCCATGGGGTGGTGTGAATGAGGTGAGGGATGTTGTATGTGTTGTAGAGTGTGGTGTGTGTGGTGGTGTATGGTGTTTTGTGTGTGGTAATTGTGTGGGTGATGTTTTGATTTGCCTCTTTGTGATGGTCTACTCTAAGCAGTGCTGTCTCTCTCTGTCCTTCAGTCGCTATTGTGGTCGTAAGGGTTTGTGGGTGATGTGGGTGTGTGTTTTATATTGTATTGGGTGTTTGGGAGTGTTGTGTGTATGTGTATCAGGTGTGTGTATTTCAAATTGTCCAATGTGGTTGTGTTTTGTAAGGGTGTGTGTATTTTGACCGCGGCGATGTGTACCGCCAATGGAATATCGCAGTTGAAAGACCGCCGCGTGGATTCGTGGGTCGGAATGGCATGGGCGTATTTCTGTTGGCGTGACAGTGGAGGTTTGGTCATCGCCAGTTTTTCGCTGACCTTTGGTGTGGCGGACTTTTGTGGATGTCGGGTTTTTGGCGGTTTGCCAGTTGCGGGTCAGAATGACCGTGGCGGTTTACCGCGGCCGCGCAGTGTTATGGCGGTCTTCTGACCGGCGGTAAGCGCCTTTTACCGCCGAGGTCAGAATGACCCCCTAAATATCAACAGGTAAGTAAGCCTAGATTTTCTAAACAAAACTCTGCTTATATGTACCTATGCAGTACATATAATTATCTAGGTGCCATGGCTGTGCCAATTGTGGAGAGAAAGGTAGAGTTTTAGGGAAAGAACACTGGTGCTGTGGCCTGGTTGGCAGGGTATCTTATACGTCCACGGCAGCACCACCTTCCACTAACCACAAGTTTGCCTTTGCCAAGGCTTCTTGGTGGAATTCCTGCCTAGGCTCTGATGCTTTCCCTGAGACCAGGCTGCCTGTATATTTTACTTTTGATTGGCAGGCTGTCATTTGTCAATGGTGTGTTCACACCTCGTTTGACCAGGAGTCAAAGAAATAGTTCAGAGAACTGACCTAGGAGATTTCTGCAGTCTTCCTTTTGTTGCTCGAGGCAGTTGGCAAGTACAACTCCCTCTACATCAGGGATCTTCAAACTGGGGGGGGTGCCCCCCCTCCAGGGGGCTTCAATGATTCCAGGGGGGGCACCAGCCTCTGGTCAAAAGAAAGATTATGCATATAATAGTGCTTTGTTTAAAGAAGAAACATGTTTATTGCACTTGTAAAAAGGTAACAGAACTTGACTGCAATGTTTAAATAAGTCTAGACTTATTTAAACATTGCCAACTTGATAGAATAGTTTTGAAAAATTATGAGGGGGGACAGATTTTTTTTTCTCCACGGGGTGGGGGGCGCCACATTAGCAAGTTTGAAGACCACTGCTCTACAGTATTTGTGAGATGTTGGGTGAGGGTCTCTCCCGGACCAGGACCATCAGTGGCCATAAGCAGTCATGTCAGACCTATTGTAATAAGGTTTTAGGCTATTCACCTGATTCGCCCTGTGGGGACTTCTAGGAGTGTCCAGGTCAACCAGATAGGTCACCTCATTATCTCTACAAAGGTGTCTGGGCCACTCCACTTGCCCTGCAGTGCCCTGGTAGCCACAGGGACCTATGCCTTCTGGTTATACCACTGCTTCTGTAGTTCTTGGCTGGCCTGAAGATTTTTTGGGTGTCGTCCATGTATTTAGCCATTCTAGATCTTAACTCAAAGGCAAAGAGGAGGTGAGGTAATAGGACGTACCACCTATGTTTTTGTGAGTCCCATTATCATGCCTTTGAGGGTTTTGTTAAGTCACACCATTTGATTGGTGAATTTATTAGTGACCACATGGTTTTAAGGTAAGCAGACCTGAAGTTTGCACCTCTGTCTGATACCACCCCTTTAGGAAACCCACCAGGGAGAAGATTCCCAGGGTGGCCTTGGACACTGCAGGAGCTGTAGTGGTCCTAAGAGGAATGGCCTCTGGATACCTGGTGGCATGGTCCTCCACCAGTGTCAATCTGGTTCCAGGGGCTGTTTGAGGGTCCAGGGGGCCAACAATATCTTCCCCAACCCTCTTCAAAGGGTACCACAACCACTGGTAGTGGGATTAAAGGTGGGGGTGGGCTAAGGAATGCTACATGCCTTTCCACTTGCTTGTCACATGGGAGTGACAAAACCCATTGTTTTCAGACGGGGGGGAGTGAAAGTGTCAAGTCTTGGTTTGCCAACAAGTGGCCTGCAAGGGGAAAATAGGCCAAAGGTAACAGTAATGCCTTCATTTCAGAGGGATGACCAATTTCATGGTGCACCCAGTTTAGGGTCCCTTGCCTCTGAATAAAGGAGGCTGTTGTACCAGTAGACCTTGTGGGTACCACTGACATCCCCTGCTGCCTTACACTTTCCAGTGTGGAACAGGCTTGCTATTCCAAACGGACTTAGGGCCAGATGTAGCAAGGCTTTTGCGCCTCGCAAACGGCGAAAAAAGCCGTTTGCGAGGCGCAAAAGCCCTCTTGCTATGCAGAAACGCATTTTGCGAGTCGGAACCAACTCGCAAAATGCGTTTCCTACTCGCAAATAGGAAGGGGTGTTCCCTTCCTATATGCGACTCGCAACGCTATGTAAGTTGATTTGAGACCGCGAAAGCGGTCACAAATTAACTCGCAGTTACCATGCACTTGAAGTGGATGGTAACTCATTTGCAAACGGGAAGGGGTCCCCATGGGACCACTTCCCCTTTGTGAATGATCACAAAAATATTTTTTCAGAGCAGGCAGTGGTCCTATTGACCACTGCCTGCTCTGAAAAATACCGAAACAAAAGGTTTCGGTATTTTTTTCTAAGTGCAGCTCGTTTTCCTTTAAGGAAAACGGGCTGCAGATAGAAAAAAAAACTGCTTTATTAAAAAGCAGTCACGGACATGGTGGTCTGCTGGGTCCAGCAGGCCACCATCCCCGTGAGTGCCCAGACTCGCAATGGGGTCGCAAACTGCGACCCACCTCATTAATATTAATAAGGTGGGTCTTTGCGACCCCATTGCGAGTCGCAGAAGGTGTCTGAGACACCGTTCTGCATAGCAAATTGCGAGTTGCAATTTGCAAGTCGCTCGGACTCGCAAATTGCAAGTCGCAATTTGCAACGTACCTACATCTGGCCCTTAATCCCTACACTTTGAATCTCCACTGTCAGCTTTGAGTTCCTATGGTAAAGGTTCCACCCAAAGAGTAGGGAGTAACTTTTTACCCTGCCCTTCTTTTTAGAAGCCTCTTGGGCTATTGTTCCAGGCCTTTCTGTTGTCTTTGATTTTTGGGCTGTGCACAGGGCAGCGCAAAGATATTCCCAGTGTAGGAAAGGTAATTGGTCACATACCACAAAATACTAGAAGAGTGGCCCTCCAATAGGATTTAAGTAATACACTAAGTATACACACTAGTAAACATTAATAGGCATAGAAAAGGTGGGAAAACAGTGCAAATAGCACTAAGCAATAGTGACCCTAGGAGGGGAGCCCAAACCATATACTAAAAAAATGGAATGCAAACACTGGCCCCCCTCTGGACTGTAGAAGGGAGCTGGGAGTCCTAGAAAACCAGAGGTAACACAGTACCCCACTCCCGTGACCAGGAAAGCAGGTGTAAATCACTGGACTTTTCCCAAAACGCCCAAAAGGAGAGACACCCAGACAAGGCTGTAAGAAACCAGCAGTGGATTCCTTGAGAGGAAGACCTGGGGAAAATATATTTTCTTAGTTTATTTTAAGAACCACAGGTTCAAGATTTACAAGTAATACTTCAAATGAAAGGTATTTCACTTAGGTATTCTAGGAACTTTGAATAATCACAATAGCATGTACAGTTTTGACAAAAACGCCAATAAGCTATTTTAAAAGTGGACACAGTGCAAAAATCAACAGTTCCTGGGGGAGGTAAGTAATTGTTAAGTTTACAGGTAAGTAAAACACTTACAGGGTTCAAAGTTGGGTCCAAGGTAGCCCACCGTTGGGGGTTCAAGCAACCCCAAAGTTACCACACCAGCAGCTCAGGGACGGTCAGGTGCAGAGGTCAAAGAGGTGCCCAAAACATACAGGCTTCAATGGAAACAGGGGTGCCCCAGTTCCAGTCTGCCAGCAGGTAAGTACCTGCGTCCTCTGAGGGCAGACCAGGGGGGTTTTGTAGGGCACCGGGGGGGAGGGGACACAAACAGGCACAGAAAGTACACCCTCAGCGGAACAGGGGCAGCCGGGTGCAGAATGCAAACATGCGTCAGGCAGGGGTCTCTTCAACGATGCAGGCAGGCACGGGGGCTCCACGGGGTAGCCACCACCTGGGCTAGGAAGAGGGTTGCTCCTGCACTGGAGTTCGGTTCCTTCAGGTCCTGGTGGCTGTGGGTGCAGTGTTGGTTTCAGGCGTCAGGTCCCTTGTTACAGGCAGTCATGGTCGGGGGGAGCCTCTGGATTTCCTGTGCAGGCGTCGCTGTGGGGCTCCGGGGGTTCAACTCTGGCTACTCAAGGGCTTGCAGTCGCCGGGGAGTCCTCCCTGTAGTGTTAGTTTTCCGCAGGTCGAGCCGGGGGCGTCAGGTGCAGAGTGGAAAGTCTCACGCTTCCGGCAGGAAACGTGAAGTCTTTAAAGTTGCTTTTTTGCAGAAAGTTGCAGTTTGTTGAACAGGGCCGCTGTTCTCGGGAGCTTCTTGGTCCTTTGGATGCAGGGCAGCCCTCTGAGGCTTCAGAGGTCGCTGGTCCCTGGGGGATGCATTGCTGTTGCAGTTTTCATTGAAGTAGGGAGACAGGCCAGTGGGGCTGGGCCCAAATCAGTTGTCGTCTCCATCTTCACTGCAGGGCTTCAGGTCTGCAGTCCTTCTTTAGGTTGCAGGAATCTATCTTCCTCGGTTCTGGGGGCCCCTAAATACTGAATTTAGGGGTGTATTTAGGTCTGGGAGAACAGTAGCCATTGGCTACTGTCTTGGAGGGTGGCTACACCCTCTTTGTGCCTCCTCCCTGAGGGGGTGGGGGGCCCATCCCTAATCCTATTGGGGGAATCCTCCATTCACAAGATGGAGGATTTCTAAAAGTAAGAGTCAGCTTAGGATACCTTAGGGGCTGTCCTGACTGGTGGGTGACTCCTCCTTGTTTTTCTAATTATCTCCTCCAGCTTTGCCGCCAGAGGTGGGGGCAGTGGCCGGAGGGGCCGGCATCTCCACTAGCTGGGATTCCCTGTGGCACTGTAACAAAGGGGGTGAGCCTTTGAGGCTCACCGCCAGGTGTTATAGTTCCTGCAGGGGGAGGTGAGAAGCACCTCCACCCAGTACAAGCTTTGTTCCTGGCCACAGAGTGACAAAGGCACTCTCCCCATGTGGCCAGCAACATGACTGGTGTGTGGCAGGCTGGCAAAAACTGGTCAGCCCACACTGGAAGTCGGGTATGTTTTCAGGGGGCATCTTTAAGATGCCCTCTGGGTGTATTTTACGATAAATTGCACACTGGCATCATACCAAACTTCCCAGTTTTCAGTGTAGCCATTATGGTGCTGTGGAGTTGTCCTTGGAGACCTTCCCTGGCCACAGGGCCCTTGGCAACAGGGGTACTATTTACAAGGTACTAACCTATATGCACATACTGCTCAATATTTTATCCCTCAATATTCTGTACTCAATATTCTTATACCCCAATATTGATGGTGTCTATAGTCTGTAGTAAAATCAGTCTGGCCAACAGGCAACCAAATATGTATTTAACTAAAACTTAAAAGGCATACACAATGACCTTTGTCCTTGGAGTTAATTTAAGCTGATGTTAATATTGTCAGACATGAAGGACATAACACAGACAGAGTAAACATCATGTCAAAAGGCGAGTGACTTTCATATGTGGGGAAGAATTGAGAAGCAAACTTTAGATAAATAAAAATATTTTTATTAAGAATTTTAGTTCATCAATCTACCCACCCTGGAATAAGAATGGCGGAAAGCGAAAGTGTTTTATGAGTGAAAGAATTATTCTTTGTGGCTTTTTCCTGTGCTCCAGTTGTGGCGTTGCCACTTTAGCCTGATAAAAATACCATATTGTGGATTGAGGCTATGAAGGGTAGGAAGGAGAGGGGACCACAAAGTGTTCACTGGAATGATCAAAGAAAGTATATTCTGCTCTATATAGTGTTAGCTGTAACCCCAGAACCATCTTACTAAGGAAGAAGCTTTATACATATCATTAGACATTTGCCAATGGCATTCCTACATTAATACTCCAAACTCTAGAGAATTGTAGACGGTCTCACACCATGCTGCCATACTCCAGAGGACAGGCGGTGGGGGATTCCAATTTTTCTAAAGAGTCTTCCCTCTCATTTTGCTAAGTCCTCAGATATCAATTTTGTCTCAGCTTAATTGTCTACATTCAACATATTTCAGCTTTTAAGTACAGTCAAAGTGCAACAGAGACCATCTCTTCATTACAAAAGAGATATCTTGCCCTTAGGGTAATTTATTCGTGCACTGTGTCACATACTGAACACTACGTACCACTTTGGCATCAACAAGAGTTATACTTACAAAGCAGTCATTATCATGTAGGTAAGCATCAAACATGCCATTTTGTGACACCTTACAACCTGGAACTTTACCACATAGGTGAGTGGTTTTTTAAAATTACATTCAATAAGGGCATTAGGAGGAAGTTTGAGGAGTACGTTTTTTAATATTGAGGGATGGGTAAAGGTACAGGGTTTCAATTAATTTTTGGGTCCAGAGATAGGTATTGGTTGGGGATAGTGAGGGGTAGTAAAGAATCTTTAGGGGACAGAGATGGGGAAAGGTACTGGGTAGGAAGAGATAGGGATACAAGGTTTTAAGGGTTTTTAACATGAAGGGATAGTTAAGACTCTGGGTACTAAGGGGTTTGTAGGATTCAGGAATGAGTAAGATATGGAGTAGGGAAGATGGTAGGGAAGTGTTTTAAGGGTGGATGGATGTGGCCAGATATGGGGTAGTAGATGTTTTTTAATGTTTTAAAAGTTGATGAATGAGTAGGGTAACAGTGTAGTAAAGGTTTTTTTTAATGGTAATTGGATTGTGAGATGGGTTTACCTGAATTAAAAAAACATATATGTGCTATATATCACTGGAAAAATAAAAGGTTAAAGTGACATTATAGGCAGGTGAAAATGTGAGTTAAAATGCAACATTTTAAACTAAAAATGACACTGAACATCACCAGTTACAGTTTACTGAGTTAACTATAACTTGTGCCCCCACCATGGTCAATGTTGCCACAAATCATGTCATTTGAGATTTTATCAGTAATATCATCAGCAGTGTAATTGAAGATGTTATAAGCATAGCAGCAGTCCCCAAGTCCTGTAACAGCTGCTGTAACATTTCTGTTCATGTTGCAGCCAGCCAATCAGGGCACTCCTTCTGAAAACGCACCCTCAGCCAATCAAAAGGCTTGAATATTTAAATTTCAGCCCAACTTTCAATATAGCTATACATTTTGAATCTTCATCTCAAAATGCATGCTTTCTGGGTAAAGATCTAGTTTTCTGCCAAATCTGGTGTAATACTGTTCAGCAGTTTTTGTGGAACTTACATGGGGAAAATATGTTATGTGATTGCACCCTTTTTCTCTGCCTCCTCTTGACTGGTTCAATGAAGGAACTGATGTGGATGATTTTTTTTTTAAAGTTTTGTGAAGATCCATACAATGGCAGCAGAATTATGAGTAAAACAAATAATGTTCTTCCTATGGAAAGTCAGACCTAACTTTAACTGCACTACCATGTCTGGTGTAGTAAGAAAATGTTTGCCCGCATTGGCCAATACTTCGCTTAAAGACTTTGCTATAAAAATTGCATAGGCTCATTATGAATCTGGCGGTCTTAAGACTGCTAAACTCGCGGTGGCATCAGAGCAGCAGTCGGAGTTGTGGTCAGCCACAGCTGTGCCCATGGCAGAACCGCCATGCTGATCACAAGTTCACTTCCCGCCAGCCTTTCCATGGGCATGGAAAGGCTGTCTGAAAGCTAATGCCGGGGCCACCGGGGGCCCCTGCATTGTTCATTACCATGGCATAAGCAGTGCAGGGTTCCCACTGCTAGTATCCTTGGAATGCACAGTGTCTGCTCTGCAAGGGTGCTGTTGTGTGACAGCATTGGCCTTGATTCCCTTAAGGGAGCTGAGCTGTGTGCTGTGGCTGACTGGCAGAAATGTCATAATCTGCTAATGGAAGCATCGTAATACGATGGGAGTGAGGCTACCGGTATGAAGGGAGCCTCACCCTTGCATGTTTGGCGGTCGGATGGTTGGAACACCATTGTCACCTTTCTAGCTTGGCAGGGACAGCACTGTGGAAATCCTATGCTTAAAAAGTCTGCTGGAAGAATAGAAATTTGAGGTGGGCAGATTTCGAGAGCCACTTGTGTTTTAGAAGCACTCCCATAAGAAGAGCTCTTCATAAAAACCTGGGAACTGCCAAGAGCTCCTAGCATTATTCTGCATGATTTACTCAGCCTTCTAAGCTTTTGAATGTTTAGTTATGATATGGGGTTGTCACTGGGTAGTTTTCATGAGGTGCACATTTCCGTAGAAAATTATTTTTTTCGTTTGTTTATAACTTTGCTTATAACTTTGACACCGTTTGATGAATCTTCAGGAAATTTTCTAAAAGAAGGCTCATACACCTCAGTGCTTTTCAGAATAGATCTGTCAAGTGAGGGCTGAGAAAAAGAGGGATCCCTAAATGTCTTTTTCCCATGCACATAAATTCACAAAAAAAGTCTGGAAGGAATTATACCAAAATTGACAGAAAGCTATAGCTAGCTTTCACCAGAAATCATGCTTTTTGGGATTTGGTGTAGATATGTTCAGTAGCTTTTGAGAAATTACAGTTCAAATTTCATGTATATTTCACCCTGCTGCACCACTGTAGATCCACTATCATATCAGTCCTCAGGGACTTGGTCCCTGTGTTCTAAAAAAATGTAACATAAATGCATAAGGGTTAGGGTAGTGACCTGGTGTAGTGTGTGTGTGGGGGGGGGGGGTTCAGAGGATCGAAAAAAAAAAAATAATGTTCCATTTTGTGATGCCTGGGATCTGCCGAGGCACTCAGCATGGTTGTGTGTGATTCTGTAGCAAAACAGTGAATCCATGGGCCATTGAGAAAAAAGGGAGAGGCCTTGGACACTCACAGGGTGTTGGGTACAGGGTCTCGCCACAGACCAGGACCTCTGCTCAACCCCACACAGCATACGGCTGAAGGCAATGCCCTTGCAGGTTTGGTTGCCGACCGGTGTTGGGTGCAGGGTTAGGCCAAAGGCTATGCACATTGCAGGTTTGGCGACCCCAAAATATCAATTACAACATAACACTGTAAACTAAAAAAAATGCTGAACTCCACCCACTATAGTCAGCCATTTGAGCATAACATTGGCAAGGAGGTTGGTGTTCTGCAGGCTAACGAAAAAAGGGGTATATTAAAGCCTGTTGGCACTAGAATACAGAAAAGGAAGGTGACATGGGTGAGGCTGGCAAGGTGCGGACAAAAACTCTGCATACAGATATGGTATTTAAATAATTTTTTTGCAAATGTTTTATTCTTACTGCTGAAGTGCTATAGATTTTTCATTTTAGGGTCTTGTGGATGACCTTGTATTAATGTATTTGGTAGGTTATTTTTGGTGTGCATGCATCAGTTGATCAGTTGGTGCCTAGAGTCACAGTTTCTCCTCGAGCAAAGGCCCATGAAGCCAGACATTTTCCTTTGTTCTTAGCTACCTACTTCGCCATGTGCTTGCTCACAGGTATAGTGTTCTCGAAGAGGAAGGAGGTGTAGCAGCTGGGTTCTAAGCTATTGTAAGGTGTCAAATTCTTACAAACCGTAACAAAAATAAAAGCCTGAAATTTACCAAGAATGTGTTAGTGAGCTTATTATAACTTGCGCCTAACCATACACTGCTTATGACATCACATATTACATCACTCATTACATGCTATATGGCATCATTGATTAAACCACTGATAACCCAATCCAATGAATGTGACAGTTTGCTGTATTCTTTTAATACTAGAAGACATTCAGCAAGCTACACCTTGACCAAATTTTATATTCTCTGTAGTACTAATTTGCATAACCTTCGCAACATGCAGAACTATAAAGCAAATCAGTAAAATCACTCATATTTAATCAAAAATGAAATATATACATGACACCAAGCCACCGCCATCTGACAAAATGTGCAACCATTATCCCTCAGATAAATAGTGGTGCCTGTCATCCTTCAAACGACATATGTTTTTCAAAGCACTGCATTGAACTTATTTGATTTTTCCTAAAAAATAAATATTCCATGGCTGTGGATTGCCGATCAAACTAGAGGCATGCTCTTCCCTCAAAATCCAAATCAAATAAATCAAATCAAATCAAATCAGGATGTATGGAGTGCAACTTCTCACCTGTGAGGATCTCAAGGCGCTGAGGGGTCATGTCCACTGTGCTTCAATTGAAGAGCCAGGTTTTAAGATTCTTCCTGAATTGAGGTAGCAATGGTGACCACCGGAGGTGCAGGGACATGGTGTTTCAGCTCTTTGCCACGAGGTAGGCGAAGGATCTTCCTCCAGCTGAGGTCTTCCATACGTGCGGTATGGTGGCTAGTGCCTGTTGAGCTGAGCGAAGAGGTCTGGTGGGAGAGTAGAAGGTGATGCAGTGGTTGAGGTAGGTGGGTCCTAGGTTGTATGCGTGGATGAGGAATTTGAAGTTGATTCTATATAGAAAGCCAGTGGAGGCCTTTTAGGTGATGTGTTTGCAATGGGGAACTTCCAGGATGAGTCTGGCGGGGGCATTTGGATGACCTGTAGTGTCTTCAGGTTCTTCTGAGTGGTGCTAACGTTGGCATAGTCGAGTCTGCTGGTAACCAGGGCATTGGTTATGGTTTTGCGGTAGTCCTTTGGGATCCATTTGTAGATCTTCCGTAGAAGTCGGAGTGTGTGAAAACAGGGGGATGTGGCTGAATTGACTTGGCGGGTCATGGTGAGCAATGAATCCAAGATGAAACAGAGGTTGCATGCGTGGTTGTTGGTGGGGTGTGCCAAAGCAGGCTGGCCACCAGGAGTCATCCCAGGCTGATGTGGAGAGGCCCAGGTTGAGGACCTCGGTCTTGTCAGGGTTGAGCTTGAGGCAGCTGTCCTTGATCCAGGCAGCGATGGCTTCCATCCTGTTGTGGAAATTCTTCTTGGTAGTTGTGGAGTTTTTAGTCAGTGAAGTGATCAGCTGGGTGTCATCAGCATAGAAGATGATGTTCAGCCCATGGTTCCTGATGATGGATGCAAGTGGGGCCATGTACATGTTGAAGAGTGTGGGGCTCAGGAAGTAGCCCTGTGGAACTCTGCAGCTAATCTCCGTAGGTTCTGACAGTTAAGGCAGGAGTCTGACTCTCTGTGTTCTGCCAGACAGGAAGGAGTGTATCCCTTGTAAGGACTTCCCGCAGATGCTGGATGAGTGGAGCCTGGAGCAGAGGGTGAGCTGCAAAACCGTGTCGAAGGTGGCAATAGGTCCAGTAGGATGAGGGCTGCTGTATGGCCACAGTCATGGAGCAAGTGGATGTTATCTGTGGCAGCGAGGAGGGTAGTCTCTGTGCTGTGGATGCTCCTGAAACCATATTGGGAGATGTCCAGGATAATGTTGTCCTTGATGTGCTTATGGAGCTGTGTGTTGATGGCCTTTTCGATGACCTTGTTTGTGAAAGGCAGTAGAGAATTGGGGCAGTAGATCTTGAGGTCCAGGGGGTCGGCCGTGGGTTTCTTCAGGAGCGGGTGGATCTCGGCATGCTTCTAGTTCTCGGGGAAGTAGTTGTATATATAGAACAGTTGAGGGTGTGGCTGAGCTCGGGTGCGATGGACATGTTGGCTTTGTTGAAAATGTGGTGAGGACAGGGTTCTGTAGGGGCTCAGGAGTGGATGCTGCTCATACTAGAGCCAGTCTCATCTGTGGCGAGGATGATCCAGCGGTGCAGGATCTTTTACGGTTTGGAGGGTCAGAGCTAGGGGGTTGTTGGAGGGCTTGGAGGGTCTTGGGGTCCAAAGCTCTTGTATATGTCTTTGACTTTATGGTAAAAAAAAGTTGGCTAGTCTATCACAGAGGCCTTGAGATGGTTTGCCATTTCTGATTGGGGTTTGGTGAACTCTTTGACCAAGGTGAAGAGCTCTTTGGTGTTGTGAGTGGTGGTGCAGATACCGTCCTGCAGGGAGGCTTTCCTGCTGGGATTGGTGGGATTTGATGGCAGCTTTGAAGGCCTCAAAGTCTTCTGGGCACTTGCTATTTCTCCATCTTTTCACTAGCTGTCTGCAGGTGCACCTGGAATCCTGAAGTATGGGGCAGAACCAGCTGGCCTTCTTGAGGTGGTGGTTAGCTGAGGTCTTACAGAGAGCTGCTAGGTTGTTGGTGCATTCGGAGATCTATTGGTGGAAGTTCCATGCTGAGACACTAGCGTCTGTGGTGAGTGATGGTGGAGACTTGCTGAGTGTGTTGATGAGCTGTTCCTCTGTGATCTGGTTCCATTTACTGCTTAGGGCTCAGAGTGCGCGATGGTTATTGTGAAAAGTGGTGGTCAGTGTATGTTTTCAGGGATGTGTGGTGGCAAGGTGACCAGTTGCTTTATTCCAATTGTGGTAAGGTTCTTGAGCAGGGAAGCTGTGTTGGTGTCATTGCCATTGGCAATGTGGTAGTTGAAGTCACCGAGGAAGAAGTAGTTTGTGGAGGCGGTAGCACGGGGAGAAATTATGCAGACAATGGAGCTGCTGAAGGCTGGGCAGGGGCCGGTTGGTGTGTAGATGAGGGTGCCACTGAAGGTAGACTTAGCATTTATCTGGAAATGAAGGTGCTCCATGAGAGGGGGAGTGTTCTTCTTTGTTGGTTGTCAGACGGAAGGTGGATTTGTGTACGATGGTCAGGCCACCTCCTGGGCAAGAAGGCAGTCTTTGCAGAGTAGTTTGTAGTCTCTGGGGATGGCAGTTGTGATTTCCAGTGCAGATGCCAGTTTGTCCATGTTTCGGTGAGAAAGGAAATGTCCGGGTGGGTGGAGTCTAGTAGGTCCCGTGGTTCTACTGTATGTTTGAGGAGAGAGCGAATGTTGAGGAGGATGCAGCTGAGGTGGTCCCAGTTGGTGTTCGGTGGCTCAGTGGTGGGAGGGTCCGGTGCTTTTGTAGGGTGAGGGTGCGGTGGCAGCAGAGGCAGGAGAATGGTCCATGGATGTCTCTGGGGGATGCAAAATGGCAGGCAGCAGAGCGTCCTGTGTTCAGTGTGTGGAGGGTCTCCGCATTGTAGCGATGGAAGTTCAGAGGACCAGGGTTTGTGGCGCTAGGTGCAGCCAAGGCATGGATGGGCACAGACAGGCTTGCCTTTGGTGCAACTTTGGCGCACCGCATAGTGTCCACTATTAAGAAGGGGAGAGAGATGGGATGATCCTGTCAACTGGGAGGCGGGAGTGCAGGAACCGCTTCTCAGTGAGGGATGGGGAGGGTCGACAGTGGCAGCTGCAGGGAACAGAACATGGGGTGAGTGAAAGGTTGAAAGGAGAGAGAAAGAGGCAAGAAAGAAAAATAAATGAAAAAATAAAGATGACAGAAAAATAGGCAAAAGTAAAAGTGACAGCAAGACACTTACATACAGATGTAGGCCACCATGAATAATGCACAGGTGGGAGCCTGTGGGTGGAGGTGGGCCTTGAACTGAGAGTCAGCCAGGCTCTCAGTTTGAACCAAGCATAGGCAGCAGCAACAGGTGAAGCTGTGCATAGGAGAACAAGCATACGCTGATCAGTAGGTCAGAGGAGTCACCCTTTCAGTGAACAGTGGCCATCATGAAGAATGGGAGGGAGGCGTGAGGGTCCAGTCAGCTAGGAGACGGGCGGGCAGATAAGCACTTTGCAGGGAGGGAGGGGGTGGCCCGTAGGGACAGCAGCATCAGGAAATGGAACACGGGGAGAGTAAAAGGCTGAAAGAAGAGCGAAAGAGACAAGAAAGAAAAAGAAAAAACAATTATGACAGAAAAATAGCCAGAAGTAAAAGTGACAGAAAGATACTAATACACAGATGGCCACTAGGCCACCAGAGATGAGGCGCAGGATGAAGCCTGTGTGTGGAGGTCCGCCTCCAACTGAGATTCAGGCAGGCTCTGAGTTCAGGTGGAGCTGCAGAGAGGAGAGCAAGCAGATGCTGACTAGAATCATCAAGGGTCGAACAATTCAGATGGAGGAATCTTTAGGACAGGAAGAGTTAGATGGTACTATAAGTACGCCTCCCAGTATCAACGGCACTTCCTAAATAAAATTAATATGCTTCTTACACTGATAAAATTATCTGAAAGGTCCGTTACGTTAAAAATCCACCTTGAAAATGTATGTTCAAGCTGATTTCAGGCACCTGCTTAAAGAAGAGTGGCTGCTCATGTTCTGAAAAAACAGCCTACATTAGTGTCAGTCACATTGTTTCC
The DNA here is from genome assembly GCF_031143425.1 of Pleurodeles waltl. Taxonomy (NCBI): domain Eukaryota; kingdom Metazoa; phylum Chordata; class Amphibia; order Caudata; family Salamandridae; genus Pleurodeles; species Pleurodeles waltl. Next base: position 63,740,387 of record NC_090446.1, on the reverse strand, counting down.
CATGTTGCTATGTTAGAATTTCTCCCTGAATGGTTTTCTTGCTATGCAACATAGCATAATGGCATATTATTGTTCATTAGACATTCATTTCATTATGCATAATGCCTGAAATTCTGGTACAACAAAATGTAACTACACCCCTAAATGCAACCACAAAATATTTGCCCACAGTCTTGCTGTACAGGGTCAAAGGTAAGAATACATTTAACAAGTGATAGGAGATGTGGCTCGTTATTGAATTTTTACTGCCTTGTAGTATTCTTTGTAGGTGCTATGTCACCAACAGTGTTCTTTGACCTAGATAGGTATACACTAGATCCAGTTAGATGCAGGTGCCTTAAATGAACACTCAATTGTAATAGCATGCACATACTGACATGCAAGGCCCTGTATCCACTGCATTACAGGAAGTGGGATAAAATGTGCAAAGGAACTGATGGGGAGATGTGGTTGGGTCTTTTATGTCTGGACACCACTGACACACAATTAGGGGTTAAGTGAAGAAAACATGTTTATTAACTATTTACAGATTTCAGCTGTATGTTGAGATAAAGTAGATTTTGAGCATAATGGCTTAGTAATCAGATATGTGTTCATCCAGCTGAGCAGCTTGCTTGTGACTGCTGTGTTAGGCCCCGCACACATGTCTCTCACTGGAATAACAAATACCCCTGCAGCCCTCGCGGTGCGGCCTACCTCCAGGGGCCACCTTAGCAAAGGACCTGGCCTGAGTGAGTCTGGAGGGCGACCCCTCCATGTTCTTTGCAGGGGGGCCCTCCAGTTTTGTTGCACCACTGATGTCTCCATGCCACGCATGTCCAAACATGTACAGTACTATAAATTTGAACAACAATGTATTTGAGATGCAGTGGCATGACATAAAGCGTGACTGTGAAAATGAAAGACAGGAACATTCCATAAACACAGAAGTGGGGCTACAATATGGCATCGACCAGTGGGCGAGGAAAGGCTTACTTGACATTGCTCACTAACATAGATCAACACAGATATTGATGGGCTTCAGGGAATCAACTGCTAATATGGGATGCCTGGTCACACTGGTGACATCACTACATGCCCTTGCACAGGAATGAGTGACAACACAATTGTGACTAGGAGTCCAAGAATGGGTAACTCCAACTACCAATAACTTACAGAAGTAAAAGAAAGTTTGTCTTTTAGAAACCAATGATGGAGTTTTCCCAAACTTTCGAAATAGAAATTGTTTTAATAGCTGGAGCTGTATATACACGTAATGCCTTACACAGCAGAACCTTTTGTCCCGGATTCGCATCAGTGTAGCAGATAGTAAGCAGTAAGGGTCAAATACCATCAGAAACATTCCTCAAGCTCTTAAAAATGATGACCTAATAGACAGAAGCAGGAAGTAGTTAGGTTCTTTAGGCGTCATAAGTGATGCTTTCTTCAGTGGCTTACAACAGTGACCTTGTAATATTCTACCTTGAAGACTAGACTCTTAGCTGACAAGACAGACGTAAATAGACGTAACACAACATTTCAACTGCAAGAGACGCCTACAGATGAGATAGTCCTAAACAACTAACAGAAGGTAGCTTGACAGGATGAGACTCTGGGCTGTGCAAAGTAATGGGTTGCCTCTCTTTTGTTCAAAATTTGCTCATTAGAAAATACATTCCAAGTGTAATGAGAGAGAAAGAGCAGAGAATGCAATCATTACCCTAAATTACAAATAGCATTAGCTTTTGCTTTTCTACTCACACAATGGCCCGAGTAATAGACAGTGAACCTAAATAGTTGTAATAGAGCATGGTTAATTACATTATTTGATTCAACTGTTGCTTTACAAGTTCAGAGTATACAGAAAAGAAGATTTTCAAATCATAAAAGCCTTTTTTTGTTCCAAAATTGTTATTGTTTTTTAGCCCATTTAAAAAAAGAAAGAGCTCTGCAAACAAATCTCAAAAAGAGAGATTATTGTCAGGTGTTCATGAATATGAATATAAAGACAACCACATTTTTAGTAGACGAGCATTGAAAACATTGATATCCTTGTAAAGACATTGACTAAAAACTGTATAATCAAACTGTATAATCCAGGCGGCTGATAGGAAAATGTATGTGTATCTGCTTTCAGGATTCTGATAGTCGAGAGTCTGGTGAGCATTAGTAAAACACATCCTTCCGCCCCATCTCTCTTCTGCCTTTCCCAGCCAAGGTTATAGAGAAGACCGTCAACAAACAGCTGACCACCTTCCTGGAAAACAACAACCTGCTCGACCCTTCACAAACCGGATTCCGAACCAACAACAGCACGGAAACCGCCCTCATCTCAGTCACTGACGACATCAGAACCCTGATGGACAACGGTGAAACAGTCGCCCTCATTCTCCTCGACCTCTCGGCTGCCTTCGACACCGTCTGTCACCGCACCCTAATCACCCGCCTCCGCTCCACCGGGATCCAAGGCCAGGCCCTGGACTGGATGGCCTCCTTCCTCTCAAACCGTTCCCAAAGAGTTTACCTCCCTCCGTTTCGCTCAGAACCCACCGAGATCATCTGCGGCGTCCCACAAGGCTCATCGCTCAGCCCGACACTCTTCAATGTCTACATGAGCCCCCTCGCCAACATCGTTCGCAAGCACAACATCATCATCACCTCCTACGCCGACGACACCCAACTTATACTCTCCCTCACCAAGGACCCCGCCAGCGCCAAGACCAACCTACAAGAGGGAATGAAGGACATCGCAGATTGGATGAGGCTCAGCCGCCTAAAGCTGAACTCTGAAAAAACGGAAGTCCTCATCCTCGGCAACACCCCGTCTGCCTGGGACGACTCCTGGTGGCCCACGGCCCTCGGCACCGCACCGACCCCCACAGACCACGCCCGTAACCTCGGCTTCATCTTGGACCCTCTTCTCACCATGACCAAGCAAGTCAACGCCGTGTCCTCCGCCTGCTTCCTCACCCTCCGCATGCTCCGCAAGATCTTCCGCTGGATCCCCGCCGACACTAGAAAAACCGTGACCCACACCCTCGTCACGAGCCGCCTGGACTACGGCAACACCCTCTACGCTGGGACCACAGCCAAACTCCAAAATCGCCTGCAACGCATTCAAAACGCATCGGCACACCTCATCCTCGACGTACCCCGCAACAGCCACATCTCCGCTCACCTGAGACACCTGCATTGGCTCCCAGTCAGCAAAAGGATCACCTTTTGACTTCTCACCCACGCACACAAAGCCCTCCACAACAAGGGACCGGAATACCTCAACCGACGCCTCAGCTTCTACGTCCCCACCCTCCTCCTCCATTCCTCTGGTCTCGCACTAGCTGCCATCCCTCGCATCCGCTGCTCCACGGCGGGTGGGAGATCTTTTTCCTTCCTGGCGGCCAAGACCTGGAACTCCCTCCCCACCAGCCTCAGGACCACCCAGGACCACTCCACTTTCCGGAGACTACTGAAGACCTGGCTATTCGAGCAGCAGTAACCCCCCCCCTTTTTCTCCTAGCGCCTTGAGACCCGCACGGGTGAGTAGCGCGCTTTATAAATGTTAATGATTTGATTTGATTTGATTTGATCCTTCTTTAGGAGATAAAAAATAGGAAAAGTATACAATGCAAGTAGTATAGAGTACTAAATAGATTTGGAGAGGTCAGGAGGAAGCATAGGAAAGGGAGATAAGAGAGACAAGTGGTAGGTCATTAGGGCCATGGTCAGGACAGCCTCTTATCAGGATAACTTGGACTGGGCGTAGGGAGAGGACAAAGGCCTATTACTTTGTTTTATTTATAAAGTCCAAGGTTTCCCAGATGGGAGTGGATTGCTACTGTGATGTGATTGGGCGATGTGTGTGCTTCTAAAGTAGGTGACCCACGCCCACCAAGTGTGGTAAGGGACATCTTTCTAATCAAGTAGGAAAACTTTTAAGTTCAATTATGGTAAGCAGATCAAAGTGAATGAGGTCGTTATCCGTGAGCAAGAGCGACTTTTCAGCCCTTCGCAGGCCAAGTGTGTCAGATGGGAAGTCCAATGAGATAACTCTGATGAATATTTTAGTTAATGTGGCTGCTATATCATTCCAATATGAGGTAAGATAAGAACATAAAAAAACATGTACTCCAGGTCACCTCTCGTGGTTTGGCAGGACCAGCAAGTATCAGTATTCCTCAGTTTCAGTTTATAAAGTTTATTAGGGGTCCTTTAGAGAGTGCACAGCAAAGAATGTTGTTTGTAGCAACAAAGGGGACAAGTTTACCGTGAAGCAGAAGGAAGGAACCCAATTTTACCCCAAATATCTTCCAGGTGTGGAGCTACACCCTTATCATTGAAATAACTGGGCTATTTAGTACACAGACTGAATTTGATTTGGGCAGAACCCTAATGTATTTACTTATAAATCTTGGTGGGTACATTTCCACCTAATTGCATTCACTTGAGGACAGAATAAATGAAGGAGAATCCAAAAGACCCAGTTTAGAGATTCTTGTCTTGTGCTTCATAAATCATAAAAATCCAGGTTGGGTTAATGAATAATTTTCCTGAAAAGCAAAAAATGACAAGGGTACCTTGTCTGTGTATAAAACTGAGATAACAATAATGCCATTTCTGTCCCAGTCCATGCCCAAAGCTGATGGGTTAGAAGTTAGAAGCTTCTTATTATTCCATAGTGAGATGGAAAATTATTTATTAATACTGGAGGCTAGATGCTTATCTAGCGTTAAAAGGATTTTAATTGTGTCTTTGAAAATTATGGGGTGGGCAAAATTGTGATGAGACAAAGACAAATTTACAGGTAAGGGGAATGCATAGCTAATATGATTTTCTATCATAAGTTAGGTCAACATAGATAGGGTTCAGTTCCATCTAGCGTCTATCCTGAACTGCTGGTAAACCTGATTTGTAAATGAGCCAATCCGGGAGATTTCAACCATCTATAGTGACAGGAGACCTGAGTTTCTTGAAACTCATTCTGGCCCTCTTATTGGTCCAAAGAAGCTCCATACAGATTTTGTCCACTGTTGAAAAGATATGCGGAGAGGTGGATTAAGGGCATACTGGACAGGAAGTTATTTATAGGCATCACCATACTCTTTAGGATTTCTAATGTGCCCCAAAATGATATATATTTGGGGGACCAAGCCATCCTAAATTTTGTTGATTGTCTTGCTTTCGTTCTGTTATATAGACTCTGCCAAATTGTTACAAAACCAGATTCCTAAATATTTGATGAATTTAGATTGCCACTGAAACTGAGAGTTCCCTAGACAAGAGGGAGTAAAACGAACAGTGAGAGACAGAACCTCTGTTTTGACCCTATTCAAAGAGTATCATGGGGAAAAAGGAGAATCTGTTAATTATATCCAGTATGGTAGACATAGCTGTGTCTGTTTTGTTCCAGGAAGATTATAATATCTTCCCCAAAAGCGGCTATTTTACCAGCAATATCACCTAATTTCAATGTCTGTGGATATATTCAACATCAGTATCAAGGGGTGGATGCCCAGTACTCGAAATCTGCAGCAGGACTGCACGTTACTGTTTTAAGACAGCAAAACTGTATCGAAGTGTTAAACTGAGAGAAATCCAAATGTCACAGACGTCCTTCAAGTCAGAGTGGTGGAGAGGGATGTATTGCAAGAGAACAAGGCCTCATCCCACATGAGTAGATTTGTATACGAGGCAAACAGCATGCTATCCGAACACAAGGCTGAGGTGGACTACGTAAGTAAAGCCCTCACTCCCAAAGTCAGTCATTTTTTTCACTCCATATAGAACTTAAATGTATTATCAAGGAAAGTTTCCAATTCTACTTGTTCCAAAAAGATGTGCGGTCACCCTTTGAAGGCAATCCTAAAAGATGTGAGGTTGCCCTTTGAAGACAATCCTAAACTTGAACAGGCCCACAAATAAATGTTGGACGCTCAGTCTGCAAGGGTTTTCCTAAGTGCCGAAAGCTATTCCCTCTCGTGACTGTATCCCCCATGAAATCCTGAGAGATGGAAATCCTGACCCCTTTGATTGGAATGTGATGAGGTTTCTCATGTGTGTTAGGTTTAGCTCAGTGTGTTGATGTTGGAGAGGTTTAAAGATAAGCATGTGAGGAGATGTAGTAGTTCTGAATTTATGGGTGGATATCTGATGAGCACACTCCAGTTTGAAGTCTCTTCCAAATGAAAGTTCAAGGATTGACAGGCCATTTTTCGAGAAAGTCAGTCATAGAGGGGGTTTCATTCTCAATGCCCTCAGGGAGACCAAAGATCTGAAGATTTCTAATGTAACCTTCAAAATCAGTAATTTGTTATTTGAGCAAGGTTATCATTGTGTTGGTTCTAGTTTGACTCTTGTATTGAGCAGAGATTCGGTCTTCTGCCATCCCAATTCTGGCCTCTGTAGTGAAAATCCTGAGATTTAGATGTTTAAGGTCCTTATGAATTCCCAAGACCTCTATCTGTAAAATATTGGTATTTGTTTTGGTGCTCTGAGCAATATCATGCACATCATTGAGTTTTTTTAGGATAGCCTTGAGAGTTGTAGAGTTGTCTTGCTTTTCCTTTATTATAGATTTAGGGAGAGAGGGAATCTGTTTTGATCTTTTAAGGTTGCCATTCCCTTCTTCCCCTCCTTCTCCTTGCAGTATTTTGAAAACGCAGTTGTAAGCAACCTTTAAACATGGTATAGGGTACTTACTGAGTACTGCATGGACCACGAACACACAAAGTTGTCACAGTTGTTGCTCAAAGGATGTATGTCGTGGAGCCAAGTCACTCGTTAGAAGACTTGGATCTTAGTAGGATAATAAGATATTGGATAGAGCAAAGTAGCAACAGAATATGGCATAAATTGACCCACCCAGGGTCCATACAGCACCAGGGCAGAGCACACCAATTGGCCAGCATCTTCATTGTTGTCACAGAAAAAGTCACCATACTGTCACGTCGCAGGATGCATGGTCATAAAGAGTGAACAGGGAAGTTGTTGGTGGCAAAGTGGGAGAGACTGATGAGAGCCCCGATAGGAGGACCCAGTAAGTAGGAGATCAGATTCAAGCTTCCTCGTTAAATGTCAACCAAGTGTGAAAATGGGGTGGAAATAGGAGTACATGGAAAGGAGAGCTTATTGTTCCTCCAGTCAACCAAACTCAGGGTGAGCTCTGACCTTTCAATCAGGCAAACAGTGTTGTCACATGTCTCCGCTTACCTACTGGCTGTGGTGAGTAGCTATGATTGATGGAACTGAACTGAGATTAACAGTACTGTTGCTTGACCTTAGTGTGGCAGCGAGTAAAACAAGCATTTGCAATGCATTAGGTCTCGCATTTGTGAGCGTTAGAGCTGTTGGTGTTGTTTATGTTATTTTCAGAGAATACAAATGGATTGTGAGCATATAATGATATATGTGTTCCAACAAGTACGTTTAATTCAGGAAAATAGGCTAGTTTAAATTGTTGTATAGTTTATATTTTAGTTGTAGTTTAGCATATGTATATACAGCATTTTAATTTTGGTGCAACATTGTTATTGAATAGCAGTAAAAACATTGATATAAATTTAAAGCATTCACGTTTATTAGTTTATATTGAGAACATTTTTTGAAGAATGTCTTTGATGACTTGGTTGTTGGAAATTATTTCACATTACTGCTAAATATTTCATTAGGTAATCTGCCAAGCCTGCTACTTGTGGACTGGTAGTAAACCAATCTATTAATGTTTCATTTTTAATATCCATTGATTGAACGTTTTTAATTCCTCGAACTTGTGTTGTTATTTCCTGAGTTGTTTTTTCAGTGCCATACATGTGAACTTTGATTATTTCTGTTGGTGCTTCCGTAGTCTGTGAATAAAACAGATGAAAGTATTAGTATTATATCCATATACAAATACATATATTGCAAGTTTTTCAAAGTTGCAAATGAATTTATTTAGGTGTTTATATTATACTGAAGTTATTTGGTAGTATGCTTATTTTATTTAGTAAGTATATGCATTTTGTGTATTTATAAAAAGTACTCTAGCAATAGTATGTTTTTTATTTCTCTGAATTGTTCTTTACTAATAGTATTCTAATAGTCTGTTATTGTCAGTACTTGTTAGTTATTGTTTTTTTATAGTTATTTATATCCAAAGTTGGTTTTAATTGTTAATATATTTACCTATTTAATTTGGTTTTAAAAAGGTATGGGGATGTTTGAATTTGATTAGCTAAATGTTTTGTAATAATTTGTAATACCTGTAGGTGTTTAATTACCCCACATTTGTATTAGTTTATTTTTCTATATCTATATAATTTCTGAACTATGTTTTAAAATTTGAAAAGAAAGTAGACACTTTACATCAGTGTTTTTATACTTTTGAATACCGCAACCTCCCAGTGAAAAAAAAATCATCCAAGCCCCCTCTGAATTCATATTTAGTCTATTAAATAGACAATGTTTAAATATGTCTATAAGTATTTAAACATTGCAGTTAATTTCTGTTACTGTTTTAAATGCAATTAAACACACAATGCTCAACATACTATTCTAGTCAAGTAGGCCATACTAATATGTAAAAGTATCCATAGTGTGATTGTTAGAAGTGCAAATAGTGTTTTGAAGAAATTCTGGAGTCCCTTTGCTTTAGACATATAGGGCCTGATTCTGACCCTGGCGGTCTATGACCGCCAGGGTGGAGGCCGGGGGTAGCACCGCCAATAGGCTGGCGGTGCTACATGGGCAATTCTGACCGCGGCGGTACAGCCGCGGTCAGATACGGGAAACCGGCGGTGTACCGCCGGTTTCCCGCTGCCCAAGGGAATGCTCCATGGCGGTGCTGGGATTCCGACCCTCTTACTGCCAGCCTGGTTCTGGCGGTTTTGACCGCCAGAACCTGGCTGGCGGTAACGGGTGTCGTGGGGCCCCTGGGGGCCCCTGCAGTGCCCATGCCAATGGCATGGGCACTGCAGGGGCCCCCTAACAGGGCCCCACCAAGATTTCCAGTGTCTGCCACGCAGACACTGAAAATCGCGACGGGTGCAACTGCACCCGTCGCACCCCTTCCACTCCGCCGGCTCCATTCGGAGCCGGCATCCTCATGGAAGGGTGTTTCCCGCTGGGCGGGGGGGCGGCCTTCTGGCGGTCGCCCGCCCGCCCAGCGGGAAACTCAGAATACCCGCGGCGGTCTTTTGACCGCGCAACGGTATTCTGGAGGTTCCAGCCAGGCCGGCAGCTTCCGCTGCCGGCCGGGGTCAGAATGACCCCCATAATTCCAGTTTGGATCTAAATGAGAAAAATATGTGACCTATTATAGATCTGTAAGAGGAAAGAGGTATATTTTGTTATGATAGGAATTGTAAAATTAAGAATGTGAGTAAAATAAGTGAGAAAAAATAAAGGAGAGGAAAAACAGAAAGAAGGGGTGATGGAGGAATGTTGAGAATATAGAAAGAGGGAAGTATGTAAAATAAATGAATAAGGAAAGGATATGAAAAAGACGTAAAGAAAGGAAATAGATCGATAAAGGAAAGATGGTATTATTAAAATGATAAACGGAATGAAGTTGATAAGGAAAATTACCATGGTCAGACCACCAGCACCACCACTTTTTCTCCTGTCAATGGCTTAGCGGTGCCGGCGGTCTCAATCCCCCAGGGCAAGCAGCCCTGCCCTGGGGATTACGAGTCCCATGTCCACTAGCTTTTGCATGGCGGTTCAACCGCGATGCAAAGGCTAGCGGAGACAGGGTGCTGGGGGCCCCATGGGGGCCCCTGCAGTGCCCATGCACTTGGCATGGGCAGTGCAGGCCCCCCCATGGACAGCGACTTCATGCTTTTCACTGCCTGAATGATAGGCTGTTGCACCCAACGCACTGCAACACTGCCACCGGCTTGTAATCAAGTCAATCAAACCAATGTTGTGGGTAGTTTCCCACTGGGCCAGTGGGTAGAAACAGCCCAGCGGAAACTCATAATAGGGCCAGTAGACAGAAAACCAAAGTGGGGTTCTTCTGACCCAAAGAGTTTAGTGGGAGGCCTCTGCCGCCTGGCAAACTCATAATGAGGCCATAAGTATTTAGTGTTAAAAGAAATAGAAATTAGGAATGCAAAAGTGAGTAGAAGGAGAGTAAATGAAGAAGTAAATGTAGGAATAGTAACTGAAATAGGTTTTGATGATAATAGTTTATTTTGTTAAGGGCATATTGGAAGTAAAATTGGTAATGGTAGAAGATTGGAATTAGTATGTCCGGAGGGAATGAAAAAGAAAATGACAAAGGAAGAAATGTAGTAAGGAGAGCATATATGAGTTATTGAAACAAAGAAATATATTTTAAATAAAAAAAAGAAGGAGAGGCCAAAAGAATGGAATGTAAGAAATTTATGGTAGATAGTATAGAAATTTAGAATGAGAAGGAAGAGGCATCTAGTAAGTATGAGTTGAAAATTGAAATAAATATTAAAGAGTAGTTAAAAGTGTGAAGGAAAAAGATAAAGAGGACAAAAGAAAGATAGCTATAAAGGATGAAAAATATAGATATATGAAAATAAATTGAGATAAAGAATGTAAAAACTGAGCAAAAAAGATGAAGTGATTTATGAAAGAGATAACAAGAAAGACAGGTGCAGATAAATGGAGGTGATGAGAGTGTAAATAGAAATAATGTTGAGAAAGAAAAAAGGAGAAATGAAAAAAGTGTGAAAGCTATTTTCTGAAAATAGAGGTAAATTAAGTCAAAAGTGGGTGGTGGAGTATATTGTTGTACTTGTCTTACCTCTGTGATTGTTCCAGAAACTGTCATTATGGATTTAAGTTTTGCTTCTCTTATTGCTTTTATTGGTGATGCTGGTGGAGCTGCGGCTGCAGATTTTTTTTCCTTCTTGTACAGTGTGTTCCGGTGTTTTAAATGGAGGCCTTCTAGTTATTTTTGTTAGTTTTTTAATTAAAATAGTTTTTTTTTACCATAAAATTGTGTATCAAAATGACATTATTTTGTTTGTTAATGTTGGATAATCTTTATTAAAGCAAGTAGCTTTCATGTACCCATTTGTGTCTGCTAAAGCCATAAGATAAAGAACTTTATTTTCTTGTTTCACCCTTTTTTATTATGACTTTTCTGCACATTTGACAATAATTGTTTTCAATCCTTTCTGGTAAGGTTTTTTGTCCTCAGTTGCTTTTCCATTAATTTCATAGAAATCATATGAAATGAGAGAGAAAATTGTAATAAGTACAGCGTTATTTTTTAAAGTTCTATCCATAGAGCTTTGTGGTCAGTGTAATAGGATTCCAAAGTTCCATAGTTGATTATATGTTCATTAGTGTATATGTGATCTAATATTGTTTGGTAATTAGTGGTGTAAGTATTAATTATTTGATTACATTAAAAGTTTGCACGCATAAATTCTTGTAGTAAGTAACTTTGTTGGTTTTTGTTATGTAAATCTACGTTAAAATTACCCATGGCCTTTGGGATAGAAGTTAATAATGTTTGGTATTGATTGCGATAGTGTTTTCATTGGTATATGTGGTGATTTATACAGTATGATAATTAAGTAATTTTCTTTCATTTATGTGTAGTGTGAACTATATAATGTCAATTCCTTGTTGTGCTTCATATATTGGTAGTATGAAGAGGTTGTTTTTGTAATATATTGCAATGCCAAGTTTTGTATGTTGATTGTGGTATTTATAAATATCATATGGTGATATTGTGGTATTAAATACACTTTGTTTGGTGCATTTCTAGTAGTGTTTATTTCTGTTCAAATAATAATGTCTGCATTCATGATATTTTGTATTGCATGTTATTGATTTGAAGTGAATGTATATTTTGTTCTATAATATGTAAGTTGTTTGTGTATGTGGCTAATTGTGGTACTGGTAAATATAATGGCATTTCTGTTAGTAAATCAATGCATTTCTTCTTTTACTTTGTGATGTACAATTATTTTTTTCCATCAAAGTTTTGAATGTATATATTTGAGACTGATTTTACTCTGCTTAAAGCTACGTAATGCAAGTGATGTATTCTGCTATTGTTAAAGTTTATGTAAAGTAGCTCAATCGTTTCACCTTGTGTCCTATCTATTGCTCGAGCTGTTGCTTGGCGCAATGGAAAATGTTTGCATATAATAGTTATACGTTTTTGGTGTTTTGAAATTGCCTTGTTATTGGATGTATTGGTGTCCAATTGGGTGAAATGTGAGTGTGATATAAGTTCCTGTTTTCTGTTCTTGTTATTTTGCCAATTGTTTGATAATCAAATGTATCCAAACTATTTATGGTTTATTGTTTCTACTAATTCTACTATTCCAGTAACTCCATTAGTTAAACCATCATTAATAGTAACATAACAAGTTAGATCAGAATGTAGTTTTAAAGCAATGGGTAAGGTGTCTGCAAGTCCCATATTTTTTGTTGGATCTGTTGGTATTTGTTTTACTGCTTCAGTAAGAACTAATTGTATCATTTGCTATTGTTGTGAGTATTGGATATTGTTGTATATGGTCTTTCAAAACTTTATTATTAATGTTATTTATTTATTTGTTTGTTGACATGATATATGGTGTATTTTTTATAACACTTTCATGACGTTGTTTTTCACATTTTTTAATGTGTAACATATATGTTTCTGTATGTTTTCCTTCTATTAATCAGATTTGCAATTCTGTGAATGGTAAGTCATTTAGTTGTCTCATTATTTTTATAAGTTCATATAGTTTAAAATGTGTCACTCATAAATTAGTATTTAGTGTTCCATATTCATGTTTTGCATTTTCAAAAATGTAGGCGTCAAAAACTGTTTTTAATTCGTAGAAGTCTCCAATAGGTGCAGTGGGCGATGCCCCCAAATGGCTGATTTGATGCTTCTATTTCTTGTAATCTATTTTGTATGTAACTAAACATATGTGTCCCAACCATTGAAATGTCATCAATTATTAGTACTTTGAGATGTATTAATTGATTTTGAAGAGTAGTTCTGTTGTCATTAGTTAGTGGCTTATATGTATATATATATATATATATATATATGTTTGTGACACAGGTATTTTGAATGTCCTATGTAGTGTTTTCCCATTGATATTACGTGTTGCTTTACCCGTTGATGGTGTAAGCAATATATGAATGTTGTCTGGATTTATACCTGCTTTAATATTGTAATAACATAATATTGTTTGATTAAGTGCTGCATTAATATTGTTTTTTCAACTCCTGCCCCACCAGTACAGAATGTATAGCATGGTGTTTCTTTAGGTTTGAACCAATGTAAATGATGGTAAACAAAGTTCAATTCTTCAGCTGTTAAATTATGCAGAATATTATAGTATTCGGTATTTGATAAGATAGAATTAGCTAGTGTTTCTTCTTCAGTAGTGCCTCTAACACCTACATATAGTGATGTCATGTAAAATCTGTTTTTCAGGATATTGTTGATCATTTGATATTGCATCAGATGGTATTATGTTGTTAGTGGTATTTATTATTGATGATCATAGAGATGTTAATGTTGTTTCATTGTTGATGTAAAAATTAATTTGCGCTATCAATTCATTGTGTTTGTTACACCTGTCAAGATGTTTATTTACAATGACTTTAACTTGAATATATCTTTCATTGTATGTTTTGTTATTCAGAATTATTTTGCTTTCTTCTCTCCATGGATAGTATAGCATTAATAGCGCGCTATAATGATTTTCTAATTAATTGTTTTTGTTATATCTGTAGTAGCATATCATTTTGATAGTTTTGCATGTAATTAACATATTGGTTGTTTCCATGTTTATATTGTTTTTTACGTACTTTAAGTTGTCTATTTAAATTTCATCTTCATCTGAGCTGTAGAAATTTGTTTCAGTGAGTAAATGTTCATTGTCAATTTGAGTTTTTGTTTGCTTACTTGTTCTTTTAGAATTATACATAGAAGAATAATCTGCTAATGTACATTTTTCTAATGCTTTTGGCCGCTTGCTATATTTTTCTATTATACTGTTGAATAGTAGTTTAGTTTATGTACCTGGTAAAGAATTTATAGTATCTATCTCTCGCATTAAATAAGTCCTTTGTTCTGGAGTGTTAGTATTAATAAATACAAATGACCGACAACTTTTACACAATGGAATCTGAAGAATGAAGTAAGCAGCTTCTTGTGCACTTATTTCTGTACAGTTTAGGAATTTGTTGCCTATGTGCTCTAGTTGTTCTTTTATATTGGTATTGTAATTTACTTCTTTGGATGCTTGTGCAATTACTTTGCTCATTCCTCTTGTGTATTTTTTTCTAACATTGATCCTATATATAATATATTGCTCTGTATCTAAATGTATTTTTGATTAAAAATAAATACAATTTAAAGTATTACAATCTGGTGTATATTAATAGTTTCATGAATGTTCTTAATGCATTTTTGCAAATGTTTATATGTTTGGTCAAGTGTTAAAGGTTCAAAGATCATAGTTTCTTGCACTGGATATTTAGGATATTGATATTTGCATGCTCTTTTGTTGGAATTTGTTTGTGTGTGCATTCCTTTGTAGTGGTATTAAAGGTTGAAGTTGTGGGTCTTGTGATGTACCTCATGTGAGATATTTATCAATAAATTGAATTATTACTTCTAGGTTTGGTTTTCCATACTGTGGAGCATTTCCTACTCTGTAAAAGTAATCTATTCATTTGGCAATATGGCTACCTTTCATGCATTAAAATGCAATTAAATAATTTACCAACTTGAAATTCAAAATGTCTTGCACATGTAATTTGGTCCTGCTGTGTTAATGTGCACTTTGTTTCCCAAGGCATAATTTCAAACTCTTCTTGTGTGTATTCATTCAATTTTTGATTTCTTAGTAGTGTATTTATTAAATGGTGCAATTTTGTTTCTGCTGCAGATAAAGAGAGGAAAAATGTTGGTATACCTAATTGTCGTATTTTTTGCAATGTTTCCAATATGGTGGGGAAATGCAAAAAGTTTTTAGTATTTTACATCCTTCATTTTATTTTAAGATACTTTTAGAATTATATTTTATGACTTTTGCAGTAGTACATTTTCCGTTGTTACAATGTTTGTTAGTGATTAGTTAATTTTTACCTTGAATTTGTTTTCTATGTAATTTTTTTAGCTTAAAGAAAATATTACTAATCAATTTTACCACACTTCTGTCACAGCTAATTCCCATTGACATATTGTACTGTAATATACAGGTTATTTAGGGTCTTCGTTCTCCACAAAAAATTGTTGGAAAAGCTGCAAATTCTGAATCTTTCTCTCCATATAAACCACTGGGTGTGTTATGTTATGCAGCTACTAAACTTAAGACATTAACACTATCATTTATAATAGTTTCATTTGTCAACGTGGTATCTAGATTCCCAGCTGCTATATTATATGAAGTATCTAATGAATTGTTTGTTCCTGGTGTTTCACTGCAATCATTTATTTGTTGTGGTATATACTTCCAATTTGGATTAACAGTGGTTCAATATTCTTTGAACATGTTACTATTTATTGCTAACCATAATGCTGCTTGTTTCACTCTATTTGGTCTAACATTTTCAAAATGTGTATGCGATTTATAAGCTCATTTTCTTTTAAATTTTATAAGCATTGTGATGACATCATCAATTTGCCTTGGTAATATTGTAACTGTGGTCATAACATCTGCAGGTACATTAACTACAGCACCTGATAATGATTTCTGAAAGCCACAAGGCAAAGTTCTAATTTATAGGAAGGGAAATCTCAGTGAAACTAATCTTTCTTAAAAATTAAGCAAATGTAATTGTGTTGGAATATTTGGAAACTCCATCCCATTAATAAATAAACAGGGTGGTATCATATTGCTGCTAATGTGTGCATAACAATTGTCGCATATAATATTTGTTGGATTAGGTGTTATGTCACCTTGTATGAATGTGGGATTTGTGAAAATGTTGTTGATATTTTTTAATGATTGTCTATGCCATAATTGATTACAAATAGTACAAATATTTTCTGGACCATAAACTATTTCTGTATGGAAGTTGCTAATTATATTATTAGTTGTTTGCATGATTGTTTGTATGTTTAACTCATTGTTTGTCGAGTTGTACATGTTGTTATTGTGCATGTGTATTTCATAAAGGGAATTCATTTATCTAAAGGTGAAATATTTTGTTTTCTTTTTAGTAACTGTGCAAATGTGTAATTTTTTGAAATACTAAAAGGAATTGTCTGTAGATATAGAGGTTGGTGTTGTTGCTATGTTTAAATCTGTAATTATATTAAAGCCAATATTGGTATATAAAGCATTTTCTGTTTGTGTTAACTGCATCTATGCATGCCTGATGGCCTAAAAAATGTTTGTAGTAGTATTATGTGTGTAAGTGCAGGAAAGTACCATCTTGCCTGGCATATTAACCCCATTTTTACATGTATGTCAGTTTGTTATTGCCTGTCTCACTGAGGATCCTGTTAGCCAGGACCACAGTGCTCATAGTGTGTGGCCTGATTGTGTGTACCTGTGTAGTGACTAACTGTGTCACTTAGGCTCTGCTAATAAGAACCTCAGTGCTTATGCTCTCTCTGCCTTTAAAATTGTCACTATAGGCTAGTGACCGTTTTCACCAATTCTAATTGGCACACTGCAACACCCTTGTAATTCCCTAGTATATGGTACCTAGGGTGTTGGGGTTCCAGAAGATCCCTATGGGCTGCAACATTTCTTTTGCCACCCTTAGGAAACTCAGGCAAATCTTACACAGGTCTGCCACTGCAGCCTGAGTGAAATAATACACATGTTATTTCACAGCCATTTTACACTGCACGTAAGTAACTTATAAGTCACCTATTTGTCTAACCTTCACTTAATGAAGGTTAGGTGCAAAGCTACTAAATGTGAGGGCCACCCTGGCACTAGCCAAGGTGCCCCCACATAGTTCAGCGTAATTTCCCCAAACTTTGTGGGTGCGGGGATACAATTACACTTGTGCACTACATATAGGTTAATACTATGTGTAGCTTCACAATGGTAACTCCGAATATGGCCATGTAACATGTCTAAGATCATGGAATTGTCCCCCCATGTCAACTCTGGTATTGGGGTGCCATTCCCATGCATCCCTGGGGCTCCACTATGGACCCCGGGCACTGCCAAACTAGCTCTCTGGGGTTTTCTCTGCAGCTACCGCTGCTGCCACCCCACAGACAGGGGTCTGCTCTGCTGGGGTCTGGGCAGCCCAGTCCCAGAAAGGCAGAACAAATAATTGCCTCTGAGAGATGGTGTTACACCCTCTCCCCTTGGAAATAGGTGTTAAGGGCTGAGAGGAGTAGCCTCCCCTAGCCTCTAGAAATGCTTTGAAGGGCACAGATGGTGCCCTCCTTGCATAAGCCAGTCTACACCGGTTCAGGGAACCCCCAGTCCCTGCTCAGGTGCAAAACTGGACAAAGGAAAGGGGAGTGACCACTCCAGGGGTGGTGCCCAGAGCTCGTCTGGTGTGTCCCAAAACCCTACCATCTTGAATCTAGAGGTGTGAGGGCACAATGGAGGCCTCTGAGTGGCCTCTGCCAGCAGGCAACATCAGAGACCCTCCTGATAGGTGCTTACCTGACAAGGTGGCCAATCCTCCTCTGAGGGCTATTTAGGGTCTCTCCTGTGGGCTTTTCCTCAGATAACGACTTGCAAGAATTCACCAGAGTTCCTCTGCACCTCTCTCTTTGAATTCTGCCAAGGATCGATTGCTAACTGCTCCAGGACGCCTGCAAAACTGCAACAAAGTAGCAAGAAGACTACCAGCGACACTGTAGCACCTAATCCTGCCGGCTTTCTAGACTGTTTCCTGGTGGTGCATGCTTTGGGGGCTGCCTACCTTCATCCTGCGCTGGAAGCCACGAAGAAATCTCCTGTGGGTTGACGGTTGCCTCCAGCAGGCACCAAACTTCAGTGTCACTGGTACTCTGGGACCCCTCTCATCCTGACGAGCATGGCCCCTGGAACACAGGTGGTGGACCAAAGTGACCAGACTGTCCAGTGGTCCAATTGTCCATATTTGGAGGAGGTAAGTCCTTGCCTCCCCTCTCCAGACAGTAATCCTGTGAACAGCATGAACTGCAACTGCAAGGGCTTCAGTGCACTTTTGAAAGGAATCCTTCATGCACATCCTAGCCCAGGTCCCCAGCACTCTGTCCTGCATTGCTCAACTTGCTGAGTTGACCTCCGGCTTCGTGGGACCCTCTTTTGTAGTGTTGAGATGACCAACATGCTCAGTCTTCTTGAACCTGTGTTCAAGGACTTCTGTGGGTTCTGCCTTCTTGTGCATGGTCTCTCTGTGTTGCTGAGAGCCCTCTCTGTCTCCTCTCCCAAGTGGCGACATCCTGGTCCTTCCTGGGCCCGGGCAGCACCCTTTTTCTTCAACCGCGACCTTGGCAGCTAGCAAGGCTTGTTTGCGGTTTTTATCCAAGAAAACAATGCTGCGTCCTCTAGCACTCTGTGGGACATCTTTTGCACAAAGGAGAAGTTCCTAGTACCTTTTGTTGCTGCAGAATCTTCAGCTTCTTCCATCCAGAGGCAGCCATTTTTCACCTTCATCCGGGGTTTAGTGGGCTCCTGCCGGCCCGGACACTTTCACAACTCTGGGACTTGGTCCCCTTCCTTTCCAGGTCCTCAGGTCCAGGAATCCATCTCCAGTGCTTTGCAGTCTGTTGTGGTCTTTGCAGAATCCTCTATCATGAGTTCAGTGTGTTTCTGGGGAAGTAGTTGCACGTTACTCCTACTTTTCAGGGTCTTCTGGTGGGGTATCTTGGACACCCTTAGGGTTTTCTTACACTGCCAGCGACCCTCTGCACACTACACTAGCCTAGGGGTCCATTGGTAGTTCACATTCCACTTTCTTAGTATATGGTTTGTGTTCAGGCCTATTGCATTCTAGTGTATTCTTCAGTGTTTGCACTGCTTTCTGACTGTTTTACTTACCTGATTTTGGTTTGTGTGTATATTTTGTGTATTTTACTTACCTCCTAATGGCGTATATTCTCTGAGATATGTTTGGCACATTGTCACTAAAATTACCTTTATTTTTAGTACCTTTGAGTATTGTGTTTCTTGTGATATAGTACCTATATGATATAAATGGTTTAGTAGGAGCTTTGCATGTCTCCTAGTTCAGCCTACACTGCTCTGCTATAGCTACCTCTATCAGCCTAAGCTGCTAGAACACTACTAATCTACTAATAAGGGATAACTGGACCTGGCACAAGGTGTAAGTACCATCAGGTACCCACTATAAGCCAGATCAGCATCCTACAATTAGTAATGACTGAATTGTTACATGTATCTATATATGTATGTGGTTGATGTGCAAATATGTTTTTGCAATAGTATTTTCAGTTTTTTTTAATCTTCTTTGTACATCTTGAAGTTTTTTTCATTCTATTTTTAGTTATGTTAGTTCAAAAGCAACTGAATGCTCATTTAGAACTTTGATACAGTTTGCAAGTTGGTAAATATATTGAATTAATTCTTCAAAGCTCATTATTTGAATAGTGATACATGTTCCATTTGGATGAGACATTCCTTTGTTATCTCAGCTATGTGAATGAAAAATGAAGTACGTATGAGTACTTGTGAAAATAGAAATTGTATATGCGTTCATGCACAGTATTATTCCTGACTCCAAATTTATTGTTAAATTTATTGCAGTCTTCAAATCAGGATATAAAAGATCAATACAATTTAGTATATCCAAATAAAAAGGTGTTCATAGTTTAAGTGAATATATTGTATTATTGCATTGCATATAATTTGGTAAATCATCTGGATCAATATGCATTTCATGATTAATAGAATGCATCTGAGTATATACATTATCTACTAGATCCATTATGCAGTGTAAATCATTTTGATCCTAGTTTTTTAGCAGGTTTATAATAGTTATGTAAAATTGCAAAAGTAGATATTCTTTTACCCTTGAATTGATATGACATTTTTCATGGTTTTGAGGATAACTAGCTTTCAGAATTTTATTCATATTAATTTTTTACAAATATTGTTTTTTAGTTTAACAAAAATATGTATATGAATGTTATTTGTTTATTTATTTATTCTAAAGAGTTACTGGGTTTGTAATGTGTTTTAGGTATGTTGTATATTATTGTGGTGGTTGTAGAATGGTTAAAATGGAGGAGCAGTTGAGTGTATTGTAATTGATAGTTTTGCTTTGTATGCTAGGTGTTTTTGTTATAATTGTATTACGTTGGTTACTATACAGTTACTATCCTGTATACTTTGGTAGCTGTTAAAATTGTAATACATTTGTAACTTACTTTGCTGAGTTCTTTTTTCCTGAAAAAGAAAAAATATTATTACGTTTTTATTGAAAATTTGAGTGGGGTGTATTGGAACATGGTGGGGTAGATGGTCTGAATTTTATTTGGGTGAATTGGAATAGGTAGGTGTGGATTTGTTTAGGCTGCTGTGAATTGTAGTGGGACGGATTGTAGCAGATTGTGTTGGAATGGGGTGGATTTGAGTGAGGTGGATTGAATGGATTGTTCTGGAGTGTGGTGTACTGAAGTGGGATAGGGGGCGGTTTGGTTTGGGGTAAAGTGTGGTGCATTACAGTGTAGTGAGGTCGATAGGAGTATTGTGGATTGGATTAGTGTTTAATATATTTAAATTTGGTGGGGTCGATTATGGAGGATTGTAGGTTGTGGATTGAATTGGGATGGGGTGGGGTGGTTTGGAGTGGAATGGATTGGAAATGGGTGAATTGCATTGAGGTGAGGTAGATTAGATTAATATGGAGACTTTTGGAGTGGAGTGGGGTAGAATGGAGTGGGCTGGGATAGATTGAAGTGGGGTGCATTGTAATGGAATAAGTGTAGTGAGATGTATTTGAGTGCATGCAGTGGATTATGTTGTGGTGTTGTGGATTGGATTGATTGTGGTGATTGTGATAGTGGTTTACTGGATAGGGATGGGGTGTACTAGATTGAGATGGGTGTATTGGATTGTTTTGAGGTGGATTAAAGTGGTGTAAATTGTAATGGATTGAATGGAATCGATTGGATTGGATTGGATTGGATTGGATTGGTTTGGATTGGATTGGATTGGATTGGAATGTGGCGGAATGAATTCTAGTGAGGTGGTTTGATTGGAGAGTATTGAATTGTATTGAAGTGGTGTAGATTAAGGTAGTTTGGAGTGGAGTGGAATTGATTGGAGTAGGATGGATTAATGTGACTTAGATTGGGTCTAGTGAGGTGGTTTGAACTGTATTGTATTGGAGTGAGGTGGATCGGGTAGTGGTGGATTTTTCTTGAGTGGTGTAGACTGTATTTAAATGTGGCAAGTTGTATTAGAGTAGAGAGGGTTGGGTTGGGATGATTAGAGTGAGATGGGATGATTGGAGTGGCATGTGTTGGATTGGAGTGGTTTGGAATGGGTTTGATGGGAGTAGGGCGGATTGTAGTGTAGTGTTGTGGATTGAATTAAAGTAGAGTATATTGGAGTGGGGTGGATTGTATTGGATTGTATTGTGTGTGGTGAAGTGGTTTGTATTGGTGTGTGGTGGATAGAAACAGAGGGAGTGAAGTGAGGGGTAATGGAGTGTGTTGGATTATGATGTAGTGTTTTGGGTTGGATTGAGCGTGGTGTATTGGATTGGTATCTATTGGATAGGAGTAAGGTGTAGTGGATTGGTAGGAGGTGGATTGTATTGTTTTGGTGTGGATTGGAGTGGAGTAGATAGTGTTGGATTGGATTGGAGTGGGGTGGAAATGATTGGAGTGGGGTGGTTTGATTTAAGAGTACTGTATTGTATTGAAGTGGTGTAGATGAAGGTAGTTTGGAGTGTAGTGGATTTGATTGGAGTAGGGTGGATTAATGTGGAGTAGACTGGAGTGACTGTGATGGATTGAAGCATATTCTATTGGAGTGAGATGGGATGGGTAGCGTTGGAGTTGATTTGAGTTGGGTGGATTGTATTTGAATGTGGTGGATTGGATTATGGTAGGGTAGGTTGGGTTGGAATGGTTTGGGATGACTGTAGTGGGGTGGGGTGATTGAAGTGGGGTGGGTGGATTGAAGTGGTGTGGGGTGGATTGGAGTGGGTTAGGTTTGGTTGGAGTAGGGTGTATTGTATTGGAGTGTTTTTGATTGGATTGGGATGGGGTGGGGAGACGTATTTGATTAGAGTGGGATACATTAATTTGGGATGTTTTAGTGTGGATTGGAGTGGAGTACATAGGGCTGTAAAATGACCATATTAAAATGAAAAAGTATTATTTTTTGCATTTATTAATCATTATTTTCAAAGAAAAACAAAGCGGGTGTACTTGCCAATGTTACTGAAGATGAATTGTAAAAGTAGATATCCTTAATAATTGAAATAGAAAATAAATATTAATTATTTTTCACAATTCTTTTTTTTCACCAAAAGGCCAACTGAGGATGAACAGTAGAGGAAGTGGAAATATAAATCAACGTTTTACAACTTCCCCTTGGTAGCATTTAGGTATGTTTAAAAAAATCAATAACACAGCTGTAACTACTTCCTGATAGATAGGGCCTCATTATGAGTCTGGCGGTCCATGGACCGCCAGATTTATGGTTCCGCTAGGACTGCCTCTGACAACGGTGGTCCAACAGTCATATTATGACCGTGATGGAGCTGCCACGGTCCGACCACCAGCACCGCCAGGTTGCTGCCAGACAACTGCCTGGTGGTGCTGGCGATCACAATCTGCCAGGGCAGTGCTGCAAGAAGCTCATCCGGATTACGACTCACATTTCCATTAGCCTTTGCATGGAAGTTCCACTGCCATGTAAAGGCTGATGCAAAAGGGGTGCCGGTGGCCCAATGGGGCTCCCTGCACTGCCCATGCACTTGGCATTACGAATTACAGGCAGTGAAAAGCGCGATGGGTGATGTCGAACCCGATGCACTGCGACATTGCCACTGGCTCTATTAGAAGCCGGCGTCAATGTTGCGGTGTGTTTCCCGCTGGGCCGACGTGCGGAAACGATGATTCCACCCACCAGCCCAGCAAAAATCTCGTAATAGATATCACAGAGGGATGTCTGCATATGCAGTCATTCCGATGCCGGACTTTGGCGGGCAGCCTTTGCCACCCGCCAAAGTCATAATGAGGGCCTTAGCCTGCACTTAGTCACCAACGTAACATAAAAAGTCAAGGCTGCTCCAGTGTGATTTGAAGCTGTGCAGACACAAGATAAAAGGCAAAGTGGGTACTAATAATAAAATTTATAGCTGTGGCAACGCATAATAAAAGTTTGAATGGGCACTAATGAAATCGTAAAGTGTGCCAGTACATGATAAAAAACTGATCCTGATCCAGCACTTGTGGTTTTCATAACAATATAACTATATATAATAAAGAGCTGAAATCACACTGGTGTTTTTTAAAGCTTTGCGGATGTTAATTGGAAGCCTAAGCTGCCAATGCATAATGAAAGTCCAAGCAGGCACAAGTGAGCCAGAACTGGTGAGGTTTAAAGTTGCGGCAACGTTTACTTAAAGAATGTGCTGTCACTGTTAAGATTTGAAGCTGTGCTAACAAATAATAAACAGGTGTGCCAATACTGGTGACATTTGAAGCGTGCAAATGCATAATAAAATTGTGAGCCATCCCTGGTGAAATCTGAAGAAGTGCTGTTTCAGGATAAAAGGTTGAGCTGGCACAACTTTAAACTGTGCTGATGCAGGATGAAAGGATGAACCAGCCCTGTTGTGATTTTTAAGCGTACCAATGTATCATGAAACTGGAGCTGGCACAGGTAGTATTTTAACGCATGCCAATGCATGATGAAAGGAAGAGCCCACACTGGTGACTTGCCACATAAAGCAAAGTAACAGAGCAAATCAGAAAATGACATTGTATTATTCCACAGGTGGTTTACAAAAAAATACTGTACAATACAGCAGCAAAGTAAAGCGAATGGATACAGCAAATCACAGTAATCAACATAAGGCTCTCTAATAAAAAAGGCTTTGTAAAACCTTTTTTTCCATGGAACCTAATATCACAGTAAAAAAGGTTAACAACTACAAGCCCGGACAAATGTTTCAAAACCACAGAGCCAATTTCTTGATATAGCATCAAATAAGCAGCAGGCTTGCAAATTAACTAAAACATAACACGATAAAAATAAACAATAAAACACTGATGCATGCACATAACTTCCCCTCTGGGTTACTTAGGAACAGTCCAACAAACAAAAATAAACTGTTGCTGTTTCCCAAAACAAGTAAAATGTTGCATGGGCAGCTCCAAAATGAAAACATCATGAAAAACTGTATTTTGTTTTTTTTAAAAGAATAGTTTGCAAGTAAATCAATCAAATGTAATAATTCTAAATACAGTTGAAAAAACCTTAGCAGGTGCAAGCCAGTACAAGTCATTTTTTTGATGTAGCAACAAGTACACATCAGTCTTGTGAATAACTAAAACATAATGACAGATAAAACTAGAACTGAAAGGTATGCTGTGCTGTCACAACTTCCCCTTAGTGGTGTTTAGGCATGCTCAAAAATGTAATAATAGAACTGCTACTGCTTCCAAATAGATGTATATACCGATGAAAAATAATAAATGTTTCCTGCTACAATAAGATTTAAAAATGTGCCAAAACACACTAAAAGGCTGTTTGAGCACAGCTGAGCTCGTATAAGTGTAATTTAAAGCTGTGTTAAAGTATAATAAAAGTGTGAAGGAACCTACTAAGATTTGAAGCTGTTACAACGCATGGTAAAAATCTGAGCTCGCACTAATGACATTTTGAACTGTGCCGATGCATGATGAAAAGCTGAGGAGGCAATGGTGTGATTTTAAACTGTGCCAATGCATAATGAAAGGCCAGGACTGAGCCAGAACTAGTGGCTTTTTAAACAGGGCCTCTTGATAATAAACATGTGAAACAGCACATGTATGTTTTGAAGCTGTTTAGATGCCTGATGAAAGCTTAAGCCTATACTGTGAACCACCACAAAAAGTAAACAAACTTAGCAAATCACAATATAACTTTGACATTATAATATAGACCTTAATTCACGAGTAGCTTATAAAAAAAGTTAAAAAGTGTAACAAAGTAAAGGGAACGAATACAGCAAGTCAGAATTATCCACAGTGTAGGATACTGTTTTAAATAGTTTTTAAAGTCATTGTGAAGGGTTCCCATACATACATTTAAAGACAATAAATAAATGCCTGGAACCAACAACATCCACATATGCTAGTTAGATTCATGATAATGACTTTAAAGGTATGCTAACTCTCTTCCTACTGAAGCTAAGCGGTATCTTTCTCAACACATCTATAAACTACTCAACCCTGTCTGTCCACAGCAGACTGCTTGTCGCTAAATTGCTATTGTTCAGTGGGAAAAAAAGTTGCAGCAGATAGCTTTAACGATAAAAGTAACCTTCAAAGGCTTCAGACTATCTTCATCCAAGTCATTAGAAATGGCTTCACACCTCTTTTGACAGTAAAAAAAATGTGACAAAGACTCTGCAATAGTGGAAGAAGTTAAAAAAAATTGCAGTTCTGTTTTTAAAGATGGTACTTTGTATCTGAAAGTGGAAATGTGCACAGCAAAAAATATATTTATCGGTTCTTCTTACAGTATATGTATAGCACAAGTCACAATGTTTCAAAGACTCTGTAAATTTCATTAAAAAAAAGACTTGTTTGCAAATAGATAGAATAATTTCCTAATTTAAATACAATTTAAGAAAAAGTAACATCCGCAATACTGAACAAAAGTTTACAAGCCCAAAGCTAATTTCTTAATATAGCATCAAATAAGCAGCAGGCTTGTAAATTAACTAAAACATAACAGGATAAAAATAAACAATAAAACACTGATGCATGCACACAACTTCCCCTCTGGCTACGTAGGTATAGTCCAACAAACAAAAAGAAACTGTTACTGTTTCCCAAAACAAGTCAAATGTTGCATGGGCAGCTCCAAAATGAAAACATCATGAAAAACTGTATTATTGTTTTTAAAGAATAGTTTGCAAGTAAATCAATGAAATGTAATAATTTTAAATACAGTTGAAAAAACCTTAGCAGCTGCAAGCCAGTACAAATCGTTTTTTGATGTAGCAACAAGTACACAGCAGTCTTGTGAATAAACTAAAACATAATAACAGATAAAACTAGAACTGAAAGATATGCTGTGCTGTGACAACTTCCCCTTAGTGGTGTTTAGGCATGCTCAAAAATGTAATAACAGAACTGCTACTGCTTCCAAATAGATGTATATACCGATGAAAAATAATAAATGTTTCCTGCTACAATAGTATTTAAAAATGATCCAAAACACAATAAAAGGCTGTTTGAGCACAGCTGAGCTCGTATAAGTGTAATTTAAAGCTGTGTTAAAGTATAATAAAAGTGCGAAGGGACCTACTAAGATTTGAAGCTGTTACAACGCATGATAAAAATCTGAGCTCGCACTAATGACATTTTGAACTGTGCCGATGCATGATGAAAAGCTGAGGAGGCAATGGTGTGATTTTAAAATGTGCCAATGCATAATGAAAGGCCAGGACTGAGCCAGAACTAGTGGCTTTTTAAACTGGGCCTGTTGATAATAAACATGTGAAACAGCACGTGTATGTTTTGAAGCTGTTTAGATGCCTGATGAAAGGTTAAGCCTACACTGTGAACCACCACAAAAAGTAAACAAACTTAGCAAATCACAATATAACTTTGACATTATAATATAGACCTTAATTCACGAGTAGCTTATAAAAAAAGTAAAAAAGTGTAACAAGGTAAAGCAAACGAATACAGCAAGTCAGAATTGTCCACAGTGTAGGATACTGTTTTAAATAGTTTTTAAAGTAATTGTGAAGAGTTCCCATACATACATTTAAAGAAAATAAATAAATGCCTGGAACCAACAACATCCACATATGCTAGTTAGATTAATGATAATGACTTTAAAGGTATGCTAATTCTCTTCCTACTGAAGCTAAGCAGTATCTTTCTCAACACATCGATGAACTACTCAACCCTGTCTGGCCACAGCAGACTGCTTGTCGCTAAATTGCTATTGTTCAGTGGGAAAAAAAGTTACGACAGATGACTTTAACGATAAAAAGTAACCTTCAAAGACTTCAGACTATCGTCACCCAAGTCATTAGAAATGGCTTCACACCTCTTTTGACAGTAATACAAATGTGAAAAAGACTCTGCAATAGTGGAAGAAGTTTAAAAAAATTGCAGTTCTGTTTTTAAAGATGGTACTTTGTATCTGAAAGTGGAAATGTGCACAGCAAAAAAGATATTTATCGGTGCTTCTTACGATATATGCATAGCAGAAGTCACAATGTTTCAAAGGCTCTGTAAATTTCATTTTAAAAAAAGACGTGTTTGGAAATAAATAAATAGAATAATTTACTAATTTAAATCCAGTAAAAAAACTAAAACGTAACGTCCACAACGCTGAACAAAAGTTTACAAGCCACAAAGCTGGTTTCTCAAGGTAGCATCAAATAAGCAGCAGCTTCGGGAAATAACTGAAACATGATAGGTAAAAATAAAACATAAAACAGTGCTGCACGCACACAACTTCCCCTCAGTAGTATTTAGGTACGTTTAAAAAATCCATAACAGAACTGTTACTACTTCCCAATAGATTTAGTCCTCACTTTGTCACCAAGGCAGCATAACAAGTCATGCCAGCTGTGGTGGGATTTGAGGCTGTGCAGACGTGAGATAAAAGGCAAAGTGGACACTGATAAAGTGAAAAAGCTAACCCAACACTGCTGTTATTTAAAGCTGTGTGGACGTACAGTGGAAAGCTAAGCTACCACTGGTGGGCTTTTAAATATGCCAGTGCATGATAAAAGGTTGAGCCAACACAGCTGAGTCGGTAATGGTGGGGTTTAAAATGGTGCCAACGTATACTTAAAAAATGTGCGCTGGCACTGTTAACATTTAAGACTGTACCAACAAATAATAAACAGCTGTGCCAATACTGGTGACATTTGAAGCTGTGCGAATGCATTATAAAATTCTGAGCCAACCCTGGTGGAATATGAAGAAGGGCCAATGCAGGATGAAAGGTTGGGCCGGCACTGGTATAACCTTAAACTGTGCCGATGCATGATGAAACAATTAACTTGCACTGTTGTGATTTGGATGTGTACCTATGCATCATTAAACCTGAGCCGGCACAGGTAGTATTTTAAGCTGTGCCTATGCATGATGAAAGGTGGAGCCCGCACTGCTGACTTGCTACATAAAGCAAACAAACAGAGCAAGTCAGAATATAACATTGTCTTTATTATAAAATATTCTTTATTCCATGGGTGTTTTTAAAAAGAAGTAAAACAATCCAATACAGCTGTAAAGTAAAGCAAACAGACACAGCAGCTCACAATAAACCACGTGCGGCTAAAAAAAAAAGTATAAATTCAGATTTTTTTTAACAGTCCTTAATATCATAGTATGAAAACATTAGCTACTGCAATGTCGGGCAAAAGTTTAAAAAAAACAGAGCACAAACACAGAGAAACCTTCAAATAAGCAGCAGTGTTTACAATTAACTGAAACAGGCTATGATAAATAAAAAACTAAAAACAATGCTGCAGGTACACAACTTCTCCTCGGTGGTATTTGGGCATGTTTATAAAAATAATAACCGAAGCTGTGCAAGTGCGAGATGAATGACAACACATGCACTGCCAGGTTAAAGCAGTGTACATGCATGGTTAAAAAGCAAAGTGGGCACTAATAACATTTATAGCTATGCCGACACATAATAAAAAGATAAGTATGCACTAATGAAATATTAAAGTGTTCCAATACTTGATAAAAGACTAAGCGGCCACTTGTGGGATTTAAGCTGGGTAGGCACGTGATAAGAGGCAAAGCGGGCACTGGTGCAATCTAAAGCTTTACTAATACATAATAATGACATTTAAAAAAAGCTGAGCCAGCACTAGTAAAGTTTTTAGTTGAACTGAAGCATAATATAAAGCTAAGCTGTCAGTGCTAATCTACCACTTAAAGTGAAGAAACAAATCAACTCACAATAAAACATCAGCTTGATAACAATACCTTTCTTCAATAAACGGCTTATAAAAACATGTCATAAAAGTATGCCGATACAAGATGAAAGGTTAAACGGCGCTAAAGACTGAAAACTTTGCCGATATATGATGCATGGTGGTCGCTATGGTGCGACTGCAAATACAAAAAAAAAGATTTCACAAACATATAATAAAAGAAACCTGTGGAAGGAGATTGTACTTGGTCACTGCGCTTTGGGAGGGATAAACTCAAAATGAGGCATGAAAAACGCATGCCAGAAACCAATAGCAAACAAAAAACAAGCATTTGCAATGCAACGGGTCTCGCGTTTGCTCATGTTAAAGCTGATTGCGTTGTAAACTCCTAAGCCGACTTTTCATCTATTGGCAAAAGTGCTTTTATGTATGTAACCCGAAAAAGTGAAATTAACTGTGTAAAGCGCTCAATTTCTGCCAAGCTAAATTGCGCTTGGAAAATAGAGAAAAAGTAGTCCACGAGCCGGACAGAAAACAGCGAGCCTCACATGTTTTCTGTACTTGGTCGATGCGCTCCAGGAGGGCTATCCATCGGAAAAGGAATGAGTTATGCCTGCCTTCGACTAATGAAAGCAAGCAGATTTTACTAGGCAAGCCCACGAACCAATGAAAAACACTGACGTGACGTCGACAGGGCTCCGAGCCTAACAAGCATTTGCAAAGCAATCGTATCGCATTTTAGTTAGAGCTATTAGCGTTGTAAGATCCTAACTGAAATGTTCTTGCCACACAAACTAAAAATAAAAAGTCAAAAAATTGACATAAGCGAGCCGATTCAAAGCGCCGCCACAAAGGAGAGAGACAAAAGTGCAATTATCCATGTAACGGGGTCGATGGCAAAGCCGGTAACAAAACCACCCCACCTAGGGAGAAACAAATCATTTACCAATGATAACAAAGGATTTTTGATAAGCAATCCCATGAACGAATTATAGAGATGGGCGTGCGGTGGGTGCGGTTAAAAGTCCACATAGATACCAACAGGTAGGAAGAGCAGCGCTTGAGCGCTCTATGCACGCCCTAAAAGTGCCTGTGCCTGCGTGGCTTAAAATTATCTGGATGTGGAAACCAATTATAATTCTTTTCTACAGTCATATGCAAAATCGTAATGGTTGTGCAGCACAGTTCCCTAAAAGTTATTTTTAGAAGCCTGCCACTATAATAAAAGGCATTTTGTCCCCACCCCCTTAGTGTTGAATGCAGTGGCAGGGCCCTCGCTTCGATGAAAAGTACCCCTCTTCGTAGGATTTGGGTCGGCTTGAGTGATTTGTAGGGCAACGTCTCCAAAACATTTTGCAGTCGATGTTTATATCAGGGCCATAACCTGGAACAAATTAGCACTATAAAATACCCAGCTCCTGCCTGCTGGCATAGGCTCCGGCCTTAAACATTTATGACTTTAGTGTTTGACATTTTTATGTTTCCTTTCATTTGCCTCTTTTTTGAAGGCCTATAATTTGCCATCACAGCAATGCGAGGGGAACTGCCTTCTCTCTCCCACTCGAGGTAACAGAAGACAAGCCACCCACCTCCGTCCCCCTTTATTCTCCTTTCAATTGTACATACTGACGGCGTCAGGGGTTCACACACAGGAAATAAGCCACCTTGCCACGGAGCGACATTCTGAGATTTCTGAGCTTTTACTTAATGCCTACGACTTTACTATTTTAGGAGGCAATGACGGGCAGCTTAAAAAAGAAAGGAAAATAAATTGAGAGAGGAGGAAATAACGCAGAAGCAAATAGGGGGGAAGCCAGTGCTTAATTTGTGCTTATTGTTTCCGGTGCTGAGCACCAGCACCTATTTTTGAGGGCCGGGGCTTATTCTTCTGCCTCAAGCATTTTCTGCGAGTAAAATACTCATATGGGAAAGATGGAGGAAGGGAAAAATGAAAAAGCATCACAAAGGGAGGAAGTAGAAAGCTGCATGAGTGAGCTGAAGGGGCAGGGAGTGGCTGTAAATGGATTGAAGAGGCCCAAGATGGATTCAGGATTACGCCACCTCAGTATTCCATGCTTCCACATTTAATTGCAGCAGCCACGTGTTTAAGCGGACGGCTTTGGGCACCAGCACATTTTTATTTACAAATTAAGCACTGGGGAAAGCAAATAGACAGCAACTAAAATAAAAGCACACACGCTCACCCCGTACCCGCACAGATACGTGCACCAACAGAAAGAAGATAGGGCACAAGGAAATGGGAAAAGAGAAGAAAATGAAGTAGAAATTCACAAGGATGTAATAGAAAGGCGACACCCAGAGACAGAGGGAAGCTCGCGAGAGGTAGGTCGATGGACGGAGCACGGAAACAGAATGAGGGAAAATTGCAGTGCGTGATAGGTTAGGAGTTAATGAAGGGAGAGGAGAGAGAGGGTAATCAAAAAGAGAATTTGTCAGACAGATGGGTGAATGGATTGAGGGGGAAGGTGGGTGGATGAATCAGTTGATGAGTGGATGAGCGGGATAGTTGGATGGATGGGGGAGCATGCAGATGCAGCCAAAAAGTGTAGAGAGTAGGTAGACTGCTATTTCTCAGTAGAGTGTAAGACCGATAGACAGAGCGCTGCTCAGCAATGGTAATGGTCGGGCGGCGCATATGGATTGTACCACACAGACAAACATCAGCGAATGATAGAGACAAGACACAGGCGACAGAGACAGACCGATGGCGAATTAATCACATTAGAAACTGGCAGATGCTTCATATTAAAACAATATTGCTAATATTAAGTTCCTGCAGCTGCTCATTATTAAAAGTATGGTCTGTGCTGAACTTTCTGTTCCAAGAGAAGGAGAAAAACATGGAACAAAAGAGCGCGACCGCGCTGCTACAGTTCACTCGTAGTGAAACCTATTGGCAAAAGTGCAATTATCTGCGTAACTGGCAAACGTGCAATTAACTATGTAACAGGGTCGATGTTCTGCAAATTGCTCGACTTCTGCCCAGCAAGATCACGCTGTGAAAAAAGATCAAAAGTAGTCCACAAACCGGACGGAAAACAGTGAGCCTCGTATGTTTTCAGTACTTGGTCGCTGCACTCGAGGAGGGCTAACCACCGAAAAAGGCATGATATATGCATGCCTTCCACTAATGAAAGCAAGAAGATTTTAAAAGGCTAGCCCACGAACCAATGAAAGACACTGACGTGACATGGACGGGGCTCCGAGCCCTTCTCTAACTACTAAAGCATCCCGCAAGTGATACGCATGCGCAAGTGCACGCGACGCAGGCTGGACCCTAATAAAACAATGACAAACAAACAGCCAATAATAAGCCAGTAGGTGGGCACAGAGCCCCCAGAGCAATGAAAACATTTTGAGACAGCGCATGCGCGCTGCCTAGGCTCGATCTCAAAAGGGCAAGCATCCAACTCTCCTGGCAGCTCACAGCTGTTCTGGGTTCAATTTAGTGATTTAGCACGGCGCACAATCTGAGTACACATAAGTTGCAGGCCGGTGCCAAAACCCAAGTGCTGAGAACAATGTAGCGCAGGCTGTCTACTTCCCTGGTGCCACACAAAGATGTTGCTGATGCTGTGAATGTGATTTAGTGCCATGCACCATCTTACCCAGCACCATATGTACAGAGGTGTTGCAGACCTGTCAGTGAGTCTCCATCCTGATGGAATATGCTGGTTGAATCGAGGGAACTCTTGGTGGCAGGGAGTCGAGCGCTGAGCCCTGACACCAAATCAGGATCAAATCGGTCCCTTTGTTCGTCACATTAAGGTGTGGCGTGGAGGGCTCACAGGTTTTCACAGAAAAAACACCATCACCCACACACACCAAGCTATGCACCCCCCAAAGCATAATAGCCTCAGAGGCTACATGATGTTAGCAGGCATGAGCTGTTAATTTCCTTTCACTATGCATCCTTTCCATTGGCACTGGTTCATAACTGTGCAATGTATTTTTAACTGTAGTTAATGCCTTGAGCAGACAGCCGTAACACTATATGGAAATCACATTTTCCAAAGTAAAGAAATTGCATACATCAGAACTAAGTTTAGCTCATTCTTGCACTGTGAGTTTAACATTTTACTGCAGAGCCAGCAGTAATGGGAACTACTTGCACACTTTGAAATTTTAAGAATTTTCATAGTCTACTTTCTGGCTGAATGATATGGTGAGATAAATCTCTCTAGCTATTATGCAACTAAATAATTAAACAGTAAATGCAATCATAAGTTGCTTCCTGGGATGAGGGGTCTGACTGAACAGGGGGTGAAGTCAACAGAAAATATGCCAAAGTATACACCAAATCAAGCAATAACATATCGGTTTCCTGAAATGTCAGGGGGTTTGGAAAGGAACAAAGTCAAAGTCAAACATGGGATTAACGTCAAGGTTCCTACTACGCCTTCAATGGCATGGAAATGTCCACACCGACTGGCCCCCAGCCATATTAAGCAAAGAAAAATGGCTCCCTTGATAAGAAATAACATTTATGATTCCACAAACCTGCCTGAGAAGTTCCTAGCACCTTTTGTTGCTGAAGAATCTTCAGCTTCTTCCATCCAGAGGCAGCCATTTTGCACCTTCATCTAGGGTTTAGTGGGCTCCTGCCGGCCTGGACACCTTCACAACTCTGGGACTTGGTCCCCTTCCTTTCCAGGTCCTCAGGTCCAGGAATCCGTCTCCAGTGCTTTGCAGTCTGTTGTGGTCTTTGCAGAATCCTCTATCATGAGTTCAGTGTGTTTCTGGGGAAGTAGTTGCACGTTACTCCTACCTTTCAGGGTCTTCACACGACACACTACACTAGCCTAGGGGTCCATTGGTGGTTCACATTCCACTTTCTTTGTATATGGTTTGTGTTGCCCCTAGGCCTATTGCATCCTAGTGTATTCTTCAGTGTTTGCACTGCTTTCTGACTGTTTTACTTACCTGATTTTGGT
The DNA here is from genome assembly GCF_031143425.1 of Pleurodeles waltl. NCBI lineage: Eukaryota > Metazoa > Chordata > Amphibia > Caudata > Salamandridae > Pleurodeles > Pleurodeles waltl. The sequence goes on along the minus strand of NC_090446.1, from coordinate 63,706,458 downwards.
TTGTGTGTATATTTTGTGTATTTTACTTACCTCCTAAGGGCGTATATCCTCTGAGATATGTTTGGCACATTGTCACTAAAAGTACCTTTATTTTTGGTACCTTTGAGTATTGTGTTTCTTGTGATATAGTACCTATATGATATAAATGGTTTAGTAGGAGCTTTGCATGTCTCCTAGTTCAGCCTACGCTGCTCTGCTATAGCTACCTCTATCAGCCTAAGCTGCTAGAACACTACTAATCTACTAGTAAGGGATAACTGGACCTGGCACAAGGTGTAAGTACCATCAGGTACCCAATATAAGCCAGATCAGCGTCCTACAATTAGTAATGACTGAATTGTTACATGTATCTACATATGTATGTGGTTGATGTGCAAATATGTTTTTGCAATAGAATTTTCTGTTTCCTTAATCTTCTTTGTACATCTTGAAGTTTTTGTTATTGTATTTTTAGTTATGTTAGTTCAAAAGCAACTGAATTATCATTTAGAACTTTGATACACTTTGCAAGTTGATAAATATATTGAATTAATTCTTCAAAGCTCATTATTTGAACAGTGATACATGTTCCATTTGGATGAGGCATTCCTTTGTTATCTCATCTATGTGAATGAAAAATGAAGTACGTATGAGCACTTGTGAAAATAGAAATTGTAGATGCGTTCATGCACAGTATTATTTCTGACTCCAAATTTATTGTTAAATGTATTGCAGTCTTCAAATCAGGATATAAAAGATCAATACAATGCAGTATATCACCATAATAAGGTGTTCAGAGTTTAAGTGAATATATTGTATTATTGCACTGCATATAAGTTGGTAAATCTTCTGGATGAATATGCATTTCATGATTAATAGAATGCATCTGAGTATATACATTATCTACTAGATCCATTATGCAGTGTAAATCATTTTGATCCTAGTTTTTTTAGCAGATTTATAATAGCTATGTTAAATTGCAAAAGTAGATATTCTTTTCCCCTTGAATTGATATGCATTTTTCATGGTTTTGAGGATAACTAGCATTCAGAATTTTATTCATATTAATTTTTTATAAATATGTTTTTTTAGTTTAACAAAAATATATATTAATATTATTTGTGTATTTACTTATTCTAAAGAGTTACTGGGTTTGTAATGTGTTTAAGGTATGTTGTATATTATTGTGGTGGTTGTGGAATGGTTAAAATGGAAGAGCAGTTGAGTGTATTGTAACTGATAGTTTTGCTTTGTATGCTAGGTGTTTTTGTTATAATTGTATTAAGTTGGTTACTATACAGTTACTATCCTGTATACTGTGGTAGCTGTTAAAATTGTAATACATTTGTCACTTACTTTGCTGAGTTCTTTTTTCCTGAAAAAGAAAAAATATTATTAAATTTTTATTGAAAATAGATACTAAATTTTAAGATATTGTTTTGAATTGGAGTGGGGTGTATTGGAGCATGGTGGGGTAGATGGTCTGAATTTTATTTGGGTGAATTGGAATAGGTAGGTGTGGATTTGTTTGGGCTGCTGTGAATTGTAGTGGGACAGATTGTAGCGGATTGTGTTGGAATGGGGTGGATTTGAGTGAGGTGGGTTGAATGGATTGTACTGGAGTGTGGTGTACTGAAGTGGGATAGGGTGGCTTGGTTTGGGGTAAAGTGTGGTGGATTACAGTGTAGTGAGGTTGATAGGAGTATTGTGGATTGGATTAGTGTTTAATATATTTAAATGTGGTGGGGTCGATTATGGAGGATTGTAGGTTGTGGATTGGATTGGGATGGGGTGGGGTGGTTTGGAGTGGAATGGATTGGAAATGGGTGAATTGCATTGAGGTGAGGTAGATTAGATTAATTTGGAGTGGAGTGGGGTAGAATGGAGTGGGCTGGGATAGATTGAAGTGTGGTGCATTGCAATGGAATGAGTGTAGTGAGATGTATTTGAGTGCATGCAGTGGATTATGTTGTGGTGTTGTGGATTGGATTGATTGTGGTGATTGTGATAGTGGTTTACTGGATAGGGCTGAGGTGTACTAGATTGAGATGGGTGTATTGGATTGTTTTGAGGTGGATTATAGTGGCGTAGATTGTAATGGATTGAATGGAGTCGATTGGATTTGATTGGATTGGAATGTGGCGGAATGAATTCTAGTGGGGTGGTTTGATATGGAGAGTATTGAATTGTATTGAAGTGGTGTAGATTAAGGTAGTTTGGAGCGGAGTGGAATTGATTGGAGTAGGATGGATTAATGTGACTTAGAATGGGTCTAGTGAGGTGGTTTGAACTGTATTGTATTAGAGTGAGGTGGATCAGGTAGTGGTGGATTTTTCTTGAGTGGTGTAGACTGTATTTAAATGTGGCAAGTTGTATTAGAGTAGAGAGGGTTGGTTTGGGATGATTGGAGTGAGATGGGATGATTGGAGTGGGATGTGTTGGATTGGAGTGGTTTGGAATGGGTTTGATGGGAGTAGGGTGGATCGTAGTGTAGTGTTGTGGATTGAATTGAAGTAGAGTGTATTGGAGTGGGGTGGATTGTATTGGATTGTATTGTGTGTGATGAAGTGGGTTGTATTGGTGTGTGGTGGATAGAAATGGAGGGGAGTGAAATGAGGGGTAATGGAGTGTGTTGGATTATGATGTAGTATTTTCGGTTGGATTGAGCGTGGTGTATTGGATTGGTATCTATTGGATAGGAGTAAGGTGTAGTGGATTGGTAGGAGGTGGATAGTATTGTTTTGGTGTGGATTGGAGTGGAGTAGATAGTGTTGGATTGGATTGGAGTGGGGTGGAAATGACTGGAGTGGGGTGGTTTGATTTAAGAGTACTGTATTGTATTGAAGTGGTGTAGATGAAGGTAGTTTGGAGTGTAGTGGATTTGATTGGAGTAGGGTGGATTAATGTGGAGTAGACTGGAGTGACTGTGATGGATTGAAGCATATTCTATTGGAGTGAGATGAGATGGGTAGCGTTGGAGTTGATTTGAGTTGGGTTGATTGTATTTGAATGTGGTGGGTTGGATTAAGGTAGGGTAGGTTGGGTTGGAGTGGTTTGGGATGACTGTAGTGGGGTGGGTGGATTGAAGTGGTGGTGGGTGGATTGAAGTGGGGTGGGGTGGATCGGAGTGGGTTAGGTTTGATTGGAGTAGGGTGTATAGTATTGTAGTGTTTTTGATTGGATTGGGATGGGGTGGGGAGACGTATTTGATTGGAGTGGGATACATTCATTTGGGATGTTTTAGTGTGGATTGGAGTGGAGTAGATAGGGCTGTAAAATGACCATATTAAAACGAAAAAGTATTCTTTTTTGCATTTATTAATCATTATTTTTAAAGAAAAACAAAGTGGGTGTACTTGCCAAAGTTACTGAAGATGAATTGTAAAAGAAGATATCCTTAATAATTGAAATAGAAAAGAAATATTAAATATTTTTCACAATTCTTTTTTTCACCAAAAGGCCAACTTAGGATGAACAGTAGAGGGAGGGGAAATATAAATCAATGTTTTACAACTTCCCCTTGGTAGCATTTAGGTATGTTTAAAAAATCAATACCAAAGCTGTAACTGCTTCCTGATAGATAGGGCCTCATTATGAGTCTGGGGGTCCATGGACCGCCAGATTTATGGTTCCGCTAGGACTGCCTCTGACAAGGGTGGTCCAACAGTCATATTATGACCGTGGTGGAGCTTCCACGGTCCGACCACCAGCACCGCCAGGTTGCTGCCAGACAACGGCCTGGTGATGCTGGCGGTCACAATCTGCCAGGGCAGTGCTGCAAGAAGCTCATCCAGGTTACGACTCACATTTCCATTAGCTTTTGCATGGAAGTTCCACTGCCATGTAAAGGCTGATGCAAAAGGGGTGCCGGTGGCCCAATGGGGCTCCTTGCACTGCCCATGCACTTGGCATTACGAATTACAGGCAGTGAAAAGCGCGATGGGCAACATAAAAAGTCAAGGCTGCTCCAGTGTGATTTGAAGCTGTGCAGACACGAGATAAAAAGCAAAGTGGGTACTAATAAAATTTATAGCTGTGGCAACGCATAATAAAAGTATGAATGGGCACTAATGAAATCGGAAAATGTGCCAATACATGATAAAAAGCTGATCCAGCCCTTGTGGTTTTTGTAACAATAGATCTAAATATGATAAAAAGCTGAAATCGCACTGGTGTTATTTAAAGCTTTGCGGATGTTAATTGGAAGCCTACGCTGCCAATGCATAATGAAAATTTGAGCAGGCACAAGTGAGCCAGAACTGGTGAGGTTTAAAGTTGCCGCAACATAGACTTAAAGAATGTGCTGGCACTGTTAAGATTTGGAACTGTGCCAACAAATAATAAACAGCTGCTCCAATACTGGTGACATTTGAAGCGTGCAAATGCATAATAAAATTGGGAGCCATCCCTGGTGAAATCTGAAGAAGTGCTGTTTCAGGATAAAAGGTTAAGCTGGCACTGGTATAACTTTAAACTGTGCTGATGCAGGATGAAAGGATGAACCAGCCCTGTTGTGATTTTAAAGCGTGCCAATGTATCATGAAACGTGGAGCTGGCACAGGTAGTATTTCAAGCCGTGCCAATGCATGATGAAAGGAAGAGCCCACACTGGTGACTTGCCACATAAAGCAAAGTAACAGAGCAAATCAGAAAATGACATTGTATTATTCCACAGGTGGTTTACAAAAAAATAGCATACAATACAGCAGCAAAGTAAAGCGAATGGATACAGCAAATCACAGTAATCAACATAAGGCTCTCTAATAAAAAAGGCTTTGTAAAACCTTTTTTTCCATGGAACCTAATATCACAGTAAAAAAGGCTAACAACTACAAGCCCGGACAAAAGTTTACAAGCCACAAAGCTAATTTCTTAATATAGCATCAAATAAGCAGCAGGCTTGTAAATTAACAAAAATATAACAGGATAAAAATAAACAATAAAACACTGATGCATGCACACAACTTCCCCTCTGGCTACGTAGGTATAGTCCAACAAACAAAAAGAAACTGTTGCTGTTTCCCAAAACAAGTCAAATGTTGCATGGGCAGCTCCAAAATGAAACCATCATGAAAAACTGTATTTTTTTTAAAAAGAATAGTTTGCAAGTAAATCAATGAAATGTAATAATTTTAAATACAGTTGAAAAAACCTTAGCAGCTGCAAGCCAGTACAAATCGTTTTTTGATGTAGCAACAAGTACACAGCAGTCTTGTGAATAAACTAAAACATAATGACAGATAAAACTAGAACTGAAAGATATGCTGTGCTGTGACAACTTCCCCTTAGTGGTGTTTAGGCATGCTCAAAAATGTAATAACAGAACTGCTACTGCTTCCAAATAGATGTATATACCGATGAAAAATAATAAATGTTTCCTGCTACAATAGTATTTAAAAATGATCCAAAACACAATAAAAGGCTGTTTGAGCACAGCTGAGCTCGTATAAGTGTAATTTAAAGCTGTGTTAAAGTATAATAAAAGTGCGAAGGGACCTACTAAGATTTGAAGCTGTTCCAACGCATGATTAAAATCTGAGCTCGCACTAATGACATTTTGAACTGTGCCGATGCATGATGAAAAGCTGAGGAGGCAATGGTGTGATTTTAAACTGTGCCAATGCATAATGAAAGGACAGGACTGAACCAGAACTAGTGGCTTTTTAAACTGTGCCTCTTGATAATAAACATGTGAAACAGTACGTGTATGTTTTGAAGCTGTTTAGATGCCTGATGAAAGCTTAAGCCTATACTGTGAACCACCACAAAAAGTAAACAAACTTAGCAAATCACAATATAACTTTGACATTATAATATAGACCTTAATTCACGAGTATCCTATAAAAAAAGTAAAAAAGTGTAACAAAGTAAAGCGAACGAATACAGCAAGTCAGAATTATCCACAGTGTAAGATACTGTTTTAAATAGTTTTTAAAGTCATTGTGAAGGGTTCCCATACATACATTTAAAGACAATAAATAAATGCCTGGAACCAACAACATCCATGTATGCTAGTTAGATTCATGATAATGACTTTAAAGGTATGCTAACTCTCTTCCTACTGAAGCTAAGCGGTATCTTTCTCAACAAATCTATAAACTACTCAACCCTGTCTGGCCACAGCAGACTGCTTGTCGCTAAATTGCTATTGTTCAGTGGGAAAAAAAGTTGCGGCAGATAGCTTTAACGATAAAAAGTAACCTTCAAAGGCTTCAGACTGTCTTCACCCAAGTCAATAGAAAACGCTTCACACCTCTTTTGACAGTAATAAAAATGTCACAAAGTCTCTGCAATAGTGAAAGAATTAAAAAAAATTGCAGTTCTGTTTATAAAGATGGTACTTTGTATCTGAAAGTGGAAATGTGCACAGCAAAAAAGATATTTATCGGTGCTTCTTACAGTATATGTATAGCACAAGTCAAAATGTTTCAAAGGCTCTATAAATTTCATTTTAAAAATGACTTGCTTGTAAATAAATAAATAGAATAATTTCCTAATTTAAATACAGTAAAAAAATAATGTAACGTCCACAACACTGAACAAAAGTTTGCAAGCCACAAAGCTAATTTCTTAATATAGCATCAAATAAGCAGCAGGCTTGTAAATTAACTAAAACATAACAGGATAAAAATAAACAATAAAACACGGATGCATGCACATAACTTCCCCTCTGGGCTACGTAGGTATAGTCCAACAAACAAAAAGAAACTGTTGCTGTTTCCCCAAAACAAGTCAAATGTTGCATGGGCAGCTCCAAAATGAAAACATCATGAAAAACTGTATTTTGTTTTTAAAAAAAGAATAGTTTGCAAGTAAATTATTCAAATGTAATAATTTTAAATACAGTTATAAAAACCTTAGCAGCTGCAAGCCAGTAGAAGTCGTTTTTTGATGTAGCAACAAGTACACAGCAGTCTTGTGAATAAACTAAAACATAATAACAGATAAAACTAGAACTGAAAGGTATGCTGTGCTGTCACAACTTCCCCTTAGTGCTGTTTAGGCATGCTCAAAAATGTAATAACAGAACTGCTACTGCTTCCAAATAGATGTATATACCGATGAAAAATAATAAATGTTTCCTGCTACAATAGGATTTACAAATGTGCCAAAACACAATAAAAGGCTGTTTGAGCACAGCTGAGCCGGTATCAATGGAATTTAATGCTTTGTTAAAGTATAATAAAAGTGTGAAGGGACCTACTAAGATTTGAAGCTGTTCCAACGCATGATAAAAATCTGAGCTCGCACTAATGACATTTTGAACTGTGCCGATGCATGATGAAAAGCTGAGGAGGCAATGGTGTGATTTTAAAATGTGCCAATGCATAATGAAAGGCCAGAATTGAGCCAAAACTAGTGGCTTTTTAAACTGGGCCTCTTGATAATAAACATGTGAAACAGCACATGTATGTTTTGAAGCTGTTTAGATGCCTGATGAAAGCTTAAGCCTACACTGTGAACCTCCACAAAAAGTAAACAAACTTAGCAAATCACAATATAACTTTGACATTATAATATAGACCTTAATTCACGAGTATCTTATAAAAAAAGTAAAAAAGTGTAACAAAGTAAAGCAAACGAATACAGCAAGTCAGAATTATCCACAGTGTAGGATACTGTTTTAAATACTTTTTAAAGTCATTGTGAAGGGTTCCCATACATACATTTAAAGACAATAAATAAATGCCTGGAACCAACAACATCCACATATGCTGGTTAGATTCATGATAATGATCTTCAAAGGTATGCTAATTCTCTTCCTACTGAAGCTAAGCGGTATCTTTCTCAACACATCGATGAACTACTCAACCCTGTCTGGCCACAGCAGACTGCTTGTCGCTAAATTGCTATTGTTCAGTGGGAAAAAAAGTTGCAGCAGATAGCTTTAGGATAAAAAGTAACCTTCAAAGACTTCAGACTATCTTCACCCAAGTCATTAGAAATGGCTTCACACCTCTTTTGACAGTAATAAAAATGTGAAAAAGACTCTGAAATAGTGGAAGAAGTTTAAAAAAATTGCAGTTCTGTTTTTAAAGATGGTACTTTGTATCTGAAAGTGGAAATGTGCACAGCAAAAAAGATATTTATCGGTGCTTCTTACAGTATATGTATAGCACAAGTCACAATGTTTCAAAGGCTCTGTAAATTTCATTTAAAAAAAAGACTTGTTTGCAAATAAATAAATAGAATAATTTCCTAATTTAAATACAGTAAAAAAAAACAACTTAACGTCCACAACGCTGAACAAAAGTTTACAAGACACAAAGCTGGTTTCTCAAGATAGCATCAAATAAGCAGCAGCTTCGGGAAATAACTGAAACATGATAGGTAAAAATAAAACATAAAACAGTGCTGCACGCACACAACTTCCCCTCAGTAGTCTTTAGGTACGTTTAAAAAATCCATAACAGAACTGTTACTACTTCCCAATACATTTAGGGGGTCATTCTGACCCCGGCCGGCGGAAGAAGCCGCCGGCCTGGGTGGAACCTCCAAAATACCGCTGCGCGGTCAAAAGACCGCCGCAGGTATTCTGGGTTTCCCGCTGGGCGGGCGGGCGACCGCTAGAAGGCCACCCGCCCGCCCAGCGGGAAACACCTTTCCATGAGGATGCCGGCTCCGAATGGAGCCGGCGGAGTGGAAGGGGTGCGACGGGTGCAGTTGCACCCGTCGCGATTTTCAGTGTCTGCATGGCAGACACTGAAAATCTTGGTGGGGCCCTGTTACGGAGGCCCCTGCAGTGCCCATGCCATTGGCATGGGCACTGCAGGGGCCCCCAGGGGCCCCACGACACCCCTTACCGCCATCCTGTTCCTGGCGGCCACAACCGCCAGGAACAGGATGGCGGTAATGGGGGTCGGAATCCCCATGGCGGCACAGCTTGGATTCCCCAGGGCAGCGGGAAACCGGCGGTACACCGCCGGTTTCCCGTTTCTGACCACGACTGTACCGCCGCGGTCAGAATGCCCAGGGATGCACCGCCAGCCTTTTGGCAGTGCATCCGCGGTCCCCGGCCCTGGCGGATTTTACCGCCAGGGTCGGAATGACCCCCTTAGTCTTCACTTTGTCACCGGGCTCACTGTGCCACTGGATTCAAGCTAGCCTGGCTGATGAGGGGTGAAACCCCGAAACCGGTCCCAGGATGCTTGTTTCCGGTCCAGAGAGAACCTGGCCTGGCAGTTCGGGCTGGACTGTTCCCATGAGGAACAGGGTCAAGACTGATTTGCATATGGCTGGGTTCAAACTGGGGTGGCATGGTGAGCAAAATAATGGATGGATTAAAGTCAAAAGTTTAAAAAAAACAGAGCACAAACACAGAGAAACCTTCAAATAAGCAGCAGTGTTTACAATTAACTGAAACAGGATATGATAAATAAAAAACTAAAAACAATGCTGCAGGTACACAACTTCTCCTCGGTGGTATTTGGGCATGTTTATAAAAATAATAACCGAAGCTGTGCAAGTGCGAGATGAATGACAACACATGCACTGCCAGGTTAAAGCAGTGTACATGCATGGTTAAAAAGCAAAGTGGGCACTAATAACATTTATAGCTATGCCGACACATAATAAAAAGATAAGTAGGCACTAATGAAATATTAAAGTGTTCCAATACTTGATAAAAGACTAAGCGGCCACTTGTGGGATTTAAGCTGGGTAGGCACGTGATAAGAGGCAAAGCGGGCACTGGTGCAATCTAAAGCTTTACTAATACATAATAATGACATTTAAAAAAAGCTGAGCCAGCACTAGTAAAGTTTTTAGTTGAACTGAAGCATAATATAAAGCTAAGCTGTCAGTGCTAATCTACCACTTAAAGTGAAGAAACAAATCAACTCACAATAAAACATCAGCTTGATAACAATACCTTTCTTCAATAAACGGCTTATAAAAACATGTCATAAAAGTATGCCGATACAAGATGAAAGGTTAAACGGCGCTAAAGACTGAAAACTTTGCCGATATATGATGCATGGTGGTCGCTATGGTGCGACTGCAAATACAAAAAAAAAGATTTCACAAACATATAATAAAAGAAACCTGTGGAAGGAGATTGTACTTGGTCACTCCGCTTTGGGAGAGCTAAACTCAAAATGAGGCATGAAAAACGCATGCCAGAAACCAATAGCAAACAAAAAACAAGCATTTGCAATGCAATGGGTCTCGCGTTTGCTCATGTTAGAGCTGATCGCGTTGTAAACTCCTAAGCCGACTTTTCATCTATTGGCAAAAGTGCTTTTATGTATGTAACCTGAAAAAGTTAAATTAACTATGTAAAGCGCTCGATTTCTGCCAAGCGAAATTGCGCTAGGAAAATAGAGAAAAAGTAGTCCACGAGCCGGACAGAAAACAGCGAGCCTCGCATGTTTTCTGTACTTGGTTGATGCGCTCGAGGAGGGCTATTCACCGGAAAAGGCATGACGTATGCGTGCCTTCGACTAATGAAAGCAAGCAGGTTTTACTAGGCAAGCCCACGAACCAATGAAAAACACTGACGTGACGTCGACAGGGCTCCGAGCCTAACAAGCATTTGCAAAGCAATCGTATCGCATTTTAGTTAGAGCTATTAGCGTTGTAAGATCCTAACTGAAATTTTCTTGCCACACAAACTAAAAATAAAAAGTCACAAAATTGACATAAGCGAGCCGATTCAAAGCGCCGCCGCAAAGGAGAGAGACAAAAGTGCAATTATCCATGTAACGGGGTCGATGGCAAAGCCGGTAACAAAACCACCCCACCTAGGGAGAAACAAATCATTTACCAATGATAACAAAGGATTTTTGATAAGCAATCCCATGAACGAATTATAGAGATGGGCGTGCGGTGGGTGCGGTTAAAAGTCCACATAGATACCAACAGGTAGGAAGAGCAGCGCTTGAGCGCTCTATGCACGCCCTAAAAGTGCCTGTGCCTGCGTGGCTTAAAATTATCTGGATGTGGAAACCGATTATAATTCTTTTCTACAGTCATATGCAAAATCGTAATGGTTGTGCAGCACAGTTCCCTAAAAGTTATTTTTAGAAGCCTGCCACTATAATAAAAGGCATTTTGTCCCCACCCCCTTAGTGTTGAATGCAGTGGCAGGGCCCTCGCTTCGATGAAAAGTACCCCTCTTCGTAGGATTTGGGTCGGCTTGAGTGATTTGTAGGGCAACGTCTCCAAAACATTTTGCAGTCGATGTTTATATCAGGGCCATAACCTGGAACAAGTTAGCACTTTAAAATACCCAGCTCCTGCCTGCTGGCCTAGGCTCCGGCCTTAAACATTTATGACTTTAGTGTTTGACATTTTTATGTTTCCTTTCATTTGCCTCTTTTTTGAAGGCCTATAATTTGCCATCACAGCAATGCGAGGGGAACTGCCTTCTCTCTCCCACTCGAGGTAACAGAAGACAAGCCACCCACCCCCGTCCCCCTTTATTCTCCTTTCAACTGTACATACTGACGGGGTCAGGGGTTCACACACAGGAAATAAGCCACCTTGCCACGGAGCGACATTCTGAGATTTCTGAGCTGTTACTTAATGCCTACGACTTTACTATTTTAGGAGGCAATGACGGGCAGCTTAAAAAAGAAAGGAAAATAAATTGAGAGAGGAGGAAATAACACAGAAGCAAATAGGGGGAAAGCCAGTGCTTAATTTGTGCTTATTGTTTCCGGTGCTGAGCCCCAGCACCTATTTTTGAGGGCCGGGGCGTATTCTTCTGCCTCAAGCATTTTCTGCGAGTAAAATACTCATATGGGAAAGATGGAGGAAGGGAAAAATGAAAAAGCATCACAAAGGGAGGAAGTAGAAAGCTGCATGAGTGAGCTGAAGGGGCAGGGAGCGGCTGTAAATGGATTGAAGAGGCCCGAGATGGCTTCAGGATTACGCTGCCTCAGTATTACACGCTTCCACATTTAATTGCAGCAGCCACATGTTTAAGCGGGGGGCTTTGGGCACCAGCACGTTTTTATTTACAAATTAAGCACTGGGGAAAGCAAATAGACAGCAACTAAAATAAAAGCGCACACGCTCACCCTGTACCCGCACAGATACGTGCACCAACAGAAAGAAGATAGGGCACACGGAAATGGGAAAAGAGAAGAAAATGAAGTAGAAATTCACAAGGATGTAATAGAAAGGCGACACCCAGAGACAGAGGGAAGCTCGCGAGAGGTAGGTCGATGGACGGAGCACGGAAACAGAATGAGGGAAAATTGCAGTGCGTGATAGGTTAGGAGTTAATGAAGGGAGAGGAGAGAGAGGGTAATCAAAAAGAGAATTTGTCAGACAGATGGGTGAATGGATTGAGGGGGAAGGTGGGTGGATGAATCAGTTGATGAGTGGATGAGCGGGATAGTTGGACGGATGGGGGAGCATGCAGATGCAGCCAGAAAGTCTAGAGAGTAGGTAGACTGCTATTTCTCAGTAGAGTGTGAGACCGATAGACAGAGCGTTGCTCAGCAATGGTAATGGTCAGGCGGCGCATATGGATTGTACAACACAGACAAACATCAGCGAATGATAGAGACAAGACACAGACGACAGAGACAGACCGATGGCTAATTAATCACATTAGAAACTGGCAGATGCTTCATATTAAAACAATGTTGCTAATATTAAGTTCCTGCAGCCGCTCATTATTAAAAGTATGGTCTGTGCTGAACTTTCTGTTCCAAGAGAAGGAGAAAAACATGGAAAAAAAGAGCGCGACCGCGCTGCTACAGTTCACTCGTAGTGAAACCTATTGGCAAAAGTGCAATTATCTGCGTAACTGGCAAAAGTGCAATTAACTATGTAACAGGGTCGATGTCCTGCAAAGTGCTCGACTTCTGCCCAGCGAGATCACGCTGCGAAAAAAGATAAAAAGTAGTCCACAAACCGGACGGAAAACAGCGTGCCTCGTATGTTTTCAGTACTTGGTCGCTGCGCTCGAGGAGGGCTAACCACCGGAAAAGGCATGATATATGCATGCCTTCCACTAATGAAAGCAAGAAGATTTTAAAAGGCAAGCCCACAAACCAATGAAAGACACTGACGTGACATGGACGGGGCTCTGAGCCCTTTTCTAACTACTAAAGCATCTCGCAATGACAAAATGTCGAGACAGTGCATGCGCGCTGCCTAGGCTCGACCTAAAAAGGGCAAGCATCCAACTCTCCTGGCAGCTCACAGCTGTTCTGGGTTCAATTTAGTGATTTAGCACGGTGCACAATCTGAGTACACATAAGTTGCAGGCCGGTGCCAAAACCCAAGTGCTGAGAACAATGTAGCGCAGGCCGTCTACTTCCCTGGTGCCAAACAAAGATGTTGCCGATGCTGTGAATGCGATTTAGTGCCATGCACCATATTACCCAGCACCATATGTACAGAGGTGTTGCAGACCTGTCAGTGAGTCTCCGTCCTGATGGAATATGCTGGTTGAATCGAGGGAACTCTTGGTGGCAGGGAGTTGAGCGCTGAGCCCTGACACCAAATCAGCATCAAATCGCTCCCTTTGTTCGTCAAATTAAGGTGTGGCATGGAGGGCTCACAGGTTTTCACAGAAAAAAAACCATCACCCACACACACCAAGCTATGCACCCCCCAAATCACGATAGCCGCAAAGGCTACATGATGTTAGCAGGTATGAGCTGTTAATTTCCTTTCACTATGCATCCTTTCCATTGGCACTGGTTCATAACTGTGCAATGTACGTTTAACTGTAGTTAATGCCTTGAGCAGATAGCCGTAACACTATATGGAAATCACATTTTCCAAAGTAAAGAGATTGCATACATCAGAACTAAGTTTAGCTCATTCTTGCACTGTGAGATTAACATTTTACTGCAGAGCCAGCAGGAATGGGAACTACTTGCACACTTTGAATTTTTAAGAATTTTCATAGTCTACTTTCTGGCTGAATGATATGGTGAGATAGATCTCTCTAGCTATTAAGCAACTAAATCATTAAACAGTAAATGCAATCATAAGCTGCTTCCTGGGATGAAGGGTCTGACTGAACAGGGGTGAAGTCAACAGAAAATATGCCAAAGTATACACCAAATCGAGCAATAACATATCGGTGTCCTGAAATGTCAGGGGGTTTGGAAAGGAACAAATCAAAGTCAAACATGGGATTAACGTCAAGGTTCCTACTATGCCTTCATTGGCATGGGAATGTCCACACCGACTGGCCCCCAGCCATATTAAGCAAAAGAAAAATTGGCTCCCTTGATAAGAAATAACATTTATGATTCCACAAACCTGCCAGAGAACCACAAACACAAAATTCCCCACTTAAATGTCTTCAAAACAAGACCTCACAAAAACATGCATTGACAAAGCCAAAAGGTCAGGCTTTAGTTTGCTAGTACACACAATCACATCTGATGCTAAAAACCTGCCAGAGAACTGCAAACACAAATTTCCCCATACTTAAATTTCTTCAAAACAAGGAACGACAAAAACAAACACTGCTAAAGCCAATAAGCCTGGGGTCAATTTGCTAGTACACACTGTAGAACACAAACAGTGTTTATGAATGTTTGTTTACATCAATTATTACATTAAACTCTGACATATTTTTACCAATACATGTTTGTAATTGTAAAGATGTGCCTTCCACAGAAAACATCAGCATTCTGCTAACATACAGGAAGGAGCAACCCTAGTGAAGTGAGCTAATTAGATTAATATTAATGACGTGTAGTGACTAGCAATGCCATCCAAAGGCATTGGTCATGTTCTCAAAATAAATAAAACTATAAAGGAGCACTGGTTATTGAAAGCTAAATGTAGTGAATAAAGATTAAATGGACTGGTTTACTACATTCTCAGGGAACCAGTGTCACCCTCCTCCCTTTCAAGGAGAGTGGATAGTTTAAACTACATCAGAAGCTGTGGAAACCGTGGAATATTCTGGATGGGAAATCAAGAAAGTCTTGGGCTCTATTAAGGAAACATTTGCAAACACAACTCTGAAACTATCTAAACGAGCTCTACCAGGGACAAATGAATTTAAATTGAGAAAATGCATAGGCCAAAGATTACACACAGTAATCTTGTTGGAATGCCACAAAGTTAAGCGGATACTATGATGAGTGAGAATTCCTTGTAAATCATCACTGAGTAGAGATTGGAAGGATTTTCCAACAAACAGTGCATGTTTTTTAATAGATGCAGCTTGGATGTAATCATGTTAACATTTCGGTAGCTAGTGAATGAGACAGGTTAATTGAAACTGGACATCACCAATTGTCAACTCAGAGAGAGAAGGGGCGCCAAAGGGGTGCACCAAAGGCAAGCCCGTCTGTGCCAGTCCACTCCTGGTTGCATCCGGCCAGGACCAGGAGCTAGAACCCCTGCCTTTTTAAGTAGAAGCAGGATCTGCTATTCTGCAAATGAATTGCTGTCACTTAACCTCACTAAAGTTGGGGCATGTACACATACAATTAACCCAGACAACAAAGATCTTAGCTGTGGAGAATGTAATTTAACCTTGATGGGTCCAGCACCTAAAGGTGACATAGACAGACTAAAAAATTGTAATGTTAAGAGCCATTTTTGACAGTTATAATTAATTAACTGCAGGTCTTTACCCAAACACAGTTTAGACTTGTTAACTTTCCTTGAGCAAGTGAAACCAGGTGCCATGTTCCTTACCGAAAGTTGGCTGCAGGAGGAATCAATGCCTGACAAAGCAATGACTCTCCCCCTGGACTACACAGTCGCCAGGCAGGATAGATATGGAGGTAAAAGAGGAGGAAGAATATTGATTATTTATAAAGAGGAGATCAAAATAAAATGTGATCCCTTACCTCTCCCAGGAAAAGAATGCCTGTTACTGTCCATAGAACTGTCCCCAACTTTCACCTTCTCTGGGTTACTTGTATACCAGCCACGAGGCTCAGCACCCAGTTTATACAAGCCCTTCCTGATGCTGTAGCAGAACAGAGTCTGCGGTCAGAAAACCTTTCAGCATTAGGAGACCTCAACCTTCATTTCAAAAATAACAATTGTGAAACAATAAGAAACTTTTATTGGACCTGGAGGCAGTCCAACTAACATTATGGGTAAATGCCCCTACAAACCAGAAATGTCATCTGCTTGACCCAATTCTTTTCAACTTACCTGAATTAATTACAGATCCTATAGAGATAACATGGGCAGACCATAAAATAATACTGTTTCAACTGACCTGATCAAACCACACAGATACCATATCCAACAAATCCATAATCAGGTGGAATTGGCCTAAATTACACACAGAAGTTTGAAAGAACTTGCTCACTGACTCCATCCCTGCAATGAAAGGAGACTCTGGCAATAGGTACAATAGTTTCAAGACATGGATGCAGAATGCCCAAAATTTACTTGTGCTATATCAGCAACAGAAGGCCTCATACCTCAGTGGGAGAGCACCATGATTTACTACAGACCTTATGCAACTTAACTTTAAAAAAAGTCCAAAAAGTTAGAAAGGGCATGGAGGAAAAGTTATGATGAAGTTAGTAAAAACAACTAAAAGAAAGCAGTAACGAAATGCCACTATGCCATTAGGGAAGCTAAAGTTGATTAATTTGCTTCTACAACTGTAAGCGCTCCTAATTCATCAAAAGAAATCTATAACTTGGTGATCGGTTTAATGAAAACTGCAAATAATAAATCCAGACCCCTCTATCAGAGGAGCGCTGTAACTTATTGGCAAGTCTTTTCTGGAAAAAGTCAACAATATATGTTGAAATTCAGAAGAGATGAAGGAGTAATGATAACTCCTCACTTGGGAAATGGCAAACTCTGTATCTTTCTAGTAATGATGCAGGAAGAAAATCAGGAGATTCTAGAATCCCTTAAATCAGGGTCCCCCTTGGATCTCGTCCTCTGGACTATATGCTTAAAGGTGGGAAACCGATTATTTCATTTTTAACTAATACTTTTTATCATTCACTAAATTCGGGTATTGTGTAGTCAGTATGGAAAATTGCTATGGTCAAGCCATTACTAAAAAATCTAGATACAGCCCTGTTATTATGTGAAAACTACTGACCCATTTCTCTCTTTCAAGGTCCTAGCAGAAATCCTGGAGAAACATGTAAACAAAAATCTTTCTCTATATCTGGAGGTAAATGGAATTCTGCACCCATCACAAACTCAATTTGCAGAATGCAATACACAGAGAAAGAGGAAAAAACCTATGAGAAATAATGGTATTTCTCCTCGTTGTGCCTCCCTTACGCCTTCCAAGGGGAGGCAAAGGCTTTTGATGCGTTCTCAGGTTTACAGCATGTTGTAACACCCATGGGTTGCTTCCCTATTGCAGTGTAAGGCACCGCAGCAACTTGCGCTGCATTGCCTTACTCCATATCTACAAGGCCATGAAAAGCCACACTAGGTGGCTTTACATGGATTTGTGAATACGGCTCGGCAGTGTGCGCACCCAGATCATCCTTAAAAGTGATGTTCTGGTGGTGCAGAGGGGCTTGTAAATAAGCCCCTGAATCCTGATATTGATTACAAAGAAACACATAGAGCTTCTATCCCAGCAAAATAAATAAGAACAACCAAATATTTTTAAAGTCAAAAGTAAACAAGAATCAAGTATACAGAATAAGTCAATTGAAATGTTCAAGGTTGGTGTCCAAAAATATTTGGAAAAAGTTTATTTCCAACCAGGCAAGATAAAGTTAAACTGCAAAAGTCTAAGTGACAACACTACAAATTCTACAAATTTAAGTAACAAGAGTGTTGTAAATGAAAAATTGTGTTTAATTGGAAGACAAAGAATCTTTTTTGTCCCATTAGCAGTATAATCGAATGTGATCACTTTTAATGACTCTTGTAATTGGTACTGACCATGGTAAGAGCCATATCGGATAGAAGTAGAGGAGAATTACATTTTGTTCACATGTGATGTGGAAAATTCGTGTGGCAATTCTGAGGAGGGCATTGAGTCAAATGAAGACATGCATTTAAAAACAATCACACATTTTTTTATTACAATACTACATTTTATCTCATATTGCTGTTTTTTTCAGCTATACCAAGACATTCTATTTAGAATTTATGGGTACATTGATGGGAATGAACCAAACCAGTCTACCCTTTAAATATCATACATTACATTGGTATATCTTACACAACAATGAATTGTGCCATAAAATACACATTTGGGGAAGATATATCAACAGGACCTTTGAAATATGAAGAGTGTCGAAGGCAGAACTACATATATTTGGATATAAATGTGAACCTTTCATAGAACAATAAAGATAACCATGAACGTTGGCACGGTCAAAGAAACCTTGAAGCATCTTCACAAACTGCATTGTAGTATGTTTAGTAGTACTACAATAAAACATCTCATGTACGATAAAATACTGTTCACAAACCTACATTTAGGGCTCTCAGCCTCTGCTTCCCTTATCTTCTATACGCAGAGACCTCCATCCCATCTACGAAGATCTTCACACATTTACAGACAATTTTTTCAGCACATGTGGGAGAGACGGGAGAGAGGCTGGAAAATGGGGAATATTTTCTACTATGTCCATAGTATTTAGGGAGGAGTAAAGAGAGCTTAAGAGAGAATTAAAGCAGCATAGGTGCTGCTACAAGCTCCCATCCATAAAAGAATAGGCTTGATTTAAATCCACTGTATTACGATCCAGTTAAATCCTATGAGGATCAGCATACGACGGATGGGATATCTGTCACATTTATGATGGAGTATTCCATCCACCACAATATAAGTTCATTTCTAATCACAAACTTCACTTCTAACTACTACAGCCAAAAAGGTTCTAAAACAGCAACAAATCTACTCTTGCTCTCACCTGTGGTAGGTCCATCAATGCATGTGGCCAACCACTAGTACTGCAACACCAGGGCTGGATTAGGAAACCAAAGCAGCCCTGGTAAATTTTGTCAGACCAGCCCCCATAGGATGCATAGTGAGTAAGCCTGACCACTACAGAGGGGCTTGGGAGTTCTAGCCCCCAAGAAAAGTTGTAAAAAAGTGGCAAAAGCGGTGCATTTTACAACACATTTTTCATCATATATTCAATTTTGTTTGTTTTTAAAGCATAGTAAATGATGACCTTACAGTGCACCAGGATACAGGAGTTTTTATTGGGGCTCTTCAATGATGTCCTGACCATCACCCTCTAACAGTGCCTCTCATCTCTCCTTAGCCCATCTCTCAAATATATTTTACCTGTTTTATAGGGCCTCTCTTACCAGTGTAAGGTGTTGGAGCACTTGGCATCACACACACTTACAGAGACAATGAATCATACATGTGTAAATCAGTATATAGTCAATGTTACATACGACAAAGGGGACTATAAGGTGTAGAATACACATGTCATCCATACTGGTAAGCACTTGGTATGGTGAAGTATAAACTCAGGATTCAGAACATAACACAGTGGTTAGGGTTGACTTTACTAATAACAATTTATTTTAACCCAAACAAAGCCTTTTCAGCAAAATTAGGATAATGAAAGACTGGGAAAACATATACATTTTTAACCTGTACAATGCTATTTGCATGCAGTACTCTGGTTGCAACTCATTGCTCACTAGCTAGATTATTATTGTAACTTATGTACAGCACATTAACAAAAGGATCTCTGTGATAAAAAGCATGATTTCCCTGAGCATTGCCTATAAACTGCTGGTCTGTGATCTGCATAGTTAACGCACTTTGCAGCAGGCATATTAACCCTCTGATGAGTCAAAACCGCCAAAGACAAAACTCCGATCTCTTATCTTGCCATGTTTATAGTTGCCCAAAACTGTTGGATATACAAGAAACCCTGCAGTGCTTTTAAAACTGCTACACTGCACCAGTCCCCCAGTAACAAAAGCCGCCCTCCACCCTTCCAGCCTCCTGGGGAAATGCTCAAAACAGCCAGCCCAGCCTTGTGCAACACCTACCTATGAAAACTAAAGAAAGCAAGGACTTACAGTAACACCCCATAACAACTAGTAAACATATTTTTATTATATCGTTCTGGAAATATATACATTTAATTTAATGTTAAAAATTATATATATCTAAAAAAAAAAAATTTGTATAGAGTATTTTTATAACCTTTTCTTTAATTTAAATTTTAAAAGGAAAGTACTTTTTTAACAAAAAAACTATTAAATTAATTTAAAATATTTCTACACATAATTCCTGGTATATTTACTTCATGTCAAATAAATATATACTTTATTGCTTTAGATGAGAATAAAAAAAAAAAAACTATTTGTAACAATTACATTTTAAATACAAAAATAAGTTAAGTCCTGTATGATTTTTTAGTTTGTTCTACATTTCAAATTTACACTAATGTTTAAACATTGTGCTATCTATGTAAGTTATTGTAAGTGGTGTGGGTATTACCATGCTTTGTTCCTGTTGAGGCTCGATTTGTCTGGAGCAAATCTGTGGCTGTTTGTGTCGACACTCATATAAGATATGGCCTAGTAGTTCTCACTGAACTGCCCCTTTTGAGGTGTAAAAAAGCTACTTTTCACACAGTTCGTCCTTGTGTGCATTGGCACAGACATACTAAACAATGTTGGAATGCCTGCACAGTAATAATAAGTAGTTCGGACTGAATCAAGGATAGGTCTGACTGATACATACAGATAGCAGTGGACCCTAAAATAAAACAATAAAAAATGAAAAAAGGCCCAATTCAAATGCTTTTGTATTTTTACCTTTCATATTCCAATTTGTTTCAGGCACAGCCAAAGTGTTTCATCCACAACAGTGAACTCTGTGAATGTCTTCAGGACTGCAATTCATTATGATACATAAAGATCATATCTAACGATATTTTAAAAACAACATTTAACACTCTTTAAAACCCCACACACAAAGGGGAAAACCTTCACTAAAAAAAAACATGTGCAAAACATTAAGAGTAAAAGCAACACACAAAATACCATCATTCTCATAGCAGGAGTACAATTAATGAGTGTCAGTATACACGTTGTTTAAGTATTTACATCTTTTTGATCTAATTTAAAAATAGAAGAGAAGACAATATTGTAGATCAGTTTATTCACAAGCAATTTTCTCATTCTCAGCCAAGTCTTGTATGATTAAGAAATAGGGATAGAGAAAGGGAATCATTTCGCTTTCTTAACATTACCAACGAGTCCATGTGCCCCAGTAAGTGTATGAATCCCATTACACATACCATTCCAGTTTTACTGATAATGATCCATTGACTATTGCAAGGGCAGCAGATTCCACCTTCCCTGTCATTCAAATCCCTGAGCTGGATGTTTCAATAGATAATTTCAAATTGCACGCTTTGTGCCTAAGCCTCATATGCAGAAATAGGTCGATCCAGTCCTGGACCCCAACAAGCAAATTTGTTTCTGTCTGAGAGTGATTTGCACACCTTTGAGAGACCGAGAGAAGGAAGTGGAGTGAGAGGCAAGGGGAGGGTAGAAAGAGGAAATTATTCCCACAAATGGCTTACAAACCTATAAAGCAACACAATTTAAATAAGATATAGCACTTTTTTAAGTATCATGAATAAAAGTGTCCAAATGCTCTGTAATTCTTGTTGTTCCTTGTTTTGTACTTGTGTGTTGGCATTTTACTCAACAAAACATTGTTTTCTTGGAAACAAAAGTGTTGTGGTTTATTTACATATTTATTTGGATGAAA
Organism: Pleurodeles waltl; assembly: GCF_031143425.1. Classification (NCBI taxonomy): domain Eukaryota; kingdom Metazoa; phylum Chordata; class Amphibia; order Caudata; family Salamandridae; genus Pleurodeles; species Pleurodeles waltl. The sequence continues at coordinate 63,684,836 of NC_090446.1, read as the reverse complement.
GGTCAAGCATTTGTTGCTCTTGAAATATTTTCCTTTTAGCATTGGAAGCCTTCTTTTGAAGATTGATTCTGCATTCCGCAAATAGTCCCTGCTTTTCCTGAAAACATTATGCTTCAAGAATTTCAATTGGAACAGTCCCTGGGAGGTATACCAATACACCCAATTTCTAACAGCATGATGGTGAGAAATAAATATTCCTCTAATCAGATCCTAGAATGTGATTGACACTTTTTTTTTTACAAAATGACAAAAGTGGGTTCTCACACAAAAGCAACCAATGGCTGAATGGAACTCACTACCTGTATATTTATAAAACATCTAGCTGACAACTTAAACTGTCAAGACAAGCTTAAAAAGGAGATGTGCTTGACCCAAGGTCTGTGCCAGGATTATTAATAAGAAGACGATGCATGTTTGGACCGACAATATCAGATTACACAAAAACCAGGCTGGGTATCTATCTACAGATTACACCAAGGGTCAGTGTCTTCACCTTTACAGAAAAACTGAAAAAAGAATAACCAAGGGCAAAATATGTCTGCTCTGTAGATTTAAAAAAAGGCACTTGAGACATTTTCACATTGTGGCATTTGCTTTTTGGCAGTTATCCAAAAAAAGGTGTACATTGCAAACTATACATAACTCATCCTCGTGGTAACTGCTGCCAGAAAACGTATAAAAGGTGCAGATGTAAAAGCTGAATCACTGCAACCAGCCTAAACAAGAAATAAATTACAGGCTAACTCCTTAAAATTATTTGTTGCAAAAATTGTTGGATGGGATTAACCAATGATATGAAACAAAAAGTGAAGTCTGGTGACCAACAATGTTGGCGTGCAGACCAGTTTCTCATAACCTTACCAAGAGCACAATAACTGCACCGACCAGGAGCAGCCTAGAACCTATACAGACTTTAGTGCTCCCCAAGTGGACCCACTTCTAATTCTTGTCATATTGGTAGTAGGTACTGTGACATTTGTAGTAAGAATGACAGACACAGGTCAAAATGTGTAGGAGTTAATATAAAACATTTTTAAGTACAAAGAACTCAGTGAAGATTAATGGAAAATCCAGCGTAGATTTACCTTATAAAAGGGGACAATGGAGTTCCTGGTTGCAGAGGAAATGTTTGTCCTTTCACAGGACTTTAGACAAGAGATTTCATACATTACTATGCAGGTACATGGTTCTGGGGCTATGCACCAATGAGGAGCAAGCAAGAAAGATTTTTTACTAAACACATTTAAAGATTCTTTCATAATACTATTGCATTTAATTCATTTGCTCTCACAGTTCATTCAAGCATTATAATTGACACATTGTATCAACGTTGGTCTGAGACAGTTTGGATCTCCTTGGTTATGTAGAGTGTGGTGAGATGCCCATGTGAACACTCCTAGTGAAAAGCTTACAATTCTTTGTTCAGAGCTAGGGAAACAACTACAATGATCGTGAATGCATCAACTTCAAATCAAGATGGAGGAACAAATAAGCAACATTCATGTTACCCCAGGTTCAGTTTCTAATACATTTAAAGCTAAATGAAAATACAGTTCTCACTACAAATTACACAAGGCACCAGAACTGGAAAAACAAGGTGGAAATCTATCACCGCCAGTCCAACAAAAGCATGCTAGCGGTGCAACCAGATCCCCTAGCTTCAGATTTCATCAGGAACAGGAATGCTCCCACTGTTGGTATGCACCCTTAAGCGGACAGCTTAATCTGAGTGAACGGAGCAACAGCTCACTGGACGGGAAGCATTCATTGTTAATAGTAGAGACAACACCAGCATGATTCTAAGGCGGGCTGTGTGGGAGTCGTCAGGCACGTGTGTCATATAACTACACCAGCTCAGGGGAACCCAAGAGTTCAGAAACAAGACTAGGGCCTAGAAGCCCACAAGAACCCAGGCTTGGGTTTTATACATAAACAACACAGAAGTTCACTTACCAGGTGGTAGAAAGACCAAATGCTGACATGTAATACCCTTGCTGTACCAGTACTCGAGTACTTCACAAAACGCTGACAATGTACCTCAATCATGATGTGCGGTGCCTCTTTATTTTTTTAGTACGGGGCCCCTCACATGCTACTGTGACAAAGAACCTCCTTCCTGACTTCAGTACTACTCCCTCTGCTATTCAAGTTTTGGGGCTTTTGCAGAGTGAAGCCAACAGGTCTCACATCTAGGACACAGCGCCCCCTGCTGTGTGCCAGAAAAACTCTGCTATGAACCTTAATCATAACCTGGAACAACCGCAATGTTAATCCAAAAGGCGGATCATCACATGAAGTGCTTACCATGAACCCTGATCCTGACATGCAACAATCCAAGCTACTTTAATACAAGGAGCTGAAAATGTAGCTGAGCCAGGGAGCCCTTGACTTGAGCAGCTGTATTTATATTTACTAAAAGTCACCAGTCTAGTAGCAAGTAATGCAATATAATGTATTATTTATATGTATGTTAATATATACCTGACTTCAAGAATGTATTTCCTAGATTATATTTCAGATATTCATTGTGATTTGAAAATGCATCACTAATGGTCTCACTAGAGCCCCACTGCAGAGGGTTGTGGGAATTTAGGATAATAATTGTGCTGCTGGCAGCTCTTCTCCCTTCCAGATCCCAGACTCTTTGTTCCTTCAGTAATGTTGGATCAATGTGTAAATGCATCTTATTTTGGTTGAAAGCCTTTCCAGGCAAGCCATAAACTAAGGAAATTCTCAGCAGATGTAGTTTTTGAGACTTGTAAAAATGAGACGTATCAGCCTTCAGTAGTTATGATGATATACAGAGCCGAACCCTGCAGGGGAAGAAATGGTGGCTCTGCCAGGATGGTGACTACATGTGTAGATCTGGAGGATCAACATTATTCAGTCTTACTTGGTTCCTCCTGACCAGCATTTAGCCTCACTCTACTGGCCTGTGGGATACACAGACACCCCTGGGACAGTGAAAGGGATTGAAAATAGAAAATGAAGGAACATTCCTGCCGCAGTTTAGGCTTCCGGGCACATGACTCTCTACCACACATGCAGGTTTGATGAAAAAGAGTTGCCCTGTGAGAAAATCTAAAACACTATATAACAACACTATGCAACCAAAAAGTCATCAGTCATATAGCAAATCCTGAACATTCTGCAGTCTGAAACCCAGAACTACAGAACACATGACTCCGCCCACATAATTCCAAGGTGTGGTTGAAGCGTCCTGACAGACCAACCCATATGGGGTGGGTACAATGATGAAACCACAAAAACTAACAAGCAGTATTATGCTATTGAGGACAATCACAAACCAACCCCTGAATAGTCCACGTAATAGTAACCCCAACAATACTGACCCCATGACTGTTATCCACACAATAAAAGATATATTTGAAGGTTGCAGCACCCATTTTTTATTGGGTTTGCACTTTGGTGAAACCAACAAAAAACATTCAACGCAAAGCAGTATGCCAACCCAAGCACTTGACCAAAGGGGTCAATGGTAAGATTCCCACAGCTACGAATCCTTTGGCCAGTCCTCTTAGAAGGTCCCACCTCAGGCAATCCCATAAGTAGCAAAGGATTAACAGATCAACAAACACTAAATCCTGGGTCTTAGGTGATAAGTCAGGGCACAGCATAGAAGCTAACCTTTGCAGGGTAGTCAATAATGTACTCCAACCCTTAACAGGGGAAACTCATGCCTTCTGGTTTGGGGTATCCTTAGCTTCTGACATGAAAGATAAATGCACCCTCCTCAATCTCGTATATAAGCACAAAGGCTTTGATCACTCCAACAACATCTTAAGGATTTGTGGGTACGCAGTAAAGATATATTTTGCTGCCAACTAAAGCAACTTTGCATGTATTACCCTTTTGGCTCATTCAAGCCCTCATGATGGAGACACTATTGAATTATATGTTGTGGGCGTGTAGAAGGTGAGGCGACGGTTGAGGTATTCGGGGCCCTTGTTGTGGAGGGCTTTGTGTGCGTGGGTGAGGAGCCTGAAGGTGATCCTTTTGTTGATGGGTAGCCAGTGCAGGTGTCTCAGGTGGGTGGAGATGTGGCTGTGGCGGGGTACGTCGAGGATGAGGCATGCAGAGGCGTTTTGTATTCGCTGAAGATGTTTTTGAAGTTTTGCGGTGATTCCTGCGTATAGGGTGTTTCCGTAGTCTAGGCAGCTCGTGACGAGGGCGTGGGTGACAGTTTTTCTGGTGTCGCGGAGATCCAGCGGAAGATCTTTTGGAGCATGCGGAGTGTGAGGAAGCAAGAAGACGAGACGCGTTGACTTGCTTGGTCATGGTGAGAAGGGGGTCCAGGATGAATCCGCGGTTGCGTGCGTGGTATGAGGAGGTCGGTGCGGTCTGCAGGGCCGTGGGCCACCAGGAATCGTCCCAGGCGGACGGGGAGTTTCCGAGGATGAGGACTTCCCTTTTGTCTGAGTTCAGCTTCAGGCGGCTGAGTTTCATCCATTCTGCGACGTCTTTCATTCCATCCTGCAGGTTGGTTTTGGCGGTGGCTGGGTCTTTGGTGAGGGAAAGTATCAGCTGGGTGTCGTCGGCGTAGGAGATGATGTTGATGTTGTGTTTGCGTGCGATGTCGGCAAGGGGGCTCATGTCGACATTGAAGAGAGTAGGTCTGAGCGAGGAGCCCTGTGGGACGCCGCAGATGATCTCGGTGGGATCTGAGCGGAACGGCGGGAGGTAGACTCTTTGGGAGCGGTCAGAGAGAAAAGAGGCGATCCAGTCGAGGGCCTGTCCTTGGATACCGGTGGAGCGGAGGCGGGTTATTAGGGTGTGGTGGCAGACGGTGTCAAAGGCAGCCGAGAGGTTGAGGAGGATGAGGGCGGCTGTTTCTCTGTTGTCCAGCAGAGTTCGGATGTCGTCGGTGACTGCGATGAGGGCGGTTTCCGTGCTGTGGTTGGCCCGGAATCCGGATTGGGAGGGGTCGAGCAGGTTGTTATCTTCGAGGAAGTTTGTCAGTTGTTTGTTGACGGCCTCCTCGATGACTTTGGCCGGGAAGGGGAGGAGCGAGATGGGGCGGAAGTTCTTCAGGTCGCTGGGAGCCGCTGTGGGTTTCTTCAGGTTTACTTCCGCGTGTTTCCAGCTCTCGGGGAAGGTGGCAGATGCAAACAAGCTGTTGATGATGGTCTGGAGATAGGGGGCGATGATGTCGTCGGCTTTGTTGAAGATGTAATGTGGGCATGGGTCCGAGGGGGCACCGGAGTGGATGGTGTTCATGATAGTTTTGGTCTCTTCGGCGCTGATGGGTGTCCAGGCGTTGAGGGTGGCGGCTGGGGCTGTGGGTTCCGTGGTGGTCGGCGGGGTCTGTGGACCGAAGCTATCGTATAGGTCGGTGATCTTTCGATGGAAGAAGGTAGCGAGGGAGTTGCAGAGTTCTTGTGAGGGCGTGATGGAGTTGGAGCTGGCGTTGGGATTGGAGAGCTCTTTGATGATGTTGAAGAGTTCTTTGCTGTTGTGGGTGTTCTTGTCCAGTCTTTCTTTGAAGGATGCTCTTTTGGTGGCGCGGATCAGCTGGAGGTGTTCGCGGGTGGCGATTTTGAGGGCTGACATGTTTTCTGCGGTCTGATCTTTGCGCCAGGTTTTCTCGAGGTTATGGCAGGTTTTCTTGGATTCTTTGAGGGCGTCTGTGAACCATTGAGGTTTCCTGGTGTTGGTCTGTCTTGGGAGACGTCTGAGGGGGGCGAGGTTGTCAGCGCAGTTGGTGATCCACTGTGTGAGGCTGAGGCTGCGTTGTTGGTGTCGGAGGTGATGGTAGGTTGGTTGTGGTTGAGAGTGGAGAGTTGCTGTTCTGTGGAGATTTTGTTCCAAGGTCTGCGTGAGATGTTGTGTGCGGAGGTGGAGAGTCTTGCGTCTGAAGGTGAAGTGGTCACATCTGTGGTCGGTCCACTGTATTTCGGAGGAGTGGCTGAAGGATACGTGGTTGCTGGCAGAGAAGATGGGGTCGAGCGTGTGTCCGGCGATGTGGGTGGGGGTGTTCACCAGTTGCTTGAGACCGAGGTTGGCGAGGTTTTCGAGCAGGGTGGTGGTGTTGGTGTCGTTGTTCTGCTCCAGATGGAAGTTTAGGTCTCCGAGGAGGATGTAGTCTGGCGAGGCTAGGGCGTGCGGGGAGATGAAGTCTGTGATGGATTCGCTGAAAAGGGCGCGTGGTCCTGGGGGCCTGTAGATGAGAGTTCCTCTGAGGGTGGTCCTGGGGTCGGTGTGGATCTGGAAGTGCATGTGTTCAGCGGCGAGGGGGGTGTCTTCAGTGGAGGTAGTGACGTTGATGGAGTTCTTGAATATGATGGCGATTCCTCCTCCGACTTGGTTGGTGCAGTCTTTCCTGGCGATCTTGTAGCCGTCGGGGATGGCTATGGCGATGTTGGGGGCCGATAAGGCGTTCATCCAGGTCTCAGTGATGAAGGCGACGTCCGGTGCGGTAGAGTCCAGGAGGTCCGATAGTTCAATGGCGTGCTTGTGGACGGAGCATGCGTTGATGAGGATGCACTTGAGGTGGTTATTGGTGCGTGGGCTGGTGGGCGGGGTGCAGTCGCGGTGGAAGGTATGCTTGCAGGTTTGACATGCAAAGGGTCCATGAGTGCAATTTGGGTTGGCTTGGTAGCAGGTTGTAGTACGTCCCGGGTTAAGTGCGTGGAGGGAGGCAGCGTCGTAGCAGTGCTGCGGGGTTTGGGAGCGCTGGGGGCCAGGGGTACTGGCGCTGGGCGCGGACGGGGCGCGGACGGGGCGCGGACGGGCGCAGACGGACTTGCCAAAGGCGCGCCAGCGGCGCGGCCGCACAGCGGCCGCCATAAGAGGGAGGTGGGGGGGAGGAGGGGTCAGCTGGGGGCAGGAGGTGGGAGGGAGGGCGACGAATGGGAGCAGGGGGGGCGGGCCGCATGGGGGCAGCGGCGGGAAAGCAGAGGGTGGGGCGGGAGGCCCAGAAAGAAGGGAAAGTGTGAAAAAAAGGGAAAAATTCACAGGAGATGGTGGTGAAACGAAGGAGCAAGGACAGGGAGAGAACAGCAGGAAAACGAAGGAGACTGGAAGGAGAGAACAGCAGAAAAACGAAGGAAATTGGGCAAAGACAGAGGACAGCAGAAAAACGAAGGAAAATGGACAAAGACCGAGAACAGCAGAAAAACTAAGGTGATTGGACAAGGGAGAGAACAGCAGAAAAATGAGGGAAATTGGACAAGGACAGAGAACAGCAGAAAAACGAAGGTGATTGGAAGGAGAGGACAGCAGAAAAACGAAGGAGATTGGAAGGAGAGAACAGCAGAAAAACGAAGGAAATTGGACAAGGACAGAGAACAGCAGAAAAACGAAGGTGATTGGACAAGGACAGAGAACAGCAGAAAAACGAAGGAGATTGGAGGGAGAGAACTGCAGAAATACTAAGGAAATTGGACAAAGACAGAGAACAGCAGAAAAACGGAGGAGATTGGACAAGGGAGAGAACAGCAGAAAAACGAAGGAAATTGGACAAGGGAGAGAGCACAGAAGACAGAAGAGAAAACGAGGGGCTGGACAGGGGGAGGCGCGGAGGAGCACTTACGGTCTGCTGGAGGTGGCAGGAGCCTGGGCAGGCAGGGGAAGCGACCTACCCTAGGGAGTATAGCTGAGAACAGTATAGCTAGAGGTTACTGAAGCAGAGGAAGAAGGGTTAGACAGGTGTTGTGGAAAGATAGGTAAGGTTAGGAGAGAAGTAAAGTAAATACAGAAAAGTAAGGCAGTCAGAAGGAAAGATAAAGAAATGTAGAATGTGGACAATATAGGTTGCAAAAGAGAGGTGAAATAGGTAAGGTTTGGGAGTGTGGTAGAGAGGTAAGGATAGGTATAGGGAGATGGAGATGTAGGGAAAGGCTGACGAGTACAGTACTCCAGTGGGTGAAGGAGAGAGAGAGAGAGGTAATGCAGACAAAAATGTGGATGAGAGAGAAGTAAAGGCAGCAAGAAATGAAAGGAACAGAAAGGGCACACTGACAAGAGGTATAACAGTGCCAGGTAAAAAGAGTAGTGGGTAAAAGGAAAAGATAGTGGGAGGGGTGAAGTGTACAAAGAGGAATGTAATGTACAGAAAAAAGAGAAATTTGGGAGACATGCAATAGAGAGAGAGAGAAAGGGGTGAGATTTATACAGAGGTAGAGAGTTGTGAGAGAAAGAGGCTGTGAATTAGAGTGATCTATAAAGAAAGAGGATACAACTGATAGTTGAAGTCAAGGGGATGAGTTGCAATGCAGAAAGTCAAGAGAGCAATATGTGTTTGTAAGAAAGAGAAAGTATGAAAGAGACAGAGAGTGCTGTAGTTATTAATAAAGAAAGTGATAGAGGAAGGGAAATAGGGGTATCCAGGAAGGTCTACAACATTTAAGATTTTGAAGGAAAGGGAACAGAGTTGAATGCTAGAAAGGAAGAAAGGAAAGTGGACAAATGAATTAGTAAACTAATACAACTAATGTAAGTTAAACTGAATGTAGGTTGTGGGAGAGTGATAGAGATTGGTGATGTAGAAAGAGGTGAGGTAGCAAGGAAGATGTGAGGCAGAAAGAGATATAAGACAGTGAGCTGAGAGGGAGTAGTGAGGTAGAGAAAGGGTTGAGTAAGAAGTAGAGTGATTTAGGTAGTAGAGTCATAGAGATAGAGAGGTGAGGTAAAGATAGAGATGTGGTTGTGCCAGAAGTGAAGGAGTGTGAAAAGTGTGTGAACCCAGCACATTAGCACATTACAATAATTATTTTGCACCCTGCATCTTGGAGTCCATGTGGTCTCTTTGAACTTGAGGGATTGTTTTTTTAATGTTCGGGCTAATATATATTTATGTATATACACACACAGACACACACACTAAAAAAACAAAAGTTACAGGGATGTTATAGTTAGTTTCAGATTTTACATGCATAAACCCATTGAAATTCAGCTGTTAGAGTTATTTCAAGTAACTTTAACTTGTGCCCTAAGGTAACTATAACTCGCACCCTTGCCATGCACATTTTTCTCATCAATAATATATATGCATATGTATATTCACTAAAAAAATAAAGGTTACAGGGACATTTTAGTTAGGTTCACACTTTTAACATACAAAACCATAGAAATTAACCTGTTATACTTAGAGTTATCTCAAGTAACTATAACTCATGCCCTAAGGTAACTATAACTTTCACCCTCTCCATGCACATTTTCATCAAAAATGTTACTGCAAATATTACATTGATATTATCAATGATGTTATCAAGAATGTCATGATTGCCATAGTTTGTATGGTAATTAGCAGCACATGCATCTTGACAAAACCAGTCACACATTTATAGAACTACTTACGCTCAGTGGATGATGTCATAAGTGAATTCATCAGTGGTGTCATTTTAGATGTCATTAGTGATGTCACTGATGATGATACAAGTGATGAAATATGTGAGGACATAAGCAGTGCAATGCGGGAGTGTAACTTGTAGTTAACTCAAATAATTATAACTGTTAAATTTCTATGGTTTTGTATGGAAAAAAATGTGACCCTAAATATAGTGTCCCTATAACCTTTGTTTTTTTAAGGGACTTTCTAAGATTTTTTTTATTCTATTTCCTAACTATAATGTCTGTGTAACTTTTGGTTCTTACAGTGAAATTCAAAGATTTTTCTAAATTTACTTCCTGACTATAACGTGCCTGGAGCGTTATTTTTGTTCAGTGATTATGTATGTTTTTTATTGTAGTAAATAAAGTAGATGTTCATGTAATGTGATTTTCTTTTAGAAGGCTATTTTCTTTTTCAAATTACAAATTCTATGTATCAATTGCTATCTTAACCCCTTCGCTGCCAGGCTTTTTCCCCCTCCTGTGCAGAGCCTTTTTTTGGCTATTTGGGGCAGTTTGCGCTTAGGCCCTCATAACTTTTTGTCCACATAAGCTAGCCAAGCCAAATTTGCGTCCTTTTTGTCCAACATCCTAGGGATTCTAGAGGTACCCAGACTTTGTGGGTTCCCCTGAAGGAGGCCAAGAAATTAGCCACAATACAGTGAAAATTTCGTTTTTTTTTTAAAATGGGAAAAAGTGGCTGCAGAAGAAGGCTTGTGGTTTTTTTCCTGAAAATGGCATTAACAAAGGGTTTGCGGTGATAAAATCACCAGATTCCCAGCTTTCAGGAACATGCAGGCTTGAATCAGAAAACCCAATTTTTCAACACAAATTTGGAATTTTACTGGGACATACTCCATTTTTACAATTTTTGTGCTTTCAGCCTCCTTCCAGTCAGTGACAGAAATGGGCGTGAAACCAATGCTGGATCCCAGAAACCTAAACGTTTCTGAAAAGTAGACAACATTCTGAATTCAGCAAGGGGTGATTTGTGTAGACCCTACAAGGGTTTCCTACAGAAAATAACAACTGAAAAAGAAATATATTGAAATTGAGGTGAAAAAAACATAAATTTTTCTCTATGTTTTACTCTGTAACTTTTTCCTGCAATGTCAGATTTTCTAAAGCAATATACCGTTACGTCTGCTGGACTCCTCTGGTTGTGGGGATATATAGGGCTTGTAGATTCATCAAGAACCCTAGGTACCCAGAGCCAATAAATGAGCTGCACCCTGCAGTGCGTTTTCATTCTATACCGGGTATACAGCAATTAATTTGCTGAAATATAAAGAGTGAAAAATAGATATCAAGAAAACCTTTGTATTTCCAAAATGGGCACAAGATAAGGTGTTGAGGAGCAGTGGTTATTTGCACATCTCTGAATTCCGGGGTGACCATACTAGCATGTGAATTACCGAGCATTTCTCGAAAAGATGTCTTTTTTACACACTCTCTTATATTTGGAAGGACAAAATGTAGAGAAAGACAAGGGGCAATAACACCTGTTTTGCTAATCTGTGTTCCCCCAAGTCTCCCGATAAAAATTATACCTCACTTGTGTGGGTAGGCCTAGCGCCCGCAACAGGAAATACCCCAAAACGCAACGTGGACACATCACATTTTTTTAAAGAAAACAGAGGCGTTTTTTGCAAAGTGCCTACCTGTAGATTTTGGCCTCTAGCTCAGCCGGCACCTAGGGAAACCTACCAAACCTGTGCATTGTTGAAAACTAGAGACCTAGGGGATTCTAAGATGGGGTGACTTGTGGGGCTCTGACCAGGTTCTGTTACCCAGAATCCTTTGCAAACCTCGACATTTGGCTAAAAAAAAACACATTTTCCTCACATTTCGGTGACAGAAAGTTCTGGAATCTGAGAGGAGCCACAAATTTCCTTCCACCCAGCGTTCCCCCAAGTCTCCCGATAAAATTGATACCTCACGTGTGTGGGTAGGCCTAGCGCCCGCGACAGGAAATGGCCAAAAACACAACGTGGACACATCACATTTTGTCATAGAAAACAGTGCCTACCTGTAGATTTTGGCCTCTAGCTCAGCCGGGCCCGGGGGGGGGGCAGAAAGGGCCTAAAATAAATTTGTCCCCCACCCCCCAACCTCCCCCCCCGGGAGCGACCCTTGCCTATGGGGTCGCTCCCCGGTGCCTAGTTGTTTCTGCCCCCTTGGGGGCCGATTGACCTAAAATTGGGCAATCTGCCCCCAAGGGGTCAGAAATGGTCTAAATACAATTTGCCCCCCTGGGGAGCGACCCTTGCCTAGTGGGTCGCTCCCCATCTCTAAAAAAACAAACAAACAAAAAAAAAACACCCCAAAAAAATTTGCCCTGGCGCCTAGAGGTTTCTACCCCCGGGGGGGGCAGAAATGGCCTAAATATAATTTGCCCCCTAGGGGAGCGACCCTTGCCTAAGGGGTCGCTCCCCACACCTAAAACAAAAAAGTAAACAAAAAACAAAAAAACACAAAAAAAATGATCCCTGGTGCCTAGAGGTTTCTGCCCCCCCCCAGGGGGCAGATCGGCCTCATAATAGGCCAATCTGCCCTCAGGGGGGGGCAGAAAAGGCCTTCCAAAAAAATGCCCCCCCTGGGAGCGACCCTTTCCCAAGGGGTCGCTCCCTTTGTGACAATTAAAAAAAAAAAAAAAAAAAACATGCCTGGTGTCTAGTGGGCTTTTCAAAAGCCGGATTGCTGGCAATCCGGCTTTTGAAACGATTGGAGAGACTTCAAAGGGAAGGAAATACATTTCCTTCCCTTTGAAGCCTCTCTGGGCCTCCCCCACGTGATCGAATCTCTTTCGATCGTGCTGGAAGCTGAGCTTCCATCGTAATGGGGGAGGCTCTGTGACAAACAGCGCCCGTTCGCACGCTGATGTCACAGGGGGAGTGGGGGGTGGAAGGGGAAGGGCTTCCCCTTCCATCCCTGCCTTTGGGGGTGTGGGGGGAAGCACACTGAGGGAGCGAGAGCGCTCCCTCTGTGCTGTGTGCCGAGGACGTAATGGTTACGTCCTCGACACAGCAACACTGTGCCGCAGGACGTAACCACTACGTCCTCGGCACAGAACCGGTTAAGTTAATTTGTACTTTTTTTGTTTATTTCAGTAGTTCAAAACTATAATTTGCAGACTTTTGTCATTGTTTTGACTTTTTCTTAAAACATTTGTATGGGCTATAAAATATGTATATGTTTTTGACATATACTTTATTTTTATTTTTTTTAATGGTTCTTTGGAGTTGCATCCCTATCTTGAATATTTTCGCTGGAGTTGTATCTTTATCCTATTTTCAGTATTGTTAAAACACATATAAACGCATTTCCTAAGAATGACATTAAGAGATTCATTCATAGAATGCTAGAAAATACAATTTTGTATAGTAAAGGTATTTTACAGGTGTTTTTTTGTTGAGTCGCAGAGGTTGCCTGAACCATGCCGCAATGTATTTCCAGCGTTGTGATGGAGATACAAATCTATTATATTGTTAACAGTATGATTTACAATATAACTCTAGCTTTAAAATATATTTTGAAGTTTAATATTTACTATTATTTTAGCAAAACGATTATAATTATAAATAGATAACTTTAAATTCATGTCTTTATATTAATTAATGGAGCTGCAATGGAGACGTGGTGTGTACGTGATCAAGTCGAGAACACCATGAGACTGGAAAATACACAATTTGATTGGTGGAACGCACTTCAGTTACTTGTATAAGAAGGCCCCACCTGTTTTTAAGCATCCTGTGGGTTTGCTAGAACTACTGCAGACCTGTGATGCTTTAGACCAAATCTGTTTTTTGTGGTATTTCTCAGTTTTTTGAAGTAAGAAACACATGGCAGCTGCTTTTCCATCAAACAATGATGTGTCCAGCAGCCATTTTGAAGATGAGGAACCTCCAAGGAAGAAGAGGAAAAGCACTGCGTGGACCTTCTTCCATATACCAGGGGGAGAAAAAAGGGTGAATGCGTGAAAAGTTACTTGCAGTCTGCGCAAAAATATGTTATCTTGGGGCTCTATGCGTAAGTACCATTGTAGAATGTCTCCCATGTTAAAGCAGCTTGAGAGTGTGCACAGTGCTAGACTTGCTAGGGCACAAAGAGAAAGTGAACTCACTCTTGGCACTGCTGGAGCACTTTTAACCCCCTCCCCCCCAAAAAAATGGTTATTTTCTGAACCACTATCCTGGTAAAAAAAGAATGATTATAAGTCATATGTTTGTTTGTCATTTGCATTAGTTAGTGGGTGCATAGGTGAATGTATGCTTAATTAAGTAGGTGCATGTCTAACTGAGTGAGTGTGTGTGTGTGTGTATGTGTATAAGTGGTTTTATCAGTGAGGGAAAAGCTGCAAGAGTGATTGTAAAGGTGAATGATATGGTGCAGATGTGACTCTATTGATGAGTGGGTGCATTAGTTGGTGACTGGATGCATAAGTGCCTGTATGAGTGAGTGAGTAAGTACATAAGTGAAAGTATGGGTGAGTGACTGGGTGCATGGCTGGCTGTATGGGTTAGTGAATGTGTGTTTGTGGCTCTGTGGCTGAGTGAATGGCTGCCTGAGTGGGTGTATGGTTAAGTGATTGAGTTTGTGAGTGGTTTTACGGGTGAGTGAATGGGTATGTGAGTAGCTGTATGGGTTGGTGAATGGCTGTATGACTTGCTGTATAGTTGAGGGAGTGGGTGTGTGACTGGATGTATGGGTGGCTGACTGGGTGCATAAATGACTGTATGGATGAGAGACTGAGGTGATCATTTTGACCCTGGTGGTCCGAAGACCGATGGGCCAGCGGTGAAGACTGCCACAGTACGAGTGTGGTGATTTGGCCTCTGCCAAACTGCCACATCCCCGCTGGTACCGGCAGAGTGGTAGGACAGCTGGGCCGGAGGAAAGCACCTCCGGGTCGGCTGTCCACTGAAGACTGCCGGCGGTATTAGGAGTCGCCTGTCCGCCAGGGTTTCCGCGGAGGTAGCACCTCCACGAAAACCATGCTGGAAAGGCTGCCGGTGATAGCAAATTCCTTTCATGTCACTGGCAGACGATTCCCCCCCTTTCAAGACAGCACCCTCCTCCCTCCCCGCACATGCACACACCCACACGCACCCACATACACGCATTCACCAACATGCATACATACACACATTCACCAACACACATACATACATGCATTTACCACCACGCATACATACATGCATTTACCACCACGCATACATACACACATTCACTCGCACCAACAGACACACATTTACACAAATATACCACCAAGCACTCACTTTAACAATCCTACATGCATACACACACGCATATACACTTTCATTCACACATGCATACACACTTACATTCACACACCAAACACAACACCCTCCCACCCCCCTCCCCTGTCAGGCTATCCACGTACCTTGTCTGGCAAGGAGGTCGTCTACCAGGGAACAGGCTCTTCCACTGCCGGCAGCGTCCCACCATCAGGAGACCGCCTCGCCATATTACTGATCGTAATACGGTGGGGGGAGTCCTTGTGGGGTACCGGTGACAGCTGTGGAACCACCTCTGCGCTGCTGACTGCCAGCACGACTGCTGGTATATTTCCACCCAAATTGTGGCAGAAATCCTTCAGTACTCGTAATATGGCGGTCGGGAGACCACCAGCACTGGCAGTGTTCTGGTGCCCATGGCTTTGGCGGTCTGTGTAAAGGCCTCCGAAGTCAGAATGACCATCTGAGTTTGTGAGTGGCTATGGGGCTGAATGAATGGCTGCATGAGTTAGTGCATGGGTGAGTGACTCGATGTGTGAGTGCCTGTATGGCAGAGTGAATGGCAGCATGAGTAATTGTATGGGTGAGTGAATGGCTGCATGATTTGATATATGGATGAGTGAATGGCTGCATGAGTTAGTGCATGATTTAGTGAATGGGTGTATGAGTGGCTATATGGGTGAGTGATGATGCATGAGTGTGTGTAAAAGCGAGTGTATGGGTGCATAAGTGGCTATATGAGTGCATGAAAGGATGTATGAGTGGTTGTATAGGCAGCTGAGTGGGCACACGAGTGCCTGTATGGGTGATTTTGTGGGTTCATGAGTGGGTGTGTGAGTGAGTGACTGAGTGGGTGTATGACTTTTTGTATCGATTTGTGACTGGGTGCATAAGTACATGTATAAGTGAGTGAATGGGTAAATGAGAGGCTGTATGTATGAGTCAGTGGGTGCATGAGTGCCTGTATACATCAGTGACCGCATGTGAAAGTCTTTCTATGGTTAAGTGAATGTGTGCATTAGTGGCTGTATGAGTGAGTAAATGGGTATATCAGGGGTTAATGGCTGAGTGAATGTATGTGTGAGTGTCTGGGTGAGGGAATGGGGGCCTCACTAACTGTATGGGTGAGTGACTGGGTGCATACATTCGTGTATAGGTGAGTGACTGGGTTGATAATTTGTTCTATGGATGAGTGTTAGGCTGCATTAGTAGCTGTATAGGTGACTCACTGGGTGAATACGTGACTATTTGGATGAGCGACTGCATGCAATAATTGGTGAATGCAAACATGAGTGTCTGTATGTGTGAGTGAAAGAGTGCACTAGTGTCTGTATGGGTGACTTAATGGGTACATGATTATTTGTATGCATGTGTGAATGGGTGCAAAGGTGACTGTATGAGTGACTTACTGGGTGCAAAAGTATTTGTATGAGTGAGTGAATGGATGCATGAGTGGCTGTATAGGAGATTAACTGGGTGTGTTACTGAGTGTATAGATGACTGAGTGGGTGTGCGAGTGGCCTCATGGCTGAGTGGCTTGCTGTGACAGCGGCAGTGTATGTGAATCAGTGTATGTATGAGTGAGTGGTTGCATGGGTGGGTTAATGGGTGAGTGACTAGCTGTGTGAGTGGATGTATGGGTGAGTGAGTGGGTGCATGAAAAGCTTTATGGGTGAGTGGGTGCATAAGTGGCTCTATGGATGACTGACTGGGTGCATGAGTGCCTGTATACATGACTGACTAGATATGTAAGTCTTTCTTCGGGTGAGTGAGTGGGTGCATAAGTTGCTGTATGGGTGAGTGAATGGGTGCATCAGGGGTGAATGGATGAGTGATTGGGTGCACAACTCAGTAAATGGGTGAGTGAATGGATGCATGACTGTCTGTGTGGATGAGTGAATGGGTGCTTGAATAGTTGTACGGGTGAGTAACTCGGTGCATACGTTGCTGTATGGATGAGTCATAGGATGCATGTGTAGCTCTATGGGTGAATCAGTGGATGCATAAGTGGCTGGATGGGTGAGTGAATGGACACATTAGTGGCTGGATGGGTTAGTCAATGGGTGCATGAGGGGCTGAATGGATGATTGAATGGGTGCATTAATGCCTGTAAGGGTGAGTAACTGCCTGCATTAGAATATGTATGGATTATGTATTAATGAAGCAACATTTAATTACTTGCCTGCATTACTGCCAAAAAATGTTCTTTGATCTTGTATTTCAAGAGAAAGGAGACAAATATGAATTATGCTTTGGTGTAATTATTATATCTATTAACAGTTATTAATCTGTAATATGAAATGTATTATTCATAACAAAACACAAGCAACTTTTTTTATATGGCAAATATACATATAATTTGGACATGTTATGTTCCCTTGTCCACAGTTTTCAGCTTCTATACTGTTTTACTATAAAAGAAGTGTGTATAGCTGCTCATCACTGAACAGTGGGGGGGAAACAGTCATATGAACTTGAAAAAAAACCACTAAGAACATAGCATGTTATCTAAAATTAACAACACTATGCATAAGACTCATAACTTCACTGTATTTCATTCCAAATAACAGTGGTTTGCGGTCACGATAATGACTAAACAAATGTACTTAAACTACAAATACTATACTAAAGAAAAGTTCAAATCCTAGAAACATGTTTCTTATTATTATACCTCATACAAAATTATAAACAGATGTTATTCACTATTAAATTTTTTTATTTTCTTCAATTGACATGAGTCCCAATAGGCTGAATATTGTCTTAAAGAGTGATTATCCATATACATGGAAGACTGTATAGGTAATGTTTCATAGAAAAAGTATAAACATATTCATCCATAGTTCATTTTTCAATAGCTTTTGTTGTCATCACCCTTGATAGTCTGAATGATTTCTTAAGCAGTGAAGATTGACGAACAGAAAAGGCTGTATACCCATTTTTTTGTGAAAAGTATTTTAATACATTTATGTCCATCAATGGTTTTCACATCTTTTTGAAGACATCACCCATTTTAGACCGAATGATGTCTTATGTAGTAATGATCCGCATAGAAAGAAGTATGTATCCAATATAATCCCACTAATCCATTTTAGAACTTTGTTTGAAGAAATAATAAATAAGATTTACGAAGTCGGAAAGGGAGCTTTTGTTTTAATTGCAGCGTACTATCATTGTATTCTGTCCATCAGCTTTGCGTCTTCAAATATACAGTATAATGTCCATATGTAAAATTAAGACCTCTATGGAAGATGATAGCCAAACTACAGTATGTTCTCCCAGAAATAGGTATTTGTCCTGCTTTAGGGTTTGTAATCTCAGTGTCAAAGTTTGATCCATCTACTCCACATTGTTGCAACATTGCTATAATATATTTATCAATTCTATGTATAAGCAATGTAGACAACACATTTAATTCACACGTCATATTTTAACCACTCTTTTTTATTAGTTTTTCAAAAGACACACTTTTACAATCTGGCAGAGTCAAGTACAGAAATCAATAAGATTGGATTTCAGTGACAGATGAGACAGAGCAATCTTCAGTCATTGTACCATGTATAACTGAGTCCAAATATATCATCACTATTCACATTTTCTTCTTCTAAAATTCCAAGGATCACCATTATAAATTCCTGTGCATCTTGTTGAGCATTTAGAGTAAATACAACAGATCCATTATATCTGTCTACTAGATCTCGAATTCCAGAAGCAGATTTTATTATAGTTCTGTTACGAGATGAGTGTTGAAGGCAATTAAATAGTGTTGCGCACAATGTGTTCCATGGGTTTCCTGGATTGTATTTACAACATGTGGTAGATGGAAGAGAACATTAACCCCTTCTGTGCCGCAGACGTAGTGGTTACGTCCTGCGGTACAGTGCTGCTGTGCCGAGGACATAACCACTACGTCCTCGGCACACAGCCCAGAGGGAGCGCTCTCGCTCCCTCTGTGTGCTTCCCCCCACCCCCCCCAAAGTCAGAGATGGAAGGGGAAGCCCTTCCCCTTCCACCCCCAACCCCCTCACCCCCCCCATAATGACGTCAGCGTGCGATCGCGCGCTGACTTCATTATGGGGATATCGCCGCACAGGAAGCCATTTGCTTCCTGTGCGGCGTGGAGTGAAGAGGTGAGTTCCTCTTCCCGGTGGGTGGGGGGTTTGGTCTAAAGAGGCACCGGGGGAAAGGAAAGGCTTTTCCTTTCCCCCGGTGTCTCTTTGAGCATTCCTGCTGCCCGATCGCATTGCGATCGGGCAGCAGGAATGCCCACTAGACACCAGGGATTTCTTTTTTTTGTTTATTTTCTTGTTTCTTGTTGGCGGGGAGCGGCCCCTTGGGCAAGGGTCGCTCCCCTTTGGGGGGCATGTCTTTTAGGGCCATTTCTGCCCCCCTTGAGGGCAGATCAGCCTATTATTTTTAGGCTGATCTGCCCCAAGGGGGGCAGAAACCACTAGAACGCCAGGGATTTTTTTTTATGTGTTTATTTTTGTGGGGGGGCGTCCCCTTGGGCACGGGGCGCCCCCCCCCAAGGGGGGCATTGACCTGTTGGCCATTTCTGCCCCCCCTGGGGGCAGATGGGCCTATTTTTGTAGGCCCACCTGCCCCCAAGGGGGGCAGAAGCCACTTAGACACCAGGGATAGTGGGTGTGTGTGTGTGTTAGTGGATGGGGGGGGGGCCTTGGGCAAGGGTCGCCCCCCACTTTGGGGGCACATGTACCCAGGCCATTTCTGCACCCCTTGGAGACAGATCAGCCTATTATTTTTTGGCTGGTCTGCCCCCAAGGTGGGCAGAAACCACTAGAACGGCAGGGTTTTTTTTTTATTTGTTTTTTTTTTTGTGGGGGGGCGTCCCCTTTGTCACGGGCACCCCCCCAAGGGGGGCATTGACCTGTTGGCCATTTCTACACCTCCTGGGGGCAGATGGGCCTATTTTTGTAGGCCCACCTGCCCCCAAGGGGGGCGGAAGCCACTTAGACACCAGGGATAGTGTGTGTGTGTGTGTGTTAGTGGATGGGGGGGGGCCTTGGGCAAGGGTCGCCCCCCACTTTGGGGGCACATGTACCCAGGCCATTTCTGCACCTCTTGGAGACAGATCAGCCTATTATTTTTAGGCTGGTCTGCCCCCAAGGGGGGCAGAAACCACTAGAACGCCAGGGATTTTTTTTAATTTGTTTATTTTTGTGGGGGGGGCGTCCCCTTGGTCACGGGCGATCCCCAAGGGGGGCATTGACCTGTTGGCCATTTCTACACCCCCTGGGGGCAGATGGGCCTATTTTCTTAGGCCCACCTGCCCCCAAGGGGGCAGAAGCCACTTAGACACCAGGGATAGTGTGTGTGTGTGTGTGTTAGTGGATGGGGGGGGGCCTTGGGCAAGGGTCGCCCCCCACTTTGGGGGCACATGTACCCAGGCCATTTCTGCACCCCTTGGAGACAGATCAGCCTATTATTTTTTGGCTGGTCTGCCCCCAAGGTGGGCAGAAACCACTAGAACGCCAGGGTTTTTTTTTTTTTTTTTTTTTTTGTGGGGGGGCGTCCCCTTGGTCACGGGGCGCCCCCCCAAGGGGGGCATTGACCTGTTGGCCATTTCTACTCCCCCTGGGGGCAGATGGGCCTATTTTGTTAGGCCCACCTGCCCCCAAGGGGGGCAGAAGCCACTTAGACACCAGGGATAGTGTGTGTGTGTGTGTGTTAGTGGATGGGGGGGGGCCTTGGGCAAGGGTCGCCCCCCACTTTGGGGGCACATGTACCCAGGCCATTTCTGCACCCCTTGGAGACAGATCAGCCTATTATTTTTAGGCTGGTCTGCCCCCAAGGGGGGCAGAAACCACTAGAACACCAGGGATTTTTTTTATTTGTTTATTTTTGTGGGGGGGTGTCCCCTTGGTCACGGGGCGCCCCCCCCAAGGGGGGCATTGACCTGTTGGCCATTTCTACACCCCTTGGGGGCAGATGGGCCTATTTTCTTAGGCCCACCTGCCCCCAAGGGGGGCAGAAGCCACTTAGACACCAGGGATAGTGTGTGTGTGTGTGTGTGTGTGTGTGTGTGTGTTAGTGGATGGGGGGGCCTTGGGCAAGGGGCGCCCCCCACTTTGGGGGCACATGTACCCAGGCCATTTCTGCACCCCTTGGAGACAGATCAGCCTATTATTTTTAGGCTGGTCTGCCCCCAAGGGGGGCAGAAACCACTAGAACGCCAGGGATTTTTTTATATTTGTTTATTTTTGTGGGGGGGCGTCCCCTTGGTCACGGGGCGCCCCCCCAAGGGGGGCATTGACCTGTTGGCCATTTCTACACCCCCTGGGGGCAGATGGGCCTATTTTGTTAGGCCCACCTGCCCCCAAGGGGGGCAGAAGCCACTTAGACACCAGGGATAGTGTGTGTGTGTTAGTGGATGGGGGGGGCCTTGGGCAAGGGTCGCCCCCCACTTTGGGGGCACATGTACCCAGGCCATTTCTGCACCCCTTGGAGACAGATCAGCCTCTTATTTTTTGGCTGGTCTGCCCCCAAGGTGGGCAGAAACCACTAGAACGCCAGGTTTTTTTTTGTATTTGTTTTTTTTTGGGGGGGGGGGGCGTCCCCTTGGTCACGGGGCGCCCCACCAAGGGGGGCATTGACCTGTTGGCCATTTCTACACCCCCTGGGGGCAGATGGGCCTATTTTCTTAGGCCCACCTGCCCCCAAGGGGGGCAGAAGCCACTTAGGCACCAGGGATAGTGTTGTGTGTGTTTTTTTGTTTTTCTGTTTGTTTGAGGGCTGTCCCCTTTGGCAAGGGTCGCTCTCCATGGGGACACACTACTAAAGGTATTTTCTGGCTTCCTTGGGGCAGACAGGCCTATTTTTTTAGTAGGCCCATCTGCCCCTATGGCAGAATCCACTTAGGCACCAATTTCTAAATGTTTGATGGTGGGGTGTTTGTCAACTGAAGAAGTCTTTGCATTTGTGATAAAAAATGTTTTCCTCCTTTTTGTTCTAGTTCAAAGCTTTTGCTTTATTTGCTGTGGCTCCTTGCGGTTTTGGCGGTGGTTGACCTGCAGTTTGCACAGTTGCATGTTTTAGGTAAGTAAAAACAATTTACTCCAAAGGAGTATTGTTGCCATGCATGAATGACATGTTTGTAGGGGTGTACTAAATGCAGGATTGTGTGTGAAATTGTCCTTAGGTTTGTGCACAATGATATTTGTTTTGTCTTATTTCTAATTTGCCTTTCTTTCTTTATTTTTAGTGGGATATCATTGGTGATTGCTGTGTAGTTGCTGGTGAATCAAGCTTTTTCAGGCAAGTGAGCGGTATAGTTTTTGAGTTTATAACTCTTACTAACAAAGCTACACTTTGTTACTTGTCTTACACGGTGCTGGTTGTTGGTGGTGAATTTGTCCAGTTAATTTTAGCAGGAGAGATCATGGCTAGCCGCAGGATGACCGCTCAGCAGGTGGTTGGTATGCTTTTTGAGTCACAGTCTGATCATGACTATGAGACGGACTCTGCATCTCAGGCAGAGGAGGAAGTCAGAGATTCTGGCAATGATGTTTCTGTTGGAGGGGAATCTTCTGATGATGAAGCCACACTCAGTGCAGATGAAGGGCCTGTTTTAGAGGAGGACATTGATGTGCCAATAGTGCAGCAACCTGGGGCCGAAAGGTTTCCCGTTATAAGACCTGATGTCTGGGTTGCCCCAAACATGGAGCAGCCAGAGTTGCCTGCCTTTACTGGTCTCCCGGGGTGTAACGCCAATACAGAGAACTTTATGCCTATCAATTTCTTTGAGTTATTCATGGATGATATGTTTTTGGAAGAGATTGTTGAGCAGACTAATTTGTATGCGGAGCAGCATTTGAGGGACAACGCTGCTAGACTTAGGCCACACTCTAGAGCTGCCCAGTGGATTCCCACAAATTTGGAGGAGTTAAAAAAGTTTTTGGGTTTGACTTTTTTGATGGGGTTGATAAGGAAGCCGTCACTGGCTTCTTATTGGTCTACTAGTCCCTTGATGGCAACAGCTATATTTCCAGCGACCATGAGTTGTAATCGGTATTTGCTTCTTCTTAGGATGCTGCATTTTGTTGACAATGCATTAGCCTTGCCACGAGATCACCCAGATTCTGACCGTCTTTTTAAGATTAGGCCTGTCCTTGATCATTTTGTAGATCGGTTTTCGGAGGTCTATGTTCCAGGCAAAGAGTTAAGTGTGGACGAGTCTTTGGTCCTCTTCAAGGGTCGTTTGGTTTTTAGGCAGTACATTCCTAGCAAAAGGGCACGATATGGAATTAAATTGTATATGCTGTCTGAAAGTAGGACAGGATATGTGTATAGTTTCCGTGTGTACACTGGTAGGGATTCCAATATTGACCCCCCTGGTTGTCCTCCCACTTTTGGAGTTACTGAGAAAATTGTGTGGGATCTTGGTAGACGACTGTTCAATAAAGGTCACCATTTGTATGTAGATAACTTCTACACTGGTGTGCAATTGTTCAAGGAATTGTTTAGAGTGGACACAGTTGCTTGTGGCACAATCCGTTCTAACCGGAAAGGCTATCCAAGGGAGCTTGTCTGTAAAAAACTTGAGAGAGGACAGTGCTGTGCCTTGCGGAACGAGGAGCTGCTAGCTTTGAAATTTTCAGACAAGAGGGATGTCTACATGCTAAGTACCATCCATGATGAGAGTACTTCCCCTGTGACTGTTTGGGGCCAGGTTGCTGAAGTGCGCAAACCTGTGTGCATTTTAGATTATAATAAGCACATGGGAGGTGTAGATAGAGTTGACCAGAGGTTGGAACCTTATACTGCTATTCGTAAGTCTTACGTTTGGTATAAGATGTTAGCACTTCACCTCTTCCACTTAGCAACCTTCAATGCTTTTATTATGTTTAGGGATAGGTCTCCAGAGTCAAAGATGACATTTGTGAAATTTCAGGAGTCAGTGATAGAGAGCCTTATTGTAGTGGAACAGGCCAGAGTTCCTAGAGAAGCAGTGGTGGAGGATGTGGCTAGATTGAAAGATCGCCACTTTGCTGAGCACATTCCTCCCACACCCAAAAAAGACTTTCCAGTTAAGAAATGTAGAGTGTGTTTTCGAAGAGGTATCCGGAGGGAGACTCTAATGTACTGCCCTGATTGTCCTTCAAAGCCTGGGCTGTGTGTCGGTGCTTGTTTTAAGAATTACCACACCCAGAAGAATTTCTGGGAACAACCATGAGTGTAAACTCATGTCTGTTTTGTATTTTCATGTGTTTAGTTTCATGGTTAGCATTTCTGTCATGTTCTTAGTTAGAGCTTTTGTGTTTGTAGTTTTGTAATTCTTTCTACTTAGTTAGGGGTTCCTCTGTTAAAAAAAAAAAAAAAAATGATGCCATTGTGTGTAGAGTGGGGCTTGGCTGAGAGTGTACATATTGACTTGCTGTTGGCTACTGCAACACACTGCCAGCCAAACACCAGTCCACACACTCCCATCAGCTGGTGTGATTGTTGTATCAGGCATGTGGGCGTATGTAAGTGATGGGCCCTTGAGTGGCGCTGTCTGTCGATGTGAGTGTTGTAATGTGCTGGGCCCGTGGCTGGCGGTGTGAATGGCCTTGTGTGTGTCATGTATGAAAGTTGTGTGAATGGACTGTAAAGCGGTTGGTGCCTTGTCGCGGCTTTACAGCTCACGAGCTGTGAGTCATTGGTTCAGTTTTTTGCCTTTCAGTTACTAACAGTGCATTTCATTTTTGTGAAAGCTCTTGTTAGTAAAATTTGATCCACTGAACCATCACTCACCCTCGTGCCAAATCCAACCAGTATGTGTGGTAAAAATGACAAAACCTGCTCCGCTGTAATCAGGCGTCGCAGCACACCTGTGACACGCTAGGTGCCTCAGGTGGGACCCCGATGATGAAGCATGCCACCAACTTGGTTGGTGGGTGAGGGGTCTTTTTCACATAACCTAAGTGTGTTTCTTTTCTAAATTTTAGTGTTTGGCACATCACGGACGTATGTGGGCACATCAAAACGATATATTACAAAACTACCTGTGTTTGTGGGGGAGAGGGCACCTATGTTTTTGGTCCTGTGTGCGGCCTTTATCTAGGGAAACCTACCAAACCCAGACATTTTTTAAAACTAGACACCCCAAGGAGTCCAGGGAGGTGTGGCTTGCGTGGATCCCCCAACACTTTCTTACCCAGACTCCGCTGTAAACCTCAAAATGTGCTTAAAAAAGCATATTTTCCTTACTTTTCTTCGTAGGATCACCACTCCAGCACAAAATTCCTACTCCCCAGTGTTCCCCTCAGTCTTCCAAGTAAAATGACACCTCACTTATGTGGGTCCCCAAAGCAGAGTCAGTCTAAAGATGTATAAAAGAATATGTCCTTATAAACTTGCTGTGCTATCCCCTCTATCTCTACAAGTTTTGGGCCTTATTCAGTTGCAGGCACCTGGCCCACCCACACAAGTGAGGTATCATTTTTATCGGGAAACTTGGGGGAACGCTGGGTGGAAGGAAATTTGTGGCTCCACTCAGATTCCAGAACTTTCTGTCACCGAAATGTGTGGAAAATGTGTTTTTTTAGACAGAATTTGAGGTTTGCAAAGGATTCTGGGTAACAGAACCTGGTCAGAACCCCGCAAGTCACCCCATCTTGGATTCCCCTAGGTCTCTAGTTTTCAAAAATGCACAGGTTTGGTAGGTTTCCCTAGGTGCCGGCTGAGCTAGAGGCCAAAATCTACAGGTAGGCACTGTTTTCAATGAAAAAATGTGATGTGTCCACGTTGCGTTTTGGGGTGACTCCTGTCGCGGGCGCTAGGCCTACCCACACAAGTGAGGTATCATTTTTATCGGGAGACGTGGAGGAACGCTGGGTGGAAGGAAATTTGTGGCTCCACTCAGATTCCAGAACTTTCTGTCACCGAAATGTGTGGAAAATGCGTTTTTTTAGACAGAATTTTAGATTTGCATAGGATTCTGGGTAACAGAACCTGGTCAGAGCCCCGCATGTCACCCCATCTTGGATTCCCCTAGGTCTCTAGTTTTAAAAAATGCACTGGTTTGGTAGGTTTCCCTAGGTGCCGGCTGAGCTAGAGGCCAAAATCTACAGGTAGGCACTGTTTTCAATGAAAAAATGTGATGTGTCCACATTGCGTTTTGGGGTGACTCCTGTCGCGGGCGCTAGGCCTACCCACACAGGTGAGGTATCATTTTTATCGGGAGACGTGGAGGAATGCTGGGTGGAAGGAAATTTGTGGCTCCACTCAGATTCCAGAACTTTCTGTCACCGAAATGTGTGGAAAATGCGCTTTTTTAGACAGAATTTGAGGTTTGCAATGGATTCTGGGTAACAGAACCTGGTCCGAGCCACACAAGTCACCCCATCTTGGATTCCCCTAGGTCTCTAGTTTTCAGAAATGCACAGGTTTGGTAGGTTTCCCTAGGTGGCGGCTGAGCTACAGGCCAAAATCTACAGGTAGGCACTTTGCAAAAATCACCTCTGTTTTCCTTCAAAAATTTGGCTGTGTCCACGTTGCGCTTTGGGGCATTTCCTGTCACGGGCGCTAGGCCTACCCACACAAGTGAGGTATCATTTTTATCGGGAGACGTGGGGGAACGCTGGGTGGAAGGAAATTCGTGGCTCCTCTCAGATTCCAGAACTTTCTGCAACAGAAATGTGAGGAACATGTGTTTTTTTAGCCAAATTTTGAGGTTTGCAATGGATTCTGGGTAACAGAACCTGGTCCGAGCCACACAAGTCACCCCATCTTGGATTCCCCTAGGTCTCTAGTTTTCAGAAATGCACAGGTTTGGTAGGTTTCCCTAGGTGGCGGCTGAGCTACAGGCCAAAATCTACAGGTACGCACTTTGCAAAAAACACCTCTGTTTGCTTCAAAAATGTGGCTGTGTCTACGTTGCGCTTTGGGGCGTTTCCTGTCGCAGGCGCTAGGCCTACCCACACAAGTGAGGTATCATTTTTATCGGGAGACGTGGCGGAACGCTGGGTGGAAGGAAATTCGTGGCTCCTCTCAGATTCCAGAACTTTCTGCCACAGAAATGTGAGGAACATGTGTTTTTTTAGCCAAATTTTGAGTTTTGCAAAGGATTATGGGTAACAGAACCTGGTCCGAGCCACACAAGTCACCCCATCTTGGATTCCCCTAGGTCTCTAGTTTTCAGAAATTCACAGGTTTGGTAGATTTCACGAGGTGGCGGCTGAGCTACAAGCCAAAATCTACAGGTAGGCACTTTGCAAAAAACACCTCTGTTTTCCTTCACAAATTTGGATGTGTCTACGTTGCGCTTTGGGGCGTTTCCTGTCGCAGGCGCTAGGCCTACCCACACAAGTGAGGTATCATTTTTATTGGGAGACGTGGGGGAACGCTGGGTGGAAGGAAATTTGTGGCTCCTCTCAGATTCCAGAACTTTCTGCCACAGAAATGTTAGGAACATGTGTTTTTTTAGCCAAATTTTGAGGTTTGCAAAGGATTCTGGGTAACAGAACCTGGTCCGAGCCACACAAGTCACCCCATCTTGGATTCCCCTAGGTCTCTTGTTTTCAGAAATGCACAGGTTTGGTAGGTTTCCCTAGGTGGTGGCTGAGCTACAGGCCAAAATCTACAGGTAGGCACTTTGCAAAAAACACCTCTGTTTTCCTTCAAAAATTTGGCTGTGTCCACGTTGTGCTTTGGGGCATTTCCTGTCACGGGCGCTAGGCCTACCCACACAAGTGAGGTATCATTTTTATCGGGAGACGTGGGGGAACGC
The DNA here is from genome assembly GCF_031143425.1 of Pleurodeles waltl. NCBI lineage: Eukaryota > Metazoa > Chordata > Amphibia > Caudata > Salamandridae > Pleurodeles > Pleurodeles waltl. Next base: position 63,657,500 of record NC_090446.1, on the reverse strand, counting down.
TGGGTGGAAGGAAATTCGTGGCTCCTCTCAGATTCCAGAACTTTCTGCCACAGAAATGTGAGGAACATGTGTTTTTTTAGCCAAATTTTGAGGTTTGCAAAGGATTCTGGGTAACAGAACCTGGTCCGAGCCACACAAGTCACCCCATCTTGGATTCCCCTAGGTCTCTAGTTTTGGAAATGCACAGGTTTGGTAGGTTTCCCTAGGTGGCGGCTGAGCTAAAAGCCAAAATCTACAGGTAGGCACTTTGCAAAAAACACCTCTGTTTTCCTTCACAAATTTGGATGTGTCCACGTTGCGCTTTGGGGCGTTTCCTGTCGCGGGCGCTAGGCCTACCCACACAAGTGAGGTATCATTTTTATCGGGAGACGTGGGGGAACGCTGGGTGGAAGGAAATTTGTGGCTCCTCTCAGATTCCAGAACTTTCTGCCACAGAAATTTTAGAAACATGTATTTTTTTAGCCATATTTTGAGGTTTGCAAAGGATTCTGGGTAACAGAACCTGGTCCGAGCCACACAAGTCACCCCATCTTGGATTCCCCTAGGTCTCTAGTTTTCAGAAATGCACAGGTTTGGTAGGTTTCCCTAGGTGGCGGCTGAGCTACAAGCCAAAATCTACAGGTAGGCACTTTGCAAAAAACACCTCTGTTTTCCTTCACAAATTTGGATGTGTCCACGTTGCGCTTTGGGGCGTTTCCTGTCGCGGGCGCTAGGCCTACCCACACAAGTGAGGTATCACTTTTATCGGGAGACGTGGGGGAACGCTGGGTGGAAGGAAATTTGTGGCTCCTCTCAGATTCCAGAACTTTCTGCCACAGAAATTTTAGGAACATGTATTTTTTTAGCCATATTTTGAGGTTTGCAAAGGATTCTGGGTAACAGAACCTGGTCCGAGCCACACAAGTCACCCCATCTTGGATTCCCCTACGTCTCTAGTTTTCAGAAATGCACAGGTTTGGTAGGTTTCCCTAGGTGGCGGCTGAGCTACAAGCCAAAATCTACAGGTAGGCACTTTGCAAAAAACACCTCTGTTTTCCTTCACAAATTTGGATGTGTCCACGTTGCGCTTTGGGGCGTTTCCTGTCGCGGGCGCTAGGCCTACCCACACAAGTGAGGTATCACTTTTATCGGGAGACGTGGGGGAACGCTGGGTGGAAGGAAATTTGTGGCTCCTCTCAGATTCCAGAACTTTCTGCCACAGAAATGTTAGGAACATGTGTTTTTTTAGCCAAATTTTGAGGTTTGCAAAGGATTCTGGGTAACAGAACCTGGTCCGAGCCACACAAGTCACCCCATCTTGGATTCCCCTAGGTCTCTAGTTTTCAGAAATGCACAGGTTTGGTAGGTTTATCTAGGTGGCGGCTGAGCTACAGGCCAAAATCTACAGGTAGGCACTGTTTTCAATGAAAAAATGTGATGTGTCCACGTTGCGTTTTGGGGTGACTCCTGTCGCGGGCCGCTAGGCCTACCCACACAAGTGAGGTATCATTTTTATCGGGAGACGTGGAGGAACGCTGGGTGGAAGGAAATTTGTGGCTCCACTCAGATTCCAGAACTTTCTGTCACCGAAATGTGTGGAAAATGCGTTTTTTTAGACAGAATTTGAGGTTTGCAAATATTCTGGGTAACAGAACCTGGTCAGAACCCCGCAAGTCACCCCATCTTGGATTCCCCTAGGTCTCTAGTTTTCAAAAATGCACAGGTTTGGTAGGTTTCCCTAGGTGCCGGCTGAGCTAGAGGCCAAAATCTACAGGTAGGCACTGTTTTCAATGAAAAAATGTGATGTGTCCACGTTGCGTTTTGGGGTGACTCCTGTCGCGGGCGCTAGGCCTACCCACACAAGTGAGGTATCATTTTTATCGGGAGACGTGGAGGAACGCTGGGTGGAAGGAAATTTGTGGCTCCACTCAGATTCCAGAACTTTCTGTCACCGAAATGTGTTGAAAAATGCGTTTTTTTAGACAGAATTTTAGATTTGCATAGGATTCTGGGTAACAGAACCTGGTCAGAGCCCCGCAAGTCACCCCATCTTGGATTCCCCTAGGTCTCTAGTTTTAAAAAATGCACTGGTTTGGTAGGTTTCCCTAGGTGCCGGCTGAGCTAGAGGCCAAAATCTACAGGTAGGCACTGTTTTCAATGAAAAAATGTGATGTGTCCACGTTGCGTTTTGGGGTGACTCCTGTCGCGGGCGCTAGGCCTACCCACACAGGTGAGGTATCATTTTTATCGGGAGACGTGGAGGAATGCTGGGTGGAAGGAAATTTGTGGCTCCACTCAGATTCCAGAACTTTCTGTCACCGAAATGTGTGGAAAATGCGCTTTTTTAGACAGAATTTGAGGTTTGCAATGGATTCTGGGTAACAGAACCTGGTCCGAGCCACACAAGTCACCCCATCTTGGATTCCCCTAGGTCTCTAGTTTTCAGAAATGCACAGGTTTGGTAGGTTTCCCTAGGTGGCGGCTGAGCTACAGGCCAAAATCTACAGGTAGGCACTTTGCAAAAATCACCTCTGTTTTCCTTCAAAAATTTGGCTGTGTCCACGTTGCGCTTTGGGGCATTTCCTGTCACGGGCGCTAGGCCTACCCACACAAGTGAGGTATCATTTTTATCGGGAGACGTGGGGGAACGCTGGGTGGAAGGAAATTCGTGGCTCCTCTCAGATTCCAGAACTTTCTGCAACAGAAATGTGAGGAACATGTGTTTTTTTAGCCAAATTTTGAGGTTTGGAATGGATTCTGGGTAACAGAACCTGGTCCGAGCCACACAAGTCACCCCATCTTGGATTCCCCTAGGTCTCTAGTTTTCAGAAATGCACAGGTTTGGTAGGTTTCCCTAGGTGGCGGCTGAGCTACAGGCCAAAATCTACAGGTACGCACTTTGCAAAAAACACCTCTGTTTGCTTCAAAAATGTGGCTGTGTCTACGTTGCGCTTTGGGGCGTTTCCTGTCGCAGGCGCTAGGCCTACCCACACAAGTGAGGTATCATTTTTATCGGGAGACGTGGCGGAACGCTGGGTGGAAGGAAATTCGTGGCTCCTCTCAGATTCCAGAACTTTCTGCCACAGAAATGTGAGGAACATGTGTTTTTTTAGCCAAATTTTGAGTTTTGCAAAGGATTATGGGTAACAGAACCTGGTCCGAGCCACACAAGTCACCCCATCTTGGATTCCCCTAGGTCTCTAGTTTTCAGAAATTCACAGGTTTGGTAGATTTCACGAGGTGGCGGCTGAGCTACAAGCCAAAATCTACAGGTAGGCACTTTGCAAAAAACACCTCTGTTTTCCTTCACAAATTTGGATGTGTCCACGTTGCGCTTTGGGGCGTTTCCTGTCGCAGGCGCTAGGCCTACCCACACAAGTGAGGTATCATTTTTATTGGGAGACGTGGGGGAACGCTGGGTGGAAGGAAATTTGTGGCTCCTCTCAGATTCCAGAACTTTCTGCCACAGAAATGTTAGGAACATGTGTTTTTTTAGCCAAATTTTGAGGTTTGCAAAGGATTCTGGGTAACAGAACCTGGTCCGAGCCACACAAGTCACCCCATCTTGGATTCCCCTAGGTCTCTTGTTTTCAGAAATGCACAGGTTTGGTAGGTTTCCCTAGGTGGTGGCTGAGCCACAGGCCAAAATCTACAGGTAGGCACTTTGCAAAAAACACCTCTGTTTTCCTTCAAAAATTTGGCTGTGTCCACGTTGTGCTTTGGGGCATTTCCTGTCACGGGCGCTAGGCCTACCCACACAAGTGAGGTATCATTTTTATCGGGAGACGTGGGGGAACGCTGGGTGGAAGGAAATTCGTGGCTCCTCTCAGATTCCAGAACTTTCTGCCACAGAAATGTGAGGAACATGTGTTTTTTTAGCCAAATTTTGAGGTTTGCAAAGGATTCTGGGTAACAGAACCTGGTCCGAGCCACACAAGTCACCCCATCTTGGATTCCCCTAGGTCTCTAGTTTTGGAAATGCACAGGTTTGGTAGGTTTCCCTAGGTGGCGGCTGAGCTAAAAGCCAAAATCTACAGGTAGGCACTTTGCAAAAAACACCTCTGTTTTCCTTCACAAATTTGGATGTGTCCACGTTGCGCTTTGGGGCGTTTCCTGTCGCGGGCGCTAGGCCTACCCACACAAGTGAGGTATAATTTTTATCGGGAGACGTGGGGGAACGCTGGGTGGAAGGAAATTTGTGGCTCCTCTCAGATTCCAGAACTTTCTGCCACAGAAATTTTAGGAACATGTATTTTTTTAGCCATATTTTGAGGTTTGCAAAGGATTCTGGGTAAGAGAACCTGGTCCGAGCCACACAAGTCACCCCATCTTGGATTCCCCTAGGTCTCTAGTTTTCAGAAATGCACAGGTTTGGTAGGTTTCCCTAGGTGGCGGCTGAGCTACAAGCCAAAATCTACAGGTAGGCACTTTGCAAAAAACACCTCTGTTTTCCTTCACAAATTTGGATGTGTCCACGTTGCGCTTTGGGGCGTTTCCTGTTGCGGGCGCTAGGCCTACCCACACAAGTGAGGTATCACTTTTATCGGGAGACGTGGGGGAACGCTGGGTGGAAGGAAATTTGTGGCTCCTCTCAGATTCCAGAACTTTCTGCCACAGAAATGTTAGGAACATGTGTTTTTTTAGCCAAATTTTGAGGTTTGCAAAGGATTCTGGGTAACAGAACCTGGTCCGAGCCACACAAGTCACCCCATCTTGGATTCCCCTAGGTCTCTAGTTTTCAGAAATGCACAGGTTTGGTAGGTTTATCTAGGTGGCGGCTGAGCTACAGGCCAAAATCTACAGGTAGGCACTGTTTTCAATGAAAAAATGTGATGTGTCCACGTTGCGTTTTGGGGTGACTCCTGTCGCGGGCGCTAGGCCTACCCACACAAGTGAGGTATCATTTTTATCGGGAGACGTGGAGGAACGCTGGGTGGAAGGAAATTTGTGGCTCCACTCAGATTCCAGAACTTTCTGTCACCGAAATGTGTGGAAAATGCGTTTTTTTAGACAGAATTTGAGGTTTGCAAAGGATTCTGGGTAACAGAACCTGGTCAGAACCCCGCAAGTCACCCCATCTTGGATTCCCCTAGGTCTCTAGTTTTCAAAAATGCACAGGTTTGGTAGGTTTCCCTAGGTGCCGGCTGAGCTAGAGGCCAAAATCTACAGGTAGGCACTGTTTTCAATGAAAAAATGTGATGTGTCCACATTGCGTTTTGGGGTGACTCCTGTCGCGGGCGCTAGGCCTACCCACACAAGTGAGGTATCATTTTTATCGGGAGACATGGAGGAACGCTGGGTGGAAGGAAATTTGTGGCTCCACTCAGATTCCAGAACTTTCTGTCACCGAAATGTGTGGAAAATGCGTTTTTTTAGACAGAATTTTAGATTTGCATAGGATTCTGGGTAACAGAACCTGGTCAGAGCCCCGCAAGTCACCCCATCTTGGATTCCCCTAGGTCTCTAGTTTTAAAAAATGCACTGGTTTGGTAGGTTTCCCTAGGTGCCGGCTGAGCTAGAGGCCAAAATCTACAGGTAGGCACTGTTTTCAATGAAAAAATGTGATGTGTCCACGTTGCGTTTTGGGGTGACTCCTGTCGCGGGCGCTAGGCCTACCCACACAGGTGAGGTATCATTTTTATCGGGAGACGTGGAGGAATGCTGGGTGGAAGGAAATTTGTGGCTCCACTCAGATTCCAGAACTTTCTGTCACCGAAATGTGTGGAAAATGCGCTTTTTTAGACAGAATTTGAGGTTTGCAATGGATTCTGGGTAACAGAACCTGGTCCGAGCCACACAAGTCACCCCATCTTGGATTCCCCTAGGTCTCTAGTTTTCAGAAATGCACAGGTTTGGTAGGTTTCCCTAGGTGGCGGCTGAGCTACAGGCCAAAATCTACAGGTAGGCACTTTGCAAAAATCACCTCTGTTTTCCTTCAAAAATTTGGCTGTGTCCACGTTGCGCTTTGGGGCATTTCCTGTCACGGGCGCTAGGCCTACCCACACAAGTGAGGTATCATTTTTATCGGGAGACGTGGGGGAACGCTGGGTGGAAGGAAATTCGTGGCTCCTCTCAGATTCCAGAACTTTCTGCAACAGAAATGTGAGGAACATGTGTTTTTTTAGCCAAATTTTGAGGTTTGGAATGGATTCTGGGTAACAGAACCTGGTCCGAGCCACACAAGTCACCCCATCTTGGATTCCCCTAGGTCTCTAGTTTTCAGAAATGCACAGGTTTGGTAGGTTTCCCTAGGTGGCGGCTGAGCTACAGGCCAAAATCTACAGGTATGCACTTTGCAAAAAACACCTCTGTTTGCTTCAAAAATGTGGCTGTGTCTACGTTGCGCTTTGGGGCGTTTCCTGTCGCAGGCGCTAGGCCTACCCACACAAGTGAGGTATCATTTTTATCGGGAGACGTGGCGGAACGCTGGGTGGAAGGAAATTCGTGGCTCCTCTCAGATTCCAGAACTTTCTGCCACAGAAATGTGAGGAACATGTGTTTTTTTAGCCAAATTTTGAGTTTTGCAAAGGATTATGGGTAACAGAACCTGGTCCGAGCCACACAAGTCACCCCATCTTGGATTCCCCTAGGTCTCTAGTTTTCAGAAATTCACAGGTTTGGTAGATTTCACGAGGTGGCAGCTGAGCTACAAGCCAAAATCTACAGGTAGGCACTTTGCAAAAAACACCTCTGTTTTCCTTCACAAATTTGGATGTGTCCACGTTGCGCTTTGGGGCGTTTCCTGTCGCAGGCGCTAGGCCTACCCACACAAGTGAGGTATCATTTTTATTGGGAGACGTGGGGGAACGCTGGGTGGAAGGAAATTTGTGGCTCCTCTCAGATTCCAGAACTTTCTGCCACAGAAATGTTAGGAACATGTGTTTTTTTAGCCAAATTTTGAGGTTTGCAAAGGATTCTGGGTAACAGAACCTGGTCCGAGCCACACAAGTCACCCCATCTTGGATTCCCCTAGGTCTCTTGTTTTCAGAAATGCACAGGTTTGGTAGGTTTCCCTAGGTGGTGGCTGAGCTACAGGCCAAAATCTACAGGTAGGCACTTTGCAAAAAACACCTCTGTTTTCCTTCAAAAATTTGGCTGTGTCCACGTTGTGCTTTGGGGCATTTCCTGTCACGGGCGCTAGGCCTACCCACACAAGTGAGGTATCATTTTTATCGGGAGACGTGGGGGAACGCTGGGTGGAAGGAAATTCGTGGCTCCTCTCAGATTCCAGAACTTTCTGCCACAGAAATGTGAGGAACATGTGTTTTTTTAGCAAAATTTTGAGGTTTGCAAAGGATTCTGGGTAACAGAACCTGGTCCGAGCCACACAAGTCACCCCATCTTGGATTCCCCTAGGTCTCTAGTTTTGGAAATGCACAGGTTTGGTAGGTTTCCCTAGGTGGCGGCTGAGCTAAAAGCCAAAATCTACAGGTAGGCACTTTGCAAAAAACACCTCTGTTTTCCTTCACAAATTTGGATGTGTCCACGTTGCGCTTTGGGGCGTTTCCTGTCGCGGGCGCTAGGCCTACCCACACAAGTGAGGTATAATTTTTATCGGGAGACGTGGGGGAACGCTGGGTGGAAGGAAATTTGTGGCTCCTCTCAGATTCCAGAACTTTCTGCCACAGAAATTTTAGGAACATGTATTTTTTTAGCCATATTTTGAGGTTTGCAAAGGATTCTGGGTAAGAGAACCTGGTCCGAGCCACACAAGTCACCCCATCTTGGATTCCCCTAGGTCTCTAGTTTTCAGAAATGCACAGGTTTGGTAGGTTTCCCTAGGTGGCGGCTGAGCTACAAGCCAAAATCTACAGGTAGGCACTTTGCAAAAAACACCTCTGTTTTCCTTCACAAATTTGGATGTGTCCACGTTGCGCTTTGGGGCGTTTCCTGTTGCGGGCGCTAGGCCTACCCACACAAGTGAGGTATCACTTTTATCGGGAGACGTGGGGGAACGCTGGGTGGAAGGAAATTTGTGGCTCCTCTCAGATTCCAGAACTTTCTGCCACAGAAATGTTAGGAACATGTGTTTTTTTAGCCAAATTTTGAGGTTTGCAAAGGATTCTGGGTAACAGAACCTGGTCCGAGCCACACAAGTCACCCCATCTTGGATTCCCCTAGGTCTCTAGTTTTCAGAAATGCACAGGTTTGGTAGGTTTATCTAGGTGGCGGCTGAGCTACAGGCCAAAATCTACAGGTAGGCACTGTTTTCAATGAAAAAATGTGATGTGTCCACGTTGCGTTTTGGGGCGACTCCTGTCGCGGGCGCTAGGCCTACCCACACAAGTGAGGTATCATTTTTATCGGGAGACGTGGAGGAACGCTGGGTGGAAGGAAATTTGTGGCTCCACTCAGATTCCAGAACTTTCTGTCACCGAAATGTGTGGAAAATGCGTTTTTTTAGACAGAATTTTAGATTTGCATAGGATTCTGGGTAACAGAACCTGGTCAGAGCCCCGCAAGTCACCCCATCTTGGATTCCCCTAGGTCTCTAGTTTTAAAAAATGCACTGGTTTGGTAGGTTTCCCTAGGTGCCGGCTGAGCTAGAGGCCAAAATCTACAGGTAGGCACTGTTTTCAATGAAAAAATGTGATGTGTCCACGTTGCGTTTTGGGGTGACTCCTGTCGCGGGCGCTAGGCCTACCCACACAGGTGAGGTATCATTTTTATCGGGAGACGTGGAGGAATGCTGGGTGGAAGGAAATTTGTGGCTCCACTCAGATTCCAGAACTTTCTGTCACCGAAATGTGTGGAAAATGCGCTTTTTTAGACAGAATTTGAGGTTTGCAATGGATTCTGGGTAACAGAACCTGGTCCGAGCCACACAAGTCACCCCATCTTGGATTCCCCTAGGTCTCTAGTTTTCAGAAATGCACAGGTTTGGTAGGTTTCCCTAGGTGGCGGCTGAGCTACAGGCCAAAATCTACAGGTAGGCACTTTGCAAAAATCACCTCTGTTTTCCTTCAAAAATTTGGCTGTGTCCACGTTGCGCTTTGGGGCATTTCCTGTCACGGGCGCTAGGCCTACCCACACAAGTGAGGTATCATTTTTATCGGGAGACGTGGGGGAACGCTGGGTGGAAGGAAATTCGTGGCTCCTCTCAGATTCCAGAACTTTCTGCAACAGAAATGTGAGGAACATGTGTTTTTTTAGCCAAATTTTGAGGTTTGCAATGGATTCTGGGTAACAGAACCTGGTCTGAGCCACACAAGTCACCCCATCTTGGATTCCCCTAGGTCTCTAGTTTTCAGAAATGCACAGGTTTGGTAGGTTTCCCTAGGTGGCGGCTGAGCTACAGGCCAAAATCTACAGGTACGCACTTTGCAAAAAACACCTCTGTTTGCTTCAAAAATGTGGCTGTGTCTACGTTGCGCTTTGGGGCGTTTCCTGTCGCAGGCGCTAGGCCTACCCACACAAGTGAGGTATCATTTTTATCGGGAGACGTGGTGGAACGCTGGGTGGAAGGAAATTCGTGGCTCCTCCTAGATTCCAGAACTTTCTGCCACAGAAATGTGAGGAACATGTGTTTTTTTAGCCAAATTTTGAGTTTTGCAAAGGATTATGGGTAACAGAACCTGGTCCGAGCCACACAAGTCACCCCATCTTGGATTCCCCTAGGTCTCTAGTTTTCAGAAATTCACAGGTTTGGTAGATTTCACGAGGTGGCGGCTGAGCTACAAGCCAAAATCTACAGGTAGGCACTTTGTAAAAAACACCTCTGTTTTCCTTCACAAATTTGGATGTGTCCACGTTGCGCTTTGGGGCGTTTCCTGTCGCAGGCGCTAGGCCTACCCACACAAGTGAGGTATCATTTTTATTGGGAGATGTGGGGGAACGCTGGGTGGAAGGAAATTCGTGGCTCCACTCAGATTCCAGAACTTTCTGCAACAGAAATGTGAGGAACATGTGTTTTTTTAGCCAAATTTTGAGGTTTGCAATGGATTCTGGGTAACAGAACCTGGTCCGAGCCACACAAGTCACCCCATCTTGGATTCCCCTAGGTCTCTAGTTTTCAGAAATGCACAGGTTTGGTAGGTTTCCCTAGGTGGCGGCTGAGCTACAGGCCAAAATCTACAGGTACGCACTTTGCAAAAAACACCTCTGTTTGCTTCAAAAATGTGGCTATGTCTACGTTGCGCTTTGGGGCGTTTCCTGTAGCAGGCGCTAGGCCTACCCACACAAGAGAGGTATCATTTTTATCGGGAGACGTGGCGGAACGCTGGGTGGAAGGAAATTCGTGGCTCCTCTCAGATTCCAGAACTTTCTGCCACAGAAATGTGAGGAACATGTGTTTTTTTAGCCAAATTTTGAGTTTTGCAAAGGATTATGGGTAACAGAACCTGGTCCGAGCCACACAAGTCACCCCATCTTGGATTCCCCTAGGTCTCTAGTTTTCAGAAATTCACAGGTTTGGTAGATTTCACGAGGTGGCGGCTGAGCTACAAGCCAAAATCTACAGGGTGGCACTTTGCAAAAAACACCTCTGTTTTCCTTCACAAATTTGGATGTGTCCACGTTGCGCTTTGGGGCGTTTCCTGTCGCAGGCGCTAGGCCTACCCACACAAGTGAGGTATCATTTTTATTGGGAGACGTGGGGGAACGCTGGGTGGAAGGAAATTTGTGGCTCCTCTCAGATTCCAGAACTTTCTGCCACAGAAATGTTAGGAACATGTGTTTTTTTAGCCAAATTTTGAGGTTTGCAAAGGATTCTGGGTAACAGAACCTGGTCCGAGCCACACAAGTCACCCCATCTTGGATTTCCCTAGGTCTCTAGTTTTGAGAAATGCACAGGTTTGGTAGGTTTCCCTAGGTGGCGGCTGAGCTACAGGCCAAAATCTACAGGAAGGCACTTTGCAAAAAACACCTCTGTTTTCCTTCAAAAATTTGGCTGTGTCCACGTTGCGCTTTGGGGCATTTCCTGTCACGGGCGCTAGGCCTACCCACACAAGTGAGGTATCATTTTTTTCGGGAGACGTGGGGGAACGCTAGGTGGAAGGAAATTCGTGGCTCCTCTCAGATTCCAGAACTTTCTGCCACAGAAATGTGAGGAACATGTGTTTTTTTAGCCAAATTTTGAGGTTTGCAAAGGATTCTGGGTAACACAACCTGGTCCGAGCCACACAAGTCACCCCATCTTGGATTTCCCTAGGTCTCTAGTTTTGAGAAATGCACAGGTTTGGTAGGTTTCCCTAGGTGGCGGCTGAGCTAAAAGCCAAAATCTACAGGTAGGCACTTTGCAAAAAACACCTCTGTTTTCCTTCACAAATTTGAATGTGTCCATGTTGCGCTTTGGGGCGTTTCCTGTCGCGGGCGCTAGGCCTACCCACACAAGTGAGGTATCATTTTTATCGGGAGACGTGGGGGAACGCTGTGTGGAAGGAAATTTGTGGCTCCTCTCAGATTCCAGCACTTTCTGCCACAGAAATTTTAGGAACATGTATTTTTTTAGCCATATTTTGAGGTTTGCAAAGGATTCTGGGTAACAGAACCTGGTCCGAGCCACACAATTCACCCCATCTTGGATTCCCCTAGGTCTCTAGTTTTTAGAAATGCACAGGTTTGGTAGGTTTCCCTAGGTGGCGGCTGAGCTACAAGCCAAAATCTACAGGTATGCACTTTGCAAAAAACACCTCTGTTTTCCTTCACAAATTTGGATGTGTCCACGTTGCGCTTTGGGGCGTTTCCTGTCGCAGGCGCTAGGCCTACCCACACAAGTGAGGTATAATTTTTATCGGGAGACGTGGTGGAACGCTGTGTGGAAGGAAATTTGTGGCTCCTCTCAGATTCCAGAACTTTCTGCCACAGAAATGTTAGGAAAATGCGTTTTTTTAGACAGAATTTTAGATTTGCAAAGGATTCTGGGTAACAGAACCTGGTCAGAGCCCCGCAAGTCACCCCATCTTGGATTCCCCTAGGTCTCTAGTTTTAAAAAAATGCACTGGTTTGGTAGGTTTCCCTAGGTGCCGGCTGAGCTAGAGGCCAAAATCTACAGGTAGGCACTGTTTTCAATGAAAAAATGTGATGTGTCCACGTTGCGTTTTGGGGTGACTCCTGTCGCGGGCGCTAGGCCTACCCACACAGGTGAGGTATAATTTTTATCGGGAGACGTGGAGGAATGCTGGGTGGAAGGAAATTTGTGGCTCCACTCAGATTCCAGAACTTTCTGTCACCGAAATGTGTGGAAAATGCACTTTTTTAGACAGAATTTGAGGTTTGCAATGGATTCTGGGTAACAGAACCTGGTCCGAGCCACACAAGTCACCCCATCTTGGATTCCCCTAGGTCTCTAGTTTTCAGAAATGCACAGGTTTGGTAGGTTTCCCTAGGTGGCGGCTGAGCTACAGGCCAAAATCTACAGGTAGGCACTTTGCAAAAATCACCTCTGTTTTCCTTCAAAAATTTGGCTGTGTCCACGTTGCGCTTTGGGGCATTTCCTGTCACGGGCGCTAGGCCTACCCACACAAGTGAGGTATCATTTTTATCGGGAGACGTGGGGGAACGCTGGGTGGAAGGAAATTCGTGGCTCCTCTCAGATTCCAGAACTTTCTGCAACAGAAATGTGAGGAACATGTGTTTTTTTAGCCAAATTTTGAGGTTTGCAATGGATTCTGGGTAACAGAACCTGGTCCGAGCCACACAAGTCACCCCATCTTGGATTCCCCTAGGTCTCTAGTTTTCAGAAATGCACAGGTTTGGTAGGTTTCCCTAGGTGGCGGCTGAGCTACAGGCCAAAATCTACAGGTACGCACTTTGCAAAAAACACCTCTGTTTGCTTCAAAAATGTGGCTGTGTCTACGTTGCGCTTTGGGGCGTTTCCTGTCGCAGGCGCTAGGCCTACCCACACAAGAGAGGTATCATTTTTATCGGGAGACGTGGCGGAACGCTGGGTGGAAGGAAATTCGTGGCTCCTCTCAGATTCCAGAACTTTCTGCCACAGAAATGTGAGGAACATGTGTTTTTTTAGCCAAATTTTGAGTTTTGCAAAGGATTATGGGTAACAGAACCTGGTCCGAGCCACACAAGTCACCCCATCTTGGATTCCCCTAGGTCTCTAGTTTTCAGAAATTCACAGGTCTGGTAGATTTCACGAGGTGGAGGCTGAGCTACAAGCCAAAATCTACAGGTAGGCACTTTGCAAAAAACACCTCTGTTTTCCTCCACAAATTTGGATGTGTCCACGTTGCGCTTTGGGGCGTTTCCTGTCGCAGGCGCTAGGCCTACCCACACAAGTGAGGTATCATTTTTATTGGGAGACGTGGGGGAATGCTGGGTGGAAGGAAATTTGTGGCTCCTCTCAGATTCCAGAACTTTCTGCCACAGAAATGTTAGGAACATGTGTTTTTTTAGCCAAATTTTGAGGTTTGCAAAGGATTCTGGGTAACAGAACCTGGTCCGAGCCACACAAGTCACCCCATCTTGGATTCCCCTAGGTCTCTAGTTTTCAGAAATGCACAGGTTTGGTAGGTTTCCCTAGGTGGTGGCTGAGCTACAGGCCAAAATCTACAGGTAGGCACTTTGCAAAAAACACCTCTGTTTTCCTTCAAAAATTTGGCTGTGTCCACGTTGCGCTTTGGGGCATTTCCTGTCACGGGCGCTAGGCCTACCCACACAAGTGAGGTATCATTTTTATCGGGAGACGTGGGGGAACGCTGGGTGGAAGGAAATTCGTGGCTCCTCTCAGATTCCAGAACTTTCTGCCACAGAAATGTGAGGAACATGTGTTTTTTTAGCCAAATTTTGAGGTTTGCAAAGGATTCTGGGTAACAGAACCTTGTTCGAGCCACACAAGTCACCCCATCTTGGATTCCCCTAGGTCTCTAGTTTTCAGAAATGCACAGGTTTGGTAGGTTTCCCTAGGTGGCGGCTGAGCTACAGGCCAAAATCTACAGGTACGCACTTTGCAAAAAACACCTCTGTTTGCTTCAAAAATGTGGCTGTGTCTACGTTGCGCTTTGGGGCGTTTCCTGTCGCAGGCGCTAGGCCTACCCACTCAAGAGAGGTATCATTTTTATCGGGAGACGTCGCGGAACGCTGGGTGGAAGGAAATTCGTGGCTCCTCTCAGATTCCAGAACTTTCTGCCACAGAAATGTGAGGAACATGTGTTTTTTTAGCCAAATTTTGAGTTTTGCAAAGGATTATGGGTAACAGAACCTGGTCCGAGCCACACAAGTCACCCCATCTTGGATTCCCCCAGGTCTCTAGTTTTCAGAAATTCACAGGTTTGGTAGATTTCACGAGGTGGCGGCTGAGCTACAAGCCAAAATCTACAGGGTGGCACTTTGCAAAAAACACCTCTGTTTTCCTTCACAAATTTGGATGTGTCCACGTTGCGCTTTGGGGCGTTTCCTGTCGCAGGCGCTAGGCCTACCCACACAAGTGAGGTATCATTTTTATTGGGAGACGTGGGGGAACACTGGGTGGAAGGAAATTTGTGGCTCCTCTCAGATTCCAGAACTTTCTGCCACAGAAATGTTAGGAACATGTGTTTTTTTAGCCAAATTTTGAGGTTTGCAAAGGATTCTGGGTAACAGAACCTGGTCCGAGCCACACAAGTCACCCCATCTTGGATTTCCCTAGGTCTCTAGTTTTGAGAAATGCACAGGTTTGGTAGGTTTCCCTAGGTGGCGGCTGAGCTACAGGCCAAAATCTACAGGTAGGCACTTTGCAAAAAACACCTCTGTTTTCCTTCAAAAATGTGGCTGTGTCCACGTTGCGCTTTGGGGCATTTCCTGTCACGGGCGCTAGGCCTACCCACACAAGTGAGGTATCATTTTTTTCGGGAGACGTGGGGGAACGCTAGGTGGAAGGAAATTCGTGGCTCCTCTCAGATTCCAGAACTTTCTGCCACAGAAATGTGAGGAACATGTGTTTTTTTAGCCAAATTTTGAGGTTTGCAAAGGATTCTGGGTAACACAACCTGGTCCGAGCCACACAAGTCACCCCATCTTGGATTTCCCTAGGTCTCTAGTTTTGAGAAATGCACAGGTTTGGTAGGTTTCCCTAGGTGGCGGCTGAGCTAAAAGCCAAAATCTACAGGTAGGCACTTTGCAAAAAACACCTCTGTTTTCCTTCACAAATTTGGATGTGTCCATGTTGCGCTTTGGGGCGTTTCCTGTAGCGGGCGCTAGGCCTACCCACACAAGTGAGGTATCATTTTTATCGGGAGACGTGGGGGAACGCTGTGTGGAAGGAAATTTGTGGCTCCTCTCAGATTCCAGCACTTTCTGCCACAGAAATTTTAGGAACATGTATTTTTTTAGCCATATTTTGAGGTTTGCAAAGGATTCTGGGTAACAGAACCTGGTCCGAGCCACACAATTCACCCCATCTTGGATTCCCCTAGGTCTCTAGTTTTTAGAAATGCACAGGTTTGGTAGGTTTCCCTAGGTGGCGGCTGAGCTACAAGCCAAAATCTACAGGTATGCACTTTGCAAAAAACACCTCTGTTTTCCTTCACAAATTTGGATGTGTCCACGTTGCGCTTTGGGGCGTTTCCTGTCGCAGGCGCTAGGCCTACCCACACAAGTGAGGTATAATTTTTATCGGGAGACGTGGTGGAACGCTGTGTGGAAGGAAATTTGTGGCTCCTCTCAGATTCCAGAACTTTCTGCCACAGAAATGTTAGGAAAATGCGTTTTTTTAGACAGAATTTTAGATTTGCAAAGGATTCTGGGTAACAGAACCTGGTCAGAGCCCCGCAAGTCACCCCATCTTGGATTCCCCTAGGTCTCTAGTTTTAAAAAATGCACTGGTTTGGTAGGTTTCCCTAGGTGCCGGCTGAGCTAGAGGCCAAAATCTACAGGTAGGCACTGTTTTCAATGAAAAAATGTGATGTGTCCACGTTGCGTTTTGGGGTGACTCCTGTCGCGGGCGCTGGGCCTACCCACACAGGTGAGGTATAATTTTTATCGGGAGACGTGGAGGAATGCTGGGTGGAAGGAAATTTGTGGCTCCACTCAGATTCCAGAACTTTCTGTCACCGAAATGTGTGGAAAATGCACTTTTTTAGACAGAATTTGAGGTTTGCAATGGATTCTGGGTAACAGAACCTGGTCCGAGCCACACAAGTCACCCCATCTTGGATTCCCCTAGGTCTCTAGTTTTCAGAAATGCACAGGTTTGGTAGGTTTCCCTAGGTGGCGGCTGAGCTACAGGCCAAAATCTACAGGTAGGCACTTTGCAAAAATCACCTCTGTTTTCCTTCAAAAATTTGGCTGTGTCCACGTTGCGCTTTGGGGCATTTCCTGTCACGGGCGCTAGGCCTACCCACACAAGTGAGGTATCATTTTTATCGGGAGACGTGGGGGAACGCTGGGTGGAAGGAAATTCGTGGCTCCTCTCAGATTCCAGAACTTTCTGCAACAGAAATGTGAGGAACATGTGTTTTTTTAGCCAAATTTTGAGGTTTGCAATGGATTCTGGGTAACAGAACCTGGTCCGAGCCACACAAGTCACCCCATCTTGGATTCCCCTAGGTCTCTAGTTTTCAGAAATGCACAGGTTTGGTAGGTTTCCCTAGGTGGCGGCTGAGCTACAGGCCAAAATCTACAGGTACGCACTTTGCAAAAAACACCTCTGTTTGCTTCAAAAATGTGGCTGTGTCTACGTTGCGCTTTGGGGCGTTTCCTGTCGCAGGCGCTAGGCCTACCCACACAAGAGAGGTATCATTTTTATCGGGAGACGTGGCGGAACGCTGGGTGGAAGGAAATTCGTGGCTCCTCTCAGATTCCAGAACTTTCTGCCACAGAAATGTGAGGAACATGTGTTTTTTTAGCCAAATTTTGAGTTTTGCAAAGGATTATGGGTAACAGAACCTGGTCCGAGCCACACAAGTCACCCCATCTTGGATTCCCCTAGGTCTCTAGTTTTCAGAAATTCACAGGTTTGGTAGATTTCACGAGGTGGAGGCTGAGCTACAAGCCAAAATCTACAGGTAGGCACTTTGCAAAAAACACCTCTGTTTTCCTCCACAAATTTGGATGTGTCCACGTTGCGCTGTGGGGCGCTTCCTGTCGCAGGCGCTAGGCCTACCCACACAAGTGAGGTATCATTTTTATTGGGAGACGTGGGGGAACGCTGGGTGGAAGGAAATTTGTGGCTCCTCTCAGATTCCAGAACTTTCTGCCACAGAAATGTTAGGAACATGTGTTTTTTTAGCCAAATTTTGAGGTTTGCAAAGGATTCTGGGTAACAGAACCTGGTCCGAGCCACACAAGTCACCCCATCTTGGATTCCCCTAGGTCTCTAGTTTTCAGAAATGCACAGGTTTGGTAGGTTTCCCTAGGTGTTGGCTGAGCTACAGGCCAAAATCTACAGGTAGGCACTTTGCAAAAAACACCTCTGTTTTCCTTCAAAAATTTGGCTGTGTCCACGTTGCGCTTTGGGGCATTTCCTGTCACGGGCGCTAGGCCTACCCACACAAGTGAGGTATCATTTTTATCGGGAGACGTGGGGGAACGCTGGGTGGAAGGAAATTCGTGGCTCCTCTCAGATTCCAGAACTTTCTGCCACAGAAATGTGAGGAACATGTGTTTTTTTAGCCAAATTTTGAGGTTTGCAAAGGATTCTGGGTAACAGAACCTTGTCCGAGCCACACAAGTCACCCCATCTTGGATTCCCCTAGGTCTCTAGTTTTGAGAAATGCACAGGTTTGGTAGGTTTCCCTAGGTGGCGGCTGAGCTAAAATCCAAAATCTACAGGTAGGCACTTTGCAAAAAAACCTCTGTTTTCCTTCACAAATTTGGATGTGTCCACGTTGCGCTTTGGGGCGTTTCCTGTCGCGGGCGCTAGGCCTACCCACACAAGTGAGGTATCACTTTTATCGGGAGAGGTGGGGGAACGCTGGGTGGAAGGAAATTTGTGGCTCCTCTCAGATTCCAGAACTTTCTGCCACAGAAATGTTAGGAACATGTGTTTTTTTAGCCAAATTTTGAGGTTTGCAAAGGATTCTGGGTAACAGAACCTGGTCCGAGCCACACAAGTCACCCCATCTTGGATTCCCCTAGGTCTCTAGTTTTCAGAAATGCACAGGTTTGGTAGGTTTATCTAGGTGGCGGCTGAGCTACAGGCCAAAATCTACAGGTAGGCACTTTGCAAAAAACACCTCTGTTTTCCTTCAAAAATTTGGCTGTGTCCACGTTGCGCTTTGGGGCATTTCCTGTCACGGGCGCTAGGCCTACCCACACAAGTGAGGTATCATTTTTATCGGGAGACGTGGGGGAACGCTGGGTGGAAGGAAATTCGTGGCTCCTCTCAGATTCCAGAACTTTCTGCCACAGAAATGTGAGGAACATGTGTTTTTTTAGCCAAATTTTGAGGTTTGCAAAGGATTCTGGGTAACAGAACCTGGTCCGACCACACAAGTCACCGCATCTTGGATTCCCCTAGGTCTCTAGTTTTCAGAAATGCACAGGTTTGGTAGGTTTCCCTAGGTGGCGGCTGAGCTACAAGCCAAAATCTACAGGTAGGCACTTTGCAAAAAACACCTCTGTTTTCCTTCACAAATTTGGATGTGTCCACGTTGCGCTTTGGGGCGTTTCCTGTCGCGGGCGCTAGGCCTACCCACACAAGTGAGGTATAATTTTTATCGGGAGACGTGGGGGAACGCTGGGTGGAAGGAAATTTGTGGCTCCTCTCAGATTCCAGAACTTTCTGCCACAGAAATGTTAGGAACATGTGTTTTTTTAGCCAAATTTTGAGTTTTGCAAAGGATTATGGGTAACAGAACCTGGTCCGAGCCACACAAGTCACCCCATCTTGGATTCCCCTAGATCTCTAGTTTTCAGAAATTCACAGGTTTGGTAGATTTCACGAGGTGACGGCTGAGCTACAAGCCAAAATCTACAGGTAGGCACTTTGCAAAAAACACCTCTGTTTTCCTTCACAAATTTGGATGTGTCCACGTTGCGCTTTGGGGCGTTTCCTGTCGCAGGCGCTAGGCCTACCCACACAAGTGAGGTATCATTTTTATCGGGAGACGTGGGGGAACGCTGGGTGGAAGGAAATTTGTGGCTCTTCTCAGATTCCAGAACTTTCTGCCACAGAAATGTTAGGAACATGTGTTTTTTTAGCCAAATTTTGAGGTTTGCAAAGGATTCTGGGTAACAGAACCTGGTCCGAGCCACACAAGTCACCCCATCTTGGATTCCCCTAGGTCTCTAGTTTTCAGAAATGCACAGGTTTGGTAGGTTTCCCTAGGTGGTGGCTGAGCTACAGGCCAAAATCTACAGGTAGGCACTTTGCAAAAAACACCTCTGTTTTCCTTCACAAATTTGGATGTGTCCACGTTGCGCTTTGGGGCGTTTCCTGTCGCAGGCGCTAGGCCTACCCACACAAGTGAGGTATCATTTTTATTGGGAGACGTGGGGGAACGCTGGGTGGAAGGAAATTTGTGGCTCCTCTCAGATTCCAGAACTTTCTGCCACAGAAATGTTAGGAAAATGCGTTTTTTTAGACAGAATTTTAGATTTGCAAAGGATTCTGGGTAACAGAACCTGGTCAGAGCCCCGCAAGTCACCCCATCTTGGATTCCCCTAGGTCTCTAGTTTTAAAAAATGCACTGGTTTGGTAGGTTTCCCTAGGTGCCGGCTGAGCTAGAGGCCAAAATCTACAGGTAGGCACTGTTTTCAATGAAAAAATGTGATGTGTCCACGTTGGGTTTTGGGGTGACTCCTGTCGCGGGCGCTAGGCCTACCCACACAGGTGAGGTATCATTTTTATCGGGAGACGTGGAGGAATGCTGGGTGTAAGGAAATTTGTGGCTCCACTCAGATTCCAGAACTTTCTGTCACCGAAATGTGTGGAAAATGCGCTTTTTTAGACAGAATTTGAGGTTTGCAATGGATTTTGGGTAACAGAACCTGGTCCGAGCCACACAAGTCACCCCATCTTGGATTCCCCTAGGTCTCTAGTTTTCAGAAATGCACAGGTTTGGTAGGTTTCCCTAGGTGGCGGCTGAGCTACAGGCCAAAATCTACAGGTAGGCACTTTGCAAAAATCACCCCTGTTTTCCTTCAAAAATTTGGCTGTGTCCACGTTGCGCTTTGGGGCATTTCCTGTCACGGGCGCTAGGCCTACCCACAGAAGTGAGGTATCATTTTTATCGGGAGACGTGGGGGAACGCTGGGTGGAAGGAAATTCGTGGCTCCTCTCAGATTCCAGAACTTTCTGCAACAGAAATGTGAGGAACATGTGTTTTTTTAGCCAAATTTTGAGGTTTGCAATGGATTCTGGGTAACAGAACCTGGTCCGAGCCACACAAGTCACCCCATCTTGGATTCCCCTAGGTCTCTAGTTTTCAGAAATGCACAGGTTTGGTAGGTTTCCCTAGGTGGCGGCTGAGCTACAGGCCAAAATCTACAGGTACGCACTTTGCAAAAAACACCTCTGTTTGCTTCAAAAATGTGGCTGTGTCTACGTTGCGCTTTGGGGCGTTTCCTGTCGCAGGCGCTAGGCCTACCCACACAAGAGAGGTATCATTTTTATCGGGAGACGTCGCGGAACGCTGGGTGGAAGGAAATTCGTGGCTCCTCTCAGATTCCAGAACTTTCTGCCACAGAAATGTGAGGAACATGTGTTTTTTTAGCCAAATTTTGAGTTTTGCAAAGGATTATGGGTAACAGAACCTGGTCCGAGCCACACAAGTCACCCCATCTTGGATTCCCCTAGGTCTCTAGTTTTCAGAAATTCACAGGTTTGGTAGATTTCACGAGGTGGCGGCTGAGCTACAAGCCAAAATCTACAGGGTGGCACTTTGCAAAAAACACCTCTGTTTTCCTTCACAAATTTGGATGTGTCCACGTTGCGCTTTGGGGCGTTTCCTGTCGCAGGCGCTAGGCCTACCCACACAAGTGAGGTATCATTTTTATTGGGAGACGTGGGGGAACGCTGGGTGGAAGGAAATTTGTGGCTCCTCTCAGATTCCAGAACTTTCTGCCACAGAAATGTTAGGAACATGTGTTTTTTTAGCCAAATTTTGAGGTTTGCAAAGGATTCTGGGTAACAGAACCTGGTCCGAGCCACACAAGTCACCCCATCTTGGATTTCCCTAGGTCTCTAGTTTTGAGAAATGCACAGGTTTGGTAGGTTTCCCTAGGTGGCGGCTGAGCTACAGGCCAAAATCTACAGGTAGGCACTTTGCAAAAAACACCTCTGTTTTCCTTCAAAAATTTGGCTGTGTCCACGTTGCGCTTTGGGGCATTTCCTGTCACGGGCGCTAGGCCTACCCACACAAGTGAGGTATCATTTTTTTCGGGAGACGTGGGGGAACGCTAGGTGGAAGGAAATTCGTGGCTCCTCTCAGATTCCAGAACTTTCTGCCACAGAAATGTGAGGAACATGTGTTTTTTTAGCCAAATTTTGAGGTTTGCAAAGGATTCTGGGTAACACAACCTGGTCCGAGCCACACAAGTCACCCCATCTTGGATTTCCCTAGGTCTCTAGTTTTGAGAAATGCACAGGTTTGGTAGGTTTCCCTAGGTGGCGGCTGAGCTAAAAGCCAAAATCTACAGGTAGGCACTTTGCAAAAAACACCTCTGTTTTCCTTCACAAATTTGGATGTGTCCATGTTGCGCTTTGGGGCGTTTCCTGTCGCGGGCGCTAGGCCTACCCACACAAGTGAGGTATCATTTTTATCGGGAGACGTGGGGGAACGCTGTGTGGAAGGAAATTTGTGGCTCCTCTCAGATTCCAGCACTTTCTGCCACAGAAATTTTAGGAACATGTATTTTTTTAGCCATATTTTGAGGTTTGCAAAGGATTCTGGGTAACAGAACCTGGTCCGAGCCACACAATTCACCCCATCTTGGATTCCCCTAGGTCTCTAGTTTTTAGAAATGCACAGGTTTGGTAGGTTTCCCTAGGTGGCGGCTGAGCTACAAGCCAAAATCTACAGGTATGCACTTTGCAAAAAACACCTCTGTTTTCCTTCACAAATTTGGATGTGTCCACGTTGCGCTTTGGGGCGTTTACTGTCGCAGGCGCTAGGCCTACCCACACAAGTGAGGTATAATTTTTATCGGGAGACGTGGTGGAACGCTGTGTGGAAGGAAATTTGTGGCTCCTCTCAGATTCCAGAACTTTCTGCCACAGAAATGTTAGGAAAATGCGTTTTTTTAGACAGAATTTTAGATTTGCAAAGGATTCTGGGTAACAGAACCTGGTCAGAGCCCCGCAAGTCACCCCATCTTGGATTCCCCTAGGTCTCTAGTTTTAAAAAATGCACTGGTTTGGTAGGTTTCCCTAGGTGCCGGCTGAGCTAGAGGCCAAAATCTACAGGTAGGCACTGTTTTCAATGAAAAAATGTGATGTGTCCACGTTGCGTTTTGGGGTGACTCCTGTCGCGGGCGCTAGGCCTACCCACACAGGTGAGGTATAATTTTTATCGGGAGACGTGGAGGAATGCTGGGTGGAAGGAAATTTGTGGCTCCACTCAGATTCCAGAACTTTCTGTCACCGAAATGTGTGGAAAATGCACTTTTTTAGACAGAATTTGAGGTTTGCAATGGATTCTGGGTAACAGAACCTGGTCCGAGCCACACAAGTCACCCCATCTTGGATTCCCCTAGGTCTCTAGTTTTCAGAAATGCACAGGTTTGGTAGGTTTCCCTAGGTGTCGGCTGAGCTACAGGCCAAAATCTACAGGTAGGCACTTTGCAAAAATCACCTCTGTTTTCCTTCAAAAATTTGGCTGTGTCCACGTTGCGCTTTGGGGCATTTCCTGTCACGGGCGCTAGGCCTACCCACACAAGTGAGGTATCATTTTTATCGGGAGACGTGGGGGAACGCTGGGTGGAAGGAAATTCGTGGCTCCTCTCAGATTCCAGAACTTTCTGCAACAGAAATGTGAGGAACATGTGTTTTTTTAGCCAAATTTTGAGGTTTGCAATGGATTCTGGGTAACAGAACCTGGTCCGAGCCACACAAGTCACCCCATCTTGGATTCCCCTAGGTCTCTAGTTTTCAGAAATGCACAGGTTTGGTAGGTTTCCCTAGGTGGCGGCTGAGCTACAGGCCAAAATCTACAGGTACGCACTTTGCAAAAAACACCTCTGTTTGCTTCAAAAATGTGGCTGTGTCTACGTTGCGCTTTGGGGCGTTTCCTGTCGCAGGCGCTAGGCCTACCCACACAAGAGAGGTATCATTTTTATCGGGAGACGTGGCGGAACGCTGGGTGGAAGGAAATTCGTGGCTCCTCTCAGATTCCAGAACTTTCTGCCACAGAAATGTGAGGAACATGTGTTTTTTTAGCCAAATTTTGAGTTTTGCAAAGGATTATGGGTAACAGAACCTGGTCCGAGCCACACAAGTCACCCCATCTTGGATTCCCCTAGGTCTCTAGTTTTCAGAAATTCACAGGTTTGGTAGATTTCACGAGGTGGAGGCTGAGCTACAAGCCAAAATCTACAGGTAGGCACTTTGCAAAAAACACCTCTGTTTTCCTCCACAAATTTGGATGTGTCCACGTTGCGCTTTGGGGCGTTTCCTGTCGCAGGCGCTAGGCCTACCCACACAAGTGAGGTATCATTTTTATTGGGAAACGTGGGGGAACGCTGGGTGGAAGGAAATTTGTGGCTCCTCTCAGATTCCAGAACTTTCTGCCACAGAAATGTTAGGAACATGTGTTTTTTTAGCCAAATTTTGAGGTTTGCAAAGGATTCTGGGTAACAGAACCTGGTCCGAGCCACACAAGTCACCCCATCTTGGATTCCCCTAGGTCTCTAGTTTTCAGAAATGCACAGGTTTGGTAGGTTTCCCTAGGTGGTGGCTGAGCTACAGGCCAAAATCTACAGGTAGGCACTTTGCAAAAAACACCTCTGTTTTCCTTCAAAAATTTGGCTGTGTCCACGTTGCGCTTTGGGGCATTTCCTGTCACGGGCGCTAGGCCTACCCACACAAGTGAGGTATCATTTTTATCGGGAGACGTGGGGGAACGCTGGGTGGAAGGAAATTCGTGGCTCCTCTCAGATTCCAGAACTTTCTGCCACAGAAATGTGAGGAACATGTGTTTTTTTAGCCAAATTTTGAGGTTTGCAAAGGATTCTGGGTAACAGAACCTTGTCCGAGCCACACAAGTCACCCCATCTTGGATTCCCCTAGGTCTCTAGTTTTGAGAAATGCACAGGTTTGGTAGGTTTCCCTAGGTGGCGGCTGAGCTAAAATCCAAAATCTACAGGTAGGCACTTTGCAAAAAACACCTCTGTTTTCCTTCACAAATTTGGATGTGTCCACGTTGCGCTTTGGGGCGTTTCCTGTCGCGGGCGCTAGGCCTACCCACACAAGTGAGGTATCACTTTTATCGGGAGACGTGGGGGAACGCTGGGTGGAAGGAAATTTGTGGCTCCTCTCAGATTCCAGAACTTTCTGCCACAGAAATGTTAGGAACATGTGTTTTTTTAGCCAAATTTTGAGGTTTGCAAAGGATTCTGGGTAACAGAACCTGGTCCGAGCCACACAAGTCACCCCATCTTGGATTCCCCTAGGTCTCTAGTTTTCAGAAATGCACAGGTTTGGTAGGTTTATCTAGGTGGCGGCTGAGCTACAGGCCAAAATCTACAGGTAGGCACTTTGCAAAAAACACCTCTGTTTTCCTTCAAAAATTTGGCTGTGTCCACGTTGCGCTTTGGGGCATTTCCTGTCACGGGCGCTAGGCCTACCCACACAAGTGAGGTATCATTTTTATCGGGAGACGTGGGGGAACGCTGGGTGGAAGGAAATTCGTGGCTCCTCTCAGATTCCAGAACTTTCTGCCACAGAAATGTGAGGAACATGTGTTTTTTTAGCCAAATTTTGAGGTTTGCAAAGGATTCTGGGTAACAGAACCTGGTCCGACCACACAAGTCACCGCATCTTGGATTCCCCTAGGTCTCTAGTTTTCAGAAATGCACAGGTTTGGTAGGTTTCCCTAGGTGGCGGCTGAGCTACAAGCCAAAATCTACAGGTAGGCACTTTGCAAAAAACACCTCTGTTTTCCTTCACAAATTTGGATGTGTCCACGTTGCGCTTTGGGGCGTTTCCTGTCGCGGGCGCTAGGCCTACCCACACAAGTGAGGTATAATTTTTATCGGGAGACGTGGGGGAACGCTGGGTGGAAGGAAATTTGTGGCTCCTCTCAGATTCCAGAACTTTCTGCCACAGAAATGTTAGGAACATGTGTTTTTTTAGCCAAATTTTGAGTTTTGCAAAGGATTATGGGTAACAGAACCTGGTCCGAGCCACACAAGTCACCCCATCTTGGATTCCCCTAGATCTCTAGTTTTCAGAAATTCACAGGTTTGGTAGATTTCACGAGGTGGCGGCTGAGCTACAAGCCAAAATCTACAGGTAGGCACTTTGCAAAAAACACCTCTGTTTTCCTTCACAAATTTGGATGTGTCCACGTTGCGCTTTGGGGCGTTTCCTGTCGCAGGCGCTAGGCCTACCCACACAAGTGAGGTATCATTTTTATCGGGAGACGTGGGGGAACGCTGGGTGGAAGGAAATTTGTGGCTCTTCTCAGATTCCAGAACTTTCTGCCACAGAAATGTTAGGAACATGTGTTTTTTTAGCCAAATTTTGAGGTTTGCAAAGGATTCTGGGTAACAGAACCTGGTCCGAGCCACACAAGTCACCCCATCTTGGATTCCCCTAGGTCTCTAGTTTTCAGAAATGCACAGGTTTGGTAGGTTTCCCTAGGTGGTGGCTGAGCTACAGGCCAAAATCTACAGGTAGGCACTTTGCAAAAAACACCTCTGTTTTCCTTCACAAATTTGGATGTGTCCACGTTGCGCTTTGGGGCGTTTCCTGTCGCAGGCGCTAGGCCTACCCACACAAGTGAGGTATCATTTTTATTGGGAGACGTGGGGGAACGCTGGGTGGAAGGAAATTTGTGGCTCCTCTCAGATTCCAGAACTTTCTGCCACAGAAATGTTAGGAAAATGCGTTTTTTTAGACAGAATTTTAGATTTGCAAAGGATTCTGGGTAACAGAACCTGGTCAGAGCCCCGCAAGTCACCCCATCTTGGATTCCCCTAGGTCTCTAGTTTTAAAAAATGCACTGGTTTGGTAGGTTTCCCTAGGTGCCGGCTGAGCTAGAGGCCAAAATCTACAGGTAGGCACTGTTTTCAATGAAAAAATGTGATGTGTCCACGTTGGGTTTTGGGGTGACTCCTGTCGCGGGCGCTAGGCCTACCCACACAGGTGAGGTATCATTTTTATCGGGAGACGTGGAGGAATGCTGGGTGTAAGGAAATTTGTGGCTCCACTCAGATTCCAGAACTTTCTGTCACCGAAATGTGTGGAAAATGCGCTTTTTTAGACAGAATTTGAGGTTTGCAATGGATTTTGGGTAACAGAACCTGGTCCGAGCCACACAAGTCACCCCATCTTGGATTCCCCTAGGTCTCTAGTTTTCAGAAATGCACAGGTTTGGTAGGTTTCCCTAGGTGGCGGCTGAGCTACAGGCCAAAATCTACAGGTAGGCACTTTGCAAAAATCACCTCTGTTTTCCTTCAAAAATTTGGCTGTGTCCACGTTGCGCTTTGGGGCATTTCCTGTCACGGGCGCTAGGCCTACCCACAGAAGTGAGGTATCATTTTTATCGGGAGACGTGGGGGAACGCTGGGTGGAAGGAAATTCGTGGCTCCTCTCAGATTCCAGAACTTTCTGCAACAGAAATGTGAGGAACATGTGTTTTTTTAGCCAAATTTTGAGGTTTGCAATGGATTCTGGGTAACAGAACCTGGTCCGAGCCACACAAGTCACCCCATCTTGGATTCCCCTAGGTCTCTAGTTTTCAGAAATGCACAGGTTTGGTAGGTTTCCCTAGGTGGCGGCTGAGCTACAGGCCAAAATCTACAGGTACGCACTTTGCAAAAAACACCTCTGTTTGCTTCAAAAATGTGGCTGTGTCTACGTTGCGCTTTGGGGCGTTTCCTGTCGCAGGCGCTAGGCCTACCCACACAAGTGAGGTATAATTTTTATCGGGAGACGTGGCGCAACGCTGGGTGGAAGGAAATTCGTGGCTCCTCTCAGATTCCAGAACTTTCTGCCACAGAAATGTGAGGAACATGTGTTTTTTTAGCCAAATTTTGAGTTTTGCAAAGGATTATGGGTAACAGAACCTGGTCCGAGCCACACAAGTCACCCCATCTTGGATTCCCCTAGGTCTCTAGTTTTCAGAAATGCACAGGTTTGGTAGGTTTCCCTAGGTGGTGGCTGAGCTACAGGCCAAAATCTACAGGTAGGCACTTTGCAAAAAACACCTCTGTTTTCCTTCAAAAATTTGGCTGTGTCCACGTTGCGCTTTGGGGCATTTCCTGTCACGGGCGCTAGGCCTACCCACACAAGTGAGGTATAATTTTTATCGGGAGACGTGGGGGAACGCTGGGTGGAAGGAAATTCGTGGCTCCTCTCAGATTCCAGAACTTTATGCCACAGAAATGTTAGGAACATGTGTTTTTTTAGCCAAATTTTGAGGTTTGCAAAGGATTCTGGGTAACAGAACCTGGTCCGAGCCACACAAGTCACCCCATCTTGGATTCCCCTAGGTCTCTAGTTTTCAGAAATGCACAGGTTTGGTAGGTTTCCCTAGGTGGCGGCTGAGCTACAAGCCAAAATCTACAGGTAGGCACTTTGCAAAAAACACCTCTGTTTTCCTTCACAAATTTGGATGTGTCCACGTTGCGCTTTGGGGCGTTTCCTGTCGCGGGCGCTAGGCCTACCCACACAAGTGAGGTATCACTTTTATCGGGAGACGTGGGGGAACGCTGGGTGGAAGGAAATTTGTGGCTCCTCTCAGATTCCAGAACTTTCTGCCACAGAAATGTTAGGAACATGTGTTTTTTTAGCCAAATTTTGAGGTTTGCAAAGGATTCTGGGTAACAGAACCTGGTCCGAGCCACACAAGTCACCCCATCTTGGATTCCCCTAGGTCTCTAGTTTTCAGAAATGCACAGGTTTGGTAGGTTTATCTAGGTTGCGGCTGAGCTACAGGCCAAAATCTACAGGTAGGCACTTTGCAAAAAACACCTCTGTTTTCCTTCAAAAATTTGGCTGTGTCTACGTTGCGCTTTGGGGCATTTCCTGTCACGGGCGCTAGGCCTACCCACACAAGTGAGGTATCATTTTTATCGGGAGACGTGGGGGAACGCTGGGTGGAAGGAAATTCGTGGCTCCTCTCAGATTCCAGAACTTTCTGCCACAGAAATGTGAGGAACATGTGTTTTTTTAGCCAAATTTTGAGGTTTGCAAAGGATTCTGGGTAACAGAACCTGGTCCGAGCCACACAAGTCACCCCATCTTGGATTCCCCTAGGTCTCTAGTTTTCAGAAATGCACAGGTTTGGTAGGTCTCCCTAGGTGGCGGCTGAGCTACAAGCCAAAATCTACAGGTAGGCACTTTGCAAAAAACACCTCTGTTTTCCTTCACAAATTTGGATGTGTCCACGTTGCGCTTTGGGGCGTTTCCTGTCGCGGGCGCTAGGCCTACCCACACAAGTGAGGTATAATTTTTATCGGGAGACGTGGGGGAACGCTGGGTGGAAGTAAATTTGTGGCTCCTCTCAGATTCCAGAACTTTCTGCCACAGAAATGTTAGGAACATGTGTTTTTTTAGCCAAATTTGGAGTTTTGCAAAGGATTATGGGTAACAGAACCTGGTCCGAGCCACACAAGTCACCCCATCTTGGATTCCCCTAGGTCTCTAGTTTTCAGAAATTCACAGGTTTGGTAGATTTCACGAGGTGGCGGCTGAGCTACAAGCCAAAATCTACAGGTAGGCACTTTGCAAAAAACACCTCTGTTTTCCTTCACAAATTTGGATGTGTCCACGTTGCGCTTTGGGGCGTTTCCTGTCGCAGGCGCTAGGCCTACCCACACAAGTGAGGTATCATTTTTATCGGGAGACATGGGGGAACGCTGGGTGGAAGGAAATTTGTGGCTCCTCTCAGATTCCAGAACTTTCTGCCACAGAAATGTTAGGAACATGTGTTTTTTTAGCCAAATTTTGAGGTTTGCAAAGGATTCTGGGTAACAGAACCTGGTCCGAGCCACACAAGTCACCCCATCTTGGATTCCCCTAGGTCTCTAGTTTTCAGAAATGCACAGGTTTGGTAGGTTTCCCTAGGTGGTGGCTGAGCTACAGGCCAAAATCTACAGGTAGGCACTTTGCAAAAAACACCTCTGTTTTCCTTCACAAATTTGGATGTGTCCACGTTGCGCTTTGGGGCGTTTCCTGTCGCAGGCGCTAGGCCTACCCACACAAGTGAGGTATCATTTTTATCGGGAGACGTGGGGGAACGCTGGGTGGAAGGAAATTTGTGGCTCCTCTCAGATTCCAGAACTTTCTGCCACAGAAATGTTAGGAAAATGTGTTTTTTTAGACAGAATTTTAGATTTGCAAAGGATTCTGGGTAACAGAACCTGGTCAGAGCCCCGCAAGTCACCCCATCTTGGATTCCCCTAGGTCTCTAGTTTTAAAAAATGCACTGGTTTGGTAGGTTTCCCTAGGTGCCGGCTCAGCTAGAGGCCAAAATCTACAGGTAGGCACTGTTTTCAATGAAAAAATGTGATGTGTCCACGTTGGGTTTTGGGGTGACTCCTGTCGCGGGCGCTAGGCCTACCCACACAGGTGAGGTATCATTTTTATCGGGAGACGTGGAGGAATGCTGGGTGGAAGGAAATTTGTGGCTCCTCTCAGATTCCAGAACTTTCTGCCACAGAAATGTGAGGAACATGTGTTTTTTTAGACAGAATTTGAGGTTTGCAATGGATTTTGGGTAACAGAACCTGGACCGAGCCACACAAGTCACCCCATCTTGGATTCCCCTAGGTCTCTAGTTTTCAGAAATTCACAGGTTTGGTAGATTTCACGAGGTGGCGGCTGAGCTTCAAGCCAAAATCTACAGGTAGGCACTTTGCAAAAAACACCTCTGTTTTCCTTCACAAATTTGGATGTGTCCACGTTGCGCTTTGGGGCGTTTCCTGTCGCAGGCGCTAGGCCTACCCACACAAGTGAGGTATCATTTTTATTGGGAGACATGGGGGAACGCTGGGTGGAAGGAAATTTGTGGCTCCTCTCAGATTCCAGAACTTTCTGCCACAGAAATTTTAGGAACATGTGTTTTTTTAGCCAAATGTTGAGGTTTGCAAAGGATTCTGGGTAACAGAACCTGGTCCGAGCCACACAAGTCACCCCATCTTGGATTCCCCTAGGTCTCTAGTTTTCAGAAATGCACAGGTTTGGTAGGTTTCCCTAGGTGGTGGCTGAGCTACAGGCCAAAATCTACAGGTAGGCACTTTGCAAAAAACACCTCTGTTTTCCTTCAAAAATTTGGCTGTGTCCACGTTGCGCTTTGGGGCATTTCCTGTCACGGGCGCTAGGCCTACCCACACAAGTGAGGTATCATTTTTATCGGGAGACGTGGGGGAACGCTGGGTGGAAGGAAATTCGTGGCTCCTCTCAGATTCCAGAACTTTCTGCAACAGAAATGTGAGGAACATGTGTTTTTTTAGCCAAATTTTGAGGTTTGCAATGGATTCTGGGTAACAGAACCTGGTCCGAGCCACACAAGTCACCCCATCTTGGATTCCCCTAGGTCTCTAGTTTTCAGAAATGCACAGGTTTGGTAGGTTTCCCTAGGTGGCGGCTGAGCTACAGGCCAAAATCTACAGGTACGCACTTTGCAAAAAACACCTCTGTTTGCTTCAAAAATGTGGCTGTGTCTACGTTGCGCTTTGGGGCGTTTCCTGTCGCAGGCGCTAGGCCTACCCACACAAGAGAGGTATCATTTTTATCGGGAGACGTCGCGGAACGCTGGGTGGAAGGAAATTCGTGGCTCCTCTCAGATTCCAGAACTTTCTGCCACAGAAATGTGAGGAACATGTGTTTTTTTAGCCAAATTTTGAGTTTTGCAAAGGATTATGGGTAACAGAACCTGGTCCGAGCCACACAAGTCACCCCATCTTGGATTCCCCTAGGTCTCTAGTTTTCAGAAATTCACAGGTTTGGTAGATTTCACGAGGTGGCGGCTGAGCTACAAGCCAAAATCTACAGGGTGGCACTTTGCAAAAAACACCTCTGTTTTCCTTCACAAATTTGGATGTGTCCACGTTGCGCTTTGGGGCGTTTCCTGTCGCAGGCGCTAGGCCTACCCACACAAGTGAGGTATCATTTTTATTGGGAGACGTGGGGGAACGCTGGGTGGAAGGAAATTTGTGGCTCCTCTCAGATTCCAGAACTTTCTGCCACAGAAATGTTAGGAACATGTGTTTTTTTAGCCAAATTTTGAGGTTTGCAAAGGATTCTGGGTAACAGAACCTGGTCCGAGCCACACAAGTCACCCCATCTTGGATTTCCCTAGGTCTCTAGTTTTGAGAAATGCACAGGTTTGGTAGGTTTCCCTAGGTGGCGGCTGAGCTACAGGCCAAAATCTACAGGTAGGCACTTTGCAAAAAACACCTCTGTTTTCCTTCAAAAATTTGGCTGTGTCCACGTTGCGCTTTGGGGCATTTCCTGTCACGGGCGCTAGGCCTACCCACACAAGTGAGGTATCATTTTTTTCGGGAGACGTGGGGGAACGCTAGGTGGAAGGAAATTCGTGGCTCCTCTCAGATTCCAGAACTTTCTGCCACAGAAATGTGAGGAACATGTGTTTTTTTAGCCAAATTTTGAGGTTTGCAAAGGATTCTGGGTAACACAACCTGGTCCGAGCCACACAAGTCACCCCATCTTGGATTTCCCTAGGTCTCTAGTTTTGAGAAATGCACAGGTTTGGTAGGTTTCCCTAGGTGGCGGCTGAGCTAAAAGCCAAAATCTACAGGTAGGCACTTTGCAAAAAACACCTCTGTTTTCCTTCACAAATTTGGATGTGTCCATGTTGCGCTTTGGGGCGTTTCCTGTCGCGGGCGCTAGGCCTACCCACACAAGTGAGGTATCATTTTTATCGGGAGACGTGGGGGAACGCTGTGTGGAAGGAAATTTGTGGCTCCTCTCAGATTCCAGCACTTTCTGCCACAGAAATTTTAGGAACATGTATTTTTTTAGCCATATTTTGAGGTTTGCAAAGGATTCTGGGTAACAGAACCTGGTCCGAGCCACACAATTCACCCCATCTTGGATTCCCCTAGGTCTCTAGTTTTTAGAAATGCACAGGTTTGGTAGGTTTCCCTAGGTGGCGGCTGAGCTACAAGCCAAAATCTACAGGTATGCACTTTGCAAAAAACACCTCTGTTTTCCTTCACAAATTTGGATGTGTCCACGTTGCGCTTTGGGGCGTTTACTGTCGCAGGCGCTAGGCCTACCCACACAAGTGAGGTATAATTTTTATCGGGAGACGTGGTGGAACGCTGTGTGGAAGGAAATTTGTGGCTCCTCTCAGATTCCAGAACTTTCTGCCACAGAAATGTTAGGAAAATGCGTTTTTTTAGACAGAATTTTAGATTTGCAAAGGATTCTGGGTAACAGAACCTGGTCAGAGCCCCGCAAGTCACCCCATCTTGGATTCCCCTAGGTCTCTAGTTTTAAAAAATGCACTGGTTTGGTAGGTTTCCCTAGGTGCCGGCTGAGCTAGAGGCCAAAATCTACAGGTAGGCACTGTTTTCAATGAAAAAATGTGATGTGTCCACGTTGCGTTTTGGGGTGACTCCTGTCGCGGGCGCTAGGCCTACCCACACAGGTGAGGTATAATTTTTATCGGGAGACGTGGAGGAATGCTGGGTGGAAGGAAATTTGTGGCTCCACTCAGATTCCAGAACTTTCTGTCACCGAAATGTGTGGAAAATGCACTTTTTTAGACAGAATTTGAGGTTTGCAATGGATTCTGGGTAACAGAACCTGGTCCGAGCCACACAAGTCACCCCATCTTGGATTCCCCTAGGTCTCTAGTTTTCAGAAATGCACAGGTTTGGTAGGTTTCCCTAGGTGTCGGCTGAGCTACAGGCCAAAATCTACAGGTAGGCACTTTGCAAAAATCACCTCTGTTTTCCTTCAAAAATTTGGCTGTGTCCACGTTGCGCTTTGGGGCATTTCCTGTCACGGGCGCTAGGCCTACCCACACAAGTGAGGTATCATTTTTATCGGGAGACGTGGGGGAACGCTGGGTGGAAGGAAATTCGTGGCTCCTCTCAGATTCCAGAACTTTCTGCAACAGAAATGTGAGGAACATGTGTTTTTTTAGCCAAATTTTGAGGTTTGCAATGGATTCTGGGTAACAGAACCTGGTCCGAGCCACACAAGTCACCCCATCTTGGATTCCCCTAGGTCTCTAGTTTTCAGAAATGCACAGGTTTGGTAGGTTTCCCTAGGTGGCGGCTGAGCTACAGGCCAAAATCTACAGGTACGCACTTTGCAAAAAACACCTCTGTTTGCTTCAAAAATGTGGCTGTGTCTACGTTGCGCTTTGGGGCGTTTCCTGTCGCAGGCGCTAGGCCTACCCACACAAGAGAGGTATCATTTTTATCGGGAGACGTGGCGGAACGCTGGGTGGAAGGAAATTCGTGGCTCCTCTCAGATTCCAGAACTTTCTGCCACAGAAATGTGAGGAACATGTGTTTTTTTAGCCAAATTTTGAGTTTTGCAAAGGATTATGGGTAACAGAACCTGGTCCGAGCCACACAAGTCACCCCATCTTGGATTCCCCTAGGTCTCTAGTTTTCAGAAATTCACAGGTTTGGTAGATTTCACGAGGTGGAGGCTGAGCTACAAGCCAAAATCTACAGGTAGGCACTTTGCAAAAAACACCTCTGTTTTCCTCCACAAATTTGGATGTGTCCACGTTGCGCTTTGGGGCGTTTCCTGTCGCAGGCGCTAGGCCTACCCACACAAGTGAGGTATCATTTTTATTGGGAAACGTGGGGGAACGCTGGGTGGAAGGAAATTTGTGGCTCCTCTCAGATTCCAGAACTTTCTGCCACAGAAATGTTAGGAACATGTGTTTTTTTAGCCAAATTTTGAGGTTTGCAAAGGATTCTGGGTAACAGAACCTGGTCCGAGCCACACAAGTCACCCCATCTTGGATTCCCCTAGGTCTCTAGTTTTCAGAAATGCACAGGTTTGGTAGGTTTCCCTAGGTGGTGGCTGAGCTACAGGCCAAAATCTACAGGTAGGCACTTTGCAAAAAACACCTCTGTTTTCCTTCAAAAATTTGGCTGTGTCCACGTTGCGCTTTGGGGCATTTCCTGTCACGGGCGCTAGGCCTACCCACACAAGTGAGGTATCATTTTTATCGGGAGACGTGGGGGAACGCTGGGTGGAAGGAAATTCGTGGCTCCTCTCAGATTCCAGAACTTTCTGCCACAGAAATGTGAGGAACATGTGTTTTTTTAGCCAAATTTTGAGGTTTGCAAAGGATTCTGGGTAACAGAACCTTGTCCGAGCCACACAAGTCACCCCATCTTGGATTCCCCTAGGTCTCTAGTTTTGAGAAATGCACAGGTTTGGTAGGTTTCCCTAGGTGGCGGCTGAGCTAAAATCCAAAATCTACAGGTAGGCACTTTGCAAAAAACACCTCTGTTTTCCTTCACAAATTTGGATGTGTCCACGTTGCGCTTTGGGGCGTTTCCTGTCGCGGGCGCTAGGCCTACCCACACAAGTGAGGTATCACTTTTATCGGGAGACGTGGGGGAACGCTGGGTGGAAGGAAATTTGTGGCTCCTCTCAGATTCCAGAACTTTCTGCCACAGAAATGTTAGGAACATGTGTTTTTTTAGCCAAATTTTGAGGTTTGCAAAGGATTCTGGGTAACAGAACCTGGTCCGAGCCACACAAGTCACCCCATCTTGGATTCCCCTAGGTCTCTAGTTTTCAGAAATGCACAGGTTTGGTAGGTTTATCTAGGTGGCGGCTGAGCTACAGGCCAAAATCTACAGGTAGGCACTTTGCAAAAAACACCTCTGTTTTCCTTCAAAAATTTGGCTGTGTCCACGTTGCGCTTTGGGGCATTTCCTGTCACGGGCGCTAGGCCTACCCACACAAGTGAGGTATCATTTTTATCGGGAGACGTGGGGGAACGCTGGGTGGAAGGAAATTCGTGGCTCCTCTCAGATTCCAGAACTTTCTGCCACAGAAATGTGAGGAACATGTGTTTTTTTAGCCAAATTTTGAGGTTTGCAAAGGATTCTGGGTAACAGAACCTGGTCCGACCACACAAGTCACCGCATCTTGGATTCCCCTAGGTCTCTAGTTTTCAGAAATGCACAGGTTTGGTAGGTTTCCCTAGGTGGCGGCTGAGCTACAAGCCAAAATCTACAGGTAGGCACTTTGCAAAAAACACCTCTGTTTTCCTTCACAAATTTGGATGTGTCCACGTTGCGCTTTGGGGCGTTTCCTGTCGCGGGCGCTAGGCCTACCCACACAAGTGAGGTATAATTTTTATCGGGAGACGTGGGGGAACGCTGGGTGGAAGGAAATTTGTGGCTCCTCTCAGATTCCAGAACTTTCTGCCACAGAAATGTTAGGAACATGTGTTTTTTTAGCCAAATTTTGAGTTTTGCAAAGGATTATGGGTAACAGAACCTGGTCCGAGCCACACAAGTCACCCCATCTTGGATTCCCCTAGATCTCTAGTTTTCAGAAATTCACAGGTTTGGTAGATTTCACGAGGTGGCGGCTGAGCTACAAGCCAAAATCTACAGGTAGGCACTTTGCAAAAAACACCTCTGTTTTCCTTCACAAATTTGGATGTGTCCACGTTGCGCTTTGGGGCGTTTCCTGTCGCAGGCGCTAGGCCTACCCACACAAGTGAGGTATCATTTTTATCGGGAGACGTGGGGGAACGCTGGGTGGAAGGAAATTTGTGGCTCTTCTCAGATTCCAGAACTTTCTGCCACAGAAATGTTAGGAACATGTGTTTTTTTAGCCAAATTTTGAGGTTTGCAAAGGATTCTGGGTAACAGAACCTGGTCCGAGCCACACAAGTCACCCCATCTTGGATTCCCCTAGGTCTCTAGTTTTCAGAAATGCACAGGTTTGGTAGGTTTCCCTAGGTGGTGGCTGAGCTACAGGCCAAAATCTACAGGTAGGCACTTTGCAAAAAACACCTCTGTTTTCCTTCACAAATTTGGATGTGTCCACGTTGCGCTTTGGGGCGTTTCCTGTCGCAGGCGCTAGGCCTACCCACACAAGTGAGGTATCATTTTTATTGGGAGACGTGGGGGAACGCTGGGTGGAAGGAAATTTGTGGCTCCTCTCAGATTCCAGAACTTTCTGCCACAGAAATGTTAGGAAAATGCGTTTTTTTAGACAGAATTTTAGATTTGCAAAGGATTCTGGGTAACAGAACCTGGTCAGAGCCCCGCAAGTCACCCCATCTTGGATTCCCCTAGGTCTCTAGTTTTAAAAAATGCACTGGTTTGGTAGGTTTCCCTAGGTGCCGGCTGAGCTAGAGGCCAAAATCTACAGGTAGGCACTGTTTTCAATGAAAAAATGTGATGTGTCCACGTTGGGTTTTGGGGTGACTCCTGTCGCGGGCGCTAGGCCTACCCACACAGGTGAGGTATCATTTTTATCGGGAGACGTGGAGGAATGCTGGGTGTAAGGAAATTTGTGGCTCCACTCAGATTCCAGAACTTTCTGTCACCGAAATGTGTGGAAAATGCGCTTTTTTAGACAGAATTTGAGGTTTGCAATGGATTTTGGGTAACAGAACCTGGTCCGAGCCACACAAGTCACCCCATCTTGGATTCCCCTAGGTCTCTAGTTTTCAGAAATGCACAGGTTTGGTAGGTTTCCCTAGGTGGCGGCTGAGCTACAGGCCAAAATCTACAGGTAGGCACTTTGCAAAAATCACCTCTGTTTTCCTTCAAAAATTTGGCTGTGTCCACGTTGCGCTTTGGGGCATTTCCTGTCACGGGCGCTAGGCCTACCCACAGAAGTGAGGTATCATTTTTATCGGGAGACGTGGGGGAACGCTGGGTGGAAGGAAATTCGTGGCTCCTCTCAGATTCCAGAACTTTCTGCAACAGAAATGTGAGGAACATGTGTTTTTTTAGCCAAATTTTGAGGTTTGCAATGGATTCTGGGTAACAGAACCTGGTCCGAGCCACACAAGTCACCCCATCTTGGATTCCCCTAGGTCTCTAGTTTTCAGAAATGCACAGGTTTGGTAGGTTTCCCTAGGTGGCGGCTGAGCTACAGGCCAAAATCTACAGGTACGCACTTTGCAAAAAACACCTCTGTTTGCTTCAAAAATGTGGCTGTGTCTACGTTGCGCTTTGGGGCGTTTCCTGTCGCAGGCGCTAGGCCTACCCACACAAGTGAGGTATAATTTTTATCGGGAGACGTGGCGCAACGCTGGGTGGAAGGAAATTCGTGGCTCCTCTCAGATTCCAGAACTTTCTGCCACAGAAATGTGAGGAACATGTGTTTTTTTAGCCAAATTTTGAGTTTTGCAAAGGATTATGGGTAACAGAACCTGGTCCGAGCCACACAAGTCACCCCATCTTGGATTCCCCTAGGTCTCTAGTTTTCAGAAATGCACAGGTTTGGTAGGTTTCCCTAGGTGGTGGCTGAGCTACAGGCCAAAATCTACAGGTAGGCACTTTGCAAAAAACACCTCTGTTTTCCTTCAAAAATTTGGCTGTGTCCACGTTGCGCTTTGGGGCATTTCCTGTCACGGGCGCTAGGCCTACCCACACAAGTGAGGTATAATTTTTATCGGGAGACGTGGGGGAACGCTGGGTGGAAGGAAATTCGTGGCTCCTCTCAGATTCCAGAACTTTATGCCACAGAAATGTTAGGAACATGTGTTTTTTTAGCCAAATTTTGAGGTTTGCAAAGGATTCTGGGTAACAGAACCTGGTCCGAGCCACACAAGTCACCCCATCTTGGATTCCCCTAGGTCTCTAGTTTTCAGAAATGCACAGGTTTGGTAGGTTTCCCTAGGTGGCGGCTGAGCTACAAGCCAAAATCTACAGGTAGGCACTTTGCAAAAAACACCTCTGTTTTCCTTCACAAATTTGGATGTGTCCACGTTGCGCTTTGGGGCGTTTCCTGTCGCGGGCGCTAGGCCTACCCACACAAGTGAGGTATCACTTTTATCGGGAGACGTGGGGGAACGCTGGGTGGAAGGAAATTTGTGGCTCCTCTCAGATTCCAGAACTTTCTGCCACAGAAATGTTAGGAACATGTGTTTTTTTAGCCAAATTTTGAGGTTTGCAAAGGATTCTGGGTAACAGAACCTGGTCCGAGCCACACAAGTCACCCCATCTTGGATTCCCCTAGGTCTCTAGTTTTCAGAAATGCACAGGTTTGGTAGGTTTATCTAGGTTGCGGCTGAGCTACAGGCCAAAATCTACAGGTAGGCACTTTGCAAAAAACACCTCTGTTTTCCTTCAAAAATTTGGCTGTGTCTACGTTGCGCTTTGGGGCATTTCCTGTCACGGGCGCTAGGCCTACCCACACAAGTGAGGTATCATTTTTATCGGGAGACGTGGGGGAACGCTGGGTGGAAGGAAATTCGTGGCTCCTCTCAGATTCCAGAACTTTCTGCCACAGAAATGTGAGGAACATGTGTTTTTTTAGCCAAATTTTGAGGTTTGCAAAGGATTCTGGGTAACAGAACCTGGTCCGAGCCACACAAGTCACCCCATCTTGGATTCCCCTAGGTCTCTAGTTTTCAGAAATGCACAGGTTTGGTAGGTCTCCCTAGGTGGCGGCTGAGCTACAAGCCAAAATCTACAGGTAGGCACTTTGCAAAAAACACCTCTGTTTTCCTTCACAAATTTGGATGTGTCCACGTTGCGCTTTGGGGCGTTTCCTGTCGCGGGCGCTAGGCCTACCCACACAAGTGAGGTATAATTTTTATCGGGAGACGTGGGGGAACGCTGGGTGGAAGTAAATTTGTGGCTCCTCTCAGATTCCAGAACTTTCTGCCACAGAAATGTTAGGAACATGTGTTTTTTTAGCCAAATTTGGAGTTTTGCAAAGGATTATGGGTAACAGAACCTGGTCCGAGCCACACAAGTCACCCCATCTTGGATTCCCCTAGGTCTCTAGTTTTCAGAAATTCACAGGTTTGGTAGATTTCACGAGGTGGCGGCTGAGCTACAAGCCAAAATCTACAGGTAGGCACTTTGCAAAAAACACCTCTGTTTTCCTTCACAAATTTGGATGTGTCCACGTTGCGCTTTGGGGCGTTTCCTGTCGCAGGCGCTAGGCCTACCCACACAAGTGAGGTATCATTTTTATCGG
Organism: Pleurodeles waltl; assembly: GCF_031143425.1. Classification (NCBI taxonomy): domain Eukaryota; kingdom Metazoa; phylum Chordata; class Amphibia; order Caudata; family Salamandridae; genus Pleurodeles; species Pleurodeles waltl. The sequence continues at coordinate 63,618,358 of NC_090446.1, read as the reverse complement.
GAGACATGGGGGAACGCTGGGTGGAAGGAAATTTGTGGCTCCTCTCAGATTCCAGAACTTTCTGCCACAGAAATGTTAGGAACATGTGTTTTTTTAGCCAAATTTTGAGGTTTGCAAAGGATTCTGGGTAACAGAACCTGGTCCGAGCCACACAAGTCACCCCATCTTGGATTCCCCTAGGTCTCTAGTTTTCAGAAATGCACAGGTTTGGTAGGTTTCCCTAGGTGGTGGCTGAGCTACAGGCCAAAATCTACAGGTAGGCACTTTGCAAAAAACACCTCTGTTTTCCTTCACAAATTTGGATGTGTCCACGTTGCGCTTTGGGGCGTTTCCTGTCGCAGGCGCTAGGCCTACCCACACAAGTGAGGTATCATTTTTATCGGGAGACGTGGGGGAACGCTGGGTGGAAGGAAATTTGTGGCTCCTCTCAGATTCCAGAACTTTCTGCCACAGAAATGTTAGGAAAATGTGTTTTTTTAGACAGAATTTTAGATTTGCAAAGGATTCTGGGTAACAGAACCTGGTCAGAGCCCCGCAAGTCACCCCATCTTGGATTCCCCTAGGTCTCTAGTTTTAAAAAATGCACTGGTTTGGTAGGTTTCCCTAGGTGCCGGCTCAGCTAGAGGCCAAAATCTACAGGTAGGCACTGTTTTCAATGAAAAAATGTGATGTGTCCACGTTGGGTTTTGGGGTGACTCCTGTCGCGGGCGCTAGGCCTACCCACACAGGTGAGGTATCATTTTTATCGGGAGACGTGGAGGAATGCTGGGTGGAAGGAAATTTGTGGCTCCTCTCAGATTCCAGAACTTTCTGCCACAGAAATGTGAGGAACATGTGTTTTTTTAGACAGAATTTGAGGTTTGCAATGGATTTTGGGTAACAGAACCTGGACCGAGCCACACAAGTCACCCCATCTTGGATTCCCCTAGGTCTCTAGTTTTCAGAAATTCACAGGTTTGGTAGATTTCACGAGGTGGCGGCTGAGCTACAAGCCAAAATCTACAGGTAGGCACTTTGCAAAAAACACCTCTGTTTTCCTTCACAAATTTGGATGTGTCCACGTTGCGCTTTGGGGCGTTTCCTGTCGCAGGCGCTAGGCCTACCCACACAAGTGAGGTATCATTTTTATTGGGAGACATGGGGGAACGCTGGGTGGAAGGAAATTTGTGGCTCCTCTCAGATTCCAGAACTTTCTGCCACAGAAATTTTAGGAACATGTGTTTTTTTAGCCAAATGTTGAGGTTTGCAAAGGATTCTGGGTAACAGAACCTGGTCCGAGCCACACAAGTCACCCCATCTTGGATTCCCCTAGGTCTCTAGTTTTCAGAAATGCACAGGTTTGGTAGGTTTCCCTAGGTGGTGGCTGAGCTACAGGCCAAAATCTACAGGTAGGCACTTTGCAAAAAACACCTCTGTTTTCCTTCAAAAATTTGGCTGTGTCCACGTTGCGCTTTGGGGCATTTCCTGTCACGGGCGCTAGGCCTACCCACACAAGTGAGGTATCATTTTTATCGGGAGACGTGGGGGAACGCTGGGTGGAAGGAAATTTGTGGCTCCTCTCAGATTCCAGAACTTTCTGCCACAGAAATTTTAGGAACATGTGTTTTTTTAGCCATATTTTGAGGTTTGCAAAGGATTCTGGGTAACAGAACCTGGTCTAAGCCACACAAGTCACCCCATCTTGGATTCCCCTAGGTCTCTAGTTTTCAGAAATGCACAGGTTTGGTAGGTTTCCCTAGGTGGCGGCTGAGCTACAAGCCAAAATCTACAGGTAGGCACTTTGCAAAAAACACCGCTGTTTTCCTTCACAAATTTGGATGTGTCCACGTTGCGCTTTGGGGCGTTTCCTGTCGCGGGCGCTAGGCCTACCCACACAAGTGAGGTATCACTTTTATCGGGAGACGTGGGGGAACGCTGGGTGGAAGGAAATTTGTGGCTCCTCTCAGATTCCAGAACTTTCTGCCACAGAAATGTTAGGAACATGTGTTTTTTTAGCCAAATTTTGAGGTTTGCAAAGGATTCTGGGTAACGGAACCTGGTCCGAGCCACACAAGTCACCCCATCTTGGATTCCCCTAGGTCTCTAGTTTTCAGAAATGGACAGGTTTGGTAGGTTTCCCTAGGTGGCGGCTGACCCACAAGCCAAAATCTACAGGTAGGCACTTTGCAAAAAACACCTCTGTTTTCCTTTAAAAATTTGGCTGTGTCTACGTTGCGCTTTGGGGCGGTTCCTGTCACGGGCGCTAGGCCTACCCACACAAGTGAGGTATCATTTTTAGCGCGAGACGTGGGGGAACGCTGGGTGGAAGGAAATTCGTGGCTCCTCTCAGATTCCAGAACTTTCTGCCACAGAAATGTGAGGAACATGTGTTTTTTTAGCCAAATTTTGAGGTTTGCAAAGGATTCTGGGTAACAGAACCTGGTCCGAGCCACACAAGTCACCCCATCTTGGATTCCCCTAGGTCTCTAGTTTTGAGAAATGCACAGGTTTTGTAGGTTTCCCTAGGTGGCGGCTGAGCTAAAAGCCAAAATCTACAGGTAGGCACTTTGCAAAAAACACCTCTGTTTTCCTTCACAAATTTGGATGTGTCCACGTTGCGCTTTGGGGCGTTTCCTGTCGCGGGCGCTAGGCCTACCCACACAAGTGAGGTATCATTTTTATCGTGAGACGTGGGGGAACGCTGGGTGGAAGGAAATTCGTGGCTCCTCTCAGATTCCAGAACTTTCTGCCACAGAAATGTGAGGAACATGTGTTTTTTTAGCCAAATTTTGAGGTTTGCAAAGGATTCTGGGTAACAGAACCTGGTCCGAGCCACACAAGTCACCCCATCTTGGATTCCCCTAAGTCTCTAGTTTTCAGAAATGCACAGGTTTGGTAGGTTTCCCTAGGTGGCGGCTGAGCTACAAGCCAAAATCTACAGGTAGGCACTTTGCAAAAAACACCTCTGTTTTCCTTCACAAATTTGGATGTGTCCACGTTGCGCTTTGGGGCGTTTCCTGTCACGGGCGCTAGGCCTACCCACACAAGTGAGGTATAATTTTTATCGGGAGACGTGGGGGAACGCTGGGTGGAAGGAAATTTGTGGCTCCTCTCAGATTCCAGAACTTTCTGCCACAGAAATTTTAGGAACATGTGTTTTATTAGCCAAATTTTGAGGTTTGCAAAGGATTCTGGGTAACAGAACCTGGTCCGAGCCACACAAGTCACCCCATCTTGGATTCCCCTAGGTCTCTAGTTTTCAGAAATGCACAGGTTTGGTAGGTTTCCCTAGGTGGCGGCTGAGCTACAAGCCAAAATCTACAGGTAGGCACTTTGCAAAAAACACCACTGTTTTCCTTCACAAATTTGGATGTGTCCACGTTGCGCTTTGGGGCGTTTTCTGTCGCGGGCGCTAGGCCTACCCACACAAGTGAGGTATCATTTTTGTCGGGAGACGTGGGGGAACGCTGGGTGGAAGGAAATTCGTGGCTCCTCTCAGATTCCAGAACTTTCTGACACAGAAATATGAGGAACATGTGTTTCTTTAGCCACATTTTGGGGTTTGCAAAGGATTCTGGGTAACAGAACCTGGTCCGAGCCACACAAGTCACCCCATCTTGGATTCCCCTAGGTCTCTAGTTTTCAGAAATGGACAGGTTTGGTAGGTTTCCCTAGGTGGCGGCTGACCCACAAGCCAAAATCTACAGGTAGGCACTTTGCAAAAAACACCTCTGTTTTCCTTTAAAAATTTGGCTGTGTCTACGTTGCGCTTTGGGGCGGTTCCTGTCACGGGCGCTAGGCCTACCCACACAAGTGAGGTATCATTTTTAGCGCGAGACGTGGGGGAACGCTGGGTGGAAGGAAATTCGTGGCTCCTCTCAGATTCCAGAACTTTCTGCCACAGAAATGTGAGGAACATGTGTTTTTTTAGCCAAATTTTGAGGTTTGCAAAGGATTCTGGGTAACAGAACCTGGTCCGAGCCACACAAGTCACCCCATCTTGGATTCCCCTAGGTCTCTAGTTTTGAGAAATGCACAGGTTTTGTAGGTTTCCCTAGGTGGCGGCTGAGCTAAAAGCCAAAATCTACAGGTAGGCACTTTGCAAAAAACACCTCTGTTTTCCTTCACAAATTTGGATGTGTCCACGTTGCGCTTTGGGGCGTTTCCTGTCGCGGGCGCTAGGCCTACCCACACAAGTGAGGTATCATTTTTATCGTGAGACGTGGGGGAACGCTGGGTGGAAGGAAATTCGTGGCTCCTCTCAGATTCCAGAACTTTCTGCCACAGAAATGTGAGGAACATGTGTTTTTTTAGCCAAATTTTGAGGTTTGCAAAGGATTCTGGGTAACAGAACCTGGTCCGAGCCACACAAGTCACCCCATCTTGGATTCCCCTAAGTCTCTAGTTTTCAGAAATGCACAGGTTTGGTAGGTTTCCCTAGGTGGCGGCTGAGCTACAAGCCAAAATCTACAGGTAGGCACTTTGCAAAAAACACCTCTGTTTTCCTTCACAAATTTGGATGTGTCCACGTTGCGCTTTGGGGCGTTTCCTGTCGCGGGCGCTAGGCCTACCCACACAAGTGAGGTATAATTTTTATCGGGAGACGTGGGGGAACGCTGGGTGGAAGGAAATTTGTGGCTCCTCTCAGATTCCAGAACTTTCTGCGACAGAAATGTTAGGAACATGTGTTTTATTAGCCAAATTTTGAGGTTTGCAAAGGATTCTGGGTAACAGAACCTGGTCCGAGCCACACAAGTCACCCCATCTTGGATTCCCCTAGGTCTCTAGTTTTCAAAAATGCACAGGTTTGGTAGGTTTCCCTAGGTGGCGGCTGAGCTACAAGCCAAAATCTACAGGTAGGCACTTTGCAAAAAACACCTCTGTTTTCCTTCACAAATTTGGATGTGTCCACGTTGCACTTTGGGGCGTTTCCTGTCGCGGGCGCTAGGTCTACCCACACAAGTGAGGTATCATTTTTATCGGGAGACGTGGGGGAACGCTGGGTGGAAGGAAATTTGTGGCTCCTCTCAGATTCCAGAACTTTCTGCCACAGAAATATTAGGAACATGTGTTTTTTTAGCCAAATTTTGAGGTTTGCAAAGGATTCTGGGTAACAGAACCTGGTCCGAGCCACACAAGTCACCCCATCTTGGATTCCCCTAGGTCTCTAGTTTTCAGAAATGCACAGGTTTGGTAGGTTTCCTTAGGTGGCGGCTGAGCTACAAGCCAAAATCTACAGGTAGGCATTGTGCAAAAAACACCACTGTTTTCCTTCACAAATTTGGATGTGAACACGTTGCGCTTTGGGGCGTTTTCTGTCGCGGGCGCTAGGCCTACCCACACAAGTGAGGTATAATTTTTGTCGGGAGACGTGGGGGAACGCTGGGTGGAAGGAAATTCGTGGCTCCTCTCAGATTCCAGAACTTTCTGCCACAGAAATATGAGGAACATGTGTTTCTTTAGCCACATTTTGGGGTTTGCAAAGGATTCTGGGTAACAGAACCTGGTCCGAGCCACACAAGTCACCCCATCTTGGATTCCCCTAGGTCTCTAGTTTTCAGAAATGGACAGGTTTGGTAGGTTTCCCTAGGTGGCGGCTGAGCCACAAGCCAAAATCTACAGGTAGGCACTTTGCAAAAAACACCTCTGTTTTCCTTTAAAAATTTGGCTGGGTCTACGTTGCGCTTTGGGGCGGTTCCTGTCGCGGGCGCTAGGCCTACCCACACAAGTGAGGTATCATTTTTAGTGGGAGACGTGGGGGAACGCTGGGTGGAAGGAAATTCGTGGCTCCTCTCAGATTCCAGAACTTTCTGCCACAGAAATGTGAGGAACATGTGTTTTTTTTGCCAAATTTTGAGGTTTGCAAAGGATTCTGGGTAACAGAACCTGGTCCGAGCCACACAAGTCACCCCATCTTGGATTGCCCTAGGTCTCTAGTTTTGAGAAATGCACAGGTTTTGTAGGTTTCCCTAGGTGGCGGCTGAGCTAAAAGCCAAAATCTACAGGTAGGCACTTTGCAAAAAACACCTCTGTTTTCCTTCACAAATTTGGATGTGTCCACGTTGCGCTTTGGGGCGTTTCCTGTCGCGGGCGCTAGGCCTACCCACACAAGTGAGGTATCATTTTTATCGTGAGACGTGGGGGAACGCTGGGTGGAAGGAAATTTGTGGCTCCTCTCAGATTCCAGAACTTTCTGCCACAGAAATGTTAGGAACATGTGTTTTTTTAGCCAAATTTTGAGGTTTGCAAAGGATTCTGGGTAACAGAACCTGGTCCGAGCCACACAAGTCACCCCATCTTGGATTCCCCTAGGTCTCTAGTTTTCAGAAATGCACAGGTTTGGTAGGTTTCCCTAGGTGGCGGCTGAGCTACAAGCCAAAATCTACAGGTAGGCACTTTGCAAAAAACACCTCTGTTTTCCTTCACAAATTTGGATGTGTCCACGTTGCGCTTTGGGGCATTTCCTGTCACGGGCGCTAGGCCTACCCACACAAGTGAGGTATCATTTTTATCGGGAGACGTGGGGGAACGCTGGGTGGAAGGAAATTCGTGGCTCCTCTCAGATTCAAGAACTTTCTGCCACAGAAATGTGAGGAACGTGTTTTATTAGCCAAATTTTGAGGTTTGCAAAGGATTCTGGGTAACAGAACCTGGTCCGAGCCACACAAGTCACCCCATCTTGGATTCCCCTAGGTCTCTAGTTTTCAGAAATGCACAGGTTTGGTAGGTTTCCCTAGGTGGCGGCTGAGCTACAAGCCAAAATCTACAGGTAGGCACTTTGCAAAAAACACCTCTGTTTTCCTTCAAAAATTTGGCTGTGTCCACGTTGCGCTTTGGGGCATTTCCTGTCACGGGCGCTAGGCCTACCCACACAAGTGAGGTATCATTTTTATCGGGAGGCGTGGGGGAACGCTGGGTGGAAGGAAATTCGTGGCTCCTCTCAGATTCAAGAACTTTCTGCCACAGAAATATGAGGAACATGTGTTTTATTAGCCAAATTTTGAGGTTTGCAAAGGATTCTGGGTAACAGAACCTGGTCCGAGCCACACAAGTCACCCCATCTTGGATTCCCCTAGGACTCTAGTTTTCAGAAATGCACAGGTTTGGTAGATTTCCCTAGGTGGCGGCTGAGCTACAAGCCAAAATCTACAGGTAGGCACTTTGCAAAAAACACCTCTGTTTTCCTTCACAAATTTGGATATGTCCACGTTGCGCTTTGGGGCGTTTCCTGTCGCGGGCGCTAGGCCTACCCATACAAGTGAGGTATCATTTTTATCGGGAGACGTGGGCGAACGCTGGGTGGAAGGAAATTTGTGGCTCCTCTCAGATTCCAGAACTTTCTGCCACAGAAATGTGAGGAACATGTGTTTTTTTAGCCAAATTTTGAGGTTTGCAAAGGATTCTGGGTAACACAACCTGGTCCGAGCCACACAAGTCACCCCATCTTGGATTTCCCTAGGTCTCTAGTTTTGAGAAATGCACAGGTTTGGTAGGTTTCCCTAGGTGGCGGCTGAGCTAAAAGCCAAAATCTACAGGTAGGCACTTTGCAAAAAACACCTCTGTTTTCCTTCACAAATTTGGATGTGTCCATGTTGCGCTTTGGGGCGTTTCCTGTAGCGGGCGCTAGGCCTACCCACACAAGTGAGGTATCATTTTTATCGGGAGACGTGGGGGAACGCTGTGTGGAAGGAAATTTGTGGCTCCTCTCAGATTCCAGCACTTTCTGCCACAGAAATTTTAGGAACATGTATTTTTTTAGCCATATTTTGAGGTTTGCAAAGGATTCTGGGTAACAGAACCTGGTCCGAGCCACACAATTCACCCCATCTTGGATTCCCCTAGGTCTCTAGTTTTTAGAAATGCACAGGTTTGGTAGGTTTCCCTAGGTGGCGGCTGAGCTACAAGCCAAAATCTACAGGTATGCACTTTGCAAAAAACACCTCTGTTTTCCTTCACAAATTTGGATGTGTCCACGTTGCGCTTTGGGGCGTTTCCTGTCGCAGGCGCTAGGCCTACCCACACAAGTGAGGTATCATTTTTATCGGGAGACGTGGGGGAACGCTGGGTGGAAGGAAATTCGTGGCTCCTCTCAGATTCCAGAACTTTCTGCCACAGAAATGTGAGGAACATGTGTTTTTTTAGCCAAATTTTGAGGTTTGCAAAGGATTCTGGGTAACAGAACCTTGTCCGAGCCACACAAGTCACCCCATCTTGGATTCCCCTAGGTCTCTAGTTTTGAGAAATGCACAGGTTTGGTAGGTTTCCCTAGGTGGCGGCTGAGCTAAAATCCAAAATCTACAGGTAGGCACTTTGCAAAAAACACCTCTGTTTTCCTTCACAAATTTGGATGTGTCCACGTTGCGCTTTGGGGCGTTTCCTGTCGCGGGCGCTAGGCCTACCCACACAAGTGAGGTATCACTTTTATCGGGAGACGTGGGGGAACGCTGGGTGGAAGGAAATTTGTGGCTCCTCTCAGATTCCAGAACTTTCTGCCACAGAAATGTTAGGAACATGTGTTTTTTTAGCCAAATTTTGAGGTTTGCAAAGGATTCTGGGTAACAGAACCTGGTCCGAGCCACACAAGTCACCCCATCTTGGATTCCCCTAGGTCTCTAGTTTTCAGAAATGCACAGGTTTGGTAGGTTTATCTAGGTGGCGGCTGAGCTACAGGCCAAAATCTACAGGTAGGCACTTTGCAAAAAACACCTCTGTTTTCCTTCAAAAATTTGGCTGTGTCCACGTTGCGCTTTGGGGCATTTCCTGTCACGGGCGCTAGGCCTACCCACACAAGTGAGGTATCATTTTTATCGGGAGACGTGGGGGAACGCTGGGTGGAAGGAAATTCGTGGCTCCTCTCAGATTCCAGAACTTTCTGCCACAGAAATGTGAGGAACATGTGTTTTTTTAGCCAAATTTTGAGGTTTGCAAAGGATTCTGGGTAACAGAACCTGGTCCGACCACACAAGTCACCGCATCTTGGATTCCCCTAGGTCTCTAGTTTTCAGAAATGCACAGGTTTGGTAGGTTTCCCTAGGTGGCGGCTGAGCTACAAGCCAAAATCTACAGGTAGGCACTTTGCAAAAAACACCTCTGTTTTCCTTCACAAATTTGGATGTGTCCACGTTGCGCTTTGGGGCGTTTCCTGTCGCGGGCGCTAGGCCTACCCACACAAGTGAGGTATAATTTTTATCGGGAGACGTGGGGGAACGCTGGGTGGAAGGAAATTTGTGGCTCCTCTCAGATTCCAGAACTTTCTGCCACAGAAATGTTAGGAAAATGTGTTTTTTTAGCCAAATTTTGAGTTTTGCAAAGGATTATGGGTAACAGAACCTGGTCCGAGCCACACAAGTCACCCCATCTTGGATTCCCCTAGATCTCTAGTTTTCAGAAATTCACAGGTTTGGTAGATTTCACGAGGTGGCGGCTGAGCTACAAGCCAAAATCTACAGGTAGGCACTTTGCAAAAAACACCTCTGTTTTCCTTCACAAATTTGGATGTGTCCACGTTGCGCTTTGGGGCGTTTCCTGTCGCAGGCGCTAGGCCTACCCACACAAGTGAGGTATCATTTTTATCGGGAGACGTGGGGGAACGCTGGGTGGAAGGAAATTTGTGGCTCTTCTCAGATTCCAGAACTTTCTGCCACAGAAATGTTAGGAACATGTGTTTTTTTAGCCAAATTTTGAGGTTTGCAAAGGATTCTGGGTAACAGAACCTGGTCCGAGCCACACAAGTCACCCCATCTTGGATTCCCCTAGGTCTCTAGTTTTCAGAAATGCACAGGTTTGGTAGGTTTCCCTAGGTGGTGGCTGAGCTACAGGCCAAAATCTACAGGTAGGCACTTTGCAAAAAACACCTCTGTTTTCCTTCACAAATTTGGATGTGTCCACGTTGCGCTTTGGGGCGTTTCCTGTCGCAGGCGCTAGGCCTACCCACACAAGTGAGGTATCATTTTTATTGGGAGACGTGGGGGAACGCTGGGTGGAAGGAAATTTGTGGCTCCTCTCAGATTCCAGAACTTTCTGCCACAGAAATGTTAGGAAAATGCGTTTTTTTAGACAGAATTTTAGATTTGCAAAGGATTCTGGGTAACAGAACCTGGTCAGAGCCCCGCAAGTCACCCCATCTTGGATTCCCCTAGGTCTCTAGTTTTAAAAAATGCACTGGTTTGGTAGGTTTCCCTAGGTGCCGGCTGAGCTAGAGGCCAAAATCTACAGGTAGGCACTGTTTTCAATGAAAAAATGTGATGTGTCCACGTTGGGTTTTGGGGTGACTCCTGTCGCGGGCGCTAGGCCTACCCACACAGGTGAGGTATCATTTTTATCGGGAGACGTGGAGGAATGCTGGGTGTAAGGAAATTTGTGGCTCCACTCAGATTCCAGAACTTTCTGTCACCGAAATGTGTGGAAAATGCGCTTTTTTAGACAGAATTTGAGGTTTGCAATGGATTTTGGGTAACAGAACCTGGTCCGAGCCACACAAGTCACCCCATCTTGGATTCCCCTAGGTCTCTAGTTTTCAGAAATGCACAGGTTTGGTAGGTTTCCCTAGGTGGCGGCTGAGCTACAGGCCAAAATCTACAGGTAGGCACTTTGCAAAAATCACCTCTGTTTTCCTTCAAAAATTTGGCTGTGTCCACGTTGCGCTTTGGGGCATTTCCTGTCACGGGCGCTAGGCCTACCCACAGAAGTGAGGTATCATTTTTATCGGGAGACGTGGGGGAACGCTGGGTGGAAGGAAATTCGTGGCTCCTCTCAGATTCCAGAACTTTCTGCAACAGAAATGTGAGGAACATGTGTTTTTTTAGCCAAATTTTGAGGTTTGCAATGGATTCTGGGTAACAGAACCTGGTCCGAGCCACACAAGTCACCCCATCTTGGATTCCCCTAGGTCTCTAGTTTTCAGAAATGCACAGGTTTGGTAGGTTTCCCTAGGTGGCGGCTGAGCTACAGGCCAAAATCTACAGGTACGCACTTTGCAAAAAACACCTCTGTTTGCTTCAAAAATGTGGCTGTGTCTACGTTGCGCTTTGGGGCGTTTCCTGTCGCAGGCGCTAGGCCTACCCACACAAGAGAGGTATCATTTTTATCGGGAGACGTCGCGGAACGCTGGGTGGAAGGAAATTCGTGGCTCCTCTCAGATTCCAGAACTTTCTGCCACAGAAATGTGAGGAACATGTGTTTTTTTAGCCAAATTTTGAGTTTTGCAAAGGATTATGGGTAACAGAACCTGGTCCGAGCCACACAAGTCACCCCATCTTGGATTCCCCTAGGTCTCTAGTTTTCAGAAATTCACAGGTTTGGTAGATTTCACGAGGTGGCGGCTGAGCTACAAGCCAAAATCTACAGGGTGGCACTTTGCAAAAAACACCTCTGTTTTCCTTCACAAATTTGGATGTGTCCACGTTGCGCTTTGGGGCGTTTCCTGTCGCAGGCGCTAGGCCTACCCACACAAGTGAGGTATCATTTTTATTGGGAGACGTGGGGGAACGCTGGGTGGAAGGAAATTTGTGGCTCCTCTCAGATTCCAGAACTTTCTGCCACAGAAATGTTAGGAACATGTGTTTTTTTAGCCAAATTTTGAGGTTTGCAAAGGATTCTGGGTAACAGAACCTGGTCCGAGCCACACAAGTCACCCCATCTTGGATTTCCCTAGGTCTCTAGTTTTGAGAAATGCACAGGTTTGGTAGGTTTCCCTAGGTGGCGGCTGAGCTACAGGCCAAAATCTACAGGTAGGCACTTTGCAAAAAACACCTCTGTTTTCCTTCAAAAATTTGGCTGTGTCCACGTTGCGCTTTGGGGCATTTCCTGTCACGGGCGCTAGGCCTACCCACACAAGTGAGGTATCATTTTTTTCGGGAGACGTGGGGGAACGCTAGGTGGAAGGAAATTCGTGGCTCCTCTCAGATTCCAGAACTTTCTGCCACAGAAATGTGAGGAACATGTGTTTTTTTAGCCAAATTTTGAGGTTTGCAAAGGATTCTGGGTAACACAACCTGGTCCGAGCCACACAAGTCACCCCATCTTGGATTTCCCTAGGTCTCTAGTTTTGAGAAATGCACAGGTTTGGTAGGTTTCCCTAGGTGGCGGCTGAGCTAAAAGCCAAAATCTACAGGTAGGCACTTTGCAAAAAACACCTCTGTTTTCCTTCACAAATTTGGATGTGTCCATGTTGCGCTTTGGGGCGTTTCCTGTCGCGGGCGCTAGGCCTACCCACACAAGTGAGGTATCATTTTTATCGGGAGACGTGGGGGAACGCTGTGTGGAAGGAAATTTGTGGCTCCTCTCAGATTCCAGCACTTTCTGCCACAGAAATTTTAGGAACATGTATTTTTTTAGCCATATTTTGAGGTTTGCAAAGGATTCTGGGTAACAGAACCTGGTCCGAGCCACACAATTCACCCCATCTTGGATTCCCCTAGGTCTCTAGTTTTTAGAAATGCACAGGTTTGGTAGGTTTCCCTAGGTGGCGGCTGAGCTACAAGCCAAAATCTACAGGTATGCACTTTGCAAAAAACACCTCTGTTTTCCTTCACAAATTTGGATGTGTCCACGTTGCGCTTTGGGGCGTTTCCTGTCGCAGGCGCTAGGCCTACCCACACAAGTGAGGTATAATTTTTATCGGGAGACGTGGTGGAACGCTGTGTGGAAGGAAATTTGTGGCTCCTCTCAGATTCCAGAACTTTCTGCCACAGAAATGTTAGGAAAATGCGTTTTTTTAGACAGAATTTTAGATTTGCAAAGGATTCTGGGTAACAGAACCTGGTCAGAGCCCCGCAAGTCACCCCATCTTGGATTCCCCTAGGTCTCTAGTTTTAAAAAATGCACTGGTTTGGTAGGTTTCCCTAGGTGCCGGCTGAGCTAGAGGCCAAAATCTACAGGTAGGCACTGTTTTCAATGAAAAAATGTGATGTGTCCACGTTGCGTTTTGGGGTGACTCCTGTCGCGGGCGCTAGGCCTACCCACACAGGTGAGGTATAATTTTTATCGGGAGACGTGGAGGAATGCTGGGTGGAAGGAAATTTGTGGCTCCACTCAGATTCCAGAACTTTCTGTCACCGAAATGTGTGGAAAATGCACTTTTTTAGACAGAATTTGAGGTTTGCAATGGATTCTGGGTAACAGAACCTGGTCCGAGCCACACAAGTCACCCCATCTTGGATTCCCCTAGGTCTCTAGTTTTCAGAAATGCACAGGTTTGGTAGGTTTCCCTAGGTGGCGGCTGAGCTACAGGCCAAAATCTACAGGTAGGCACTTTGCAAAAATCACCTCTGTTTTCCTTCAAAAATTTGGCTGTGTCCACGTTGCGCTTTGGGGCATTTCCTGTCACGGGCGCTAGGCCTACCCACACAAGTGAGGTATCATTTTTATCGGGAGACGTGGGGGAACGCTGGGTGGAAGGAAATTCGTGGCTCCTCTCAGATTCCAGAACTTTCTGCAACAGAAATGTGAGGAACATGTGTTTTTTTAGCCAAATTTTGAGGTTTGCAATGGATTCTGGGTAACAGAACCTGGTCCGAGCCACACAAGTCACCCCATCTTGGATTCCCCTAGGTCTCTAGTTTTCAGAAATGCACAGGTTTGGTAGGTTTCCCTAGGTGGCGGCTGAGCTACAGGCCAAAATCTACAGGTACGCACTTTGCAAAAAACACCTCTGTTTGCTTCAAAAATGTGGCTGTGTCTACGTTGCGCTTTGGGGCGTTTCCTGTCGCAGGCGCTAGGCCTACCCACACAAGAGAGGTATCATTTTTATCGGGAGACGTGGCGGAACGCTGGGTGGAAGGAAATTCGTGGCTCCTCTCAGATTCCAGAACTTTCTGCCACAGAAATGTGAGGAACATGTGTTTTTTTAGCCAAATTTTGAGTTTTGCAAAGGATTATGGGTAACAGAACCTGGTCCGAGCCACACAAGTCACCCCATCTTGGATTCCCCTAGGTCTCTAGTTTTCAGAAATTCACAGGTTTGGTAGATTTCACGAGGTGGAGGCTGAGCTACAAGCCAAAATCTACAGGTAGGCACTTTGCAAAAAACACCTCTGTTTTCCTCCACAAATTTGGATGTGTCCAAGTTGCGCTTTGGGGCGTTTCCTGTCGCAGGCGCTAGGCCTACCCACACAAGTGAGGTATCATTTTTATTGGGAAACGTGGGGGAACGCTGGGTGGAAGGAAATTTGTGGCTCCTCTCAGATTCCAGAACTTTCTGCCACAGAAATGTTAGGAACATGTGTTTTTTTAGCCAAATTTTGAGGTTTGCAAAGGATTCTGGGTAACAGAACCTGGTCCGAGCCACACAAGTCACCCCATCTTGGATTCCCCTAGGTCTCTAGTTTTCAGAAATGCACAGGTTTGGTAGGTTTCCCTAGGTGGTGGCTGAGCTACAGGCCAAAATCTACAGGTAGGCACTTTGCAAAAAACACCTCTGTTTTCCTTCAAAAATTTGGCTGTGTCCACGTTGCGCTTTGGGGCATTTCCTGTCACGGGCGCTAGGCCTACCCACACAAGTGAGGTATCATTTTTATCGGGAGACGTGGGGGAACGCTGGGTGGAAGGAAATTCGTGGCTCCTCTCAGATTCCAGAACTTTCTGCCACAGAAATGTGAGGAACATGTGTTTTTTTAGCCAAATTTTGAGGTTTGCAAAGGATTCTGGGTAACAGAACCTTGTCCGAGCCACACAAGTCACCCCATCTTGGATTCCCCTAGGTCTCTAGTTTTGAGAAATGCACAGGTTTGGTAGGTTTCCCTAGGTGGCGGCTGAGCTAAAATCCAAAATCTACAGGTAGGCACTTTGCAAAAAACACCTCTGTTTTCCTTCACAAATTTGGATGTGTCCACGTTGCGCTTTGGGGCGTTTCCTGTCGCGGGCGCTAGGCCTACCCACACAAGTGAGGTATCACTTTTATCGGGAGACGTGGGGGAACGCTGGGTGGAAGGAAATTTGTGGCTCCTCTCAGATTCCAGAACTTTCTGCCACAGAAATGTTAGGAACATGTGTTTTTTTAGCCAAATTTTGAGGTTTGCAAAGGATTCTGGGTAACAGAACCTGGTCCGAGCCACACAAGTCACCCCATCTTGGATTCCCCTAGGTCTCTAGTTTTCAGAAATGCACAGGTTTGGTAGGTTTATCTAGGTGGCGGCTGAGCTACAGGCCAAAATCTACAGGTAGGCACTTTGCAAAAAACACCTCTGTTTTCCTTCAAAAATTTGGCTGTGTCCACGTTGCGCTTTGGGGCATTTCCTGTCACGGGCGCTAGGCCTACCCACACAAGTGAGGTATCATTTTTATCGGGAGACGTGGGGGAACGCTGGGTGGAAGGAAATTCGTGGCTCCTCTCAGATTCCAGAACTTTCTGCCACAGAAATGTGAGGAACATGTGTTTTTTTAGCCAAATTTTGAGGTTTGCAAAGGATTCTGGGTAACAGAACCTGGTCCGACCACACAAGTCACCGCATCTTGGATTCCCCTAGGTCTCTAGTTTTCAGAAATGCACAGGTTTGGTAGGTTTCCCTAGGTGGCGGCTGAGCTACAAGCCAAAATCTACAGGTAGGCACTTTGCAAAAAACACCTCTGTTTTCCTTCACAAATTTGGATGTGTCCACGTTGCGCTTTGGGGCGTTTCCTGTCGCGGGCGCTAGGCCTACCCACACAAGTGAGGTATAATTTTTATCGGGAGACGTGGGGGAACGCTGGGTGGAAGGAAATTTGTGGCTCCTCTCAGATTCCAGAACTTTCTGCCACAGAAATGTTAGGAACATGTGTTTTTTTAGCCAAATTTTGAGTTTTGCAAAGGATTATGGGTAACAGAACCTGGTCCGAGCCACACAAGTCACCCCATCTTGGATTCCCCTAGATCTCTAGTTTTCAGAAATTCACAGGTTTGGTAGATTTCACGAGGTGGCGGCTGAGCTACAAGCCAAAATCTACAGGTAGGCACTTTGCAAAAAACACCTCTGTTTTCCTTCACAAATTTGGATGTGTCCACGTTGCGCTTTGGGGCGTTTCCTGTCGCAGGCGCTAGGCCTACCCACACAAGTGAGGTATCATTTTTATCGGGAGACGTGGGGGAACGCTGGGTGGAAGGAAATTTGTGGCTCTTCTCAGATTCCAGAACTTTCTGCCACAGAAATGTTAGGAACATGTGTTTTTTTAGCCAAATTTTGAGGTTTGCAAAGGATTCTGGGTAACAGAACCTGGTCCGAGCCACACAAGTCACCCCATCTTGGATTCCCCTAGGTCTCTAGTTTTCAGAAATGCACAGGTTTGGTAGGTTTCCCTAGGTGGTGGCTGAGCTACAGGCCAAAATCTACAGGTAGGCACTTTGCAAAAAACACCTCTGTTTTCCTTCACAAATTTGGATGTGTCCACGTTGCGCTTTGGGGCGTTTCCTGTCGCAGGCGCTAGGCCTACCCACACAAGTGAGGTATCATTTTTATTGGGAGACGTGGGGGAACGCTGGGTGGAAGGAAATTTGTGGCTCCTCTCAGATTCCAGAACTTTCTGCCACAGAAATGTTAGGAAAATGCGTTTTTTTAGACAGAATTTTAGATTTGCAAAGGATTCTGGGTAACAGAACCTGGTCAGAGCCCCGCAAGTCACCCCATCTTGGATTCCCCTAGGTCTCTAGTTTTAAAAAATGCACTGGTTTGGTAGGTTTCCCTAGGTGCCGGCTGAGCTAGAGGCCAAAATCTACAGGTAGGCACTGTTTTCAATGAAAAAATGTGATGTGTCCACGTTGGGTTTTGGGGTGACTCCTGTCGCGGGCGCTAGGCCTACCCACACAGGTGAGGTATCATTTTTATCGGGAGACGTGGAGGAATGCTGGGTGTAAGGAAATTTGTGGCTCCACTCAGATTCCAGAACTTTCTGTCACCGAAATGTGTGGAAAATGCGCTTTTTTAGACAGAATTTGAGGTTTGCAATGGATTTTGGGTAACAGAACCTGGTCCGAGCCACACAAGTCACCCCATCTTGGATTCCCCTAGGTCTCTAGTTTTCAGAAATGCACAGGTTTGGTAGGTTTCCCTAGGTGGCGGCTGAGCTACAGGCCAAAATCTACAGGTAGGCACTTTGCAAAAATCACCTCTGTTTTCCTTCAAAAATTTGGCTGTGTCCACGTTGCGCTTTGGGGCATTTCCTGTCACGGGCGCTAGGCCTACCCACACAAGTGAGGTATCATTTTTATCGGGAGACGTGGGGGAACGCTGGGTGGAAGGAAATTCGTGGCTCCTCTCAGATTCCAGAACTTTCTGCCACAGAAATGTTAGGAACATGTGTTTTTTTAGCCAAATTTTGAGGTTTGCAAAGGATTCTGGGTAACAGAACCTGGTCCGAGCCACACAAGTCACCCCATCTTGGATTCCCCTAGGTCTCTAGTTTTCAGAAATGCACAGGTTTGGTAGGTTTCCCTAGGTGGCGGCTGAGCTACAAGCCAAAATCTACAGGTAGGCACTTTGCAAAAAACACCTCTGTTTTCCTTCACAAATTTGGATGTGTCCACGTTGCGCTTTGGGGCGTTTCCTGTCGCGGGCGCTAGGCCTACCCACACAAGTGAGGTATCACTTTTATCGGGAGACGTGGGGGAACGCTGGGTGGAAGGAAATTTGTGGCTCCTCTCAGATTCCAGAACTTTCTGCCACAGAAATGTTAGGAACATGTGTTTTTTTAGCCAAATTTTGAGGTTTGCAAAGGATTCTGGGTAACAGAACCTGGTCCGAGCCACACAAGTCACCCCATCTTGGATTCCCCTAGGTCTCTAGTTTTCAGAAATGCACAGGTTTGGTAGGTTTATCTAGGTTGCGGCTGAGCTACAGGCCAAAATCTACAGGTAGGCACTTTGCAAAAAACACCTCTGTTTTCCTTCAAAAATTTGGCTGTGTCTACGTTGCGCTTTGGGGCATTTCCTGTCACGGGCGCTAGGCCTACCCACACAAGTGAGGTATCATTTTTATCGGGAGACGTGGGGGAACGCTGGGTGGAAGGAAATTCGTGGCTCCTCTCAGATTCCAGAACTTTCTGCCACAGAAATGTGAGGAACATGTGTTTTTTTAGCCAAATTTTGAGGTTTGCAAAGGATTCTGGGTAACAGAACCTGGTCCGAGCCACACAAGTCACCCCATCTTGGATTCCCCTAGGTCTCTAGTTTTCAGAAATGCACAGGTTTGGTAGGTCTCCCTAGGTGGCGGCTGAGCTACAAGCCAAAATCTACAGGTAGGCACTTTGCAAAAAACACCTCTGTTTTCCTTCACAAATTTGGATGTGTCCACGTTGCGCTTTGGGGCGTTTCCTGTCGCGGGCGCTAGGCCTACCCACACAAGTGAGGTATAATTTTTATCGGGAGACGTGGGGGAACGCTGGGTGGAAGTAAATTTGTGGCTCCTCTCAGATTCCAGAACTTTCTGCCACAGAAATGTTAGGAACATGTGTTTTTTTAGCCAAATTTGGAGTTTTGCAAAGGATTATGGGTAACAGAACCTGGTCCGAGCCACACAAGTCACCCCATCTTGGATTCCCCTAGGTCTCTAGTTTTCAGAAATTCACAGGTTTGGTAGATTTCACGAGGTGGCGGCTGAGCTACAAGCCAAAATCTACAGGTAGGCACTTTGCAAAAAACACCTCTGTTTTCCTTCACAAATTTGGATGTGTCCACGTTGCGCTTTGGGGCGTTTCCTGTCGCAGGCGCTAGGCCTACCCACACAAGTGAGGTATCATTTTTATCGGGAGACATGGGGGAACGCTGGGTGGAAGGAAATTTGTGGCTCCTCTCAGATTCCAGAACTTTCTGCCACAGAAATGTTAGGAACATGTGTTTTTTTAGCCAAATTTTGAGGTTTGCAAAGGATTCTGGGTAACAGAACCTGGTCCGAGCCACACAAGTCACCCCATCTTGGATTCCCCTAGGTCTCTAGTTTTCAGAAATGCACAGGTTTGGTAGGTTTCCCTAGGTGGTGGCTGAGCTACAGGCCAAAATCTACAGGTAGGCACTTTGCAAAAAACACCTCTGTTTTCCTTCACAAATTTGGATGTGTCCACGTTGCGCTTTGGGGCGTTTCCTGTCGCAGGCGCTAGGCCTACCCACACAAGTGAGGTATCATTTTTATCGGGAGACGTGGGGGAACGCTGGGTGGAAGGAAATTTGTGGCTCCTCTCAGATTCCAGAACTTTCTGCCACAGAAATGTTAGGAAAATGTGTTTTTTTAGACAGAATTTTAGATTTGCAAAGGATTCTGGGTAACAGAACCTGGTCAGAGCCCCGCAAGTCACCCCATCTTGGATTCCCCTAGGTCTCTAGTTTTAAAAAATGCACTGGTTTGGTAGGTTTCCCTAGGTGCCGGCTCAGCTAGAGGCCAAAATCTACAGGTAGGCACTGTTTTCAATGAAAAAATGTGATGTGTCCACGTTGGGTTTTGGGGTGACTCCTGTCGCGGGCGCTAGGCCTACCCACACAGGTGAGGTATCATTTTTATCGGGAGACGTGGAGGAATGCTGGGTGGAAGGAAATTTGTGGCTCCTCTCAGATTCCAGAACTTTCTGCCACAGAAATGTGAGGAACATGTGTTTTTTTAGACAGAATTTGAGGTTTGCAATGGATTTTGGGTAACAGAACCTGGACCGAGCCACACAAGTCACCCCATCTTGGATTCCCCTAGGTCTCTAGTTTTCAGAAATTCACAGGTTTGGTAGATTTCACGAGGTGGCGGCTGAGCTACAAGCCAAAATCTACAGGTAGGCACTTTGCAAAAAACACCTCTGTTTTCCTTCACAAATTTGGATGTGTCCACGTTGCGCTTTGGGGCGTTTCCTGTCGCAGGCGCTAGGCCTACCCACACAAGTGAGGTATCATTTTTATTGGGAGACATGGGGGAACGCTGGGTGGAAGGAAATTTGTGGCTCCTCTCAGATTCCAGAACTTTCTGCCACAGAAATTTTAGGAACATGTGTTTTTTTAGCCAAATGTTGAGGTTTGCAAAGGATTCTGGGTAACAGAACCTGGTCCGAGCCACACAAGTCACCCCATCTTGGATTCCCCTAGGTCTCTAGTTTTCAGAAATGCACAGGTTTGGTAGGTTTCCCTAGGTGGTGGCTGAGCTACAGGCCAAAATCTACAGGTAGGCACTTTGCAAAAAACACCTCTGTTTTCCTTCAAAAATTTGGCTGTGTCCACGTTGCGCTTTGGGGCATTTCCTGTCACGGGCGCTAGGCCTACCCACACAAGTGAGGTATCATTTTTATCGGGAGACGTGGGGGAACGCTGGGTGGAAGGAAATTTGTGGCTCCTCTCAGATTCCAGAACTTTCTGCCACAGAAATTTTAGGAACATGTGTTTTTTTAGCCATATTTTGAGGTTTGCAAAGGATTCTGGGTAACAGAACCTGGTCTAAGCCACACAAGTCACCCCATCTTGGATTCCCCTAGGTCTCTAGTTTTCAGAAATGCACAGGTTTGGTAGGTTTCCCTAGGTGGCGGCTGAGCTACAAGCCAAAATCTACAGGTAGGCACTTTGCAAAAAACACCGCTGTTTTCCTTCACAAATTTGGATGTGTCCACGTTGCGCTTTGGGGCGTTTCCTGTCGCGGGCGCTAGGCCTACCCACACAAGTAAGGTATCACTTTTATCGGGAGACGTGGGGGAACGCTGGGTGGAAGGAAATTTGTGGCTCCTCTCAGATTCCAGAACTTTCTGCCACAGAAATGTTAGGAACATGTGTTTTTTTAGCCAAATTTTGAGGTTTGCAAAGGATTCTGGGTAACGGAACCTGGTCCGAGCCACACAAGTCACCCCATCTTGGATTCCCCTAGGTCTCTAGTTTTCAGAAATGGACAGGTTTGGTAGGTTTCCCTAGGTGGCGGCTGACCCACAAGCCAAAATCTACAGGTAGGCACTTTGCAAAAAACACCTCTGTTTTCCTTTAAAAATTTGGCTGTGTCTACGTTGCGCTTTGGGGCGGTTCCTGTCACGGGCGCTAGGCCTACCCACACAAGTGAGGTATCATTTTTAGCGCGAGACGTGGGGGAACGCTGGGTGGAAGGAAATTCGTGGCTCCTCTCAGATTCCAGAACTTTCTGCCACAGAAATGTGAGGAACATGTGTTTTTTTAGCCAAATTTTGAGGTTTGCAAAGGATTCTGGGTAACAGAACCTGGTCCGAGCCACACAAGTCACCCCATCTTGGATTCCCCTAGGTCTCTAGTTTTGAGAAATGCACAGGTTTTGTAGGTTTCCCTAGGTGGCGGCTGAGCTAAAAGCCAAAATCTACAGGTAGGCACTTTGCAAAAAACACCTCTGTTTTCCTTCACAAATTTGGATGTGTCCACGTTGCGCTTTGGGGCGTTTCCTGTCGCGGGCGCTAGGCCTACCCACACAAGTGAGGTATCATTTTTATCGTGAGACGTGGGGGAACGCTGGGTGGAAGGAAATTCGTGGCTCCTCTCAGATTCCAGAACTTTCTGCCACAGAAATGTGAGGAACATGTGTTTTTTTAGCCAAATTTTGAGGTTTGCAAAGGATTCTGGGTAACAGAACCTGGTCCGAGCCACACAAGTCACCCCATCTTGGATTCCCCTAAGTCTCTAGTTTTCAGAAATGCACAGGTTTGGTAGGTTTCCCTAGGTGGCGGCTGAGCTACAAGCCAAAATCTACAGGTAGGCACTTTGCAAAAAACACCTCTGTTTTCCTTCACAAATTTGGATGTGTCCACGTTGCGCTTTGGGGCGTTTCCTGTCACGGGCGCTAGGCCTACCCACACAAGTGAGGTATAATTTTTATCGGGAGACGTGGGGGAACGCTGGGTGGAAGGAAATTTGTGGCTCCTCTCAGATTCCAGAACTTTCTGCCACAGAAATTTTAGGAACATGTGTTTTATTAGCCAAATTTTGAGGTTTGCAAAGGATTCTGGGTAACAGAACCTGGTCCGAGCCACACAAGTCACCCCATCTTGGATTCCCCTAGGTCTCTAGTTTTCAGAAATGCACAGGTTTGGTAGGTTTCCCTAGGTGGCGGCTGAGCTACAAGCCAAAATCTACAGGTAGGCACTTTGCAAAAAACACCACTGTTTTCCTTCACAAATTTGGATGTGTCCACGTTGCGCTTTGGGGCGTTTTCTGTCGCGGGCGCTAGGCCTACCCACACAAGTGAGGTATCATTTTTGTCGGGAGACGTGGGGGAACGCTGGGTGGAAGGAAATTCGTGGCTCCTCTCAGATTCCAGAACTTTCTGACACAGAAATATGAGGAACATGTGTTTCTTTAGCCACATTTTGGGGTTTGCAAAGGATTCTGGGTAACAGAACCTGGTCCGAGCCACACAAGTCACCCCATCTTGGATTCCCCTAGGTCTCTAGTTTTCAGAAATGGACAGGTTTGGTAGGTTTCCCTAGGTGGCGGCTGACCCACAAGCCAAAATCTACAGGTAGGCACTTTGCAAAAAACACCTCTGTTTTCCTTTAAAAATTTGGCTGTGTCTACGTTGCGCTTTGGGGCGGTTCCTGTCACGGGCGCTAGGCCTACCCACACAAGTGAGGTATCATTTTTAGCGCGAGACGTGGGGGAACGCTGGGTGGAAGGAAATTCGTGGCTCCTCTCAGATTCCAGAACTTTCTGCCACAGAAATGTGAGGAACATGTGTTTTTTTAGCCAAATTTTGAGGTTTGCAAAGGATTCTGGGTAACAGAACCTGGTCCGAGCCACACAAGTCACCCCATCTTGGATTCCCCTAGGTCTCTAGTTTTGAGAAATGCACAGGTTTTGTAGGTTTCCCTAGGTGGCGGCTGAGCTAAAAGCCAAAATCTACAGGTAGGCACTTTGCAAAAAACACCTCTGTTTTCCTTCACAAATTTGGATGTGTCCACGTTGCGCTTTGGGGCGTTTCCTGTCGCGGGCGCTAGGCCTACCCACACAAGTGAGGTATCATTTTTATCGTGAGACGTGGGGGAACGCTGGGTGGAAGGAAATTCGTGGCTCCTCTCAGATTCCAGAACTTTCTGCCACAGAAATGTGAGGAACATGTGTTTTTTTAGCCAAATTTTGAGGTTTGCAAAGGATTCTGGGTAACAGAACCTGGTCCGAGCCACACAAGTCACCCCATCTTGGATTCCCCTAAGTCTCTAGTTTTCAGAAATGCACAGGTTTGGTAGGTTTCCCTAGGTGGCGGCTGAGCTACAAGCCAAAATCTACAGGTAGGCACTTTGCAAAAAACACCTCTGTTTTCCTTCACAAATTTGGATGTGTCCACGTTGCGCTTTGGGGCGTTTCCTGTCGCGGGCGCTAGGCCTACCCACACAAGTGAGGTATAATTTTTATCGGGAGACGTGGGGGAACGCTGGGTGGAAGGAAATTTGTGGCTCCTCTCAGATTCCAGAACTTTCTGCGACAGAAATGTTAGGAACATGTGTTTTATTAGCCAAATTTTGAGGTTTGCAAAGGATTCTGGGTAACAGAACCTGGTCCGAGCCACACAAGTCACCCCATCTTGGATTCCCCTAGGTCTCTAGTTTTCAAAAATGCACAGGTTTGGTAGGTTTCCCTAGGTGGCGGCTGAGCTACAAGCCAAAATCTACAGGTAGGCACTTTGCAAAAAACACCTCTGTTTTCCTTCACAAATTTGGATGTGTCCACGTTGCACTTTGGGGCGTTTCCTGTCGCGGGCGCTAGGTCTACCCACACAAGTGAGGTATCATTTTTATCGGGAGACGTGGGGGAACGCTGGGTGGAAGGAAATTTGTGGCTCCTCTCAGATTCCAGAACTTTCTGCCACAGAAATATTAGGAACATGTGTTTTTTTAGCCAAATTTTGAGGTTTGCAAAGGATTCTGGGTAACAGAACCTGGTCCGAGCCACACAAGTCACCCCATCTTGGATTCCCCTAGGTCTCTAGTTTTCAGAAATGCACAGGTTTGGTAGGTTTCCTTAGGTGGCGGCTGAGCTACAAGCCAAAATCTACAGGTAGGCATTGTGCAAAAAACACCACTGTTTTCCTTCACAAATTTGGATGTGAACACGTTGCGCTTTGGGGCGTTTTCTGTCGCGGGCGCTAGGCCTACCCACACAAGTGAGGTATAATTTTTGTCGGGAGACGTGGGGGAACGCTGGGTGGAAGGAAATTCGTGGCTCCTCTCAGATTCCAGAACTTTCTGCCACAGAAATATGAGGAACATGTGTTTCTTTAGCCACATTTTGGGGTTTGCAAAGGATTCTGGGTAACAGAACCTGGTCCGAGCCACACAAGTCACCCCATCTTGGATTCCCCTAGGTCTCTAGTTTTCAGAAATGGACAGGTTTGGTAGGTTTCCCTAGGTGGCGGCTGAGCCACAAGCCAAAATCTACAGGTAGGCACTTTGCAAAAAACACCTCTGTTTTCCTTTAAAAATTTGGCTGGGTCTACGTTGCGCTTTGGGGCGGTTCCTGTCGCGGGCGCTAGGCCTACCCACACAAGTGAGGTATCATTTTTAGTGGGAGACGTGGGGGAACGCTGGGTGGAAGGAAATTCGTGGCTCCTCTCAGATTCCAGAACTTTCTGCCACAGAAATGTGAGGAACATGTGTTTTTTTTGCCAAATTTTGAGGTTTGCAAAGGATTCTGGGTAACAGAACCTGGTCCGAGCCACACAAGTCACCCCATCTTGGATTGCCCTAGGTCTCTAGTTTTGAGAAATGCACAGGTTTTGTAGGTTTCCCTAGGTGGCGGCTGAGCTAAAAGCCAAAATCTACAGGTAGGCACTTTGCAAAAAACACCTCTGTTTTCCTTCACAAATTTGGATGTGTCCACGTTGCGCTTTGGGGCGTTTCCTGTCGCGGGCGCTAGGCCTACCCACACAAGTGAGGTATCATTTTTATCGTGAGACGTGGGGGAACGCTGGGTGGAAGGAAATTTGTGGCTCCTCTCAGATTCCAGAACTTTCTGCCACAGAAATGTTAGGAACATGTGTTTTTTTAGCCAAATTTTGAGGTTTGCAAAGGATTCTGGGTAACAGAACCTGGTCCGAGCCACACAAGTCACCCCATCTTGGATTCCCCTAGGTCTCTAGTTTTCAGAAATGCACAGGTTTGGTAGGTTTCCCTAGGTGGCGGCTGAGCTACAAGCCAAAATCTACAGGTAGGCACTTTGCAAAAAACACCTCTGTTTTCCTTCACAAATTTGGATGTGTCCACGTTGCGCTTTGGGGCATTTCCTGTCACGGGCGCTAGGCCTACCCACACAAGTGAGGTATCATTTTTATCGGGAGACGTGGGGGAACGCTGGGTGGAAGGAAATTCGTGGCTCCTCTCAGATTCAAGAACTTTCTGCCACAGAAATGTGAGGAACGTGTTTTATTAGCCAAATTTTGAGGTTTGCAAAGGATTCTGGGTAACAGAACCTGGTCCGAGCCACACAAGTCACCCCATCTTGGATTCCCCTAGGTCTCTAGTTTTCAGAAATGCACAGGTTTGGTAGGTTTCCCTAGGTGGCGGCTGAGCTACAAGCCAAAATCTACAGGTAGGCACTTTGCAAAAAACACCTCTGTTTTCCTTCAAAAATTTGGCTGTGTCCACGTTGCGCTTTGGGGCATTTCCTGTCACGGGCGCTAGGCCTACCCACACAAGTGAGGTATCATTTTTATCGGGAGGCGTGGGGGAACGCTGGGTGGAAGGAAATTCGTGGCTCCTCTCAGATTCAAGAACTTTCTGCCACAGAAATATGAGGAACATGTGTTTTATTAGCCAAATTTTGAGGTTTGCAAAGGATTCTGGGTAACAGAACCTGGTCCGAGCCACACAAGTCACCCCATCTTGGATTCCCCTAGGACTCTAGTTTTCAGAAATGCACAGGTTTGGTAGATTTCCCTAGGTGGCGGCTGAGCTACAAGCCAAAATCTACAGGTAGGCACTTTGCAAAAAACACCTCTGTTTTCCTTCACAAATTTGGATATGTCCACGTTGCGCTTTGGGGCGTTTCCTGTCGCGGGCGCTAGGCCTACCCATACAAGTGAGGTATCATTTTTATCGGGAGACGTGGGCGAACGCTGGGTGGAAGGAAATTTGTGGCTCCTCTCAGATTCCAGAACTTTCTGCCACAGAAATGTGAGGAACATGTGTTTTTTTAGCCAAATTTTGAGGTTTGCAAAGGATTCTGGGTAACACAACCTGGTCCGAGCCACACAAGTCACCCCATCTTGGATTTCCCTAGGTCTCTAGTTTTGAGAAATGCACAGGTTTGGTAGGTTTCCCTAGGTGGCGGCTGAGCTAAAAGCCAAAATCTACAGGTAGGCACTTTGCAAAAAACACCTCTGTTTTCCTTCACAAATTTGGATGTGTCCATGTTGCGCTTTGGGGCGTTTCCTGTAGCGGGCGCTAGGCCTACCCACACAAGTGAGGTATCATTTTTATCGGGGAGACGTGGGGGAACGCTGTGTGGAAGGAAATTTGTGGCTCCTCTCAGATTCCAGCACTTTCTGCCACAGAAATTTTTAGGAACATGTATTTTTTTAGCCATATTTTGAGGTTTGCAAAGGATTCTGGGTAACAGAACCTGGTCGAGCCACACAATTCACCCCATCTTGGATTCCCCTAGGTCTCTAGTTTTTAGAAATGCACAGGTTTGGTAGGTTTCCCTAGGTGGCGGCTGAGCTACAAGCCAAAATCTACAGGTATGCACTTTGCAAAAAACACCTCTGTTTTCCTTCACAAATTTGGATGTGTCCACGTTGCGCTTTGGGGCGTTTCCTGTCGCAGGCGCTAGGCCTACCCACACAAGTGAGGTATCATTTTTATCGGGAGACGTGGGGGAACGCTGGGTGGAAGGAAATTCGTGGCTCCTCTCAGATTCCAGAACTTTCTGCCACAGAAATGTGAGGAACATGTGTTTTTTAGCCAAATTTTGAGGTTTGCAAAGGATTCTGGGTAACAGAACCTTGTCCGAGCCACACAAGTCACCCCATCTTGGATTCCCCTAGGTCTCTAGTTTTGAGAAATGCACAGGTTTGGTAGGTTTTCCCTAGGTGGCGGCTGAGCTAAAATCCAAAATCTACAGGTAGGCACTTTGCAAAAAACACCTCTGTTTTCCTTCACAAATTTGGATGTGTCCACGTTGCGCTTTGGGGCGTTTCCTGTCGCGGGCGCTAGGCCTACCCACACAAGTGAGGTATCACTTTTATCGGGAGACGTGGGGGAACGCTGGGTGGAAGGAAATTTGTGGCTCCTCTCAGATTCCAGAACTTTCTGCCACAGAAATGTTAGGAACATGTGTTTTTTTAGCCAAATTTTGAGGTTTGCAAAGGATTCTGGGTAACAGAACCTGGTCCGAGCCACACAAGTCACCCCATCTTGGATTCCCCTAGGTCTCTAGTTTTCAGAAATGCACAGGTTTGGTAGGTTTATCTAGGTGGCGGCTGAGCTACAGGCCAAAATCTACAGGTAGGCACTTTGCAAAAAACACCTCTGTTTTCCTTCAAAAATTTGGCTGTGTCCACGTTGCGCTTTGGGGCATTTCCTGTCACGGGCGCTAGGCCTACCCACACAAGTGAGGTATCATTTTTATCGGGAGACGTGGGGGAACGCTGGGTGGAAGGAAATTCGTGGCTCCTCTCAGATTCCAGAACTTTCTGCCACAGAAATGTGAGGAACATGTGTTTTTTTAGCCAAATTTTGAGGTTTGCAAAGGATTCTGGGTAACAGAACCTGGTCCGACCACACAAGTCACCGCATCTTGGATTCCCCTAGGTCTCTAGTTTTCAGAAATGCACAGGTTTGGTAGGTTTCCCTAGGTGGCGGCTGAGCTACAAGCCAAAATCTACAGGTAGGCACTTTGCAAAAAACACCTCTGTTTTCCTTCACAAATTTGGATGTGTCCACGTTGCGCTTTGGGGCGTTTCCTGTCGCGGGCGCTAGGCCTACCCACACAAGTGAGGTATAATTTTTATCGGGAGACGTGGGGGAACGCTGGGTGGAAGGAAATTTGTGGCTCCTCTCAGATTCCAGAACTTTCTGCCACAGAAATGTTAGGAAAATGTGTTTTTTTAGCCAAATTTTGAGTTTTGCAAAGGATTATGGGTAACAGAACCTGGTCCGAGCCACACAAGTCACCCCATCTTGGATTCCCCTAGATCTCTAGTTTTCAGAAATTCACAGGTTTGGTAGATTTCACGAGGTGGCGGCTGAGCTACAAGCCAAAATCTACAGGTAGGCACTTTGCAAAAAACACCTCTGTTTTCCTTCACAAATTTGGATGTGTCCACGTTGCGCTTTGGGGCGTTTCCTGTCGCAGGCGCTAGGCCTACCCACACAAGTGAGGTATCATTTTTATCGGGAGACGTGGGGGAACGCTGGGTGGAAGGAAATTTGTGGCTCTTCTCAGATTCCAGAACTTTCTGCCACAGAAATGTTAGGAACATGTGTTTTTTTAGCCAAATTTTGAGGTTTGCAAAGGATTCTGGGTAACAGAACCTGGTCCGAGCCACACAAGTCACCCCATCTTGGATTCCCCTAGGTCTCTAGTTTTCAGAAATGCACAGGTTTGGTAGGTTTCCCTAGGTGGTGGCTGAGCTACAGGCCAAAATCTACAGGTAGGCACTTTGCAAAAAACACCTCTGTTTTCCTTCACAAATTTGGATGTGTCCACGTTGCGCTTTGGGGCGTTTCCTGTCGCAGGCGCTAGGCCTACCCACACAAGTGAGGTATCATTTTTATTGGGAGACGTGGGGGAACGCTGGGTGGAAGGAAATTTGTGGCTCCTCTCAGATTCCAGAACTTTCTGCCACAGAAATGTTAGGAAAATGCGTTTTTTTAGACAGAATTTTAGATTTGCAAAGGATTCTGGGTAACAGAACCTGGTCAGAGCCCCGCAAGTCACCCCATCTTGGATTCCCCTAGGTCTCTAGTTTTAAAAAATGCACTGGTTTGGTAGGTTTCCCTAGGTGCCGGCTGAGCTAGAGGCCAAAATCTACAGGTAGGCACTGTTTTCAATGAAAAAATGTGATGTGTCCACGTTGGGTTTTGGGGTGACTCCTGTCGCGGGCGCTAGGCCTACCCACACAGGTGAGGTATCATTTTTATCGGGAGACGTGGAGGAATGCTGGGTGTAAGGAAATTTGTGGCTCCACTCAGATTCCAGAACTTTCTGTCACCGAAATGTGTGGAAAATGCGCTTTTTTAGACAGAATTTGAGGTTTGCAATGGATTTTGGGTAACAGAACCTGGTCCGAGCCACACAAGTCACCCCATCTTGGATTCCCCTAGGTCTCTAGTTTTCAGAAATGCACAGGTTTGGTAGGTTTCCCTAGGTGGCGGCTGAGCTACAGGCCAAAATCTACAGGTAGGCACTTTGCAAAAATCACCTCTGTTTTCCTTCAAAAATTTGGCTGTGTCCACGTTGCGCTTTGGGGCATTTCCTGTCACGGGCGCTAGGCCTACCCACAGAAGTGAGGTATCATTTTTATCGGGAGACGTGGGGGAACGCTGGGTGGAAGGAAATTCGTGGCTCCTCTCAGATTCCAGAACTTTCTGCAACAGAAATGTGAGGAACATGTGTTTTTTTAGCCAAATTTTGAGGTTTGCAATGGATTCTGGGTAACAGAACCTGGTCCGAGCCACACAAGTCACCCCATCTTGGATTCCCCTAGGTCTCTAGTTTTCAGAAATGCACAGGTTTGGTAGGTTTCCCTAGGTGGCGGCTGAGCTACAGGCCAAAATCTACAGGTACGCACTTTGCAAAAAACACCTCTGTTTGCTTCAAAAATGTGGCTGTGTCTACGTTGCGCTTTGGGGCGTTTCCTGTCGCAGGCGCTAGGCCTACCCACACAAGAGAGGTATCATTTTTATCGGGAGACGTCGCGGAACGCTGGGTGGAAGGAAATTCGTGGCTCCTCTCAGATTCCAGAACTTTCTGCCACAGAAATGTGAGGAACATGTGTTTTTTTAGCCAAATTTTGAGTTTTGCAAAGGATTATGGGTAACAGAACCTGGTCCGAGCCACACAAGTCACCCCATCTTGGATTCCCCTAGGTCTCTAGTTTTCAGAAATTCACAGGTTTGGTAGATTTCACGAGGTGGCGGCTGAGCTACAAGCCAAAATCTACAGGGTGGCACTTTGCAAAAAACACCTCTGTTTTCCTTCACAAATTTGGATGTGTCCACGTTGCGCTTTGGGGCGTTTCCTGTCGCAGGCGCTAGGCCTACCCACACAAGTGAGGTATCATTTTTATTGGGAGACGTGGGGGAACGCTGGGTGGAAGGAAATTTGTGGCTCCTCTCAGATTCCAGAACTTTCTGCCACAGAAATGTTAGGAACATGTGTTTTTTTAGCCAAATTTTGAGGTTTGCAAAGGATTCTGGGTAACAGAACCTGGTCCGAGCCACACAAGTCACCCCATCTTGGATTTCCCTAGGTCTCTAGTTTTGAGAAATGCACAGGTTTGGTAGGTTTCCCTAGGTGGCGGCTGAGCTACAGGCCAAAATCTACAGGTAGGCACTTTGCAAAAAACACCTCTGTTTTCCTTCAAAAATTTGGCTGTGTCCACGTTGCGCTTTGGGGCATTTCCTGTCACGGGCGCTAGGCCTACCCACACAAGTGAGGTATCATTTTTTTCGGGAGACGTGGGGGAACGCTAGGTGGAAGGAAATTCGTGGCTCCTCTCAGATTCCAGAACTTTCTGCCACAGAAATGTGAGGAACATGTGTTTTTTTAGCCAAATTTTGAGGTTTGCAAAGGATTCTGGGTAACACAACCTGGTCCGAGCCACACAAGTCACCCCATCTTGGATTTCCCTAGGTCTCTAGTTTTGAGAAATGCACAGGTTTGGTAGGTTTCCCTAGGTGGCGGCTGAGCTAAAAGCCAAAATCTACAGGTAGGCACTTTGCAAAAAACACCTCTGTTTTCCTTCACAAATTTGGATGTGTCCATGTTGCGCTTTGGGGCGTTTCCTGTCGCGGGCGCTAGGCCTACCCACACAAGTGAGGTATCATTTTTATCGGGAGACGTGGGGGAACGCTGTGTGGAAGGAAATTTGTGGCTCCTCTCAGATTCCAGCACTTTCTGCCACAGAAATTTTAGGAACATGTATTTTTTTAGCCATATTTTGAGGTTTGCAAAGGATTCTGGGTAACAGAACCTGGTCCGAGCCACACAATTCACCCCATCTTGGATTCCCCTAGGTCTCTAGTTTTTAGAAATGCACAGGTTTGGTAGGTTTCCCTAGGTGGCGGCTGAGCTACAAGCCAAAATCTACAGGTATGCACTTTGCAAAAAACACCTCTGTTTTCCTTCACAAATTTGGATGTGTCCACGTTGCGCTTTGGGGCGTTTCCTGTCGCAGGCGCTAGGCCTACCCACACAAGTGAGGTATAATTTTTATCGGGAGACGTGGTGGAACGCTGTGTGGAAGGAAATTTGTGGCTCCTCTCAGATTCCAGAACTTTCTGCCACAGAAATGTTAGGAAAATGCGTTTTTTTAGACAGAATTTTAGATTTGCAAAGGATTCTGGGTAACAGAACCTGGTCAGAGCCCCGCAAGTCACCCCATCTTGGATTCCCCTAGGTCTCTAGTTTTAAAAAATGCACTGGTTTGGTAGGTTTCCCTAGGTGCCGGCTGAGCTAGAGGCCAAAATCTACAGGTAGGCACTGTTTTCAATGAAAAAATGTGATGTGTCCACGTTGCGTTTTGGGGTGACTCCTGTCGCGGGCGCTAGGCCTACCCACACAGGTGAGGTATAATTTTTATCGGGAGACGTGGAGGAATGCTGGGTGGAAGGAAATTTGTGGCTCCACTCAGATTCCAGAACTTTCTGTCACCGAAATGTGTGGAAAATGCACTTTTTTAGACAGAATTTGAGGTTTGCAATGGATTCTGGGTAACAGAACCTGGTCCGAGCCACACAAGTCACCCCATCTTGGATTCCCCTAGGTCTCTAGTTTTCAGAAATGCACAGGTTTGGTAGGTTTCCCTAGGTGGCGGCTGAGCTACAGGCCAAAATCTACAGGTAGGCACTTTGCAAAAATCACCTCTGTTTTCCTTCAAAAATTTGGCTGTGTCCACGTTGCGCTTTGGGGCATTTCCTGTCACGGGCGCTAGGCCTACCCACACAAGTGAGGTATCATTTTTATCGGGAGACGTGGGGGAACGCTGGGTGGAAGGAAATTCGTGGCTCCTCTCAGATTCCAGAACTTTCTGCAACAGAAATGTGAGGAACATGTGTTTTTTTAGCCAAATTTTGAGGTTTGCAATGGATTCTGGGTAACAGAACCTGGTCCGAGCCACACAAGTCACCCCATCTTGGATTCCCCTAGGTCTCTAGTTTTCAGAAATGCACAGGTTTGGTAGGTTTCCCTAGGTGGCGGCTGAGCTACAGGCCAAAATCTACAGGTACGCACTTTGCAAAAAACACCTCTGTTTGCTTCAAAAATGTGGCTGTGTCTACGTTGCGCTTTGGGGCGTTTCCTGTCGCAGGCGCTAGGCCTACCCACACAAGAGAGGTATCATTTTTATCGGGAGACGTGGCGGAACGCTGGGTGGAAGGAAATTCGTGGCTCCTCTCAGATTCCAGAACTTTCTGCCACAGAAATGTGAGGAACATGTGTTTTTTTAGCCAAATTTTGAGTTTTGCAAAGGATTATGGGTAACAGAACCTGGTCCGAGCCACACAAGTCACCCCATCTTGGATTCCCCTAGGTCTCTAGTTTTCAGAAATTCACAGGTTTGGTAGATTTCACGAGGTGGAGGCTGAGCTACAAGCCAAAATCTACAGGTAGGCACTTTGCAAAAAACACCTCTGTTTTCCTCCACAAATTTGGATGTGTCCACGTTGCGCTTTGGGGCGTTTCCTGTCGCAGGCGCTAGGCCTACCCACACAAGTGAGGTATCATTTTTATTGGGAAACGTGGGGGAACGCTGGGTGGAAGGAAATTTGTGGCTCCTCTCAGATTCCAGAACTTTCTGCCACAGAAATGTTAGGAACATGTGTTTTTTTAGCCAAATTTTGAGGTTTGCAAAGGATTCTGGGTAACAGAACCTGGTCCGAGCCACACAAGTCACCCCATCTTGGATTCCCCTAGGTCTCTAGTTTTCAGAAATGCACAGGTTTGGTAGGTTTCCCTAGGTGGTGGCTGAGCTACAGGCCAAAATCTACAGGTAGGCACTTTGCAAAAAACACC
Source organism: Pleurodeles waltl (assembly GCF_031143425.1). Classification (NCBI taxonomy): domain Eukaryota; kingdom Metazoa; phylum Chordata; class Amphibia; order Caudata; family Salamandridae; genus Pleurodeles; species Pleurodeles waltl. The sequence continues at coordinate 63,585,270 of NC_090446.1, read as the reverse complement.
TCTGTTTTCCTTCAAAAATTTGGCTGTGTCCACGTTGCGCTTTGGGGCATTTCCTGTCACGGGCGCTAGGCCTACCCACACAAGTGAGGTATCATTTTTATCGGGAGACGTGGGGGAACGCTGGGTGGAAGGAAATTCGTGGCTCCTCTCAGATTCCAGAACTTTCTGCCACAGAAATGTGAGGAACATGTGTTTTTTTAGCCAAATTTTGAGGTTTGCAAAGGATTCTGGGTAACAGAACCTTGTCCGAGCCACACAAGTCACCCCATCTTGGATTCCCCTAGGTCTCTAGTTTTGAGAAATGCACAGGTTTGGTAGGTTTCCCTAGGTGGCGGCTGAGCTAAAATCCAAAATCTACAGGTAGGCACTTTGCAAAAAACACCTCTGTTTTCCTTCACAAATTTGGATGTGTCCACGTTGCGCTTTGGGGCGTTTCCTGTCGCGGGCGCTAGGCCTACCCACACAAGTGAGGTATCACTTTTATCGGGAGACGTGGGGGAACGCTGGGTGGAAGGAAATTTGTGGCTCCTCTCAGATTCCAGAACTTTCTGCCACAGAAATGTTAGGAACATGTGTTTTTTTAGCCAAATTTTGAGGTTTGCAAAGGATTCTGGGTAACAGAACCTGGTCCGAGCCACACAAGTCACCCCATCTTGGATTCCCCTAGGTCTCTAGTTTTCAGAAATGCACAGGTTTGGTAGGTTTATCTAGGTGGCGGCTGAGCTACAGGCCAAAATCTACAGGTAGGCACTTTGCAAAAAACACCTCTGTTTTCCTTCAAAAATTTGGCTGTGTCCACGTTGCGCTTTGGGGCATTTCCTGTCACGGGCGCTAGGCCTACCCACACAAGTGAGGTATCATTTTTATCGGGAGACGTGGGGGAACGCTGGGTGGAAGGAAATTCGTGGCTCCTCTCAGATTCCAGAACTTTCTGCCACAGAAATGTGAGGAACATGTGTTTTTTTAGCCAAATTTTGAGGTTTGCAAAGGATTCTGGGTAACAGAACCTGGTCCGACCACACAAGTCACCGCATCTTGGATTCCCCTAGGTCTCTAGTTTTCAGAAATGCACAGGTTTGGTAGGTTTCCCTAGGTGGCGGCTGAGCTACAAGCCAAAATCTACAGGTAGGCACTTTGCAAAAAACACCTCTGTTTTCCTTCACAAATTTGGATGTGTCCACGTTGCGCTTTGGGGCGTTTCCTGTCGCGGGCGCTAGGCCTACCCACACAAGTGAGGTATAATTTTTATCGGGAGACGTGGGGGAACGCTGGGTGGAAGGAAATTTGTGGCTCCTCTCAGATTCCAGAACTTTCTGCCACAGAAATGTTAGGAACATGTGTTTTTTTAGCCAAATTTTGAGTTTTGCAAAGGATTATGGGTAACAGAACCTGGTCCGAGCCACACAAGTCACCCCATCTTGGATTCCCCTAGATCTCTAGTTTTCAGAAATTCACAGGTTTGGTAGATTTCACGAGGTGGCGGCTGAGCTACAAGCCAAAATCTACAGGTAGGCACTTTGCAAAAAACACCTCTGTTTTCCTTCACAAATTTGGATGTGTCCACGTTGCGCTTTGGGGCGTTTCCTGTCGCAGGCGCTAGGCCTACCCACACAAGTGAGGTATCATTTTTATCGGGAGACGTGGGGGAACGCTGGGTGGAAGGAAATTTGTGGCTCTTCTCAGATTCCAGAACTTTCTGCCACAGAAATGTTAGGAACATGTGTTTTTTTAGCCAAATTTTGAGGTTTGCAAAGGATTCTGGGTAACAGAACCTGGTCCGAGCCACACAAGTCACCCCATCTTGGATTCCCCTAGGTCTCTAGTTTTCAGAAATGCACAGGTTTGGTAGGTTTCCCTAGGTGGTGGCTGAGCTACAGGCCAAAATCTACAGGTAGGCACTTTGCAAAAAACACCTCTGTTTTCCTTCACAAATTTGGATGTGTCCACGTTGCGCTTTGGGGCGTTTCCTGTCGCAGGCGCTAGGCCTACCCACACAAGTGAGGTATCATTTTTATTGGGAGACGTGGGGGAACGCTGGGTGGAAGGAAATTTGTGGCTCCTCTCAGATTCCAGAACTTTCTGCCACAGAAATGTTAGGAAAATGCGTTTTTTTAGACAGAATTTTAGATTTGCAAAGGATTCTGGGTAACAGAACCTGGTCAGAGCCCCGCAAGTCACCCCATCTTGGATTCCCCTAGGTCTCTAGTTTTAAAAAATGCACTGGTTTGGTAGGTTTCCCTAGGTGCCGGCTGAGCTAGAGGCCAAAATCTACAGGTAGGCACTGTTTTCAATGAAAAAATGTGATGTGTCCACGTTGGGTTTTGGGGTGACTCCTGTCGCGGGCGCTAGGCCTACCCACACAGGTGAGGTATCATTTTTATCGGGAGACGTGGAGGAATGCTGGGTGTAAGGAAATTTGTGGCTCCACTCAGATTCCAGAACTTTCTGTCACCGAAATGTGTGGAAAATGCGCTTTTTTAGACAGAATTTGAGGTTTGCAATGGATTTTGGGTAACAGAACCTGGTCCGAGCCACACAAGTCACCCCATCTTGGATTCCCCTACGTCTCTAGTTTTCAGAAATGCACAGGTTTGGTAGGTTTCCCTAGGTGGCGGCTGAGCTACAGGCCAAAATCTACAGGTAGGCACTTTGCAAAAATCACCTCTGTTTTCCTTCAAAAATTTGGCTGTGTCCACGTTGCGCTTTGGGGCATTTCCTGTCACGGGCGCTAGGCCTACCCACACAAGTGAGGTATCATTTTTATCGGGAGACGTGGGGGAACGCTGGGTGGAAGGAAATTCGTGGCTCCTCTCAGATTCCAGAACTTTCTGCAACAGAAATGTGAGGAACATGTGTTTTTTTAGCCAAATTTTGAGGTTTGCTATGGATTCTGGGTAACAGAACCTGGTCCGAGCCACACAAGTCACCCCATCTTGGATTCCCCTAGGTCTCTAGTTTTCAGAAATGCACAGGTTTGGTAGGTTTCCCTAGGTGGCGGCTGAGCTACAGGCCAAAATCTACAGGTACGCACTTTGCAAAAAACACCTCTGTTTGCTTCAAAAATGTGGCTGTGTCTACGTTGCGCTTTGGGGCGTTTCCTGTCGCAGGCGCTAGGCCTACCCACACAAGTGAGGTATCATTTTTATCGGGAGACGTGGCGCAACGCTGGGTGGAAGGAAATTCGTGGCTCCTCTCAGATTCCAGAACTTTCTGCCACAGAAATGTGAGGAACATGTGTTTTTTTAGCCAAATTTTGAGTTTTGCAAAGGATTATGGGTAACAGAACCTGGTCCGAGCCACACAAGTCACCCCATCTTGGATTCCCCTAGGTCTCTAGTTTTCAGAAATGCACAGGTTTGGTAGGTTTCCCTAGGTGGTGGCTGAGCTACAGGCCAAAATCTACAGGTAGGCACTTTGCAAAAAACACCTCTGTTTTCCTTCAAAAATTTGGCTGTGTCCACGTTGCGCTTTGGGGCATTTCCTGTCACGGGCGCTAGGCCTACCCACACAAGTGAGGTATAATTTTTATCGGGAGACGTGGGGGAACGCTGGGTGGAAGGAAATTCGTGGCTCCTCTCAGATTCCAGAACTTTATGCCACAGAAATGTTAGGAACATGTGTTTTTTTAGCCAAATTTTGAGGTTTGCAAAGGATTCTGGGTAACAGAACCTGGTCCGAGCCACACAAGTCACCCCATCTTGGATTCCCCTAGGTCTCTAGTTTTCAGAAATGCACAGGTTTGGTAGGTTTCCCTAGGTGGCGGCTGAGCTACAAGCCAAAATCTACAGGTAGGCACTTTGCAAAAAACACCTCTGTTTTCCTTCACAAATTTGGATGTGTCCACGTTGCGCTTTGGGGCGTTTCCTGTCGCGGGCGCTAGGCCTACCCACACAAGTGAGGTATCACTTTTATCGGGAGACGTGGGGGAACGCTGGGTGGAAGGAAATTTGTGGCTCCTCTCAGATTCCAGAACTTTCTGCCACAGAAATGTTAGGAACATGTGTTTTTTTAGCCAAATTTTGAGGTTTGCAAAGGATTCTGGGTAACAGAACCTGGTCCGAGCCACACAAGTCACCCCATCTTGGATTCCCCTAGGTCTCTAGTTTTCAGAAATGCACAGGTTTGGTAGGTTTATCTAGGTTGCGGCTGAGCTACAGGCCAAAATCTACAGGTAGGCACTTTGCAAAAAACACCTCTGTTTTCCTTCAAAAATTTGGCTGTGTCTACGTTGCGCTTTGGGGCATTTCCTGTCACGGGCGCTAGGCCTACCCACACAAGTGAGGTATCATTTTTATCGGGAGACGTGGGGGAACGCTGGGTGGAAGGAAATTCGTGGCTCCTCTCAGATTCCAGAACTTTCTGCCACAGAAATGTGAGGAACATGTGTTTTTTTAGCCAAATTTTGAGGTTTGCAAAGGATTCTGGGTAACAGAACCTGGTCCGAGCCACACAAGTCACCCCATCTTGGATTCCCCTAGGTCTCTAGTTTTCAGAAATGCACAGGTTTGGTAGGTCTCCCTAGGTGGCGGCTGAGCTACAAGCCAAAATCTACAGGTAGGCACTTTGCAAAAAACACCTCTGTTTTCCTTCACAAATTTGGATGTGTCCACGTTGCGCTTTGGGGCGTTTCCTGTCGCGGGCACTAGGCCTACCCACACAAGTGAGGTATCATTTTTATCGGGAGACGTGGGGGAACGCTGGGTGGAAGGAAATTTGTGGCTCCTCTCAGATTCCAGAACTTTCTGCCACAGAAATGTTAGGAACATGTGTTTTTTTAGCCAAATTTTGAGTTTTGCAAAGGATTATGGGTAACAGAACCTGGTCCGAGCCACACAAGTCACCCCATCTTGGATTCCCCTAGGTCTCTAGTTTTCAGAAATTCACAGGTTTGGTAGATTTCACGAGGTGGCGGCTGAGCTACAAGCCAAAATCTACAGGTAGGCACTTTGCAAAAAACACCTCTGTTTTCCTTCACAAATTTGGATGTGTCCACGTTGCGCTTTGGGGCGTTTCCTGTCGCAGGCGCTAGGCCTACTCACACAAGTGAGGTATCATTTTTATCGGGAGACATGGGGGAACGCTGGGTGGAAGGAAATTTGTGGCTCCTCTCAGATTCCAGAACTTTCTGCCACAGAAATGTTAGGAACATGTGTTTTTTTAGCCAAATTTTGAGGTTTGCAAAGGATTCTGGGTAACAGAACCTGGTCCGAGCCACACAAGTCACCCCATCTTGGATTCCCCTAGGTCTCTAGTTTTCAGAAATGCACAGGTTTGGTAGGTTTCCCTAGGTGGTGGCTGAGCTACAGGCCAAAATCTACAGGTAGGCACTTTGCAAAAAACACCTCTGTTTTCCTTCACAAATTTGGATGTGTCCACGTTGCGCTTTGGGGCGTTTCCTGTCGCAGGCGCTAGGCCTACCCACACAAGTGAGGTATCATTTTTATCGGGAGACGTGGGGGAACGCTGGGTGGAAGGAAATTTGTGGCTCCTCTCAGATTCCAGAACTTTCTGCCACAGAAATGTTAGGAAAATGTGTTTTTTTAGACAGAATTTTAGATTTGCAAAGGATTCTGGGTAACAGAACCTGGTCAGAGCCCCGCAAGTCACCCCATCTTGGATTCCCCTAGGTCTCTAGTTTTAAAAAATGCACTGGTTTGGTAGGTTTCCCTAGGTGCCGGCTCAGCTAGAGGCCAAAATCTACAGGTAGGCACTGTTTTCAATGAAAAAATGTGATGTGTCCACGTTGGGTTTTGGGGTGACTCCTGTCGCGGGCGCTAGGCCTACCCACACAGGTGAGGTATCATTTTTATCGGGAGACGTGGAGGAATGCTGGGTGGAAGGAAATTTGTGGCTCCTCTCAGATTCCAGAACTTTCTGCCACAGAAATGTGAGGAACATGTGTTTTTTTAGACAGAATTTGAGGTTTGCAATGGATTTTGGGTAACAGAACCTGGTCCGAGCCACACAAGTCACCCCATCTTGGATTCCCCTAGGTCTCTAGTTTTCAGAAATTCACAGGTTTGGTAGATTTCACGAGGTGGCGGCTGAGCTACAAGCCAAAATCTACAGGTAGGCACTTTGCAAAAAACACCTCTGTTTTCCTTCACAAATTTGGATGTGTCCACGTTGCGCTTTGGGGCGTTTCCTGTCGCAGGCGCTAGGCCTACCCACACAAGTGAGGTATCATTTTTATTGGGAGACATGGGGGAACGCTGGGTGGAAGGAAATTTGTGGCTCCTCTCAGATTCCAGAACTTTCTGCCACAGAAATTTTAGGAACATGTGTTTTTTTAGCCAAATTTTGAGGTTTGCAAAGGATTCTGGGTAACAGAACCTGGTCCGAGCCACACAAGTCACCCCATCTTGGATTCCCCTAGGTCTCTAGTTTTCAGAAATGCACAGGTTTGGTAGGTTTCCCTAGGTGGTGGCTGAGCTACAGGCCAAAATCTACAGGTAGGCACTTTGCAAAAAACACCTCTGTTTTCCTTCAAAAATTTGGCTGTGTCCACGTTGCGCTTTGGGGCATTTCCTGTCACGGGCGCTAGGCCTACCCACACAAGTGAGGTATCATTTTTATCGGGAGACGTGGGGGAACGCTGGGTGGAAGGAAATTTGTGGCTCCTCTCAGATTCCAGAACTTTCTGCCACAGAAATTTTAGGAACATGTGTTTTTTTAGCCATATTTTGAGGTTTGCAAAGGATTCTGGGTAACAGAACCTGGTCTAAGCCACACAAGTCACCCCATCTTGGATTCCCCTAGGTCTCTGGTTTTCAGAAATGCACAGGTTTGGTAGGTTTCCCTAGGTGGCGGCTGAGCTACAAGCCAAAATCTACAGGTAGGCACTTTGCAAAAAACACCGCTGTTTTCCTTCACAAATTTGGATGTGTCCACGTTGCGCTTTGGGGCGTTTCCTGTCGCGGGCGCTAGGCCTACCCACACAAGTGAGGTATCACTTTTATCGGGAGACGTGGGGGAACGCTGGGTGGAAGGAAATTTGTGGCTCCTCTCAGATTCCAGAACTTTCTGCCACAGAAATGTTAGGAACATGTGTTTTTTTAGCCAAATTTTGAGGTTTGCAAAGGATTCTGGGTAACGGAACCTGGTCCGAGCCACACAAGTCACCCCATCTTGGATTCCCCTAGGTCTCTAGTTTTCAGAAATGGACAGGTTTGGTAGGTTTCCCTAGGTGGCGGCTGACCCACAAGCCAAAATCTACAGGTAGGCACTTTGCAAAAAACACCTCTGTTTTCCTTTAAAAATTTGGCTGTGTCTACGTTGCGCTTTGGGGCGGTTCCTGTCACGGGCGCTAGGCCTACCCACACAAGTGAGGTATCATTTTTAGCGCGAGACGTGGGGGAACGCTGGGTGGAAGGAAATTCGTGGCTCCTCTCAGATTCCAGAACTTTCTGCCACAGAAATGTGAGGAACATGTGTTTTTTTAGCCAAATTTTGAGGTTTGCAAAGGATTCTGGGTAACAGAACCTGGTCCGAGCCACACAAGTCACCCCATCTTGGATTCCCCTAGGTCTCTAGTTTTGAGAAATGCACAGGTTTTGTAGGTTTCCCTAGGTGGCGGCTGAGCTAAAAGCCAAAATCTACAAGTAGGCACTTTGCAAAAAACACCTCTGTTTTCCTTCACAAATTTGGATGTGTCCACGTTGCGCTTTGGGGCGTTTCCTGTCGCGGGCGCTAGGCCTACCCACACAAGTGAGGTATCATTTTTATCGTGAGACGTGGGGGAACGCTGGGTGGAAGGAAATTCGTGGCTCCTCTCAGATTCCAGAACTTTCTGCCACAGAAATGTGAGGAACATGTGTTTTTTTAGCCAAATTTTGAGGTTTGCAAAGGATTCTGGGTAACAGAACCTGGTCCGAGCCACACAAGTCACCCCATCTTGGATTCCCCTAAGTCTCTAGTTTTCAGAAATGCACAGGTTTGGTAGGTTTCCCTAGGTGGCGGCTGAGCTACAAGCCAAAATCTACAGGTAGGCACTTTGCAAAAAACACCTCTGTTTTCCTTCACAAATTTGGATGTGTCCACGTTGCGCTTTGGGGCGTTTCCTGTCACGGGCGCTAGGCCTACCCACACAAGTGAGGTATAATTTTTATCGGGAGACGTGGGGGAACGCTGGGTGGAAGGAAATTTGTGGCTCCTCTCAGATTCCAGAACTTTCTGCCACAGAAATTTTAGGAACATGTGTTTTATTAGCCAAATTTTGAGGTTTGCAAAGGATTCTGGGTAACAGAACCTGGTCCGAGCCACACAAGTCACCCCATCTTGGATTCCCCTAGGTCTCTAGTTTTCAGAAATGCACAGGTTTGGTAGGTTTCCCTAGGTGGCGGCTGAGCTACAAGCCAAAATCTACAGGTAGGCACTTTGCAAAAAACACCACTGTTTTCCTTCACAAATTTGGATGTGTCCACGTTGCGCTTTGGGGCGTTTTCTGTCGCGGGCGCTAGGCCTACCCACACAAGTGAGGTATCATTTTTGTCGGGAGACGTGGGGGAACGCTGGGTGGAAGGAAATTCGTGGCTCCTCTCAGATTCCAGAACTTTCTGACACAGAAATATGAGGAACATGTGTTTCTTTAGCCACATTTTGGGGTTTGCAAAGGATTCTGGGTAACAGAACCTGGTCCGAGCCACACAAGTCACCCCATCTTGGATTCCCCTAGGTCTCTAGTTTTCAGAAATGGACAGGTTTGGTAGGTTTCCCTAGGTGGCGGCTGACCCACAAGCCAAAATCTACAGGTAGGCACTTTGCAAAAAACACCTCTGTTTTCCTTTAAAAATTTGGCTGTGTCTACGTTGCGCTTTGGGGCGGTTCCTGTCACGGGCGCTAGGCCTACCCACACAAGTGAGGTATCATTTTTAGCGCGAGACGTGGGGGAACGCTGGGTGGAAGGAAATTCGTGGCTCCTCTCAGATTCCAGAACTTTCTGCCACAGAAATGTGAGGAACATGTGTTTTTTTAGCCAAATTTTGAGGTTTGCAAAGGATTCTGGGTAACAGAACCTGGTCCGAGCCACACAAGTCACCCCATCTTGGATTCCCCTAGGTCTCTAGTTTTGAGAAATGCACAGGTTTTGTAGGTTTCCATAGGTGGCGGCTGAGCTAAAAGCCAAAATCTACAGGTAGGCACTTTGCAAAAAACACCTCTGTTTTCCTTCACAAATTTGGATGTGTCCACGTTGCGCTTTGGGGCGTTTCCTGTCGCGGGCGCTAGGCCTACCCACACAAGTGAGGTATCATTTTTATCGTGAGACGTGGGGGAACGCTGGGTGGAAGGAAATTCGTGGCTCCTCTCAGATTCCAGAACTTTCTGCCACAGAAATGTGAGGAACATGTGTTTTTTTAGCCAAATTTTGAGGTTTGCAAAGGATTCTGGGTAACAGAACCTGGTCCGAGCCACACAAGTCACCCCATCTTGGATTCCCCTAAGTCTCTAGTTTTCAGAAATGCATAGGTTTGGTAGGTTTCCCTAGGTGGCGGCTGAGCTACAAGCCAAAATCTACAGGTAGGCACTTTGCAAAAAACACCTCTGTTTTCCTTCACAAATTTGGATGTGTCCACGTTGCGCTTTGGGGCGTTTCCTGTCGCGGGCGCTAGGCCTACCCACACAAGTGAGGTATAATTTTTATCGGGAGACGTGGGGGAACGCTGGGTGGAAGGAAATTTGTGGCTCCTCTCAGATTCCAGAACTTTCTGCGACAGAAATGTTAGGAACATGTGTTTTATTAGCCAAATTTTGAGGTTTGCAAAGGATTCTGGGTAACAGAACCTGGTCCGAGCCACACAAGTCACCCCATCTTGGATTCCCCTAGGTCTCTAGTTTTCAAAAATGCACAGGTTTGGTAGGTTTCCCTAGGTGGCGGCTGAGCTACAAGCCAAAATCTACAGGTAGGCACTTTGCAAAAAACACCTCTGTTTTCCTTCACAAATTTGGATGTGTCCACGTTGCACTTTGGGGCGTTTCCACTCGCGGGCGCTAGGTCTACCCACACAAGTGAGGTATCATTTTTATCGGGAGACGTGGGGGAACGCTGGGTGGAAGGAAATTTGTGGCTCCTCTCAGATTCCAGAACTTTCTGCCACAGAAATATTAGGAACATGTGTTTTTTTAGCCAAATTTTGAGGTTTGCAAAGGATTCTGGGTAACAGAACCTGGTCCGAGCAACACAAGTCACCCCATCTTGGATTCCCCTAGGTCTCTAGTTTTCAGAAATGCACAGGTTTGGTAGGTTTCCTTAGGTGGCGGCTGAGCTACAAGCCAAAATCTACAGGTAGGCATTGTGCAAAAAACACCACTGTTTTCCTTCACAAATTTGGATGTGAACACGTTGCGCTTTGGGGCGTTTTCTGTCGCGGGCGCTAGGCCTACCCACACAAGTGAGGTATCATTTTTGTCGGGAGACGTGGGGGAACGCTGGGTGGAAGGAAATTCGTGGCTCCTCTCAGATTCCAGAACTTTCTGCCACAGAAATATGAGGAACATGTGTTTCTTTAGCCACATTTTGGGGTTTGCAAAGGATTCTGGGTAACAGAACCTGGTCCGAGCCACACAAGTCACCCCATCTTGGATTCCCCTAGGTCTCTAGTTTTCAGAAATGGACAGGTTTGGTAGGTTTCCCAAGGTGGCGGCTGAGCCACAAGCCAAAATCTACAGGTAGGCACTTTGCAAAAAACACCTCTGTTTTCCTTTAAAAATTTGGCTGGGTCTACGTTGCGCTTTGGGGCGGTTCCTGTTGCGGGCGCTAGGCCTACCCACACAAGTGAGGTATCATTTTTAGTGGGAGACGTGGGGGAACGCTGGGTGGAAGGAAATTCGTGGCTCCTCTCAGATTCCAGAACTTTCTGCCACAGAAATGTGAGGAACATGTGTTTTTTTTGCCAAATTTTGAGGTTTGCAAAGGATTCTGGGTAACAGAACCTGGTCCGAGCCACACAAGTTACCCCATCTTGGATTGCCCTAGGTCTCTAGTTTTGAGAAATGCACAGGTTTTGTAGGTTTCCCTAGGTGGCGGCTGAGCTAAAAGCCAAAATCTACAGGTAGGCACTTTGCAAAAAACACCTCTGTTTTCCTTCACAAATTTGGATGTGTCCACGTTGCGCTTTGGGGCGTTTCCTGTCGCGGGCGCTAGGCCTACCCACACAAGTGAGGTATCATTTTTATCGTGAGACGTGGGGGAACGCTGGGTGGAAGGAAATTTGTGGCTCCTCTCAGATTCCAGAACTTTCTGCCACAGAAATGTTAGGAACATGTGTTTTTTTAGCCAAATTTTGAGGTTTGCAAAGGATTCTGGGTAACAGAACCTGGTCCGAGCCACACAAGTCACCCCATCTTGGATTCCCCTAGGTCTCTAGTTTTCAGAAATGCACAGGTTTGGTAGGTTTCCCTAGGTGGCGGCTGGACTACAAGCCAAAACCTACAGGTAGGCACTTTGCAAAAAACACCTCTGTTTTTCTTCACAAATTTGGATGTGTCCACGTTGCGCTTTGGGACGTTTCCTGTCGCGGGCGCTAGGCCTACCCACACAACTGAGGTATCATTTTTATCGGGAGACGTGGGGGAACGCTGGGTGGAAGGAAATTTGTGGCTCCTCTCAGATTCCAGAACTTTCTGCCACAGAAATGTTAGGAACATGTGTTTTTTTAGCCAAATTTTGAGGTTTGCAAAGGATTCTGGGTAACAGAACCTGGTCCGAGCCACACAAGTCACCCCATCTTGGATTCCCCTAGGTCTCTAGTTTTCAGAAATGCACAGGTTTGGTAGGTTTCCCTAGGTGGCGGCTGAGCTACAGGCCAAAATCTACAGGTAGGCACTTTGCAAAAAACACCTCTGTTTTCCTTCACAAATTTGGATGTGTCCACGTTGCGCTTTGGGGCATTTCCTGTCACGGGCGCTAGGCCTACCCACACAAGTGAGGTATCATTTTTATCGGGAGACGTGGGGGAACGCTGGGTGGAAGGAAATTCGTGGCTCCTCTCAGATTCAAGAACTTTCTGCCACAGAAATGTGAGGAACGTGTTTTATTAGCCAAATTTTGAGGTTTGCAAAGGATTCTGGGTAACAGAACCTGGTCCGAGCCACACAAGTCACCCCATCTTGGATTCCCCTAGGTCTCTAGTTTTCAGAAATGCACAGGTTTGGTAGGTTTCCCTAGGTGGCGGCTGAGCTACAAGCCAAAATCTACAGGTAGGCACTTTGCAAAAAACACCTCTGTTTTCCTTCAAAAATTTGGCTGTGTCCACGTTGCGCTTTGGGGCATTTCCTGTCACGGGCGCTAGGCCTACCCACACAAGTGAGGTATCATTTTTATCGGGAGGCGTGGGGGAACGCTGGGTGGAAGGAAATTCGTGGCTCCTCTCAGATTCAAGAACTTTCTGCCACAGAAATATGAGGAACATGTGTTTTATTAGCCAAATTTTGAGGTTTGCAAAGGATTCTGGGTAACAGAACCTGGTCCGAGCCACACAAGTCACCCCATCTTGGATTCCCCTAGGTCTCTAGTTTTCAGAAATGCACAGGTTTGGTAGATTTCCCTAGGTGGCGGCTGAGCTACAAGCCAAAATCTACAGGTAGGCACTTTGCAAAAAACACCTCTGTTTTCCTTCACAAATTTGGATGTGTCCACGTTGCGCTTTGGGGCGTTTCCTGTCGCGGGCGCTAGGCCTACCCATACAAGTGAGGTATCATTTTTATCGGGAGACGTGGGCGAACGCTGGGTGGAAGGAAATTTGTGGCTCCTCTCAGATTCCAGAACTTTCTGCCACAGAAATGTTAGGAACATGTGTTTTTTTAGCCAAATTTTGAGGTTTGCAAAGGATTCTGGGTAACAGAACCTGGTCCGAGCCACACAAGTCACCCCATCTTGGATTCCCCTAGGTCTCTAGTTTTCAGAAATGCACAGGTTTGGTAGGTTTCCCTAGGTGGCGGCTGAGCTACAGGCCAAAATCTACAGGTAGGCACTTTGCAAAAAACACCTCTGTTTTCCTTCACAAATTTGGATGTGTCCACGTTGCGCTTTGGGGCGTTTCCTGTCTCGGGCGCTAGGCCTACCCACACAAGTGAGGTATAATTTTTATCGGGAGACGTGGGGGAATGCTGGGTGGAAGGAAATTTGTGGCTCCTCTCAGATTCCAGAACTGTCTGCCACAGAAATGTTAGGAACATGTGTTTTTTTAGCCAAATTTTGAGGTTTGCAAAGGATTCTGGGTAACAGAACCTGGTCCGAGCCACACAAGTCACCCCATCTTGGATTCCCCTAGGTCTCTAGTTTTCAGAAATGCACAGGTTTGGTAGCTTTCCCTAGGTGGCGGCTGAGCTACAAGCCAAAATCTACAGGTATGCACTTTGCAAAAAACACCACTGTTTTCCTTCACAAATTTGGATGTGAACACGTTGCGCTTTGGGGCGTTTTCTGTCGCGGGCGCTAGGCCTACCCACACAAGTGAGGTATCATTTTTGTCGGGAGACGTGGGGGAACGCTGGGTGGAAGGAAATTCGTGGCTCCTCTCAGATTCCAGAACTTTCTGCCACAGAAATATGAGGAACATGTGTTTCTTTAGCCACATTTTGGGGTTTGCAAAGGATTCTGGGTAACAGAACCTGGTCCGAGCCACACAAGTCACCCCATCTTGGATTCCCCTAGGTCTCTAGTTTTCAGAAATGGACAGGTTTGGTAGGTTTCCCAAGGTGGCGGCTGAGCCACAAGCCAAAATCTACAGGTAGGCACTTTGCAAAAAACACCTCTGTTTTCCTTTAAAAATTTGGCTGGGTCTACGTTGCGCTTTGGGGCGGTTCCTGTTGCGGGCGCTAGGCCTACCCACACAAGTGAGGTATCATTTTTAGTGGGAGACGTGGGGGAACGCTGGGTGGAAGGAAATTCGTGGCTCCTCTCAGATTCCAGAACTTTCTGCCACAGAAATGTGAGGAACATGTGTTTTTTTTGCCAAATTTTGAGGTTTGCAAAGGATTCTGGGTAACAGAACCTGGTCCGAGCCACACAAGTTACCCCATCTTGGATTGCCCTAGGTCTCTAGTTTTGAGAAATGCACAGGTTTTGTAGGTTTCCCTAGGTGGCGGCTGAGCTAAAAGCCAAAATCTACAGGTAGGCACTTTGCAAAAAACACCTCTGTTTTCCTTCACAAATTTGGATGTGTCCACGTTGCGCTTTGGGGCGTTTCCTGTCGCGGGCGCTAGGCCTACCCACACAAGTGAGGTATCATTTTTATCGTGAGACGTGGGGGAACGCTGGGTGGAAGGAAATTTGTGGCTCCTCTCAGATTCCAGAACTTTCTGCCACAGAAATGTTAGGAACATGTGTTTTTTTAGCCAAATTTTGAGGTTTGCAAAGGATTCTGGGTAACAGAACCTGGTCCGAGCCACACAAGTCACCCCATCTTGGATTCCCCTAGGTCTCTAGTTTTCAGAAATGCACAGGTTTGGTAGGTTTCCCTAGGTGGCGGCTGAGCTACAAGCCAAAACCTACAGGTAGGCACTTTGCAAAAAACACCTCTGTTTTTCTTCACAAATTTGGATGTGTCCACGTTGCGCTTTGGGACGTTTCCTGTCGCGGGCGCTAGGCCTACCCACACAACTGAGGTATCATTTTTATCGGGAGACGTGGGGGAACGCTGGGTGGAAGGAAATTTGTGGCTCCTCTCAGATTCCAGAACTTTCTGCCACAGAAATGTTAGGAACATGTGTTTTTTTAGCCAAATTTTGAGGTTTGCAAAGGATTCTGGGTAACAGAACCTGGTCCGAGCCACACAAGTCACCCCATCTTGGATTCCCCTAGGTCTCTAGTTTTCAGAAATGCACAGGTTTGGTAGGTTTCCCTAGGTGGCGGCTGAGCTACAGGCCAAAATCTACAGGTAGGCACTTTGCAAAAAACACCTCTGTTTTCCTTCACAAATTTGGATGTGTCCACGTTGCGCTTTGGGGCATTTCCTGTCACGGGCGCTAGGCCTACCCACACAAGTGAGGTATCATTTTTATCGGGAGACGTGGGGGAACGCTGGGTGGAAGGAAATTCGTGGCTCCTCTCAGATTCAAGAACTTTCTGCCACAGAAATGTGAGGAACGTGTTTTATTAGCCAAATTTTGAGGTTTGCAAAGGATTCTGGGTAACAGAACCTGGTCCGAGCCACACAAGTCACCCCATCTTGGATTCCCCTAGGTCTCTAGTTTTCAGAAATGCACAGGTTTGGTAGGTTTCCCTAGGTGGCGGCTGAGCTACAAGCCAAAATCTACAGGTAGGCACTTTGCAAAAAACACCTCTGTTTTCCTTCAAAAATTTGGCTGTGTCCACGTTGCGCTTTGGGGCATTTCCTGTCACGGGCGCTAGGCCTACCCACACAAGTGAGGTATCATTTTTATCGGGAGGCGTGGGGGAACGCTGGGTGGAAGGAAATTCGTGGCTCCTCTCAGATTCAAGAACTTTCTGCCACAGAAATATGAGGAACATGTGTTTTATTAGCCAAATTTTGAGGTTTGCAAAGGATTCTGGGTAACAGAACCTGGTCCGAGCCACACAAGTCACCCCATCTTGGATTCCCCTAGGTCTCTAGTTTTCAGAAATGCACAGGTTTGGTAGATTTCCCTAGGTGGCGGCTGAGCTACAAGCCAAAATCTACAGGTAGGCACTTTGCAAAAAACACCTCTGTTTTCCTTCACAAATTTGGAAGTGTCCACGTTGCGCTTTGGGGCGTTTCCTGTCGCGGGCGCTAGGCCTACCCATACAAGTGAGGTATCATTTTTATCGGGAGACGTGGGCGAACGCTGGGTGGAAGGAAATTTGTGGCTCCTCTCAGATTCCAGAACTTTCTGCCACAGAAATGTTAGGAACATGTGTTTTTTTAGCCAAATTTTGAGGTTTGCAAAGGATTCTGGGTAACAGAACCTGGTCCGAGCCACACAAGTCACCCCATCTTGGATTCCCCTAGGTCTCTAGTTTTCAGAAATGCACAGGTTTGGTAGGTTTCCCTAGGTGGCGGCTGAGCTACAGGCCAAAATCTACAGGTAGGCACTTTGCAAAAAACACCTCTGTTTTCCTTCACAAATTTGGATGTGTCCACGTTGCGCTT
The DNA here is from genome assembly GCF_031143425.1 of Pleurodeles waltl. NCBI lineage: Eukaryota > Metazoa > Chordata > Amphibia > Caudata > Salamandridae > Pleurodeles > Pleurodeles waltl. Next base: position 63,569,182 of record NC_090446.1, on the reverse strand, counting down.
TGGGGCGTTTCCTGTCTCGGGCGCTAGGCCTACCCACACAAGTGAGGTATAATTTTTATCGGGAGACGTGGGGGAATGCTGGGTGGAAGGAAATTTGTGGCTCCTCTCAGATTCCAGAACTGTCTGCCACAGAAATGTTAGGAACATGTGTTTTTTTAGCCAAATTTTGAGGTTTGCAAAGGATTCTGGGTAACAGAACCTGGTCCGAGCCACACAAGTCACCCCATCTTGGATTCCCCTAGGTCTCTAGTTTTCAGAAATGCACAGGTTTGGTAGCTTTCCCTAGGTGGCGGCTGAGCTACAAGCCAAAATCTACAGGTATGCACTTTGCAAAAAACACCACTGTTTTCCTTCACAAATTTGGATGTGTCCACGTTGCGCTTTGGGGCGTTTCCTGTCGCGGGCGCTAGGCCTACCCACACAAGTGAGGTATCATTTTTATCGGGAGACGTGGGGGAACGCTGGGTGGAAGGAGATTCTTGGATCCTCTCAGATTCCAAAACTTTCTGCCACAGAAATGTGAGGAACATGTGTTTTTTTAGCCAAATTTTGAGGTTTGCAATGGATTCTGGGTAACAGAACCTGGTCCGAGCCACACAAGTCACCCCATCTTGGATTCCCCTAGGTCTCTAATTTTTAGAAATGCACAGGTTTGGTAGGTTTCCCTAGGTGGCGGCTGAGCTACAAGCCAAAATCTACAGGTAGGCACTTTGCAAAAAACACCTCTGTTTTCCTTCACAAATTTGGATGTGTCCACGTTGCGGTTTGGGGCGTTTTCTGTCACGGGCGCTAGGCCTACCCACACAAGTGAAGTATCATTTTTATCGGGAGACGTGGGGGAACGCTGGGTGGAAGGAAATTTGTGGCTCCTCTCAGATTCCAGAACTTTCTGCCACAGAAATATGAGGAACATGTGTTTTTTTAGCCAAATTTTGAGGTTTGCAAAGGATTCTGGGTAACAGAACCTGGTCCGAGCCACACAAGTCACCCCATCTTGGATTCCCCTAGGTCTCTAGTTTTCAGAAATGCACAGGTTTGGTAGGTTTCTCTAGGTGGCGGCTGAGCTACAGGCCAAAATCTACAGGTAGGCACTTTGCAAAAAACACCTCTGTTTTCCTTCAAAAATTTGGCTGTGTCCACGTTGCGCTTTGGGGCATTTCCTGTCACGGGCGCTAGGCCTACCCACACAAGTGAGGTATCATTTTTATCGGGAGACGTGGGGGAACGCTGGGTGGAAGGAAATTCGTGGCTCCTCTCAGATTCCAGAACTTTCTGCCACAGAAATGTGAGGAACATGTGTTTTTTTAGCCAAATTTTGAGGTTTGCAAAGGATTCTGGGTAACAGAACCTGGTCCGAGCCACACAAGTCACCCCATCTTGGATTCCCCTAGGTCTCTAGTTTTCAGAAATGCACAGGTTTGGTAGGTTTCCCTAGGTGGCGGCTGAGCTACAAGCCAAAATCTACAGGTAGGCACTTTGCAAAAAACACCTCTCTTTTCCTTCACAAATTTGGATGTGTCCACGTTGCGCTTTGGGGCGTTTCCTGTCGCGGGCGCTAGGCCTACCCACACAAGTGAGGTATAATTTTTATCGGGAGACGTGGGGGAACGCTGGGTGGAAGGAAATTTGTGGCTCCTCTCAGATTCCAGAACTTTCTGCCACAGAAATGTTAGGAACATGTGTTTTATTAGCCAAATTTTGAGGTTTGCAAAGGATTCTGGGTAACAGAACCTGGTCCGAGCCACACAAGTCACCCCATCTTGAATTCCCCTAGGTCTCTAGTTTTCAGAAATGCACAGGTTTGGTAGGTTTCCCTAGGTGGCGGCTGAGCTACAAGCCAAAATCTACAGGTAGGCACTTTGCAAAAAACACCTCTGTTTTCCTTCACAAATTTGGATGTGTCCACGTTGCACTTTGGGGCGTTTCCTGTCGCGGGCGCTAGGTCTACCCACACAAGTGAGGTATCATTTTTATCGGGAGACGTGGGGGAACGCTGGGTGGAAGGAAATTTGTGGCTCCTCTCAGATTCCAGAACTTTCTGCCACAGAAATGTTAGGAACATGTGTTTTTTTAGCCAAATTTTGAGGTTTGCAAAGGATTCTGGGTAACAGAACCTGGTCCGAGCCACACAAGTCAACCCATCTTGGATTCCCCTAGGTCTCTAGTTTTCAGAAATGCACAGGTTTGGTAGGTTTCCCTAGGTGGCGGCTGAGCTACAAGCCAAAATCTACAGGTAGGCATTGTGCAAAAAACACCACTGTTTTCCTTCACAAATTTGGATGTGTCCACGTTGCGCTTTGGGGCGTTTTCTGTCGCGGGCGCTAGGCCTACCCACACAAGTGAGGTATCATTTTTGTCGGGAGACGTGGGGGAACGCTGGGTGGAAGGAAATTCGTGGCTCCTCTCAGATTCCAGAACTTTCTGCCACAGAAATATGAGGAACATGTGTTTCTTTAGCCACATTTTGGGGTTTGCAAAGGATTCTGGGTAACAGAACCTGGTCCGAGCCACACAAGTCACCCCATCTTGGATTCCCCTAGGTCTCTAGTTTTCAGAAATGGACAGGTTTGGTAGGTTTCCCTAGGTGGCGGCTGAGCCACAAGCCAAAATCTACAGGTAGGCACTTTGCAAAAAACACCTCTGTTTTCCTTTAAAAATTTGGCTGTGTCTACGTTGCGCTTTGGGGCGGTTCCTGTCGCGGGCGCTAGGCCTACCCACACAAGTGAGGTATCATTTTTAGCGGGAGACGTGGGGGAACGCTGGGTGGAAGGAAATTCGTGGCTCCTCTCAGATTCCAGAACTTTCTGCCACAGAAATGTGAGGAACATGTGTTTTTTTAGCCAAATTTTGAGGTTTGCAAAGGATTCTGGGTAACAGAACCTGGTCCGAGCCACACAAGTCACCCCATCTTGGATTCCCTAGGTCTCTAGTTTTGAGAAATGCACAGGTTTTGTAGGTTTCCCTAGGTGGCGGCTGAGCTAAAAGCCAAAATCTACAGGTAGGCACTTTGCAAAAAACACCTCTGTTTTCCTTCACAAATTTGGATGTTTCCACGTTGCGCTTTGGGGCGTTTCCTGTCGCGGGCGCTAGGCCTACCCACACAAGTGAGGTATCATTTTTATCGGGAGACGTGGGCGAACGCTGGGTGGAAGGAAATTTGTGGCTCCTCTCAGATTCCAGAACTTTCTGCCACAGAAATGTTAGGAACATGTGTTTTTTTAGCCAAATTTTGAGGTTTGCAAAGGATTCTGGGTAACAGAACCTGGTCCGAGCCACACAAGTCACCCCATCTTGGATTCCCCTAGGTCTCTAGTTTTCAGAAATGCACAGGTTTGGTAGGTTTCCCTAGGTGGCGGCTGAGCTACAAGCCAAAATCTACAGGTAGGCACTTTGCAAAAAACACCTCTGTTTTCCTTCACAAATTTGGATGTGTCCACGTTGCGCTTTGGGGCGTTTCCTGTCTCGGGCGCTAGGCCTACCCACACAAGTGAGGTATAATTTTTATCGGGAGACGTGGGGGAACGCTGGGTGGAAGGAAATTTGTGGCTCCTCTCAGATTCCAGAACTGTCTGCCACAGAAATGTTAGGAACATGTGTTTTTTTAGCCAAATTTTGAGGTTTGCAAAGGATTCTGGGTAACAGAACCTGGTCCGAGCCACACAAGTCACCCCATCTTGGATTCCCCTAGGTCTCTAGTTTTCAGAAATGCACAGGTTTGGTAGCTTTCCCTAGGTGGCGGCTGAGCTACAAGCCAAAATCTACAGGTATGCACTTTGCAAAAAACACCACTGTTTTCCTTCACAAATTTGAATGTGTCCACGTTGCGCTTTGGGGCGTTTCCTGTCGCGGGCGCTAGGCCTACCCACACAAGTGAGGTATCATTTGTATCGGGAGACGTGGGGGAACGCTGGGTGGAAGGAGATTCTTGGATCCTCTCAGATTCCAAAACTTTCTGCCACAGAAATGTGAGGAACATGTGTTTTTTTAACCAAATGTTGAGGTTTGCAATGGATTCTGGGTAACAGAACCTGGTCCGAGCCACACAAGTCACCCCATCTTGGATTCCCCTAGGTCTCTAATTTTTAGAAATGCACAGGTTTGGTAGGTTTCCCTAGGTGGCGGCTGAGCTACAAGCCAAAATCTACAGGTAGGCACTTTGCAAAAAACACCTCTGTTTTCCTTCACAAATTTGGATGTGTCCACGTTGCGGTTTGGGGCGTTTTCTGTCACGGGCGCTAGGCCTACCCACACAAGTGAAGTATCATTTTTATCGGGAGACGTGGGGGAACGCTGGGTGGAAGGAAATTTGTGGCTCCTCTCAGATTCCAGAACTTTCTGCCACAGAAATATGAGGAACATGTGTTTTTTTAGCCAAATTTTGAGGTTTGCAAAGGATTCTGGGTAACAGAACCTGGTCCGAGCCACACAAGTCACCCCATCTTGGATTCCCCTAGGTCTCTAGTTTTCAGAAATGCACAGGTTTGGTAGGTTTCTCTAGGTGGCGGCTGAGCTACAGGCCAAAATCTACAGGTAGGCACTTTGCAAAAAACACCTCTGTTTTCCTTCAAAAATTTGGCTGTGTCCACGTTGCGCTTTGGGGCATTTCCTGTCACGGGCGCTAGGCCTACCCACACAAGTGAGGTATCATTTTTATCGGGAGACGTGGGGGAACGCTGGGTGGAAGGAAATTCGTGGCTCCTCTCAGATTCCAGAACTGTCTGCCACAGAAATGTGAGGAACATGTGTTTTTTTAGCCAAATTTTGAGGTTTGCAAAGGATTCTGGGTAACAGAACCTGGTCCGAGCCACACAAGTCACCCCATCTTGGATTCCCCTAGGTCTCTAGTTTTCAGAAATGCACAGGTTTGGTAGGTTTCCCTAGGTGGCGGCTGAGCTACAAGCCAAAATCTACAGGTAGGCACTTTGCAAAAAACACCTCTGTTTTCCTTCACAAATTTGGATGTGTCCACGTTGCGCTTTGGGGCGTTTCCTGTCGCGGGCGCTAGGCCTACCCACACAAGTGAGGTATAATTTTTATCGGGAGACGTGGGGGAACGCTGGGTGGAAGGAAATTTGTGGCTCCTCTCAGATTCCAGAACTTTCTGCCACAGAAATGTTAGGAACATGTGTTTTATTAGCCAAATTTTGAGGTTTGCAAAGGATTCTGGGTAACAGAACCTGGTCCGAGCCACACAAGTCACCCCATCTTGAATTTCCCTAGGTCTCTAGTTTTCAGAAATGCACAGGTTTGGTAGGTTTCCCTAGGTGGCGGCTGAGCTACAAGCCAAAATCTACAGGTAGGCACTTTGCAAAAAACACCTCTGTTTTCCTTCACAAATTTGGATGTGTCCACGTTGCACTTTGGGGCGTTTCCTGTCGCGGGCGCTAGGTCTACCCACACAAGTGAGGTATCATTTTTATCGGGAGACGTGGGGGAACGCTGGGTGGAAGGAAATTTGTGGCTCCTCTCAGATTCCAGAACTTTCTGCCACAGAAATGTTAGTAACATGTGTTTTTTTAGCCAAATTTTGAGGTTTGCAAAGGATTCTGGGTAACAGAACCTGGTCCGAGCCACACAAGTCACCCCATCTTGGATTCCCCTAGGTCTCTAGTTTTCAGAAATGCACAGGTTTGGTAGGTTTCCCTAGGTGGCGGCTGAGCTACAAGCCAAAATCTACAGGTAGGCATTGTGCAAAAAACACCACTGTTTTCCTTCACAAATTTGGATGTGTCCACGTTGCGCTTTGGGGCGTTTTCTGTCGCGGGCGCTAGGCCTACCCACACAAGTGAGGTATCATTTTTGTCGGGAGACGTGGGGGAACGCTGGGTGGAAGGAAATTCGTGGCTCCTCTCAGATTCCAGAACTTTCTGCCACAGAAATATGAGGAACATGTGTTTCTTTAGCCACATTTTGGGGTTTGCAAAGGATTCTGGGTAACAGAACCTGGTCCGAGCCACACAAGTCACCCCATCTTGGATTCCCCTAGGTCTCTAGTTTTCAGAAATGGACAGGTTTGGTAGGTTTCCCTAGGTGGCGGCTGAGCCACAAGCCAAAATCTACAGGTAGGCACTTTGCAAAAAACACCTCTGTTTTCCTTTAAAAATTTGGCTGTGTCTACGTTGCGCTTTGGGGCGGTTCCTGTCGCGGGCGCTAGGCCTACCCACACAAGTGAGGTATCATTTTTAGCGGGAGACGTGGGGGAACGCTGGGTGGAAGGAAATTCGTGGCTCCTCTCAGATTCCAGAACTTTCTGCCACAGAAATGTGAGGAACATGTGTTTTTTTAGCCAAATTTTGAGGTTTGCAAAGGATTCTGGGTAACAGAACCTGGTCCGAGCCACACAAGTCACCCCATCTTGGATTCCCTAGGTCTCTAGTTTTGAGAAATGCACAGGTTTTGTAGGTTTCCCTAGGTGGCGGCTGAGCTAAAAGCCAAAATCTACAGGTAGGCACTTTGCAAAAAACACCTCTGTTTTCCTTCACAAATTTGGATGTTTCCACGTTGCGCTTTGGGGCGTTTCCTGTCGCGGGCGCTAGGCCTACCCACACAAGTGAGGTATCATTTTTATCGTGAGACGTGGGGGAACGCTGGGTGGAAGGAAATTTGTGGCTCCTCTCAGATTCCAGAACTTTCTGCCACAGAAATGTTAGGAACATGTGTTTTTTTAGCCAAATTTTGAGGTTTGCAAAGGATTCTGGGTAACAGAACCTGGTCCGAGCCACACAAGTCACCCCATCTTGGATTCCCCTAGGTCTCTAGTTTTCAGAAATGCACAGGTTTGGTAGGTTTCCCTAAGTGGCGGCTGAGCTACAAGCCAAAATCTACAGGTAGGCACTTTGCAAAAAACACCTCTGTTTTCCTTCACAAATTTGGATGTGTCCACGTTGCGCTTTGGGGCGTTTCCTGTCACGGGCGCTAGGCCTACCCACACAAGTGAGGTATCATTTTTATCGGGAGACGTGGGGGAACGCTGGGTGGAAGGAAATTTGTGGCTCCTCTCAGATTCCAGAACTGTCTGCCACAGAAATGTTAGGAACATGTGTTTTTTTAGCCAAATTTTGAGGTTTGCAAAGGATTCTGGGTAACAGAACCTGGTCCGAGCCACACAAGTCACCCCATCTTGGATTCCCCTAGGTCTCTAGTTTTCAGAAATGCACAGGTTTGGTAGCTTTCCCTAGGTGGCGGCTGAGCTACAAGCCAAAATCTACAGGTATGCACTTTGCAAAAAACACCACTGTTTTCCTTCACAAATTTGGATGTGTCCACGTTGCGCTTTGGGGCGTTTCCTGTCGCGGGCGCTAGGCCTACCCACACAAGTGAGGTATCATTTTTATCGGGAGACGTGGGGGAACGCTGGGTGGAAGGAGATTCTTGGATCCTCTCAGATTCCAAAACTTTCTGCCACAGAAATGTGAGGAACATGTGTTTTTTTAGCCAAATTTTGAGGTTTGCAATGGATTCTGGGTAACAGAACCTGGTCCGAGCCACACAAGTCACCCCATCTTGGATTCCCCTAGGTCTCTAGTTTTCAGAAATGCACAGGTTTGGTAGGTTTCCCTAGGTGGCGGCTGAGCTACAAGCCAAAATCTACAGGTAGGCACTTTGCAAAAAACATCTCTGTTTTCCTTCACAAATTTGGATGTGTCCACGTTGCGGTTTGGGGCGTTTTCTGTCACGGGCGCTAGGCCTACCCACACAAGTGAGGTATCATTTTTATCGGGAGACGTGGGGGAACGCTGGGTGGAAGGAAATTTGTGGCTCCTCTCAGATTCCAGAACTTTCTGCCACAGAAATATGAGGAACATGTGTTTGGTTTTTTTAGCCAAATTTTGAGGTTTGCAAAGGATTCTGGGTAACAGAACCTGGTCCGAGCCACACAAGTCACCCCATCTTGGATTCCCCTAGGTCTCTAGTTTTCAGAAATGCACAGGTTTGGTAGGTTTCTCTAGGTGGCGGCTGAGCTACAGGCCAAAATCTACAGGTAGGCACTTTGCAAAAAACACCTCTGTTTTCCATCAAAAATTTGGCTGTGTCCACGTTGCGCTTTGGGGCATTTCCTGTCACGGGCGCTAGGCCTACCCACACAAGTGAGGTATCATTTTTATCGGGAGACGTGGGGGAACGCTCGGTGGAAGGAAATTCGTGGCTCCTCTCAGATTCCAGAACTTTCTGCCACAGAAATGTGAGGAACATGTGTTTTTTTAGCCAAATTTTGAGGTTTGCAAAGGATTCTGGGTAACAGAACCTGGTCCGAGCCACACAAGTCACCCCATCTTGGATTCCCCTAGGTCTCTAGTTTTCAGAAATGCACAGGTTTGGTAGGTTTCCCTAGGTGGCGGCTGAGCTACAAGCCAAAATCTACAGGTAGGCACTTTGCAAAAAACACCTCTGTTTTCCTTCACAAATTTGGATGTGTCCACGTTGCGCTTTGGGGCGTTTCCTGTCGCGGGCGCTAGGCCTACCCACACAAGTGAGGTATAATTTTTATCGGGAGACGTGGGGGAACGCTGGGTGGAAGGAAATTTGTGGCTCCTCTCAGATTCCAGAACTTTCTGCCACAGAAATGTTAGGAACATGTGTTTTATTAGCCAAATTTTGAGGTTTGCAAAGGATTCTGGGTAACAGAACCTGGTCCGAGCCACACAAGTCACCCCATCTTGAATTCCCCTAGGTCTCTAGTTTTCAGAAATGCACAGGTTTGGTAGGTTTCCCTAGGTGGCGGCTGAGCTACAAGCCAAAATCTACAGGTAGGCACTTTGCAAAAAACACCTCTGTTTTCCTTCACAAATTTGGATGTGTCCACGTTGCACTTTGGGGCGTTTCCTGTCGCGGGCGCTAGGTCTACCCACACAAGTGAGGTATCATTTTTATCGGGAGACGTGGGGGAACGCTGGGTGGAAGGAAATTTGTGGCTCCTCTCAGATTCCAGAACTTTCTGCCACAGAAATGTTAGGAACATGTGTTTTTTTAGCCAAATTTTGAGGTTTGCAAAGGATTCTGGGTAACAGAACCTGGTCCGAGCCACACAAGTCACCCCATCTTGGATTCCCCTAGGTCTCTAGTTTTCAGAAATGCACAGGTTTGGTAGGTTTCCCTAGGTGGCGGCTGAGCTACAAGCCAAAATCTACAGGTAGGCATTGTGCAAAAAACACCACTGTTTTCCTTCACAAATTTGGATGTGTCCACGTTGCACTTCGGGGCGTTTTCTGTCGCGGGCGCTAGGCCTACCCACACAAGTGAGGTATCATTTTTGTCGGGAGACGTGGGGGAACGCTGGGTGGAAGGAAATTCGTGGCTCCTCTCAGATTCCAGAACTTTCTGCCACAGAAATATGAGGAACATGTGTTTCTTTAGCCACATTTTGGGGTTTGCAAAGGATTCTCGGTTACAGAACCTGGTCCGAGCCACACAAGTCACCCCATCTTGGATTCCCCTAGGTCTCTAGTTTTCAGAAATGGACAGGTTTGGTAGGTTTCATTAGGTGGCGGCTGAGCCACAAGCCAAAATCTACAGGTAGGCACTTTGCAAAAAACACCTCTGTTTTCCTTTAAAAATTTGGCTGTGTCTACGTTGCGCTTTGGGACGGTTCCTGTCGCGGGCGCTAGGCCTACCCACACAAGTGAGGTATCATTTTTAGCGGGAGACGTGGGGGAACGCTGGGTGGAAGGAAATTCGTGGCTCCTCTCAGATTCCAGAACTTTCGGCCACAGAAATGTGAGGAACATGTGTTTTTTTAGCCAAATTTTGAGGTTTGCAAAGGATTCTGGGTAACAGAACCTGGTCCGAGCCACACAAGTCACCCCATCTTGGATTCCCTAGGTCTCTAGTTTTGAGAAATGCACAGGTTTTGTAGGTTTCCCTAGGTGGCGGCTGAGCTAAAAGCCAAAATCTACAGGTAGGCACTTTGCAAAAAACACCTCTGTTTTCCTTCACAAATTTGGATGTGTCCACTTTGCGCTTTGGGGCGTTTCCTGTCGCGGGCGCTAGGCCTACCCACACAAGTGAGGTATCATTTTTATCGTGAGACGTGGGGGAACGCTGGGTGGAAGGAAATTTGTGGCTCCTCTCAGATTCCAGAACTTTCTGCCACAGAAATGTTAGGAACATGTGTTTTTTTAGCCAAATTTTGAGGTTTGCAAAGGATTCTGGGTAACAGAACCTGGTCCGAGCCACACAAGTCACCCCATCTTGGATTCCCCTAGGTCTCTAGTTTTCAGAAATGCACAGGTTTGGTAGGTTTCCCTAGGTGGCGGCTGAGCTACAAGCCAAAACCTACAGGTAGGCACTTTGCAAAAAACACCTCTGTTTTCCTTCACAAATTTGGATGTGTCCACGTTGCGCTTTGGGACGTTTCCTGTCGCGGGCGCTAGGCCTACCCACACAAGTGAGGTATCATTTTTATCGGGAGACGTGGGGGAACGCTGGGTGGAAGGAAATTTGTGGCTCCTCTCAGATTCCAGAACTTTCTGCCACAGAAATGTTAGGAACATGTGTTTTTTTAGCCAAATTTTGAGGTTTGCAAAGGATTCTGGGTAACAGAATCTGGTCCGAGCCACACAAGTCACCCCATCTTGGATTCCCCTAGGTCTCTAGTTTTCAGAAATGCACAGGTTTGGTAGGTTTGCCTAGGTGGCGGCTGAGCTACAGGCCAAAATCTACAGGTAGGCACTTTGCAAAAAACACCTCTGTTTTCCTTCACAAATTTGGATGTGTCCACGTTGCGCTTTGGGGCATTTCCTGTCACGGGCGCTAGGCCTACCCACACAAGTGAGGTATCATTTTTATCGGGAGACGTGGGGGAACGCTGGGTGGAAGGAAATTCGTGGCTCCTCTCAGATTCCAGAACTTTCTGCCACAGAAATGTGAGGAACATGTGTTTTATTAGCCAAATTTTGAGGTTTGCAAAGGATTCTGGGTAACAGAACCTGGTCCGAGCCACACAAGTCACCCCATCTTGGATTCCCCTAGATCTCTAGTTTTCAGAAATGCACAGGTTTGGTAGGTTTCCCTAGGTGGCAGCTGAGCTACAAGCCAAAATCTACAGGTAGGCACTTTGCAAAAAACACCTCTGTTTTCCTTCAAAAAATTGGCTGTGTCCACGTTGCGCTTTGGGGCATTTCCTGTCACGGGCGCTAGGCCTACCCACACAAGTGAGGTATAATTTTTATCGGGAGACGTGGGGGAACGCTGGGTGGAAGGAAATATGTGGCTCCTCTCAGATTCCAGAACTTTCTGCCACAGAAATGTTAGGAACATGTGTTTTTTTAGCCAAATTTTGAGGTTTGCAAAGGATTCTGGGTAACAGAACCTGGTCCGAGCCACACAAGTCACCCCATCTTTGATTCCCCTAGGTCTCTAGTTTTCAGAAATGCACAGGTTTTGTAGGTTTCCCTAGGTGGCGGCTGAGCTACAAGCCAAAATCTACAGGTAGGCACTTTGCAAAAAACACCTCTGTTTTCCTTCACAAATTTGGATGTGTCCACGTTGCGCTTTGGGGCGTTTCCTGTCACGGGCGCTAGGCCTACCCACTCAAGTGAGGTATCATTTTTATCGGGAGACGTGGGGGAACGCTGGGTGGAAGGAAATTTGTGGCTCCTCTCAGATTCCAGAACTTTCTGCCACAGAAATGTTAGGAACATGTGTTTTTTTAGCCAAATTTTGAGGTTTGCAAAGGATTCTGGGTAACAGAACCTGGTCCGAGCCACACAAGTCACCCCATCTTGGATTCCCCTAGGTTTCTAGTTTTCAGAAATGCACAGGTTTGGTAGGTTTCCCTAGGTGGCGGCTGAGCTACAAGCCAAAATCTACAGGTAGGCACTTTGCAAAAAACACCTCTGTTTTCCTTCACAAATTTGGATGTGTCCACGTTGCGCTTTGGGGCGTTTCCTGTCACGGGCGCTAGGCCTACCCACTCAAGTGAGGTATCATTTTTATCGGGAGACGTGGGGGAACGCTGGGTGGAAGGAAATTTGTGGCTCCTCTCAGATTCCAGAACTTTCTGCCACAGAAATGTTAGGAACATGTGTTTTTTTAGCCAAATTTTGAGGTTTGCAAAGGATTCTGGGTAACAGAACCTGGTCCGAGCCACACAAGTCACCCCATCTTGGATTCCCCTAGGTCTCTAGTTTTCAGAAATGCACAGGTTTGGTAGCTTTCCCTAGGTGGCGGCTGAGCTACAAGCCAAAATCTACAGGTATGCACTTTGCAAAAAACACCACTGTTTTCCTTCACAAATTTGGATGTGTCCACGTTGCGCTTTGGGGCGTTTCCTGTCGCGGGCGCTAGGCCTACCCACACAAGTGAGGTATCATTTTTGTCGGGAGACGTGGGGAAACGCTGGGTGGAAGGAAATTCGTGGCTCCTCTCAGATTCCAGAACTTTCTGCCACAGAAATACGAGGAACATGTGTTTCTTTAGCCACATTTTGGGGTTTGCAAAGGATTCTGGGTAACAGAACCTGGTCCGAGCCACACAAGTCACCCCATCTTGGATTCCCCTAGGTCTCTAGTTTTCAGAAATGGACAGGTTTGGTAGGTTTCCCTAGGTGGCGGCTGAGCCACAAGCCAAAATCTACAGGTAGGCACTTTGCAAAAAACACCTCTGTTTTCCTTTAAAAATGTGGCTGTGTCTACGTTGCGCTTTGGGGCGGTTCCTGTCGCGGGCGCTAGGCCTACCCACACAAGTGAGGTATCATTTTTAGCGGGAGACGTGGGGGAACGCTGGGTGGAAGGAAATTCGTGGCTCCTCTCAGATTCCAGAACTTTCTGCCACAGAAATGTGAGGAACATGTGTTTTTTTAGCCAAATTTTGAGGTTTGCAAAGGATTCTGGGTAACAGAACCTGGTCTGAGCCACACAAGTCACCCCATCTTGGATTCCCTAGGTCTCTAGTTTTGAGAAATGCACAGGTTTTGTAGGTTTCCCTAGGTGGCGGCTGAGCTAAAAGCCAAAATCTACAGGTAGGCACTTTGCAAAAAACACCTCTGTTTTCCTTCACAAATTTGGATGTGTCCACGTTGCGCTTTGGGGCGTTTCCTGTCGCGGGCGCTAGGCCTACCCACACAAGTGAGGTATCATTTTTATCGTGAGACGTGGGGGAATGCTGCGTGGAAGGAAATTTGTGGCTCCTCTCAGATTCCAGAACTTTCTGCCACAGAAATGTTAGGAACATGTGTTTTTTTAGCCAAATTTTGAGGTTTGCAAAGGATTCTGGGTAACAGAACCTGGTCCGAGCCACACAAGTCACCCCATCTTGGATTCCCCTAGGTCTCTAGTTTTCAGAAATGCACAGGTTTGGTAGGTTTCCCTAGGTGGCGGCTGAGCTACAAGCCAAAACCTACAGGTAGGCACTTTGCAAAAAACACCTCAGTTTTCCTTCACAAATTTGGATGTGTCCACGTTGCGCTTTGGGACGTTTCCTGTCGCGGGCGCTAGGCCTACCCACACAAGTGAGGTATCATTTTTATCGGGAGACGTGGGGGAACGCTGGGTGGAAGGAAATTTGTGGCTCCTCTCAGATTCCAGTACTTTCTGCCACAGAAATGTTAGAAACATGTGTTTTTTTAGCCAAATTTTGAGGTTTGCAAAGGATTCTGGGTAACAGAACCTGGTCCGAGCCACACAAGTCACCCCATCTTGGATTCCCCTAGGTCTCTAGTTTTGAGAAATGCACAGGTTTGGTAGGTTTGCCTAGGTGGCGGCTGAGCTACAGGCCAAAATCTACAGGTAGGCACTTTGCAAAAAACACCTCTGTTTTCCTTCACAAATTTGGATGTGTCCACGTTGCGCTTTGGGGCATTTCCTGTCACGGGCGCTAGGCCTACCCACACAAGTGAGGTATCATTTTTATCGGGAGACGTGGGGGAACGCTGGGTGGAAGGAAATTCGTGGCTCCTCTCAGATTCCAGAACTTTCTGCCACAGAAATGTGAGGAACATGTGTTTTATTAGCCAAATTTTGAGGTTTGCAAAGGATTCTGGGTAACAGAACCTGGTCCGAGCCACACAAGTCACCCCATCTTGGATTCCCCTAGATCTCTAGTTTTCAGAAATGCACAGGTTTGGTAGGTTTCCCTAGGTGGCAGCTGAGCTACAAGCCAAAATCTACAGGTAGGCACTTTGCAAAAAACACCTCTGTTTTCCTTCAAAAATTTGGCTGTGTCCACGTTGCGCTTTGGGGCATTTCCTGTCACGGGCGCTAGGCCTACCCACACAAGTGAGGTATCATTTTTATCGGAAGACGTGGGGGAACGCTGGGTGGAAGGAAATTCGTGGCTCCTCTCAGATTCAAGAACTTTCTGCCACAGAAATTTGAGGAACATGTGTTTTATTAGCCAAATTTTGAGGTTTGCAAAGGATTCTGGGTAACAGAACCTGGTCCGAGCCACACAAGTCACCCCATCTTGGATTCCCCTAGGTCTCTAGTTTTCAGAAATGCACAGGTTTGGTAGGTTTCCCTAGGTGGCGGCTGAGCTACAAGCCAAAATCTACAGGTAGGCACTTTGCAAAAAACACCTCTGTTTTCCTTCACAAATTTGGATGTGTCCACGTTGCGCTTTGGGGCGTTTCCTGTCGCGGGCGCTAGGCCTACCCACACAAGTGAGGTATAATTTTTATCGGGAGACGTGGGGGAACGCTGGGTGGAAGGAAATTTGTGGCTCCTCTCAGATTCCAGAACTTTCTGCCACAGAAATGTTAGGAACATGTGTTTTTTTAGCCAAATTTTGAGGTTTGCAAAGGATTCTGGGTAACAGAACCTGGTCCGAGCCACACAAGTCACCCCATCTTGGATTCCCCTAGGTCTCTAGTTTTCAGAAATGCACAGGTTTGGTAGGTTTCCCTAGGTGGCGGCTGAGCTACAAGCCAAAATCTACAGGTATGCACTTTGCAAAAAACACCACTGTTTTCCTTCACAAATTTGGATGTGTCCACGTTGCGCTTTGGGGCGTTTCCTGTCGCGGGCGCTAGGCCTACCCACACAAGTGAGGTATCATTTTTATCGGGAGACGTGGGGGAACGCTGGGTGGAAGGAGATTCTTGGCTCCTCTCAGATTCCAAAACTTTCTGCCACAGAAATGTGAAGAACATGTGTTTTTTTAGCCAAATTTTGAGGTTTGCAATGGATTCTGGGTAACAGAACCTGGTCCGAGCCACACAAGTCACCCCATCTTGGATTCCCCTAGGTCTCTAGTTTTCAGAAATGCACAGGTTTGGTAGGTTTCCCTAGGTGGCGGCTGAGCTACAAGCCAAAATCTACAGGTAGGCACTTTGCAAAAAACACCTCTGTTTTCCTTCACAAATTTGGATGTGTCCACGTTGCGGTTTGGGGCGTTTTCTGTCGCGGGCGCTAGGCCTACCCACACAAGTGAGGTATCATTTTTATCGGGAGACGTGGGGGAACGCTGGGTGGAAGGAAATTCGTGGCTCCTCTCAGATTCCAGAACTTTCTGCCACAGAAATATGAGGAACATGTGTTTTTTTAGCCACATTTTGAGGTTTGCAAAGGATTCTGGGTAACAGAACCTGGTCCGAGCCACACAAGTCACCCCATCTTGGATTCCCCTAGGTCTCTAGTTTTCAGAAATGCACAGGTTTGGTAGGTTTCCCTAGGTGGCGGCTGAGCTACAAGCCAAAATCTACAGGTAGGCACTTTGAAAAAAACACCTCTGTTTTCCTTCAAAAATGTGGCTGTGTCTACGTTGCGCTTTGGGGCGTTTCCTGTCACGGGCGCTAGACCTACCCACACAAGTGAGGTATCATTTTTATCGGGAGACGTGGGGGAACGCTGGGTGGAAGGAAATTCGTGGCTCCTCTCAGATTCCAGAACTTTCTGCCACAGAAATGTGAGGAACATGTGTTTTTTTAGCCAAATCTTGAGGTTTGCAAAGGATTCTGGGTAACAGAACCTGGTCCGAGCCACACAAGTCACCCCATCTTGGATTCCCCTAGGTCTCTAGTTTTCAGAAATGCACAGGTTTGGTAGGTTTGGTAGGTTTCCCTAGGTGGCGGCTGAGCTACAAGCCAAAATCTACAGGTA
The DNA here is from genome assembly GCF_031143425.1 of Pleurodeles waltl. Classification (NCBI taxonomy): domain Eukaryota; kingdom Metazoa; phylum Chordata; class Amphibia; order Caudata; family Salamandridae; genus Pleurodeles; species Pleurodeles waltl. The sequence continues at coordinate 63,553,148 of NC_090446.1, read as the reverse complement.
GGCACTTTGCAAAACACACCTCTGTTTTCCTTCACAAATTTGGATGTGTCCACGTTGCGCTTTGGGGCGTTTTCTGTCGCGGGCGCTAGGCCTACCCACACAAGCGAGGTATCATTTTTATTGGGAGACGTGGGGGAACGCTGGGTGGAAGGAAATTTGTGGCTCCTCTCAGATTCCAGAACTTTCTGCCACAGAAATATGAGGAACATGTGTTTTTTTAGCCAAATTTTGAGGTTTGCAAAGGATTCTGGGTAACAGAACCTGGTCTGAGCCACACAAGTCACCCATCTTGGATTCCCCTAGGTCTCTAGTTTGCAGAAATGCACAGGTTTGATAGGTTTCTCTCGGTGGCGGCTGAGCTAGAGGCCAAAATCTACAGGTAGGCACTTTGCTAAAAACAGCTCTGTTTTCTGTGATGTGTCCACGTTGTGTTTTGGGGCATATCCTGTCGCGGGCGCTAGGCCTACCCACACAAGTGAGGTATCATTTTTATCGGGAGACTTGGGGGAACATAGAATAGCAAAACAAGTGTTATTGCCCCTTGTCTTTCTCTACATTTTTTCCTTCCAAATGCAAGACAGTGTGTAAAAAAGACATCTATTTGAGAAATGCCCTGTAATTCACATGCTAGTATGGGCACCACGGAATTCAGAGATGTGCAAATAACCACTGCTTCTCAACACCTTATCTTGTGCCCATTTTGGAAATACAAAGGTTTTCTTGATAGCTATTTTTTACTCTTTATATTTCAGCAAATGAATTGCTGTATACCCGGCATAGATTGAAAACCCACTGCAGGGTGCAGGTCATTTATTGGCTCTGGGTACCTAGAGTTCTTTATGAACCTATAAGCCCTATATATCCCCGCAACCAGAAGAGTTCAGCAGACGTAACGGTATATTGCTTTTGAAAATCTGACATTGCTGGAAAAAGTTACAGAGTAAAACGTAGAGAAAAATTGATGTTTTTTTCACCTCAATTTCAATATTTTTCTTTTTCAGTTGTTATTTTCTGTAGGAAACCCTTGTAGGATCTACATAAATTACCCCTTGCTGAATTCCGATTTTTGTCTACTTTCCAAAAATGTTGCGGTTTCTGGGATCCAGCGTTTGTTTCATGCCCATTTCTGTCACTGACTGGAAGGAGGCTGAAAGCACAAAAAATCGTAAAAATGGGGTATGTCCCAGTAAAATGCCAAAATTGTGTTGAAAAATTGGGTTTTCTGATTCAAGTCTGCCTGTTCCTGAAAGCTGGGAAGCTGGTGATTGTATCACCGCAAACCCTTTGTTGATGCCCTTTTCAGGGAAAAAACACAAGCCTTCTTCTGCAGCCCATTTTTCCAATTTTTTTGAAAAAAACAAAATTTTCACTGTTTTTTGGCTAATTTCTTGGCCTCCTTCTGGGGAACCCACAAAGTCTGGGTACCTCTAGAATCCCTAGGATGTTGGAAAAAAAGGACGCAAATTTGGCGTGGGTAGCTTATGTGAACAAAACGTTATGAGGGCCTAAGCGCAAACTGCTCCAAATAGCCAAAAAAAGGCTCGGCACAGGAGGGGGAAAAGGCCTGGCAGCGAAGGGGTTAAGAATGACATTAGCATAGCAGTTAACACCACTAGTGTTATCCAACTAGTAACGTACAATACCCTCATCCTTTTCCAGTTTTCTTTTCTTCATAGCTTTTTCTTTAGTTTTGCTTTCTATCTTTTCTATAATCTCTTTTTATTGTTTTGTTAGTTTCCACTTAGGGCATAAGACCCGTTTTACATAAACAGGATACCTTCCTAAATTAGGAGCATATTTATTTCTTAACCTGTTGTACTCTCTCAAGCAATTTAAATCTGCACTTAACTTCTCATAAAAATCAATCAGAAACAAACGAGCTAATGTTCGAGCTAGTGACAATGCTACATGTGACATTCCTTCTTTAAAAACTGTACTTGCAATACTAATGAATGCAGCATCAACACTCAAGCTTTGAGACTTGTGGATCGTTACGGCATACGCATGACAAACTGGAAACTGTTTTCGATTCATATACAAATCTTTCACAAGCACACCATCCAATTTGCTTCACATCATCAACCTGATCAAACTTTTTAGCTAGGAATTCAATCTCATCATAGTTAGGAAAATTAATAAAATCATCAATTTTACCATAGCACCATTTACCAATCCTTCTTCATCATTTAAGTTACGACTTAAAACTATTCTACAGTTTTTGCAGACACGTAAACATGTCTCTAGTCCATCAGTCCTAGAAACAGATTTCTACAAAGAGCTCAATTTATCTTGAAAATTTTCACTAAGTAGTATAGTTACTCCTTGATGTTCCATTTCATCAAAAGCAGTAATCTCCAAAATGTCTTCATGCTCTAGTTTTAGTAATTCTTCATTAAATGCAGCATCCTTATGAAGTGTATGCATCAAAGAAACTATGTTTCCCTTCTCTACTGCATATGAAAGTCCAGACAAGTCACTCTCAAATAGAAGTGAAATATGAATAGGATACACTGTCTGAATCTGGGATCCTCTAAATAAAGTTGTGTTGACGGTTATTCAGCTGCTGGTATTTGTATGGGCCGATCATCATACTGAGCTGCTACTGCAGTGGGAAACAAGTGGGAAAAACAACAAGCCTCTAAACTTTTTCCTTACACACTCATGGCAACTCCTTTAGTTTGCTTCATTTGGAAAAGATCAATATCATTACCAATGACTTCTTTGGAATGCAATGGATTTATGATAGTGCTCATAAATTTGCTCTTATTAAGATGGATCTACAATTTTACCACTTTCTAGCAAACTCCCATCATCAACATTGGGTTCATTAGGTTCCACATCAAAATTTTTATAATAAATATTATTTTGCATCAGGTATAATGTTGCTCTTTTTAGAGTCACCTCCTCCAGTCTCCTGTGATAACAATGCATCCCCTTCCAAGAGCAACACACAGCCAACTAGAGCCTTAGATTTAGATCCCTCCTTACCGAGGAGTCCGACCCCACTGTCTGAAGGTAATATGGTAAATCCAAAATCTACAGAGAGCTATCCAAGAATGAGTTCCCTTGAGTCTTCTGAGAAGGATCCTAGGGATCATGAGACTTTAACGCCGGAGTTTATAACATGGATTGTGGCTGGAATCCGCAACAAACTAGATGATGTTGATTGGGGGGAGTATATAGATACATTTAAAATGTGTTTGTTTCAGGAAACTTGGGCCACCTCAAATGTTTATAGACAGGGGTATAGTTCCTTTTGTATGGAAGCTAGGCGGTGCCCCGCGGGTAGAGCAGCTGGGGGCCTTGTTACCTCAGTAAGATTCTCAGAGGTGGGTAGCTTTAAGGAAGTCCATGTGGAGTCAGCTGATATATTGGCCCTATCTATACAGTCAAAGCAAGATTTACCATTGCTATGTGTTAATGTCTACAATAGACCAGACCAGTCTAATCAAACATCTAAAACTATTCAGATGTTGAATGCCCTTGTGCTGGACTACCTTGCATCACATTTTATTATCATAGCTGGTGATTTTAATGTGTCCCTTGAGCCCAATGCTGCTTTTTCTGAGATTATCCAGCTAGAAGACTCAATATGGAACATTCCTCCTTAGTCTTCTCAGAAAAAGCAGCCAAAATCTAGTATTAGGGCCCTTCAGGTCATAGATCTTATGATAACCCATAGTCTTCACCCAGAAAATGGTAATTTCCCTTCTGATAATCCTGCAAAACCCACGTACTTTAGAGGGTCCTCTAGTAGCATCCTTGACCTGGTACTTATAGACATGAGAATATGGTACATTATCACAAAGACATCAAGGAGGGTAACCGAAATAATAGAAATCATGCTCCCCTCCTGGTTACATATGATAGGCAGCCTTTTCTAAAAATAGGAGCACAACCACATCATGAAGTCCTTCCCCTGATAGAGGTGTCTTCTAATAAGCGTGCCCTGAAATGGGATTCCTTTAGAAATTCTCTCAAACTATGGGAAAAACTTTGTGACTTAGTTTCAACCCACCAACTATCTGACGGTTCCTTTTCATATACCCCAAATGAGGTTATGGCCCTGCACGCAGGTCTTTTTTCTGCCCTTAAAGAGCTATTCTACAGAACTAATGGGGAGAATAAACACCCGGGAGCAAGTCCGCTGCAAAGGTGATTTGGCACAGCATGTAAAGACACCAAGAGCAATCTTATAAGAGCAATAAAATTAAAAGATAGAGCCCAGATAACCCATGCAATACAAGGCGTGAGTATGCAATTGCATTCAAGACTAGCAAAAATGAATGGGAGGAGACATCATGGCAGGATCTTCTGCTGGCTGCTAGGGATAAAAACTCTCACCTCTTTTGGTCCTTGGTGGCCAGAAATGGACGTAATGAGAACTCCAGACCTGACTGCCATATTGCACCTGAAGATTGGACTATCCACTTCACTGAGCTGTATAGTTGTGAGCCTGTTTCTCCCATTGTTAATGAGAATGGACCTACAGACGTGTTGCCCCCTATACCTAGTCTTGCGCCCTTTTCTCTAAAGGAAACTGAGATTGCCATTAGGGCCCAAAACCCAGGAAAGGCGCCTGGGCTGGATGGTATACCCGCAGATATGTTTAAATCAGATTTTGCTTACTGGGGTCCATACGTTAACAGGGTGTCAAATGCTGTTCTGTCAAGTGGCATTTATCCTCGGACCCGGAAGGGAGCAATTATTGTACCCATTCACAAAAAAGGAGAGAGGGGTTTCCCGGGAAACTATAGACCAATCAGCCTCTTGGATAATTTACAAAAAAAGAATAGTCACCAGGTTCTGAATAGGCTAAAGGAATGGATCGAAGAAAATCAAGTACTTAGCCATCTACAGGTGGGCTTTAGGTAGAAACTTAGTCCAGTCGACCAGGTCTTTTGCTTCCTTATGATCAAATGGAAGATGCTGGGCCTGGACGCTGGGAAACCTTTTATGGCTTTTGTAGATCTTAGGTCTGCTTTTGATCTGGTCCCACGCTGTAAACTCTGGAAAGTTATGAGTCAACCTGGAGTGGTGGGCCCTCTGATAAATCTAACAAAGATTTGTATGCCGAGAGTTACGCTATAATCTGATGGGGGACAAAAGGGGAATTAACGAGGGAGATCCCAACATGCAGAGGGGTGAGACAAGGATGTGTGTTGGCCCCTACACTCTTTCTATTGTTCATCAACGTTTGTATTCCCTATTTAATGGACTGTGTTAGTGACGTACCTAAAATAGGTGGGGAGAGGACCCCTTGCCTGCTGTTTGCAGATGACACCTTGTTATTATCCCAAACTGCTTTTGGACTTACTAACCTGCTTGAGACGTTTATGTTTTTTTGCAAAGATCATGGATTGGAAATGAATACCTCCAAAACCAAGTACATGGTATTTGGCGATACAAAACAAAAAGTGAGGAAAAAGATATGTTTGGAGAGAGAAGCCCTTGAAAGAGTAACTGATTTTGATTATTTGGGAATAAGATTGGAGGATTTTCACAAATGGCAGGCTCATCTATCAAAGTCCTGTATGAGCCTGAAACAAAAGTCTGGGTGTATCCTGAGATATGCTGCTAGATCCCCGAGGTTTTCTATCAATCCTGCGATGGAAATATATAAAGCCCAAGCAAGGGGGGGGTATTATATGGCGCAGAGTTATGGGGGCATTGTAATTTGATTTTCTCGGAGAAAGCTGAATTTGTTTTAATAAAAGCTCTATTAAAAGTACCTGTAAGTTCCCCGACCTTGCCCATCAGGATGGATCTGAATCTCTATTCTATCTCGCATATAGCTGCCTTAAGGCCAATAATGTACTGGATCAGGATTTGGCCCTGGACATTTTTGGCCCATATAGAGCTTGGCTGAGTTTCCTGATGAATATGCAAGCTATAAAGAAAGTTAGGTGGTGCAATTAAGTTGAAAAAACTTTCACTAATCTTGGGCGGGGAGTATACTGGACAGAGCCCTCTCACCTCCCAAAAAATGCCTTGCAGTTTGTAAAAGATGCATACTAGTTGCATGTACAAGTGGAAAAGTTAGCAGAGGTGTCTTCGCATAGCTTGATAAATAGCTTCTTATCACTCAAATGCCACTATGAATTTATGAAATTATGAGCATTATATAGATTTGATTTTTTGCTCCTTCAGCACGTGCACTTTACATAACATTTAGGTTAGGATCGTTACCACTGCGCACTTTCACTTGTAGATGGATCAAACTTGACAGCGATACTGACCTATGCCCTATGGGATGCGGAGCCGTCGAAAATATAGCCCACGTTTTATTTCACTGCCCCGCCTATTCCAAGTAGAGGGCACGTTGGATTGTACCACTCTGCAGATCCATGGGATTTAGGAGTAGGATACTAGTCCTTAGGATTTGCAAATCAAACCTGCATGGGAATGTGGCATGTACATTGGCAAAATTCTTGGAGGTAATTTGGTATATTAGATGTAAATCCTTGTAGCAAACCTTTTAATGCGTAGTACTGTAGCCCTTATGAGTTTGGAACTGTAATTTGATAGCCAATATTTCATCGATAATTAATGAGTATCAGCTTCCACCTGAGAATAAGAGATGTGTTGTACCCTTGCAGGCATGACTCTAATATCATGTTATAATTTTAAACTTATATTATATTGTCTTTTATTCTTTTATTGTTATTTTTATTCTAGATTTTGTATGTGGCATATTTGTTATATTGGCATACATCTCTATGAACCAGAGGTTACATAACATCCTTTTTATAACTATTAATGTGTTTTGTCAATCTGCTTTTATGGTATTTTTGTTTACCGAAATAAAGCTAACTAACTGACCAACTCTTTTTTTTTGTCCTCATTTACCACAATCTGACTCAAGGGGAGCCCCAGAGAACTCCAGCATCCTCCAACCTCTCTTTGCCTCTCTCTGTTGGGAGGCTCCTGTCCGGAAAACAGAGCTGAGTCACCGATCATGTGCTGCATGAGATCCACAAAGCATACTTAGGATCAGAGGCAGCATAATCATAGGACAATCAAGACCCTTGGGAGGAAAGCTGATAGTGAGAACTTTCCAACCAAACTCTCAAAGGAGCCCAAAGCTCCTGCTCCTTCCTTCCCCTCTTCATATCCAAAGTAGAATTGTATATTAGCGCCTCCAACCAATCCTGCAATGTCGGGGGAAGTCCGACACCCATTTTCTACAAATTTCTCTTCTAGCCAGCAGGATCATATAAAAAAGCAACTTCTTCTTTCTTCTCTTAAATATTAACTGAGTTTGTTCCTTCCATCAACTAACTCTTGACAAATTGTTTTACTCATAGACAGTATGACATGTACCACAATAATAAGTGGTTCTTCATTACCTTTGTCTTTTCCTACAGTTTCAACTTCTTTTTTAAAGTCTAATGGCAAATACACTACTCTTCTTTTAAGACCTGTCAGTAACCTTGTTGGATGCAATTTACCTTTATTTGGTTCCAATTGTATAATCACTTTAGGATAGATTCATATACATTTAAGTCTTGTAATTGTTCTGGAATAGTCACGAGTTGTAACCTGTTATACACTGCTCTAGCTGGTGTTTTCTGATCTTCTAACTTCATATAGCAGTGCTTGCACATCACTTGTTGAATGGACAAGTCGAAACGCTTCTCTACAAAAAATAAGCAGGTAATTCTTGCCACTTTTCTCTGTTTTTTCGTTCAGTTTTGGAAACTACACTAACATTTCATGTTTGACTTTTATAGTGAGTGTGTCTACAGCATACACAAACATAGTTTGCTCTTTTATAACAAGTTGTACTAAACTTTATAATCTCTTGTTTGAAATTATCTGTAATGTCTTCCTCAATACCTGTGCCTACAAAATCCTCATTCTCCCTAGATTCGTCTTCAGATCCAAAGAACCGAAAGTCCACATCCTTACAAACATATGCTACCTCTTGTACAGTACCATGGAAAAGTACTCTATTAATCTCTCCCAAAGATAACACTGGACTCTTCACAAATTATAGTCTCCTAACTAAATTTCATATTTTTTGAATGGTGAACTGCCAACATCCTAAAGTGATAAAGGGTGCTTTGGCACACTTTCTTGGGTAAACATGCTAATGAATCTCCTTGTAAATAGGTATGCTCTCTAACTTTGCATGGATCTAATTGTTGCAAAATACACGTTTTCTGTTTCAAAGTTATCTTTAGAAATTTCTGTACAAACATCTTCAACAAATCAATTGATTGCTGCCGAATAGTACAAATAATGCTACAATTCCATTTATACACAAGAACCTTTCTTTGCCTTCCCTGGAGCAATCTCTTCTCTTTCAATGGGACTCCCATCCTTCATCTCATCACATCGACCAGTTAAATCCACTGCATGCACCAATGTGTTCTCTTGCGAATACCCTTCATCATTAAAGAAAGGCTTTGTACTAGAGGTATGCTTCTATTCACCTGTAAATAATTTACAAAAATTACTTTTATTAATCACGCTTTTCCTTTGGCTGCATGGCTTCATATATAACATAACACAGTTTTATCCAGTATTCTCATTCTTCTCACAATCAAAATAAAAAGAATCCTCTTTAAGACAAATGTCTTACCAATTACAGCCTCAACATGTTGTTTCTGTTTCAGTACTTCCCTTCTCCTCTTGTACCTTTTCATATTTTTTAGAAGATTCTGAATTACCTTGTCATGAAACATTCAAACTCTAATTTCTTTGAACTGCTGCTGCCTTCAGTTTAACCTATCTGGTTTCTTGAATGATTTCTTACTACGCATCTCATGTGATTTTCGTACTTTCAAACTTTCCTTTTTATTTATATCATTTTTCACAGCTTGCAGTTCCCCACATATACTTTTAAGAAACGTTCTACTTCTCTTACCAGCAGCTGTTTTCTCTTTAAGCACAATGTACTCATATTATGCCTTTTGTTTCTGCGTTGCAAGTAGATAAAAGGTTTTCCTCTGTTTTTTTTTTGGTTTTACTCTTTGTTGGCACCTTTAGTGTCTCTTGTTAGTCAAAAAATATCTGAAAAACAAATGAAATAGCAACACATTATCATTTACATAAAACACTGTCAATTATATATCTTTATAATACATTCCTCAAACATTAAGGTACATATCACCGTTGTAGACATAATACATCTATTTTTTTAATTGCCTGCTCTCTAAACATATCTATCAGTCTTTGCTTCTAAGTGCCTTTTTACGCAGGAACATCTATTTCTCTCTCGTAGTGACTATATAGGTACCACAGTCAACATCACATTGCATGCACTGCTGTCTACCTTCTAATGTTACTCTACATATCATTCTTTTTCCTTCATACCAGCAAAAATAAAAACCTTATTATTGGTTATTTTGCACCAAGCATACCACAGTGCAGGGCAAGAGAACAGAAAAGCAACATATCTTACAGGTACAATACATTTCTCCCCTTTCCAGGTGGTAAGCAGCAGTACAATAAGACACTGCTTCCACCGCTGTGTACCATGGGCCTCATTAGTGAGATTCTTAATGTTTAGAACAAATCATTTATATACTGATAGTGTTAATAATTTCTTAAAATAGATTTGTGGGTATCCGAATTAAACTTTATACACCTCTCACTCAATATAGTTTTCTCTATATCATATACACTCTTATCACACGAACATTTGTAGTCACATACCTGTTAATAGCTACTGTTGTCAGGAATAATACTATCTCAATATCACTTATGCTGTTTCTCTGTATATAATAATGAAAGCTCAGAATAAGAATGGTACACGATTTTTGCTCCAAGGACCCAGTAATGGCAACTTGTTCACCATTTCTCTCAGTGATACCATGCAAGGTAGCAAATCACAAACTGTGTTTCATATTTTATTTATGATATTCCACACATGAATGGTTAGTAACTCTTAACCTTTTTGTGCGCTTTTGGTGAGTACTCCAATTTGCTACTGAATGGTGCTGGAGTTGCGACTTCTTCACACCCCTAACTGCGGCCCCCGGTGTACCTGCGATGGAGTTGCAACTCCTTTCAGGGGGTTGTAAATATATTTATCATTATTTTTTCTAGGATTTCATGTACAATCTAAATTCAGTGATAAAAGTCATTTGGGAAAACTCCATTTCTTTTACTTCCTTGTGCTACAAATTGAATATATAGAACAAAAATATATGTCTCCTTTAAAACATTGTTTGTTAGCAGCAGACTAGCTTTCATCTGTCCTTTAGCAGGTGTGGTTTACTATTACAGAATCTAAGCATATCCAAAAAGGGCTTACGTGTTTTAGAAAAAATAAGAACCAATCACACTCTAAGGTAGTCATTCTGACCCTGCGTGCGGTGTTGGTCTTTACAACCAACGGGCCAGCGGTGAAGACCGCCAGACTACTAGTGTTGTGGCTTGGCCTGTGCCAAACTGCCACTTACCGGTTCCTACCGCCAGATGAGCATCTCTGTCCTGGCGGTCCACCCAATACTGCTGGTGGTGATACAAGTCTCATTTCCACCAGGGATTTTGTGGTGGTAAAAGGCTACTGGTGACAGGAATTTGCATTACTTTCACTGGTAGATGACTCCTCCACTCCCATCTACCCAAGAGCCCCCCACCTCCCTTCCCTTACAACATTCCCACCCCCCACCTCCCCAAACACCGGAGTAACTCCCTGCTTCCAGTGGTGACTGCCCACCACTCCCACTCCCAATAGTGACTCCCTGATCCCCGTACTTACCCCCACCCCTCTGCATACACGCACGCACCCACAGACACGCACACCCTGACACACACTCACTCGCCCTCACAACCCTGTTACACTCATGCGCACACACACACGCAACCACCCTCCAAATCCATACACACATACAAGCACAACACCCCCACTCACACATGCACTTACTACATTCACCATTATTGACACGCAAACACTCCATCCCCCACCTCCTCCTTTCCCCAACATACATACACACACAACCCCCACCCCTGCCTACATGCATGCACACACGCACCCCAACCCATCATTCACATTCACCCACACACGCACCACCACATTAACACAGACATACACACATGTACGCACAAACACAGCCCCTTCCACCCACCCCCATTCATTACACACATACACACAGTCACACACATCCATTCATACAACCCGCCCCCCTCCCCTTGCGCAGGACACTTACCTCATCAGATGAGGTGCTCCTCCCTGAGAGGATGGGACCCAGCGATCCCATTGACAGCAGCACCCCACCATCAGGACACCACCAGGCCATATTACAGGCTGTAATTCGGCTGGTGGAGTTCTTTTGGCGGGGCCAGTGATGGAATGGCCTCTGTGCATCCAACACCCAGCACAACTACTGGAGGATTTCTGCCCAAATTGTCACTATGGCCCTCATTACAACCCTGGCGGTCGGTGATAAAGAGGCGGTAATACCGCCAACAGGCCGGCGGTAAAAAAAATGGAATCACAACCATGGTGGAAACTGCCAACACAGACAGCCACTTAACAATCCGACCGCCGCGACGGTAGATACAAACACCGTGGCGGTCACCGCCAACAGGCAGACGGAAGACAATGTACCGCCCACACTATTACAAGGCACCAATCCACCAGCTTTTCCGGGGCGGTACCAACGCCATCAAAAGTATGGCAGAAACAGTCTTTGGAAGGGAAACCACTCACCTCTCGACACCAAACGAGGAACCAGGACGCCATGGAGCCCGAGTTACAGGTCCTGCCCATGTTGGTTTACCTCCTCATCTACCAGGAACATCAAAAACGGTGGCGACGACAACAGTGAGTACTGCACCTAGTACACAGGGGGGGGAAGAGAGGGACACACATGCAACACACAACACCCCCACCCCCCATTCACAACAACATACAAACACACACATCCAATAACATCACAGATATACCCCGTCAACCCCTAGAAGAACGCAAGGACCAAATGAAATGAGTTTAACAATTGTAATAATCGAACAATCAGGTACCCCAAGATAACTTTAAATCATCAGTATATACAAATATTTACAGCAAGTACACAAGTCCATACACTGTCCCATTAAATGTCCGTGGACCAGTGGTCCCAAAAAGCATGGGCGAAGCCCACACATGACACCTGCCTCAAAACGGAGAAAACACTGCAGGGGCATCAAGTCGAAAAAAACACAGGCACCTCAGGGGGAAAGGGAGGGGGGCACCTCAGCCGGATGATGGGACAACACCACTGCTCCTCAAGGGGGCTCCATGCCCACTGCTTGGTCCTGGGGAGTGCAAAGCCACAGTCTCTTGAGTGGGTGGTTTGCCCACTGCTTGCTCCTTGGGAGTGCAAAGCCACAGTCTCTCAAGTGGGTGGTTTGCCCACTGCTTGGTCCTGGGGAGTGCAAAGCCACAGTCTCTCAAGTGGGTGGTTTGCCCACTGCTTGCTCCTGGGGAGTGCAAAGCCACATTCTCTCAAGTGGGTGGTTTGCCCACTGCTTGGTCCTGGGGAGTTCACAGCCACAGTCTCCCAAGTGGGTGGCTTGCCCACTGCTTGCTCTTGGGGAGTGCAAAGCCACAGTCTCTCAAGTGGGTGGTTTGCCCACTGCTTGCTCCTGGGGAGTGCAAAACCACAGTCTCTCAAGTGGGTGGTTTGCCCACTGCTTGCTCCTGAGGAGTGCAAAGCCACAGTCTCTCAAGTGGGTGGTTTTCCCACTTCTTGGTCGTGGGGATTGCAAAGCCACAGTCTCTCTAGCAGATGCTGTTCTCCACTGGTTCTGGAGGGGGCATGGTGCCCAGAGTGCTTCATCCTGTCAAGGACTGGGGTACTGGATGCTGTTCTCCACTGGTTCTGGAGGGGGTCTGGTGCCCAGAGTGCTTCATCCTGCCAAGGACTTGGGTGGTGGATGCTATTCTCCACTGGTTCTGGAGAGGGACTGGTGCCCAGAGTGCTACATCCTGCCAAGGACTGGGGTAGTGGAAGCTGTTCTCCACTGGTTCTGGAGGGGGCTTGGTGCCCAGAGTGCTTCATCCTGCCAAGGACTGTGTTAGTTGATGCTGTTCTCCACAGGTTCTGGAGGGGGCATGGTGCCCAGAATGCTTCATCCTGCCAAGGACTGGGGTAGTGGATGCTGTTCTCCACTGGTTCTGGAGGGGGCATGGTGCCCAGAGTGCTTCATCCTGCCAAGGACTGGGGTAAGAGTTGCTGTTCTCCACTGGTTCTGGAGGGGACCTGGTGCCCAGAGTGCTTCATCCTGCCAAGGACTGGGGTAGTGGATGCTGTTCTCCACTGGTTCTGGAGGGGGCATGGTGCCCAGTGATGCTGCACCAGCAGTGTGGCAGTTCCCATTCCCTCACATGGGTGTCTGAGCCATGAGATTTACCGGTAACAGGTAACATGATACTCCATGGAAGCAGAGCCACACTCCTCCTTGTTACGACCAGGGCTGAAAACTGCTGGAAGTGTCAGTGCTGGTGGTGGTGCCTCATGTAGTGTGTGCAGGGTCCAGGACGTCTCCTGCAGCCTCGGATACCTGCCCACTGGGGATGCTGCTGATGTCCACTGTAGTGGCACTGGCTGGGCACGTCGCAGGGCAGGTGGTGGTGGCTGCGGCGGTGGCTGCTGTGGAGATGCTTCCGGTGGAGCAGGTGTCTGCACTTGTGAAGGGAGACACCAGGCCGTCTCCTGCAGCCTCGGAAGGCTGCCCACTGGGGATGATGCTGGTGACTGTAGTTGAGGCAGCTGCCATGCGGGTGGCAGTGCAGATGGCAGTGCAGGTGGCGGTGCAGGTGGCGGTCATTGCGGCGGTGCCCACTCCGGTACAGGTTGCTGGGCTGTCTTGTGAAAGGGGTGACACCAGTCCCTCACCCGGAGGCTCCGTGCCATGAGCTGACTTCCCTTGGCTCTTGTGTCCCTTGCCCACCTTGGAAGTCACTGCTGGGAACTTGGCACTGTCCTCTTTGGTTCTGGAAGAGGCCTTGCTGGGTGGTTGGTGCAGCTTTTCTTTTCTGCATGCTGGCCCCTTCTTTACCTTGGCAGGTGGGAGAATAGAATGGTCCTTGGCTTCACTAGGTGGCACACTGGCAGCCCTGATGGGTGCCCTCTTCGATGTTCCCAGACTTGCAGGGACCACACTGGATGAGGATTTGGTGGCTGAGGTGCTGGTCAGGGCTCTAGACAACTTGGCCCTAGGGAAAGTGCGGGGGGAGGTGTAGGGAAGAGGTCATTGCTATCCAGGAAAAGTTTCTTAGACAAACTGGGACGGGAAGATGGAGGGGGTTTGGGAGTGGAGGAAGAGGTAGTGGTTGTAGGAGGTGTACGTCTGCTGAGTTTGGGTAAAGGTGCATGGGTTGGAGGCTGTTGTGAGGTGGATGGCTGTTGAGTGGGTGTGTGTTGGAGTTTGTGTACTTTGGGAGGAGGGCTCACAGACACACTGGGAGAGGACACAGGGACGTGTGAATAGTAGTGGGGGTGGTGATTGCACGTGAGCGGTGTGTGGTGATGGGCGTGCTGGTGATGGAGGTAGTGGCTGAGGATGTAGTGCATGCAGGTGTGAGTGGAGACCAGACTGGGAGGGAGGGAGGAGGAGGACGTGGAAGAGGGGGACACAGTGGAGGCAGTGGATGTTGGTGTGTCTGCATGGGTATGGTGCTGGTGTGAGTGCCTGTGGGATGTGTGGTGTGGTGTCTGAGCCACTTTTGTGTGTTGATGTGTGTGCATGCCGGTCTGATGGTGTACTTGGGATAGGCTGAGGTAGAGTGGATTGGGTCTGGGTAGTGGAGGTTGGAGGGGGAGGCTGGACACAGGGACAATGGATGCCATCAGTGTTGAGGACAGAGCCTGAAATGCTCTCTGTTGGGCCGCCACGCCAGAATGAATGCCCTCCAGGTATGCATTTGTTTGCTGCAAATGCCTCTCTACATCCTGGATGGCATTCAGTATGGTTGACTGCCCAACAGTGAGGGATCTCAGGAGGTCAATAGCCTCCTCACTGAGGGCAGCAGGGCTGACTGGGGCAGGGCCTGAGGTGCCTGGGGTGAAGGAGATGCCCACCCTCCTGGGTAAGGAGGCATGGGAAACACGCTGAGGGGCTGCTGGGAGGGCAGTACTGGTAGGGGGGGTGGCGGCTGTACCTGTTGTTGCGGTGGGCACAGATGTACCCACCACAGCAAGGGGGCTCTCATCAGAGGAGGAATCACTGTCGCTGGTGTCCCCTCCTGTCCCCGTCGCTCCCCTCTCCCTCCGTCCCACTGGTGCCTTCAGACTTCATACATTCACCCTCAAGGGCCATGTGGGTTGCAGCTCCCTCCTGCTCCGGTGCCACTGCTTTTCTGCCAGATGATGCTAATGCACACAAGAACAGGGTGACAAAACAAAAAGGGGGGGAAAGACAGAGGAGACACATGGTCAATGCCAGCAACACCACTACAGATGGCGGACACAACACACAGGGAGCAGCTCTATGCACTAGCCCATGCACTAACAGTTCTTAGGAAAATCACCTGCCCATGGGGGACTATGCCTAATCCCATTTGCTGCACACCTGGAACCCACAGGAGCCTGTCTAATTGTAGATGGCCACTACCACTATTGGGGTTGGAGTGGCGCAGAGCCTACCTAACAAGGGACCTACCCTACCACGTTCGCCCTGGCATAGGGGAACCCACAGTCCACATCCCCCACCCAGACACCTCGTAAAGTGCGCAGAGTCAGCTGAATGAGACTGTACTCACCCCCTTGTGGCTGCTGTGAAGCCCTCACGTGCCCATTCAACTCCAGATATGCCGCCTCCAGGATCCAGAACATCAGGGGGGTCATGGTGCGACGGGCACCCCTTCCACGTTGGGAGGCCATCCCCAACTGGGCCTCTGCCGTCTTCTTGCTCCAGTGGCGCAGGTCCTCCCATCTCTTGCGGCAGTGGGTGCTCCGTCTATGATAGACCCACAAGGGTCTGCACTTCCTTGGCAATGGCACGCCAAATACCCTTCTTCTGGTGGGCACTGACCTAGAGGAAAGGTAAAGTAAGAATGGAACTTACTCCCCCGTCCAGTTCTTCCTACTCATTGGCCACCAGTTCCCACCCATGCCCTGAAACACATACACTGACCATCCTCACATGCAGGCCACAGCCCCCCCACAACATGTATCTTCCATCCAGACCACTCCATACATTTATGTCCCATCCATCATGCTCACAGTCTACTCACCTGTTTGTCTGGAGGACCGTAGAGTAGCATGTACTCGGGGAGGACCCAGTCCACCAGTTTGTCCAACTCCTCCGCGGTGAAGGCAGGGGCCCTTTCCCCAGACACTGTAGCCATTGTCGCTTCCAGACTGAGGTCAGAGCAGCGTTTGCAGTGTAAGTCCTCTCCTGTTGAAGGTCAGGTATCAAGTGAGTGACCAGATTGAAAATGGCAGTCACGTCCGCAGCGGTGCGTACCGTCACCGCCGGCATACATCGTCATTGGCTCCTGGAACCCATAGGGCCCAATGATAACCAATGATAACCAACTGCGACGCTCTACAATGCCAGCGCAGTTACCTCATTTCCCCTTTTCCCCCCTTACAGGTCAGGCAGCTGCCATTTCAGAGGGGCACATGGCAGGGCACCTAACTGCGTCACAGCACATTTGGGCAGGAATACGGACAGACAGCACCACACACCAATTAAATCACATTAGTGCTAAACACCCTTGTGCAACCTATGTGGTACATGACTCTCTGCTCACCATTCTCCTCCATAGGGCACATCCGCTGGGGCAGATGATGAGATTGCGTCATCCTCCGGTGGACAGACCCCTGGTGGACTTGTCGACAATGGAAGACAGACACATCATTATTACCTACAGACTTGATCGTGCCACTGTCCAAGAACTGTGTGCCCAATTGGCACCTGACCTCATCTATCTGCCATCCCACAGGTATGCCCCCCCTCTCGTGCAGGTCCTGTCAGTGATCCATTTCCTGGCTAGTGGTTCCTTTCAAACAACAGTGACCATGGCATTAGGGATGTCACAGCCAATGTTCTCTAACGTGTTGACCAGAGTGTTGTCTGCCCTGCTGAAACACATGCACAGCTATATTGTTTTCCCCCAGGTGGAGGATTTGCCCACAGCGAAAGGTGCCTTCTATGCCCTGGGACATATCCCCAACATCATTGGTGCCATTGATGGTACAAATGTGGCATTTGTCCCCCCCGCAGGAATGAACAGGTGTACAGAAATCGTAAAAGCTACCATTCCATGAATGTGCAGATGGTGTGTTTGGCAGACCAGTACATCTCTCATGTGAATGCCAAGTATCCTGGCTCTGTACATGACACTTACATTTTGAGGAATAGCAGCATTCATTATGTGATGGGCCAACTCCAGAGGCACCGTGTGTGGCTAATAGGTGAGCCCAAGGTCCCTGCACAGTATGAATAGGTGTCTGGGTATGGGATAGTCCCTAAGGGGTGGTCTATGTCTAACAGATATCCCCCTACATTTGCAGGTGACTCTGGTTACCCCAACCTGTCATGGCTACTGACCCCAGTGAGGAATCCCAGGACAAGGGCAGAGGAACGCTACAATGAGGCACATGGTTGAAATAGGAGGATTATAGAGCGGACTTTCGGCCTCCTGAAGGCCACATTCGAATGCCTCCATTTAACAGGTGGCTCCCCATACTAGTCACCAAAGAAGGTGTGCCAGATAATCGTGGCATGCTGTATGTTGCACAACCTGGCTTTGCGAAACCAGGTGCCTTTTCTGCAGGAGGATGGGCCTGATGTTGGTCTTGAGGCAGCTGTGGAGCCTGTGGACAGTGAAGAAGAGGAGGCAGAAGAAGAAGATATTGACAACCGAAACAACATCATCATGCAGTACTTCCAGTGAGACACAGGTAAGAAACTGGCACTGCTCCTCTCATATCAGACTACTGTAGGACATTCTATAAGTCTGCCTTTTTACCTCTGTATATGGACCCTGACAGTTCACTTTGGCTTTCCTTTTCACAGATCTGGGCACCACATTCTGCCTTCTGCTATGTTCACTGCTGCCCAACAAATGTCATACTTTGGTATGTGCAAATGAACATTAACATTGATATTTGTCAAAGAGGTAGTAATAACACATTTGTGAAAGTACAGACTGACTCCAGATTGTTTTGTGATTCAAGGGTGTTTATTTAAGTGTTAATAAGTGGAGGGGGATGTGCATTGGGCTGGGGTGATGGTGGAGGAATATCCATGGTAGAGTCCAGTCTCTTTGTATCACAGGTGCATTGTCCTAGGGGGCATAGGAAGTGGAGCAATGGCAGTTGAAGGTGGTCAGGGTGACCTAGTGGGACAGAAGGGTGACAATCAGGAGAGTCTTATTTTTTGGCGGCATCTTGGCAATGTTCTCTGTCTTGTGCCTGGATCGTAGGGACCGTTTGCGGGGTGGCTCTCCTTCTGCAGGGGGTGGGGTGCTGGTGGCCTGTTGGTCCTGTGGTGGGACCTCCTGTCCACTAGCGCAGGCGGACGTGGAGGGCTGTTCATCATTCGGGCTGGTGTCAGTGGCCCAGTGGTATGCCACTGTCTCCCTCATGGTGTTGGCCATGTCTGCCAGCACCCCTGCTATGGCGACCAGGGTGGTGTTAATGGACTTCAAGTCCTCCCTGATCCCCAGGTACTGTTCCTCTTGCAGCTGCTGGGTCTCCTGAAACTTGGCCAGTACCGTGCCCATGGTCTCATGCGAATGGTCGTATGCTCCCATGACGTTGGAGAGTGCCTCGTGGTGAGTGGGTTCCCTGGGCCTGTCCTACCCCTGTTGCACAGCAGTCCTTCCAGCTTCCCTGTGCCTCTGTCCCCTGAACCGTGTGCCCTCTGCCACTGACCCCAGGTCCCTGATCATTCTGGGTTAGTGGGTTTGCCTGGGGTCCCTGTAGTGGTGGACACACTGCTGATTGACGCGTCCTGGGGACAGTGGCATGGGCCTGCTGGGTGGGTGCTGTGGTGGTGTTTCCTGAGGGTGGAGGTTCAGTGATGTTTTTGGACTGTGGCAGGGGAACCGACTGTCCAGAGGTCCCCGATGGGCCGGGCTGGTCACCTTGATGCAGGCGTGCAGAACTGCTGTCGTCACTGTGGGCCTCTTCTGTGGGGGGACTAGATATGGCTGGCACCTCCTGTCCGGTGCCGTTGGGTAGGGGTCCTGTTGGGGTGTAAATGCATAGTTATTGTATCTGTGTGTTTCCTTCTACTCCTCTGCTTGCATTATCGCCTTGGCCCTTCTGTGAGTGGTGATTGTGTGCCCTGGCTGAGCCTCTTTACTGGACATGCTTTGGTGATGGGTGTCCATGCAGGTCTGTGATGGGTGTCCATCAACTGTTGTCACATGCAGGGCTTGGTATTGGAATATGTGGGTTGTGATAGTGGGGTATCTGTGAGGTGTTGGGGTGTTGGGTGTGAGGGTAGGGGTAGGTGTTTTTGATGGCATGCACGTGGGGTGAGGGATATAATAGTAAAGATTTGACTTACCAGAGTCCAGTCCTCCTGCTACTCCTGCGAGGCCCTCATCATGCATGATCACCAAACCTTGCTCCTCCCATGTTGTTAATTGTGGGGGAGGAGGTGGGAGTCCACCGCCAGTCCTCTGTACGGCTACCTGGTGTCTGGATACCACGGAATGCACCTTCCGTCATAGGTCATTCCACCTCTTCCTGATGCCATCCCGTGTTCTTGGGTGCTGTCCCACTGCGTTGACCCAGTCGACAATTCTCCACCATAGCTCCATCTTCCTTGCAGTGGATGTCTTCTGCATCTGTGATCCGTATAGCTGTGGCTCTACCCGGATGATTTCCTTCACCATGACCCTGAGCTCCTCCTCAGAAATCCTGGGGTGTCTTTGAGGTGCCATGATGTGGTGTGGGTGAAGTGTGAGGTGAAGGTTGATGTGATGTGTGCTGTGATGTGTTTGGGTGTGTTCTTTGATGTGCATGGATGGTGTATGAGTGATGGTGTTGTGTGCCTCCTGATGCTGGTGTTGTCTTTGCTATTCCCCCCTCTGCTTCTTCCAAAAATGTTGTTGTAAGGGGTTGTGGGTAATGTGGGTGTGTGTTTTATAGTGGTGTGAGTGTGTGAGTGTAGTGTGTGTATGTGTGTCATGTGTGTGTAGTTTGAATTGTCCAATGTGGTTGGGTTTTGTAAGTGTGTGTGTATTTTGAGCGTGGTGGTGTGTACCACCAATTGTTTACTGCAGTTGAAAGACCGCCGCGTTGATTCATGGGTTGTGATAGTGTGGGCGTATTCCTGTTGGCGTAATGGTGTAGGTTTTGCTATCGCCAGTTTATCACTGACCTTTGGTGTGGCGGACTTGTGTGGGTGTCTGTATTGTGGCAGATTTCTAGATGTGGGTCATAATACCTGTAGCGGATTTCCGCTGCGGCCACGGTATGTTGGCAGCCGTCAGCACGGCGGTCAGCGGCCTTTAACATCAGGGTTGTTATGAGGGTCAATATGTTTTTTTCCTACCAGTTTACAACATGCAATGAAATGTGCTTTTTAAAAAAAAAAAATCAGGTGCTCCCTCCATTTTAAGCACCTCTCATTTTCCTGCTAACTGAGGTAGGTTTGGAAATCATAACAAAGGATACTTTTGTACAATTAATGCACCATTTCCCTCACACTACGCTTGTGTTCTCTAACATATGCCAGAGGCATACATGGAAGAGGTCAAATCAATTCTTTCCACAGATTGAAAATGCCAGGAAACATGTTAATAAAACTGTTGGAGAATTCCTTAGAGACCATAACTGGGCTCTATGTACAATGCCAACCTGCAGTTTCACATGGATGGCATACATAGACGAGATGGTGTGCACTTTACAGATGAAGGCAACAGAGTGTTTCTCAGTAACTTGATACTCTGTATCCACTCTTATCGGTACTAAAGATATACACACAATAAACACAAAGGCTCTTTTTAGAACCACCCTATATCCCAAACTGCTTTTTAATTTAAAAAATATATTTTTTTTTTTAATTGGGCAGTCGCGAATCTGTTGCAGATTTGCAAACCAAAAATTCACACACAGTGCACAACAGCAACATATTTTTCTTATGTATTTCTTTCACTTTCTCTATGTAGCAACACATTTCTAAATAGCTCATTGGAAGTCTAATAGGGTCTCTAAATGGATACATGAGTGTTTGAGTGGGTCTTAAATTGGGTGTGTGACATTCTGAGTGCTTTTCTGAGTGGATGAGAGAGACTCTCACTGGGTCTCTGAGTGGTTAAGTGATAGTCAAACTGGGTCAGTGAGTGGATTCATGAGGGTCTCCGTAGAACTCTGAGTGACTGCAACAGGGTCTAAATGGGTCTAGGAGTGGGTGCATGAGGGTCTGAGTGGGTCTGTGAGTGGGTGAACAAGGGTCTGAGTGGGTCTGGAAGTGGGTGCATGAGGGTCTGAGTGAGTCTGTAACTGCATACGTAAGGGTCTGAGTGGATGTATAATCATACATAACAATCTGAGTGGGTCTGTGAGTTCATGCATGAGGGTATGAGTGGGTGCATGAAGGTCTGACTGGGTCTTTTAGTGGGTGAATGATGGTACGTGTGAGTCTGTGAGTGTGTATATAAAGGTCTGAGACTGTGTGCGTGAGGGTCTGAGTATGTCTGTGAGCGAATGCGTGAGAGTGGGCCTGTGATTGCATATGAGGGTCTGAGAGGGTATGTGAGTGGGTGTGCGAAGGTCTGAGTTGGTCTGTAAGTGAGTTCATGAGGGTCTGAGTGGGGGATGTAAGTGGGTGCATGTGTATCAGTGGGTATGCGAGTGGGTCTGTGAGTGAATGCAGGAGATTGTGATTGGGTCTGAGAGTACGTGCATGGAGGTCTGAGTGGGTCTGTGACTGGGTGTGTGAGGGTCTGAGTGGGTCTGTGACTGGGTGTGTGAGGGTCTGACTGGCTCTGTGAGTTGGCGCATGAGGGTGTGAGTGGGTCTGTGACTGGGTGCATGTGGGTCTGAGTGGGTCTGTGAGTGGGTGCATGAGGGTCTGAGTGGGTCTGGAAGTGGGTACATGAGGTTGTGAGTGACTGTAACTGCATATGTAAGTGTCTGAAAGGGTGTATAATCATACATGACAATCTGAGTGGGTCTGTGAGTTGATGCATGAGGGTCTGGGTGGGTGCATGAGGCTCTGAATGGGTCTGTTAGTGGGTGCATGAAGGTAAGTGTGAGTGTGTATATAAGGGTCTGAGACTGTGTGTGTGAGGGTCTGAGTACATCTGTGAGTGAGTCTGTGAGTGCATATGAGGGTCTGAGTGGGTATGTGAGTGGGTGTGCGAAGGTCTGAGTGGGGCTGGAAGTGAGTTCATGAGGGTCTGAGTGGGGTATGTAAGTGGGTGCATGAGTGTATCAGTGGGTCTGCGAGTGGGTCTGTGAGTGAATGCATGTGATTGTGAGTGTGTCTGAGAGTACGTGCATAGAGGTCTGACTGGGTCTGTGACTGGGTGTGTGAGGGTCTGAGTGGGTTTGTAAGTGGGTGCATGAGGGTGTGAGTGGCTCTGTGAGTGGGTTCATGTGGCCTGAGTGGGTCTTTGCGTGGGTGCGTAAGTGTATGAGTGGGTCTGTGAGTGAGTGCATGAGCGTGTGAGTGGGTCTGTGAGTGGGTCCATCTCAGTCTGAGTGGGTCTGTCAGTGGGTGCATGAGGGTGTGAGTGTGTCTGAGAGTTGATCCATGTAAGTCTGAGTTGGTCTGAGACTGGGTGTGTGAGGGTCTGAATGGGTCTGTGAGTGGATGTTTGAGGGTGTGAGTGTGTCTGTGAGTGGGTCCATCTCAGTCTGAGTGGGTCTGTCAGTGGGTGCATGAGGGTGTGAGTGTGTCTGAGTTGATCCATGTGTATCTGAGTTGGTCTGAGACTGGGTGTGTGAGGGTCTGAATGGGTCTTTGAGTGGATGTTTGTGGGTGTGAGTGGGTCTGTGACTGGGTACATGTGGGTCTGAGTAGGTTTGTGAGTGGGTGCATGAGTGTATAGGTGGGTTTGTGAGTTGGTCCATGAGGGTGTGCATGGGTCTGTGAGTGGGTTTGTGTGGGTCTGAGTGGGTCTCTGACTTGGTGCATGACTGTATGATTGGGACTGTCAGTGGGTGCTTGAGAATCTGAGTGGGTATGTGAGAAGATGCATGAGAGTGTGAGTGGGTCTGTCTGCCTATGTGGGGGTCTGAATAGGTCTGTGAGTGTTTTTTTGAGTGGTTGCCTGTAGCTCTGAGAGGTTTTGTGAGTGGATGCAAGAGAGTATGAATGGGTCTGTGAGTGGGTGCTTGAGTGTTTGAGTGGGACAGTGAGTGGGTGAGTGAGGGTCTCAGTGGGTCTGTCAGTGAGTGAATGAGAGTCTGAGTGATTCTGTGAGTGGATGCATGAAGGTGCCAGTGGCTCTGTGAGTGGGTGTGTGAGTGACTGAGTGGGTCTATGAGTGGGTATACAAGTACCTGTCTGTGTCTGTGAGTTGGAGTGTAAGTGCATCCGTTGGGCCTGCCAGTGAGTGCTTGTGTGTGTGTGTGTGAATGTGTACTGTTTTTGGTTTTTGTACCAGGGTTCATGACTTAGTTGCAATGTTACATGGAGGGGGGGCGCACAGGGGGACGCAACTGAGCCGCGACTTGGTAATCATAGACAAAAGAGTTTTGACCCACTTCAAACTCCTAAGGGGTCCCTCATACACTATTTGGTGAACCTCATGGGGCCAGTGTACCATTACACTGACCCCTTTTATTATTTACAGCCTCCATTTCCATCCCCTTGGGCCGTGAACTGGTCCATAAGATAGCAATCACAACTTTTTCCATAGGTTGCTTCCAGCCAATCACAGTGCTACCTTCTGTCGCGTGAAGCCATGGCGCTCCGTCCAGGAGTCACAACTGATCCCCGTCTCTATATGTATATACAAATTTGGATTTGCCTTAATTTTTCAAAAGCTACTGAACAGGTTTACGCCAAATACCAAAAAGGCCTCTTTCTAGATTTAGAGCTGATCAACTATAACTCGTGCCCTCGCCATGCACAGTTTTTTCATATTTTTTTTTTACTGCAAATACTACATCAGTATTTTAGTGGGTGTGTCGGTGTGTGCATGCATCTGTGAGTGGGTGCATGAGGGTGTCAGTGGGTCTGTGAGTGAGTGTGTGTGAATATGAGTGGGTCTGTGAATGGGTGCTTGACTGAGTGGGTCTGTAAGTAGGTACGTGAGGGCCTGACTGGGACTGTGAATGGGTGTACAAGGGTCTTAGTGGGTCTGTGAGTGGGTGCATGAGTGGGTGTGTGAGTGGGTACATAAGTGTCTCAGTGGGTGTGTGAGTGGGAGAAAGAGATTGAGAGAGAGAAAGAGAGAGCTAGTTAGAGACTTTTTTAGACTTTGATGAATGATATACTTAGAATGAGTAACTTCAATTTAAAAAGAAAAATTTATTTGTTATTTAAAAAAAAAAATACTTTTTGTTTTACCTTTAAACATTTGTAGCTTAAAAAAATGAATCCAACCGGACCACTCTGTGACCTTCACAATGAGCTATTGTACTGTTTATGGGCAATCTGGGACTGCGGGGGAGCCCTCAAAGGCTGCCCCGCAGTCCCTGAATTTTTTATTATATTTTACAAGAAGCCCTTTACGGGCTATCTGGGACCGCAGAGGAAGCCTCAAGGCCTCCTCCGCAGTCCCATTGATTCAGTAACCACTGAGCTGCTTTAAGTAGCAGCTTTCTGCTTGCTGAAACAAACCTTTCATCTCTGTCCCCTGCAAGTTTCGATTTTCAACTGAAGTGTTTGCTTTGGCATGGCTGCAGCTGAAAACCTGCAGCCAAGTCACAGCAAGCAACTATGTCCCAGGGGTGGGCACCCAAGGACATAGCAGGATCTGGTCCTGGGGGGTGGTGGTCCCCAGGGTCATTAGTGGCTTCTGGAAGGGGGCCACGCTGTCCCCCTCCAAAAGTCATAGCCCTGGGGAGGTGGTGATCCCCTAGGGCTAAAAGGGGTCTGAAATGGTCCCCCTTTCTTTTTCAATATAGCCCTAGGAAGGTGGTGATCCCCAGGGCTGCGGGGGCGGTGTGCCCCTGCACAGAAGATAACAATTGTCCCTGTGAGGTGGTGATCCCCAGGGCTGCGGAGGAGGCCAATAGGTCTCCCCCACACAATTCACACATTTTGCTCTGGGGGTGGTGTGCACAGGGCACGGGAGCTGCGGCCCCCCGCATAAATCACTTTAATCACCCCAGGGAGGGGGTGGTCCCCAGGACTCTGGAGGGCCAGGACGTCCTCCTACGGAAAATAAAAGAGTGCCCCTGGGACCTGGCCCACCCAGGCCTTTTTTTTTTAAAACAAGCGTCGGAGCCCGCACTTGTTTTTTTTAGTTTTTTTTTACCATGGATTCATGACCCGTCGCAATTCCGCTGTAAAATTTTGAAAAAGCAAATAATTTTTTTCCCTGGTGATTCCCTTTGTGACCCCAGCGCCAGAACTCAGAGGGGTCAGGGTGTCTGTATCCTGGCCCCTTATGTATTTTTTTACATTTTTTCTGGGATTCAGCTTTAGCCAAGTTCCAAGATGGCTGCCAGCACTTCAACGATTGTCTTGTTGAAATGTTGTGAGCCAATCAGATCTCAGCACAAGATCGGGAGGAGTTGCTAATCCTTCATGTGCCTATTTATACAAATTTGTTTTCGCCTTATTTTCTCTAAAACTACAGAACGGATATACACCAAAACAAAAAAAAAAGGTTGCTTTCTGAACCAGGACCTAACTTTCTGACAAATTTGGTGTAATTCTGTCCAGTAGTTTCATCGATATCAGTGTTCAAAATCCCTATGGAAAAGTAAATTGGGAAAAAGTGTTTTGGGACCCTCCATTTTTCCTGCCCCTACCCTAGATGGATCACCCCCAAAACTTTCTTGACAGCAGTGTAAGTGAGCGTGAGTATTTTCTTGGAGAATTTTGTGAAGAATCATCAAGCAGCACCAAAGTTATTAGCAAAAAAAACTGCTCTTTCTATATAAATATATATATATATATATATATATATACTGTACACACACACATATATATATATATATATATATATACATATATATATACATACATATATATATATATATATATATATATATATATATATACACACACACAGATGTACAGGGAGTGATAGAGAGCGGGGCAAGGCCATGACAAAGCAGCAGTGAATGATGACATTGAGTGAGGTGAATTATGTACATTGAACAAGAGGTGATGTAGCCAAGGGTGAGGTAGAGGGAGCTGAGACCAAGGAAGAGGATGAAGATACACAGAGAAGTGGTGGTTGCGAGAGAGGTTAAGAGAGAGGGTTAGGGTTAAAAAGATGAGATGACGTTTGTACAGAGAAATAGCAATAAAAGAATATTTTGTAAATTTCATTGCCTCCAAATGGCAAAGCTTAGAAGGGTTAAGGCTGGGCAGGCCAGCTATGCACACTAAGGGTCAGATTTTTTTTTCTTTGTGTGTGACACAGTGGAATAGCCAATAATGTTGTGCTGCACTGCACAAGAGGGAGACAGCAGCACAGATGCCTGCTGCTGCTCACTACACCTGTGCTGGCACACAAACAGGGTCCACCCATAACCATTGCACTAATTTGTGAGAAGTGGATCATAGGATTAGTACTGGTAGCATACTCCCCAGAACACAATCCTCTGCCTCGATCAATTCTTAAGCATTGCACACATTGTGTGTGTGTGTGTGTTATACAGTGCAGCACACATGCAATGTGTGAAATGTTTGGAGAAATGAAAACATTTCTATATGTTAGTACCTGCTTCAAAAAGGCCCTATTTTTTTATGCAAATCCTGGACTGCCTATCTTAGTATTGGGCTTTGTGTCATGAACTATGGGTGCTTGCGCTAATTGTCCAAGTTAAACACAAGTAGACCCCACTTGATACAAAATTGTGCAACAAACTATCTGCAGTGACAAAAGTGCACATATCCGGTGTGAAATATCTTTGGCTCAAGAATAATTGTGCAAGCATTTGCATTGCCTTGTAATACATTGCTTTATTTTGACCTGATGAAATCCCTTAGTAAATCAGGTGATACATTCCCATCAATTCTGATCAACTGTTTTTTATGAGCAACATTTTTATGCTATCCCACTCCCTTTACCAGGAGGTCCCTAGGAAAGTGGGTGCCCTGGGCAATTACTCACTTTGACCATGCATAAAATGTCTCTGGATCACACTGTATGAACATGGTTTTGCTCCACCTAATATATTGCTTTCAAGAAGTAAAGACTGGCAACTCCCCCAAACTCATATTTGTCCTGTAGATTTACCACAAGCATCAATTTTGGTCCCATCTTGTTCAAGCTATATGCTAAGGCACTTGATGAACTGCTGTTCCATGATGTCTCCTTTCACTCATAAACTGGTGACTCCCTGCTACAGCCAAGAATGGACTGTCCTAAAAGAAGCCAGCTCTTCCACATCCTAAGTACAGACCAGAGTGAAAAGTGTGAAACCAAACTAAATTCCCAAAACATTTTTCTCATTATATGTGATAGACGAAGCTGCAAATTACCAATAGAATTAACTGAGCATCTACAAAATAGGCAGCACACCACGGTCTTTCTCATTGTTAATGTCTTAAGTGTCATCCAGACTCGACATGGATTGCACACCAAGGCAATTATGAAAATCTCCAACTTTTGACTAAGAGTCACCTTGATCATCAGATATTTTCTTCCCAGGTCAGAAACGAAGAAATTAGTTTAAGCCTTAGTCATTTTAAGAATTCAATATAACAGAGATGGATGGATGAAGAGATGGAAGGATGAATGAAGAGAAAGAAGGATGATGGAGGGATGGATTGAGAAATGGGTGGATGAACAGGTGGATGAAAGGGTGAATGGGAGAGAGGAGCATTGAAGGAATTATGAATGGTATATCAATAGGGAAAATGAATGATGAGGGGAAGAAGGACAGAGAGATGGTTGGGTGGATGAATGAAGAATGGATGAATAGATGAAGAAGAAGAGATTGATGGATGGATGAAAGGGTGGACGGATAGAGGTGGATGTGTGGATGTATGGATGGATGACAAATGAATAAATCATGAATTTATGATGGAGAGAATAAAGAGTGGTTGGAGTAGAAGAAGAAATGATGGATGGAGAGAAGGAAGTAAGAAAAAAGATGAAGACTGAATGGAGTCAAGGAAGGACGGAATGCGAAAAGGAAGCAAAAAGACGGAAAGAAGGATGGATAGATAATGAGAGGAGGGCAAAAGGGTGGATGGAGAAAGAAGAAAGGAAGGAATAAAGAAAGAAAAAGACAAATGAGGATGAAAATATGGGGAAAAAGATGAAAGAGGCAGAAAGAATGATTGAGGGAAGGAAATACATATGAGTGATAGAGCACAGGAAAGAAAAGTAGATTAACAAACAAAAAGGTAAAAAGAGAAGGGAGGAAATATATCTGGACGAAACAACTGAAACAAGGCTAAAGCAAAATAAGGAAAGAAAGAAGTAAGGAATAAAGTAAAGGTGGAAAATAGTGTGAAACTAGAGGAAAAGGAATAAAAGAAAGGAAAAACAAAAGAGGGAAAGAATGTGGAAAAGAAAAGGTGGAAAGATGGAAATGAATTAAGAAGGAAAGAAGAGAAAAGGTAAAAAGAAGTTACAAAGGAAAGAAAACAGAAATATGGAAACCAGGAGAGAAATACAGGAAGAAAGAAAGAAAGACTGCACTGGAACATGGTCCAGATTAGGGGACAAGGATAGTCGAACTGAAAAAGCTACCTTCTTTAGTTCATCACAAAGAGGTCCATTTGCAGTGGTGGAGTCTGCAAAGTACAAGTAAAGTCTCACTGAAGGTCATCGCTGTAGCGCTAAGAGCACTCCGGGCATCACAGACGGTTGTCACTGTGACATGAAGATCCTGTTGGGCATGCTGGAAGGCCCTTACTGGAAATTCACATTGGTGGTTAACACAGGCTGTCAACAGTTTAGCGCAAAGTACAGATCTTACGTTACCCATCGTCATTGCCAATCATTTTAGTGAGAAGAGTCAGGTCAGTGAAAGTGGCAAGATCTTGGCACGAATAGCCCCATTGGTGAATAGCCCATAATGTCAGCATTTCTCTTTTTTTTCAAGGAGGAATTTAACTGATACCAAACCAAGGGTCTAGAATGTGGGAGCCACATCATGGGGATCAGGAACACACTCAAGCAGAAGCCAGAACAGCTCAGGCAGGTCCAGTTGCAGGTTCAGGCAGGTCCAGTGCAGCAGGTTCAGCTGGGCAGTTGCAGGGAGATCTCTAGAGCTTAAAGTAGTCCTGTAGCTCAAAATAAGAGCTCAGTCAGCTGACCCTTGGAATCTCCTCAACCTGGGATGAAGGGTGCAGGTCCAGTCTTCCTTCTGAGCAAGCAGGGCAGACCTCAAACAGCCGGACAGCAAGGAGTCCTTCTTCTGTGGTATTCACATGCCTAGGAGTGTACTGAGAGAGGGTCTGACTGTCCTATTTTTATACTTGTTGCCCCCTTTGAAGTGGGAGAAGCTTCTGAAGTTTTCCCCTTACAGACAAGTCTGGAATGCCCTACCTCCCTGCCCTTGTCCCAGTCTGTCACTGTCCACAATAGGCTTGTGTGAAGTATTTTATGTTTCAGCTGGGTCTGTGCCTTTGAAGAACAAGTGTTGTAGGTAACAGTTCTGCCCTCCACCGTCAGGCCAAGATGGCATATCCTGCCAACCCTCAGACCCTCTACTGTGATGCTGTCTCGGAGGAATACACAAATGCCAACTATGCCTAGTCATGTTAATCAGGAACAGGCTAAAGGCATGAAATGGTTAAGACAAGAACATTAAAGATAGTTTTAAGTTATAATTCTTCAGACACTAAACATGACTTTACTACTTGCTCCCAAACAAAAGTTATCACTTATTAAATGTAATAAGGTAACCCAATGTTATCCTATGGGAGAGGTGGGCCTTGCAATAGTGACAAATAAATTCATTTTTCAATATCAGGACATGTAAAACTTAATTATGTGGCAAGAAAGTACCAAAATAGATGGCTAGGTTTACTAATTTATGGATTAGGGAAAAGACTAATTATGTGGCATAATGTGGCACACTGTGTAGTAGTATTACCTCATAACTTTGGCATTCATCCAAATACAGCAGAAAGCAATGTAAGGTTGACCAGTTAACCTTTGAGAAGGGCTTTCCACTGTGCAGTCACAAGTGTTGCTCTGTTTTTAGTAATGTTTGATCCACTTGAGCTAGAAACAAGTTTAATATTTAATTAAAAAAGCTGTAGATTTTGGAGCAGATGGCTTATGCTGCAAACAAATCCATAATTATTCAGAAAACGCAGCAAACCACAAAATCAAATTGTTACAGGGGCACTGATTAAGAGGCATGTCAGGGTTCATGTGTACCCTGTATGTGAGATGCATTCTTATTAAACATGCAGCAAAATTACAGTCCATTACATCAAACAAGTGAAGTTTTGTGCAGCATACACCCTGACTGCACATATTTGAAGTGTTCTGGTGTGTGATAATGAACAAAATAGAGGTCGGTGAATTAAAGAATTTGC
The DNA here is from genome assembly GCF_031143425.1 of Pleurodeles waltl. Taxonomy (NCBI): domain Eukaryota; kingdom Metazoa; phylum Chordata; class Amphibia; order Caudata; family Salamandridae; genus Pleurodeles; species Pleurodeles waltl. The sequence continues at coordinate 63,522,608 of NC_090446.1, read as the reverse complement.
ATTGGATCGCACAACTTGGTCAAGCAGAGAAGCCAGGATTGATCCTACATTTTCCACTGTCTCATTGTTCAACTCAGGCACTAAATGGGTATCTTTTTATGGCATTAAAGCTTAACACTTCCACTTTAGTTCTTGAAGGATGAGACTAGAGTCTGGGTGACAGGCTGGGTCCACATTGTACTTTTGGAAGTTTTTCTTTGCATGAATGTTGGCCATGGACATGAGAGTGCTTCACATAACAGACACAGACTATAGTGTTATGTTTTCCAGCACAGATATTTGCTTGGATTCCCAGGCTGCTGAGCCAAGGCAGGGATTGAAGCCTTGCCCCTCTTGAATCATGGTGGGCAGCCATAGGCATTAGGCTACATCTCCTGTTAAAGCTTGGCTCATTTTGGGCTCAGGCTACAAGATCACCGTGAGCCGAGCAAAGCCAGGCCTCTGGCTCGAGTTTTCAGTTACTTGCCCACCTATAATAGCATGCCAAAGAAAGTAATGTTAGGAGAGGCAGAACCCATGCAAAAATATAAAAACACATTAGGAGTGTGAGGGTGGAAGGGGAGAGATGGATACAAAGGAAGAGAACAACTGAAATAAGGTAAGAAGCGAGGGAGAGAGGAGTGTCAAAGAGCAGCAGATAAAGAGAAGATGTGGATGTAAGAGGGGCAGAACCATCAAAAAGAGGCTGGGGAGGAGAAGTTGAGAAGTTTGGTGGAAAGATGAGAGGAAAGGTGTAGAGCATTGAGAAGAAAGATGGATGCAAGAGTGGCAGAATCAAGGAGAGAATGTAAGATGCTTGTGGGGAGATACGTGAACAGGAGATAATGCAGGAGTGAATTTGATATAATAGTGGACTGAAGCAGAAAGAGTAGATAATAGACTGGCCAAGAGATAAGGTGAAAAGTAGAGCATGGAGGGGTGAGGTGGATGTAAGTGGGCAGAATAAGCAGAAAAGTAAGAGGATAGAGAAGAGGTAAATCATCTCTTTATTTTACTGTTAAAAAAACATTTTTAAAAGTCTTTGTTTTGAGATGCATGAGTTATACTTCACAAAGGATTGTGATCTTGAACCATCCTCAATGTCTGATAAGTTTCAGCCTGCTGTCTACTTTATTACTCCTCTTGACCTTCCTAGTAAATCTCATTCCCACTGAGACCCACTCCTGGACATGTCCTGACTGGAGATCTAGAGATCATAGCTCCTGCCATCACCTCCCTTTGCAATGGCTTGTGTGCATTGTCATACATTCCTACGAATGTAACTACTATACAAGCTAGCAAACAGTCAAAGCTTACTCCAGGAAGTGACAATGGTATTAGAACTCAAATATGTATGTCACATTTATCATACTAGATTAGGACTTTATTCAGCCACCCTAACTATGTATTTTAAAAAGGACTGATTTTAGAGCAGGCGGAAATGGAATGAAACAACAAAAAATGTTTTCTGTGACTGCTAGTCCACCAGCACCAAACAAATGTCTTACAATATCTGTGTGTGTTTGCAAAGTGTCCTGCAAAGTGACAATGGACATCAGCCACCTTGCAAAACTTAAGTGCTGCAAGCCGCAGGGAAGGGGCTGGATTCAAGTAGGAAAGGCAGAGAATCCAGAGTTAACTGACGGGTCTATAACCAGGCCACTTGGTGAGTAGATATTTTTATTACTGTGGATAAGCTCCTTGCTTGGGCTGGCTTGGCTGCTGGTGCACAGCCCAAAAGGATGCAACAGCTTTAAGGTTGGTGAGCACAGAGTCAGTCTGACTGTGCTCACAAAGACACCTGGCTCAGTATCATGTGCAGAATGACAATGGGCTGATCTGGGCAAGCACAGTAAATGTGCCTCTTCCCATAACAAACAATCACAAACCTCAAGAAATTACAGTGAGACCTGGGGAAGTGACTGCTTTTTAAGAACACAATTAAAATCGGCCTCCTGTGGGAGGTGAGGGAAAGAAGGAGCAGTGTACAGAAGATGGAAGCTGAAATCATTGGTCCAGAGCTGCAGAGGAGCCCTCCTGTGCAACCCAGTACATGTGGATGCCCTGGCTGCCCCACCTGCGCCTCGTCCTGGGCCTGGTCCATCCCTGCACTGTGTCTCCACCACAGATGTAACTATGCCGTCTGTCCACCTGAATGTGGTGTACCTGTGCATCTCCCCCACAGCTGTAAGTATGTCCTTCTTCCACTTAATGTGGCGTTCCTGAACATCACTTTCCTAAGCCCTAACCTTCTCATTGCACAGGACAGGCAGCATTGTCTCACCCCTACAACACAAGAATGTTATTTTTCAGTTATGGAAGATAGCACTGGCTAATCCTGTACTTGAAGACTTTGCTGTAAAAATAACAAAAGGCTTTGCCACTTTCTAGCTCGGCATTGATAGCAATGTGCGAACCCTATTCCTAAAAACTCAACTAGAAAAACAGACATTTTAGGTGGGCAGTTTTACAGTATGGCTGTTGTGGATGCACTGCAGCAAGAGAAACTGTCTACGCAAACTTGGGAACTACCCAGAGGTCCTAGCCTTGGTTTGCCTGATTTATGCAGCATTCTAAGCCTATGAACGGTTTATGTAGGTGGTCTCCACTGGTTAGCTATAGCTAGGACCACATTTCCATAGGAAGATGATTTTTTGATTTTCTAATAACTTTGCCACAGTTTGACGAAACAACATGCAACCTTCCAAAAAAAAAGGCTCATCCACCTCAGCTCCACAGTTTTGTGATGTTCCATCAAGTGAGGGCAGAGAAAAAGGAGGGGGAGGGGGACGTAAACGTGTCTGTTTCCTTATGCAAGGGGAGTCAGTGAAAACAGTTGAATCAAATTACACCAAGTTTGGCAGGAAGCAAGATTTTTACCCAAAAGGCATGCTTTTTGTGCTTTGGTGTAAATCTGTTCAGTAGTTTTTGAGACATTATAGTTCAAACTCTATGCATGTTTCATATTGCGGTACCCCCGCAGAATCACCAGGAAATGTGTGGTTCCACAGGCTCAAACCACACAATCTGATTGACTGGTTGCAATCTGAAGAAAATGTTATGCCTGTCATATTAGTACTCAGGGGCATGGTCCCCATGTCCTAAAAATAAATTGTGAAAATTCATAAGGGTTTGTGTAGGGATAGCCTGACTCCCTGGGTATAGTGTGAGGGTCCCACTGGACCAATTTCAAAAATATTATATTTTTTTTGCGGCACTGCTGATCCACTTTGGTGCTCAGCTCAGCTCGAGTGATTCTGGGGTGGAACAACAGATCTGCGACATGGTGAATAAATAGGGAGGTGCCTTGGCTACCAACAGGGTGTTTGTTCCAGGGCCCTTGCCACAGACCGTGCCTGGCACTGGGTTCGCTCTCCAAAATATCAGTCACAACATAATATTTTAAACTATAAAAGCACTTTCATTTACCAGTTATAGTCATCAGGTTCAGCATAATAACGGCAAGTAGGTTGGTGTTTTGCGGGTGCAGGAAAAAGTGGGTATTTTGGAGCATGTCAACACTAGAATATAGAAGTAGATGACACATATCCAATGAGGAGCGGTTCCTTACACAGCATTCAGATATAGGGACTGATTATGACCTTGGGGGAGGGGATTACTCCGTCCCAAATGTGACAGATATCCTATCCGACGTATTACAAGTTCCGTAGGATATAATTCCGTAGGATATCATTTTGTAATACGGCGGGCGGAATATCTGTCACATTTGGGACTGATTAATCCCCTTCGCCAAGGTCGTATTCAGGCCCATAGTGTTTTTTTCTGAATTTCTGTATATAGTTGTTAATCATTTTACTATGTTGTTACCTAACTGCTTTGGACCTAATCTGCCTTGCTGTAGACCTTGGGTGTATTCTTTGATGTATTTTTCAGATTCCCACAGCTGCTAAGCTATAGGTATTTTTTTTGTCATTTTAGAGGCTTGTGAGTGGCCTTGTATTTAAGCAAAATGTTGTTTATGTTTTTTGTGTTCTCAAGTCAAGGCCCATGTAGCCAGACATGTTCCTTTGTTCTCAGCTATCTACTTCCTTGCATGCTTGCCCGCAAGTATGATGCTCATGAAGAGGTGTTGCAGCAGTGTGCTATCAGTGCTGAGGGAAAGAGGATAACACAGTGGGTTACAAATTGACTGAAGGAAAACATGATAGATAAATGTGTGGCAGCAGATAAAGTGGTGGTGGTAGTTGTAAGTAAATGTAAACACAGAAACTCACAGAAAGAAACAAAACTTAAAATTACATTATGGTTCTTGGGGCGGGGATCCAAGATGGCGGCCGGGAGATTCAGCAGATTCGGACCAGCCTTCCAGCCTGGGCCCGCTAGCTCGATGATGCCACGGCAACCTCCGTTTCTGGTCAGGCGCATTTCGAGGGATGATTGCAGGTGGAACTGACATCGCAACTGCACTTTCCTGGCTTTGTGTGACACGACAACCTGGGGGGCGGAGCACAGCCAGGGGTGCAGTGTACCGATTGGTTCGACCCGCGGCTGCTCAAGCCATGCCATGGTGGACGCCGCTTTTCTGTTGTTTGCCGGCTTCAGCACTCGTGCTGGAGTTGCGGAGGTGCTCGGCTGGCTCCTGATGGTGCCCAAGACTGCAAGGACACCCCGAATGGTACGGGGGAAGCCCAGTCTGGAGGCCAACGCAGGGAGGAGAGACAAGAAACAGCCTGCTGCCCCCCCTAAAGATCGAGCCAGCGATCAAGGAAAAGGAGTACAGCAAGGCACCCCGGCGATGGAGAAATTACAGGGTAATGTTACACAGGTCCCGGCGATGTTCAAACAAGTAGCGAGGGCAAAGCAGACATCCCCCCCAAAAGGAAGCATGCAATGAAGGAGCTGGGCCCTCAGGAGGCAACAGTGATCTGGAGGTTTCCGCAGGATGTTATCAGAACAGACCCCTGGCAGTTGATGGCGGGGAATGCTGACCTGGGAGAGTCTGTCAGGGGAGCTGGGACTAGCAGCTTAAACCAACATGAGGCACTACAAGGGACTATTGATGGGGAAAAGATCTCCCCAATATCTAAATCTAAGGTGGAAGTATTGAGCACCAGTCGAGGAGGGAAGGAGGATAAACTACTGGGGGCTATGGGTGATACTGGACAAGCGGACACTGCAGAGAACTATTTCTCTCTCTCTGATCAGTCAAAGGAATCAGACGAAAAGACCCCATTAACAGACATTGATTCAGAATGCAGCTCTGCTGCTAGTATTTGGGGGTCGGATAAACTGACTTGCAGAAGAAAATCGATTGATCGATTCAGCAATGGTGGTAACCTTGGGACAATGTTTAGGGGGGCGCAGCCGAACAACCAAGAAGGAGTAGGTGAGCTTCAGTGGGACTATACGGCCACCCAGCAGGCATTTTCAAAAATCAGCATTGCTGATGATACCCCAGTAGGATTAACAACTGGGCCCTCAGAAGAGGCGGGGGCTCCTCGCTGGAACTAATTTACCGTACCATGGTACACAATCACGAGAAAGCACAAAAAGAGAGTAGGAAGGCCAAAATTGTGAATAAACAACTACAGTCCTCCATTAAAAGAGTGCTGAAGTCCTGCCATGATATAAGCGCACGTATTACTTCAATGGAGACTCTCACTGATGCAATCGTCAGCGATGGAACAACCTCCAGATTCTGCGCATAGCGGAGCGGCTGGAGGGACAAGACACCAGGGCTTTTATAGTGTTGTTATTCAAGAGAGCTTTCCCAGACCTTCCTGGATGGAATTTGGAGACAGAGATTCAGAGAGCACACCGATTTCCACTTTTTAAGAAAGAAACAAGTGCGGGATACCAATGGAGGGCAGAACTACCCTAGGGCCATCATTATATACGTTGGCAATTTTTTTGCTGCGGCAGACAGTGTTTGAAAAAAAACACCTAAATTCAAGGACAAATGTAGATGGGGTATCCTTTTTCTCAAGACCAGACTTTGCACATGTTACTGTAGAGAGACGATGGCGGCTGAGACAGATGATTGCACCTTTTCAGGAGGCAGGGGCGGAGGCGTATCTTCTAAGCCCCGCTCGGATAAAAATCATTTATAAAGCGACAACACAGACTTTCTTGTCCGAAATTAAACCTGGGGAATATCTGCGGCAACTTAGAAACAGCAACAGTGGCGGAAAATTAAGCTGTACCATGGGTTTATAATATTGGAGGGGGGGGAGATCGAAGGTTAAGCGCAGTTTGATGTTCTTTCTTTATGAGGGGCTCTCCTTCCGCCTGTCTGTGTTGTGCTATTTTCTTTTTCCTTTTGCTTTGCTGCCGTTGTGGTTGGTGAGGGCTGCTGTGGTGGATATGAGTTTGGGTTATGTTTGTTCTATAAGCAGGTTGGGCTGGGGGGGTGGACGACTTCCATCATACGGGCAGAGCGGCCTGGCGAACCCATTTGTTGGGGTAGGGGTAGGAGAGTGGGTTAGGGGTGGGAGGTTTATTGTTTCTGAGGGGGGGCTTGGGCTGATCAGGGTGGGGGGAGAGGGTGTAAAGTGGCACATAATGGGAAGGATGGTAGTATTGCCAGGGTTTCTGTCAATGCAGAATTTTGAAAAACCAGGTGTTTGGCGCAAGCAGGGTATAGAAGAAGATGGATAATATGGGTCAGGAAAGTAAAATGCGTATACCTACCTTGAATGTTTGTGGGCTCAATGATGGCAAAAAATGTCAATTGGTAAAGGAAGGCTTTAAGGCATTTAAGGCCGACATTGTCTTCATGCAGGGGACACATATTGCTGGCATGCAGAAACATTTAATCGAATTTCCGGGATGGAAGCTGGTGACGTATACAAACCAGAATACAACCACTAGAGAGGTAGCTATACTTACGCACATCATGTCTCTGGTGGTTTTAAGATGATTTACGGATACAACGGGTCGAGTGGTCTTGCTGGAGTGTCTGGCCAGAGGGTCAAAATTTACAATCTGCTCAATTTATGGATCAAATGTATATGATCTGGAAATTTGGGATTTAGTTAATAGGTAGCGTGCATCTTGGGCGACCCCAATAGTAATATGTGGGGACATTAACATACATTTGGATAGCGAAACCCCCATTCAAGAGCAAAAGACATACCAGGGGAGAAAAGACAACGTTTTCTTGGCACTCCAGACATTAATATTAAATTACGGCTTGATCGATGTCTGGCAGAGGTGCAGGCCGCTATAACTAGGTAGGTATCGCCTCCTTCCTCTCAAACCGTTCCCAAAGAGTTTACCTCCCTCCGTTTCGCTCAGTACCCACCGAGATCATCTGCGGCGTACCCCAAGGCTCATCACTCAGCCCGACACTCTTCAATGTCTACATGAGCCCCCTCGCCAACATCGTACGCAAGCACGACATCATCATCACCTCCTACGCCGACGACACCCAACTTATACTCTCCCTCACTAAGGACCCCGCCAGCGCCAAGACCAACCTACAAGAGGGTATGAAGGATGTCGCAGATTGGATGAGGCTCAGCCACCTAAAGCTGAACTCTGAAAAAACGGAAGTCCTCATCCTCGGCAACACCCCGTCCGCCTGGGACGACTCCTGGTGGCCCACGGCCCTCGGCACCGCACCGGCCCCCGCAGACCACGCCCGCAACCTCGGCTTCATCTTGGACCCTCTTCTCACCATGACCAAGCAAGTCAACGCCGTGTCCTCCGCCTGCTTCCTCACCCTCCGCATGCTCCGCAAGATCTTCTGCTGGGTCCCCGCCGACACTAGAAAAACCGTGACCCATGCCCTCGTCACGAGCCACCTGGACTACGGCAACACCCTCTACGCTGGGACCACAGCCAAACTCCAAAATCGCCTGCAACGCATTCAAAACACCTCGGCCCGCCTCATCCTCGACGTACCCCGCAACAGCCACATCTCCGCACACCTGAGACACCTGCATTGGCTCCCAGTAAGCAAAAGGATCACCTTTCGACTTCTCACCCACGCACACAAAGCCCTCCACGACAAGGGACCGGAATACCTCAACCGACGCCTCAGCTTCTACGTCCCCACCCGCCTCCTCCGTTCCTCTGGCCTCGCACTCGCTTCCATCCCTCGCATCCGCCGCTCCACGGCGGGTGGGAGATCTTTCTCCTTCCTGGCGGCCAGGACCTGGAACTCCCTCCCCACCAGCCTCAGGACCACCCAGGACCACTCTGCTTTCCGGAGACTCCTAAAGACCTGGCTTTTCGAGCAGCAGTAACCCCCTCTTTCCCCTAGCGCCTTGAGACCCGCACGGGTGAGTAGCGCGCTTTATAAATGTTAATGATTTGATTTGATTTTTCTTTTCCTCATAAGAAATCAGTAAGGTTGGATTATTATTTTGTGTCAGCATGTCCCTGGAGGGGCTAAGGATTGAGAGATATCCTAGAATAATGTCGGACCATAACCCGCTGGTTTTGGTGGTGGGTTTAGGGAAGGAAGGTTCCCAGGTTAGGTCTTGGTCGTTTGATAGAGCATTACTAGCCAACCCAACGTATGTGCAACAAATAAGGGTGTGGATCCCGGAGTTTTTTTAGATAAATCGGGGCACTGCCCACAGACATGTAGTATGGGATCTGTTTAAAGCTGCTGTTAGAAGAGAGACATTGAGGTACGCAGTGAGAAAAGAGAGACTGCACATTGAACAATTAGAGCTAATACAGAGAAAGCTGATTGCAGCTGAGCAACGACTGGGGGAGGCGGTAGTGAATAAGGTAGAGATTTCAGATATTTTACACGAAATAACTGTTACAAAAGCAGAGGCTGTAAAAATATATGTGGAAACGGCCGCAGCTAAGTTCCTGTCACATTGTCAGGAATGCTATGAATATAGCGAGAAAGTTGGTAAGCAGCTGGCTTTAAAAATAAGGCAGAAGATAACCCATGGTAATATTAGCGTACTTGAGAATGAAGATGGGCAATTAGTCAGCGGCGGCCCCGAAATCTTAGAAGTGTTTAGAAGGTTTTATCAAAAACTCTACACGGAAGAAGTATATCCCCAGGAGGAGGAGATATCCCAGAACATGGTTAATATTTTGTTGGGGCAGTTGCAGGAGGGAGATAAAGCGGGCTGGAAGCCCCTCTGTTGGATAAGGAAATTGGAGCAGCAATCAGTGTTCTTGCAAGTGGGAAAGCAGCAGGCTCAGATCAGATTCTCCTTGAGTTTTATAAAATCTTTTTTGGGAGTTAAGGAAGGAACTTCTTAGCCCATTTCTAGGAGTACAGACAGGGTCCCCACAACCGACCTCATGGGAAGAGGCTAACATAATTGTTTTTTTTTAAAAAGGCAAGGAACCACATTTACCAGGCTCATTTCGCCTGATTTCTTTAATCAATAGCGATGCCAAAATCTTTGCAAAGGTACTTGCTGGTTGATTAAGCTCAGTGATTTCTAATTTAGTATCTCCGTGGCAGCACGGGTTTATCCCTGGAAAAGGCACAGCCGATTATGTCAGACGTGTAATTGCATTATTGGATGCCAGGGCCGTGGCTAAGCTTCCGATGGCAGTAATACTGCTTGACGCAGAAAAAGCGTTTGATCGGGTGCAGTGGTCCTTTTTATGGACAACTCTGCGCAAAAACAATATTGGTCCTGGGTTTATTAAGGCTGTTCGTAGCTTTATCAAAACCCTATTGCCAATATGCAAGTAGCAGGGCTAGAGTCAGCCCCCATTATCATTCAGAGAGGTACAAGACAGGGATGTCCATGTTCACCGCTACTGTTTGCCCTATATATTGATCCATTGATTAGAAAATTATTAAGCAACAGTTTGATCAGACTGGTGGAACTGATAGGGGGCTGCACTAAAATATTGGCTTATGTGGATGATATTGCGGTTTTTACAACTGACCATGTGGCTGCTTTAAAGGAAATAGAATTTGAAGCGACACTTTTTGGAAGGGTGTCTGGTTATTTGCTGAATAAAACTAAATGTCAAATATTAGTTAATGGCTGGACAGCTACTGAGGATGAGCGTAAGAGGACCCAAGTACAGTATCTAGGAGTTAAGTTGACATCAAACCTTGATGAGATAGTAGAAATAAACCTGTCTCCAGTTTTAACAAAGGCTAAGAAGGATCTGCGGCGTATTAATTACTTACAACTCTCGTTGGTGGGGCGCTGTAATGTGATAAAAATGACCTTTCTCCCCAAAGTGCTTTACTTTTTCAGAACTATACCGTTAGAAATAGGGCAGTATTGGTTTAAACAAATGGAAGGATTGACTAGCAATTTTATATGGTCTTACACTAAAACACGCCGGGCTCTCCACTATTTAATACTCCCAAGGGAGAGAGGGGCGTGGGCACTTCCTAGCTTCAAATTATATTTCTTGGCAGCCGTACTACAATATGCACAGACATTATGTTTTATGGGCAGAACCATGCAAGACACTCTCCCCTCAATTTATACAGTGATCTGGGGTAAGGAGGCTGATGCAGATTTCTTGCGAATACTAGAACCCAGTTACTTTAAGAAAGTTAAATTTAAAGCGATCAGAGCTGCTTTTAAAGTATGGGTGCAGGCCAAGCGCAAGATAGCTATGGGACGGGTTTGCTACTACACACCGGTCTGGAACACGCCTATGTTTCCAGAGATTTTTAAAGACAGCCATTGTATAAGATGGGCTAATCATGGGGTCCAGAAAGTTGGCGATTTTTTTCATGAGGGCGTCCACCTAAAGGTTTGAGGATCTGAAAGCAGAGTTTGCCCTAGATAGTAGAGATTTTTTAAAATTCTTGCAGATTAGGAATTTCCTACTGACCACTTTCAAACACAACCCGCGTGGGGGAAGGATTAGACTGTTGGACGCCGTGGGTAAAGCCATAGGCTGCACTATCAGGAACCTGTACCCGCTTCTCCTAGATTTAGTACAGGGTGATGTGGGGGTGCTTGTCAAGAAATGGGAGCTGCGGGTAGGTGCTAAAGAGTCTGCGGTTCATGAATCTATAGACATGGCTCAAAATGTTTTATTGTCAGCCGGCCCGGACCTCTGCCATATGTTTATTAACTGTGGGAAACTGTCTACGCTCATTAACGATATATCAGAATTATTTATAAAAGTGCTGAAACAGGATATTAATTTAACACCCCAACTGGTGTTGTTGGGGGTTGATGTAAGAACCAATTGCGATATTTTCTGTTTTTGGCAATGTCGGTATTACGCGGGTGTGTGGCATCTGATTGGCGGGAATCTGACCCCCCTTCCTGGAATCAATGGATTACAAGGCTTTTATCTGTATATCATCTGGAATATTGCTTATATAGAACAAAAGGGTGCCGCATCTAGAAAAAGAGGCTCCAGAATCTGGGCACCCTTGCTGTCATGGCTTCAGGGCCTTGAGAGTGGATAGACAGAAAGCTAAGCAATCAATGAATTTTCTCTCTTCTTTTTTTATTATCCGCCTGGTCTATGAATAATATTAATAATTGACATTTGGATATTTATGTACTGATCATGATTTTTTCTCTGTGTTGAAACTGCTTATCATTGTGTGTCAAAAAAAAAGGACATTATAGTTGAGTGACAAAGTCATACATAGCATAACAAAAACATTGGAATTTGACAATTATATTTCTATATTTTATATGTGTTAAAAATTAAATTATGTCACAATGAAATTCAAACATTAATGACCTTTATTGGGTTTCTTCACATTGGTTTAAAGTCATATATAAAAATAGATAGGTTAAGCTGGAAGTGTTATTATTGTTATCTATTGTGTTTCCCCTTTTCCCAAGCCTAAAAATATTTTTAGTAGTACTTTTTTTGTGACAAGTGCATTTGGGAGAAGGACGCAAATTCTCTGAAGCATGTTCATCCTAACACAATGCAATTTGTGCAGGAAGTTAGTATCAATAGGAGGAAGGTTTCTGCCCTGAGGGACACTGGAGCCTTTCGCATTAAGGTTGAGAGTAGTACCTTATACCTGAGGAGCTAATACCTGAGGCCAAGGATGCAGGATTGGTAGCAAGTGGAGAGGGCATCAAGTATTTGCTTGTCAGGGTTGAGATTGAGTTCAATGGCAAGGCAGCCATAATTGATGTTGGGGAAAGCAAAAAACAAAAAAAACAAGGAGCTAGATGTCTCTTGAACAAGGATTTGAGTGCCCCTGGCTTGGTTCCAGGATCAGAAAACTTTATAGCTTGGACAATGTCAGCTGTATTCACTAGACCCCAGGCTGCACGTCAGTCTCAGAGTGAGGCTGGGATCACCCTGATTTGCAGAGACCAGGATAAGGTAGCTTCTAGGAAAGGCCAGACTTCTGAACATCAGAGGCAGTGGAGGTCATCACTTCTGCTTCAAAGGGAGAGGAAAATGGGGCTTCTGCAGTGGACCATTTGCTGGTGTCTGGGTCGCTTCCATTAAATAAAGTATGTAAGCCCGAACTGAAGTTGGTTACCCTATAATTAATCATCTCCTCTTTGAAAGAGTCCCACTAGACCATTGTTCTTTTAAATTGAAAATGAGCGTGTACTATATGCAGATTGACTGATTAAAATTTTTTTTTTCCTTTTTTTTTTTTTTATTGAAACTTTTATTTATAAAATATAGAACCATTTGGTTTACAAGATGTCTCCCAGGTGTGGCTTTGGGCTAGGCAATATCCTTTAAAAGTAAAGATGTTTTTTCTTAATCTGTGATAGAATATGTAGTTTTGAACATTCGTGTTGTATTATTTTGGATTGAAATGTTTCACATGCTTTTTTGTAGCCATGAATATATTTAAATTTTGCCTTGAAAAGTGATTCAGAGCCAGCAGACGTTGTTCATGAAAGTTGGCCAAGGCACTATTGATGCACCTCTACGGTCTGACCATAAGCTTGTGATTGTGAAGACATGACTGAGATACATTTTATTGGAGCTGTCTTTTAGCCTCTTTTTCATAATTGTTCTAGGGTAGGGGATGGTGGTAAGGTAGTGCCTGAGAATTTAGGCAAATACACAAGACGTAGCCTCAAATGAATCGGACGGATGTCACGTACCTGCTCATCTAGATTCTGGATTTTATTGGCCATATCCTCCAGGTGGAATGAATTCCTAGAATTTATTGAATTTATATGTTTTTACAGGTATTCTACTTAAATACGGCACATATAGACTTCCTGGGGCCCTCTGTCAAGTACAGGTTTGAACCAGCTGAAACTGGGCTGTCAGACAGGCTGCAATGCACTCACCTCCGACGATTTGCATCAATCAATCCTGACAGAGACAGACAGAAATGCAGTTATATTTTAGTGGATTTCGGATTACTTCCCCCAAAAGATGGACACACAAAAGAATTCCACACGTTATATTTTAAAAGCCTTCATTAAATATTACAGCTCAGTAGTAAGACAGATTAAATGAACGAACGATATTGCAGATATAAAAATGATGGCGAAAACATAAATACAACACATTAAGAGCAGTGAAAGCTGGCAAAATATTACAAGGTAGTCAGTAAATCAAATTAATAAAACAGAGACACTTGGGATATTGTATACAAGTCTAACATACGTTTATTGAAAAAAGAGCCAACAAGCACACAAACATAGACAAGGCAATTGCCTAATCAATGGACTAGAGTTTCACCTCTGATCAGTTGGTGCATGAAATGCTTAAATCCTTACATGTTTGCTGCAACATTTATACACTTTTTCTCAATGCAAGTGAATAGATGGGGAACAGGTGATAAAACAAAAACCTACAGATCGATGCTAATGGGCAGGTGCAAGTTTCTTCTCTTGGGAAAGATGAAAGAGTTCCTTCAGAGATGTTACAAGCATCGCCAGCAAGAGCAGACTTTACTACCTTCTGAAATCCTCACTTCAGTGCGCTGACTTCAGAATGAGTCTACGCTCACTGGAGTGAGTTAACTGAAATACAGAGTGTACAACACAGTATACCAAAATGAAAGTTTGTTTACAACGTGTAAGTAGCCAATCATATTGTGGCTTCAGTGGTCTTCTACCAAGCATTAATATGAAACAGCAATATATTAATACAACACAGCTGCACACACATGAATTTGCATTTTCGTTGTATACAAGCAAGTATTAAGAAACATATGTAAGTGAATTTACGTTTGTTTCCAAGCCTTTGTTGGCACCCCTCAATTCTTAGCCCCTAGCTGATACCTACACTAGTAACAAAATGCTGTAAAACAAGTTAACTAGATGGCCGTTACACATACACAAGTTGCATGCCAAGTCAGGTATACCACATACACGACAAATGAGCTGTTGGTGACGATGCTGTAGGGAAGCTCCACACACTGATGGGGAATAGGAGTAGGCAAGGCCTAACCACCTAGAGATGGGCACAGGTGGCTCTCGAGCTCTTTTAAACACGATCACCATTGGAAGAGTGTGAAAGAAATCCTCTTGAGTAAACACTTCCTATTTGTCACCACGAGAGCGCGCTCTTCGCCTCTGTCTACACCTCACAGGACTGAGAAATAAAATCGCTATATCCAAGCATATCTACAATGTGTGATCCTGAGCAAATTTTAATACCTCACTCTGCCCCAGTTACCTTACAAGACAGGTATTGCAGATTTTATAAACAGATCTGATGCAAGTAAAAAGTGTAATCAAAAACACTGCGGGGTATTAACATATCTCAATGAAATAGTGTACCAGTATTAAGAAAGTAAATCCATTAATCCCGCTGTAAATATTTGCTCAGATTAGGAAACATTAGAAGGCGGGAAGGCCTCTGTCCTGCTGCTGCCCACATGCAATGCTTTGGAAAGCACTGTGCAACCCCCAGCGCGCGCAGCCAGTGGTCGACAAGCAGGGGAGGCGCGCGCTCTGACACTATAACCACACGGCCCACGTGTGGCTTTGGGTGTAGATGTAAAACCAGCGCAGCGCTGGAGACTCACTTCAGACAGAGCGACTTCCGGTTCAGAGGGACGCTCCTCGAGCCTGGCCGAGCACCTAACCCAATTCTCACCTCTATCGGAGCGTGCTTCGGTTTTCTCATCTTTAATCGTCGTTTTTGAACTTATGACATCCTTTGTCTACGTTTCGACTTTCTGCACGGTCTAGAAAAGTTAACAGTAGAAAACAAAAAATTGGCTGCAGAGCACAAGACCCAGGCCTCTGCGCACATCTTGGGCCAGGATTTACATTGTCCATGTGCACACATTGTCACAAGGCAATTCAACACCTTGAATAGTATTACGAAGCCAAGCAAGCAGCTATTTGCGCCTTATGTGACTAAATACATGTAAGGCAACGCAACACAAGTTATTTTGTGTGGCAGGCAGTTCATGTGTGGAGCATGTGTGTTCCCGTGCATCAGTCCATGCACTTTCACGCAATCCCAGATTTAATAAACGCAGTAAACCTGTGACTGCGCTAAAATGGTGCACCTAACACAGAGAGGCATAACAGCATAACCAGTGGAAACATATTTTATTTGTATGAAAAGAAGAAGGCTGTTTCCTTACAATCATGAAAACTGTATTGGCTTTCAAACTACTTACCTAGTGTGTTTTATTGGATCAGGGGACTTGTTTCCTGAGACATCACAAAGGAATAAATGGATTTCACTACGATCCTGCTATGTGCTGTGGTTTTCTTCTTTTCATACATGGACTGTGACCTTTCCTAGGTGACAGCTTACACACCCTGTGTCTGGGTGTATAACCACTCGAGCACTCCCTTCTTCAAATAAGACTTTCTCATCATGAACTTTGTACATTGAAGGTAGCAGAAATTTTGGAAGTGCGCACCACTCATACACAGCCACAATTGTCGATGCCACTGTTGTATATATTTTATTTGTACTTGTTATTTCCTCTTTCCAAATGTACTGCATTCTGCATCCTACAGAGGATAAAGGACGCCTCTAAGGTTTACTTTTTTGCCGGAAGATTTCCCTTCCTGTGCAAGAACAATCCTGGCCATAATACAGGCACTCTTGCAGCATGGTTCGAGGGGGCCTGCGTTGGCACAAGGCAGCACACAGTGGACCATCCCTTAGTGGCCATGTCTCATTTCTGCTCCCTCATTTTACGCAATGCAGCAAACCGACTTAGGTTGCTGCCTTGCGCTGTGAAGCATTTGTGAATATGCCGCTTTGTTTCTGAGTTTTAAGGGCCTGGATTTTTTAATTATTTCATTCTAACATGGAGATATGATTTTTTGAAAGAGATTTCTTAAGCAAAATTTGTACAGATAAGATTTAAGCCCTGATTTAGGAAAAGTGGTGCTGCACCCTGTGCATACATTATGCCTGGCGCAGACATAATGTAGCGCAAACATTTACAAAGTGGTGCACTGCATCCATTGCGCCACTTTGTAAATTTGGCTTCACGATTTTGGCATCGGGCCACATTAGGGTACAAAAAAAATACACTATGTTGGCACAAGGAAGCGCTAGGGGCTCTTTAATCAGTGATCTGGTTAGCTTCAGCTTTCCTAAAATGTCTCACAAGTGGAAATAGCACCAAAATGATAAAGAACATGCGATAGCTAGTCACATAGCTCAAAGAATTGTCGGCCCACTGCTTGTGCCTTTGTGGTAATCTCAAATTTTAATGCCAGCATGGCAGGCTAGGCCATTAATCCATCCGAGGCTAGAATGCCAAGTACAAGGTTAAACCCTATTATTTAGAGTACAGCATAACTGCAGGGGCAGACTCTCACTAATGGAAGACTCGAGAGAGTTAAAGTTATCTTTGACTTTTTTTTTTTAGTTTTCCACGATCTTTATTTTGTTATGTTATATTTTTGCGGTTAGATGTGAGAAACAAATACGTTCACGATTCAAAATTTCACATTCTGATTCACAAGATCAGGCTATATAGAATCAAAAAGTGTAGTTCTGACAGTGGATTTTCTGCCACAATTTAATGTGTATTCACAAACATTTTACAAGACTATTGCTACCCTGGAAGCACCTTTAAAGAGTCTTCTTAAAATGCTGGACCAAGTGTTTCCACTGTGAAAATTAACATGCAACCCCACTGAATTACAAGGGGTACAGACAGGGGGTTCTTCACAAGGAGAGAGTAAATTATAATTTAAAAGTGCAAATTATAATTTACGTCCTACATTTATGATGATTATCTGCCTATTGGTACATCTGATTGAATAATTATTGTCAAGTAGATTGATCCCTTCATATATTTGTGGACTTCCATGTGTATGTATGTGGATGTTTCTGATTGACAAAAAGCCTGACATCTACTCCTCTACTGCAAGAGGAAATCCACAATCTACTTGAGGGGCTGTATAACTTTGTAAAGTTTGGGTTCTCAGTCTGTCTTCATGTTTTGGGGGAAGGGAACACTGTAGGCCGACTGTGCTCATTCATGTAGCCCAATGACTTTGGATTCCTTGGACACAAGTATATATATGTATATTATAGATTACTTGGACATATTGTTGTATATATATATATATGTGTGTGTGTGTGTGTGTGCATATATATAGCTATACATATATATACACATACACACACACATGTATTTATATATATATATATACACACACACACACACACACACACATGTATATATATATATATATATATATATATATATATATATATATATATATATATATATATATTACCTAGTTATAGTTCGGACCTTGTTTCTATAGGAAAAGTATTTTTTGAATTGGCTATATCTTTGGCACCATTTGCCAAATCTTCATGAACATTTTCAAAAAAAGTGTCCACCAGGGTCTCGTTTTACATGAAAAGTTTCAGGGTGATCCGTCAAGCATTGGGTGAGAAAAAGGGGGGGTCAAAAAAAGTGTGTGTTCCCATGTTACTTTCTATAGGGATTTTGAACAGGACTACATCCCAAACTCCGGGCCGAAATGGCACCAGATTTTGCATAAAGGTAGCTCTTCATCCAGAAAGCATGTGTTTTGCTATTTGGTGTAAATCCATTCAGTAGTTTTCAAGACCTTAATGAAAATCCTAATTTTTATATCTATGTACGCTAATGTTTCGCAAATTCTCCCAATCTCGTGCAGAGATCTGATTGGCTGCCAACACTTCAACCAGGAAGTGCTGGCAGCCATTTGGGGACTCAGACTCAAGCCAGTTCCATACCAAAACATAAATAATAAAGTGCAGACTCCCACGCTTGTTTACAAAGAAAACCCCTAGGCAGGTCCTAGGGTCATACCGAAAAATCTAATAGGAAAGGAGGGGAGCACACGGCCAGGCCCTGTGGCCAACCCCCGGCACGCATGGCCCGCAGCTGTGCATGGGGTGAGGTTGAGAGCATATAGGGTGAAGACCCTGCTACCAACCCCTGGCGTACACGGCCAAAGGCTGTGCTTGGCATGGGGTTTAGTTCTTATAGGGGGTTGGCCGCAGGGCCTGACGTTTTCTGCACATTACCCCACATACTACATCATTTATGACACCTTTGATAACATCATTCACATCATCAGTGTAACATTTGCAGAAAAATTATTGAGGAAAAAACTGTGCATGGCGGGGGTACGAGTCATAGTTACCTTAGGGCAAGAGTTAGACCTACTTCTGCTAACCATAACTATAACAGCTGAGCTTCTATGGTTTTGTGTGAGTAAATTCAGAACCTAACTATAGTGTCCATGTAACATTTGGTTTCGGAAGTGAATAGATATAAATATATATATATACACAGACACACACACACACTCTGTGGTATATAATTTAAATGTTATTTATTGATCAAATTATTTTATTCATGCCCTAAGGTAACTATAACTCACACCCCCGCCACGCACAGTATTCAGAATAAATTTTTTCCTGCAAATGTTGCAATTATATTATTAATTAATTATGTCACAGAAGATGGCATTACTGATGTAATATGTGGGGTAATTAGCAGTGCATGGCAATGGTTATGTATGTGTACATTCTGATCCTAATTATAATGTCCCTGTAACCTCTGAAGTTTTAGTGAAATATGTTTACTCAATAAACTTTTAAGCTTAAAAAACTCTAAAATTCACCAGTGATAGTTTACTGAAGTAACTATATTTTATCCCCTCTTCCTGGACATTGATTTCATCAATGATATAATTTCACATGTCATCAGTGATGTTGTCAATGGTGACATAGAACATGCCATGACCCAGGGCAGGGGAGGCAGGACATTTCATGCACTTCAAAGTAACTTCCTAGAAGCTTTTCCTACCTTCTAGAACCAGGGCACCAGGATTCATAAAAGGGACCTCATACACAAACTCTTCAGTACACTCTTGGACCGGTGGGTACTCGGACAGGAAGAAGGACTGCTTAGCTGCTGAATGGACTGCCATGCTGCTGGATTGCTGATCTGCTGCTCCCCGCTGAGTTGCTGCCTGTCTGCCCTGCTGCCCTCTTGCCTGGGGAAGGAGAGCTGGACCTGCAAATTCATCTTGAACCCAAGGCTACTGGATGGACCCTAAGGGCTTTCTGCTGGCCTTGTGATGTGAGTCTCAGGGACTTAAAAGGCTCCAAACATCCTGCACCAGAACCTGGATCCAGCTGAATTGAGTTCCTAACCCCCAAGTGGTGCCCTTCAGATTCGGAATGCTTGATGTGGCTCAGAGAGCTGAAATCTAGCTTTGGGGCTTTTTGTGAGTATAAATGGTCTTTTTTGCACCCAACCCTCGCCACTCGCAGCACGATCCAACACAATGTGGCATCAGCTATGACCCTGTACATTACAACAACAATTGCTTGTGGGGATCACCAACATGACAATCTAGAGCTCCAGGACCCACCTGGCCTGCTCTTTGCACTTCGCCAACAACCTTCTGTGACAGTCTGCCTGCGCCTCATGGCTCCTCTTCTGTGAACAGAACTCTTGATTCTGATTTGAGAAGGTAAGCGTCAGCTGGAATAATCTGGTGACTGTAGCCGGACTGCTCTCAATGGCTGTTGGCCTGAAAGTTTGACTTTCACCTGGCTCAGCACAACCAGCTATCCATGGTTAGTGCTTTGTGCTTTTTGGCACTATTTTGACTCTAACTCCAGTTCCACAGATTGGATTTTTGTTGTTTAGGTGTCAAATAATTGATTAAAACTTGATTTATTTTTCTTGATTAGTTTGGGATTTTTTTGTGATGTGTTTTCACTTCATTACTGTTTGTGTTCTGCATAGATGCTTTACATATTGCCTCAAAGTTAAGCCTGATTGCTTTTTGTGCCAATGTACCTAGGGCTAAGCACAGGCTAATTTAGTGACATTTTGTAGTTCACCTGCAAGGGATTGTAGCTGTTGCTTGACCAGTGCTCATACCCCAGTCAACCAGCAGCCCAATTTCCAACACTGGGGCATAGTAAATGTGGGTTTTGCACTCATGTTCCTATCCTACTTCATGAATAAACAATCACTATGGGTATCCCTAGCCAAGCTAAAATAACTCCTATCTCGTATAGATACCCAATCTAGTTTTAATAAGAAAATTCTTTCTTTTTATATATGACCCTCACACACTCTAGTAGTGGTATGCTTCATAACTGGGTCCATCCGGGCCCCTAAAAGACAGAAGGGGATCAACCTATTCCAGGGAGCACTTTTGATAAAGTCACTACTGGGGAACCTGTAGAGATAAAAATATCTCTTGTAGGTCAAGGCATCACTTTACTAAAGGTCCACTTGGGTATGGGTGAAAATCGCCTTTATGGGGTTCTCTAGAATATAATGGTCATATGACCCTACTTTATGCCATCAACATGTTTCTGCCCCCCATTCTATGGCTTGTACAGTCCAGGGCTTTCGTCAGGATGTTATGATATCAGCTGCTCAGGTATCAACATGCATTTACTCCTAATCACATCAAAAGCATGCAATACTAGCCATTGCATGCGAGGAAAGGTGATTCAATTGCCTAATGGTTAAAGGATCGTAGTTCCTGCAAGGTGAAAACATGCAAGACAGACAATGCATCTTTTTCTGCGTGATGTAGTATTCATGTCATCTGGGAACAGCAATCAGGACTGGAACGAGTAAACAGACAATATTTCTGCTATTAGCAATATACAAATGAATGGTATCAATGGTATTGTTCCATGCTGTGCCACTCAGTGCGTGTTCTGTAAACAGAAAAGTGTCATCTCATTCTAGACACACCATGTACAGACAGTGCCCCATGGATACTAAGTACTGCAAATTTACAATGTCTGGACTACACTGAAGTCAAATTGAATTTGGTAACTGACATGCCTTAGAAGTGCATCATGCGTCATTCGGACATAGTGTGCACAAAGTGAGTTCACCCTTACACTAACCCCATTTGGGATATTGGTCCTACCAGTCGGGAGGGCGGAGAGAGGATGTCCCTGTAGTCACTACCTCATAAATAGCCTGGTGACCTTAACTGATCACAGCAGTAAAATCAGGAACTTAGGCCTGCAATGAGTGCTAACCTGCCTTGCCAGTGGTGGAAGTGGGCTGCACCAATGGTGGAAGTGGGTCATGCCAGTGGTGGTAGTGGTCACGCCGGTGGTGGAAGTGGATTGTGCTGGGTGGTGGAAGTGAGCTGCAATAGTGATGAAAGTGGGCTATGCTAATGGTGCACCTGGGCCATGCTATTGGTGGATGTGGGACTCACCAGTGATGGCAGTGGGCCTCGCAAGTGTGTACAGTGTCCGTGCCAGTGATGGAAGTTAGCCACCACAGTGATAGACGTGAATCACATTAGGGATGGAAATGGGTGCTGCTTCCTTAGACAATATCTGGGCATCAGCCCTTAGGGTCTGATATAAAGGTTGGTGGACGGGTACTCCGTCACAAATGTGACAAATATTCCGTCCACTGTACTACAATTTCCATAGGCTCTAATGGAACCGTAATACGGCGAACAGGATATCCGTTGTGCTTGTGATGGAGTAACTCCCACCGCCAAACTCTAAATCAAGCATTTCATATTTTACAAATTAAGCGCTTAAGGCAGGACTCAAATAATTCTCTTTTTAGGAAGACCTCAGCAGGGAACCGATATGGAGGAATCAGTACTTCTGACTGAAGGTAAATTCTGTGGATTATCGAGGCCGAACGTCTAATGTGTCATGGACAGTCTGTCCTACCAGGAAATGATAAACCCCAGGCTATTTTTGCAGATTTTGACATTTTTTGTCTGTAACACTCCATCAACTTTTAATCGTGTTTAATCAGCTCTTTGTAGTCAATTAGTAATAAAAGACTTTGAAATATTTCTGTTATTGATTTATTAGTTAACAATGTATGGTATTTATGCATTGTTTTGACACAGTAACCAAGTTCATTCAGAATTAATTAACTTAAAATTGATTATTCATGTGATGACTCGTTTCAGTAACATGCGGCAAAGGACAAGACATGAGAAAGACTTTTGCAAGGCCTGAATTTACAGACATAGTTAAAAGTTGGTTCACTCGGCCGAATTTGTGGAAAAGTGCAGCTCTCCCCATAAGTATGCGAATTCAATAACATTCTTTTCCACCAAGCTTGACAATATGTGCTGTAAGTGTGAAATCAAAAGTTTGTTTTAACAATATGTAGTTCTACAAATGAGTAAACTCTTCCTAGAGTTGCTATCATCTGCCAGTAGAAGGTAAGAGTTTGTTTCGAGTCCTAGGGATCAAAATGTATTTACTTGAATTAAATATGACTTGATGATGTTGTAATATATCTGAAGATTATAGCTACTGTCACGCTTAATTGTTGCCGGTTTCTCATATCACGCCAGCCTAATTTTGTGGATGTAATGCAAAGTTGAGCCGATATTTAAAGCTCCAAAAACAAATTGAAAACAAAATCAAGAATAAATGATAAATGATAAATAAATAATTATATTATTGCTTTGGGCAATACTAATCAAGTGGAGACATCTGAGTTGAAATACATAGCGGGGATTCAAAAAGTAACAGATCGTATAAGAAATAAGAGTTTAAGTTGTACTAACATTTTGGTTTGTTTGACTAGTTCATCAATTAAAGATTTCAATTGCTTGCCAGGTTAGGTCCAGGGTTACTAAAATCAGTGATGGCCTCGCAACACAAAGAGCGGCTTTGTTGTGGGTCACCGGCATCACAACGTAGCGTAGAGCAGCATGCATAACGATGATCCCAAAGCACACACACAGAAATAATGCGGCACAGTGTCAGTGGCAAAAGTTGTGTCAGATAAAGAACACCACATAGAGTCATAAAAATCAACAATCAAATATACTATATTCGATTAAAATATTAATCATAAAAGTACACCATAAAATACTTCAAAACATTGTTTTAGAAAAACGATAAAATGAATGATAAATAAAAAAAATTACGAGAATAAGTAGCACATTTTAAGAGGGATTCAACAGACACACAGACATAGGGGCCACATAATGTCTGCAGGAAAAATAAAGCCGTCCTACGTAATCTAAAATTGTACATTTTCAAAACCGGTAAAAAAATAAGAAAAATCATGGTGTGTTTAGTATAACGCAGAAAAAATGCAAAATTATTTGAGGAGAAACATTATCACATGGACAAAAAAGGAACTTTTGACTCCCCATTCTGTCCCAGAAGAAAATAAAGGAGATTACTTATAGTGCAGGGGTGAAAAGACAGCAACAGTGCTTGCTCCTAGAGGTTAGAAGTAAACTGGTGACACACTCAATAGCAGTAGTAGTTAACATCGGAATATATTGCCTATTAATATGCTATTTAATCTCAACCACGCTCCTAAGCCACTGGCTTTCTTCTTGGAGAGTGCAAAGAAGCAAAGACAGGTCAGGCTTAGTAAAGCTTTTAGGGTCGTTCAATAGGGATGCCCTACTCAAGGTGTGTGAAATCCTATTTAACATGCGCTAGCAAGGGAAATGCCTAAAGGCGGTTCGTCCATAGACGCATGAGGGCACTGAACTCCCCCCAACCCCACTGCAACTCTCTACGTCACAGATTCCCTTAAATTGTACCTTTTCCTATCAATAAAACGAGCCCATATAATGTCACCTGTTTAAGGCGGGATCAGACTGGAACTCCCTCTCCCGGCATAGCAGTGGGACATATTGTGGCTGTGTTAACTGAACTGTACATGCCAGACGGTGTTGTCAATGGGGCCAGTCTGACGTGCATTTCAGGCCTCTGCAATCAGAGGTTGATAGGCAGCTTTGAAGCAGAGGCACAGCCCTATAGGTGCCTGATGGAGTGCTGCGTTTGCATGATTCAGCCAATAATGATACTTCTCCTATGTTGTTTTGTACTGTAAACAGTATGAGAGCAGTGCTTGGATTGGCTCAGATGCTATTATGCATCATGCCCATCTCGACAGCCAGCAAGCGCGAGGTAGAAGGAACCTTGGGTGTGTTTGCAGCTCAATATGTGCTGCAGAAACAGATTAGGAAGCAAGGAAGAGTATATTTTTAAACACTTTTACAGTTATTTTGTATGTGCTCCACCACTTTCAAAAGGTACCGGCCACCACTGGATGCGCCTGTCTGTATTACATTAACACACTCCATGATTACTTGTTAATTTAAAGTGGCCTTGGTATTAGCCCAGATTGACAGCCAAAGTCTCAGAGAAACAAGAATTATTCTGTCCTCAATGTAACTCAGTCCAAGGATCCTCATGACAAACAGAATGGGAACAACAAGGGGGCTGGGATAACAACCTTCAACAGAAGTCATTTTCTGGCAAAGTTTGTGTATTATAAATTTCAAGGAAAGCCTCTATCGGTTTGCCCACTACCAAAGGAATTAGATTAATGAGTGCACCAACCGTCTGTGATATTTGAGACGCCTAGCAGTAGTGTTGCTGTTCCAGGTTCTGGTCAAGCCAAAATAGACTCCCAGCTATGCAAAACTTCTCACAACTGACAACATTTTGCCATATCTGGTTTTGTTCCTTAGCACTGCAAACTATAGTTTGGGACTTGGAGTAGTCAATGCTGATCTCAAGATTTGACATAAAAATACAGACAAACTTTGTTAACTGCTTAAAACTGTGAGGTGTCTGGGCTGATAACACAGCATCATCAGCATGCAATAATGCTGGGACATTCTATTTACCTACCTGTGGAACAGCTTGTCCATTTTGGACCAAATGATAATTAAGATCATTTATATACTGGATGAATAATATGGGCATTAAAAGGCATCTGCAGACCAAACGGCTTAGTACACTCTCTGCTTCGTCCAACACCAACCCTAACTGTTAGATTTAAAATGAAAAAAGCGAAATAATTAACCAAGGCAGTATCCAGACCCCTTTCTAATAACATGTGTTCCAATTTAACTTGATTTTCCTGGCTGATCCATTAAGGCTAGGGACAGAGGACAGTGCTTGCTACCACATTTTGACCTATAAGGAGATGAAGATTCGGGAACTGCTCCCTTGGCCATTTCGAAAACCGTACTGATAAGAAGTAAAATGTTTTGACCATTGGCCTATGATATAATTCGGTTGAAGATCACTCTTCCAAAATAGGACGACAACAGCAGGGATCGGATCTATGGCCTTTTTTGAAAATCAGCAATATCACAGAAGTATCTCAAGAAGCAGGTAGTGTTACAGCATCCATGCAATTCAAAAGATTAGTGCGTGAAGGGGGCCAACAAATCCAGGTTGAACTCAGATTATTCAATTGGGACTCCATCTGGCCCAGGAGCTTTGTTGGAGGAACATTCCAAGAGGACAATAATAACCAAGGCCTGCTTGTTGAGTACGTCCAAGAAAAACATTGTTATTAGCTCCATTGTTCATACCATATACTGCTGAAAAGTGTAGTACTCAACATTCTGCTGCAATGTGTGAGCTCAAAGGGGTTTTACTGCAACCGGTGCTTCTTATACAATTTCCGGTGGACCAAAGGAGCTTTGTATCTTTAAGTTTATTAGCTTCAAGGAGGGCTCATAAGTTTCTGTCTTAAACTTCCTTATTCCTCTCCTGAAGTCCATTTGTACCTGGCCCTACATCTCCTGATAATGTCCATTTTCCTTTGTCTAGTGTGCACGGCACATCTCAAGTAGTAATTTGTCAAGAAACATGTGGAATGAAACCACCTTGGTGTCTTCTCATTGAGATCCATAAAGGGTTTCATGAGTTACAATCTTGCCTTTGTACATATTTCTACAAAAGACTCGACTCCACCACTGTACCCTGTGCTTCTGTGAGACAGAGCTCAAACACCCTCATCTTATGGCTAATTAAATTTGTTAGATGGGTTACAGGTTTATGCAACTTCCAAACCAATCATTGAGTATTATTGTTATTGGGGTGCACCGGAACAACATATCCATGGCAGATTGGGATATGTGCGCCAGGAAAGTAAGTACATACAGTGAGGGGAATATGGCCCCCAATACGCAATTATTCAGTGTTGTGATTAATAATCAGGATTATCAGGGATCTAGACAAAAGAATATCATCTATGACAGGTAAGCAGCCTCTGCTACAAAAAGGTTGAAACTACAGGGTTAGTGACTGAATTTCACTTACGAAAACTAACCAGGCACCTTTCCATAGTGAAATTACCCAACTCAAGGATTTCATGTTTGACCCTGGGGGCAAAAAAATAAGAGACACCTGTCCCTAAAATATTGGACAAGGCGGCCTACATTTAACACAGTGTTACAATCCCCACAGATCAGGTCATGACTATAGTTCCATAGGCACCAGTTCTGAGAAAATACATCATCAATGACTTCAAGTTTGGCAAAATTAGCAATATTCAAATAAGAAAAATCTTCATTATAAAAATTAAATATACAAATAATAATGTAATTAGAACATTCAATAGGTATATCCTGAATCACATGACTAGTGGTACAAAAAATGAAGTAACTTGTGATATTTTCACCCAAACTGATAACCCCAACTTGACTCTTTTTGAGTTGAAAGGGTGAGCTGCAATAGAAAAACAATAGTAACCATTATGCAAGATCTCAATTAAGTCCATTAAGGCCTCATTTACAAGAAACCGACGCACCATCATTGATGTGGCAAATTTTTTGTCCTTGCCTCACATAACCCTGACGACACCATGAATGCAATGTATTTACAATACAGAGCTCCATGGCACACATTTTCACAGATGCGTCAGAAATTCTGATGCATTTATTGGTGCTAAAGTGATGAATTGCTGGAGTTGTTTGGTTAAACTGGCACAACTCCAGCAATGCAAGGAGACTCCCATTAGAAAAATCCCTTCATCAATTTTACACCTGGTCTAAGCATGCAGAAAAAGTTTGACGCGGTGAAGTTATAGAGTGACACAGTGAAATTTCACTGTGTCAGTTCTATGTGGCTTTTTCCGTAGGAACACCTACCCTGCGGTATAATGTGATGCTGGACTTTACAAACTGATGCATTGGAACCAAACAATGGTATATATGGAGCATTGTAGTGCCCTGTTAGCACTACGGTTGCATCAAAAAAATGATGCAGTTGCAGCTCAAGGGGCTTGTAAATGAGGCCCATAGTCTTTTGCAGTGCAATAATGTCAAACAAGTCAATAAAAGAAAGCCAAGACCTAGGCTCAGACCTGGAGACATAGAGCACATGTTCCAACTCACAGTTCTTATAGCACAAGGGCAGTGCATGGATATCCGGGTGGGACATGCTTTGGGTCCAACTGCCACAGGATCACCACTATGGGATAATTTCGAGTTCTGTCAGTCTATACTCTCAAGAGCTTCTAGTAGTGAAAAACGGTTATGGAGGGGGATGGCACTTTCCAGTGGAGTGACTACATGGAAAACATGCTTTGTCAAAAAAGAAGGATGAGATGAACTAGGCTTGTCAAAAAGTCAGAAGCAAATGCATATATATACCTAGACCCTCAATAAGTTACAAACCCCAGAAAGCAGTAGAATTTGATTTGTGTTTTTTTAAATTAATTACAATAGTGTCACATACAAATGGCTTAAGAGCGGTTCCAACAAGCAAGCCATCTCTCTAGCAAAATATGATCAAAGGGACTTAGATGAAAATCCAAGTATCTGCTGAGCCAATGAGTCACCATATTTTAAAGTTGGGCATGATTCTTGGTTGCTCCCTCACACAGCGGAGGAACATTTGTCAGTACTAGCACATGGGGACAGGCTTCAAGTAAAAAGTTAATAGTAGGTAGCTTCGGTGGCTGCTTCTGGAGCAAAGGACTTTGCAGGGCCAAATAGGCATGACTCGTAGATGGTGCAGATGTTGTAATAAGAGCTCAGTTGGGTAAGAATTCCCCTTGCTTCTTGAAGAGCGGCCATTCAAAGAAGTGCAGGGTAAACCCATGTCTATGTTACCCAGTACCCGGTTAGCCCCTATTGTGCATTCAGCCTGAGTGGTCAGGAGTGTTGAGTATCAACAGTAATATGCATGTTGTTATCCTTCTGGCCAATCAGCAATAAGTCAATATGGGCCAATCTATCAACAAGTGAGTTCACCAGATCCTTAAACCAGGCCCCAGGTTTATCATACATCTTATCGCACAGACAATCCACACAAGTATTCCCTATAAGATCTTGGCAGGGTGTACCCTCCTTCGTAGTTACACCAACATCCCTTGAAGTAATTGTGGATACTTTTATCACCTTTATTTTACTCTTGACAGTCAGCATAACAATGGGCAACTATTCATCAAAGTGGCCACCTGAGCACTAGATACATTCTGAGCATCACTCTCAGGAGAAGAAACCAGACCTGTGGGACTGGCAGAGAGTGAAAAGGCCCTTTGAGTGGGGCCATGTGTGGAAAGATTCCCTGCAAATGCTATTTCTATATTCAACACACAATTAGTAAAGGGCTATTTTACATCGCAAAAGTACACAGAATTGTCTCACACTAAATAGATAAGTACATGCAATGTATACAGAAAGTGTTTTTTTTACTGCAGCAGTGTTATTTTATTATTATTTTGGCAAGGACTAAAAAGGTCAGTGTGAGGAAAGTGGTTTATTATATTTTGTGGTTGTGTCACTTCCACCTGTGGTAAGTCATATTTCCATATCTGGTCCAGATAGGTTTATTTGTGAAACCTTAGCTCACTCCTGGGTAGCTGTGGCAAGGGACAAGTGTAAAGCATTTAAAAGTACCAAAACAGCAGAATAAGACAATAATGCAACACAAATCGAACACCAATTAATAAAATAAGGTGGCATTTCTATTTTTAAATAGTCACCTAAGAAACACATATCCACTGGGGAGGTATCATTTTTTAAAGAAATAATACATAACAGATTTTCACTTAGAGCGATAAATCATTGCAATCTACTGTGACTCGCGGTTTGCGGTTAGCCACAACAAGTAACTTAAAAACAGTTGTAAAGGTGCTCTTATGACTACCAACTCTAGCAGGTAGCCAGTCACAGGAACCAATAAGGTCCAGCTGAACAGTCAACCTGCAGTTAAAGCAGACTTCAGTCCAGTTCCAGGGTCTGTGGGTGAATTGACATTGAAAGCAATGGAGTGGTTTTTGTGCAAAGGATGCAGGATATTGGAGATGCTCAAGGATTCTGCTGGATGCAGAGCGGGCATTGAGGGTCTTCCAGTGGCCACCTTTCAGTCTCCGAACATGATGGAGAAATATTGGCCTCAAGGTTCTATGTCCCCCGAAGTCCGGGGGCAGGTAAGCCTAAAATCAGTTGACACTGGTCTCCTGTTACTCAAACCTAGTGGTTCCCTTTAACTGGGAGTAACTTCCTTGCTGGTTGACCAAGCTCTCCAGGGTCCAGCAGGTTTGGGTGCAACCTTTGAAGATCAGTACGCAGTCTCTCAGGCTGCAGTCTGGCTGTCAGAGGCTATCAGGCATTTTTGGCTGCCAACTCACCAAGCCAGGCTTCACTAGCTTTTATGACCCTGTAGCTGTGGCAGGGAGTCAGCCACCTGACCCAATGGAGACACCTTCTCTGGTGCTTGGGGACAACCTTTCCTTGAGTGGGACATCACATGCACAGTTATTTCATTGGAAGCTCAAGGTGCAGCTGGTGCAGTTCATTCTTTGGTGCAGACTCTCTTTGTTGGGTTTAGGATCAGCAGGGCAGTCCATCTTTACTCTTCTCTCCAGTACAGATGAGATTGAAGGTCTGGGTGACAGAGGTGTACATTTTATGACTAATACAAGTTTAGGAGATTAGCAGCTCACTAGCCAAACAGTCTACTATGTTCCTCCTGCCTGATGAAAGTGTGGCATCTAGCTATCCCAGGGTGCACTTTTTTCCCACAATCAACATTGCAGAACCCTTTTCTTGATGTGTGGAACTCCCTAGCCCATCCCAAAGGTGTGGCTACTTTAGGACTTTGTTTCCCTTGGCAAACCGGTTTGGCAACAGCTTTTCTATCTCTGTCCCAGATGCTGTCAGCCTGTCTGCTGAAACAAAAGAGCAGCCACTCTTGTGTATGACTACCATTTGCCCCTCATTTGTGGCTTCCTCTTTAAAGTCCATGATTTTGGGCTCACCCCCTGTTTGACCATCCTGCCAGGAGAGGGCCACACCTCTTCTCTTGGCAAGCCATTCATGTTCCTTCCAGAAAGTCATTCACACTCTTCCCAAAAGGGCATAAGACTGTCTTGAGGACAACAGCATGTGCACAACTGTAAACAGCCACTAGAGACCTTTGAGCAACAAAGAGGCAACATTCTAAAGATGCCAATTGTGCAAAAGTTTAATTAAATTCGACTAGAGCAACAAGTTGAGTTTAATGCAATCATTCTTTTGAAAACTTGAAGTGCTATATTTAGTAGTCCCAATCAGAAGTTAGTAATGTTGAGCTGTCGGTGTGTAACCCTGTAGTCATCAGCCTTTCTATTGTAAAAATGATAATGTCGGTATTTTACTGTCAGGACATGTAAAACATGTGTTCTACTTTTTAATATACAACACCCTGCCTTAAAGCTCATTAGGCTTTCAATATCTTTTCAACGATGTGGACAGGGCAGGAAATTATTAGTGTGCATCAGTGCTGGATGAATAATAAACAGACCTGTGACTACAGACAATTGTTGAAAGCTGCTAACAGTGCATTCCAAGTACGCTTTTAATGTTGTAAGCTGACCCAATGCCAGTCATATCTTGCAGTGCTTATTTGAGACAGTGGTTGCATGTGGGGCCAACTATCACTCATGTTTGGGGCCCAGCACTTATTTTGCCTCATGAGTCTTTGACCCAGAGCAAAAAAGATAAACATGTGAGAGAAGGAAAGAAGAAGGAAGAAAAAGGCAAAAATATAGTGATAAAGAAAGAAAGCAAAGATGTAAAAAGAACCTGAAAGATTGAAATAAAAGGGAAGGGACAATCTGGGGCCTATGAAAGAGGCATCAGGTAGAATTGAGACAATTATGCCTATGGGCCTAATTCATAAAGTGCACTTTTTTGTACATCTTGTAGTACTACAATAGTACCACAAACCGTTCAGCAAAGTGCTACTCACAAACTGCACTTTTGTAGTAACACATTTTTGAGTATGTTTACTACTTTTTGGTAATTACAAACTGAACTTTTGTAGTAACTTACAACGATGTCAATTACTACAAAAGTGCAGTTTGTGAATACCAAAGGTGTAACCTTAATCAAAATGTAAGTTACACTTTGACACAAAACATCCAGAAACAAAATCCCAAGAGTGAAGCTTACTTGCATGAAACAACGTGATGGTTTGAGCAATTGGTCAAATTTCACCCCACTCACTTTTTCAGGGATGGAGATATTTCAGTTACTCTTTTTCACTAGTTGATCTTGGTTCCCTACCTCCGTGCATTGACACACAAGCATTGGCAAAGCCGAAAACCTAGCTTGACAAGCTGATACGATGGCTAATTTTTCTTTAAAAAATATTCTAAACGTGGCCACCTTATGCTTGAAATTAAAATCTTACATTTTAAAAATATTCACCAGATCTGCAATTGTACTAGCAATGTCTTTGAATAACAACTCTTTCATCTGCACCATAAATTTGTATTGCCATTATTTATGAAGAAAACAAGAATATATTAACACTGAATTATGCACTCAAATCACAGCCAGCTACAATGTTACAATGTTATGTAAACACTTTACGACATAAACTTCATAAAGGAGTGCAGACAAAACAAATAGATTTATTTAAAATTAATTTAAAATAATGAAAAAGCATGTTCTGAACCAATTTTGCAAAAGAAGATGAAGGAACTATTTTTTTTTGGGCAACGTGAAGAATAGGCAAAGGTTTTGTGGCTGTGATGAAAGTGAAGGGAGCCAATGAGTAAAATGGAAAGACCCGATGCGCCATGCTGTATGCTATGGTAGGTGAAAGCAAAATGTGAATGACACATGAACAGACAAATGGATGAAAACTGCTAAGCTAAACACCTTCTTTGAATGTATATTATGTTCATTGTTTTTTGGGAAAAACAATCGTCTAAGAGGGAGCTAAATTAGTCTCAAAGGCCAGGCTTGAAATTATAGCAGGTTTACATAGTTTGATTTGGATATTTTCAGTTTGTCTATCTGAAGGCATTTATACATTGTGGGTGCTTTTAGTTGTACAGATCGTTTACTAACATTTGAAAGTCAGAAAGCATGCTAATTGTTTTGCTGCCTGCTTGCTTATTTGTATTGCATTTTATTTGGGAGGATATTGAGGTACTTTGGTTGGCCATTTGTGGTGCTGCATATACTCCCTCTCTGAGCTGGAGTAATTTACTACTGTTTGGGTTCCTTTTTGGCTGTAGTGACTTTAGAAGTTCAGGTTGTGACTAGTAATGGGCTTTCTCTTTGGTGAATGGGAACATGTCTCACCCTAAACCCCTCCCTAAACGTTCCTAAACCTATACTTACTCCTCCCTAAACGTCTACCATTTAGCAGGAAGTATGCCCCTTTTTCCAGCCACTCCTGGTTCCTCCTACAATTACTAATAACTAACCAACTTATGTGTGTGAGGATCTCCCCGTGGAAAATATAGTAGAGGTGGAGGTTTACACTGGTAGTTTGTGAATAGCTCAGTTTAGTTCAGAATAAAACTTTCCTCCAGAATTCTGCCATAAAAGTAGAGAATTATAAACACTATACATACACAAACCCTCCAATTAAAAAGATTAAATTGTAAATTACAATAAGAAGATGAAAAAAAATATATATAAAACATTAGCAGCACTCAAGCCTCCACCCCAAGTAGATCACAATGATAGAATGTTCCCAAACAATAAACATGCAGCAAAATCTAGATAGTGGTAGGAACACACATTATGGATTCTAAATGCCTAGTGTCACAGAATTATTAGAGACAGGTTAAAATAAAAATGGCCCTGTGTTTTCCTGATCCGCCACATTGCCAACAAAAAAAGCGATATGGCAAAGACCAGACATTGGCCCTCATTCTGACCTTGGCGGGCGGCGGAGGCCGCCCGCCAAAGTCCCGCCGTCAGGTTACCGTTCCGCGGTCGAAAGACCGCGGCGGTAATTCTGACTTTCCCGCTGGGCTGGCGGGCGGTCGCCTTCAGACCGCCAGCCAGCCCAGCGGGAAAGAGGCTTCCACGATGAAGCCGGCTCGGAATCGAGCCGGCGGAGTGGAAGCTGTGCGACGGGTGCAGTTGCACCCGTCGCGTATTTCACTGTCTGCGCAGCAGACAGTGAAATACATGTAGGGGCCCTCTTACGGGGGCCCCTGCAATGCCCATGCCAGTGGCATGGGCACTGCAGGGGCCCCCAGGGGCCCCGCGACCCCCCCTACCGCCATCCGGATCTCGGCGGTCCGACCGCCGGGATCTGGATGGCGGTAGTGGGGGTCGGAATCCCCGCGGCGGTGCAGCAAGCTGCGCCGCCGCGGAGGATTCAATGGGGCCGCGGTACACTGGCGAGACCCCGCCAGTGGTGCCGGTCCGACCGCGGCTTTACCGCCGCGGTCGGAATCCCCATTGGAGCACCGCCGGCCTGTCGGCGGTGCTCCCGCGGTCCTCCGCCCTGGCGGTCAAAGACCGCCAGGGTCAGAATGAGGGCCATTGTCTGGGATCGGTCTTCATGATTCGAAGGGCAGTTTGATGTTTCCTCACCCCTAAGGACCAGCACACAGGAATTATCCACTTTCTTCTACTCATATTGGAGGCCGGACAGAAATTAAACATGCTCTTCAGTCTCTCTGTCAGCCCCACACATAACACATCCAACCTTGGCAGGTCTCTGCTTGCCAACCCAGGTGCCTGTACAATCTGTGATCAGCAGAGTATCTGAACTGCAGATACAGTTACCTGGCAAAGGAGGGGAGGAAGGGTCAATTTCATCTTAAAATTGCTCTAACCTAAAATCATCCTTAAATTGGAGAAAGGAGTACATCTAAGAGCCAGAAATAGAAAGAGCAAACATCTGACCATTTTATACTGCCAGTACAGCTTTTTTAGGACTCCTTTACTATTAGCAGGAGCTGCCTCCGGTTCCCCAAACCACCACACCCCCGATTCGCTGAAGTCTCTTTTACATATCTTAACCAGGGAATGGTACCTGAACCTAAGAGTCTTATCACCTCTTTACGATCCTCACAATGAATTTGAAGCTTGGGTGAGGCCCACAATCTTCTTAAAAAAAGGATGGGCTGAATCCCCTCCTCCATTGTGATAGACTTATGGCCCACATCTAGTCTGAGGGGGATTAATGGGTGTCTTGTAGGTAGACCTACAGCATTTGTGGCACTTTAGAAGTGCTGTTGTGGTACTATGAAGCATACTACAAACTGCAGCTTGTGAAGAGGTCCCATAGTACCATTGTAGTCAGTATAAGGACTGTTTTTAACCATTAAAGGAGTGGACCAGTAAAATCTAAACTGCACTGCTGCAGCCTTTGTCCTACATGTTCTCTAGACTAGCAGAAAATAAAAGTAAAGTCGAGCCCTCCCTATGACACTTCTGATGAGCTCGTATGTTGACATATTGGCGGTCATTCTGACCCTGGCGGTCAAAGACCGCCAGGGCGGAGGACCGCGGGAGCACCGCCGACAGGCCGGCGGTGCTCCAATGGGGATTCCGACCGCGGCGGTAAAGCCGCGGTCGGACCGGCAACACTGGCGGTCTCCCGCCAGTGTCCCGCCGCCCCATTGAATCCTCCAAGGCGGCGCAGCTTGCTGCGCCGCCGAGGGGATTCCGACCCCCCCTACCGCCATCCAGATCCCGGCGGTCCGACCGCCGGGAACCGGATGGCGGTAGGGGGGGTCACGGGGCCCCCGTAAGAGGGCCCCTACAAGTATTTCACTGTCTGCTGCGCAGACAGTGAAATACGCAACGGGTGCAACTGCACCCGTCGCACTGCTTTCACTCCGCCGGCTCGATTCCGAGCCGGCTTCATCGTGGAAGCCTCTTTCCCGCTGGGCTGGCGGGCGGCCTGAAGGCGGCCGCCCGCCAGCCCAGCGGGAATGTCAGAATTACCGCCGCGGTCTTTCGACCGCGGAACGGTAACCTGACGGCGGGACTTTGGCGGGCGGCCTCCGCCGCCCGCCAAGGTCAGAATGAGGGCCATTGTGTTTACAGCGAGTGACACTGGTGTGTGTGATGTTTCTAATGGCAGGCAGGATGAGCTTTCTTTTAAATTTGATTTTTTGTTATGTAAAAGGCTCCTCTGAGATCCACAAACAAAGCAATGACATCAGACATCAATTGTAGATATAATTATAAAAGATATTATTTTTCAAAGTGGCAAACACAGACTTAGGTACAGCCAAGCAAACAAAAGAGTGTATGTATTTTGAATGCCTAAGAGACAGTGCAGATTTAAACTAAAACTCATTAGAACTTTAGGCTCTGGTCTTTGGATGATTAGTTGGTGCTGAAAAATCTCTTGTGGAACTGGAGTCCTTCTTTTTCACAGATCCACTTGTTTTTGTAGTTGCAAGATTGAGGGTAGATCTCTTTGCTGCTGTAGGAACCACAGTCATCTCCAGGTTTGTGGGATCTCATTCGAATGCTGTTAGACATAAACAAATAGGTGAACTGGCAAGCAGGACATCCCAAATGCAGAACACTCTGTTACATTGTCATGGCTACAAGTATAGGTTTCACATGCTCAAACCCTTCCATTTATTGGGTTTTCAAAACAAAGATTATTTCTATATCTTGTAAATTCCTTCAGTGTGAAACCTGAAGGTAATATTACGGTCTGGAAAAAGAATCACAGTTTGAGAGAGTTCTGAAAGTCACTGTGCATCTATGTCTGATGGCACAGGATAGAACATTCTAAAGACTGGGAGTAGAAAGCGATACAGGACTGGCAGATTGTTCTGTTGCAGAAAGAAGATAATCAAAATCCTATATATATATGGCTAACAACGTTTTAGTTTACAAGATGAATATCTGATCAGTGGCTCAGTAAAAATGGTCAATATTATGAATTATTCTAAACAACCAGGCAGTGGGAGCAAACTTGCCTATAGCAATGGACAGTCATATTCTTGAACAAATGGCTCATTTAGACGTGAGCTGAATCAGAACAATTGCTGCAAATTGTGATGTCCTGTGACACCCACCTGCCAGTTTACCTTTCACCTTAAGAGAGGAGAAATCAGCGAGGGCCTGTTAGAAATGGGGTCTTTGGTAGGCAGTCAGGTTAACCCCTGTCCAAGCAAGGACCCTCACCCTAGCCAGGGTAAAAGAGAATCACCCTCAGCTAACCCCTGCTTACCCCCTTGGTAGTTAGACACGCGCAGTAGGCTTAACTTCAGAGCTCTAAGTGTAAAGTATTTGTACCAACACACACAGTAACTTAGTGAAAACCCTACAAATTGACCCAACACAGGTTTAGAAAAATAGGAAATATTTATCTAAACAAAACAAGACCAAAACGACAAAAATCCACAATACACAAGTAAAGTTATCACTAAAGATGCAAAAAGAGTCTTCATGTAATTTTAAACACACACTAACGCTGTTAGCGTAAAAATGTTTCTTGGCTCGTCAAAAATAACCACGCTCGGGTGAGTGTGCGTCAAAGAGGGCTTGTGATGCGTTAATTTCACTCACAAGCGAGACCTTGTGTAATTTCTCCTTTCATCAGGTCGGCGTGCGTCGTTTCTTCTTTCTACAGGAGAGCGATGCAATGAGCCGATCAGCACTCTCAGGTCCAGGCAAGCCTTGCATAATTTTTACACGACCAGCGCTGTTTGCGTCGGAAATCCAGCCGCACGATGATCCAAAAACCACGCAGCGCGGGTTAAGATCTCACCAGCCTCTATCAGCGATGCCGTGCATAATTTTTCCAGCACCGGGAGTTGATCTTCAGGTTGCGATACAGACGAGTGTCGATTTTCAGCCGCGAAGCTGGTGGCGTGTCGATTTGTTTTGCCGCAGGTCGGAGTCGCGTCGATCTTTTCCCCGCACGGCGGTCGGTGCGTGGATTTCTTCCTCTTAGGCTGCCAGCTTCTCCTTTTAGCGTCCCAGGAACTGGATAGGCACCACTTGGCAGAGTAGTAGTCTCTCCAGAGACTCCAGGTGCTGGCAGAGAGAATGCTTTGCTATCCTTGAGCCTTCAAACAACAGGAGGCACGCTCTAAATCAAGCTCTTGGAGAGTTCTTCATAAGATGGAAGGCTTACAAAGTCCTCTTACTCTGGCAGAACAGCAACTGCAGGATAGCTCCACAAAGCACAGTCACAGGCAGGGCAGCTCTTCTTCCTCAGCTCTTCAGCTCTTCTCTAGGCAGAGGTTCCTCTTGGTTTCCAGAAGTGTTCTAAAGTCTGTGGTTTTGGGTGCCCTTCTTATACCCATTTTCTCCTTTGAAGTAGACCTATTTCAAAGAAAAGTCTCTTGATTTTTTTTTAAATGAGAATAAAAGTTGGAACAAAACTACGCTGACAGAGAGAATTGACAGCAGCATCCATATAATAATAAAGGTAAGTATACTGTAGAAGTTTATGAAAAAAAAAGGTCTTGGCTAACACCAGATGTAGAAAACAGTCTGGCATTTACAGTAGTCATTAAATCACAGTATCTCAGTTCCTGCCACCACATGGGGCTGGGTGTGAACCATCACTGCTCAGTGGCTGTCCCCTAACAGTGTACTGAGACCTGCAAATCTAAGACCAAACTTTTGTTCTTACTTGTTCCAAGTAATGTTACCTCCCACCCTCCCACCGAGGTCACTGTCGATCTGTAGAACTCTCCATACTCCACACAAGAACCCTTGTTTCAGCCATCTTCTCCTCTTCAAACCTCTGCATTTGACATCACTGTGGATCAGAACACCTCCCTGTACACTGCACAAGCCCTTGTGATCCAGCCCTGCCACACAAGCATTAGCACCCTCCACATTTGGAAAACTACGGGTTGTTTATGGTTACCGGATATCTTAGCTAAAGGAGGGTCCTGCAGGTTGGAAAACTAGCAAAGCAAGAATACGTCCATTGATATCATTCAGGGGTCACTAGAGGTTGGGCTTGCTCTTTACTATCTGTGACCCAGTGTTAATTAGAAGGCCTGCAGATTATGCACGCAGTGCGACTCCCATTGCTGCCAATGACAGCACCAGAAAAACTATTAGCCATCACACTCCTACAAGAGCGACAATTCTGACTATTCCAGACCCCAAAAGGCTTGGGTAAAAGGTATTAGTCATTAGTAATGTATACTGAGTTAAGAAACAACAGTTTTTTTGCATATCAATGAACACTGCCCTGTTGGAGATGGCTGATACCCTAAAACTCACACGTGACGATGGAAAGAATGCTCTGTTGGTCCTGTTGGACCTATCAGTGGCTTTTGATAACATCTCCCTTACATCAAATCTGAGAGTGTGGAATAGTTGGATCCGTTTACCTCTGGCTGAAATAATTTCTTTCAGGTCACAAACAGATGGTGAAATTAGGAGCCTATATCTCAAAGGAAACCACGGTTGTCATTGGGGTTTTGTAGGGCTCATTGTTGAGTCCGGCCTTGTTTAACATTTCATAGCACTGCTAAGTTCGTTGATAACATCCTTTGGGATTGATACTATCTCCTACACAGATGACACCCAGTTGATTTTGTCTGTTGACAAATCTTCTTTGGGCTCAGAAATGAATTTAAAAAAAATTCTATATGCTCTTATCAGATGGATGCAGGCCAACCACCTTAATTGCAACACAGGCAAAAAGGAGATTATGCTATCAGGCAAAGCCAATGTATTTCTCCCCTCATTATGGTGGCCGGAGGATATTCCTCCGCCTCCCCCAACAGTAGATGTAGTTAAAAATCTAGGAGTCAAGTTCGATTCTCAGCTGTCGTTTCTTCCTCATCTCTTCGCAACTGCAGGCACTTGCTTCAACGTAATCAAATCTTTAAAGAATTTTTTAGATCTTCTACCGTTAGTAGCCAGAAAATTGGTATCTTACGCCTCCAGGCAAGGCTACTGTAACAGCCTGTGTCCGGACTTCTCAAAACAAGTACTTCATAGACTTCAGATTGTTCAGCACGCGTCCACATGGGCAGTACCTACACTACCTAAGAGAACATCTGCTGGGCGGCCCTAAAATTTCTTCATTGGCTGTCAATCCATAAGAAAGTACTTTTAAAAATTATTTTCTTTACTTTCAGAGCCTACAGAGGGATTGGCCTTAAATTTCTCTCTGTAAGGTTCAAACACCACCTTACTAGTAGACTACTAAGATTGTTTATTGAGTCCAAAGATGCATCTAGGAAATGCCTCAAGTCCTGGGTCTTCGGGATCTCTGACTCCCTCTGCTATTCTTACATTCTGTAAGATGTCCTCTTCTCCTTTTTCTCATGAAAGCTACAGATGTGTTCCTTCGCAGCCTTACCAGTCTTGTTCCATAATAGCGCCAGGATACTCCCTTGGAAGTGACAGTCACGCTTGAAAAATAATAAATTCAATTTCTAAATTGGACACCATAGTACTCAAACCTATAAATGATGACAAGCGAAAGCAAGGAAATTAGTATAGTCAGTCACTTACAAGAGTCCCTTTGGACCTAGTTTATCAGTCCTATCCGTCGCCCCTCCCAACTAGAGACAGGGCTTCATGGGATCACGCAGACCGTGGGCCTGGTCCATATAACACATTCGTTAAGGCCAGCCGTCGGACGTTGCTCCTACCCCGGGTCGCGCTCCCGAATGAGTCAGCGCAATGAGTTTACATGTGGAGAAGCATTATTATATTAGGTCCTGAGGAAGCGTCATAGGATCCTGTTTGGACCGAACAGACGCAAAACATGTCGACCCAATTTTTGAGGGAGGTCTCGTAGTTCCTGACCACCCATTTCATGTGAGAATGGTCAAACATCACATTGACCAAACTCTCCCAGTAATTGTTTTAATCTTGGCCTGCTCCCTGCACCAATAAAGATAAACCTTACAGAGAGTTTATTGAGCCAATTTTACCCCTAGTTTTTCTCGCTCTCCTTTCTCTTCTTTTCTCTCCTCCCGACTCATTTGCGGGATATTGCGGCATCATCAAAAAAGATCTCCGGCAAAGAGCCCCCCGAAAGGGTGGTGCCCGTCAGACATTGCAGCGCCGGTCTGACGAGGAGCTGGTCCGATGATGAAGCATGACACCCATTTGGGTGTGTGAGGACTCTTGCTCCTACTAAATAGGACTCCCTATTGAGTAGGTTCTCCTAACACTCTCCCTGTTTAGTTGTTTGTTTTTCATGTTTCTTAGGAACAGTGTATTTCATTATTAGTAACAGTTATTGGAGGGTATGCACTGGACCTTTAATTCCTCCTAATCCCTATTGATTTTTTGATGGAAAACATACAAGGCCACAGTAGCCACATGTCTCCCGTTTATTTCTAGGCTTGCTGCAGTTCACCTACTGTCACTGATTGCTTTAATTTCCGTAATTGTCAAATAACAGAAATGTTCTGATGATCAGATGGACTAAATGTTCATGCACAGTGCGTTTCGACCTGTCTGTTTTTCCTCGTATCTTTTTTTCCCTTTCCCTCTCCATTTCCTTCTTCCTTTGTCTTTGTTTTTATCCCACCAGGTTTTTAAAAAAATATGCTTTCCACCAACAGGCTCATGCCCCTAGATCAGAATTAGGTACTGAACACGATCCAGTTGTGCATCTCGTTTTGAGCACACATTCTTATTATTTCCCAAAATGGGGAAGTGCGAGTGTGAAGTCCTGGGTGTTGGCACCTGTGATTTGCAGCTTGAGAAACTGTAAACAAACACTAGGACCAAATAGCTCAAAGGTTTTTTTTTGCACATGTTCCAATGAGGTATAAAATATGCCAATAATCTGTTATTGTCCATCTCTGCAAATTGGATGTAAATTATACAACTACGAATTTGCAAACCCCACACAATTGCAAATCTGCAGCTCCGCAATTTGAGAGAAAAGCAGATGAGACCAAGTTGCAGATTGAGAGATACTGTACTGTAGAGATACTGTTGTACTGCTGGAATCAGAGCTGTCCGACTGTGATTGACAGGGCTAGGAGGTGCTTTAAAATATAGATGTAAACATTTGAAACACCTCAGAGTCCAGGCTGTACTTTTAAAGGAACTCACAAAAAGCCTGATAAACCAAAATGCCACAATGCCTATCGTCAGCGATGGCCATTGCAAACCTTAAGGGGAGGGGTTGGGGGGAGTTGACGGAGATAAGAGGGGGCGGGGGAATTAAAAATAAATAAACTAACCTAATCGCTGTCTCCTGCTGCCTCGTGCTCCTCTTCCCCCCATTTGCTGTCCCAGCATTCACTGGGACACCAGCACAGGCTTTCCAGCAATCCTGGTGCTGCTTTCATGCTAAAGCAGCATTAGGATTGGTCTGAGCGCCAGTGACTGCCGCTCAGACACAGTTCTGGGGTCTGTGCAGTTTCTCCAGCCCGGCAGTTAAACACCTGAGCTGGCCGGTCAAACGCACATGCACACTTGGTGCACTCTCCCCCCCTCCGCCCTCCCATCTCCCGTGGCCCAGCCCCGCCCCTCCCTTCACATACTGGCTGAGCCAGCAGATGAAAAATAAAATGACAGTGCAACCATTGTTTTAATTTTCATCTACAGGACCTTGGTCAGGGGGGCAACGCTCCTTTGCCATATCGAAGCCCCCCCCATTGTTTAGTCATAAAGTGAACACTGTACTGTTATCTATGTCAGTTGCTAGTAATGGAAACAATGTGTTTATACTTTCATGAAGAATCTGAGGACAGGTATGTTTCTAAAAGTAAGTTTGATTAATGGTTATCTTGTTTCCTCCTTCTCCATGGGCTTGTTGGATGTTAGGGAATGCTCATCTGTATACCATAATCTCTTCCAAAGCAACATGGGTGTAATTTGTAGCATTGCTTCAACAAACATCCTGTGTGGCACCTCAATGGACTACTATTGTTCAGAACTATAATTCAAACAAAAACATTTCCTTTCCATTTTGTTAGTCTTAGGGCATTGATAACTCTCATGTGTACATTCAATACATTACTTTGATGGTGGCCTTCTAAATGTACAAATTTAATGATGTGTCAGCACTTCGTGTAATTACAGTAGTCACAACTAGAGCTAAGCAGCAGCTATTTTCCAGTGGAACCCACCCATGAGTTTCTGCATACACCAGGGCAAAACAGTTCAGATAATTAGCATCTAGAATACTCTAATATTGCCGAAGAGACACATGGCTCAAGGTCGGATATGTCTCACATCATCAACTTTGACTTGCTAACATTCCCAACCAGCCTTTTGTTATGGTAAAACCACTTAGCATGCCCAAGGAGTTTTATGTTTCTGCGGATAGCATAACAATCTCACCCTTGAAGCATTATCATCAACTCTCCCAAAATATCTCTGTACGAAGGCACAAAGCTACTCCTGGCGTAGCAGATATCATTGACATCATAGTTTCTCCAATCACATTTATACTTAGCAACAGTATTAAATCTGGGGAAGGTTGCATGCCTGATGGCTTTTCTCATCACTTGTGTGGCTGTGGTAGGATACCATCTCAAGGTTTCCCCTGTAGCCTATACACAATACCACATTGATTGTGATGATACTCATCTAATGCTCAAAAGATACCATAGCAGGAACTCTTCATCTCTTGTCACATCTGTACTCATCTACAGGGCTTTGCTAGGAGAGCATTTCACAGGTTCTTCCAGTGTACAACAGTTGTCATAGCAGAAACTCCCCATCCCTCACCACTTCTGTACACATCGACAGGGCTGTGGTAGAATACTATTTCACTGCTCTCCCTTAGGCTGTACACAACACCACAATGTTAGTGATTGTACTCCTCTGATGTTCAGCAAGTACCATGACAGAAACTCTCATTTCCTTGTCACTTCCAGCAGCCTTCAGGTGCCCTAAACAGCTTTGTCAATATTTTCTTCCTTGTCTTGCCTAAAATGTCCCTTATGTTCCTTGATTCTAATGTAACTCAAATCTCTTACTGAGGAGCTAGAGCTGTCCACCACAACCTGTTTCTCTTCTCTCAAATAATGACCAAACACTAAGGTTC
Source organism: Pleurodeles waltl (assembly GCF_031143425.1). Lineage (NCBI taxonomy): Eukaryota > Metazoa > Chordata > Amphibia > Caudata > Salamandridae > Pleurodeles > Pleurodeles waltl. The sequence continues at coordinate 63,479,342 of NC_090446.1, read as the reverse complement.
ATATTTACACTTTTTGATGCAAAACTGTGCTTACACAGTTTTGCATCAAAAAGTTTAGCATTGGCTTGTGCCATTCTACAGCGCCAGCCGGGCACCATATTTAAGGAATTACACAAGCCAGCACTATGCTTGGGCTAGCGTAAAAACGATGCTAGCCAGGTGGGGGTGGCGGCATGGGAAAAGGAAGTTGTGCGATAGTAAATGACACTAGGCTGGTCAGCTGGAAAAATAATGCCTCTAACCAGCCTAGCGTCATTTCCTGACACACAACCACCCAAAAACAACTCCTTTCTAAGCATAGACAGGAGTCATGCCCGCCACCTGATGGCCAGCACAGGGGACCATTAGACTCAGTGCGAGGCAGGGGGGGCATGTAAGGGCCCCCAATGGCACTTTAAATTCAATTCTACTCACCTGGGATGGGGTTCCCCATCCTCTGGTGTCCCTCTGGTGTGGGTGTTCCTGGGGCTTGTTGTTGGCAGCTGTGGGCACATTTCATGGTGTTTGGCCTTGGAAATGGGTCCACAGGTACCTTAACGCCTGGTCTGACCCAGGCATTAAATAATGACGTTAAGCAAGCTTAACATCATTATTTGGGTTTGCCTCCCACCCGTTCGTCATTTTAGCACAGGCGGATAAATATGGCGCTGAGGCAATAGCATCATATTTTGGACAGGAATGCCTACCTTGCATCTCATTAATGCAAGGTGGGTTCACCCATCCCAGAAATGACACAAACATAACGTCAAAATATAAATATGGAGTTAGGTTTGCAACTTTTTTGCATTAATAAAGTGACACTAAAACGGCGCAAACAAAGTATTAATATGCCCCTAAATCTCTGCTGTTTTCTTAGGACCTAGCTAGGGTAGAAGAGACAGCCAGCACATAAGTCCATGGAAGGAAGGCTGTGATTAATGTTTGTCCCTTTGGGAATCTTTGAACATGAGAGAGGGGCTGCACCACACAGTGTAGCCTATCCTGCTTCTGTCTATAAAGGCAATTACTTTCATCTTGCACTTCCCACCTAGTGCAGGATGTTCCTCTACTTATATGCATTAATTTGTATTTCTATGCAAGATTAAGTGTATGTCTTTGTGTCACAATAGAAATGACTCACTTGGATTTGTGACATACCTGCCTTTATGCAGTATGGAGCCATTGAGCCATGTCCATTTAGAACTGATGTTGTTGTATTGTAGGCCGATCCAAAAGTACGATCTACTTATGTCTTTGCCCTCTGTGAAATCCTAAGAGAAAAACATCTGTTATATTACGTAATAGGCCTTGCAAACACTACCTGTTGTGCTTTGCCAAAGTTCAAAGGGCCTTCCATACCTCTCTCAAACATAAACTCACACATAAGTACATATATTGAAAAGGTCGGTTATTAATTGGAGTGGATGTTAATCCACCACAAGGAATAAAACCCCAAACTTGGTGATGTAAAATAGTTTCAAACATCTTAACATTGGCTCAAGTCCATGGTAGCTATGGCACAGGGGAGACAAGTTTAAGTTCGAGAAATGTGTATAGTATTTAGCAGTGCGAAAACAGTTATCAAGACAAATCAAAAGACAGATATTTTAGAGCAGTTTTATGATCAAAATTGCAACACGATGACACAAATGCAAAATAGGAAAACAGAGATATGAATGTTTAAAGATTTAGGGTAACATTGAAGGCAAAAAGCACTAAGATAAATAAAAGTAACAATCAAAAGTAACTGTTCATGTTTGACCAAGACGCAGGTGTGATGTTAGACCAACAATGATGGAGTATGGGACCTTCTGAGTTAGTCTCTGAAGTGGAAGTAGAAATCCATCAAGGGTCAAGGTTGCCTGCTGTATCCAATGAAGTCCTCTCAAATCCAGATTTATTTTGCATGAGGTTCTGCTGAAGCCATTTTGTTTGGCAAGAAAAGCTCAGATCAGGAGCAATTCAAAAAGGTTCTGCCTCCAAAGTCCTTGCATCGGGCAAATACTCTGCGTATCTACCTAGTCAATATTCCTACAATCCAATATAGTTTTCTTATGGATCTCAAAAGCATGATGCTATTTCCGACTAAGCCAGCTCAAAATTGGACATCTTTGCCGTGATCTACCACTAACGAGGCTCTCTCCAGAAGATACAACCAGCAGGGTCTAGTTCATTTGCTGCTGGTCAGAAAGGCACTTCAGGAATGAGATCTCATGAAGCTTGTTGTGTACCTGTAGCCAGTCAGGAGGTCAGCTAACTGACCCCCAGGAGGCCACTTCCCCTCTTCAGGTCTCTACACATGTTTCAAACAGCATTTCCAGTCTTCCTTTCATCCAGGGGGTTGTCTGAATAATTGTGGTGGTACTTGTGTGAGTTTCACTAGGCATTAGATAATGTTGACTCCTAGGCATTCACTAACCAAGGAGAAAAAAAGTGCCCTCTGGCCCATTCTCCTATTTTTTCAGCACATCCTGTTTGCCTTACTGCAAACTATGCCAGTAAGGCACATCCTGTTTGCCTTACTGCAAACTATTCCAATTTAAATCCAAGGCGGCAGCAACTTTCTGCCATTCTAGGATGCTGCTGTGTTAGTCAGACGTGTATGTATGGAAATCAGCTGTCCTCTTCTCTTTACTGCAAACTACTCAATAGTACATCTTCCTAGGGAGAATCCAAGATGACAGCACCTGTTTGCCTGTTTGCCATTGTCAGCCAGCCTGATGTGTGTACAGGGAAAAGAGAAGCCCTTTTCTCCTGAGCTACGCCAACTGGTTTTGCATCCAGCCCCACTGGGTTGGTGCTAAGCTGGCTATAGAGAGCCAGAGAAACAACAATTTTCTCTTCCCCAGGTTTCCTTTTACCTCACTGTGGTCCCTTTCAAGTTAATTAACTCCCCCCTACTGCTGTTGTAGAGCAGTCGCTGATTATTGAACATTGGGATAGATGCTTGTCCTTTTTAATAACTACCCATCTATATAGATGCGGGGTGGAAGCTTATTACCATGCACAAAAATAGCCCCGTTGTAGGAAGTTGGCTCTGTATGTGCTATTTCAAAGTAAGGAATAGCATGCACAGAGTCCAAGGGTTCCCCTTAGAGGTAAAGTAGTGGTAAAAATAGATAATACTAATGCTCTGTTTTGTGGTAGTGTGGTCGAGCAGTAGGCTTATCCAAGGAGTAGTGTTAAGCATTTGTTGTACATACACATAGACAATAAATGAGGTACACACACTCAGAGACAAATCCAGCCAATAGGTTTTTATATAGAAAAATATCTTTTCTTAGTTTATTTTAAGAACCACAGGTTCAAATTCTACATGTAATATCTCATTCGAAAGGTATTGCAGGTAAGTACTTTAGGAACTTCAAATCATCAAAATTGCATGTATACTTTTCAAGTTATTCGCAAATAGCTGTTTTAAAAGTGGACACTTAGTGCAATTTTCACAGTTCCTAGGGGAGGTAAGTATTTGTTAGGTTAACCAGGTAAGTAAGACACTTACAGGGCTTAGTTCTTGGTCCAAGGTAGCCCACCGTTGGGGGTTCAGAGCAACCCCAAAGTCACCACACCAGCAGCTCCGGGCCGGTCAGGTGCAGAGTTCAAAGTGGTGCCCAAAACACATAGGCTAGAATGGAGAGAAGGGGGTGCCCCGGTTCCGGTCTGCTTGCAGGTAAGTACCCGCGTTTTCGGAGGGCAGACCAGGGGGGTTTTGTAGGGCACCGGGGGGGACACAAGTCCACACAGAAATGTCACCCTCAGCAGCGCGGGGGCGGCCGGGTGCAGTGTAGGAACAGGCGTCGGGTTCGCAATGTTAGTCTATGAGAGATCTCGGGATCTCTTCAGCGCTGCAGGCAGGCAAGGGGGGGATTCCTCGGGGAAACCTCCACTTGGGCAAGGGCGAGGGACTCCTGGGGGTCACTTCTCCAGTGAAAGTCCGGTCCTTCAGGTCCTGGGGGCTGCGGGTGCAGGGTCTCTCCCAGGCGTCGGGACTTTAGGTTCAAAGAGTCGCGGTCAGGGGAAGCCTCGGGATTCCCTCTGCAGGCGGCGCTGTGGGGGCTCAGGGGGGACAGGTTTTGGTACTCACAGTATCAGAGTAGTCCTGGGGTCCCTCCTGAGGTGTTGGATCGCCACCAGCCGAGTCGGGGTCGCCGGGTGCAGTGTTGCAAGTCTCACGCTTCTTGCGGGGAGCTTGCAGGGTTCTTTAAAGACGCTGGAAACACAGTTGCAGCTTGTCTTGGAGCAGGTCCGCTGTCCTCGGGAGTTTCTTGTCTTTTCGAAGCAGGGGCAGTCCTCAGAGGATGTCGAGGTCGCTGGTCCCTTTGGAAGGCGTCGCTGGAGCAGGATCTTTGGAAGGCAGGAGACAGGCCGGTGAGTTTCTGGAGCCAAGGCAGTTGTCGTCTTCTGGTCTTCCTCTGCAGGGGTTTTCAGCTAGGCAGTCCTTCTTCTTGTAGTTGCAGGAATCTAATTTTCTAGGGTTCAGGGTAGCCCTTAAATACTAAATTTAAGGGCGTGTTTAGGTCTGGGGGGTTAGTAGCCAATGGCTACTAGCCCTGAGGGTGGGTACACCCTCTTTGTGCCTCCTCCCAAGGGGAGGGGGTCACAATCCTAACCCTATTGGGGGAATCCTCCATCTGCAAGATGGAGGATTTCTAAAAGTTAGAGTCACTTCAGCTCAGGACACCTTAGGGGCTGTCCTGACTGGCCAGTGACTCCTCCTTGTTGCTTTCTTTGTTCCCTCCAGCCTTGCCGCCAAAAGTGGGGGCCGTGGCCGGAGGGGGCGGGCAACTCCACTAAGCTGGAGTGCCCTGCTGGGCTGTGACAAAGGGGTGAGCCTTTGAGGCTCACCGCCAGGTGTCACAGCTCCTGCCTGGGGGAGGTGTTAGCATCTCCACCCAGTGCAGGCTTTGTTACTGGCCTCAGAGTGACAAAGGCACTCTCCCCATGGGGCCAGCAACATGTCTCTGGTGTGGCAGGCTGCTGGAACCAGTCAGCCTACACAGATAGTTGGTTAAGTTTCAGGGGGCACCTCTAAGGTGCCCTCTGTGGTGTATTTTACAATAAAATGTACACTGGCATCAGTGTGCATTTATCGTGCTGAGAAGTTTGATACCAAACTTCCCAGCTTTCAGTGTAGCCATCATGGTGCTGTGGAGTTCGTGTTTGACAGACTCCCAGACCATATACTCTTATGGCTACCCTGCACTTACAATGTCTAAGGTTTTGTTTAGACACTGTAGGGGTACCATGCTCATGCACTGGTACCCTCACCTATGGTATAGTGCACCCTGCCTTAGGGCTGTAAGGCCTGCTAGAGGGGTGTCTTACCTATACTGCATAGGCAGTGAGAGGCTGGCATGGCACCCTGAGGGGAGTGCCATGTCGACTTACTCATTTTGTTCTCACTAGCACACACAGGCTTGTAAGCAGTGTGTCTGTGCTGAGTGAGGGGTCTCTAGGGTGGCATAAGACATGCTGCAGCCCTTAGAGACCTTCCTTGGCATCAGGGCCCTTGGTACTAGAAGTACCAGTTACAAGGGACTTATCTGAATGCCAGGGTGTGCCAATTGTGGATACAATGGTACTTTTTAGGTGAAGGAACACTGGTGCTGGGGCCTGGTTAGCAGGGTCCCAGCACTCTTCTCAGTCAAGTCAGCATCAGTATCAGGCAAAAAGTGGGGGGTAACTGCAACAGGGAGCCATTTCTTTACACCCGTGAACTAGTATTCACTGCACATTTCCACAACTTTGATGTACTCAGTCTTTTGAGCATCACATAGCATTAGTTGTACATTAATACCTGCAAATAATTCTTCAAGGCTTATGTACTCACTCTAGGTAGCATTACAAATTAATATATTTGCTACACGATATAGCCAGCAGGCTGTGGAAACACACGTTGTGGTTATTATATTGTAGGACTTATACACCATGATATGTCTTCACAGAAGATGGGTGAGAGATGGTTACTGATTACATGAAAATATTCTTGGATAGCTTCACCCATATCAAAAAGACTCTTATGTAATTAAACCACTGTGCTGTAGAAGCAGCATTGCCCAGTCATTGCAACCTGGCCATTTTAACAAATTCATCTATTTGTAGCGTTTTGGGACTCAACGAAGTCTAAATAAAGACCATCTTTTATAAGAGAAGGTGAAGGACCTGAAAGGGATTTGCTCAGATTAATATCATGGATAATGCCACACTCATATATTCTTTTGACAGACTGTATGATGAGGGCTATTTTAACTTAAGGCACATGAGAAGTAATAAGAACTACCAACTGTAGTGGAATATTATTTTTATATCTATGCCCTCTTCATCAATGACGCAATGCCATTGCACTCCGCGGTGGGTGATCTACCGTATACATTGCGGTGGTGTATTGTCATGTCTATGCCCCCACGCCCAAAAATGCACCGTCACTACACCCTGTGACAGGCTTTTCATGCTGTCACGTCCTTGCTGAAGTCATTCAAAATGTTGCTCCCTTGCACGCCCCAGTAACCGCATACTGCGGCACAAGCTGGGGGTTGTGCTGTGACAGTGTGCTTCCCATGACGAGGTGAGTAAAGAGGTCCCCCTCTTCTGTAAAACCAAGGATTTTTTTTTCGTTCTAGCCAAACGCCGGAGAATCTCGTGCTGTTTTTGAACCTTCATGCTTAAACCAGGTGAAGGTTTCTTGTGGCAGGACAGTGGACCTAACAATTACCCCATTTTTAGTGTATGACTACAGGGGCACTCTTCCCATCCCCCCCTGAAAAGCACAATGGTTTCCCGAAACGGTTAAGTGCGTACATATGTATATACGATCTGCAACGTCATTATTACTAGTACGTATGTGTGTTTTTTGTTCATACCAAATATGTTTTCCTCTGACTCAGGAGGAGTGTGACTTTGCGTGCACTCAGATTACAGGACCTGAATTCCCGCTGCATGCGCCCTTTGTTCTGGTTATGATGCATGCAGACAAATTAACATGTGTGATTCACACAAATATGGGTCATAAGTCCTCGTACCCATCACAGTCCACCTTATGTATAAACTTGAAATCCTGATTAGGTAATGGTTTTTATGAGATGTGTTGCAGTGAACATACTGCACAAAATTTTGTTTCTCTTTGTTGCAGGCACCACAACGGTATCTATTAGTTTCAGACATGTGATTCTGCCCCCTGCATGTATTTGATTTTAACTGCATGATCATATACTCACAACTTGACAATTAGGTTAGAGACTGGGGCTGGTATTTAGCATACATCCTGAAGAAAGCCCGGGACCTTATAGTAAATGGGGCTGAAACATGTCGACAGCTTGAAGTGAGGATCATAGGACCATAGCATCTTAGTGTACCCCATGATTATTATTATTATTATTATTTTATCACTAACCTCTATCACTATCAATAAAGGAACACCTACGTGAATAATGAGTTATTTTCAATCTTTAGCTCCCTGGCAGGTTATTAACAAGTGCTCCTGAAGTTACATTAGAGCCCACCCTGGCTTTTAGGGGCAAGAGTGAAACTGATTATGAAGCATGCCCCTACTAGAGTGGGTGAGGGTAATTAAAGAAGAGAACTTCTTTTCTTTAGGGAAACAAATATGGTTTGGGCTTTAGTTGAAATACCAGTACAGCATCCATTTTAGGACATCCTCATTCCTCACTCCTCATCCCTACCGCTCAACCCTGCTCTGAGCAGGCATTAAAAGGAGGCTCCCATTGTTTACAATGGGCCTCTGGGTGCTTTTCAGGATTAGAGAAAATGTTTGAAGCTAATCCTGCAAAGCACTGAAGTAGCGTCAAAAATTCTGTTGCTAGTTCCCTAACTACCACCATGGTGAGAGGTATAATAAATACGGCGCACACATGGTGGCATTAGGGGAGTGCTAATTGTTGAGAAAAAAAGTGATGCTGCAATAAGATCAGCACCACTTTTCATAAATATGCCCCTACGTCTTTCACAAATACCTAGAGCCTCAGTGTGTCCACTGTCAAAACTTGGGGTAGGCGATAAATTCCGCTCTGACAGCGGAGTTGGCAGAATTTTTGCCACTCCACATTATGTATATAACGCGGAATTCTGGACAAATTCAGCTGACCGCAGCATGGCAGAGTTTTTTCTTCAGCACAGCTTGGCAACAGTAAGTTGGTGAGCACTAGTGAGAATAGGCATCCTGAGCGTGATTTTCGGGCATTAGGAATAAACCCTCAGAGGCTAGAGACTTCCCAGAAGGCACACATATCTCAGAAGAACCTACTACACTACTCTCACATCTCCCAAGTGATTCAATTCTGGCTCAGGGGACCTTCAAATACTTCCATTTGGTGACCTAGCTCATTAAGCTGTTACACAAGGCACACCAGGCACATTAGCTACCTTCCTATTGCCTGACAAGTTTTAAGGCATGGGCAAAGTGAGTTGTTACCCAGGACACCTACCTTCAAAAGGGGCCCCTGAGGAAGTTATCCTTCTCTCTGTACCACTTCTGTTTATATTGTATAGCTCTGTGTTGCATTGTAGGGTGGTATGTCTTTCAGTGACTCACCAGCAGGTTCCTGGCCAATGATGCACATATTTCTCTGTAAGAATTGTGTCTTCCTTGAAAGCTTGTCACTTGCTGGAGTGGGGTTTTGACTCCACGTATGTCAAATGTCGATTTGCCATGCATGAGCAGTTCCCTGGACAACATAAAACTCCCTGGGAGAGCACTATTGGTCCTACGGTTACATATCTCCTATCTCGTAGTCAGTTGTACTATCCTCCCCAGCCTGGGCACGCATAAATGAATACGCCACACACGGAACATGATCTTTCACATCTTCATTCCTCTTTGTGCAAGTGCAAACTCAAGATTTTAATCATGAAATCTATTCACCACACTTTACCACTTACATCAAAGGTCTACGGAGTCCATCACAAACCCAAACTGTCCTGTCATCGCTAACTCGAAAGACACTACAGCGCCCTCATTACAAATGATCTACTAATCAGTTCTATGGCTGCACAGCACCAACCCCGCAGGGGTTCTGTGCAGGCCCGATGGCTGCAGAGTACCAACCCGTGGGGGTACTATGGCTGCAAAGCAGGCTGAAGGTTGCACCTAAGGCAAGCCCATCTGTGTCTGTCTGCACCAGGATGGGCCCATGGGCCAGTCCCCCTGGTCCGGCCGTAATAAAGGGGTTTTCTTACTCCTCTGAGGCCATTTAGACATTTAGGCCACCTTTTTCTGAAGAGTGTCAGGTATGTCCAGATCTGAGGGAGAACACGTGGAGATGCCCCTCCTGTCAGTGGGTCCCCCAACATAGAGGGGCGAGTGCACAGTTTGAGGGCAATTCCCACTCTACCTTTCTCCTGGTAAATTGTCGATAAATGCCAGCCCACAAACTTGACATCAATCTTCTTTTAAGTGAGGCTTCGCCTACAGATTTGTTTCTCACGGAGACATGGCTGTACGAGGGGTCTGTGCCTGATATCAATCTGGCATTACCTCCGGAATACCTAATAGCAAGGGTGGATAGAACCACTTCTAGAGGGGGAGGAGTCACTATTATTTATAACGAAACTACTAAGCTTACATATCGTCCCTTTTAGCTAACAGAAGGGGAAAGTATATTTTCTCTTTGTCGCTTAATCCTAAATTCACATTTTCAGGAGTTCTGGCTTACCATATCCCTGTCTCCCTGGAAAATTTCTTAGATTCTCTTTCGGATCAACTTGCCGAATTAATATGTAAGAGACCTAACCTCACTATCCTTGGTGATTTTAACATCCATGCAGATAAATTAGACCAGGCGGCGGATTGACGCCACCTTGGTGACATGGATGCCCTGGGATTAGGGAAACTGGTTAGAGGCCCCACTCATGATAAGGAACACACCATTGACCTAGTCTTCAATAACTTAGCAGCTTTAACTTCTAGGCCCCTTTTTCCGTTGGCCTGGTCAGACCACTTTCTAATTTCATTAAAGCTAGCTATTCCTACTGTAAGGGGATCCTCGCAGCCAGTAGCTCAGTCCTGTAGGCGTTGGTATAAACTTAGTACCTGTGCATGGATTAGTTTGCTGGAAAGCCACAAATCTATTTCTTTCACCAGAAATTACACTGAAATGGATCCATTCAATGACTGAATCACTGATTGTCTAGACACCCTACTTCCTTATAAGATAAAAACCGGGAGTCACCGGAAAGCTGGCGCTCAGTGGTTCACCCCTCACCTGCAACTTCTTAAAAGAAAGTGTAAAGGTTTAGAGAGAAGGTGGAGAAAATCTTTTGACCCTGTAACAAGAGATGATTATAGGAAGGTGATTAGATTTTACCATGCAGAGATAAAATCAGCACAAAGCATCTACTATGCTAATAGCATTGAACAAGCCTCTGGTTCCTCCAAAGAGGTTTTTCAGGTACTCAAAGAAATTCTTCAGTCTCCCCTAGATGGGGACTCAATGGAAGCTTGGGAAGACCATAGTAACAACTTGGCCTTGTTCTTTCAACAACAAATCATCAACATTCATTCGAACTTTCGCAAGAGTAAGGCTATGTTGGAAGGTCAGGTTAACCTTTCCGACAATTGTGTAGCCACTATCTCTCAATTTACCCCTCTCTCACAGGATCAGGTTGCCTCGCTTTTTACTTCTCTGAAATCAAGATCTCCACTGGATCCGGCTCCTCCTTATATACTAGCTCAGTGGGCATCTGGTATTGTTCTGGTTCTGACTGAACTATTGAACTCCTCATTATCTAGGGGCACTGTCCCCAGTTAATGGAAACATGCTATAGTCAAGCCGCTGTTAAAGAAACCTAATCTGGATGCCACAGTGCTCAAGAACTATAGACCCATATCGTTATTACCCATCCCCTCCAAAATATTAGATACATATATTAATACTCAATTTTCTATGTTCTTGGAGGATAACAGTATCCTTCATCCTACTCAGATGGGTTTTAGACCCCTTCACAGCAATGAAACAGCCTTGATAGCCCTCATGGAAGAGGCTAGGATGCACATGGACCAGGGTCACATTACGGTTGGTATACTTCTCGATTTAAGTGAAGCCTTTGACACAGTAGATCATCATGTGCTTGGTCAAAGGATGAAGGAGATTGGAGTTGAGGGTCTAGCACTCAGCTGGCTTACCTCGTTTTTAGAGGGTAGATCATTCCAGGTCCTCGACCGATAATATTTCTCTGACAGGTTTGACTGTAGTTTGGGTGTGTCACATGTCTCCTCGCTCAGCCCCACACTATTTAATATATACATGCCCCCACGGTTGAGCTGGTGGAGTAATTTGGACTTTCACTTGTTTCCTATGCAGATGATACCCAGTTGGTGGTTTCATTTTCCACAAACTCAGCCTCGGAGGGACATTCACTGTCCACCTGCCTACAGGCAGTATCAGGATGGATGACGAATACTATGCTTCAATTAAATGGTGACAAAACAGAGATAATGATTTTGGGCCAATACCCTGGCCCGGGTAAGAATCCTCTGTTGCCAAGCTCCTTGGGGGAATTGCCTCCGCCTAAGAAGTATATCAAAAGCCTAGGAATTTGGCTGGACCCCCAGCTCATGCTACAACAGCATGCTAAGAAAATTTCAGCCATTTGCTTTGGCCTAATGAGACTCTAAAGGAAGGTCCTCGTAATACTCCCATCACTTGCTAAAAGGCTTATTATCCAGGTGATCATTTTGTCCTGTCTTGACTATGGTAATGGACTGTTTCTCAGCTCCACCAAATATGTGAAAAGGAAATTGCAGGTGGTACAAAATGCTCTGGCTCGCCTCCTATTAGAAATTCACGGGCATACTTCTGTAACACCGACCCTTGCATCTCTTCATTGGCTCCCTGTGGAACAGCGCATACAATTCAAGACTCTATGCTGTATTCATAGGTCATTGTTAAAGATCCTGGCATCCTTCTATAAGCCTACCAGAGACCTTAGGTCGGCGTCGGCAGCATTGGCCACTTTACTTAGAGTAAAAAAAGCCAGATGGGGCGGTGCCACAATGGCCCATCTGGGAGCCAAACTGTGGAACTCCCCTCCCTTAGGCTCTGACTAACTAGTCACAAATTTAATTTTTGAAAGGCAGTTAAAACATGGCTATTCTAGACCTAGCCGTCTCTCCTTCTTAGTCAGGGGATCGTCCTTTAGCGCTGGGAGGCCTTCGGGTAGCCTTGTGCTTTATAAGTTAAGTAGAAAAAACAATTGTAATCCATGCGAAGGACACAAATTTGCACATGGATTGCAATTATGTGTTGAGATGTTACAAATTGTACTAGTCAATACATTTCAGCAGGTCAAACCTTTTGGAATATAAAAAGATGAAATTGTCTGGTATATTTTGGTGAGGTAAACTCCAAGATCCTATAGAAGGCAAAACTTGTAATAATTATCACTTCTAATAAATTCTGTAGGTATTGGTGTTGATTTTTATCAAGTGTGAAAACTATTGCCACAATGACCAGTTTGCTCATAATGAGGGCCGAGGGAATTGGGGCTAAACAGGCAATACAATCAGTATTTGAGCTACATGCATATTAGGGTTTTTGTAATGAAACCCATTGTGTTCCTGCAGGCAGTTTTACTCCTCTAGTAAAATGATTAATAAGAGGTTATTTGTGGCTCATAATTTCAGTATTCTCATCGCATGCCATAGTTTTCAGTAATATCACAACCACATGAACAGTGTTCATTCCCAATACTTAACAGTTTCGATCTTGTCATCAATGATTATGAGATCGGATTCGCGGGTTAGGCAGTATTCCTTACTGAAGTCCCAGGATTCTGACTGCTCAGAGATGAAGTAGCATCTGTTTCTGAAACTCAGCCATTTGTAAGGACAAATCACACACATGGATTCTAGTGGGAGAAAACAACAGCATTGATATATCTGCACATCTTCTTTGGCTATTGCATCAACATGCATAGAAGATTTCTAAGACAATAGGCTATTAGTTGGGGATGATGTGATTCATTCTGCAATCATAAGTCCAAAATCTTTTATAGTGCAATACACAAATTCAATAAAACAAACTGGTGCTCAAATCCTGATAGGTATGGAGGAGTCAGGCAGGCTTAACTTACGGAAAAATGTATAAATTATTTGGCAGTAACAAGTCAATTAAAAAGCCAAAACAAAACACAATAGCCATCTGACAACCATAGTCTAAAAATGAAGGAAATACAATAGGAAAAATTTTACCAAAATGAATAAGATCTGGTAAAGGGAACTAGAGATATTAATTTTTGATGTTTTAGGGCAAAACTGCCAACAAAATGCAAAACACCAATCAGAAGTCACAGTTTGTGGTTGACCAGGACCTAGACATGATTATAGGCCAATTGGGATACGGCAGAGGTCAGATACCTCAAGCAGGGTGCCCTGATCAAAGTTTGCCTTCTGACTTAGCGACCGATTTTAAGTTTGGTGGATGGAAAACTCTGTCCACCAAACTCCCGACAGGGTGCCCCGCCTATGTGGCGACATCCCTGCCGGAGTTAAACAGAGTTTTCCATGAGATCGTAATCCCCAGGGTAACACTGCTTGCAGTGCTACCCTGGCAGATTTGGACCGTTACCTACCTCGAGAGTGCCGGGATCTCTGATCCTGGCACAACTGGCAGTTCCCACGCTGCCCAACCGCCAGAGTTGTAATGTGACACTCGGACTGCTGCATTGGGGCCCTTAGTCTTTTTTATAGAATATAAATCCCCCGGCAGGGCAAGGATGAAGGCTGCATCCGACAAGGTCCTCTTTAAGTCAGATAGCTGTTGTATGAGATTTAGCTGAAGCCATTGATTTTGGTGGGAAATGCTATGAGAGGGAAAATCCAAATTTTACTCCCATCAAAGTCCTCTCATCAGCTACGTTTCATGCATTTGCTAGGTGAAGATTCCTATCTTTGGATGTAGGGGCTAATTTAGAGTTTAAGAACAAGGTACTTTATCCAACCAGATCTGTCTGTCGAGCCTCCTACTACATCACTTGCTAAAGTGTGGCGCAACCTGCTGCTACACACAAGAGCCACCTCCTTCCTTCTTGAATTTTGCAAGAAGCTGAAGAGCTTACTTTTTTTAGTAGTCTCACTAGGTCCTAGGTTTGGCTAGACTAATAATTGCTCAGCACCAGGATACCCTCCCAGGTGATAGTGCGCTCAACAAATCTGCATAGCCTAACATAACAAGTGGAAGTAGGTCCAGAACTGCTGGTCTTTACACAGTTTGCAGACAGAAAGTGCCATCATCTCCTTTTCCACAGGTCCAGAAAGTGTTCTGATGAGCTGGAGGTGATATCCCCCTTTTGTATGATTCACTAGTCAGTGTCTTGTGGTGACTCCTTGACTCTCCTTAACCAATATGAAAAAAGTTTTCAAACTCCACCCTTTGCACTTTTGAAGCACATCAAGCTGCCTTACTGTTATCTGATTGTTGAGTGAAATCCAACAGGGCAGGACCCTTCTGTCCTGTGAGGTAGCTGGTATCACAGCCAGGTGTGTGTCCCAGGGAAATCGGCACTCCTCTCCTCCTCAACCACACCAGAGACTGGTCACCCTCCCTCTCGGCTTGGGCCAAGCTGCCCACAATTGGCCAAGAGAATAGCAACTTCTTTTCCCCAGGTATCTATTTACACTAATTTATGAATGGCATGCCCCAACCTGGTATCTTTCAAGTTAATGAACTTCCTGAACCCACCCCAACTGCCTTTCCTGAGCTAAGATGAGCCACATACCTCTTATCCAGGACTTCCTGCTAAAAGGCGTGATGCATCACTTCTGCTCTGGGAGCAGTTTCAGTCAAGCAAAGTCTAACATTTTCTAAAAGTGACTTTTGTGTATAGTTTTCAAAAGTCCAACTTGACCACTGAATTAGATTTTTAACAAACAATACAAATGGTGTTTGAATTATATTAGTAGCTTATTCTAAACAAAAGGTAGAAGAGGTATTTTGTTATGAACTTTAATTTTCCTCATACAACAGCTACTGCCCTTATACAGTGAAAAATGCTTTTGAGGGTCAGTCACTGAAGATGCATGCTAACACTACATTTTTGCATATACCACTCTTACTAAACACCTTCCCTGCATGCAATGAGGTCTAGTTGGGGTGGTTTATTGAATGTTTAAAAACAGGGTTGTTTCCTGTTAAAAAGTTTTTTTTTTTTTTTTACAAATTTACCTGCAGATTAAGAAGCACTGCGTTTAGGCTAAACAGGCAGATCTGAGCCATCTTTTCATTGCCATAGTGGATGGCCCAACATCTGCTGCAGTCCACTGGTGACATTTAACTTTCCATACCATTGATATATAGTCCTGCAC
Organism: Pleurodeles waltl; assembly: GCF_031143425.1. Taxonomy (NCBI): domain Eukaryota; kingdom Metazoa; phylum Chordata; class Amphibia; order Caudata; family Salamandridae; genus Pleurodeles; species Pleurodeles waltl. The sequence continues at coordinate 63,464,047 of NC_090446.1, read as the reverse complement.
CATGTACTTAAGGTCACTGGAATTATGCAATTGTATTTCTGCAACGATTTCTGCATGATTATGGATTTGTCGCATTTACCACATAATCCATCATCTGCTGCATAATCTGTAGATTTTAAAGAAATAAACTTTTTCTAGCTCAAACGGTTCAAAAGATACAAATAATGCAGCAACACGTGTCGCAGCGCACTGAAGGGCTCTTTGCAGAGCTGGACTGGTCACCTTTCTGTTGCTTATTGTTATACTTGGGTGTTCAACTGCTACTAATGAGGTGCAATCAATGCCCGTATAGTGTTACCACATTTAAAATTGACAAAATAATGAAGTAATACTATTACAAAATGTGCTGCATTATGCAGCATAATTAGCCTTTTATAGGTGTATAATTTACTCCACTCGGCCGCATAATTTTGCCTTTCCTGCCATATAATTCCAGTGGCCCGGCATACACTATGGCCTTATTAGAAATATAAATATGTCAGTTATGAGTTAGTCAAATGCATCATGTTTTTAGTCACACTGAGAATCCCATATTTTCACTGTGAGTTTATTAAGTCCACCAAATGTTTCTGGAAGCCATCAATAGTCTGAAGCAATCTTAGGGGTTTCCCCCAGTCAGTTTCACAGCACCACAATCGGAAATTCATATTTTGGTGACATTCTACGACAACACCCAACACCACCAATTCCCCTTACTCTTTTCCCTTCCAAGATGGCATAATCCCAACACCCACCTCCACACTTTATACTACAATGCCTTCATTGTAGGGGAGCACCATGCCCATCATAGCCCACACAGCTTTTACTTGTAACCTTCACCATATCTGAATCAATGTTTCTGTCTGTAGGGCATGCACACCATACATATGAGGCACTGCCCCTCAAACGCGTCATCTGATCAGGGGCATTGTACTACCGCCTTTTCTGCCTTCTTAATTTACCTTTTTTTTTGTTTGGATGGATTGAAGGTGATGATTTGCAGTATTTCTTATTCTTCAGGAAAGCACTTGCAATATAAACATACTGATGCATCTGAAACAGTTAGCCCCAGTCAAAAAAGCAATGCTCATTTTCTTACCATTTAACTCTACACATAGATAGCCTTTCAACTCCTCCAATGTCAACAATTTCCTCTTAGATGCGGAGCTGGATGTTGGACATATATGGTGAGACATCTCTGTCTTCAAATGAATTTGAGTGGAACACCTAAGAGCTGACACATTAAACAGGTAAGGGTCAATGTTGTATAATGGGCAGACACAACTACATGCATGGAGGCAAAATATTTATTGGAAATGAATTCACTTCCTAAGGTAAAAGCAACACCATAGTTGCAGCTCAGTATTAGAGAGTAAACATCACTGTAAATTCATTCAAGAAAAATAATAAGTAAACTTGCCTTTCTGGTGTTGAACTGCTAAATCGATATACACATTTATCATCGAAATGCAAACATCTGGAACTATTTTGGTTTAATATAGCTAGTGTAGTGTATAGATTGGAAAAGAATCCAAGAATTTGACAAACCGCTCTGCCGTGCGTACTTCTCCAATAAGTAAGTTAATCATAACAAAAGCATTTTGAATTAGATGCGTCACACATCAGCATTGTGCTACCGAACAAGGGGCCAGATGTAGGTAGAAAGCAATTTGCGACTTGCAAATTGCGAGTCCCTGCGACTCGCAATTTGCAAGTCGCAAATTGCTATGCAGTACGGTGTCTCAGACACCGACTGCAACTCGCAATGGGGTCGCAATGACCCACCTCATGAATATTCATGAGGTGGGTCGCAAATTGCGGCCCCATTGCGAGTATAGGCACTCGCTAACATGGAGGCCTGCTGACGTCAGCATGCCTCCATGTTAGCGACCTGCCTTTTAAATAAAGCATTTTTTTTTTTGAAGTGTAGCCCGTTTTCCTCACAGGAAAACGAGCTGCACTTCAAAAAAACCGAAACCTTTAGTTTCGGTTTTTTTCAGGGCAGGGAGAGGTCCCTTGGACCACTCCCTGCCCTGAAAAAATATTTTGGGGTGCAATCACAAACTGGAAGGGGTCCCATGGGGACCCCTTCCAATTTGCGATTGGGTTACCATCCACTTGAAGTGGATGGAACTGCGATGCCATTTGCGACCGCATATGCGGTCGCAAATGGTATTGCATCCCAATGCGACTCGCAAATAGGAAGGGGACACCCCTTCCTATTTGCGAGTCTGACATGCATTTTGCGAGTCGGTAACGACTCGCAAAATGCATTTCTGCATTGGGATACGCGTTTTGCGACTCGCAAACGGCAAATTTTGCCGTTTGCGAGTCGTAAAACGTTTCGGACATCTGGCCCAAGGTCTTTGAGTGGCATTGCACAATAATTTTATTCAGCTAGAATAACGGTTTGATGGTTACACCAATCATAAGCTGGCAAGAATCTAACAAGAAACATGATGGTCTCTTACTGGAAATGGTGTTCTCATCCCAGAAGGGGTTACATGATCTGTCCATACTTTGCCCAGCAGCAACAGATTGGACCCAGGGTCTGGAGCAGGAATGCAGGGTGGTGGACTCAGCCTCACAGTCCTCTAATGTTTTGGTGTCTGCCGCTTGTCTCGCATCTATCTCTGTGCTCCCTTGAGCACTGTTCTGTACCCCTCCTAAAGTTTATGCCACAGGAGCTGTCCTGTGTCCTGGTGGAGTCCCAAGTGCACTCCAGGGTACTGTGGCCTATGGCTGACATTGGATACATAGAATATCAAAAACCGCCTCCTCATTCCCATCTTCTTTGAGGGAATAGACAAAGGGGAGAAATAGCAGTGGGGGCCCAAGCCCTAACCCTGCTCCTCGAGTGACTTATTTGGTATTAGAGTATCTCATATAGCTGCTTCATTCCACAAATCTGAGACTCTTGCTTATGTTTATTAGTGTTTTCATTCCAATTGAAAAATACTCTACATTATTCTGTACTGTTCATATTTAGCCCATCTTTTAATAGGTCTCTTAAATTGCATTCCACCAGAAAGCATCGCCTTTAACGTCACTTGTGAGTTCCACCCACTTTTTCAGAAATGGTGGTACATAGCAGGAGGTCCTTTCACCAGGGGCTGTTCTTGCTTTGATTTCTTAGCCCTCATTCTGGCTTCACACTCAGACACAGGAAAACATAAATGTGTATGCGAGCCTTAAGCTGCAGCTCACCCCATGGAGAGAGGGGGAGACACAGAAAGACAGTAAGGAAGGGAGCCTCAGTTAAATGTTCTCTAAACTGACCACCATGAGGCTAGTGAAGGAGCAGCTGCCTCCGTGAGCCCCCACATTTGTGGTCATGGAGTCTACATTAGGAACCTGACACTCCTGTCTATCTTCTCCTTTCGGTAATGAAAGAGAAAAGTAGATACTAACAATATTAAGGCCCTGTGACTGAGTGACTCAAGGAGGACACATAGTCAGTGTGTTAACAGTTCAGGTGAGTTTTATTTTGGATGTGCACAATAAGTATTCAGTATGATGCTGTGTCCTATTCTGGTGACTGCTGCGATTCAGGTTCTCCCTTTTCTTGTTTCTCGTCTTCCAGGGCTCCCGGGAGGCACATGGGAGGAAACACAAGAGAAAACACCGGTAAGTAGGCTATCCTATATAGAGGTTTTATCTTTTCCCTTACTTCTTTTCTTGTCTTTCCTTTCCCTGTTATTCTGCCTTTCTTTTCTTTTGTCGTTTTTCTATCCTTTTGGTCTATGATCTGCGGTGGGCTATGTTTCCTTCTTTCCTCTTTCTTGTTTCCTTTTTTCCTGTGGCCCGTTTCTGGGTTGCTCCTTTGAGTCCTTTTCTCTCTCTATGTCCCCCTGTTGTCCTGTTTAGACCTTCGGTCCCCTGTTGTCCTGTTTAGACCTTCGTCCCTTCACTTTGCTTACACTTCCTAGCTGTCTTTGGTAGCTCTCTTTCTGGCTCTCTTTGTCTCTGTGTTATCAGGTTTTCTTTCTTCCTGTCTTCTTTGTATTCTTCGTTCTTTCCCCTTATTCCTTCATTTCCCCCCTTGTTGTGTACTCCCCACCAGCACACCCCTTCCTCTATGTGTTGAAAAAATGGCGATCCCCCCCTCCTTCTGCCCACCTTTCCCTTGCCTCTAGGTTTGTGGTGTGGTATTCCCTCCCAACCACCCTTGTTTTTCCCTTCCCCGAGAGTGACACGCACCTGGAGTGGCCACGCTTCTCCAGAAGCGTGGCTGGATGTCACGCGGTGCGCCTCCTGTGCCGCTGGTGGAGTTCAGGATCCCTCCTGGGCTTGGTCGTGTGACTTCTCGATCCGTCTTGTTTCTCCAGTCATCCTTGTGGCGACACACGGCTCCTACGGCTGCTTCCTTCTCTCCCTCCTGGGCCGTCTTCCTTGTTACCTGCGAAATGGCGCGCAGCCCTTGCTGCTGCTCCTCGAGACCCGGACATCGTAGGGGATTGGTCGACGGACCTTCCCCTTCCGGGTTGGAAGCGGCAGAGCTAGTCTGTGCTGCATCCACGGACGGGTCGGTTGTCGGAACCAGCCCGTCACAGGCCCTCATTATGAACACGGTGGTCAACACCGTCGACCCCCGTGGCAACGACGAACAGAAGACCACCATTGGCGGTGAACAGAAACCCGACATATAATGATGAAAAAAGCTGAATCTGACAAAAATCACCCTGCCACCAGTCAACGCCAGGACCTTGTCGGTGGAAATGTTGGACCTCCCACCCCGCCTCCACCGAGCACACCAACACCCCATCAAATAATAAAGCACAAATCACCTCAGCGGTCAGTGGAAGCCGAACGACCATTGGCGGTGCAGACAGCCACGGGCGGCAAGTGGACCCAACAGTAAGAAGTGCACACATTGGATAAATTAGAAACCCACATACCTGACACACATCCACAACACTCTAAAACACTCACAGACACAACCCACAAACCTTTGCAACAAAAGTAGGCCAACGAAGACAAAGAACACCAGAAGCAGACACTGAACACTACAATCCACGATACTTACACCCAACCACACAAGAGCACCTTCACCTAGATCCACACAAGACACCATTCACAACACTCACCATGGTACCCCACAAACATCCACGCTTCACAGAAAGGGAGCTAAGGACTATGGTGGACGAGATCCTGAAGGTAGAGCCACAACTATTCGGGGCACAGGTGCAGCACACAACCATCGCCAGGAAGATGGAGCTATGGCAGACAATAGTCAACAGGGTCAATGCAGTGGGAGACCATCCACGCACCAGGGACGACATCCGCAAGAGATGGAACGACCTGAAGGGTCAGGGCCATGGCATCCAGGCACCACATTGCAGTCCAGAAGACTGGGGGAGGACCTTCACCAACACCACTGACTTCACTGACTGGAAGGAAAATGTACTGGCCATCCTGTACCCTGAGGGACCCACTGGACTCACTGGAGGAACGGGTAAGCCGTCTACAATTACCCCATATCCATCACACCTGTAATGCATGCACCACCCCACCCCTCCAACACCCATCAGGACCACTACTCCACCCAGCCCACAAGCATTTAATCCAGTCCGCCTGCATGCCCACTAGCCCACTAACAGGCCCACATCCCTCCCCCTGTGCACATCCACCCAACCCTGCAAGGAAACACAATGGCCTACAGCACCAACAATGCACCTCCACATCCCAAGCTAAAAGCAATGCTAACCTCACCAAAGCATCCTGCATGGCCCCAAAGTGTGTAACTTGCACAAACCCGCCCAGGCCTGTGTACCCCATCTGACCATGCTAATGTAACAGACATGTCCATTCCTCCCAACAGGCACCACCACCCATGCCACCCTGACGGACAGGACAAGGAGTGGCCGTGCCCCACAGGGAGACAGAGGCACCTTCCAGGACACTGTGGATGGAACCCTGGACACTGATGATCAGCCTGGCCCCTCACACAGTCCTGGACTGTCACCATCCAACAGCTCCACCCAGGATACCACTGACACCCCTACCACCAAGGCAGTAACATCTGCCCAGGGCAACCGTCCACACACCTGTGTATCCAGGTCACAGACTGGTGGAACACAAGTACAGAGGCCACAGTCAGCCCCTACCAACAGGCAGGAAGATGATGGCCCCAGTACAAGTGGTACCGCCAGACCTGAGCAGGGGACACAGGCACAGGGGGCTAGGCCCAGTGGGAGGGCATCAGTGGTCTAGGGGGGAGGCCACAGGATGGATGCTGCAGCCCATGACATAATTTTAGAGGTCCTGGGAGCATATCACCATACCCAGGATAGACTGGCCCAGATAGTATCCACCCTGGAGCAGAGTCAGAGGATGCAGCAAGCAAACCACCAAGAGGCCATGGAGCAGTGGAAACTGCACAATGCCACAATGGCCAGCATAGCAGGTGCGCTGCTGCAGCTTGTCCAAACCCAGCATGAGGCCCATACAGAACAGGAATCCCCTACTACAGCACAGGATACAGACCAGACAACAAGAGCATCAGCAGCAACTTCACATGAACCACCCTCTGAGGACACACAGGGGACATCCATCTCAACCCCTACAGGCCATTAGCAGGCACCCAAACAGAACCTCAGGCCAAGATATGACACAGGAACACCTGCCAAGAACAAGGCCCCCTCTAAGAAGTGACTCTGCCAAAAACTGTCCTCCAAGTGTCCCACTTAATCCACCACCAAACAGTGTTACAAATATTACAAACTCATGTAAGCCTGGATTGACCTACCACTACTGCCAACAATGCTGCAACCATGTTGCCATATTGGACAACCACCATTAGCCCATTCCCATCACTGAAATGTGCATGATTTAATCACTGCACCAAATAAAACACCTTTTCAACTGTTACAATGTCCCCTGTCATTAAGTTTGAACAAAGTGAAGTATGGATGCAACTGGTTGATAACTCCTTTATGGGTATCTGAGTAGCATGAAAAGTAGCATGAAAAGCACCACACGCCTTACATGTTGTTGTGCAGACATATGTGTTGAAATAATAGACTAAATTGTAATCTGTCCTTTGCAGACCGGGTCACAGTGGCAATTAGTATTGACCCAACAACTCCCTAGATGACAAGGCACACTGACAGTATGATGCACAGACACCAATCTCATCCAATTGTCCCACATAGTTACTGGAAGAAGAGTTGTATCAGTTGGGTCCTGGAATTTACATCTTCCCCTTCCTCATCATCACCATCACTCTCATCCCGTCTCTGAGATAGCTGGTCTGGATATACAGCACCTTCCTCCTCCAAGAGGGGGGTAGACTTTCTCACAGCCACGTTGTACAGCATGCAGCAGGCCACCACTATTGTACACACCTTTTCAGGCCCATAGGCCAGGAGCCACCAGAGATATGTAGACAACGAAATCTAGCCTTCAGGAGACCTATTGTGCGCTCTATCACCCTCCTAGTACGTCCATGAGCCTCATTGTAATTCCTCTCTGCATCTGTTCCAGGATTCTTCACTGGTGTCAGGAACCAACGCAAGTTGGGATAGCCAGAATCACCTAGAAAAAGGTGCAAAACAGATCTCTGATTGACAAGCCTCAGAGGCAGACAGCTATGTGCCAATAAGTGACAGAAACACCTACCTATGATCCACCCTCTGTCCTCTTGTAGTTGTTCCATCTTGTGTGGCACACTACTGTTTCTTTAAAGGTAACCCCATTCAGGGTCCTCAGAGCACTACAGGCCTTAGACCGCCTTCTACAGTCATTCCTCCTTCAAGCTCCACGCCGGTTGAAATATTAACTTTCGAGAAAGTTGTTCTAAAACATATTGAATCTCTAAGCAATAAACGGAGCTATGTCAAATTCAACCTCACCTATGAAGAAAACACAGCCTTAACATATCCAAAGGATAAACAAGACCTAATGATCAAGGCAGCCGATAAAGGTGGAGGCATAGTATTGCAGTATATAAATGATTACCAAAAAAGAAATACTTAGACAGCTAAGCAATAAAAATTGTTATAGAGAGATTGTCTCAGACCCCACAAAACTACTGAGAGAACAAATATTGTAACTCACCACAATGGGGTTAGATCAAGGGTTTATAACGAAAAAGAACACCAATTCCTCAACAAAAAAGACCCCCGCATCCCCGTAATATACACACTACCCAAGATACACATGAGTTTGGTAAACCCACTGGGTAGACCCATTGTATCGGGATGTGGCTCTATATTAGAACCGCTGTGACAATACCTGAATTTTTTCATAAAACCATTCGTGCCCCTAACTAAATCATAGATTAGAGATAGTATGCATGTTTTTATGCTGTATGAAGGGTTAGATTTCTCTCCCGACACCGACATACTGGTCACAATGGATATACAATCCCTGTACACCAACATTCCCCAACAACAAGCCTCAAGAACACTAACCATAATACTTGAATCCCGTACACAACCAGGGCAAGTACCAACATGGTTCCTCATTTCCATGATGGAAATAGCTGTGGGCAAAAATTACCTTTTGTTCAACCACAAGTTCTACTATCAGACTAAAGGAGTGGCCATGGGAGCTGCCTTTGAACCAAACTTGGCAAACCTTTATATGGCAGAATATGAGACCCAAAACATCTTCAACCAAACTAACCCCTTTCTACGCCACATACAAAAGTGGTCAAGATACATAGACGATGTATTGCTCTGTCGCATAGGCTCTCATTATCCTAATGTGACTACTGGATTTTTGGGCAGCAAGATCGTTCGCAGTGTGGGGGACTAAGTCCGACCCACCGTGAATGACGCTTGTCATCCCAAATCCGGTTTCACTCCGGCTAACAAGCAGTGCCTCATCTCTCTCGAAGGGAAGAGACAATTGGGCAGCCGAGCGCATGACATCTTAGTACTTCCCAGGGAAGTCGTGGTCACTCAGGTCGCAACCGGCTCTCTCATACACAGTACGGTCTCATATATAAATGACAAAGGCAGTTTAAGTTTTAAAGATTGGTTTAATAAAACAACTGCATTTTAGATAACAAAGCGTGAGCTGCAATAACCAGAACTATACAACACAGTAGGATTAAAATAGTAATGAGGAGAGTGAAGCACAAGAATAAGGCTATCATAGTGCAACTAAATTATGTTCTTTCTTAGTTATATTCTGAGCACAGCATGTGAAGCTCTGTCTGCCTTTCAGGTTCCCCCGGGAGGACATCGACCCTCATACCTGAGCAAAGGCCTGTAATCTGCATCACCATCTGCAACGGGGCAGTCAGCATCTAGCTGTAGGTTCCTGGTCGAAATCTCCCTCTTACGTGTACTAGGACCAGAAAGTGTTTTTATAACTAACACGCAGATGTTCTAAGAAATGCCCCAACGTAAGGATGTGTACTTTCTACGAACACTAGAGACTAAACTTCTACCACGTTTACCGGCAAAGTACCAGACTGTAGCCTTGACTGAAGCACAGAGCGAGCAAGAATGTTTTGTTTGAGAACACAGTGCTGAAGTAAGCTATACAGTGTGATAGAATGAAATAAAAACAAGACCGTGAAACAGGTTATTGTAAAACAACAGTGCAAGGTTGAATAAAATGCATCTAGGGCAAAGTGCACAGAGGCCTAATATGTTAAGCTAATGCGCATAAAGCTACATTAAAAAATGGCTACACTACAGCTCATTTGGCGGGGTTCTATAATCCAACTTCAAGATTTCCACACATGGCTGAATGGTAAATCTAAAGACATCCAGTTTACCACTGAGTCCAATAGAGAAAGCATCCCCTTTTTAGATCTCAAAATAGGGGTAGAAAGAGATAAAGTCTTTGTTACACTATACCGAAAACCTACACAGAGAAACACACTGCTACACTACTCCAGCCACCACCTGAGAGGCCTGAAAGACAACGTCCCTTTTGGCCAGTTCCTCCGCATTCGGAGAAACTGAACTATAGGAGATCAGACTACTTCAGAGAATCCGACATCTTAATCAAAAGATTAGTCGAAAGAGGCTACCCTAAAAGACTTGTGAAAAGAGCATGGAAACGTGTGTGGTACAACCGCAGAGAAGCTTTTTTAGAACCCCAACAATTGAAACAAGATTGCACTAAACTAGCATGTGTTACCACATACAGCCCGACCAGTAACGATATCAAGAAAATAATCTTACATCATTGGGCACTGATTAAGGAACACCTCCGCACACAAGAAGCACCACTTTTTTCCTTCAAGAAAGGTAGAAACCTTAAAGACACCCTCACTTGCGCACTGTTACCACAGACGCCCAGAAGAAAGTTTAACACACTATGGGATCTACCAGCTGTAGTGGGCCACTACAAATGTAGTAACTGTGTGGCATGCAAGATGACCTTTAACACCACAGAATTGTGTCACAAAAACCTTACACACACCCTACCCAAATTCACTAACTGTAACACACATGATGTAATCTATGCAATTTGGTGCCCCTGTGGTTTGTTGTACATCGGACAAACTACGCAGAAGGTCAAATGCAGAATCCTGCAACATAAAAGCAGGATAAAATGCAAAACAATTGGTGCCCCATTGGTAGAACACTACGAAAAAGTACAACACAAGTGTGATAACATAAAATGGCAAATAGTGGAACAAGTCTCCTTGGGACCAAGGGGAGGGGACAAAGAATATATCTTAACAAAGCGGGAGCTTTTTTGGATAGAAAAATGTGGCACCATTAAAGAAGGATTAAACACGATAGAAGATTGGGGCCACGCCTTCCTCAGAGACTTATATTGCGTATGTTCAACATACATATATCCCTTGCCGCTTCCTGAAATGGCCCCCACGTCAGTATTTCCCACATGTCGATCCACCAGGGATATTTCTTATGAACAGAGACAACCGCATTCCGCCACCATGCGCAAAGCGGTACAAAATCGTCCTGTTCCGGACTACCCTTTGATGTACCGGTCCTTGTTTATAGATTCATTGTCCATAGATACCAGCCTGAGCCCCATAACCTCCGCTTTAACACAGTACTTGGCCTCTATCATCGTATAGATAGCCTCACTCAGGGATTTACATCTCTTGAAATAGCGCGACGGTTGTGAAACATTTTCAAATCGAGCCTCCCCGAATGTCAGAACACTATTTGAGAGCTTTTTTGCAATTGCGCTCTCATGGCGGACCAGAGAGGGTCTCTGCCCTTTCCCTCTTCCGTTTATGAGATACACATTATTACACACGCGCACAATCAAATACTCGCTACTGCTGCGGACCAGAAAGGGAACAATTAACTCTCCGGTTCCAGCGCTGGCAACTTGATTCCAGCTGCCGATACTTCATTTTCAGTTTGGACCAATCAGAGGGGCAGTTGGCCACTCCAAAATGGTTGAATATTCTTTTTAAGCCGGCACATCGGACATACGTGCAGCTTACATTTAATTGAATCTGAAGCTACACGAGTGAACGTGTGGGGCCAGACGACTTGCCCTGGCCTCCTGAGTAGACTTTGCGGATGCTCACTGACTAGTAAGTGCAGATACATTAAAAAATAAAAAATAAATTGAATATGCCTCTTTATTCCAGACACCCATGCTTAGGCCTGCTCATACACTTGTCTTTTAGATATTGTGAGCCCAAGGTCACATTTCTGAAGGGCTTTCAGTGGCTGAACTACACCAATATAGAACACTGAATACCACATCAATTGAATTGACCCCCAGACCAGAGTACACCACGTCTTCGGGTTACATTAAACTACTCTACATGTAAGTAGTCACCAGCTACTTTTGACCATTATACTTTCCACTGTACAAACATAGTACCATATTGTATGTCATTTTCCTAATAGGAAGATGCCCCAGACCACAAGATCGTTATCCAATACTGGATTTTAGGTGAGTACCTAACCCCGCCCCTAGTAATAAATCACGGGCACCCATTAATAAGGCCTTTAGTAATTAACCTCTTAGCTGCTGGGCCTTCTCCCCCCCCCCCCCCTTCCCCTCCCAGTGCTGAGCCCTTTTTTGGCTATTTGGGGTAGTTCGCGCTTAGGCCTTCATAACTTTTTGTCCACATAAGTTATCCACGCCAAATTTGCATCCTTTTTTTCCAACATCCTAGGGATTCTAATGGTACCCAGAGTTTGTGGTTTCCCCTGGAGGAGACCAAGAAATTAGCCAAAATATAGTGAAAATGTTGTTTTTTCCAAAAAAATGGGAAAAAAGGGCTGCCGAAGAAGGATTGTGTTTTTTTCCCTGAAAATGCCATCAACAAAGGGTTTCTGGTGCTGAAATCACCATCTTCCCACCTTTCAGGAACGGGCAGACTTGAATCAGAAAACCACATTTTTCAACACAAGTTTGGCATTTTACTGGGACATACCCCATTTTTACTATTTTTGGTGCTTTCAGCCTCCTTCCAGTTAGTGACAGGAATTAGTGTGAAACCAATGCTGGATCCCGGAAAGCTAAACATTTCTGAAAACTAGACATAATTCTGAATTCAGCAAGGGGTCATTTGTGTAGATCCTACAAGGTTTTCCTACAGAAAATAACAGCTGAAATAAACAAATATTGAAATTGATCTGAAAACAACAGCCATTTTTCTTTATGTTTTACTCTGTAACTTTTTCCTGCGATGTCAGATTTTTTAAAGCAATATACCATTATGTCTGCTGGACTCTTCTGGTTGCGGGGATATAAAGGGCTTGTAGGTTCATCAAGAACCCTAGGTACCCAGAGCCAATAAATGAGCTGCACCCTGAAGTTGGTTTGCATTCTATACTGGGTATACAGCAATTCATTTGCTGAAATATGAAGAGTGAAAAATAGGTATCAAGAAAACCTTTGCATTTCCAAAATGGGCTCAAGATAAGGTTTTGAGGAGCAGTGGTTATTTCCACATCTCTGAATTCCGGGGTGCCCATACTAGTATGTAAATTGCAGGGCATTTCTCAAATAGATATCTTTTTTACACACTCTCTTATATTTGGAAGGAAAAACTGTAGAGAAAGATAAGGGGCAATAACACTTGTTTTGTTATTCTATGTTCCCCCAAGTCTCCCGATAAAAATTATACCTCACTTGTGTGGGTAGGCCTAGCGCCCGCGACAGGAAATGCCCCAAAACACAACGTGGACACATCCCATTTTTTTGACAGAAAACAGAGCTGTTTTTTGCAAAGTGCCTAGCTGTGGATTTTGGCCTCTAGCTCATTCGGCACCGAAGGGAAACCTACCAACCCTGTGCATTTTTGAAAACTAGAGACCTAGGGGAATCCAAGATGGGGTGACTTGTGGGGCTCTGACCAGGTTCTGTTACCCAGAATCCTTTGCAAACCTCAAAATGTGGCTAAAAAAACACGTTTTCCCCTCATTTCGGTGACAGAAAGTTCTGGAATCTGAGAGGAGCCACAAATTTCCTTTCACCCAGCGTTCCCCCAAGTCTCCCGATAAAAATGATACCTCACTTGTGTGGGTAGGCCTAGCGCCTGCGACAGGAAATGCCCCAAAACACAACATGGACACGTCCCATTTTTTGACAGAAAACAGAGCTGTTTTTTGTAAAGTGCCTGCCTGTAGATTTTGGCCTCTAGCTCAGCCGGCACCTAGGGAAACCTACCAAACCTGTGCATTTTTGAAAACTAGAGACCTAGGGGAATCCAAGATGAGGTGACTTGTGGGGCTCTGACCAGGTTCTGTTACCCAGAATCCTTTGCAAACCTCAAAATGTGGCTAAAATAACACGTTTTCCCCAAATTTCAGTGACAGAAAGTTCTGGAATCTGAGAGAAGCCCCGACACATCACAGTTTTTCATAAAAAACAGTGCCTACCTGTGGGTGAGTTGTGGAGACTCCCCCTTTCTTACGAGGCCTTCTGAAACTGTTTGCTGGCCCCCGATCGCAGCTGTGCTGTGATCGGGGGCCAGGAAACACTTTCAGGAAGGCCTCGTAAGAAAGGGGAGACTCTCCCCTTTCTTACGAGGCCTTCCCGAACGTGGGGAAGGCCGTTTTCCCCATTGGAGAAGGAAGCGGCCGCAAGGCTGCTTCCTGCTCTGATGGGGAAATCACCTCGCGGCACGCTGACGTCACAAAGGAGCAGGTGGGGGCCGGGGGGAGATACGGAAGAGTTTCCCGGATTGACGGAGCAGCTAGAAGTCCATATTATTCTTAATCCACCTTCTGTACACATTGTTTATATCACTTTGACTTCTCTGCACAATATTCACTTTTACTGGTTTTAATTAAGAGCACCTATCTAGACAAGTATAACCTTGTGTTTGCAACAACATGTTAAGAAGATGCATAATGCAATAAATCACTATTGATGTTACATAGATTGTATATTTAGAATTATTTAGTTACTAGGGGCCATATGTACGAACACATTTTCCCATTGACACAGAATGGGAAAAACCCTTTGCTACATCTTTCCCTAGATTACTGTGGAAGTCTAGGTGTACTTCCCCCTTGCTTTGACCATTATTTCACTTTTATTTACTGCCCTCACGGAGGAGGCTATTGACCTCCTGAGAACCATCTCTGTAGAGCAGACAACCATTGTCAATGCCATTCAGGGGCTAGCTGACCAATGCCTATCTGGATGGCATTCACGGTGCTGAGTCTGACCTACAGATATCTTTTCAGGCTCTGGCCTCCTCCTGGCCGGCAGCCAGTGCCCCTGGTCATTCTGTCCCCCCCCCCAACCTCCTCTACCCCTTCCAGCACCCCACTCCCTTCACCCATTCAAAGCACACATTCTGATACGCAGGCACACACCTCAACACACAAGAAGCACACTTCAAAACACAAGCACCACACCTCCCACCACAAGCATACACACAGCCAACATACACATGCACAAACAACAACATCCACTTCCCTCAGTGTGTCCACCTCTTCCGCCTCCCTGTCTGTCCCCAGTACATACACACCCCAAGGTACTGCACCTTCATTCACTGTTGCTGACCCTATTCCTGCATTCGCCCCTGTCCGTCCTTCATATTCCCGTGCCCCTTCCCCAGAGAGGAAGAAACCCTATGCTGAACCTGTTCCATCTGCCACCACCCGGTCTAAGCACACTACCCCACCTTCCAAGGCCAAACCCAAACCCCCTCCACCATCCGAATACAAATCTAAGCCCCACCCTGTCGGAAATCCCCACCTCCACCACCCCCTGCCCCTGTTCCCTGAGGTGCCTGGATGCCCCATTGTTGCCCCTATGAGGTGGAGTACCGTAGCACTTGTGGGAGTCAGGTTAGGGCCATTGTGGCCCAATGGACTTGTTTTCTGAAGGACTGGCCATTGGCCTTATATGCACTTCGGTTGCTCAGTGAGTCTAATAAAAGTTAATGTGTGGCCTGTGTTTATGGAGGCACACTCTGGAGCCGTGGTCTCTTGTTTCATTGTTTGTGGATGTGGGGCACATGTATGTACTTTGGTCAGGTTGGATTTGCCTTGTGTCGGGTAAGTACCTCTTGCTTTGGGGGGTGTGGCTTGTGCTTCTGTGAAGGGTTGGGGAGCCTTGCAGGGTTGGTGGAGTGGGTGGGTATGTAACTGTGCCCTTTCTTCCCTTGTTTAGTAGGTTGCGGTACTTACCGTTGTTGTCTTCGTCAGTGGTCTCAGTCGTGGAGTTATATGGCAAGGAGCAGGGCTGGCATGATCTGCATCTCTCTATCCATGTCTGCTTAGGCGTGTTGTGTATGCCTCCGGTGAGTGTTTCCATATTTTTAGTTAGTTTCTGCCTGGCTTTGTGTGGCGGTGGTTCCCGCCCCAAAAATGGCGTTGGTCTAGTGCTTCATTATTTGATTGGTGGGTAGGGCCTTTCCGTCGGCCTGTGGGCGGGTTCTGCCATCATTGTCGGCACTCCTCTGCTGGCGGTGGGTGGTTTTCAGGATGCCTGTGTTTCAGTTGTTTCATTATTTGGTGGCACGTCTGTTGGTGGTCGTTACCACCGCCGCCGGGGGTGCGGTGTTTACCGCCGTGTTCATAATGAGGGCCAAAGTGTTATCAGTGAAGTTCTTTATACCAGAGACCGAGTCCTGCAGGTGCTTACAGATTTTATAGTAATGTTATTAGACATTGTTCTGAGCAAAAAAGCACCAGACTTGGACTTTTTTTTTTAATGACTCAACAGTAGATCCACTGGTATTCAATTCACCATGTCACATAGTGACAATAAAATTTACTTTTTGAACAATACCATTAAGGTCCTTGAAGATTAACTACACACCACTATATTTAGGAAACCAATAGAATGCAACATATTGCTTCGGCACGTTAGTAAACATTTTAGGCAGGATTTTCGGAATAATCACCCTTTCGACCAGTTCCTAAGAATAGGATAAAACTGTGCCCAAAGAGTAGTTCGTTTTTCAGAATCAAGTACATTTTCCAAGGTACTCGAATGTGAATATTCGAAGGGACAAAACAAGTCTGATATTGCCCAAGAAAGTCTTTCCAAAATCCACTCTTCGGAACAGAGAGGAACACTTGTATAGCCATGCACAGATTATACAACAATTTCTTCTGTATTTTGATTTGACTTTTGAGATGAAGTGGAAGAAGAAAGTCAGAAGTAGATCAGGCATGATTAGAAACACTGCTAACATCTATGCCACTGAAGGTGGCTTCGAGTAGCAAGAGGTCTATCCTAGTTCCTGTCCTGTGCACAGGAGAGAGGTATGTGGAATCTCTGTATATGGGATGGAATAATCTCCATAGGTCTATGAGAGAGTAGTCAGACATGACGTCCATGAACACTACCCTGCCCACTGCCTGGCCAGTAACAGAAGTAGTGAGTATTGTAGATAGGGAGGATAGAAAGTTATGTTTCTGGCTGTTCCGTGAACCCAACACGAGAGTGAGATCTTGACCATGTGGGTTTGCAAAAACCTAGAGACCAGCAGGATCAAAGCAGGTTTTGAGCACTGTCACTAGAAAATGTTTGTGCATAAGAATGGCAACACCATTTTTCTGGGGATCCAGGGTCTTCGCAGATGTTGCAGTACAAACACTGTCGCTTCTAGGTGAGAAGATCACTCTATCCCTCTTCAGCTTCTCTGATTCAAAGTTTGAAGGGTTGGTTTTTTGGATGAGTGCAACGTCTGATTTCTGTTATTTGAAAGAGGACTTTCTACCTTTTAATAGAATGCGTCATACCTTTCACATTGAGTGACCAGACTGTCAAGTGCCTGCACCCATGAGGGACCATAATCAGTTAAAGAGAACTGCTTGCATGGTCTTGTGAGGTAGAGGGAGGTGTTAGTGGGGTCTAGGATGGGTGTGCTGGCTAAGTGAAATAATGCGGGTAATGCTGGGGGGGGGGGGTGGGTTGTCCCTTGTAGTCATGCTCTAGGGGCTGGGCACCGGCATGTAGGTACTCCTACCGGTTTTTCCCTTTGGAGTGAGTGTGACTACAAGGGACAACCCCCCCCCCCCTCCCGGCATTACCCAGACCAGAGGCCAATCGCCTTTCTCCCTGGGACCTACCCTAAATAATGAACCAACTGTTCAGGTAGGCCCTTAGACCTCCTTTATTTCACTTAGCGAGCACACCCATTAGCAGCAGTGCTCAGGGGATCCTGGACCCTGACGAATGCCCCTGACCTTCCAGCACATGGAGAGGGCAGAAACATGTTGGTCCCTATTTTTTAGACTCTATGAGACATTAGCACTCTAATGAGTCTCACTCCCACTTTTTAACCTTACCTGCATGCACCTTTATTAAATTTATTCAATTGAAATAGGTGATATGTATGGTAATTTTATTCTTACCCCATCTGGATTCCTGGTAATATCCAGTAAGATTTATTTCAGCACTCCCTCTTGTTCTTTTACCAAAGACGTTGAGTCCGCCCGGGTAGAAACCATCTTACCTGGGTGGGGCTAGGTGGTCAAATGATGAAGCATGACACTATTATGTGTGTGAGACCACCTAGTCTGTAAAAGCAACTCTCCTTTGTATGATACAGCCACCCCTATAGAAACACTTAATATTCACTTCCCATAGAACTAACCTATACCTAACCGGTATTACCAGCTGAGGGTACACTGATCCAGACTCAACCTCACCTTTGACCACCCCACACTTCCAGTGGTTTATGGTATCACTTATAGCCACTATCATCATGGCTGGATGGATAGGTCATAACATACATTTTAGCCTTTACGAAGAGTAGAGTGCTAGAAATGTCTCATAAAGTACATTTGTGTCATGTGAGAAGTCCACAGCAAAGGAAATTCTATGATCCTTATGGGAGAAGGGACAGAATTAAGGTGATCTATTGTAGTCTCGCCAAGCAAGCAGCAATTGGCCTAGTAGTAGCAACTTGACCTCTGGGCCTAGATTTAAGTTGATGTGCTCTGTGGAATTCAAGTAGCAGATTGAAATTTATGTTTAAGAGCGCAGGGAGGAAGGTTGTGAAGAAGCGTATCAATCCTGACCCTCTTCTGGCAGGTCATATTGTTGCATTGACTCCTGTTCTCCAGGTCTGTCACTTGTTTCAGTGCCTCAGATTGGTGTTTCCAGCAAGCCAGTTTCCAAGGTGCTGACTGTCTGTTGGGTAGACTCCTGTTGTTTTTTTAGTTAAGACATATCCTGATGGTGCAATTTGATTTTCTTATTTGTGTCACCCATAAGGCGCTCCATGGTGGAGATCGAAGACTTGATAACTTTAAGCTCACTCGTTATGGATTCCAGTGTTATTTCAGCCATGCTGGCAGTGTCTGATGTAGAAGTAGGCAGTTTGGCCACAGCTACTGAAAACAGTAGTTGATGTGTGGCCTTTTTTCTAGGCAATGGAAGTAGAGGGTCATGTCTGTGGGTTACCTGAGGGTGCCTACAAGCAGGTTGATGTAGCAGAGAGCTGGTACAGTAGTGGGCTGTCCACCAAGGTTGGCATAAGAAAGGATGATTCCAGCTGAGCAGCAGCAGAAAAGTGTAGTCCCTGAGCACAGTGATGCAAGTGGGAGGAGAGATCCCCGGAAGCATGGAGGTGAACTCTAAAGTAGATGAATGGAGTGCGACGTAGCCTCTGAGTGAAATTCTATTCACTACACTAAAAAAAAGCCTTTAGTCGGCCTATGGAGAAGTTGACGAGTCCGGAATCCAAAAGAGTAGCTCCAGGTATGCAAGGTTACCAGCGCTTCAGCCACTCCCCCCCATCTGATATTAATTAAACACCCTGTCACTCTGGGAGAGATGTGTGCAGGCAGCAATGAGCATTTGAGAGGAGCTTACTGGTCTCCATTGGCAGCACCAGCAACTCCACTGCCCCTGTATCATCACCTGTTCTTGGCAGGCAAATGGTGCGAATTGCACTGATGTGGCTGCAACAGTGGCACTACGGGAGGTCAACACAAGACATGGAAACACCGAAGGCTGCTCTCCTCGGTTAGGTTTTGAGCCTGTTATAGCCAGCTTTGGTCATCAAATAGTGGCTCTCTTCCTCGAAGCTCTGCTAATTTGATAAAGGGTGTACTTCTACCCCTCATCTCTGTGTTTGTTGATGTATTCAATGTACAGGACCACTTAAACCTTTTAATTGTCCCTTTGATGTGTGCAGTGTGTGGCTCACTGCCACTTGTTACTAGGACCAATGATGAATGTTCTGTGAGATGCCCAAAGGTGCTACCTCGCAGTCCCATTAATTTATGAACTGTGTGAGGCACTGATGCATGTTACGTGGTCCATTTTTTTGAAATATCTTTATTGAGTTTTAACAAATCAGTAACAATGCAGGTGCATTCCCAACCCAGTACAACAATTGTGGAATGGTGTGGTTTGAATTAGCTATTACATTTCTCCTGCAGGGTTAGTGTGCCCCCATATTATGACAGACATCCTTACAAGCTTTACTTAAAAACAAGTATTTTTAGCACCCATGCTTGAGCTGGGATATCCCACCCTGTCCAAAGTGATTGAATCTACAATATGTTTGGAAATGCTGTATGACGCAACTCTGTATTGATTAGCACTGAAAGTGTGCGTTCCCTAACGGGTGCAGGTGAAGTAGGGATATTGATGATCCAGGTGTGGCAGGCAGTGGTCACAGTGACCAGTGAGGTTGAAATTTTCTCGTATGAACCTGATGCTAAGAGCATCCTGGGTGACCTGCTGTGGACCTGCACTATGATAATTTGAGTATATTGTGTCCACTGCATTACCTTCCATCTGACTCAGCTGGGCATCAGGTCCAGACTTCAAGGAGGTTTGAGGCTACTCTTGGCCTCCAATTTCATGATGTGCATATCCAAAATGGTCGCAACTGCCCCTCAATTCTGGCCAGAGTGAGGACATCTATTTCTGCATTGCTTAGGTCATGGAGCTAGCACTTAGGTGCTGTGTTGGCTTTCCATGACATGGTAACATGGCATTTGAACAGCACAAAAGCTAAATCTATGAATCTGCTTAGGTATTTATTGGCTTTGGATCTGATCCTTAAGTGCAACAAGTATACATCTGGAGTTAAGATTATGGAGTGATCCAGCACCTCCGAAACATGCTCCACCATAATCATGCGTGGTAAATAGTTGGACAGTCCCATACCATGTGGGAGAAGCCCACCTTGAAATGATGACATCTTGGGCAGTCTGAGAATGCTCTTGGGAATATGTGTTGTATGGGCTTCAGAGTTAGATGGGCCTGGTGTAAATAGTTAAACTGAGTGCAATGAAACCTGGGATTCCTGGAAACCCTCTTCAGCAGTTGTGCTATTTTCTTCCAATATTTAACTGGGATGTCTCTTCCCAGTCTGTTGACCATTGATATCTTCTACCCATATTGTGTTTATAGCTGTGTGTGGTGAGTAGGTTAGAGCTCTCTGGCAAATGCTGTATGTCAGTAGTGCCTATAACAGTGCTGACCTTCCAGTCCTGTTCTACCATTACACCAGCGTGCATGCAGTGAATGTTGCACAGCTGTACATGTCATAAGTTGGCCAGCTGGAAGCCAATACGTGTCATGCATGTCCTGGAAGGGAGCATGGCGCCTTCAGACTATAGACCTCAACCTGTCTCACTCCTGCTTCCATCAATGTGTGGACATCATGTCTCTGCGTTACTTTGGTGTAATTCTTGTACTTCCCAGCACACAAGTTGGGGGCACAGTGAGGGTGCAACCACTCTGACATGCATAAGGGTAATATCACCAAGACTTCTTGCAATGGGGCCTGATAACCAGCTAGTGATGTGTGCTCCATTTGGAAATAATTTCATGCCTGCCCAATGTGTTCTCTAATCATTGCATATTCCACTGCAATTGTGCAGCAGCATAGTGCTTTTTATAGTTAGGAGTATCAAGCCCCCCTTCAGACAGTGGGATCTGTAGTTTATGGAGGGCAGTCCTACACCTTTCAGACCTATTTATTAATTCTGACAGAGGACCATGCAGGTCTTTGAGAAATAATGTAAGGAGGAGCACCGGTAGTGTTGCCAAGAAATATAAAAGTTGTGGAAGCAAAAACATTTTGGCAATTGGTACCCAACCCAGTGGAAACAGTGGTAGTGATTTCCAGAATGGCAAAGAATTGCAGATAAATGTCTAAATTTTACTTAGGTTGCCTTCTACGAGGTCCTTCCCATTGGCGTAGATGTTCATTGCCAGGTACCTAAGGACATCAAACTGCCACTCCAGTCTTGTTGTGATCACAGAGCTCCTACAGTCAGTTGCCACCTTACTCAACTAGAATAAACATGACTTAGCCTAGTTTATTTGTAGGCCTGACAGCTTTCAAAACCCATCCTGCATTTCCATTAATGCTGGTGGCGATTTCTGTGCCTTGTGCAGATATATCTGCACATTGTCCTCAGATAAGCAGACAACATTCCATCTACTAAAGGAATGTGTTACCTCTCTAAAGCACGCTTAATGCCAGGGATTCAATAGTGAGGGCAAAGATAAGTGGAATGAGAGGGCATGCCTGTGTAGTATCTATATATGTCAAACGGGTCTAATATAATTCCTCCTGTCCTAACACATGTTCAAGGACACTGCCAGACATCCAACATCACTTCCCGCTGCAGCCCCCATCAGACTCAGGATGGATATTTAGAAAGGTGTTCCTTCCCTGGACCATAAATAAAACCATTTTGATTAGAGAGCACTACATTCTTGACCACTGGCAGTAGTCCCAGTCTCGTGTCTTCTAGGCTAAGCAATAATAGTTGCCTATAGGAGAGTACATCCAGAGTATTGTGTCCCTGTTTGGACAGCACCACTATTAGTTCATTTCGCATTGATTCTGGCAGGGGAAGAGGGGGGAGTTGGCCGGCCCTTCTCACTTCTACGTATACCTGTAACAGTTTTGACACCCCCTGTGCTCCATATATGAAGTAAAACGCAATGTGTCTGGTGTTTTATTTCTTGCGATATGCGCAAAGGCCATCTTAACTTCTTCCATCTCACAGTGGCTCCTCTAAGCCTCTGCATTGTAAAGGGTTGAGACAGCGCAGAAGACGATCCTGGATATAGCCATGTAGTTAAAGGGGTGTAGGTCCATCACATATAACGTGCTGTAATAACCAGCAAATGCTGTGTTAATACTCTTTTGGATCTTAAGTATGGTAACCATGACATCTGATCACATCTATTAGTGCACGCTCCATTTCACCACACAGCAGCTATGCTAACAGTCGTCCTCCATTCTCACCATCTTCGTGCTGGTGCTACATATTCCTTGTAGCCAACCTAACCAATCGCTGAGTTCCATATGTGTTTTACGTGGGCCATGTAGCTGGACGATCATCTCAGGTTGCTTTGGCATCTGCAGTTCTCTCTTACATATCACGTTCAATATCAGCTATGTTCCAGAGTAGTGTATATTTAATGCATAATGTGGTTGTTATGCATTTGCACCATATACCTACTTTGAAAACCTCTCATTTATTCTGTGTCCCTGATGGAGGCCAAGCCCTCTTTGTTGGAAAAGTATTTTGGTGTGTGTGTCCCAATGGTCTCATTGAAAGCTACATCAATTCAGGGTGGTGGGTTTGCATTATGATGACCCGGCAAAGGAGAGCCCTCAGTGCAGTCCAGAGGACCAATGGCCCTTGCAAGTCACTCCTCCCCGCCATCCACGTCAGGGCCACCTTACCTACATAGTCCGGGTAGCCTCGACATATGCAATGGCTTGGACACCTCATCAGGCAAGATTGTCCGCCAAGCGTGGCGTTAACACTGGTCCCTCCTGGTCCAACACACCTGAGCCATTAGATCTGGTGGAGCTTAAATCAGACTCTGAGCTGTGGTCCAAGGCCAGAACCTTGGAAGAGTTCTAGTTAAGTCTAACAACATCAGCCACCACTTGCGGTCTCCTCACACGGCTGCCTGAGTGTTTGATTGGGGATGTCATGGTCTGCACCTTCATCATTTTTGGTTTGCTGTGTTCCCATCTTCCTCCAGCAGAGGCGTTGATGCTCCATACCCTTTGACTGCAGCCAAGTATCTGCCTTCTCTGGTGTCTGGAAGAAGTGTTTTTTATCCACCATTACCACACTCAGCTGGGCAAGAACAAACAAGCGTACTTCAGCCCCATGAGATGCAGTAGCTGCCTGATGTTGACGTTAGAATTATTGTATCAGAGCACCTTTGCTGTGCAGTACTGGTATGCCATAACTGCAGTTCCCCTCAAACTTCCATGGGCCTTTGGACCTGAATAATTGTAAAATGTCATCTGTGTCTCTGAAGTTGAGGAGACTTGCGATCATTGGGTGCAGTGAGTCTCCAAGCTGCGAAGGGCTTCCCAGAGCACGTTATGCCTTTTCAATAGAGAGGAAATTTGGGGCCTTGCCACAAGAACCATGTTTAGCAACAGTGTTCTTAAAATAGTTTCATATTCTGTCCCTCTGCACATTCAGGCAAGCCAAGGGGTCAGATTATATTGTGCCTGGAATGCCATTCATTATCCTTCATGTGCCTCTGTGGTTCGTGGACCTCCGCATTCAGAGTTTGCAATTGAGAGTGTACCTCAGTGTTGGCTGCATTGAGCTGAGAGCTGACTGTGCCCTTCACCCTCTTCACCTGTGTTTTGCCATCATGACAGAGGGCGTTCACCTCAACAATAACTGCACTGATATTAAATTGTTGAAAGAGTCTTTCACTTTTTGATGATCCTGTATTTTAACCATTCTTTGTGTAATTGTTATTCATTCTATATGGAGTGTCTTTTCATCACAGGCGTACATTCTTTCAGACATATTTGCTTTGCCAATGCTTGTTTAAGAAATGATTGAAGACATTTTTATTTACAATATCTTTTACTTTAAAAGAGTTTAGCAATGCCGCTCAAGTGTCACCATCGAATAAGGCTCCCAGTCCGGATGGCATCCCCTTTGACCTTTTTAAATTGTGCACAAACTTTTGGGCTCCTCTTTTAAATCTTTACTGGAGTACGGTTGTGAAAATGTCCATCCCCAATGCTGTGATCTCCCAGTTTTTAAAAAAAGCAACCGTTCAGATTTCAATTGCAGTTCATTGTTCAGCTCCACTGTCAAGTTTGTTGCTCACATTCTATTGAATTCATTAATAGAATGGCTACAAACCTGAATGCCCTTTCAGACATTCAGTATGGCTTTTGCCCAGGCCTAGGTACAATTGATCAAGGTCGCAACTTAAATCTGATCATAGGTAAATATACAATGGCCAAAAAATAGGCACTACATCTTGCATTCATGGATCTAAGTTCAGCCTTTGATAGGGTCGATGGGGAGTAACTCTGAGTCATTCTGTTAGCATTAGGGACAGATCCTCAGTCTTCTTTTTTACATGACCTTCATTTTAATCTGTTTGCTTCAGTTAGATATGGTGTTGTGGGGGGATGCACTGAGCACTTTAAGCCTACCCAGGGATGTGCCAAGGTTGTATCTTGGCCTGTCACCGTTTACATTATATATTAACAGTCTAGAGAAGAAGTTGGTTGAAATAGGTAGCGACAGGCCCAAAATTGGTTCACATCCGATTCCTGTGTTACTCTACACGTATAAAGCTGTCCTCCTTTCACCAACCACAATGGGCTTAGATCTGCTCCTTAAACAATTTGTGGACGTTATGGATAATCTTGAACTACACACCAATTTTCTAAAGACCCATGTCATGGTGATTGGACCTCGGTCAACTTAGTCAAGACTGTGTTGTATAAAAGGTAATCTGCTCAGTTGCATCACTGTATTCCCTTATTTGGCTATTTTGTTTGACTACTCCCTATCTTGGTCTTCCCTGATAGTTGCTAGAGGACACATGTTCTCCATGAGCATTGTTTCTGTGTTTGAATAGGATCAACGAGATTTCTTTTATCACCCAGAGTCACTAGTTACAAATGATTATTTCCAGACCAGGAGGGCTTTTATGGATTGGAGGGCAAGTGAGGGAGTCTCTAAAGCCAAGGATAAATCATCAGTCAAATATTATTTACCACTGCAGACTACTTTTTTGATTGAACCGTGCCTTATATATAATATGCTTGATCGCCATTGATTCTTCTGATACACTTTAGGTAACTGTATTCCTTCTTTTGTTGGTAGTCCCTCAAGGCAGTTCTTGCGGTTCAACTCCTACTTTGTATAGTTGTGACAATCGTTAATCTCAGGATATGTTGCACTTTACTATGTTTTTCACTTTTTTATAAAAGACTGAGCAAACCTTTTATAGCACCCTGGTTTTCATAAGTATCTTGCACAAGACTGTGCAAACCTTTTTTAGCACCCTGGTTTTCATAAGTATTTTGCACAAGTTTGTTTGGCTTTGTTTTATTTAATGGTATTACCTGACATGTTGACTTGTAGTAATTTGGCCCATTTTTTATCAGGTGTTGTTTGTTTGAGAAAAATTCTATTCACTACATGATGTGATTTACTTTGACAAGTTGCTGTTTCTGCTAAAATATAATTTTTTAACCTATGCTGCTTTGTAATTGTATTTTTTATGTCTACTTTTATGATTTTCTTTGTTAAAACCGAATAAAGATATCTCTTTGACTGACTTGACTCTATCTTTTGAATATTGTTTATGATACTGTCACAGTGCATTTGTCTATGAGCATGTGAGTGATTTCTCCTAGATCATTGCTGCTGTGTACGATATAGGTTAAAATCCTTTGGATTTGGGGGTTTAGTATGGTTTATGGTTTTAATTGTACGTTAGTATTGGTACTACTGCGACTGTTGTAAGAATAAATATTAGCCAGACACTTATACATTTTGTATATGTTAATGTGTAAACAATGCATAATGGTATATGTATGTCGTCTTGTGAACCAGCAACCAATTGTTTTCATGGATTAGTACAATTAACCTGGTCTGTTTTCATCTTTCAGGTGTATGGAAAGAGATTTGTTTAGAGAGCCACACAGGTGAACCTGAATCTACTTACTTAAAATCGTTAGAGCTATCACCACAGCAAGCAGGAACGCCACCAGAGCTGCCAGTGCCCTAGAAAGGAAACTGCAAACTGGAGGCACAGTGGGAGCTGAGAATACAAAGAAATGATAAAGACTGAATAAATATGTGTTTTACATGCATGTCAATAATACTATGAAGAAAGTTTGACTTATTAGTCCACTATTCCATGGACCGTCAAACTTGTATTAAAGCCCTAAATATTTTACCAATTATACATTGAACACTACTTACCCTAAACACACTTTACTATATTTCCAACACATTATATCTACATCAGTTGACTGATTTTCACACTATGGGCCTGTTTACAACCTTGGTGGAGGGGATTACTCTGTCCCAAACATGACAGATTTCCTGTCCGCCACTTTAGAAGTTCCATAGGATGTAATGGAACTTGTAATATGGCGGGTGGGGTATCCTTCACATTTGGGACGGAGTAATCCTCTCCACCAAACACGTAATGAGGCCCTATGTCTGTTTCAAGTAACACACTCCACTATATGCAACTCCACTCTAATCCAATGTATGCATCCACTCTACTCCACTCCAGTGTACAATATTACACTCCATGTGCTCAGTTCTGCGACACTTCAGTCTACTCCACTCTACTGTATGCTGCACTACTCTAAGATACTCCACTTTATGCAATTCCACTATACACAACTCCATTCTATAACACTACATTCTACGCCATTCCATTCTATGCCACTCCATTCTACACTACTACACTCCACATCACTCCACTCTACACCACTCCCCTCTTTGATATTCCACTCTGGACCACTCCACCCTAAGCACCTGCACTGCATGGCACTCCACCCTACTCCACTGTACTCTACTCCACTCTACGCTACTCCACTCAATGTTATTCCACTCCGCACCACTCCCCCATATGCCACTTCACTCTACACCACTCCACGCTATGCCATTCCACTGTACCCCGCTTCACTGTACTCCAAGACACTCTATGCCAATCCATACTATACTATGCTTCAGTCCGCAACTACACTCTATGCCACTCTCCTGTAAGCCATTCCACTCTACCTTACTCCACTGCATGAAACTCCACTGCTCCCCGCTCCACTGCATTCTACTCCACTATATGTTATTCCACTGTTTGTCACTTCATTCTATGCCAGTCCACTATATGCAATCTACTGTATGGTAATCCACTCTACATCCCTCCACTGTATGCTTTTCAAATTTACCACACTCCACTGTACGCCAGACTACTCTAAACCACTCCAGTGTTAGCAATTCCTCTCAATGCCACTCCACTCCACACTATTCCATTGGAGGCCACTCCACTCTAGGTGCTCAACTGTACACCAATTGATACAAAAGGTAGCAGAGCACCCTTGACTGTAACCAAACATGTGCAACAGAAGATGGTCCAGGAAACATGTAACTATTAATTTGAATACAAAGTATAAGTGAAAAAAATATCCTAAAATTTTAATCAGAAAAACACATTCTACTTAATTTTGTAGTCAGTCAACCATTTACTGAGTGAAATCACAAAACTACATAAATGGTCTCAGTTGAACAGAGTTCAGCCTTCTAATGAACAATTAGTATAATGTGTAAAATTACACTATGGCCCCCATTATGACTTTGGCAGTCTTTTACGCCCACCCTATTATGAGTACTGCTGGATTTCTGCCACATTTTGGGCGGAAATACAGCGGTAGTTGTGCTGGCGCAAGGAGGCACATAGGTGGTTCCACCACCAGCCCCATCCTGCCAAAAGGACTCCACCAGCCGTATACGGCCTGGCGGTGTCCTGATGGTGGGCGCATCCGGCAGTGGAAGTGCCCATTCTCTGCCAGATTACCTCCTCGCCGGACAAGGTAAGTCGGGCGTCCTACAAGAAAGGGGTGTGGGGGGTGATGTGTGTGCATGTGTGAGTGGGTGTTTGCATGTGTGTATGCGTGTGCGTAATCATGTTTGCGTGGGTGTATGAATGTTGAAGTGAATGCGTGTATGTATGTTGAAATGAATGCGAATATGAGTATTGTAGTGAAAGCGAGTATGAGTGTTGTAGTGAATCCGAGTTTGAGTGTTGAAGTGAATGCGTGTCTGGTTGCATGTGAGTGAAAGCTTGTATGTCAGTGTTGGTGAATGAGTGTATGCGGGGTGCGTGTGGTTGTCTGTGTGCGTGTGTATGTATGCAGAGACGGGGGAGTGGGGCCCTCTACCTGGAGGGGGACTGGGGATCCTGTACCTGGAAGGGAGGTAGGGGGGTATTGTTCTTTGTGAGTGGGGGTAAGGGAGTCATCTGCCGGTGACAGGGAAGAAATTCCTTTCGGCCAAGGTTTTTGTGGCAGTGCTACAGACTCAGAAACTCTGGTGCAAATGCGGCTCATAATACCGCCGGCGGTCTTCTGCGGACCGCTGGGCCGGAGATGCTCATTCCAACCTGCCTGGTGGAATGAGTGGGGATGTGGTGGGTTGGCAGATGTGCTCAGTTCTGTGACACTTCAGTCTACTCCACTCTACTGTATGCTGCACTACTTTAAGCTACCACTTTATGCTATTCCACTATACACAACTCCATTCTATAACACTACATTCTACGCCATTCCATTCTATGCCTCTCCATTCTACACTACTACACTCTACATCACTCCACTCTACACCACTCCCCTGTTTGATATTCCACTCTAGACCACTCCACCCTAAGCACCTGCACTGCATGCCACTCCACCCTACTCCACTCTACGCTACTCCACTCAATGCTATTCCACTCTGCACCACTCCCCATTATGCCACTTCACTCTGCACCACTGCACTCTATGCCATTCCACTGTACCCCACTTCACTGTATTCCAAGACACTCAATGCCAATCCATACTATACTGTGCTTCAGTCCGCAACTACACTCTATGCCACTCTCCTGTAAGCCATTACACTCTACCTTACTCCACTGTATGAAACTCCACTGCTCCCCGCTCCACTGCATTCTACTCCACTATATGTTATTCCACTGTTTGTCACTTCATTCTATGCCAGTCCACTATATGCAATCTACTGTATGGTAATCCACTCTACATCCCTCCACTGTATGCTTTTCAAATCTACCACACTCCACTGTACGCCAGACTACTCTAAACCACTCCAGTGTTAGCAATTCCTCTCAATGCCACTCCACTCCACACTATTCTATTGGATGCCACTCCACTCTAGGTGCTCAACTGTACACCAATTGATACAAAAGGTAGCAGCGCACCCTTGACTGTAATCAAACATGTTGCAACAGAAGATGGTCCAGGAAAACATGTAACTATTAATTTGAATACAAAGTATAAGTGAAAAAAATAATCCTAAAATTTAAATCAGAAAAACACATTCTACTTAATTTTGTAGTCAGCCAACCATCTACTGAGTGAAATCACAAAACTACATAAATGATCTCAGTTGAACAGAGTTCAGACTTCTAATGAACAATTAGTATAATGTGTAAAATTACACTATGGGCCTCATTATGACTTTGGCAGTGTTTTACGCCCACCCTATTATGAGTACTGCTGGATTTCTGCCACATTTTGGGCGGAAATACAGCGGTAGTTGTGCTGGCGCAAGGAGGCTCATAGGTGGTTCCACCACCAGCCCCATCCTGCCAAAAGGACTCCACCAGCTGTATACGGCCTGGCGGTGTCCTGATGGTGGGCGCATCCGGCAGTGGAAGTGCCCATTCTCTGCCAGATTACCTCCTCGCCGGACAAGGTAAGTCGGGCGTCTGACAAGAAGGGGGTGTGGGGGGTGATGTGTGTGCATGTGTGAGTGGGTGTTTGTCCGCATGTGTGTATGCGTGTGCGTGTGCGTAATCATGTTTGCGTGGGTGTATGAATGTTGAAGTGAATGCGTGTATGTATGTTGAAATGAATGCGAATATGAGTATTGTAGTGAAAGCGAGTATGAGTGTTGTATTGAATCCGAGTTTGAGTGTTGAAGTGAATGCGTGTCTGGATGCATGTGAGTGAAAGCTTGTATGTCAGTGTTGGTGAATGAGTGTATGCGGGGTGCGTGTGGGTGTCTGTGTGCGTGTGTATGTATGCAGAGACGGGGAGTGGGTTCCTCTACCTGGAGGGGGACTGGGGGTCCTGTACCTGGAAGGGGGGTATTGTTCTTTGTGAGTGGGGGTAAGGGAGTCATCTGCCGTGACAGGGAAGAAATTCCTTTTGGCCAGGGTTTTCGTGGCAGTGCTACAGACTCAGAAACTCTGTTGCAAATGCGGCTCATAATACCGCCGGCGGTCTTCTGTGGACCGCTGGGCCGGAGATGCTCATTCCAACCGGCCTGGTGGAATGAGTGGGGATGTGGTGGGTTGGCAGAGGCCAACCCACCACACTCATAATGTGGTGGTCTTCACCGCCAGCCTGTTAGAGGTGAAACCACTACCGTGACCCTGCCCTGGCTGTCAGAAGACTGCCAGGGTCATACTGAGGGCCTCAATCTTTAGTGGATTGATGATCTTGGCTAATGAAGACTTTAGCCGACACGCATTTAGTCCCTATCGAGAGATGTCTTCAATGCTGATAAAAAGAAAAATGGTACACCAAAATATAATACGCCATCTTTAGTCCTCAAAAAAAGATATTTAAAACTCAATATCAAAGTACTACAATCGCTAGACCATTTTGAAAAAAGACAAAATAACCCCAACTGTGCGACAATAGTCACAATAAAAGGTTGCCCATCAAAGTGACCCATATTAAAATCTTGCTCAGACCACAAGTATGTGACCAAATGTAGAAGCAAGCTCACTATAAATACCACTAGATGATAATCAAATCAGTAAATAATTAAGTAAAAAAAATGTTTATGATTGAATGCATACTGGGTGGAGCAGGATTGGAAACTGAATGTTATGTGCAAATAGGTAAAGATGTGCTCAGGAAATATCTGTGAAGAGAATTCAACAAGTTAACTCAGTGCAAAGCAAATAATTTTTATTTAATAGATGATTACGTGGATTGGATGCCAATCATAGGTCCTTACAGAAACATCTATCCAAGCTTCAAAAGAGAATAACATAGGCCCTCATAACGACATTGGTGGTAAAAACCGCCTACCGCTGCAGCAACAGCCGCCAAAAGACCGTCACCGGAAAGAAGACGGAAATCCAGCTGTAGCCATACTGGCGGATGGCAGTAAGGTGGCGCTGCTACCACCAGCAGCTCCACGCTAGTAGACCACCGCCAGCCGTATTAGGACAAATAATACGGCCTAGCGGTGTTCTGCGTATGTGTGAGTGTGTGCGTGAATGCGAGTGAGTGTTTAGTGTTGTTTACGTGAGTGTATGTATGGAAGTCTGAGTTTGTGTATGTATGGAAATTGGAATGCATGTATGTTTTGATCTGTGTCCTGATGTGTGGGTGAATGAATGAATGCATGCGTGTATGTATGTGTGAATGAGTGTGTGTCTGCGTGTGTGAGAATGGGGGCATGGATGTGGGGGGTTGTTTGGAGAGGTACGGGGGAAGGGACCTCCTATCAGTGACAGGGAAGGAATTCCCTGTCACAGATAAGGCCTACCGCCATGGTTTTCATTGCGTTACGAATGCCACAAAAACCATGGAGGTAGGCAGGGACATAACACCGCTGGTAGTATCATGGCGGCCGCCAGGCTGGAGATGGTTATCTCCAGCCCGGCAGCTTCTACTGCCATGGTGGTTGGATTGGTACATTGGCGGGTTGGCTCCAGCCAACCCGCCAATTTCATAATGTGGTGGTAAGTACCGCCAGCCTGTTGGCCGTACTTGCGCCACATTAGTGCCGACCGCCAGGCTCATAATGACCCTCATAGATATTACATCTCGGAAGGCAATGATCTAAACCGCCCTATCCAAAAAATGAGTGAGACAAACACTACATACAGCACCAACCTTCCAAATCTAACACTGAGGCCCTAATTATGTCAATGGCAGTAATGACCGCCTACCGCCGCGGCGATGGCCACCAAAACACTGTTGCCACAGCTGCCTACCGTCTGCCATATTATGACCGTAGCCAGGATTCCACCAGAAGGCTGGGGGAATTCCAGCTGCGGTCATGGCGGCAGACGGCGGTAAGGTGGCGCTGCTGCCAGCAGCAGCGCCACGCCAGTAGACAGCCGGGGACCATATCATGATCCATGATACGGCCTGGTGGTGTTCTGCTGGTGGACGCTGTTGTTGGCTGCAGTGCCACGTCCTATCTCCTGCTAGAGGACCTTCTGCAAGCAGGTAAGTCTGGTTCTCCGCCAGGGGAGGGGGGTGTTTTGTGTGTGTGTGGGGGGGGTGTGGGTGTATGTTTGTGTGTGCGTGCATGCGGATGTGTGGCGTGTGGAATGCGTATGTGCATGAATGGATGTGAGTGTGTGTGTATGTTGTGTTGTGTGAATGCATGGGTGCTTATATGTATGTCAGTGTGTGTGTGTATGTGTGTATGTGTGTATGTGAATGTATGTAAGCATGCGTGGGTGAATGTGGGTATGAGTGTGTGTATGCATCTGTATGTTGGTGCGTGAATGTGCGTTTATGTCGTGAGGGGGGTCGGGAGGGGCAGGTGGAGGGTGGGGGAGGACTCTGGAGGGGGACAGTGAAGGCCACCTGGCTGGAAACTGTAGTCTCCAGCCCGGCGGTTGTTACCGCCCTGGCAGATGGACTGGTACATTGACAGTTTGGCTTGAGCCAAACCACCAATGTCATATTTTAGGGAAAGGTACTGCCAGCCTGTTGGCAGTACCTTTCTCCAAAATACTGCCGTCCGCCAGGGTCGTAAAGAGGGCCTGAAGGTACCAAATAAGTTTATTCCCCAATCGAAATTAACCTCCGTATAAGAACTGGTATGACCGTCTGTTCCATAATTTGAATGTACAAAAACCACCAGAACCCAAAAATGCTGACAATACTGGTGATGTGATAGTTGTGGTGTAGTTTGTGAAGGGTAGTAGACCTTAATAAGTCATAAAAAACATGATCTGTAAATAACAATATATTATATAACGTGGTACTAGTATGTCCAATCAACACTACGTATTGCCAGTTTGAAAAATATTGCCAACCCAAGTCGGCCTACATGCAACAGGTGCAAAATATCCAATATCCTTCGGAAGTTAATTCAAAAGAACCTTAAATGAACATCTGCCACATATATCTTGTCTTTCTTCATAGACACAAGCAAGTTGTAGAAAACTTTAAGAACACTTGACAGCCCCCTTTCCAGATAACTAGTACCCTGTATGTTCATCACAACAGTAGTCCCTTCACTGCCAGAGAACAGTCATGATATTGTAAATTAAGTGTAAAGCTGACCTTAACCCACGGTGTCACTAGTTAGGTGAACACGACCTATATATGAGCATAGAACTGTAAAGACCTTTCAACTGAAGACTAGTAGAAGGCATTAAGTCAGGAGCTGTAAAGATGTATTAAACATAAAATCCTTGTCTCATCTTCTAAAACTGTACACCACATCATACACCACTCCAGTACCTCCCCTCTACTCTGTGTAGCTCCACTCCATTCTATAATACCCCCCTCTATGCTGTTCTACTGTACACTAGTCCACTCTATGCTACTTGACTCTACACCACTATACTGTACTCCGTGACACGCTACACAAGAACACTGTACACCATGACACTGTGCACTACTATACTCTATGAAACAACATTCTCCGACACAACACTGTACAACACAGCACTGTATGCTGCTCCAATCTGTATCAATAGAATCTACTCCACTGCACAACCATCTACTTCCCGCTATAACACTCTTCTACTCCTCCACTCTACCAAACTTTACTCCACTCAGTGCTACTCAACTGTACTGTACAACTCTGTACCCCACTCTATAACACTATTCAACACTGTATCCACTCTCTGCCACACTGCCACAAACTAGTCTACTCTACTCCACTTTATGCAACTCCCACTATGACACTCCACCACAATTTACTCCACTCTACTCTTTAACACACAACTCCACTCTACTCCACTCTCCTCGACTGCTCCACTATATGCCACTCCACTCAATGGCACTGTATTCCACTTGACTCAACAGCACTCTATGTCACTCAACTATACCACAAACTAGCCACGCTACATTAACTATAACTCACCACTCTACCAGGCACTGTGTTCTCACAAATAATGCCATTTAAAATGTCATAATTGTTGTTAACAAGCAATAATTTCACATGCTAAAGGTCTTGTAATACGTAAGGTTATAACCATGCACTGAGAAGTTAATGTAATGTGGCAAGTGAGGCAACAAGACTGTGTACGGAGAAGCGTGAGTTATACCAATTAGAAGGTGGTGTGTAAATTCTAAATTGAAATTATTCATATAACTTTAGAATTTCCAATGTTTGTATAGCTAGTTTAGGTTGGGTTTGTATAGAAAGAATAAATAAAGTTTTCCTAACTATAATGTACTTTTAACCTTTGTATTTTTCTTTGAAAGGACAGATATATACATATATATATATATTTACTCCTTACAGAGAGATAAATAAATAAAACCGAAATATTCAAATGAGTATCCATTGCTAACTGTTGAAGAAAACAGCTTTTTGAAGCTAACTACCCCAAAATAACCATTTAATAACCCTGAAATATAAAATAAATACATAACCTTTACCATGTGTAATATGGCCAGAAATTGTTATCTCAGGGTTCTGGTGACATTTACACACCATTTATCCTTCGTCCTCCTGGTTTTTCATACATCTGAACTCCTCGATGAAAAAACAACAGAAGGGGTCATATATGAAAAAGACTTTCCGTGAAGTCTTTCTTAGATCAGGAAATGCATTTGAATATTAGGGTATTTTTCAAGAAGTGCAACGTAAAAAAGTAATTTGAGTAAGTGAATACTTGTTTTCATTTCAATGTAAAAAGCTTAAGGTGCATTTATAAGAGTGACAAGCCAAAGGGAGACATCAAAGCCCAAACTGTCCAGAGTGGGGCAAGTGGTCTCAGACATTAATGTACGACTGTGACCCCAGATGGTTAGAGACCACACTGCACTGTAAAGTAATCAATGATCTCCAATAAACTGATCATATTAAGGTGTGTGTGGCAGACGACTACACCTTTCAAAGAGAGTGAATTCTTTCATTCACAAGTGTAAATATCTGATTAATTCTCTTATGCTATTACAGATGTACAGTATTCCAGATGATAATTAAATAGCAAAGGTCTGGCATCTGATGCTGTTTTTGAGGTTAGATTATGTTCATTTGTGTTGAAACTTGGTAACATCGTTTCTGCAGCTAATGAAGCTACATTGCATTTATTTTGAATTTGAGGGATCTGTTGGATGCTACCGGCTTGGTGCTCTCTGCTTAATGTTGCCTTAGAATGGGCTTGAAAGTGTTAATTTGGTGATGTCCATTACTAGTGTGGGGTCCTGGCAGTGAGACAGGTACGTTTTTTGTTCTACGTGTGGGGTTGTACTGGGATATAAAATGTATATCATTGTAACATATTTATTATTTAAATACATTCGGTCCAAAAAATTTGGACCATTAAAATTAAAAGAAAAACACAGTTTTACATGATTGTATAAAATCCATTGGAATTGCAATAACTCATCATAATTCATAATAACAATCATTCAAGATACTATAAAAGTCTGATAATCAGCTAACGAATAAAATATTTCAATAAAATCCTTGCAACTAAAATTAAAATTAGCTTATGCGGTCTCAATTTACTCCTAAAAAGGTCCAGAATTCTTGCTAAAATACAGGAAAAGATGTTGCATATAAATTAGTAAAATCAAAGAAATAGTAGGGTACTTAGCATGTATTAAGAGATAGAAGAAAGAACGACGAAATATAGATCTGATTGAAATCTCCCTCTGTGAACAAACAAAGGCTCAGCCTAAAGCTCTTGGGGCCTCTCTACAGAAATGAGCCTACGACGGATACACCCAGCCTCCGATAAAAATTTGGTAACTGAGGAGGCAACCAGTGTAGATGTTTCATATTTGCATATTTTAATGGAACTAACTCTATCCGACAGTAATAGATTTTTACAGAGGGAAATAATCCATTTTCCTCTAGGGATCTTATATGAGGGACAGAAAAACAGAATATGCTCGATTGTTTCTTTATAAAGAGGACAGGATATGCATCTATCAGTCGAAGGGACGATGGATGACCAGTGGGCCGTATAGATATTAGTAGGCAGGGAACCGTATCTAAGCTGTAGATAAAGGGCACGAACATGAGATGGCATAGGGAGGTTCATGAGAGTCTCGGGCCAAGGTTCATGTTTAATTTGGAGAAATTCTGTTGTTAGCCTACCCAGCCTGTTTTGGCGCAGTATATCTTCGTTGACTTTTTCCCAATATCTTCTTTTAACTAGATGTCTTGCGTTATTGGGAATCAGTTCCGGTTGTTCCCAGTAATGGGAGAGACCTATATTAGCCCAAGCGGATTTCATCTCCTGCAACCATTGAATTCTAATCGGGCCCTGAGAAGTAGCTATAAGTTCCCTCACCGCCGCCCTATATGGTTCGAGTTCGGGAGTTGTCCAAAGGCGGATCCAATATGAGAGCGGTCTCAGGGCCGCTATGGTTTTAATGCTGTTTAACCCTAAGTCGAGCCTGAGAGGAATCATTGGGGTACCTTCCCCTAACCGGGAAACCTGTCTAAGGAAGTTGTTTTCCTTTGTTTGTTAAATATCCAGTCTTCTGTGTAATCCCCAGAGTTCTGCTCCATACAAGGCCGCCGCATGGATTTGGGCATTATAGATCTCAGCAATTATAATCAAAGGGGAACTCAGGACCTTTCTGGACCTACGTACTAGGCCCCCACCTCTTTGACTTAAAATAAGTGCCCCTTTACTAATGGCGGCCTCCCATTTTCCTGTGGTTGATAATCTAATTCCCAAATAGTCAAACTCTTCCACTTTCTCCAATGGTATTGAATTCATTTCAATTTTAACACGTGGTCGTTTCCTTAGAGAGCTATATATCATAAATTTCGTTTTTTGGGCGTTAACGTCAAGCCCAAAATCCCTACAATAAGCATTAAATTGGTTAACCAAATTTTGAATCCCCACAGGAGATTTGGCTAGCAAAATTGTATCCTCTGCATACAATAAACATGGGATTTTTTCCCCTGCCAATTTGGGTGAGTCGTTTATGAAATTCTCCAAATAACGCATACAGTTATTGATATAAAGCAAAAAAAGGGTAGGGGCCAGAACGCACCCCTGC
The DNA here is from genome assembly GCF_031143425.1 of Pleurodeles waltl. Classification (NCBI taxonomy): domain Eukaryota; kingdom Metazoa; phylum Chordata; class Amphibia; order Caudata; family Salamandridae; genus Pleurodeles; species Pleurodeles waltl. The sequence goes on along the minus strand of NC_090446.1, from coordinate 63,426,501 downwards.
CGGACTCCTCTGTTGATAGCCACAGGATCTGTCAACTCACCATCCTTGCCACATCTAATTAGGGCATAGGTATTGTCATGAAGCCGGGTGATAAGACCCAAGAGACCTGCAGGAACCCCCATATTGGAGAGTGATGACCATAGCGTGTTCCTGGGTATCAGATCAAATGCAGCTCTCAGGTCTATGAAGACCACATACAGATTTCCCCCCCCAAGTCCACATTCTTCCACTTAATTGCCAGGAATCTCAAGACTTGGTCGATAGTGCTCACAGCAGGTCTAAACGCTGTTTGTAGATTAGATAGGGCATTAGATTCCATGATCCATTCATCAAGGTGGCACAAAAGATGTTTGGCATAGATTTTTTGAAAATTATCCAGGACACTGATCGGACGATAATTAGATGGAGTATTGGGGCAACCTTTTTTAAAGATGGGGACTATCTCGGCCCCTTTCCATGAGTGAGGGATGGGAGCTCCAGCTGCGATTGCATTGCAGATTCGGTTGAGATAGGGAGCCCATATGCCAGGTCTTGTCTTGCAAAGTCGCCCGGAATCTTATCAGGACCTAGAGCCTTTCCCCAATTTAGTGAATCTATAGCGGCGCTAGTTTCAGCTAAAGTTAATGAGATCGGGGTAGCGGCTTGGGATATTGGGACATCGAGGCTAGATGTCATTTTAGCAGAATGTGTTCACAGTAGCTTAAAATAAAAACAAACAGAAAAACATGGAGCAGCCATTACGTGCTACGCTTGTGAGTCAGATCTGCAGGAAAGCCATCTGAAACAAAAGTACATGTCAAGGAATCTAAGTGGAAGTCATTTACGTAGTCAGTAGTAATCCTGAAAATCTGGAATGGACCTGGCCCTCCTTGACATACATGAGGCAGCCAGGTCACAGAGGCACAAGGAGAGGAAGGTCCCTGCATACCTAAACAAAGAACAACACAATTCATATAGCCTTCCTGGGCAACAAGGGCACAATACAACAATGCGATGCGAACATCAGAAGTCATATAGTAAACGGATAAGCACTACCTATCCACAGAGCTGTGAGGGGCACAATTAATAACACCATAGCACTCACTGGTCACAGTACCACCTAAATTATAGAGCTTGCAATACTAGATACACAATATGGGGCATAATTATAGGAGAGTGGTGCAGTGCAGCAAGTCACCTTCCTGTGCTGCTCTGTGTCACTGGGCAAGGGAAGGACTGCACCATATTTAGGGCTTATGGCACATTCCTGCCTTTTCCCTGCACTGGTGCACAAGGGGCTGCCTAACGCCAATGCAGGCACCCTTGCACCATGGTGAAACGGTTCCTAAGTTGCATATAGGATTATTTTTTTGGATAAAGGGACACCTTCCTGCACAAAAACAATCCTTGGTGGTATATTCCTCCTTCTATGTGTGCTGCAGAATGCAGCACAAATAAAAAGAGGAAGAAATGAGGAGGAATAGATATTTCGCCTCGTTACACCTCCCTGGGGAAGGCGTAAGATCTTAGCGCATTCTCAGGTTTTCAAGTTCTTGTAAATCTCGTATTGTGGCAAAAACAAGGAGAGTGGAACACCCAGTCAATGTCCATGAAATGCCTTCCCAGGGCAGCGATTTGCATAGAGTTACTACAGATTTTTGGAAGAATTCAGAGGCACGCAAAGGGGGTTTCCCCTGGCTTGAAAAAATCCTAGAGACACACAAACCGGGTCATAAATATGACCCTATGTACATAGGTGCACAGGGAGGGAGGGAGGGAGGATTCCCTCAGTTCTACAGTGATTAGAGCTTACCCTCCTCTCCAGAGTGTAAACTGCACAGCTAATAATAGATGCCATAAATAACTCAAAAACATGGTAAAATGCGCATACCTTCATTTGCAGTCCTTTTCCTCCCCAGAATGCTTAAAGTTGTATATCCTTCCTCATCCTCCATTGTTAATCCAAAACTAAATTTTTATTAAAATGAAACTGGGTCTATGCACTCTCTGAGGGCAAACCATCTGTTTTAGGACATGAAATACATTTATTTGTGCACTGGAACCGGAGGTGCAACTTCAGTGCAGGTCGTGGTCAGACACACCAAATATAGAGCTCTGCTGATCATGAGCAAGCCACCAGCAGCCTTAGCTTAGCACGAACCTTTGTGGTGATGGGTGTCTGAGCAGCAAGCCACATTCCAGCGGTACACAAATATGTCACACAGTGTATTCCCCAAATAACCTGAATGCATTTTTATAAGTGGTAGCACGATTCAAACAAAAGATTAAACTAAACATGCCATAAGTAAAAGTGGCACATATATTACAAGGGTAGCATGTTTTACCAAGTTAATTCTGGGCAGATTTTATATATATAAGAACAATGGTTCATGAGAAACTAATTTATCTGAGTAAAATATGAATAGTGCTAACCTCAAACATTCACAGTTCATGCATTCACAAGTGAAAAAAAATATTAACAGGTTTCCCAAAAGCAACAATAGTGAGCAGACAGTCAAATGAGTGAACAAAATACAAAATTTGTGTACAAAGAAAGGGGCAAAAAACAGGCTGCTAGGATCATGCGATCACTCTATCAGTGGCTGCTGTAATCAATAAACCGGTTGACACTGCAAATCTTTTCAGCAAACTGTTCCTTGCACACGATTTTTTGTGTGTTCACTCTCTAATTACTGCTCTGTAGTAGGTTTTGTGGAATCTGCTGATAATTTTTTTTCCTTCTAAATATATAAACTATGATTTTTCAGAGCACTATCCATATACTCCTCAGATCCATCAGTTATTCTTGAATTACTTTCCTTCATATGTGAGAAAAAATGAATCGCAGAAAACTAGCTGGTGTGTTTGCATGTTCGAGATTTGTATAGTCCACTTAGAATATTTGCAGTGAATGGAAAATGAGCTGATGTCACTGGGGGCACCAAGTGGCCCAAGTGACCTACATGTCCAGCGTTCATGGGAGAAGCTAGGAAGCCATAGAGACAAGGACTCTGCAATTCTTGCATCTTCTGCAAACAAGGCTTGTGCTGATAAAGAGCTCTCCACTTCCAAGCTAGAACATGTCTGTGAGAGAGTCGTCCTTTTTACCCCGATCACCCCCATTTTGTGACCTATACTGGTGGTTTCTGACTCTGACTGTGCCCTGGGCTCAGCTAACCAGGCTCAGGACAGTGCTCTGTGTAAAAGGTATATGCAAATGAGGCATAATTATAATTGTTATGCCAATCTACCTGTTAGTCCTTAGTAAATGGTAGGGTACGTAGGTTTAGAGGGCCAGCAGATTTAACGCACTTAAGTGTGCGCTGCTGTAGTGCCTGCTGTCAATCAAAAAGCCAGCCCGCCTTCAAAGCTGCTTTTAAATGAATTTTATATTCAAATTCTACTTTTGAAATAAAGGTACTTCCAAAGTCTCAAGCTACCTTGTTTTTACAGATCGGTCACCCCTAAATGCCCTGGGGTAAGGGTTCCTTGTAACTTTAAGCAGGGACATTATAAAATATGTTTTATGTGCCCTGGTAAGGGAAAAGCTGCCAATTTCTTTTTTTTATCATTCTTTTTATTAAACAGCAAAGCAGCCATTGTACATTATAGCAGATGGCAATAAAAGTCCCATCGTCAAGCTGTTACGTAGGAACCAAGCTTAGCAATTATATAGAGTCCAGGTTCAGAAATATCGGTTGGGTGACCCCCCTCCAGTCAAGAGGACAGGTACATCACAATCCCACACCCCTGGCTCGCCAGCGCCCCGCCCGCCACCAGTCACCCCGTGCACCTGTAGGCCCCCCAACCACCCCATATTTTCTCCCACTTCTTGGGGCAGTCCCTGCTCTCGAAGATTACTTTTTCTGAGCTGCAGCACCAGTCCAGATCTGCCTCCCATCCTGGAATGTTTGGCAGAGATTCAGCACCCCATACCCACGCTATGTTACATTTGGCAACCACTGAACCGATAGCCAGCCATTGGGCTTAATGTTTTGGCCAATGTTCCTCCGCCGCCACACTTAGCAGAAGCAGCTTGGGGTTTGACGGGACCTCCCTTCCCAGCACCCAGGCCACAACCCCGGCAATCCCTGTTCAATATGGCTGTATGATTGGACAGGTCCAGAGTATATGATAGAAGGTACCCTCCAGCCCACATCGCTGCAGGCACTGCGAGGTCTGTGCTCTGCCCGTCTTATGCAGCACCACCCCAGAGTAGTATGCTCTGTGTAGGATCCGCAACTGAATCAATCTAAATCACGCTTTAATCGCCACCTCCCAAGGACCTCGTCTCGCTTCCCCCAGTCCTCGTCATCCAGAGCCCCCACGTCCGCCTACCATTTAGTGCGCAGGGCAGACATTGGGTCCGGGTAGTTGTTCACTAATGTCTTGTATGATAGTGAGATTGCCTTAGCCTCCAGGGGGCCCGCCTCAGGCAGCTGCTCATCCCCCGGGACAATCTGCCCCAAGCATGACAAAGCTCTGTGCCTGGCTAAGCATATACTTGCTGGAGGACATCAAAAGGTACAAGTGCCTGACCCCTCCAGACATCCACCAAATGTTCGATCCCCAGTAGGGACCACCTGCAAAACCCACCCAATGTCTTCAGGTCCCTCAATAGATCACTACACCACAAAGGTGTTCGCGCCGTCAAGGTAGTACCCTAACCAAGGCAGAGGGTAGCATCACACCATGCCCTTACCACCGTCGCCGTGTGTACCGGGAGTGCACGCGTGCCCGCAGGGGCGTAGAGGGCCCGCTTATATCCACCTGTTAGTGCACCTGATCCTTAATAAGTAAACTTACAAGGGGACGCGCATAGGTCGATCAACCTTTTGATTCACATGAAGTATCCTAGCTATGACCAATGTTTCCCAATAATCAATATACCAAATTCAATAACCATTACATTAATCGTTAATCAATAATCAGTGAATATCACACAATATCTCTCAGTCATGAATAACCACAATTCAGTATACATTTTAGTAATTTTATTTCCCTGTTAGTTACAATACTTTGTTATGAGGTAATTCATCTCAATGCAACTCAATCAAAATATGGCATTAATTCATTTAGAAGGCACCAAAAGCATGACCTATTCAAAACTTGCATCAGAACACATTCTAAAACATTAGCATAGGTCAACAAATGACTCAAAAGCAATAAGTAAAATTTTGTCATGGAGTTCAGCAATTTAGTCCGTCAATCCATTTTCTCTATAACCTGTAAATCATCATGGAAAATAAACCTCGCCTAACCCAGATTAGCATCAGCATGTAGGACTTCATGCAAAATAATTTAGAACAAGAATTTAGAAAATATCTAGCTAAGAATACTATTCAGACAGCGCAGTTGGTACCTGAAAAGGAAAGGCACAAAAATGATAATTCAGTTACATTGTCATATCTACCTATCCTCGGTATATGTCACCAACAGAGTCAGTCTTCGTCATCAGTCGATTAGCATCACATCAAGCTCTCAGTTAGAGAGTATGAGCCCAATGACAGAATCTCAAATCTCTTCTCCCCAATATCACCTCACAACTTTGGTGCTCCCCTAACATCTGCTAACATCTTCTAACATCTAACTTCTCTTCCCTCCGTCACGTTGTTATATCAAAGTCATCCAGACTATCCCCCAATTCCTAATTGGTCAATTAATCACCAGTTATGACTGTATCCAATAGTTGTATTATTCCAAATCAATGTATTCTAATATTTCACAGTTCACATGTCGTTGATTTGTCTACTTTACGATGTCCTCGTCATCCAGCTCGTCAGGTATTGAAAATGTTGCATCTTCTTCTCCAGTCAGTGTCTTCATTGTTCGAGTCCTGGGAAAGTACACTCAGAGCGCTTTACACATAAATCGTTACATTTCTAGTTCCATCATCTTCTGTCCATCACTTCACAAAGAGGCTTTAGCTAAGTAAGTTTTCTCAAACAATGAGCATTTCACGCTCAGTTCATTTGTTCAGCAGTTTCCATTAGACATTAAGTAATTCAGCTTTCTTCATGAGGCCTGGCAAGACGAGGCCGAGACACTCGCTAAGTTAAGGCCTACGTTTATTGCAAAACATAGGTTATAACTCTAAATATGGCATATTACTACATAATTTTAATACGTTTTCAATATTTCATGTGTGTTAATCATATTTTAGTAAATTTCGTGAATGCTGGTGGCCATTCTCCAAGGTCACAATTTCAAACGTGCACATTATTTTTCTACGTTAATCATTTTCTATCATTTTTATTTTTCAAAATACATGAACATTCATTAATAATTTTTAATTAAGACATTTGTGTTAACACACCCCTGCCCATTATCTGTCTGTCCACTCGGAATGCCGGGTCCCCCTGGTCCGCAAAGGCCCAGTCATTTGCCCAGTAGTAATAAAGAGGGTCCGGAACAGGCAGCCCGCCCTCATACACCCTGAGTTTCAGCTTCGTCAATTCGTCAATTCCACACAGGAACAGCCCCCTTCTCATAGAAGCAACCTAATGTTGTACTCCAAATGGCGAAACACCTCTGCCGGGACCCTATATGGGGTATTCTGAAAGACATATAAGGGACGGGGCAGATTCATCATCTTATAGAGGGCTGCTCTCCCCACCAGAGAGAGAGGCAGCTTCCTCCAGTGGACCAAATCCCTATGGAATCTGTCAAGCACTGGCTGCAAGTTTTCCCAGAGAAAGAGCTCCTGGTCCCTGGTCACATGTATCCCCAAGTTTTGAAACCCATCAGGTGAGGTCTGCACTTCACAAACTGAGGGCATGGCATGTGGGGGGCCCCCAGCAGATGGTACTCAAAAGACTTGGCCCAATTAATCCGAAATCCGGAATGGTCCCCGAATATGCAAAGAATCTGCATGATACTATCAATGGACCATCGAGGCCTAGTGGCATCCACCCACATCATTAAACCGAAGCTGAGTCGCCAGCATGTGGGCCCGCTCATGTTGTTCAGCCAAGGTGCGCAAATCGTAGCACTTAAGTTTAAGGTGGTGTTTGCTAATCACCCTCCACCCCCTGTCCGCCACAGAACGTGCCTCAAGAGCAGCTATTTCCGGCTCAAGATTTGCGGCTTGCATGTTATGTTCCTTCTTTTGGCTGCCAATCATGCCCTGAACGTGGCCCCTAATTAAAGTTTTAAAGGCTTCCCACAGTGCACATGCCGAGTCAACGGATCCCAGATTCTCCTCAAAGTACTGGGTTGCCCTTGCCCTCAATTTGTCAAGGAAGGATTTGTCTCTCAAATTCCAAGGATCAAGCCGAGGCGGCACCGACTGGAACTGCGATGGGCCCAGCAGGGTAACCCCCACCAGGGAATGGTCTGAAATCCCTCTCAGGTAGTGCACTGCCTCCCAGAACCTACCCACAGAAGCCCCCGCCATGAGCAGGTAATCCAGCCGCGACAAACAATTGTGGGGAACTGAATAATGAGTAAACTGTCTTGCCTCCATAGATCCACCAATCGGAGAGAGTCCATAAAGGACTGCAACGCCATTGGTGCGGTAGGCCCCCCGACCCCGATAGTCTGTCTAACCCCAGGTCTGCCACCATATTCATATCACCACCTAGGACCAGCAGTATTGCCCCAAGATCTGCCAGTGTAGACCCCTGCAGTCCCGGAGGGGCATAAACCGAGCACATGCTGGGAACGTGTCCCTTCCACACGCCCGAGACCACCACATATTATCCCAATGAGTCCCACCAAGTGCATGTTAAAATAAATGGTACTGACTTCTTGAGGAGGATACCCACTCCCCTCAAATCCATTGTGTAGCTAGCATGAGCAACCAAGTGGTACCCAAACCTATCTAATGCCTTGTAATAGTTCAGTTTCAAATGTGTTTCCTGCAGCAAAACAGCTGAGCAGTCGGGCTCATGTCGACGCAGGTACTGAAGAACTAAAGTTTGCTTAATACGACTACTCAGGCCTCTCCATGACATGACCCTAAGGGTGCGAACCGTCAGCCCTGCCATGTATAAGCCCTTCCCATGCCAGCTGGGTCACCGCCCCAAGCGCCTGCCCTGGTAGTCCCTCCCACACCGTCTCCATCCGCGCAGCAGCGCATAGCAGCACATATCAGTACAATGGCATATAAACCGTAGAAAATCCCAAAACAGTAGATCAGCAAACCCCAACCAAAAACTCCCCCCACCGTGCAACCCCGCTTAGCAGGCTTTGAACTACCCGCTGCCCCAATCCTCAGGGCACCTGTCACCCAAAACAATTGAAACTCTTGTCTGGGTGGGCTAGTGCACCCAATCCTTGCCTTCACCATCATCACCACCATTATTTCAGCAGGTCAATCCCCCAATGAACAATTCAAACTCAGTGCCTCACACCGGCACTAATGGAGTGCTGTGCTTTACGCACCCCATTCGGATCCATGCCATGCCACAAGTCCACCACTGTTAACTCCCCAGCGCTTCCAAGTCTAGGCCACCAGTCATCAGGGTGATGATCTCGTTATCTCCTGCCCTTGCTCCTGCCGTTGTGAGGAGGGAAGCACCCTATTCCTTCCGCCCCGGCCCGCCACAGGATCCCAGCGCTCCGAGCGGCCTGCTGATTGGGACCCCTCCAGCCACTCCTACGCCTCCTCAGGAGAGTCAAAGTGCCTCGTTTTCCCCTCTGCGATTACCCTTAATCTTGCCGGGAAGAGCATCATGTATTTGAGTTCATGGTCCCGCAGAACTCTTTTAACCTCCTGAAAACGTTGACGCTGTTGTTGGATAAAAACTGCCAATTTCATTTTTCCCAATTGCAGTAAATTAGCTCCATAGGCTAACATGACAATACTTTATTGAAGTATAACTATTGATTAAAAAGAGCTAAGAATGTCCTTCTTGGACTCAAAATGATAAAATAAATCCAACAAGTTGCCACTGTTAGATTTATTATAACTAACACCGAAAAGAAGTTATAGAACTTTTGTTTCTGTAAGCCAAAATCCAGCCTTCTAACAACCCTTCTCTGATGGGCCAGCCTCTGCCAAAATGAGCCAAGCTGTTTTAATTAGTTGTGAAATGGTCTGCATTGAGACAATGGGACATCTGCTGGGTGGAGATTGGCAAATTGCAGAGCAAAAGGCAGGAAGGGTGCTGGGTTGCCAAACTGGTTTTCAAAGAGAGGATGACAGGACAGAATGCAGACTGCCAACCCAGTCAGATGGGAGCCCTAGTAATTAGATTAGCAGAGGAGCTGGAGAGGGAGAGTGTCAGCGAAATTATGCATTACCAGTGGGATAGCTCAGCCTGATCCTGACCTCAATGAGACATTTTCTCCATCTTGGATTTTGGAAGAACAGTGCTTCCTGGGATAGATTTTTGCCACACTTCATAGGAAGTGGTCATCCAAGAGGATGGCACCCTTCACCCCATTAGTCAGGGATACCCCCCTGCTTGCCAGCTGCCCACCAACAAAGATCACTGCCTACAACTACAAGAAGAAGAATGACTGCCCTGTTGGAACCCTGGACTGCACCCCAAAGAACTGCAGTCTGCATGACTGCACCTGCTGCACACTGAGGAACTACAGCTCTAAGGACTTTGCCTGGCTTCCAGATGTGAAGGAGTGGGATCCCTGAAAGCAACAGGTTAAAAGAGCTTCAACTGCAACATCCATACCAAGAAGTAGCCAGCAGACCACTTTCAACTGGACTTTTGAGGATTTGCCAGGTGCATTCTGGGAATAGTAGTCTCAACATCACAAGGACCATCCAGAGCTTCTATACCCTTGGGTGGATGTTGTGGGCCACTGGAGACCCAAATGAGGACTTCTGGAAGGAGATCCAGAGGTTTGGTGAAGTTGGGAGCAACTTTGGAAAAAACTATATAAGGTGACCGATCTGTCGATGACAGTCAAGTTGTCGACGTTGAACTGGGACACTGCCTAAATATCAGGTTCATCCGGCTAAAGGTCTGTAGCTTTTCACTATCAACAAGACTTCCAGGGGTTGACTGGGAGCTCGCACTGAGCCAAGCCAACAATGTTGTATCAGATCCCCGCCTGACAAGGAGCCTCACAAGATAACAACAGAAAAAGATCCAGAAAAATGACTACGTCCGAAGGTAGACCTTTGACCGAGGCCTCCCGCTCAGTGTATCTGAGATGGCCTCAATCCCATCAGCCTTAAATTGTGACTGGGTCTTGGTCAAGCGTGACCAGATATCCCCGCTTGGTGCTACTGGTTTTTAAGCACTAGAAACCACATTTTTAAGGTATTCTTTAAAAATGCATACCTCTGGTTTCTCACATTGGGTTTTATTTATGTTGGTGTCAATTTATTCATAAAAATATTTCCTATGTTTATAAATTGGTGTTGAATTTTTATTGGGATCTAGTCCTCATCCAGGTGGCAATGTTGGTCATGGTGTTTATACAGCATGGCCTCTCAGCTGGTCACCACCCTCACCCACAGCACAGGATACATGCTGGACCCAGTTTTCTCCACAAGCGACAAAAGCAAATTCTTCCACACCACCGAGGTAACATGGACAGACCACAACTTAGTACACTTCACCATTGATCTACTGCACAGCGCCTCAATGATATAGCCTACCCTCTCACATCGCAACAGGAGCAAAGTCATACAAACGTCCTGAATCGCCACTCTCAATGACACCAGACCCAGTCCTGCAAACACCCTCAAACTCCGCAACCAGAACCTCTTCAACTATTCTCATCTGCCACTGACACTGTCACCCTCTGAAACACACCACCAGCAACAGACCCACCAATCAAGCCACATAGTATACCCCAGAACTTCAGACCCTCAAACGCCACTGCAGGAAACTAACACTTCAGAGAACGCTCCTTCTCCGACCTCTCCATTAAATCCTGGAACCACCGCCCCTCCACCTGCACACATCTCCCTCCTGAAGGGAAAGCAGCTCACGACCTGGCTCTTTGACCACCATCGGCAGCCAGGCAAGGCTTGCTGCACCACACAAGTGCCCAGAGACCCCCTGGTGTGACAAGCTTGTGCTTTATTGGAACCCCCTAATTGATTGATTGCTAGATTGATTCGTGGATTGGGATCTTTTAAGCTTATTGAAACTTGACCATAATACCAATGTAGAGGAAACAGATACACTTAGATTTCATCCACTTTAGACACACTGATTTCTATCCAAGAACAATATTAAACCACACACCTTGATTCAATAGTCAATGTTTAACTCCGAGAAACAAATGCAAGGTCTTAAAATGAGCCTGGTGCAAAAAATATTTGCCCATTTGGTAAAGGAAATATAGCTAGACAATTAAACTTTATCATAAAGCTAAGAGGAAAGCCTGCTCTGTTTTTTTCATTGTGAAAATTGAGGAAGATCCTCAATTCCCTAAAGAAATATTCTCACTTGTTAAGTCCATGCTAGATCCCAATCCTGTTGTATCTTCCATCAACAGATGTAACAAACCTTTCTGTTTTCAGTTTCATATGTAGAAAGGAAGTGTATAAAATGAACTCTGGTGACAGTGCAATCCAATTCATCCAACCTTTTCTGGTTTCATTTGTATTTGTAACAAATAAAATGTTTAAATCTGAGGCTACTTTTATCTCTGAGAGATTTTGTTTTCTTTTCTGAAACCAGAAAGGCTTTCACTGAACTGCAGATGAACTGTATAACCCTTTCTCCAAGAGTTGATTTATGGCCCAAGCTGTGGGCTCCTTGTATTTCCCAAACCATCAGAGCTTTCTGCAGAGGCCTGGGTAAACAGAAAAACAGTTAGGTAAATACAATTAAAAGTTGTACAGCCTTTAATTCACTGGAAACAAACACACAGTTGCATTTCCTCTCCTCCACCTTCACCCAGCACATGCCATGAGAAGGCTGTTTTTCACTGAAATAGACTGCAGGCTCTCATAACTCTGATTGGCTGTGGCTAGCCAATCAGTGTGAAGGTGTGTTTCATAAAACTGAAAATGTTTTGGTATGACTGAGGGATGAGGAATGAGGAGTAGGGATGATGGATGAGGAGTAGGGATGATGGTGAGGCATGAGAAGTAGGAATAATGGAATGTGGATGCAAAGTAGGGATTTGAGATGAGCAGTAGGAATGATGGAAGAGAAGTAGGGATGAGAAGCAGGGATGAGGGATGAGAAGTAGGGATGATGGAAGAGAAGCACGGATGATGGATGAGAAGTAGGGATGATGTATGATGGATGAGAAGCAGGGATGAGGGATGAGAATTTGGGATGATGGAAGAGAAGCAGGGATGTTGTATGATGGATGAGAAGTACAGACGATGGATAAGAAGTAGGGATAATGAAAGAAGCAGGGATGATGGAGGACAAGTAGGGATGATGAAAGACAAGCAGGGATGATGGAGGAGAAGTAGGGATGATGGATGGGAAGTAGGGATGATGGATGAGAAGCAGGGATGAGATGGAGGAATGAGAAGTAGGGATGATGGATGAGAAGTAGGGATGATGTATGATGGATGAGAAGTAGGGATGATGGATGAGAAGCAGGGAGGAGAAGAAGGGATGAGAAGTAGGGATGAAGAGTGAGGAATGAGGATGTCCTAAAATGGATGCTGCACAGACGTGTCATTTCTGCCTTAACTTACAATAAAAGAATTGTGTTACTCAACACCATACACAGATTTTCTCTTATATACTACTGTTAGCAAAGCCAACCACATCAAAATTCATACATACTCCTAGGGCATGTATCTAATAATAAAAAGTGACTTAACATAATAAAATTTACTATCCAACAGTAAGACATACCTGTGCCTCCGGAATGATGACTCAAATTCAAATTTGTGTAGGTGACCCCTGCAAAGAGACCAGTGAAAAATAGATGGTTAGATCACCATCATTGCAAAGATGGATTTCAGCAGAAACGTTGACAAAGGAGCAAAGTTGAATAAAATAAAGGAAGAAGAAATCGATTGATTGATTGAAAGTAAAATGAAAAGAAGAAAACGTTCTAAACAGCACAATGGTACAAAAGGAGTAGATTGAGTCAGGCAACATAGTTTATTTTTCCAGGGATGGATTTCTTAAAAGGCACATTGATGGCGGTCCCAAGACACAGTAGGCTTCACTTCTGCTACAGTTTGGGATAGGAAAATAACATTACGAATTTGGAAAATTCACACTCAACCCCTGTGTCATTGTGCAAAATAACCGATCTTTATTGCTACCAAACTCATTGAGGATTCAATTTATCAAACTTAGAAGGATGAAAGTCTGAGCAGACCCACCAGGATTCAAAATTGTGCCCATATGTTAAATCACTTATCATGCAGGGAATGCATTAGTCTACTGAAACATCATGATGAGTTTCAGCTGATTTTGTATTGGGCTTGGATTTGTTGTCCTTACAAAGCTCTTTGGTGGCTGTCAGAGATTATGCAGACATGACCAGAATACCTCAGTTTAAGGGTTGTTTTGGGGTATAAATCTTATCTGTCTGACAAACCAAACAAAAAAGTCTTCTTGTTCCTTCTAATTTCTTGGGTTGAGTGATTTCCATATCTGATCCATATGTGATATTTGTTGGGTAGTGACCTAGACCAACCCATTGTCTTTATTGCACTCTAGAGGCTGTATGCTAGGCCCTCTTCAGGCTCATTTGAAACGAGTGTCCTCGGTGAAGCAGCTTTGTAAATAGATTTCATCACATTAGATGGAAAACAGCTTTTATAATGCAGGAGTTACCACGCAATTCCTTTACAACTTATCATTTACCATGGTTTGCCTTTTCAACACATTTCCACACCACGCATGCATTTACCATGCATGCATGCCTTTTCGATGCAAATGCAAGGTAAGTATTTTTACGTTTTTTAAAGATATGATCTACTGCTATGTTTTCCAACTTCTTCCCCCGCCTTTCATCTTTTTAGGGCATTATTAGTATATAGGTTTGTCAAACACAGGACTTGCATGACTTTCCTCAAATGTGAGTTTATGTATTGTTTTTGTTTTAGGGTTTGGAATAAGAGCTAATAGGTTTCTGTTTTTGGGATAAATGTGGGTTTTAGAAAACGTTTTTTTGTCGATTTTCAGCATATATATACATTTCTGTTGCCCCTCTTATATCCAGGGATATACCATTGGGTTTGAGAAATATTCTTTCTTTGGAAAGTTATGTGGTTGGATTATATGTATCATCTGACTTGCTGTCTGGGCGCCTGCCAAACAATCAAGTAGTGTTCTAAATTTTGCCACTTGGCTCTATATTATATGTGTGCATATTCTTTTTTAGGGTCGAGCCTGCGTTGCATGCGCTCGCGCATGCGTATCACAGCGAGACGCTTTTGTATTTAGAAATGGGCTCGGAGCCCTGTCAACTTCACGTCAGTGTTTTTTATTGGTTCGTGGGCTTGCCTAATAAAATCTGCTTGCTTTCATTAGTAGAAGGCAAGCATACGTCATGCTTTTTCCGGTGGCTAGCCCTCCTCGAGCGCAGCGACCAAGTACAAAAAACATGCAAGGCTCGCTGTTTTCCATCGGGCTCGTGGACTTCTTTTTCTCTAATTTACGAGCGTGATCTCGCTTGGTAGAAGTTGAGCGCTTTACATAGTTAATTGCACTTTTTCGGGTTGTGTACACAAATGTACTTTTGCCCGATAGGTGAAAAGTCAGGTTAGGAGTTTACAACGCGATCAGCTCTAACATGAGCAAACGCAAGACCCGTTGCATTGTAAATGCTTGTTTGTGTTTGGTGCGTAAGCATGCACTATATTACCACTTAGGGTTTGGACACTTGATATCCAGCCACTGGGCTCGGATTAACAAGTTTTGATAAGTAAAGCTGAACAGATAATGTCAATTTGGCAGCTTTATCTAAAATGCCGTCTGACAGATTGAAGAGTAAGCTTTCTTTTGCTTGTGTTTCCTTATTTAAAATATATTTTTGAACGGTGATTATTATTTAGGCAACTGTGTTGAGATTTGAAATTGAAAAGCCACTGGGCTTGGGCACAGGAATAGAGTAGCCAATGGCGACTGGATAGTAGCAAAACGCCATATGAAAGATGAGAAATCGGTTTTCTTTCATCTGGCTTTCTTTATTTTTTAAAAACATGTCTGTGTGGTGGTACATTGTTACACACATTTGCTGATGTGTTGTAATAATTGTTTTGAGGGCAACGAAGCAACAATGTTAAAAGATTAAAGTATCTTTTTTATGTTTACTTTGGAAATGCGTTGATGTGTCTTTAAATGTGGCGATATTGTTTCCACTTTGTTTGCTCTGATGAAGACCGTATTGGTTGATACGTGTGAGCATTAAACAAACTTTGTAAAAGTTTCCTGGAGTGTGGGCGCCTTTCTGGAGTGAAATATGAAGGAGTATTGTGAAATATATATATATATCTATCTATATATATATATATATATATATATATATATACATATATATATATATATATATATATATACACACACACACACATATATATATATATATATATATATATATATATATATATATATTGTAATCCAAAATGCCCCAAACAGAGATGCACTCACATTCTGGTATAATTTAATGGAAAAACAAATCAAGTGAAGTCCCTTTACATTAATTGCCCTGACACGTTTTGGACTACATGTCCTTTTTCATGGGGTTCGGCATCTCAATAAAACTGTTCCATGTCACAAAATGTATAACCGTTCCGCCCCCAAGTGGGCCTCTAAGTGCCTCGCCATGCACTGCTAATTATCCCAGATGTTACATCATTCATGACGCCTTCTATGACATCATTGATAACATCACTGTAACATTTGCGGTAAAATTATTAATGTCAAACTGTGCATTGCGAGGGCACTGAGTTATTGCTACCTTAGGGCTCGAGTTATACTTACTTTGAATAACTCTAACTATAACAGCTGAACTTCTTTGATTTTGTGCATATAAAATCTGACCTTAACTATAACGTCTGTGTAACCTTAATTTTTTTCATTTTTTTGTGAATTCATAAGTTGTTTTTAGTCTATTTCCTAACAATAATGTCCCTGTAACTCCAAACTTAACCAAAAGAAACACGCTCAGGTGAAAAAAATAATAGGGATTTACTTCATATTTATGTATGTGTATATATATATATATATATATATATATATATATATATATATATATATATTTTTATATGTAATTTAATAATAGTGTTTAGGACTGAGTAAGGTTATAGGATGGCAAGGGCATTTGGCCATTTGTTGTGATTAGGTGAGGAGAGATCATGGTAGATGTTTAGGGTTTGTTGGTTGGTAGGAGTGTAAGGTGGTAAGGATATTTGTTAGGGCGTGGGGTGGGTATGGGCATATGGGTATAAGGTGGTAAAGGTAAATTGGAGGGTTTAGGAATGGTAGAGGTATTGGGAGGAAACAGTATTTATAGGGTTTAGGGGTGGGTAGAGTTACAAGTTAGTAAGGTTAAAAGTAAAATAATTTAAAACATTGGGAGTTAGGGGTCTCCCCCAATAAAAGAAATGTAAATTTCCCCCAAAAAACGAAAATAAAATGTATTTTCAATCACTCACAATATATTGGCACTGTTTCATGAATATTCATGAAATGTCCAAAAAACGTGTGCTTACCAACCTTTTTGTGCATGGGAAGTTTCTGGCTGATCCATCAAGCTGGGGCAAAAAAGTGCATTTTTCATTTTAGTTTGCATAGGGATTTTGGACACTACTATAGCCCAAACTGCTGAATGGAATTACATCAAATTTGGTAGAAAGGTAGATTTTGGTCCAGAAAGAAGCATTTTTGTTATTTGGTGTAAATCTGTTCAGTAGTTTTTGAAATTTTATAAGAAAACTAATTTTGTATTTCTGGATACACTAAGGCATCATTAATACTTCTGATCTCGTGCAACCAGGAAGTGTTGGCAACCATTTTGGGACTCGGTTGAAGCTGATTTTCGAACAGAAATGTTAAAAGAAGAAAATGGGACAGGGTATTTACCAATACCCCCTCTCCTTCATATAGGGGTTCCCCAGGGATCCCCCTCCCCCAAGGCTTAAAAGTATTTTGTTTTTAAAATCATAGTGAACATCACAGCAGATCCGTGAATTTCACCATGACTGAAAAAGAAAAAGCTGTCTTTCACGCTTACTCTTAATTCTGTCACAGGGTGGGCCAGGTCCCGGGGCATTATAGTAGTGGGGCTTATGGGACCACCCTTGTAGGGCTTATAAAAGCCCCGGGGACCACAACCGCTCAGAGCTATGTACTAATAAATATGTGAGGGGCATGCGGATGGAGTAACATCCATTTTTACTTCACTATTCCTCTAAGTCAGCGCCCACCAGAAGAAGGGTATTTTGAGTGCCATCACCAAGAAAGTCCGGCCCTTGCGGGTCTGCCATAGACGAAGCACTCACTGCTGGAAAAGATGGGAGGACCTGCGCCGCTGGAGCAAGAAGATGGCTGAGGCCCAGCTGGGGATGGCCTCCCAACGTGGAAGGGGTGCCCTTCGCACCATGACCCCCCTGATGTACCGGATCCTGGGAGTGGCATATCCTGAGTTGGATGGGCACTTGAGGGCATCACAGCAGCCACAAGGGGGTGAGTACAGTCTCATTCAGCTGACTCTGCGCGCTTGACGAGGTGTCTGGGTGGGGGAGGTGGGCTGTGGGTTCCCCTAGGCCAGGGCAGACGCGCCAAGGTACATCCACTGTTTTGCAGGCTCAGTGCCACTCCAACCCCAAAGGTGGCAGTTGCCCTCTACACCTAGTCAGGCTCCTATGGGTTCCAGCTGTGCCTGAAATGGGTATAGGCAGAGTCCCCCATGGGAATGTGCTTTTCCCCTGCACTGGTAGCGCATGCGCTAGTGCATAGGGCGGCTCCCTGTGTGTTGTGTCCGCCAACAGTAGTGGTGTTGCAGGCATTGACCATGTGTCTCTTGTGTCCGCCCCCCTTTTTGTTTTGTCACCCTGTCCTTGCGTGCATTAGCATCATCTGGCGGAGGAGCAGTGGCACGGGAGCAGGAGGGAGCTGCAACCCACATGGCCCTGGAGGGTGAATTTACAAAGTCTGAAGGCACCAGTGGGACGGAGGGCGAGGGGACCTCCACGACGGGGACAGGAGTAGACACCAGCGACAGCAACTCCTCCTCTGATGGGAGCTCCCTTGTGGTGGCAGGCACCTCTGTGCCCACTGCAACAACAGGTACAGCCGCCACCCCCCCTACCAGCACTGCCCTCCCAGCGGCCCCTCATCGAGTTTCCAATGCCTGCTCACACAGGAGGTGGGCATCTCCTTCGCCCCAGGCACCTCAGACCCTGCCCCAGTCAGCCCTGCTGCCCTCAGTGAGGAGGCTATTGACCTCCTGCGATCCCTCACTGTTGGGCAATCAACCATTTAGAATGCCATCCAGGGTATCGAGAGGCATTTGCAGCAAACAAATGCATACCTGGAGGGCATTCATTCTGGCGTGGCGGCCCAACGTAGAGCATTTCAGGCTCTGGCATCAGCACTGATGGAAGCCATTGTCCCTGTGTCCAACCTCCACTACCCAGACCCAATCCCCTCTAACTCAGCCTATCCCAAGCACACCTTCCGACCAGCATATACACTCATCAACACACAAGAGTGGACATGGAAAACATAAGCACCACACATCTCACAGGCACTCACACAAGCACCATCCCTATGCAGACACACCAACATCCACTGCCTCCACAGTGTCCTCCTCCTCCATGTCCTCCTCCTCCCTCCCAGTCTCGTCTCCACTCACACCTGCATGCACTACATCCTCAGCCACTACCTCCATCACCAGCATGCCCATCACCACACACCGCTCACGTGCACTCACCACACCCACTACCATGCACACGTCCCCTGTGTCCTCTCCCAGTGTGTCTGTGAGCCTTCCTCCCAAAGTACACAAACGAAGACACATACCCACCCAACAGCCATCCACCTCACAACAGCCTCCGGCCCATGCACCTTCACCCAAATTCAGCAGACGCACACCTCCTACAACCACTACCACTTCCTCCACTCCGAAACCCCCTTCATCTTCCCGCCCCAGTGTGTCTAAAAAGCTTTTCCTGGCTAACATAGACCTCTTTCCTACACCTACACCCCGTCCTTCCCTTAGGGCCAGGATGTCCAGGTCCCAGCCCAGCACCTCAGCTACCAAATCCTCCAGCACTGTGATCTCAGCAAGTCCGGTCACATCGTGGAGGGCACCCATCAGGGCTGACAGTGTGCTACCTAGCGAGGCCTAGGATCAGCCCATTCCGCCACCTGCCAAGGTGAAGAAGGTGCCCCCATGCCGTAGGGAAAAGCCACACCAACCACCCAGCAAGGCTTCCTCCAAGCCAAAAGGGGACAGTGGTAAGGGACCAGCAGCAACATCCAAGGTGGGGAAGGGACACAAGGTGAAGGGGAAGTCAGGACAGGGCATGGAGCCTCCGGCAGAGGGACTAGAGTCACCCCTTCTGGCAACCAGAACAGCAACCTCTACGGCGGTAGACACCACCACCTGCACTGCCACCTGCACCGCCACCTGCACGTCGGCTGCCTCAGCAACAGTCCCCAGCATCATGCTCAGTGGGCAGCCATCCAAGGCTGCAGGAGATGTCCTGCTGTCTCCCTCCACAGGTGCTGACGCATTCACCACCGGCAGCATCTCCGCCACAGACACCGCCGGAACCACCGCCACCAGCCCCGCGACATGCTCAGACAGTGCCACCACAGCCGACATGGCTAACATTACCAGTGGACAGCCGTCTGAGGCTGCAGGAGACGTCCTGGACCCTGCACAGCGTACATGAGGCACGACACCCAGCACTGTTTGTACCAGCAGGTGGCAGGAAACGTCGCAGCAGGGTGGAGTGTGTCTCTGCCTCCATGGAGTTTCATGATACCTGTTCCCAGGCAAATTCATGACACACACACCCGGGTGAGGGAATGGGACCTACCACAGTGCATGTGAAGCACTGTGGGCACCAAGCTCCCTCCAGAATCAGTGGAGAAAAGCATCCACTACCCCAGTCCTTTTGGAGGATGAAGCACTCTGGGCACCAAGCCCCCTCCAGAACCAGTGGAGAAAAGCATCCACTACCCAGTCCTTGGCAGGATAAAGCACTCTGGGCACCAAGCCCCCTCCAGAACCAGTGGATAAAGGCAACCACAACCCCAGTCCTTGGCAGGATGAAGCCCTCTGGGCACCAAGCCCCTTCCAGAACCAGTGTAGAAAAGCATCCACTAGAGAGACTGGGGCCTTGCACTCCCCAGGACCAATCAGTGGGCAAACCACCCACTTGAGAGATTGTGGCTTTGCACTCCCCAGGACCAATCACTGGGCAAACCACCCACTTGAGAGACTTGAGAGACTGTGGCTTTGCACTCCCCAGGACCAATCAGTGGGCAACCCACCCACTTGAGAGACTTGAGACACTGTGGCTTTGCACTCCCCAGGACCAATCAGTGGGCAACCCACCCACTTGAGAGACTTGAGAGACTGTGGCTTTGCACTCCCCAGGACCAAGCAGTGGGCAACCCACCCACTTGCGAGACTTGAGAGACTGTGGCTTTGCACTCCCCAGGACCAAGCAGTGGGCAACCCACCCACTTGAGAGATTTGAGAGACTGTGGCTTTGCACTCCCCAGGACCAAACTGTGGGCATGGAGCCTCCTCGTGGAGCAGTGGGGTCAGCCATTCATCCGGCTGAGGTGCCCCTCCTCCCCGCCGAGGTGCCTGTTTATTTTCGATCTGATGCCCCAGCAGTGTTCTCTCTGTTTCGAGTCAAGTATCATGTGTGGGCTTCGCCCATGCATTTTGGGACCACTGATCCACATACAATGATTGGAACACTATCTGGTCTTGTGTAGTTGCTGTACATATTTGTATATACTGATGATTTAAGGTTATCTTGGCCTATCTGATTTTTCGATGATTACACTTGTTACAATCATTTCATTTTGTCCTTGCATTCTTCCAGGGGGTGACAGGGTGTAAATGTCATGTTGCTGCATGTATGTGTGTGTATGTTGTTGTGGGTGAGGGCGGGGGTGGGGGTGTTGCGTGTTGCGTGTGTGTGTGTCACTCTCTCTTTCCTCCCCCCCTCCCCTCTGTGCTAGGGGCAGTACTCAGCGTGGTCGTCGCCGGTGTCTTTGCTGCTCCTGGTACAAGAGAAGGTAGACCAATATGGGCAGGACCTGTAACTCGGGCTCGAGCTTCCGTGAATACCAGAAGCACATGGCGTCCTGGATCCTCGTTGGGTGTCGAGAGGTGAGTGGTTTCCGTTCCAAGTCCTTTTTCCGCTGTGCTTTTGATGGCGTTGGTTCCACCCCAGAAAAGGTTGAGGATAGGCCTGTTGTAATACAGTGGGCGGTACATTGTGTTCTGCATGTCTGTTGGCGGTTACCTCTGCGGTGTTTGTTTCTACCGCCGTGGTGGTCGGAGTGTTAAAGTGGCTGTCTATGTTGGCGGTTTCCGCCATGGTCGTGATTCTATTTTTTTAATCGCCGGCCTGTTGGCGGTATTACCGCCGCTTTAACACCAACTGCCAGGGTTGCAATGAGGGCCATAGTAATTAAAATTATTTTATGTTAAAAAAAATAGAAATTCACTGAAAAAAAAACAAAGGTTACAGGGATGCTATAGTAAGGAGTACATATTAAACATACAAAACTATAGAAATTCAGCAATTATAGTTAGAGTTATTTCCCTAAGGTACGTATAATTCATGCCCTGCCTTGATTCATAACATCTTTGATAGATAACATCATTGATAAAGTTTAATGTAATATTTCTAGTAAAATTATTTATGAGAAAACTGCGCATGGCAGGGGTGTGAGTTATTCTTACCTTAGGGCAACTCTAACAGGCCATGATAAGAGGTACTATATATACCAGTGCCTTCGGAGGCGGGGACCATATTGCCTTTGTATAGGTGATACATCTCTCTCCTCCGACCCTAGAGAGGTTACCTAGATGCTGGCTTGGTACAGTGGTTGGCACTGTGTATTCTTCATATGCCAGAGGGGTCTTAATTTGGGTTGCCTCAGGGTTACCCCTCTCGGACTTGCATAGTACGACTAACCGCTAAGTGGGGTATGTTGTGTTGGAGGAACTGGACTACTCTGCCCTAAGCTCCAACCAAACACCCTCCTTTGATTTGTTAAGCTCTGTTTTACTGTCTAACACACTGGCTCCATGTTAATAGGGAGGCGATTATAATTGCATGCTTGATGTACAATGCGATCACTCCCATTTGCTCGTTCCAGATGTGCAATCCATTTCCCTGTTGAAACACTTGCAGTAATGGGCAACCCAAATCATGTAAGAGAGGGCAGGCATTGCCTACACGTAATAGGCAGGGAGTACTCCTTCTATGCCAGTCTACATGATCTCTACACTAGAATCGACCTTATCTGTTGTAACCCTGTTGCACCCTCTAGTTTCTTGGGGGCAAAAAAATTTGTGGCGCATCTCATCAGATCACAACCCTCTCCAGTTCTTGTTGTCTTGGAAGCGAAGACGATTGCACATACCAATGTGGCCCCTCCCTGTAAAGCCCTTAGGAGACACAGTATTCCGGCCAACAGTTTTTGAGCAGGTCAGTATGTACTTGGATGAGAACAATGGTACTGCCTCAGATAACATGATTGAATGGGATGCATTTATGGTGGTCCTTCGGGGCTTGGCTATCAAGAGGGTGTTTGTATCCAAACTGGTATTAAGATGGAAGCTTAGGGCGCACAAATTCCTATTGATCGTAGACCACTCAGCCGCTTTCCTGCTAGCTTGAGTGAGGCTCAACCACACCACTGCCTTACGCGATTTTGGGTGACCTGGACTATAGGGAATACATGCCCAAAAAACAAGCAGAGAGAGCTAAGGCGGGCAGTTTTTTTGCATGGCTCGTCTACTCTCACTCCCCCCAGTTGCCTATCTTGGCCATCTAGGATGGAATGAGTGATATTGTCAACCCACAAGAAGTGATCAACTCTGCTTTCCAAACATAATATAGTGAGCTATCCACGTCACCAGTGGCTGATAACACCTCAGTGATGCAGGCATTCTTGATGTGTTGAAGCTTCCGTGAATACCAGAAGCACATTAAGTGGATCAGGATGTGCCACTTATTGGGGGATGAAATCTCCTTAGCAATTAAGTAAGACCCCAGGTGCAGACGGCTGGCCAGTGAAATTCTATGCCACATTTGCATCACAACTCACCCACATCTCCTTCAGGTCTATGAATTGGTATATTCAAGGGGAATACTTCCCCAGTCCCTACGGGAGGTGGTGCTGGTGGTCTTCCCCAAAAGGAATAAGGATCCTTGGTTGCTGGGGTCTTATCACCCTCTGTCTTTGCTCAACATGGAGCATAACATCCTGGGGAAACAGGTATCAACCTGTTGCCCAGCATCTAATTAACACTGTTCACACTGGGATCCCTCTTGATTTATGCTGTCCTTACGCAATATCTACACTAGGTCTGGCACAGGCCGCTTGATGAACCTGTGACCTTGCAATCATTACAAACTTAACTCACACACATGGGGTGAGGCAGACAGGCCATCACTTGCCTATATAACTCACTGCAGGTGGATAGTGGCATGCCATTGCAGGCTCGCCCGATGTACTGGGAAAGAAAGCTGAACACAACATTTAAGAAAGGGCAGTGGATGCAGTGTTTATGAATGGTGGAAGTCATATCCACCAATGCCTGCTTTAAGTACACCCAGTTTAATTACCTACACCATAATTATCTCATGCCCAATTGGATTGCACAAATGTACATGGGTGCTGGTGACCGCTGCCCATGATGTGTAGCTACCGTGGCTGACTTCATGCATGTAGTTTGGGACTACCCAATTATTATCTTACATTTGGTCAACGTACTCACACATCTATGAGAGGTGCCAGGCTCACACTGGTCAAAACACACATCACATTGTTTGTTGGGACTTACCACACTTACAGCTGAAGGCAAACCCTCTAATAAATTCATAGCCCTCTCCTTTATGCTTGCCGAATGATGCATAGCTGTGAGCTGGAAGTCCTCTCTCGCACCTCCTATACGAATATGGCTAACTGACGTGTGCACAGGAATACTGTCCGAAAGCGATATGATGCATAGATTGGGATGTAGCAGCCCTTCCTCAAGCCCTGACTAGGATCATTATTTAGCTGCTGTGGAGGGCAAAACTGATGACAGGCCCCCTTGATCCCCCAAGACCAATGATTCACCATCTAGCTGACCATAGCTGCTCACTGGTTTAGTGAGGAGCTGCCTGACCAGTATGAGGACCTGCTCTGCCCTAGAGAGAATCCACATCTATGATGCAGTAGGGGATCCTGCTGCTGACTACACTGTAACCTCCCCCTTCCCCTGTTTACTGATTAGATCTTTGTTCCCAGGACCACCCCCCTCCCGGGGTTCAGCTCCAGCCCCCCATTTATTTTATACCCCAATGTGCCAGGGGAATTACCCCTCATCTTTCAGATACTTGGAAACATTTTATCCCCTCGTGGAGAGTGAGGGGTTCGCTTTCCTTCATCCTTTCACTGTAGTAGGGATCTAGTGCTTCATAACTTAGTTTTTTGTTGTGCTAGTTGCTCTTTTTCTGCATGTAATGTAGTTCTTCCCACTACACTCAGGCACTGCAGGACACCTGCAAGTCACTCTTGACTACAGAGCCACACTGTAAATCAGGCCCTGATTTCCCAAAATTTCGAACAGGATGAGTCAGAGGGCTGTAGCTGAACACAGCCCGACAGGGTTGGATACCCCTTTGGTGAAGGGCCGCTGAAATGCTTTTGCTGCTGCGGAGAAGAACATAGCAGGAGAAGCCACAAAGTCAATCAGACCGGCAATGCATCTCGGGCAAATAGGCTAGGTAATTGGTCCTGGTCTCCTGGTTCTCAGAGCAGTTTTGGGCCAAAACTTGAGCCATTTTGGGAAATGGCCATCTGGGTACCTTTAGCACTAACTAAGGGTCCTGGACTGGTGGGACACCGCCTGAGGGTTCAGGACTTACACAGGCTGAGTCCAGGTGCAGATTCAAGATGGTGGGATCTTTTTATGTCCCTGTGTCTCTGAACAGGGGGCTAGCAAACTAACCCTTGAAGTCTTTGGTTGATGCAGGGCTCAACCGGAGGGCTGACCTCTGAGGGTTCAAGGTAGGCTCCATGCAGCAAAGCTGCTCTTTTAGGTACAGGAAAGCAGGCTTGCAAAGTAGACATCAGGTCACAGCACACAGTAGTCCTCTGAGTCTCCTCCACATGCCCAGGAGTGTACTGAAAAGTTGGCATCTGAGGTCCCCTTTTTTATTTCCTGGTGTCCTTCTTCTGGAAGGTGGATGAAGCTTCTAGAATGGGGCTTTGTAGTGCATGTACTCTCCTGACTCCCCTGCCCTTGTGTCAAACTGGATGCATTGACAATAGGGAGATGATAGGTCCTTTGAATGAGGACAGAGCATTCCCTTATAAGTTGCAAGTAGGGCTGTACTCAGCACCACCTCCAAATCCTGCAGCAGATGGCCCTTTATGGCACACCAAATCCCTCTATTGTTTGTGGGCCTGGGAAGAAGTTACAATGTCTATCAGTGACACCCAGTCATTTTACCCAAGACAAGTTATAGGCACAAAAGGGCTGAGGGCAGAAAATGCCAACTTTCAAAACTTTAATCAAAAACCTGGCTTTACCATTGATTAGAGTTTTTCATTAAAATTCCAAAAACACCAAACATGACACCAAACATGATGTAGCTACCTGCTATCAGATGAAAATTATAGATTATTAAACACAATAAGGAATTCCCAATGCGATCCTATAGGAGGGGTATGTCTCACAGTAGTGAGAGGTGAATTGAGGGGTTTTTCATTACCTGGATATGTAAAGCTTAAACATACCTGTCCAACCTTTTAATTACATAGAACCAGGAGAAGCGGAAGTGAAATCACACACCATTTGACATTTACTTTCACTCACAAACACATGCTTACACATAAACATGCACACACTTCTCTCACAAAACACATTCTCACCCACAAGCATGCGTACATCATACACTTAAAACCATTTTTCACTTACCTATGCTGCCAGTTAGGAGCATATTCCAGCTTATTCCATTCCATTTTTATTTCACAAATAGTGAATATTATTATTCACTATTTGCATAGTAAAAAATTACATAAAACCAGGGAAGTGGTGCCCCAACCTATGTCCATTAGGATGAGCAGCCCCTGTGTTAAGGCACTCTTTGCCAAAGGGGCAAGCCAGAGGTTGCAGTGCGACCTCTGGTCACCCCTAAATGATGTCCATGATTTTTGTGCCAAGTGAACATGGCAGTTTAAAACTGCATTCAGGCTGCAGTGGCGGGCATTGGAAATGTTTTAAGATGCTGCTTACGTGAGTGGGACAATAAGGCCCTCATTATAACATTGGCGGTATATACCGCTGCAGCGACCGCTGCCAAAAGAACATCACCACAGCTACCAGCCGTCCACCATATTGTAACCACAGCTGGAAATCCAGCTGTGGCCATGCCGGCGGATGGCGGGAAGGTGGCACTGCTGCCAGCAGCAGAACCACGCCAGTAGACCACCACAGACCGTATCATTACATATGATACAGCCTGGCTGTTTTCTGCTGATGGACGCTGCTGCTGGCAGCAGTGCCCTCTCCCGTCTCCTGCCAGAGGACCCCCTCACAAAAGGTAAGTTGGGTGCTCCGACGGGAGAGGGGGTGTGGGGTGCTGTGAGTGTATGTGGGGGTGTGTGTGCATGTCTGTGCATGTATGAATGTGGGTGTGTGTTGCGTGTTGTCTGTGTGTGCATGTATGGATGTGTGAGTGCGTGTATGTTGTGTTGTGTGTATGCCTGTGTGCCTGTCTGTATGTAAACTTGTGTGGATGTGTGTGTGAATGGATGTCTACATGCGTGCTTGATTGTGAGGATGAGTGTGTGTATGGATGTGTGCGTGTGTGAATGATGGTGCATGAATAAGAGAGGGGGTCTGGAGAGGGAGGGGGGTGAGTGGGAAACCTGTGGAGGGGGATGACGGTGGGGAAGACCCCTATCAGTGACAGGTGAAGGAATTCCCTGTCACTGATAGTGCCTACCGCTTTGGTTTTCGTGGAGGTATGGTTGCCACGAAAACCATGCCGGTAAGTGGGGTCATAATCCCGCAGGCGGACTAGTGATGGCCGCCAGGCTGGAGACTGAAGTCCGGTGGCCGTTACAGTTGTGGCAGACGGTGTGGTACATTGGAGTTTGGCTTGAGCCAAACCACCAATGTCTTAATATGGGGAAAAGAACTGCCAGCCCATTGGCAGTACTTTTCTCTATTTTACCACTGTCCGCAGGGGGTATAATGACCCCCTAAGTGTTGCAGGCCCACAGGTAGCATTTAATTCACAGGTCCTGGGTGAATGGAATGCCACTCTACAGGGGACTTTTAAGTAAACTGAGTATGCCAATTGAGTATAAACCAATTTAACCTTGGTTTGGGGAGCGAGCACACACACTGTAGTACTGGTTAAGCTAAGGCCAACCAAAACTTATTCAGCAAAAAGTGGAGGGTAAAAGGCAAAACGTTTGTGGGTTTCTCTGCAGAGAGGTCCACATCAAACACAAAGCCCCTCCAGTCTAAAGCCAAAGGAGACTGATCAATACTGTGATGGTCTTCCCTGCTTAGGCAAATGAACATGGACAATGGCCCTCGGCTGCAGAGGCACTTGTCAGTTCTACACCCTTCTAAATTTAGTTAGATCCATCTGTCGGCACTCTCCCACACCTCTGAGGTAACCCTTGGGAAACCCTACTCTTCACCTGTGGACCTGATCTGTTCAGCACCTAACCTTAGCTTGTGATGGGGCCCATTCCGCTCCTTGGATCAGACTTCTGTCCCCAACTCAAGTAAAACACTGCCCATAAGGTAAGTAACCAACATCGACCATTTACAATTGTCAGTGTCCAGAGCCAGGCGCCAGGCAATCCAGGGATCTCTGACCTCTGAGGTGTGTCAGAGTGGGAGGCAACAGCCTCAAGTGTTAGACACCCTTTCTATTCCATTCCCTACTAGTCCAGGGGTGGTAGCCTGAGACCAGTCACTCAGCCTGGGATCTATACCCTGAAGCTGAACAGGAGCCAGCAGTGAGTCCTTCCTTCCCTTACCCCTCCATCTGGGCCTCTGTACCCTCCGTTTTGGAGTGATATGCCCAGAGGTTTGAGCTTTCTTGGCACTTTAGGTGGCCACCCCTTTGAACTCTTCTGTCAGCTTTGGCAACTCATACCCCAGAATACAGCTAATGGGCATCTGGCTACTAACTATGACCCCTCTCTGTCACACCTTCCCACCCCACTCCAGGGATAGCAGGGCCATGGGGCAGACACAGACGTGCCCCTGGACCAGAGTTATCCTACACGTCTGGTTTCTGTACTGCTCTGGGGAAAACAGCCTTTCCAATATTTGTTCCAGCTTACCCTGGTGTCCCTACAAGCAGTTTCATGGCCCCTTCTCAGCACAACCTGCAGAAGTGACAAATTCCACCATTAGGGATAACCACCCAATTAAGGGAATTTAGAGCATGATGTTTCTCCTGCCTTTGGTGACTATCTACCCAAAAAGCCATATTGGCGCTCCTGAGGAGGTCCCACCAGAGGGTGGTTTCTTGGACAGATAGAGTCCCCATGCTTGTGTCCAAGCTGAGAACAATCAAACAAGTGGGATGGAAAATGGGGAGGACTGGGTCACTGCCCTCTACAACCTCCCTCCTTCTTCTCAGAAATTACAGCTTATTAAATGTCATAAAGAATCCTCAATGTTCCCCAAAGGGAGAGATAGGCCTCACGGTAGTGAAAAACTATTTTAGGAGTTGTTCAATATAAAGACATGTACAACTTAAAAGTACCTGTCCAATGTTTCAATCACCTATCATCCTGCCCTTTGTGCTACCTAGGGCATACCTTAGGGGTGACTTATATGTAACAAAATTGGAGTGTAAGGCTTGGCAAGGGAGGCTTAGTGCCAAGTCGACAGTTTAAAACTGCATTCAGGCTACAGTGGCAGACCTGTGACATGTTTTAAGGTGCTACAAAACTGGGTGGCACAATAAGTGCTGCAGCCCGATGGTAACATTTAATTTAGAGGTCCTGGGTATACCACTCAACAAGAGACCTATAAGTAAACGAAATATGCCAATTGGTTATAAGCCAAAATTACCCATGTTTTTGGGAAGTGAGCACAAGTACTTTAGCACTGATTAGCAGTGGTAATGTGTGCAGTGTCCTAAGGACAATAAAATCTACATTAGCAAAAATTGGAGGGTAAAAGGCAAAGGTTTGGGGGTGACCCTGCAGAGAGGACCACGTCCAACAAAACGAATAGGTAATTGTTGAGACATTATTATTCGAAGAAGGTGCCAGTTGGGCTGGGTTAGGCATTTCATGAATGGCTTTAACCTTAGTATCATTTGATGAATGAATGCATGAAATGTGGCAGCCATTAGCATGTTGAACCTTCACTTTATATTTTCAAATCAATGTAGATTGACTAAGGGGGCCCAGTTAAAAAAGGGGAGGGGCAGAAAAAGTAATCATTTCCTAATAACTTTTGAACTGTTTGAAAAATCCACACCATTTGACAGAGGTTTTTAAGGATTGCTTTTCTATTAGTATTGTCATGATTTGTGCCAATCCATCAAGGAGGGCAGTGCGGTTAAAAATATTTATTAGCTAATATGATAAATCTGCATGAAGTGTGGAAGGGCTTAGTGAGTTACACCCAATGTGGATATTTCTGGTTTTGCACAGTTGTAATAGGAGAAATAACTTAAAGAGAGGTGTGTAGACAAAATGAAGTATTAATAACTCTGCCATTGTTTCCTGGATCTGCATGAAATTTGACAGGGACTTAGCATTTTTACCTACTCTTGGTATTCTAAATTTCAAGCTGTACCTTAAAGGTGAAGACATTCAAGTAGGAGCTTAAATTATTCATGTGTTAATACATTTGGCACTGTTTGATGAATCCACAAGAACTTTAGCAGATGTTTAGCAGGTTAGCTTTCTTACTTTCTTTGGATACGCCAAGTTGGGAGCAAGTCCAAGAATGGTGGTCAAAAAGAAAAAGGGGGCAATAACACTGTTATTCACTAATACTTTTGTGTCTGTTTAATTAATCTACACAACAGCAAATTAAGCCCAGTGCAGGAATATCAGAATTCATGCAGCTCAGACATGTGGGCAAAGTTAAAAAGGAGAGTTGAAAATGGGTACATGGCAGATGAATGCTGTATATCGTTAAAATTAATCTGATACATTCACTGGAAAAGACAATTCACCAGTAATAAAAAAGTCGCATTTCAAAAAATGTCTGCTGACCAACAGCAATATGTGGTAGATGTATGAGTTATGAAGCTGTGCATAACTGGTGAATATCCACTAATTATAGAAAGATAACTAAGTTTAAAAACAACTGTGTAGACTATGATACTTTGAGGAAAAGATAATTTGTCAGACTTGTTTGTGGGATAATTATGTAAAAAGACTATTTGTGGGAACCGTAATCAGAAAAAAAAATGGTTGCTTCAAATTACATCTGTTGTGTAAAAGCATGTATTAAGTTCATGAAGTGACAACATTTGTCAATGTCACCAAACATTGCCACAAAATTATACATCTACACACCTTAAACAAGTGAGCATCTGGCTATAAAATATCACTGATCAACCCAGAGGTCCTTATACATATGCAGATGGAGAAAAGACTTGCATAAAACTGTACAATGTTATTATATCAGTTGTTTACATCAAAGGGAAGAGTTGTAATCACAAACTGCACTTTGTAGTACATTTAGCAGTACTACATTGTACTGTTCACATATTATAAAATGCTATTCACAAACTTACGTACAACAAATTCCAACTCTTTTCTATGCAAAATTCTCTGCTCTCGTTGCAGAGGTCTCCCTAAATGTGGGTATACATTTTAGTAGTAAATGTAGAAGAAACATAAGATAGAGGCTGGAAAATGGTGAATGTTTACTGCTAAATGTGAGTGGAATTATGCAGTATTAAGGAGGGGATTTTACAGGTGTTTAGGAAGGCACAAGCAAATACAAACACCATCCCATAAAAGAGTAAACCCACTACTATTCACACACTGCACTTCTAAAGTTACAACAGCTAAACAAGAACTAAGACATTTATAAATGTGCTCCAGACCAACCCTGGAGTATGTCCAGTACCACACATGGCCACTCACAAAAACTGCG
This sequence comes from Pleurodeles waltl, assembly GCF_031143425.1. Classification (NCBI taxonomy): domain Eukaryota; kingdom Metazoa; phylum Chordata; class Amphibia; order Caudata; family Salamandridae; genus Pleurodeles; species Pleurodeles waltl. Next base: position 63,395,310 of record NC_090446.1, on the reverse strand, counting down.
AAACACTAACCATGAAAATAATGGATAATGGAGGAAAGAGCATACAATAACACCCATATGAAATAATGTTAAATTATAGAAATTATGTCAATTGTTAATCATAAATTCTCAAAAGAATTTTACAAGTAGCATCTTTACAATTGTTAAGTCTCCTCTCAAAAGATAGGACAGTCCTTTCTGAATCAGGTACTATAAATGGTATGAATATATCTTATGCATTTAATTATTTGTTAAACATTTTCGGCCCCTATTTATACTTTTTTAGCGACGCATCTGTGTTGTTTTTTGACGCAAAAGCGGCGCAAACTTACAAAATTCAATTGTTTTTTGTAAATTTGCTCTTCTTTTGCATTAAAAAGCGGTGCAAACGTGGCGCTAAAAAAGTATAAATATGGACCATAGTTTGATAAATTAGTGTGATGTAGCATTCACTTTTTTTAGTTTTAGGTTAATAATGATTATTTTAATTTAATTTACATTTTTATTTTACATTAAAATAGTTTTAATATTTTTCTAAAAATGAATACACATTATGAATTTTTTCGCACTATTTTCCATAGGTAAAATAGCCTATTTACACTTGGAACTGCTGAGTAGCAAAAAAGTTAATATCAGGTGGAGTAGTAAATTAAGTTATGAGAAATACTCCCTGGAGTTCGAAGCTTAGCCTGAACTAATGGGTATTTGTATGCCCTTCATTTCGTAGTGTGGACCCCATACACAAAGCTAACTTTACATTTGTGAATATGGCCAAAAGTGCAGAGCAAAGGATGTTCGAATGGTATTTAGCTCAGAATGAGTATAGAGCATCAGCGAGCAGTCTGATTTTAAATTATAATATCATAGGCCAAAACAAGAAAACATCCTTCCTTAGTATTAAATACAAAATACTGCATCCACCCTCAAATCACGCCTTGTACATTTAGGGTTAGCCGCACTCACCCTTTGTGATCAACTAGATGCTACGATGCTCAATTAATTTATTTTTTATAGTGCACACTAAACCATACGCTTCAAGGCACTTGGTACAATGTTCACTTAGTAACACCGAACAAGAAATTATTATACCTACAGCAGCTGAATGAGTTTTGTGCCTGCCTGGTTTGTCACATCTCATAAGTTATCATTCCTGTGGTCCTGATTTATGCTGTTGTATTTCCTAGGTGAGTTATACTCAGTTCGATAAAAGGAACGTTTTCTATTCAAATGATATACAATTTAATAAAAAATGATATAATTTAACATATTATGCATGAGATAACATAACCAAACAACTCGGGAAAACTCGAGAATGATAAGGGATCGTCGCACAAAATTTGAACAAGCAGCAACATTATGTATTGATTGTTTTAGTGGGGTTGTGTACAAATTTTGTCTCATGGCAATTAAATGCAAATTGCCAGTAGAGTGTCAGGGATCAAAGGTCTTGAGGTAAGAGATCAGCATTAGTGGCTTAGAAAATCAGTAACAATACAAACTCCACCATTGAGAAACATCTTATAAGAAATGAAGTGAGGAGCTCAAGATGTTGGATGAGAGTCTGTTAACCATCACATCGGTCGATTCTGGCCGAACATGAACTGCTAGAGTGTCATACTGACTTCTAATTATTTATTGTTGAAAGGGCCTTTAAGAACAGTGTAGTACAATGGAAATTCATGAAATCTAAAGGTTGCTGCCAGAGGAGATAAGTATTTAAAAAAATATAGCAACAATAGTTTGGAAAAAATCGAGGGGAATATATAAAATGCCTTAGATAATTCAAACAGCCCCTGAATGATTTTCTGAAACTAAAAAGGTATGTGGGTATTTATAACTTTCGTGGTGCCATCCACCCGAGCAACACAGCAGATAACAAGAAAGAACTGAAATAGAGGCCATTCATATATACTTGCAGAACGAAAGACACAAGATGGTGGAGAGCAGAAGGCTCGGGAGTTTGTTCCATGCCCTTGCTCGGTCCTTTCCTCTTCTGGTCGAGGTCACTACTGGTGATGTGACTGCACTTGGGTCCTAATCACTGGAAGGTTGAGCGATCTTCCAGCCCACCCTCCCCTACAAACTTCCTAAAAAGCGGCTTTCGACTGGGAGATGGGCACTGTGGGGAGTAGGGAGGTCATCACATTACCTCTCCCGCTTCTTCCTCCTCAAGGATGAAGCTGAATATCCGGAAGGCTGAGACCCACTATGTCGCTGTTGAAATGTTGAGCTATAAACAATAGATATCAGCTACGTTGACTACAACTATGGGTTTCGATATTGGCGAAATGATTACTCTAGCACAACTGTGACGGATATCCCGTCCGCCGAAATCTAACTCCCATTATATCCAAGTGGATTTAGATTTTGGCGGACGGGATATCCATCACCGTTGTGACACAGTAACCCGTCGTCCCCCAAGTTCTAAATCAGGCCCTATGTCCTCAAAGTTAGTAGATGTGGAGTTAAGAATATTTAATCTTCACTTAGCAATATGTACCTACCATGGCGACCTAGTGGTAATTAAAGTAATGGTTGCAGTATTTTGGTTGGTTGATTTAGTGGCATACATTATGTGGAAGCAGGCGTGGTTGGGAAGAGGAAGTTCTAGGAAGGGTGATGCCTCTTCTCAAGACTTTCCTTTTTTCACCTGGACCTCCTGGTCCCCAAGTCATGCACAGACGTTGTGATTTGTGTGGGGTATGTGTGTGTGCACACGTGTTATGTGTATGATAGAAAGTGAGACACAACCACATAAACAGATCACAGATACTCAGATTTGTATGCACAAGACAGCAGACACCCAGTGAGACACACCAAATGCACCAACAGAAAGCGATGTATTGTTCTGGCTAAATACATCCTAACCACTAGTAACCTGCCTGGGTATCAGTGCACTCCACTCCTGTTCTGCTCATCCGTTCGGTTATGTCATTGCCCTGTCCTAATACGGGCAGTGCAGCATAGACTGTCCTGTCATGTCCCCTCTGCCTGGGACACGAGTAACCTCAGATACAATGCAGCATCATTGAGATGCAAGTTAAGAAACAGGGAGTGGTAGAAAAAGTACCAAGAGTACATTATTTATGGTTAAGGTGTAATTTTAGATGCAACCATGTGTAGGAAATAAATGCAAAACAAAAAATATATACATTTTTCAGCAACTGTGTGTGTGTGTTCACTACCTTTGGGGACCCCATGCATACACTCATGAATTGAACACGTTACAAAGAAAACACAGAATATGGCTCAGATCGCCAAAAATAAAAACAACGAACTCAAGTGCTCCATGGATATTAACTAGAGAAAAAGTGAGCTGCTTTTGGCACAACAGCAGTGTTGTGAAAAATACACATAAAGCCCGTAACAAAAAAACGCAGAGAACCAAAAATACACTAGCGAATGCTGTGAAAATTCAAGGCAGACCCCAGACCACAGGCCCTTGTCAGCAGCAGTGCATAGCTAGAGTTACCATTGGCTACTGTCCTTTTCACGCAGCGCCATTGCTTAAGGAATCCATTGCGCCCCATTAGTGCAACAATAGGCGGGATTTACTAGTCTATTGGGCGGCAGTTTTGCGGAATGAGTGTCCAGCCGCCCGTTTATTGCATATATTTTCACTTCCATTAAATTGACATAATACGGTTCTGCTGCCCCAACAGCGCATCATCGAACTCATAAAAGTGAAACTATGTAATTGCGTTTTATCTCTCATTTATTTCCTAAATTTACAAGTAAGGCTGGGAAGTTACTTTATTGCTTCTCTTTTACGCCCCCTGCTCTAAATAAGTCTGCAGAAGGACAATACATCAAACCTACTCTCCGGAAAACCACATTTTAAAATAATTTTGGTTTACATTTTTGGGTGTTAGTTTTTTAAAGTAAAAGGATGGGAAAGAAGGCACTTCCGGGCAATGCAGACACGGTTATAGAACTTATTAAAACATGACCCACTCCAGGACAAAAGGAACAAACCCATAGTATTTTGCTCAATATTTTAGAAGCTCACCTTAAACAAAATGTTCAGTGCTTGATTTATGACAGAATATCCTTACCTTCTGTGCTCTCCTGGGAGGTTAGGGGTTCCCTCTTTGTCTTAGAAAACCTCACGTCCACATATGTGACATCCGCCATCCCTAGGTAAGTTTAACACGAATTTCCCTTTTTGGTGTATTGCAAATTATCTCTTCAGGTGTCACTCTGGCACTGAATGAGCCCCTCACCTCTGAGACATGGGCAGGAAAGCGACTGATGAGAGAGGCCTCATGTCATCTACTCATCAAACAGGAAGATGTGAGCTGCCTGGGGCGGAGAATGGGAGGGTGACTTTCACACTGTGAAGAAGTATTTGCTCTGTCTAATGTAATAAGTGTAACGAGGGCACATTAAAGCAGTCAGTGGGGGATCTTGTGCACTTGAGAGTCCGTGGTTAGAAGTAAAGCTAGGCTGTTTCTGAATTTCTAAAATATTGTTCTGCTCTACAGGCTTGGCACTCACTCCTTTGTTTTAAGATATGTTGTATAGAGATGTGGTTTTGTTTAATAATCAAGTGATCTTCCATCCCTACATCCATGTGTTGGTATTGTGTAATTCTCATCATAATAGTTCAGCTTTAGCTTGGCACAATGAGTGGTGAACTCTCCACAATCCACTGTGACTCATTCACTGTCTCCAGTCTTGAAATGTCTTTGGGTACCCCTTGTAGCCTTATTGCTCACTTCCAGGCACCAGTCTCTCGCTTAAATCTAACATCCATGTTCTAAAATGCTGGTCACAATTTACCACAGGGGATTCATAGTTTTCCAAACTAACCTATGTACAAATTGATCAGTTTGGAAAATTTACATTCGGAGTGGGTTGCAGTTCGACCTATCTCATTACTGTCAGTGTGTAGCTCTCAAATGCAACTTTTACTGATCGGAGCAATCAGAAGGATGTTGCCCTTCTAGGTACAGCAGACCACCATGTCTGTGAGTGCCTTTAAATAAACCTAATATTGTTTTTTAAAGGCAGAGAGTTTCATTAAACCTTTTCCTTTAACATTCACAAAGGGTACCGCTTCCCTTGTGTGAGTGGATGACCACCCCAACTTTGTGGTCGAAAACTTTTTAATGATTTGTAACTAATACTTGGAAGGAAAGTCTGCTACACACCCCTTCAAAACAGCAATTCCTTATCCATTTCTAAACCCATTTTAGGAGTCGGTTAAAAGTTACTGACTCCTAAAATGCTTCAATGAGTTGTAGAAAAGATTTTTGCTGCTGCAAACTCAGAATGAGTGTTCACAGCCACTTACATTTTTTCTATGTCTGGCAGTTGGTTCTTTCCATTCAGTAAATTTGATGATACAGAAAATTACTCACAGGATGACAGGTAGCCGCATAAACCTTGGCATTAGTCTCACATCTTTCAGCAACACCTCGTGCTTGTGCAGTTACCTTTCTACCACACCATGACTGGCCCTCGTCTCTGACCTTTAAGTGCTACACCCAACACATTCTATATAGGTCAAACCACAACCCACTCCATGAGAACTAGACTCGATGAACGAGTGACACTGACCTGGTTTGGATTGTCGTGCTATACAATTTTGTTATGGATAGAAAACACAACATAAATTATGCAATGCAATGTAATACAATCATTGACTAATCTTCCAGAAGTCCTATCAACTTAATTCCCTAGATGTGGAACTCCCCATCTTACAATAATTTGTCCTTTTTTCCTTGCATGGTTTTTGTAACAAATCTGATTAAAAACCTATAGACTTTCCAGCTATAGCCACTTAGCAGAGCGTATTTTCCTTTTTCTTATTTACTCTTTGAACAAGAACCAAGAAGAAAAGATAGGAAATGGAGGAACCCAACATTCCCTTCAAACAAACCTAATTACTAGGCTCCAATCTTGATATTATCTAGTCATCAATCAGTTCAAAAGGTAATATTGTGCTTCTACACTCGATAATCCCTCAAAATATCCCATGGGAACATTGAAAGAGGTAACAGACATCAACGTCTCCCTGTATTACCCTTCCTCTGTTTCCTTAAGAAGACTGTTGCACTACAGTTTTGAGTTGAGAGTTCACCTCCTCCATGACCATTACCTCCACGTTTGATATCTTCTTTAACACTCCTTTTCCCAAGATGAAGAATCTTCTTCCTGGATGTATTCAAAACAATCCAAGCACACCATCGCTTGGTCTCACCTGTTGACTGTTGAACGTCATTGTTTCTTAACAAAAACAATCTAGTGAAAGCTCAGTTAAATCTGATCACTCCATCCTGGGCTTTATTCATTGAATTCTAACATCTACCCTGGCAACACTCAATAATGCATTGATCTCTTTGCTCACTCCCCATACTTTTGAATTGGAGCAACTATCAAAATCTTTCAAAAGCAAACAAATCAGAATCTACTTTGCCTCAATTGTGTCTCACTTTTGAGACAACAGATTATCTCACTGCAGTCTGCCCATAAGACTATGAGGCTTCATCGCTACACATTGGACATCAGGACGGTAAAACAGTCCTTGGTCATGCCATGCAGGCACACAGTAATAACCTCTTGATGATATGCATGCCTTTGTTCGGCTGCCTCATTAGTTACAGTAACATTTGTCAGATGGCTTATCATTTTTGTTGGACATTGGATCATGCCCTCCCGTTCCTCAAAGCAGTATATATGGCTAAATGGCAAAGAAGGACACATAATAAAAATATATAAACCTCAAACCTTTACCCAACAATGCCCCACAATACACCTGAGACCTAATCTCATTTCACAGAACCACAAAACACCTCTTTTCTATAAAGATTAACTTTTTTCTTTTACACATGTTTCTTAAAGTACGTACTCAAGCAGAACCACAATTCCACAGATTTGCAGTGTTCCATAAAATACATTAGTGTCAATAAGACAATAATAAACATTATACACACATAGATAATCCAAAAAACACTGGCTAAGAAAGGTGCAATTAAACAATTTAGGCAACCCACTTTAAAAATCAGTGCTTGCCCATACTCCTGCATGCAACCCTTTCCCAACCACTCAAATTCAGCATGTGCTTCAACCACCTCTTTGTGAAAAGTTCCCTTTAGCGTTCCAGTTTTTAAGAACAAATAGCTTACCTACCATTAATCTGTGTGAGAGCCAGGCATTTTCTCCAGCACTTCTCTGTCAAAGTACTTCTCAACACCATAACAGATCTGAAAAAATCCTTACACTCCAAAATCCTATATTATACTACCTTCCACCCACTAATGAAATAGTCCAGGATTCCCTTCCCCACATCAACAACAACAATCCTCTTCCACTAAATGTAACCTAATTAATTTATTAATGAACTAGTACAGCATTAGCAGAGCTTGCATTCAAACCAAAAGTAACTGCAGGTCTGAATGTCTATGAGAAGATTCCAAGTTCTATTTCATAGTCCTTCCCAGTCCTTCAACTATGTGAATAGACTATGGGGGTCATTCTGACTCCCGCCGGGTGCGGTCTCCGCGCGCCCGGCGGGAGCCGCCAAAATACCGTACCGCGGTCGGAAGACCGCGGTCGGTATTTTGAGGTTTCCCCTGGGCTGGCGGGCGGCCTCCAAAAGGCCGCCCGCCAGCCCAGGGGAAACCGTCCTTCCCACGATGAAGCCGGCTCGTAATCGAGCCGGCGGAGTGGGAAGGTGCGACGGGTGCTGTTGCACCCGTCGCGTATTTCACTGTCTGCCAAGCAGACAGTGAAATACTCGTAGGGGCCCTCTTACGGGGGCCCCTGCAGTGCCCATGCCAGTGGCATGGGCACTGCAGGGGCCCCCAGGGGCCCCGCGACCCCCCCTACCGCCATCCGGTTCCCGGCGGGCGGACCGCCGGGAACTGGATGGCGGTAGGGGGGGTCGGAATCCCCTCGGCGGCGCAGCTAGCTGCGCCGCCTTGGAGGATTCATACGGGCGGCGGCACACTGGCGGGAGACCGCCAGTGTTGCCGGTCTGACCGCGGCTTTACCGCCGCGGTCAGAATGCCCTGCGGGGCACCGCCGGCCTGTCGGCGGTGCTCCCGCCGCCCCTGGCCCCGGCGGTCTCAGAATCACCCCCTATGTCTGAGCAAATGTGTTACGCCTACAGCTAAGTGTGGGTGTTACTCCTCATTCCTAATAATTTTCATCCGAAGTCTGAAAGCTTCCTGTCCCGGTTGTGCTTTATATAGATCCACTAATTTCTGAACATATTTTCTGCACCAACATTAGCCCCTTCTTCAGCCTCTGACATAGCTTCCCACATTTTGTGCAAGAACTGCCATCATCTAAGACACTTCAACTCTTCTACAACTGCTAATCACGAACAACTGTCAATTAACTTCAAGCAACAAGAGACAGAAAGACAGCTGACATTTTGCCACTGACTATTATTCAGCAACTGCATGAATATCCATAATCCTGGTCCTATTTTTCTACCATCTTTCCCTCTAAAACTTTACACAATTTATCCTAATGTCCTTTTCCGTAGACAGTGCTAGATGGAAATTATACTTTTATATTACCAGGCTTCTTTCTACCCTCTACATGCCCAATGGCTTTATGTACTACTCATGTAGTACAGTGTACCATGAAATTACATATCCTCAAGGTACATAGATGTGAAATTAACAATGGTAAATCTATATTAACCTTTGTAAGTATACCTTTATGGTATGGAAGTAGTTGATATTTTGAAGCCAACATTCAAAACTCAATATTATGGTATAACACCTGGTTGGAAATCTACGTCTGCCAAGAATGTAAGTAAAATTCATGCAATGGAAAACCTGTCTCCCAAACCTGGTGCAGGGGTGCAGGAAGGGGTTTCTTCACAAAGAAAAATATTTTGGGAATGGAAACAAACAAAGTTCCAAATATTTTGATTAAAGATCTCCATAAATCATGTTTTCTTCCCCTTAAACGCACATTAGAGGTCTTGGAAATTCCATAGGTCAGTCTGGCTTACACTTTACTCCCAGAAATGAGAAGCTTAATTAAGGAGGATTCTGCCTGGTCCCCACTTTGCTTCCTTTCTTTTGTTGCAGAAGCTGTTTCATCCTACAACCACAAATATGAAGTTATTTATATGTGCGAAAAAGCAGAATGGCTTATGAAATTGTAATAAACCGAAAGCTGAGTACAGCAGAACATTATATAGAGAGTCTAAAGCAATGGCAAATAGTATGAAAAACTTTGACTTGAAAGGATAGAAGTCCTTACTCACTCTTAGCTGGCATACTTTATCATCTGCCACCTCCTCACAGATACTCTATCTGTGTGGCTTCATCATTGGTGGGTAAAGGAGCTCTTAGTCCTTGAGCCAACCGTGTTATCCATACCACTTGGGGGGATGAGTTCTAATATGATTTATTGGCAAGCTGTGAGTGCCTACAGATGGAAAAGTCATAACTCTATGGCCCTCATTCTGACCCTGGCGGTCGGTGATAAAGCGGCGGCCAAGCCGCCAACAGGCCGGCGGTCTAAAATATGCAATTCTGACCCTGGCGGGAACCGCCAACACAGCCCGCCAACTTAACACTCCGCCCGCCACAGCGGTACAAACAAACAGCGCGGCGGTTCCCGCCAACAGCCCGGCGGCAGACAAAGTACCGCCCACCCTATTACGACCCACCAATCTGCCACCTTTTCCGGGGCGGGAGCACCGCCGATAAGAACACGGCGGAAACAGACTACGAACGGGAAAACGCTCACCTCTACGCACTCCACGCGAGATTCCGGCAGTATGGAGCCAGAGTTGCAGGTCATCCCCGCACTCCTATTCCTCCTCATATACCAGGAGCACGCCCGGCGGCGCAGAAGACATCGGTGAGTACGGCACCTACGACACAGGGGAGGGAAAAGATTACCGGCACACACCCACCCACCCACACCCACTACAACACACACATCAATGCATTCCCACAGATCACTGTCACAACCCACAAACCACCCCCCTCCGAAATAATGCAAAGACCAAAAGAAGAGATCATAAACGGGCAGATATATTGAAATATGTACACCATTAATCCCAATAAAAAAATAAACTATGTACAAAATATATACAGCTACTAAATGTAGTCCAACCACTGTCCGTGGATCACAGGGGTCCTGTGCAAAGGGGCAAGGCCCAGTCCCACGACAAGAACTCCACGGAGAGAACACTGCAGGGGCATCAGAAAGAAAATAGGACAGGCACCTCAGGGGGAAGGGAAGGGGGGGCACCTCAGCCACTTGAGTACACGACGCCAGATCCACGAGGGGACTCCATCACCACTGGCCCATCCTGGGGAGAGCAAAGCCACAGTCCATACAGTCCATACAGTGGGTGGCCTGCCCACTGGGCCATCCTGGGGAGAGCAAAGCCACAGTCCAAACAGTCCATACAGTGGGTGGCCTGCCCACTGGGCCATCCTGGGGAGAGCAAAGCCACAGTCCATACAGTCCATACAGTGGGTGGCCTGCCCACTGGGCCATCCTGGGGAGAGCAAAGCCACAGTCCAAACAGTCCATACAGTGGGTGGCCTGCCCACTGGGCCATCCTGGGGAGAGCAAAGCCACAGTCCAAACAGTCCATACAGTGGGTGGCCTGCCCACTGGGCCATCCTGGGGAGAGCAAAGCCACAGTCCAAACAGTCCATACAGTGGGTGGCCTGCCCACTGGGCCATCCTGGGGAGAGCAAAGCCACAGTCCATACAGTCCATACAGTGGGTGGCCTGCCCACTGGGCCATCCTGGGGAGAGCAAAGCCACAGTCCATACAGTCCATACAGTGGGTGGCCTGCCCACTGGGCCATCCTGGGGAGAGCAAAGCCACAGTCCAAACAGTCCATACAGTGGGTGGCCTGCCCACTGGGCCATCCTGGGGAGAGCAAAGCCACAGTCCATACAGTCCATACAGTGGGAGGCCTGCCCACTGGGCCATCCTGGGGAGAGCAAAGCCACAGTCCATACAGTCCATAACAGACCCCACTGCCACTGGAGGAGGCAAGTTGGCCAGAGGACATCCTGCAGCCCTGCCCGAGATAGATCCTGTCCTGCCACGTCTGCCAAAGGGCCAGCGGTTCTTGCCCTGAAGGGCCCAGTTCAGCGGTTCTTGAGACGGCGGGGCCCAGTTCAGCGCTTCTTGAGACGGCGGGGCCCAGTTCAGCGGTTCTTGCCTTGAAGGGCCCAGTTCAGCGGTTCTTGAGACGGCGGGGCCCAGTTCAGCGGTTCTTGCCTTGAAGGGCCCAGTTCAGCGGTTCTTGAGACGGCGGGGCCCAGTTCAGCGGTTCTTGCCTTGAAGGGCCCAGTTCAGCGGTTCTTGAGACGGCGGGGCCCAGTTCAGCGCTTCTTGAGACGGCGGGGCCCAGTTCAGCGGTTCTTGCCTTGAAGGGCCCAGTTCAGCGGTTCTTGAGACGGCGGGGCCCAGTTCAGCGGTTCTTGAGACGGCGGGGCCCAGTTCAGCGGTTCTTGCCTTGAAGGGCCCAGTTCAGCGGTTCTTGAGACGGCGGGGCCCAGTTCAGCGCTTCTTGAGACGGCGGGGCCCAGTTCAGCGGTTCTTGCCTTGAAGGGCCCAGTTCAGCGGTTCTTGAGACGGCGGGGCCCAGTTCAGCGGTTCTTGCCTTGAAGGGCCCAGTTCAGCGGTTCTTGAGACGGCGGGGCCCAGTTCAGCGCTTCTTGAGACGGCGGGGCCCAGTTCAGCGGTTCTTGCCTTGAAGGGCCCAGTTCAGCGGTTCTTGAGACGGCGGGGCCCAGTTCAGCGGTTCTTGCCTTGAAGGGCCCAGTTCAGCGGTTCTTGAGACGGCGGGGCCCAGTTCAGCGGTTCTTGCCTTGAAGGGCCCAGTTCAGCGGTTCTTGAGACGGCGGGGCCCAGTTCAGCGCTTCTTGAGACGGCGGGGCCCAGTTCAGCGGTTCTTGCCTTGAAGGGCCCAGTTCAGCGGTTCTTGAGACGGCGGGGCCCAGTTCAGCGGTTCTTGCCTTGAAGGGCCCAGTTCAGCGGTTCTTGAGACGGCGGGGCCCAGTTCAGCGCTTCTTGAGACGGCGGGGCCCAGTTCAGCGGTTCTTGCCTTGAAGGGCCCAGTTCAGCGGTTCTTGAGACGGCGGGGCCCAGTTCAGCGGTTCTTGCCTTGAAGGGCCCAGTTCAGCGGTTCTTGAGACGGCGGGGCCCAGTTCAGCGGTTCTTGAGACGGCGGGGCCCAGTTCAGCGGTTCTTGCCTTGAAGGGCCCAGTTCAGCGCTTCTTGAGACGGCGGGGCCCAGTTCAGCGGTTCTTGCCTTGAAGGGCCCAGTTCAGCGGTTCTTGAGACGGCGGGGCCCAGTTCAGCGGTTCTTGAGACGGCGGACGGTCTATGGCCAACTGCTAATTGCCTGGTGGTGCCCTCCTGGGCAGCGGGGATGGTGCTCCTTCACTGCCCACCTGGGCTGTGGGTGGTGGGGCCCTCCTGGCCAGCTGGGCTGGGTCCTCCCTGGGCAGCGGCTATGGGGGTGGTGGGCTCTCCCGGGGCAGCTGTGCCGGTTCCTCCCGGGGCAGCGGCTATGGGGGTTGTGGGCTCCTCCTGGGCAGCAGGCCTGCTGCCTGACCTCTCCAACTTGCTGCCCTTGCCCTCCTTAGTCGTCGGCCTGTGGCCCTTTCCTCCCTTTGGAGCTGTGGCTGGTGACTGTCTCTGGGTGGTGTCCGGGGGGGATGTGGAAGGCGGGCTCCTGCGGCGCCCCTTCCGCCTTCTGCTCCTCTTCCCAGGGGGTGGGCTGGCTGTCCCCTTGCTGCTGGGCGAAGATCCAGACATGCGGGCTGGCGGGCTCCAATACCCCTGCACCCTTGTCAAGGGGGCTGCAGGGCTGGTGGTGGCTGAGGTGCTCTTCTTACCCCGACGAGAAGGAGGGGGGGGCTCAGGGTCAGGAAAGAAGTTAGTAGTGGCGAGGAAGAGCTTCTTGGGACAATGGAGAGTGGTAGGTACAGTGGGAATGGGAGTGGAGGGAGAGGATGTGGTTGTAGGTGAGTCACGTTTGCTGTCTTTGGGTGCAGGTGCAGGAGGGATAGGCTGTCGTGAGGTGGATGGCTGTTGGGTGGGTGGGTGGCTGCGTTTGTGTGGTGTGGAAGAGGGGGTGACAGACACAGTGGGAGAGGACACAGGGGACGTGTAAATGGCAGTGGGGGTGGTGACTGCACGTGTGCGGACTGGAGTGGAGGGTGTGCTGGTGATGGAAACACTGGCTGATGGTGAGGTGAATGGAGGTGTGAGTGTAGACGTCACAGGGAGGGAGGAGGGAGACGAGGAGGTGGCGGTCACAGAGGTGGTAGTGACTGTTGGCATGTCTGCATCGGAATGTTGCGTGTGTGAATGTCTGCGTGATCTGTGGTGCTTATGTTTGGATGAGCTTCTCTTGGGTGTTGAGGTGTGTGCAGGCTGGTCTGATGGTGTGGGTGGGACAGGCAGAGGAACAGGAGACTGGGAGGAGGGAGTTAGTAGAGGCAGGCAGGAGACAGGGACAATGGCTGCCGTCAGTGCTGAGGCCAGAGCCTGGAACGATCGCTGATGGGCAGCCTGACCCGAATGAATGCCCTCCAGGTACGCATTGCTGCGATGAACCTCCCTCTCCACCCCCTGGATGGCATTCAAAAGGGTAGTCTGCCCAACAATGAGCGTTCGGAGGAGGTCAATGACCTCCTCACTGAGGGCAGCGGGGGTAACAGGGGCAGGGCCTGAGGTGCCTGGGGCGAAGGAGATGCCCGGCTTCCTGGCAGAGCGGGAACGGGGCGAACGCGGAGGGGCTGCTGGGAGGGCGGAGATGGTGCGCTGGGTGGCGGCTGTACCTGTAATGGCGGGGGGCACGGATGGTGCCACCCCCGCAAGGGAGCCCCCTTCCGAGGACGTGTCCGTGTCGCTGCAGGGTCCAGTCGTCCCCGTCGTGGAGCTCCCCTCGCCCTCCGTCTCACTGGTCCAGTCTGACTCTGTGGCATGGCCCTCCTGGGCCATGTGAGATGCAGCTCCCTCCTGCCCCAATGCCACTTCTCCTCCGCCTGATGATGCTGATGCACACAAGCACAGAAAGACAAACAAAAAGGGGGGGGGAGAGAGAAATAAAGGGATATTGAGTACATGGATCTCCGGTACAGTTAGCGGACATGACAGACACAGATGCCCCCTGCACTAAGTTGCGCACTTGGGGTACGCTACGCATTCCGTGGAACATGGCCTACACGCCTAGAGTTGACAACTGCACCCATGGATGACACGGCCCAGGGATGGCTGTACTGACAAACTACTGAGGGTGGTGGCTGGGGACACAGGGGCTTACGGGGGTGCCCAGCCTACAGATATCGCCCTGGCCTAGGGGGACCCCCAGCCCTCCTCCCCCACCCAGACACCTCCACTGCGCGACAACAGAGTAGATAATGCTTGTACTCACCCCCTTGTGTCTGCTGTGCTGCCCTCACGTGCCCATCCAATTCAGGGTAGGCCACCGCCAGGATCCGGAACATCAGGGGGCTCAGTTGACGGCAGGCACCCCGCCTACGTTGGGAGGCCATCCCCAGCAGAGACTCAGCGGTCTTCTTGGTCCCGCGGCGGATGTCCTCCCACCTCTTGCGGCAGTGGGTGCCCCGTCGATGGTGGACCCCCAGGGCCCGGACTTCCTTGGCGATGGCACGCCAAATCCCGATCTTCTCATGGGCGCGGACCTATGTGACACGTACAGGGAGGGAGAAATACCACGTTCAAGTTTCTCAGCATTTTCCTTTCCAGTGGCCCAACGCCCCCCATCCCCGCCAGGCCCCCCGCCATGCCCCCCGCCATGCCCAACATGCCCCCCATCCCCGCCAGGCCCCCCGCCAGGCCCCCCGCCATGCCCCCCGCCATGCCCAACATGCCCCCCATCCCCGCCAGGCCCCCCGCCATGCCCAACATGCCCCCCATCCCCGCCAGGCCCCCAAGCCAGCCAGTGGCCCCAAATCCATATTGAATTAAACTCACTTGTTGGTCTGGAGGACCGTAGAGTAGCGCATACTGGGGGAGGACCCCATCCACAAGTTTCTCCAACTCCTCTCCAGTGAAGGCAGGGGCCCTTTCCCCAGTCGCAGCAGCCATTGTCCCTTCCAGACCGAGGTCACAGCAACACTTGCAGTATAGGTCCTCTCCTGTGAAAGTTCAAGTCGCAAGTGGATAAGTAGATAGAAAATGGCGGTCACGTCCGCGGCGGTGCGTACCGCGGCGGTGCGTCCCACCACCGCCGGCGCCCTTCGCCATTGGCTCCTGAAACCCATAGGCTTCAATGTTAACCAATGCGGCTTCGCGCCGCGGTCTTCGCCGCCGCCCGCCGCGGTGTGCCACGCCAGCGCATTGACCTCACATCCCATTGTCACACTTCACAGGTCAGGCAGCCGCCATTTCCAGGGCCCACATGGCTCAATTTCAACTGCGTCACACAGGCCTAGGCCTTGCATAGCCACTCAGACACGCCATTCACTGCATAGAGAATCGTATACTGTGCTAGCTGTGAGTACGTACCTGTGGGTTGCTTGACTGTGTGCTCCATGTTGTCCTTCCTAGGCACCGTCCGCTGGGTTGGGCGAGGAGACGGATGAATCCTCCCGTGTACCGACCGCTGGTGGACCTGTCGACAATGGAAGAATGCCACATTATCCTGACCTACCGTCTTAACCGTGCCACTATCCATGAACTGTGTGCCCGGCTGGAGCCCGACCTGATGTCCCCCATCCGCCAACCCACAGGGATTCCCCCTCTGGTGCAGGTCATGTCAGTACTACATTTCTTGGCAAGTGGGTCATTTCAGACAACCGTGGGAATTGCTTCCGGAATGTCTCAGCCCATGTTTTCGAAGGTGTTATCCAGAGTGTTGTCTGCCCTGATGAAATCCGTGAGGAACTACATCATTTTCCCTGAGGTGGGCGAATTGGCTACAGTGAAGGGTGATTTCTACGCCCTTGGACATATTCCCAACGTAATTGGTGCCATTGATGGGACCCATGTGGCTTTGGTTCCCCCAAGAGACAGGGAGCAGGTGTACAGGAACAGGAAAAATTACCATTCAATGAACATCCAGGTGGTGTGTTTGGCTGACCAGTACATCTCGCATGTAAATGCCAAATTCCCAGGGTCAGTGCATGACGCCTACATCCTCAGGAATAGCAGCATCCCTTACGTGATGGAACAGCTACAGAGACACCGTCTATGGCTAGTGGGGGACTCTGGGTACCCCAACCTGTCGTGGCTACTGACCCCAGTAAGGAATCCCCGGACCAGGGCAGAGGAACGGTACAATGAGGCCCATGGGCGTACTAGGAGGGTGATCGAACGCACCTTTGGCCTCCTAAAGGCCAGGTTTCGCTGCCTGCATATGACCGGTGGATCCCTAATGTACTCACCTAAGAAGGTGTGTCACATCATCGTGGCCTGCTGCATGCTTCACAACCTGGCTTTGCGCCGCCAGGTGCCTTTCCTGCAGGAGGATGGTCGAGACGGTGGTGTTGTGGCAGCGGTGGAACCTGAGGAGAGTGACGAGGAGGAAGACGACGGGGCTGAAACAGACAACAGGGACAGAATCATTGAACAGTACTTCCAATAGGACACAGGTAACATTTCAAAGATAATTTAGTAAATGTTAACTACTCTGCAGCATCTCTGCTGCCTGTCTATTTGCCCCAGTGTATGATGACTGAGTTTTGGCTTTTCCCTCCCTATTTCAGATCTGGGGTCCCCACTACGAGTCCTGTGCTTCGTTTCCCCATGGACTACAGCTTTGTGGCAGCTGTTTGTTGACTTCACCATGTACAAGGACATATTTGCACTGTCATGTCAATTACAATCTATTGAAATCACAGCCAGACTCCTGATATTTTGGTGCAAAATAGGTGTTTATTGAAGTGCTCAAAATGGGATGGGTGGTTTCAAGTGGGTGGGGGCTATGGTGAAGGAAAGTCCATGGCAGAGTCCAGAGTAACAGTCACACAGGTACATTGTCCAGAGGCCTGTGGAGAGATGGAGCATGGGCAGTTCAAGGATGGACAGGGTGACAATGTGGGACAGTGGGATGACATCAGGTGGTATCCATTGCTGGCGGGGGTCTTGACATCCTACTCTGTCTTCTTGCGAGATCTCAGGGCCCTCTTGCGGGGTGGTTCTTCTCCTGCAGGAGGTGGGGGTCTGGTGGGCTGCTGCTGTGCGGGGGCCTCCTGTCCACTAGCGCCGGCGGAGGTGGATGGCTGTTCTTGGTCCAGGCTAGTGGCAGGGGCCCTTGGGTGTTGTTCAGTGTCCGCCCTGCTGTTTACGAGGTCCTGCAGCAGCCCTACCATGGTAACCAGGGTGGTGTTGATGGCTCTGATGTCCTCCCTGTACCCCCGATAGTGTTCCTCCTGCAGCACCTGGATCTCCTGGAACCGGGCCAGTACCGTCGCCATCGTCTCCTGGGAGCGGTTGTATGCTCCCATGATGGTGGTGAGGACCTCGTGGAGAGTGGGTTCCCTGGGCCTCTCCTCCCCCCCCTGTCGCACAGCTGCCCGCCGAGTTGCCCTGTTTCCCTGGGCCTCTGCCCCCTGGCCGGTGTGCCCACTACCACTGCCCCCAGGTCCCTGTTGTTGTTGGGGTGGTGGGTTATCCTGGGTGCCCTGTAGTGGTAGACACACCGCAGATTGACGCGCCCTGGAGATAGAGGCATGGGCCCGCTGGGTGGGAGCTGTGCTGGTGTTCCCAGAGGGGTTAGGGTCTGTAGTGGCCTGTGCCTGTGTGAGGGGAACCGACTGTCCAGAGGTCCCCGATGGTCCGGGCTGGTCATCGGTGTCCAGATCGACAGAGCTGCTGTCATCGCTGACGGCCTCTTGGGTGGGGGGTGTGGATAATTCTGGCCCCTCCGCCGCGGTGTGTTGATGGTCGGGTCCTGCAGGGGTATAGAGGTATGGTTATAGTTTCAATGTGTGGCATATGGGTGTATCTGTGGGTTCTCGTGTCCCCAAGTGCTGGCATTCGTGTGTGGGGGCTTTGGTGAGGGTGGCTTGTGGGGGGGATGTGTATATGCATTGGGCATGCTTTGGTGATGGGTGTCCATGCTTAGTGGACGCATGCAGGCCTATGTTTTGGGATGTGTGGGTTGTGATGGTGAGACATTGGCGGGGAATAGGTGTGCTGGGGGTGGGGGTGAGGATGGTGGTGGGGGTGAGGATGGTGGTGGGGGTGAGGATGGTGGTGGGGGTGAGGGTGGGGGTGAGGATGGGGGTGGGGGTGAGGGTGGGGTTCGAGGATGTGGGTGAGGGTTGGGGTCTGATTTGGCATGCAGGTGGGGGGGAAGCAGTATTGGAGCTTCAACTTACCAGTATCCATTCCTCCGCCGACTCCTGCGAGGCCGTCAGGATGCAGGATGTTCAAGACTTCCTCCTCCCATGATGTGAATTGTGGGGGTTGAGGTGGGGGTCCTCCGCCAGTCTTCTGCACGGCGATGTTGTGCCTGGATACCATGGAACGCACCTTCCCCCGTAGGTCGTTCCATCGCTTCCTGATGTCTTCCCGATTTCTGGGGTGCTGTCCCACTGCGTTCACCCTGTCGACAATCCTCTGCCATAGCTCCGTCCTCCGGGCAATACTGGTGTATTGTATCTGTGTGCCGAACAGCTGGGGCTCTACCCGAACGATTTCCTCCACCATGACCCTGAGTTCTTCGTCTGTGAAGCTGGGTTGTCTTTGGGGTGCCATGGGGTGGTGTGTATGATGTGTGGGGTGGAGTATGTGTATTTCAGTGAGTAGAGTGTGGTGGTGTGTGTTGTTTTGTGTGTGGATAGTGTGTGGGTGATGGTGTTGAGTGGCTGTGGCTGTTATGTTTTGGATGCTGGTGTCTCGCTCTTGTCTTCTTTACGAATTTTTAAGCGTAGGGGTTTGTGGGTGATGTGGGTGTGTGTTTTATATTGTATTGTGTGTGTGGGAGTGGTGTGTGTATGTGTATCAGGTGTGTGGGATTCAAATCGTCCAATGTGGCTGAGTTTTGTTCGTTTGTGTGTATTCTGACCGCGCCGGTGTGTCCCGCCAATGGAATACCGCGTTTGAATGACCGCCGCGTGGATTCGTGGGTCGTAATGGGATGGGCGTATTTCTGTTGGCGTGGCGGTGGAGGTTTGCTCACCTCCACCTTTCCGCCGACCGCTGGTCTGGCGGTCTGTTGTGGCGGTCGGATTTTCGGAGGTTTGCCTTCTGCGGGTCAGAATGACCGTGGCGGGTTTCCGCGACCGCGGCGGGATTATGGAGGATTTCTGACCGGCGGTAGGCGCCTTTTACCGCCGAGGTCAGAATGAGGGCCTATGTCTTTTGTGACTTGCCACACAACTCCCAAGATACCTTGCTGTAAATGGAACTTTTTTCATAACTTATTATTGTGAATTTTATTATTAAAATGTATAATTACAGTAAATGTGATTATGTAAATTGATAATATTTATAATAGTAATTATGATTATATTAAGTACACCAAGTAAAATTCATACATTTTTTAATTAATTTAATTTTCCAGAGCTGGTTGTGAATGACTATGCAACATCATGATGAAAACTGAAACAAGCACTGTCCCTCTGATCCCCGGTCAAATGTCTAACATGGAGTTACGCTGACATGCCTGTAGGACTACTCATCATGGAAAACTTTGTTCGAGGCAGCTCAAGTAGGGAATCACATTCCACACTTAGACATTGTGAGAAATGTTGAAAGCAACACGGTGCCCCAAGTATTTTACCAAAGGAAGTGCAGTAGCCTGCTTATTATGAAGAGAGATTTACAGACTATTCAGCTAAAAGCTGAAGCAAGTGTCATTGATGATGCTGGAATGAGTGACTGCACAAGTAAACGCTTAAACAGAAGAACATCATTAAAGTCATATGTGTATGCTGAATAATGTATATTCTGTGGAAAGATAAAATACTACAAGGGAACACCAACACATGAGAAATTCATCAAGGACAAGGAGCTTAGAGTTGACAAAAGGCTTCAATAGTGTGCAGCCATTAATTGTGATTCAAAGAGCTTAGCAGTTTGTAGTAGGGACACAGTGGCTGCAGAAGCCCAAGATCCTGCACCTTTTCATTGGAACTATACAATTAAGGCAAGTGAGGAAGATCACACATCTAGCATTCAAACCGATGATTACTACAAAAATATGAGAGACGAAGAGATAAGAGATGAAGCATATGATGAACTATTTCGATACATTAGAACTGTGATTATTCCTAACAAAGAGATAATGGCCCTCATTCTGACCCTGGCGGTCGGTGATAAAGCGGCGGCCAAGCCGCCAACAGGCCGGCGGTCTAAAATATGCAATTCTGACCCTGGCGGGAACCGCCAACACAGCCCGCCAACTTAACACTCCGCCCGCCACAGCGGTACAAACAAACAGCGCGGCGGTTCCCGCCAACAGCCAGGCGGCAGACAATGTACCGCCCACCCTATTACGACCCACCAATCTGCCACCTTTTCCGGGGCGGGAGCACCGCCGATAAGAACACGGCGGGAACAGACTACGAACGGGAAAACGCTCACCTCTACGCACTCCACGCGAGATTCCGGCAGTATGGAACCAGAGTTGCAGGTCATCCCCGCACTCCTATTCCTGCTCATATACCAGGAGCACGCCCGGCGGCGCGGAAGACATCGGTGAGTACTGCACCTACGACACAGGGGAGGGAAAAGATTACCGGCACACACCCACCCACCCACACCCACTACAACACACACATCAATGCATTCCCACAGATCACTGTCACAACCCACAAACCACCCCCCTCCGAAATAATGCAAAGACCAAAAGAAGAGATCATAAACGGGCAGATATATTGAAATATGTACACCAGTAATCCCAATAAATAAATAAACTATGTACAAAATATATACAGCTACTAAATGTAGTCCAACCACTGTCCGTGGATCACAGGGGTCCTGTGCAAAGGGGCAAGGCCCAGTCCCACGACAAGAACTCCACGGAGAGAACACTGCAGGGGCATCAGAAAGAAAATAGGACAGGCACCTCAGGGGGAAGGGAAGGGGGGGCACCTCAGCCACTTGAGTACACGACGCCAGATCCACGAGGGGACTCCATGACCACTGGCCCATCCTGGGGAGAGCAAAGCCACAGTACAAACAGTCCATACAGTGGGTGGCCTGCCCACTGGGCCATCCTGGGGAGAGCAAAGCCACAGTCCATACAGTCCATACAGTGGGTGGCCTGCCCACTGGGCCATCCTGGGGAGAGCAAAGCCACAGTCCAAACAGTCCATACAGTGGGTGGCCTGCCCACTGGGCCATCCTGGGGAGAGCAAAGCCACAGTCCAAACAGTCCATACAGTGGGTGGCCTGCCCACTGGGCCATCCTGGGGAGAGCAAAGCCACAGTCCAAACAGTCCATACAGTGGGTGGCCTGCCCACTGGGCCATCCTGGGGAGAGCAAAGCCACAGTCCATACAGTCCATACAGTGGGTGGCCTGCCCACTGGGCCATCCTGGGGAGAGCAAAGCCACAGTCCAAACAGTCCATACAGTGGGTGGCCTGCCCACTGGGCCATCCTGGGGAGAGCAAAGCCACAGTCCATACAGTCCATACAGTGGGTGGCCTGCCCACTGCGCCATCCTGGGGAGAGCAAAGCCACAGTCCATACAGTCCATACAGTGGGTGGCCTGCCCACTGGGCCATCCTGGGGAGAGCAAAGCCACAGTCCATACAGTCCATAACAGACCCCACTGCCACTGGAGGAGGCAAGGTGGCCAGAGGACATCCTGCAGCCCTGCCCGAGATAGATCCTGCCCTGCCACGTCTGCCAAAGGGCCAGCGGTTCTTGCCTTGAAGGGCCCAGTTCAGCAGTTCCTGAGACGGCGGGGCCCAGTTCAGCGGTTCTTGAGACAGCGGGGCCCAGCGGGGCCCAGCGGAGCGGTGCGTGAGACGGCGGGGCCCAGCGGAGCGGTTCTTGAGACGGCGGGGCCCAGCGGAGCGGTGCTTGAGACGGCGGGGCCCAGTTCAGCGGTCCTTGCCCTGAAGGGCCCAGTTAAGCGGTTCTTGAGACGTCGGGCCCAGTTCAGCGGTTCTTGAGACGGCGGGGCCCAGCGGAGCGGTGCGTGAGACGGCGGGGCCCAGTTCAGCGGTTCTTGAGACGGCGGGGCCCAGTTCAGCGCTCCTTGCCTTGAAGGGCCCACTTCAGCGGTTCTTGAGACGGCGGGGCCCAGCGGAGCGGTGCGTGAGACGGCGGGGCCCAGTTCAGCGGTCCTTGCCCTGAAGGGCCCAGTTAAGCGGTTCTTGAGACGTCGGGCCCAGTTCAGCGGTTCTTGAGACGGCGGGGCCCAGCGGAGCGGTGCGTGAGACGGCGGGGCCCAGTTCAGCGGTTCTTGAGACGGCGGGGCCCAGTTCAGCGCTCCTTGCCTTGAAGGGCCCAGTTCAGCGGTTCTTGAGACGGCGGGGCCCAGTTCAGCGGTCCTTGCCCTGAAGGGCCCAGTTCAGCGGTTCTTGAGACGGCGGGGCCCAGTTCAGCGCTCCTTGCCTTGAATGGCCCAGTTCAGCGGTTCTTGAGACGGCGGGGCCCAGTTCAGCGGTCCTTGCCCTGAAGGGCCCAGTTCAGCGGTTCTTGAGACGGCGGCCGGTCTATGGCCAACTGCTAATTGCCTGGTGGTGCCCTCCTGGGCAGCGGGGATGGTGCTCCTTCACTGCCCACCTGGGCTGTGGGTGGTGGGGCCCTCCTGGCCAGCTGGGCTGGGTCCTCCCTGGGCAGCGGCTATGGGGGTGGTGGGCTCTCCCGGGGCAGCTGTGCCGGTTCCTCCCGGGGCAGCGGCTATGGGGGTTGTGGGCTCCTCCTGGGCAGCAGGCCTGCTGCCTGACCTCTCCGACTTGCTGCCCTTGCCCTCCTTAGTCGTGGGCCTGTGGCCCTTTCCTCCCTTTGGAGCTGTGGCTGGTGACTGTCTCTGGGTGGTGTCCGGGGGGGATGTAGAAGGCGGGCTCCTGCGGCGCCCCTTCCGCCTTCTGCTCCTCTTCCCAGGGGGTGGGCTGGCTGTCCCCTTGCTGCTGGGCGAAGATCCAGACATGCGGGCTGGCGGGCTCCAATACCCCTGCACACTTGTCAAGGGGGCTGCAAGGCTGGTGGTGGCTGAGGTGCTCTTCTTACCCCGACGAGAAGGAGGGGGGGGGCTCAGGGTCAGGAAAAAAGTTAGTAGTGGCGAGGAAGAGCTTCTTGGGACAATGGAGAGTGGTAGGTACAGTGGGAATGGGAGTGGAGGGAGAGGATGTGGTTGTAGGTGAGTCACGTTTGCTGTCTTTGGGTGCAGGAGGGATAGGCTGTCGTGAGGTGGATGGCTGTTGGGTGGGTGGGTGGCTGCGTTTGTGTGGTGTGGAAGAGGGGGTGACAGACACAGTGGGAGAGGACACAGGGGACGTGTAAATGGCAGTGGGGGTGGTGACTGCACGTGTGCGGACTGGAGTGGAGGGTGTGCTGGTGATGGAAACACTGGCTGATGGTGAGGTGAATGGAGGTGTGAGTGTAGACGTCACAGGGAGGGAGGAGGGAGATGAGGAGGTGGGGGTCACAGAGGTGGTAGTGACTGTTGGCATGTCTGCATCGGAATGTTGCGTGTGTGAATGTCTGCGTGATCTGTGGTGCTTATGTTTGGATGAGCTTCTCTTGGGTGTTGAGGTGTGTGCAGGCTGGTCTGATGGTGTGGGTGGGACAGGCAGAGGAACAGGAGACTGGGAGGAGGGAGTTAGTAGAGGCAGGCAGGAGACAGGGACAATGGCTGCCGTCAGTGCTGAGGCCAGAGCCTGGAACGATCGCTGATGGGCAGCCTGACCCAAATGAATGCCCTCCAGGTACGCATTGCTGCGATGAACCTCCCTCTCCACCCCCTGGATGGCATTCAAAAGGGTAGTCTGCCCAACAATGAGCGTTCGGAGGAGGTCAATGACCTCCTCACTGAGGGCAGCGGGGGTAACAGGGGCAGGGCCTGAGGTGCCTGGGGCGAAGGAGATGCCCGGCTTCCTGGCAGAGCGGGCACGGGGCGAACGCTGAGGGGCTGCTGGGAGGGCGGAGATGGTGCGCTGGGTGGCGGCTGTACCTGTAATGGCGGGGGCACGGATGGTGCCACCCCCGCAAGGGAGCCCCCTTCCGAGGACGTGTCCGTGTCGCTGCAGGGTCCAGTCGTCCCCGTCGTGGAGCTCCCCTCGCCCTCCGTCTCACTGGTCCAGTCTGACTCTGTGGCATGGCCCTCCTGGGCCATGTGAGATGCAGCTCCCTCCTGCCCCGATGCCACTTCTCCTCCGCCTGATGATGCTGATGCACACAAGCACAGAAAGACAAACAAAAAGGGGGGGGTAGAGAGAAATAAAGGGATATTGAGTACATGGATCTCCGGTACAGTTAGCGGACATGACAGACACAGATGCCCCCTGCACTAAGTTGCGCACTTGGGGTCCGCTACGCATTCCGTGGAACATGCCCTACACGCCTAGAGTTGACAACTGCACCCATGGATGACACGGCCCAGGGATGGCTGTACTGACAAACTACTGAGGGTGGTGGCTGGGGACACAGGGGCTTACGGGGGTGCCCAGCCTACAGATATCGCCCTGGCCTAGGGGGACCCCCAGCCCTCCTCCCCCAACCAGACACCTCCACTGCGCAACAACAGAGTAGATAATGCTTGTACTCACCCCCTTGTGTCTGCTGTGCTGCCCTCACGCGCCCATCCAATTCAGGGTAGGCCACCGCCAGGATCCGGAACATCAGGGGGCTCAGTTGACGGCAGGCACCCCGCCTACGTTGGGAGGCCATCCCCAGCAGAGACTCGCCGGTCTTCTTGGTCCCACGGCGGATGTCCTCCCACCTCTTGCGGCAGTGGGTGCCCCGTCGATGGTGGACCCCCAGGGTCCGGACTTCCTTGGCGATGGCACGCCAAATCCCGATCTTCTCATGGGCGCGGACCTATATGACACGTACAGGGAGGGAGAAATACCACGTTCAAGTTTGTCAGCATTTTCCTTTCCAGTGGCCCAACGCCCCCCATCCCCGCCAGGCCCCCCGCCATGCCCCCCGCCAGGCCCAACATCCCCCCCATCCCCGCCAGGCCCCCCGCCAGGACCCCCGCCAGGCCCAACATGCCCCCCATCCCCGCCAGGCCCCCCGCCAGGACCCCCGCCAGGCCCAACATGCCCCCCATCCCCGCCAGGACCCCCGCCAGGACCCCCGCCAGGCCCAACATGCCCCCCATCCCCGCCAGGCCCCCCGCCAGGCCCAACATGCCCCCCATCCCCGCCAGGCCCCCCGCCAGGACCCCCGCCAGGCCCAACATGCCCCCCATCCCCGCCAGGCCCCCCGCCAGGCCCCCAAGCCAGCCAGTGGCCCCAAATCCATATTGAATTAAACTCACTTGTTGGTCTGGAGGACCGTAGAGTAGCGCATACTGGGGGAGGACCCCATCCACATGTTTCTCCAACTCCTCTCCAGTGAAGGCAGGGGCCCTTTCCCCAGGCGCAGCAGCCATTGTCCCTTCCAGACCGAGGTCACAGCAACACTTGCAGTATAGGTCCTCTCCTGTGAAAGTTCAAGTCGCAAGTGGATAAGTAGATACAAAATGGCGGTGACGTCCGCGGCGGTGCGTACCGCGGCGGTGCGTCCCGCCACCGCCGGCGCCCTTCGCCATTGGCTCCTGAAACCCATAGGCTTCAATGTTAACCAATGCGGCTTTGCGCCGCGGTCTTCGCCCGCCGCCCGCCGCGGTGTGCCACGCCAGCGCATTGACCTCACATCCCATTGTCACACTTCACAGGTCAGGCAGCCGCCATTTCCAGGGCCCACATGGCTCAATTTCAACTGCGTCACACAGGCCTAGGCCTTGCATAGCCACTCAGACACGCCATTCACTGCATAGAGAATCGTATACTGTGCTAGCTGTGAGTACGTACCTGTGGGTTGCTTGACTGTGTGCTCCATGTTGTCCTTCCTAGGCACCGTCCGCTGGGTTGGGCGAGGAGACGGATGAATCCTCCCGTGTACCGACCGCTGGTGGACCTGTCGACAATGGAAGAACGCCACATTATCCTGACCTACCGTCTTAACCGTGCCACTATCCATGAACTGTGTGCCCAGCTGGAGCCCGACCTGATGTCCCCCATCCGCCAACCCACAGGGATTCCCCCTCTGGTGCAGGTCATGTCAGTACTCCATTTCTTGGCAAGTGGGTCATTTCAGACAACCGTGGGAATTGCTTCTGGGATGTCTCAGCCCATGTTTTCGAAGGTGTTATCCAGAGTGTTGTCTGCCCTGATGAAATCCGTGAGGAGCTACATCATTTTCCCTGAGGTGGGCGAATTGGCTACAGTGAAGGGTGATTTCTACGCCCTTGGACATATTCCCAACGTAATTGGTGCCATTGATGGGACCCATGTGGCTTTGGTTCCCCCAAGAGACAGGGAGCAGGTGTACAGGAACAGAAAAAATTACCATTCAATGAACATCCAGGTGGTGTGTTTGGCTGACCAGTACATCTCGCATGTAAATGCCAAATTCCCAGGGTCAGTGCATGACGCCTACATCCTCAGGAATAGCAGCATCCCTTACGTGATGGAACAGCTACAGAGACACCGTGTATGGCTAGTGGGGGACTCTGGGTACCCCAACCTGTCGTGGCTACTGACCCCAGTAAGGAATCCCCGGACCAGGGCAGAGGAACGGTACAATGAGGCCCATGGGCGTACTAGGAGGGTGATCGAACGCACCTTTGGCCTCCTAAAGGCCAGGTTTCGGTGCCTGCATATGACAGGTGGATCCCTAATGTACTCACCTAAGAAGGTGTGTCACATCATCGTGGCCTGCTGCATGCTTCACAACCTGGCTTTGCGCCGCCAGGTGCCTTTCCTGCAGGAGGATGGTCGAGACGGTGGTGTTGTGGCAGCGGTGGAACCTGAGGAGAGTGACGAGGAGGAAGACGACGGGGCTGAAACAGACAACAGGGACAGAATCATTGAACAGTACTTCCAATAGGACACAGGTAACATTTCAAAGATAATTTAGTAAATGTTAACTACTCTCCAGCATCTCTGCTGCCTGTCTATTTGCCCCAGTGTATGATGACTGAGTTTTGGCTTTTCCCTCCCTATTTCAGATCTGGGGTCCCCACTACGAGTCCTGTGCTTCGTTTCCCCATGGACTACAGCTTTGTGGCAGCTGTTTGTTGACTTCACCATGTACAAGGACATATTTGCACTGTCATGTCAATTACAATCTATTGAAATCACAGCCAGACTCCAGATATTTTGGTGCAAAATAGGTGTTTATTTAAGTGCTCAAAATGGGATGGGTGGTTTCAAGTGGGTGGGGGCTATGGTGAAGGAATGTCCATGGCAGAGTCCAGAGTAACAGTCACACAGGTGCATTGTCCAGAGGCCTGTGGAGAGATGGAGCATGGGCAGTTCAAGGATGGACAGGGTGACAATGTGGGACAGTGGGATGACATCAGGTGGTATCCATTGCTGGCGGGGGTCTTGACATCCTACTCTGTCTTCTTGCGAGATCTCAGGGCCCTCTTGCGGGGTGGTTCTTCTCCTGCAGGAGGTGGGGGTCTGGTGGGCTGCTGCTGTGCGGGGGCCTCCTGTCCACTAGCGCCGGCGGAGGTGGTTGGCTGTTCTTGGTCCAGGCTAGTGGCAGGGGCCCTTGGGTGTTGTTCAGTGTCCGCCCTGTTGTTGACGAGGTCCTGCAGCAGCCCTACCATGGTAACCAGGGTGGTGTTGATGGCTCTGATGTCCTCCCTGTACCCCCGATAGTGTTCCTCCTGCAGTACCTGGATCTCCTGGAACCGGGCCAGTACCGTCGCCATCGTCTCCTGGGAGCGGTTGTATGCTCCCATGATGGTGGTGAGGACCTCGTGGAGAGTGGGTTCCCTGGGCCTCTCCTCCCCCCCCTGTCGCACAGCTGCCCTCCGAGTTCCCCTGTTTCCCTGGGCCTCTGCCCCCTGACCGGTGTGCCCACTACCACTGCCCCCAGGTCCCTGTTGTTGTTGGGGTGGTGGGTTATCCTGGGTGCCCTGTAGTGGTAGACACACCGCAGATTGACGCGCCCTGGAGACAGAGGCATGGGCCCGCTGGGTGGGAGCTGTGCTGGTGTTCCCAGAGGGGTTTGGGTCTGTAGTGGCCTGGGCCTGTGTGAGGGGAACCGACTGTCCAGAGGTCCCCGATGGTCCGGGCTGGTCATCGGTGTCCAGGTCGACAGAGCTGCTGTCATCGCTGACGGCCTCTTGGGTGGGGGGTGTGGAGAATTCTGGCCCCTCCGCCGCGGTGTGTTGACGGTCGGGTCCTGCAGGGGTATAGAGGTATGGTTATAGTTTCAATGTGTGGCATATGGGTGTATCTGTGGGTTCTCGTGTCCCCAAGTGCTGGCATTCGTGTGTGGGGGCTTTGGTGAGGGTGGCTTGTGGGGGGGATGTGTATATGCATTGGGCATGCTTTGCTGATGGGTGTCCATGCTTAGTGGACGCATGCAGGCCTAGGTTTTGGGATGTGTGGGTTGTGATGGTGAGACATTGGCGGGGAATAGGTGTGCTGGGGGTGGGGGTGAGGATGGTGGTGGGGGTGAGGATGGTGGTGGGGGTGAGGATGGTGGTGGGGGTGAGGGTGGGGGTGAGGATGGGGGTGGGGGTGAGCGTGGGGTTCGAGGATGGGGGTGAGGGTTGGGGTCTGATTTGGCATGCAGGTGGGGGGGAAGCAGTATTGAAGCTTCAACTTACCAGTATCCATTCCTCCGCCGACTCCTGCGAGGCCGTCAGGATGCAGGATGTTCAAGACTTCCTCCTCCCATGATGTGAATTGTGGGGGTTGAGGTGGGGGTCCTCCGCCAGTCTTCTGCACGGCGATGTTGTGCCTGGATACCATGGAACGCACCTTCCCCCGTAGGTCGTTCCATCGCTTCCTGATGTCTTCCCGATTTCTGGGGTGCTGTCCCACTGCGTTGACCCTGTCGACAATCCTCTGCCATAGCTCCGTCCTCCGGGCAATGCTGGTGTATTGTATCTGTGTGCCGAACAGCTGGGGCTCTACCCGAACGATTTCCTCCACCATGACCCTGAGTTCTTCGTCTGTGAAGCGGGGTTGTCTTTGGGGTGCCATGGGGTGGTGTGTATGATGTGTGGGGTGGAGTATGTGTATTTAAGTGAGTTGAGTGTGGTGGTGTGTGTTGTTTTGTGTGTGGATAGTGTGTGGGTGATGGTGTTGAGTGGCTGTGGCTGTTATTTTTTGGATGCTGGTGTCTCGCTCTTGCCTTCTTTACGAATTTTTTAGCGTAGGGGTTTGTGGGTGATGTGGGTGGGTGTTTTATATTGTATTGTGTGTGTGGGAGTGGTGTGTGTATGTGTATCAGGTGTGTGGGATTCAAATCGTCCAATGTGGCTGAGTTTTGTTCGTTTGTGTGTATTCTGACCTCAGCGGTGTGTCCCGCCAATGGAATACCGCGTTTGAATGACCGCCGCGTGGATTCGTGGGTCGTAATGGCATGGGCGTATTTCTGTTGGCGTGACGGTGGAGGTTTTGTCATCTCCACCTTTCCGCCGACCGCTGGTCTGGCGGTCTGTTGTGGCGGTCGGATTTTCGGAGGTTTGCCTTCTGCGGGTCAGAATGACCGTGGCGGGTTTCCGCGACCGCAGCGGGATTATGGAGGATTTCTGACCGGCGGTAGGCGCCTTTTACCGCCGAGGTCAGAATGACCACCAATATGTGTGACGACTCTCACTGAAAGTTTGAAACCCTCATGACACGCAGAGGAATAAAGGGAATAGGTGAATCAACCAAGACGCGTTTAAGAAGAAAATTGGAGTCCGCGTTCGGTGACAGCCTCCACATATTCCCAGAAAACCAAGAAAAATAATTGGCCCAACCTGATAGTGTCATGCTACAGGGCGGTGTAAGAGAAAGCCAGAGTTTGAAAAGAGAATTATCAGTTTTAAAGGCTAAGGCAACAGACATGAACAAGATCATTGGTCAAACATCATTGCACATAAGAGCACTGATTAAAACAGACTTGACATGAACATCATGGCCATATTAATAATCAGATGTTGATAAAGATTCATTTACAGTACCTGATTACCTTAAACGGTTCCTATTAGGACTTCTGAGTGGAGATCCAGATAACACAAAGCTGTCTAAAAGGGTTGCCTTAGTTATGGAATCATTCAGCCAGGACATTATGGTGGTCATTCTGACCCTGGCGGTCTTTGACCGCCAGGGCGGAGGACCGCGGGAGCACCGCCGACAGGCCGGCGGTGCTCCAATGGGGATTCCGACCGCGGCGGTAAAGCCGCGGTCGGACCGGCACCTCTGGCGGGGTCCCGCCAGTGTACCGCGGCCCCATTGAATCCTCCGCGGCGGCGCAGCTTGCTGCACCGCCGCGTGGATTCCGACCCCCCCTACCGCCATCCAGATCCCGGCGGTCGGACCGCCGAGATCCGGATGGCGGTAGGGGGGGGCGCGGGGCCCCTGGGGGCCCCTGCAGTGCTCATGCCACTGGCATGGGCATTGCAGGGGCCCCCGTAAGAGGGCCCCTACATGTATTTCACTGTCTGCTGCGCAGACAGTGAAATACGCGACGGGTGCAACTGCACCCGTCGCACAGCTTCCACTCCGCCGGCTCGATTCCGAGCCGGCTTCATCGTGGAAGCCTCTTTCCCGCTGGGCTGGCTGGCGGTCTGAAGGCGACCGCCCGCCAGCCCAGCGGGAAAGTCAGAATTACCGCCGCGGTCTTTCGACCGCGGAACGGTAACCTGACGGCGGGACTTTGGCGGGCGGCCTCCGCCGCCCGCCAAGGTCAGAATGAGGGCCTATATATGCAGTCACAAATGGCCAGCAGAAACCCCCCCAAAGCATTTGTTGCTCCCATATGGCGTAAAGACGCTGACAGGCATTGTTGAAATCATTTGCACTCTAAACAGACTAGGGGCCTGATTCTAACTTTGGAGGATGGTGTTAAACCGTCCCAAAAGTGGCGGATATACCACCTACCGTATTACGAGTCCATTATATCCTATGGAACTCGTAATACGGTAGGTGGTATATCCGTCACTTTTGGGACGGTTTAACACCGTCCTCCAAAGTTAGAATCAGGCCCTAGGTCATGAGATTTCATGCTCACAACTGAAAGAAAATTATACAGCCTTGTGTCTTGAAAAATTGGCTGCTACCTTAAATGAACAAATTGTTTTTCCAGGTGACATTCAGCTTCATGTCTTCACTAACTTAGCATGGGATAACATTGATAGGCTGGAAGAGGCAGACTCTTACTGGTAAGGGGGCAACTCATCGAGCCAACGGTATAGCTGTGCAGCCCAAGTTGTTTGGATCAAAACCTTTTAAAGCTTCTCTCCCAGGCACTGAAGAACAAAAGCAAAGAACATTGATCACAAAAAATACTGAAGAATTGTTCGTGTATCTCATTGATGACAACTACCAAAGTCATGCAGGAATGTGTTGCCCAATTGAAGATTGCACACATAAGAACATAATATGGGTTGGTACAAGACAAGATGTGAATCCTCGCACAGATAATACCAAGTTGGATCGGATTTAACATCAGTACTAGAGAGCTAGTTAGTGTTCCACAGTATTCCATTGCCTACTTGTCCACCATTAATGCCCCTGCAACAGAGTTGGCAACTGTTTCTGAATTTTTGAAACAGTCAGAGCTGATATGAGAATCACTGCATTTAGCACAAATTGTATTGGTCATGGATCAAGCTCTCTAAGCAAAAGCAACTGATGTTGTGTGGAAGCCTATAGCAATTTACAACAGAATCATTCTTCGAATGGGCACCTTTCACACCATTTGCAATGTCATGTCCATTCTTGGAAAATGCTTTAAAGATGCTGGCCTTCGTGACCCTTGCACTGAAGCAGACATGATAGCAGAATGATCAATATCATCAGTACTAGAAGGCCATGGCCAGCCCAGGGGGCAGGGTGCAGAGTATTTAAAAAGGAGGACAAATGATTTAACATTTTACATGCCCTGGTAGTGAAAAACTCTCAGATTCATTTTTCACTATTGCAAGGCTGACCTCTCCCATAGGATAACATTGGAGCTACCTTATTACATTTAATAAGCTCTAATTTTCAAATGGAAAAGGTAACCAGTTTATGTTGGTTGGCTTTGGAATTGTAATGAAAAATCCTCTTTAATGGTGAATCTGAATTCTAACCTACAATTTTGAAAATGTCATATAGTGCTTGTAGCCTTTCCGTGGGTCACATGACTGGGTATAGCTGATAGTTGTGTTTTGTGTATTCCTCATAGACAGCTCCGCACAATAAAGAACTTACATTTGTCTGGCTTGGCCATCAGTGGCAGGATGGGATGGTGGAGCTGGGTGCAGGCCAAGTTACACTTGAATAAGTGATGTTCTGCCTCCCCACAAAGGACTGAGGCCCTCATTACGACCCTGGCGGTTTGTAACCGCCAGGGCCGCGGCACGCGGGAGCACCGCCGACAGGCCGGCGGTGCCCTGCGGGGCATTCTGACCGCGGCGGCTTAGCCGCGGTCAGAGAAGGGAAACCGGCGGTCTCCCGCCGGTTTCCCGCTGCCCCCAAGGAATCCTCCAAGCCGACTCCCCCTCCCGCCATCCAGTTCCTGGCGGTTCTCCCGCCGGGAACCGGATGGCGGGAGGGGGAGTCGCGGGGCCCCTGGGGGCCCCTGCAGTGCCCATGCCAATGGCATGGGCACTGCAGGGGCCCCCGTAAGAGGGCCCCAAAATGTATTTCACTGTCTGCCTTGCAGACAGTGAAATACGCGACGGGTGCAGTAGCACCCGTCGCACCTTCCCACTCCGCCGGCTCGATTACGAGCCGGCATCCTCGTGGGAAGGGAGTTTTTCCCTGGGCTGGCGGGCGGTCTTTTAGAGACCGTCCGCCAGCCCAGGGAAAAACTCATAATACCCTCCGCGGTCTTCTGACCGCGGAGCGGTATTATGGAGGGCGGAATCCTGGCGGGCGGCCTCCGCCGCCCGTCAGGGTCGTAATGAGGGCCTGAATGTCCTCTGTGGTTAGTCTGGAGCCAGGGCAGGAAAGGCAGGATGCCTGTGGACTTTAAAGTTTCTCCCACTTCATAGGCAGAAATGGGTATAAGTATTGGACAGTAGACACCAACTCTTCAGAACACTTTTGGACCTGTGGATGTTCTGCCAAGAGGAAGGACTGCTGTGATGCTGGACTACTGCTCCGAAGGACAGCTGCCCTGCTGTGCTGGCCTGCTGGCTTCTGCACTCCTGCCCGGGTAAGAAGGACATGTATCAGTTGAGCCCAGGATCCAACGTGACTCTAAGAGCTAGTTGGCTGGCCTCCTGACCAAAGCCTCAGGGAGAGAAGGCTCAAACAACCTTGAACTCAGCACCAGGCCTCTACTATTTGTGAGTCCTACCATGCCAAGTGGTACTACACTAGTCCTAGACCCTAGGAAGTGGAACTGAATGTGAACTGCTGACCCATGTGTTGACCCAGCAGACGCAAAACATCACCTCTTTTCCATGGCACAATCCTGAGCAAAACTGAAACATCACTTCTGCTGCAAGGGGTCTCATAACACTGTTCATTGACCTTGCAGCCCATATCAGAACCACCAATGGTGTGAAGCTTTCCTGACTCAGTCCCTGCCATCACAAATCTCTTGTTGATGGCAGCCTCGATGATGAGGTAGGTTCTTGCTCCACAGCCTAACAGCTGTTCGGAACCGATACATCACTTTGACTGCATGAAGTATCCTCCACGACAGATTTGCACTGCAAGCCCCTACCATTAGAATCCTTGTCCTTGAAACAGGGAATTGCTTCGCAGCTTCACAGCTCCTTAAAACAGCATATTGCTTTGCTGGATGACACATTATTGGTGCTGGAAATCGCAATGGTCCAGAAACCAGGATGTAAGGTACTCTTGCTCAGCAGACCTAACTGTGTCCCTGTAGCCAGCCAACACTCCATTGTGGTTGGTCTGAACTTGTGAGTGTGTCACAGTTGGTGCTTTTTGGTGCTATTTTCATGACAATCTTTAAACCTGCATATCTCTGGTTCAACTGATTGGATTTTGGGCATTTTTGTCTTGTTTTATTTATTAAAGAACTGGTATGGAGTCCTTGTTGTGGTTTGTTTTCACTGTGTTACTTTTTGAAGTGCTGCATAAATACTTTTGCCTCTGAGTTAAGCCTGAATGCTCAGAGCCAAGCTACCCGAGGGTTGAGCACAAGTTATTTTGAGTTTGATTGTGACTTCACCCTGACAAATATTTGGGGTTGCTATTTCAGTAGGTCTTCACCCTCCTCAACAGGTAACCTAATTTTGTACACCTGTATTCCTTGTGGAGGCAGAATTAGGTATTAAAGTAAAGAAGAGAAATATGAAAATGTAAAAGGTTATACTTAGTATTTACCAGGCGTGACATCCTTAGAGTGCTCTTACCCCCAATCTTTTGCTTACCTCCTCAATTTTTCAAACCTTGTTTTTGCTGGTATTAGGACTTTATCACTTCTAAACAGTGATACTTTGGGTGTCCCTCTCCCCTAAATATGGTAATCTTGGCTTATTTCCAATTGGTATATTCAATTTAAATATACACCCATAGAATAGTGCACTATATGTGCCCATGGCCTGTAAACTATATGCTACTTGTGAGCCTGCAACACTGCTTGCACCACCCAATTAAGTAGACCTTTAAAAATGTCTCAGGCCTCCCATTGCAGAGCCTGTGTGTGGCAAAATAACCCTTTGGCCAGGACCAATCCTTCCCTTTTTATGCATATAGGTCACCCCTGACTCTCTGACAGTGTAATATTGGGAATTATCTTATTACATTTTAAAAGTGTAATTCACAATTTGGAAGAGATAAACTTTTCAAGTTTGGTGTCTCTGTAATCACAATTTAAATTCACAACTTATGGTGAAGTTGAATTTAAAATTGAAGTTCTGATAATGCTACTCTTACAAAGTTGGCATTTTCTTGCTTTAGCCATTTGGTGCCTGCTACCTGCTCTGATCACATGTGTTGGGTGGCTGACCTGCTGCCTGCTGAACTGTACCTTTGTGAGAAGGGCTGAACCTGCATCACTTGAACTCAGAGTGACTGCAAGGTCTAGCTGGCTGGCCTCCTGGTCTGAAGTCTCAGGGACATAAAAGACTTCCAACCACCCTGCACCTGCACCTGGTCTCTGCCATCTGTGTGTCTACCCTGCCAAGTGGTGCCACCCCCGTCCTGGATGCTTCGAAGTGAGCTTAAGGTGCTTACTCAGAGGAACAGATGTATCCTCTGCAGAGCGATGTATCCCCAAGCAGAACCAATATATCTCCTCGGCTGCGTGGCACATCTTCAAGCAGATCTGACATATCACCGCTATTGTGTGGATTTGACCTATCACAACAGACTTGCATCGCTGCCGCATTCTGCATCTTGGGTTTGATGTATCACCTTCGGAACTGCCACTGGGTGACACTTTTATGGGCTTGACAATGCCACAGAAACTCTGCAATGCAGCTTCCCAGCTCATCGGAAGCGATGCATTGTCTTGAGTGCGCAATACACCCTCAACATGGGCCTTTGCTTCGCAAGCCCATTCAACAAGATACTTGAAGTCGATGCATCTGGACCTCTCACCACAGCCTTGCCGCATCTCTGAACCAATGAATCACCTCAGCTGAGTGATGCATCTTCGAAGTGGATCCACACAACATCCGACAAACAGGATTTAAGGTTTGTTTCATTTGGCCTATCTGGGTCCCTGTAGCAGGCACAAGCTCCATCGTGGTTGACCTGAACTTTTGACTTTGTCCCGGTCCAACTCGACTAGATATCCTCAATAGTACTTCTTGCTTCTTGGTGCCATTTTTACTTAAAACTTTAAAAATGAATATCTCTAGTTATACTTATAGGATTTGTGTTGTTGTGGTCTTGCTTGATTAATTAAAGTTAGATCTATTTTTTTTCTAACTTGGTGTGCAATCTTTCTGGGTTGTGTTTTTCACTCTTTTACTGTGTGATGTGTTGCACAAATACTTCACACATTACTTCAAAGTTACGCCTGACTGCTCCTTGACAAGATAACAGAGGGTAAGCACAGGCTAATTTAGGTTTACCTGACACTTACCATGACTAGGATTGTAGTTGCTGCTTTACCAGGGT
This sequence comes from Pleurodeles waltl, assembly GCF_031143425.1. NCBI lineage: Eukaryota > Metazoa > Chordata > Amphibia > Caudata > Salamandridae > Pleurodeles > Pleurodeles waltl. The sequence continues at coordinate 63,359,192 of NC_090446.1, read as the reverse complement.
TCATACCCCAGTCAACCAACAACCTAGGTTCTAACACTGGTGCTCAGTAATGAGTTAAGGACTTGTGTTTGAGCAGTGCCTCACGGGAACTTGGTGTACAATACCATTCCAAGACTAAATTAAATTTTAAATTATCCTTAATTTAATAGGATTATGTTTGCTGCTTGTCCAGGGCTCATAACCTAGACAATCAACAACCAAATTTCTAACAGTATTTGATGTGACTTTCTGCAAGTTTCAGGACAAGGAAAATATTGGATACAGTGAAGAAATATTGTGATGTTTGGAAAAGAGAATTTGTTGTCAGTCAGACGCATACTGCATAAATCATTAACTTTTAGAGAAGAGTCATGGGTTTGCAAATAAGCTAACATGAGAAAAAGATATCAAAGGAGTTGATGGATATATGTCAGCCCCTTGATGCTCCCTCACTTGGCTAACCATAAGTTTGATTAGTCCTTTATTTCAATTGATTATTTCTTTGCCCTGACAAAGTACATCATGTGCTTAAATGTGCTTTTCAACTCTAGGTTAGATGCTAAGTGTGCAAGTGGCATCTGTGGTCTGTCGGGAGAAGTCATGGTGAAGGTGTTTGAAGTTGTTGTGAGCAAAAACATCAGCAGCTCAAGGTCTTGCAAGAATCACTTTTTTAGCTTTTCCTGTCCTAGTTCATGCTATGGAAAACATACACTTACTGCTCATGTTTAGTAAACCACTGATGGAATGTCCTCTGGCTTCAGCGGAAGTGCAAAACCATTGGGAATGAAGGACTGCACTTACCGGTCTCACTTAAGTTTGGCCATCTGTGGTATGGTACACTTCCTTTTCAAATGTCAAAGTGAGACCAGCATGCCCGAAACCCCCATATAATATAGTAATACACTGAAGCCTTGGGATTAGCTGAAACATGCATGGAACATATGCACAGTGGATGGAACACAAAAGTAAAGCACTGAATAAGGCACAAGTATAAATGCATTGCTCCCTGAAACTCAGGCTGAGATTTACTAAGATTTTTTGGCATTTCCTAAGCCACAGAAAGTTGAATTGAGAGGCTTTGGATGGTTAGTAAATCAAGAAAGTAAGCAATGCAATGCATTGTTTTGTGTTACTTTGCACTGGGTAGGCATTACATTGGTTGAGCATGGGCACTTCCTTGCATCCGCCAATGGATTTAGACTCAAATGCAGATTTACAAAGATTTGTGCCAAAATGGTGCTCCTACCCGACAGAGGCATAACAAAGAGAAACCTCTTTATTTCTCCACTTTACTTCCTATTTGCTTGTGTGGTACATTCTGCACTACTCACAGAAAGAGAAATATGCATCTGAGGATTATTGTATGCAGGAATGTATCCATTCCTGCACAAAAACAATCCTGCCTGTAATGCTGACACTCTTGTACCATGGTGCAAGGGTGTCTGCCTTGGCTGTAGGCAGTACACATTGCACCAGCACTGGGAGAGAGCAGAACTGCCCCTTATGTCAGTACATATGGCACTATTCATTTTCTTCCCTTTATGCAACACAGTGCAGCAAGTTGCCTTGGTGAGTTGCATTGTGTTACATAAAGCACTTCTCTCCCACAATGTCTGTATAATGTCTGTCAGCAGGAAAATCATCACTGCTGCAGCCCACTAATGCAAAGTAAAAGGAGACACCTACTAACAAAGTCTTATAGACCATCCCTCTCACTTGAGGCCTGTCTCCAATTATCTATTTTAAAGTTCAATGAACATAATGGCCCTCATTCTGACCTTGGCGGGCGGCGGAGGCCGCCCGCCAAAGTCCCGCCGTCAGGTTACCGTTCCGCGGTCGAAAGACCGCGGCGGTAATTCTGACTTTCCCGCTGGGCTGGCGGGCGGTCGCCTTCAGACCGCCAGCCAGCCCAGCGGGAAAGAGGCTTCCACGATGAAGCCGGCTCGGAATCGAGCCGGCGGAGTGGAAGCCGTGCGACGGGTGCAGTTGCACCCGTCGCGTATTTCACTGTCTGCGCAGCAGACAGTGAAATACATGTAGGGGCCCTCTTACGGGGGCCCCTGCAATGCCCATGCCAGTGGCATGGGCACTGCAGGGGCCCCCAGGGGCCCCGCGACCCCCCCTACCGCCATCCGGATCTCGGCGGTCCGACCGCCGGGATCTGGATGGCGGTAGGGGGGGTCGGAATCCCCGCGGCGGTGCAGCAAGCTGCGCCGCCGCGGAGGATTCAATGGGGCCGCGGTACACTGGCGGGACCCCGCCAGTGGTGCCGGTCCGACCGCGGCTTTACCGCCGCGGTCGGAATCCCCATTGGAGCACCGCCGGCCTGTCGGCGGTGCTCCCGCGGTCCTCCGCCCTGGCGGTCAAAGACCGCCAGGGTCAGAATGACCCCCAATGTGTTATAGGAGAACTTAGGTGACAGAAATGCTGATGCATGGCAATGTTTGTGACAAGTGTAATATGCTCACTGAAGTTCTCTTTAGTTTTAGGTTTAGGAAGCAGCCAAGGCTTTGTGCACTTTGCCTACCTTTAGAATTAAATATCGGGGGTCTCTGCTGAAAATCTATCTACTTTTGAAGATAATTTATTTTGTGTATATGTGTGTTCTCTAGAGCTCTCTCCGTTGCTTGCTATGTTTCAGAATATTGCACCTAGGAATATCGTTTAACAGAAGCATTGTGTCCTAAATATCGTTCAAAAAAATATTGGCCCTCATTACAACTTTGACGGGCGGCGGAGGCCGCCCGCCAAAGTTGCGCCGCAGGAATACCGCACCGCGGTCTGAAGACCGCGGCCGCCATTCTGAGTTTCCCGCTGGGCAGGCGGGCGGCCGCCTTAAGGCCGCCCGCCAGCCCAGCGGGAAACAACCTTCCCACGAGGACGCCGGCTCGGAATCGAGCCGGCGGAGTGGGAAGGTGCGACGGGTGCTACTGCACCCGTCGCGTATTTCACTGTCTGCTATGCAGACAGTGAAATACAAGCGGGGCCCTCTTACGGGGGCCCCTGCAGTGCCCATGCCATTGGCATGGGCACTGCAAGGGCCCCCAGGGGCCCCGCGACACCCCCTACCGCCATCCTGTTCCTGGCGGGCGAACCGCCAGGAACAGGATGGCGGTAGGGGGTGTCAGAATCCCCAAGGCGGCGCAGCATGCTGCGCCGCCTTGGAGGATTCTGACGGGCAGCGGAAAACCGGCGGGAGACCGCCGGTTTTCCTGCACTGACCGCGGCCAAAGCGCCGCGGTCAGAATGCCCTAAGGGGCACCGCCAGGCTGTCGGCGGTGCTCCCGCCAACCGCGAGCCTGGCGGTCACAGACCGCCAGGCTCGCAATGAGGGCCATTGTGTCAATATTGTGCCAGTGGCTGGAGTTTTCCACTTTTAACTCCCATACAGCAATATTTTTGTAAAATGAGGATATCTGGACAGCTCTGGTATCTTACCATGTTCTCTTTCTCTCTGTTTTATAATGTATGACCTGTAACAGCCTTAAATTGTAAACACTCCTTGACGAGTAATAAAGGTTTTGTATTTTGTGGTATTACCTAATATGTTGGGCAACGCTTCTGTTTAGCTACAGTAAAATGAGTAGTGCAGACTTTAGGCCTGATTTAGAACTTGGGCGATGGGTTACTCTATCACAACGGTGACGGATATCCTGTCCGCTGATATCGAAATCCCATTATATTCTATGGGATTTAGATTTCTTGTATCCGTCACCGCTGTGATGAAGTAACCCATCTGGTGAGTTATAAATCAGGCCCTTTGTTCCTAATAGGATTTCCCCCGTATTGGTATACTTGTGGCTCATTGTTATTGTGTTGCTGCCAATTCTACTCCAAGCCACCATCTTGTTGGTTCCCACTGTCACTGAAGCATATTATCTCTATATTCACATGTCTGCAGTCCTGCAAGAAACAAATTGAGTGTCTCTTTTATAAATCTCACCCTTTTCTGTCCCAGAGTGCTCCTTTATTACTACCAGAACAAGGTACAGCTAATGGGATCAAAGTGGAATGTGTGTGCTGCTGTTGCCTTCTTTTTGAGGTCTCACTTAAAGAGAACCTTTGCTCTTTGTTGTCCAACAGACAGCTTTATCTCTTATTTGTGGACCAATTTTTTCTAATTATTTAGAGTGGCTTCTATCACCCCCTTGTACATGATTGGATGGCTTTGTTAACTGTCACACTTCCCTTCTTCAGATTTGATGGCTTTCCTCCTTGTTCGGTGTCTTTGATCACAGCTGTGAGGGACCATTTTCTCTCCCTCTCCTTCCTCTCTGTGCTCGTTTTCTCTTGCACTCTATCTGTTTATCTCTTCTTTTCTTGCTTCCCATCTCACTATCTTTACTACCCTCCTAGCAACCTCCACCGAGAGTCCTCTTTACCCCTCTGCCCTCTAGCACTTTGGTTGCCTGCTGCTGCTATTGGCTAGCTGGCATCTAAAACAAGTAAACAGATGTAAATGGGTCCCATATGTGTGTATGCACTGTGGAAATTGAACACCAAAGGGTCCCTGGCACTATGTAGTAGCCCCAAAAGGGAAGAATACATTTGAAAATAAACAAAAGGCTACTTAAAATTTAAGCATACATGGATGAATATATTGTTTTCTTAATGTTCCAATAGATGCCTCCCAAGTCCATATATATCACTCGCATTTTATATAAACAGTAATCTTTATTATTCTTCAAATACAAAGGATTGCATTCTATATTTTCTACATTTCATCTTTATTGTTCTTCAAATACAAATGCTTGCATTCTATATTTTCTACATATCAAAAGGTTTCACAGATCCAAATACAAGATAAACCTATATTCAACAATAGTAAATAAAGGTGAACACCCCCATCCCCTTCAAAAAAAGAATTATGCTAATCTTAAAAACTCATTCACACCCATGCATACCAAAGCTCATATGTGCTGCCAAAAAACCCAAATATATAAACAATTAAAAGTCCATGGCCTAATACACTGTAGTTCCGTATATTGCTTCAAAAAAGTGTTTTTCTTTATTCAAGTTGGTACATATAATGAAAGGGATCAAATGACCCTTAAAATCTTTTATTCAAGCATCTTTTATCATCCAAACCCATGTTTTGCCTAAGGAGTTAAAAATAATGACTAGAAGAGGCTTTAATACGCCATACCAATACGCATTTCGGTGTTACTTCCGTTATGGAACCACCTTCATCAGGGCAACTCCAATTTTCCAACTTTTTGGGGGTGGACAGTGGCGATCACCACTCCATTTATTTAGATCAAATGCTACAAAGAATACCATTGTATCTTGCAAGTTTCAATCAGCACTCTTACTCCGTGGATCAAATGATGGCAGAGTATTTGTTCTAAGTAAATGGACCGGTGATCGCTACTGTCCACCCTTAAAATGTGTGCCTATTTGCGGCAAGCAGCAAGTATAAAAACAAAAGTATTACCTATAAGTTTCATGTTTGAGACCTTTTGGCGTTGCCAATGCTTGCTTCTTTGCAATGGTTGACCTGTGCACATGCCCAAGCTTTTCCAAGCTCTCAACTGTGGCCCTCTCACTGCCATGTCTGGCCACAGCAGTGCTTTGATGGAACCGCAGAGGCTCTAGCAATGAGTTCTTCATGTACCTGTCTCCCCCCCTCAATCCCAGTTTTCCTTGTTTTTGTCTTAATTGTTTTACATCTAATGTGGACTGGTTACATTTATGTCCTTCTTTCCTTTGGTGACATCCTTATGTTAAAGAAAATAGCTTTGATTTGTTTTCATTTGGTGAGGGATAAAAATGTTTCTAGCTTACGTGTCAGGATGCGAGGCTTATGCTATCTCTTTCTTTACTGACTTAAAATAGCAGCCAATCAAATACAAATAAACAAAAAACTATACATTCCATGATGCCTCACATATCATCACATGGCCCAATCACCAAGCATGACCTCTGTCCATAAGTCTCTTGACTCTCAATGTCACTTCCTCTTTCTTTGGTCAAAACAGATAAAGTTCAAATTGAATAGAAACTTCTTACATCAATCTCGAAAATCAGGAGTCAGGAACATCCACTCCAACCGGATAACAAGAACTTGAAGAGTCCAACTCGAAGGGAAACAGCCCCAGGAAGTAGCTATGCACGAAACCTTTCATGAAGCCGTGAGAATTCAGGAATTCTTCTGATCAGAACCTATAAATAATAAACAGGTAGGTAATATCCAAAATGGATTGAATTAATTTTGGCATAAACCTTGGCATTAGTCTCACATCTTTCAGCAACACCTCGTGCTTGTGCAGTTACCTTTCTACCACACCATGACTGGCCCTCGTCTCTGACCTTTAAGTGCTACACCCAACACATTCTATATAGGTCAAACCACAACCCACTCCATGAGAACTAGACTCGATGAACGAGTGACACTGACCTGGTTTGGATTGTCGTGCTATACAATTTTGTTATGGATAGAAAACACAACATAAATTATGCAATGCAATGTAATACAATCATTGACTAATCTTCCAGAAGTCCTATCAACTTAATTCCCTAGATGTGGAACTCCCCATCTTACAATAATTTGTCCTTTTTTCCTTGCATGGTTTTTGTAACAAATCTGATTAAAAACCTATAGACTTTCCAGCTATAGCCACTTAGCAGAGCGTATTTTCCTTTTTCTTATTTACTCTTTGAACAAGAACCAAGAAGAAAAGATAGGAAATGGAGGAACCCAACATTCCCTTCAAACAAACCTAATTACTAGGCTCCAATCTTGATATTATCTAGTCATCAATCAGTTCAAAAGGTAATATTGTGCTTCTACACTCGATAATCCCTCAAAATATCCCATGGGAACATTGAAAGAGGTAACAGACATCAACGTCTCCCTGTATTACCCTTCCTCTGTTTCCTTAAGAAGACTGTTGCACTACAGTTTTGAGTTGAGAGTTCACCTCCTCCATGACCATTACCTCCACGTTTGATATCTTCTTTAACACTCCTTTTCCCAAGATGAAGAATCTTCTTCCTGGATGTATTCAAAACAATCCAAGCACACCATCGCTTGGTCTCACCTGTTGACTGTTGAACGTCATTGTTTCTTAACAAAAACAATCTAGTGAAAGCTCAGTTAAATCTGATCACTCCATCCTGGGCTTTATTCATTGAATTCTAACATCTACCCTGGCAACACTCAATAATGCATTGATCTCTTTGCTCACTCCCCATACTTTTGAATTGGAGCAACTATCAAAATCTTTCAAAAGCAAACAAATCAGAATCTACTTTGCCTCAATTGTGTCTCACTTTTGAGACAACAGATTATCTCACTGCAGTCTGCCCATAAGACTATGAGGCTTCATCGCTACACATTGGACATCAGGACGGTAAAACAGTCCTTGGTCATGCCATGCAGGCACACAGTAATAACCTCTTGATGATATGCATGCCTTTGTTCGGCTGCCTCATTAGTTACAGTAACATTTGTCAGATGGCTTATCATTTTTGTTGGACATTGGATCATGCCCTCCCGTTCCTCAAAGCAGTATATATGGCTAAATGGCAAAGAAGGACACATAATAAAAATATATAAACCTCAAACCTTTACCCAACAATGCCCCACAATACACCTGAGACCTAATCTCATTTCACAGAACCACAAAACACCTCTTTTCTATAAAGATTAACTTTTTTCTTTTACACATGTTTCTTAAAGTACGTACTCAAGCAGAACCACAATTCCACAGATTTGCAGTGTTCCATAAAATACATTAGTGTCAATAAGACAATAATAAACATTATACACACATAGATAATCCAAAAAACACTGGCTAAGAAAGGTGCAATTAAACAATTTAGACAACCCACTTTAAAAATCAGTGCTTGCCCATACTCCTGCATGCAACCCTTTCCCAACCACTCAAATTCAGCATGTGCTTCAACCACCTCTTTGTGAAAAGTTCCCTTTAGCGTTCCAGTTTTTAAGAACAAATAGCTTACCTACCATTAATCTGTGTGAGAGCCAGGCATTTTCTCCAGCACTTCTCTGTCAAAGTACTTCTCAACACCATAACAGATCTGAAAAAATCCTTACACTCCAAAATCCTATATTATACTACCTTCCACCCACTAATGAAATAGTCCAGGATTCCCTTCCCCACATCAACAACAACAATCCTCTTCCACTAAATGTAACCTAATTAATTTATTAATGAACTAGTACAGCATTAGCAGAGCTTGCATTCAAACCAAAAGTAACTGCAGGTCTGAATGTCTATGAGAAGATTCCAAGTTCTATTTCATAGTCCTTCCCAGTCCTTCAACTATGTGAATAGACTATGGGGGTCATTCTGACTCCCGCCGGGTGCGGTCACCGCGCGCCCGGCGGGAGCCGCCAAAATACCGTACCGCGGTCGGAAGACCGCGGTCGGTATTTTGAGGTTTCCCCTGGGCTGGCGGGCGGCCTCCAAAAGGCCGCCCGCCAGCCCAGGGGAAACCGTCCTTCCCACGATGAAGCCGGCTCGTAATCGAGCCGGCGGAGTGGGAAGGTGCGACGGGTGCTGTTGCACCCGTCGCGTATTTCACTGTCTGCCAAGCAGACAGTGAAATACTCGTAGGGGCCCTCTTACGGGGGCCCCTGCAGTGCCCATGCCAGTGGCATGGGCACTGCAGGGGCCCCCAGGGGCCCCGCGACCCCCCCTACCGCCATCCGGTTCCCGGCGGGCGGACCGCCGGGAACTGGATGGCGGTAGGGGGGGTCGGAATCCCCTCGGCGGCGCAGCTAGCTGCGCCGCCTTGGAGGATTCATACGGGCGGCGGCACACTGGCGGGAGACCGCCAGTGTTGCCGGTCTGACCGCGGCTTTACCGCCGCGGTCAGAATGCCCTGCGGGGCACCGCCGGCCTGTCGGCGGTGCTCCCGCCGACCCTGGCCCCGGCGGTCTCAGAATCACCCCCTATGTCTGAGCAAATGTGTTACGCCTACAGCTAAGTGTGGGTGTTACTCCTCATTCCTAATAATTTTCATCCGAAGTCTGAAAGCTTCCTGTCCCGGTTGTGCTTTATATAGATCCACTAATTTCTGAACATATTTTCTGCACCAACATTAGCCCCTTCTTCAGCCTCTGACATAGCTTCCCACATTTTGTGCAAGAACTGCCATCATCTAAGACACTTCAACTCTTCTACAACTGCTAATCACGAACAACTGTCAATTAACTTCAAGCAACAAGAGACAGAAAGACAGCTGACATTTTGCCACTGACTATTATTCAGCAACTGCATGAATATCCATAATCCTGGTCCTATTTTTCTACCATCTTTCCCTCTAAAACTTTACACAATTTATCCTAATGTCCTTTTCCGTAGACAGTGCTAGATGGAAATTATACTTTTATATTACCAGGCTTCTTTCTACCCTCTACATGCCCAATGGCTTTATGTACTACTCATGTAGTACAGTGTACCATGAAATTACATATCCTCAAGGTACATAGATGTGAAATTAACAATGGTAAATCTATATTAACCTTTGTAAGTATACCTTTATGGTATGGAAGTAGTTGATATTTTGAAGCCAACATTCAAAACTCAATATTATGGTATAACACCTGGTTGGAAATCTACGTCTGCCAAGAATGTAAGTAAAATTCATGCAATGGAAAACCTGTCTCCCAAACCTGGTGCAGGGGTGCAGGAAGGGGTTTCTTCACAAAGAAAAATATTTTGGGAATGGAAACAAACAAAGTTCCAAATATTTTGATTAAAGATCTCCATAAATCATGTTTTCTTCCCCTTAAACGCACATTAGAGGTCTTGGAAATTCCATAGGTCAGTCTGGCTTACACTTTACTCCCAGAAATGAGAAGCTTAATTAAGGAGGATTCTGCCTGGTCCCCACTTTGCTTCCTTTCTTTTGTTGCAGAAGCTGTTTCATCCTACAACCACAAATATGAAGTTATTTATATGTGCGAAAAAGCAGAATGGCTTATGAAATTGTAATAAACCGAAAGCTGAGTACAGCAGAACATTATATAGAGAGTCTAAAGCAATGGCAAATAGTATGAAAAACTTTGACTTGAAAGGATAGAAGTCCTTACTCACTCTTAGCTGGCATACTTTATCATCTGCCACCTCCTCACAGATACTCTATCTGTGTGGCTTCATCATTGGTGGGTAAAGGAGCTCTTAGTCCTTGAGCCAACCGTGTTATCCATACCACTTGGGGGGATGAGTTCTAATATGATTTATTGGCAAGCTGTGAGTGCCTACAGATGGAAAAGTCATAACTCTATGGCCCTCATTCTGACCCTGGCGGTCGGTGATAAAGCGGCGGCCAAGCCGCCAACAGGCCGGCGGTCTAAAATATGCAATTCTGACCCTGGCGGGAACCGCCAACACAGCCCGCCAACTTAACACTCCGCCCGCCACAGCGGTACAAACAAACAGCGCGGCGGTTCCCGCCAACAGCCCGGCGGCAGACAAAGTACCGCCCACCCTATTACGACCCACCAATCTGCCACCTTTTCCGGGGCGGGAGCACCGCCGATAAGAACACGGCGGAAACAGACTACGAACGGGAAAACGCTCACCTCTACGCACTCCACGCGAGATTCCGGCAGTATGGAGCCAGAGTTGCAGGTCATCCCCGCACTCCTATTCCTCCTCATATACCAGGAGCACGCCCGGCGGCGCAGAAGACATCGGTGAGTACGGCACCTACGACACAGGGGAGGGAAAAGATTACCGGCACACACCCACCCACCCACACCCACTACAACACACACATCAATGCATTCCCACAGATCACTGTCACAACCCACAAACCACCCCCCTCCGAAATAATGCAAAGACCAAAAGAAGAGATCATAAACGGGCAGATATATTGAAATATGTACACCATTAATCCCAATAAAAAAATAAACTATGTACAAAATATATACAGCTACTAAATGTAGTCCAACCACTGTCCGTGGATCACAGGGGTCCTGTGCAAAGGGGCAAGGCCCAGTCCCACGACAAGAACTCCACGGAGAGAACACTGCAGGGGCATCAGAAAGAAAATAAGACAGGCACCTCAGGGGGAAGGGAAGGGGGGGCACCTCAGCCACTTGAGTACACGACGCCAGATCCACGAGGGGACTCCATCACCACTGGCCCATCCTGGGGAGAGCAAAGCCACAGTCCATACAGTCCATACAGTGGGTGGCCTGCCCACTGGGCCATCCTGGGGAGAGCAAAGCCACAGTCCAAACAGTCCATACAGTGGGTGGCCTGCCCACTGGGCCATCCTGGGGAGAGCAAAGCCACAGTCCATACAGTCCATACAGTGGGTGGCCTGCCCACTGGGCCATCCTGGGGAGAGCAAAGCCACAGTCCAAACAGTCCATACAGTGGGTGGCCTGCCCACTGGGCCATCCTGGGGAGAGCAAAGCCACAGTCCAAACAGTCCATACAGTGGGTGGCCTGCCCACTGGGCCATCCTGGGGAGAGCAAAGCCACAGTCCAAACAGTCCATACAGTGGGTGGCCTGCCCACTGGGCCATCCTGGGGAGAGCAAAGCCACAGTCCATACAGTCCATACAGTGGGTGGCCTGCCCACTGGGCCATCCTGGGGAGAGCAAAGCCACAGTCCATACAGTCCATACAGTGGGTGGCCTGCCCACTGGGCCATCCTGGGGAGAGCAAAGCCACAGTCCAAACAGTCCATACAGTGGGTGGCCTGCCCACTGGGCCATCCTGGGGAGAGCAAAGCCACAGTCCATACAGTCCATACAGTGGGTGGCCTGCCCACTGGGCCATCCTGGGGAGAGCAAAGCCACAGTCCATACAGTCCATAACAGACCCCACTGCCACTGGAGGAGGCAAGTTGGCCAGAGGACATCCTGCAGCCCTGCCCGAGATAGATCCTGTCCTGCCACGTCTGCCAAAGGGCCAGCGGTTCTTGCCCTGAAGGGCCCAGTTCAGCGGTTCTTGAGACGGCGGGGCCCAGTTCAGCGCTTCTTGAGACGGCGGGGCCCAGTTCAGCGGTTCTTGCCTTGAAGGGCCCAGTTCAGCGGTTCTTGAGACAGCGGGGCCCAGTTCAGCGGTTCTTGCCTTGAAGGGCCCAGTTCAGCGGTTCTTGAGACGGCGGGGCCCAGTTCAGCGGTTCTTGCCTTGAAGGGCCCAGTTCAGCGGTTCTTGAGACGGCGGGGCCCAGTTCAGCGCTTCTTGAGACGGCGGGGCCCAGTTCAGCGGTTCTTGCCTTGAAGGGCCCAGTTCAGCGGTTCTTGAGACGGCGGGGCCCAGTTCAGCGGTTCTTGAGACGGCGGGGCCCAGTTCAGCGGTTCTTGCCTTGAAGGGCCCAGTTCAGCGGTTCTTGAGACGGCGGGGCCCAGTTCAGCGCTTCTTGAGACGGCGGGGCCCAGTTCAGCGGTTCTTGCCTTGAAGGGCCCAGTTCAGCGGTTCTTGAGACGGCGGGGCCCAGTTCAGCGGTTCTTGCCTTGAAGGGCCCAGTTCAGCGGTTCTTGAGACGGCGGGGCCCAGTTCAGCGCTTCTTGAGACGGCGGGGCCCAGTTCAGCGGTTCTTGCCTTGAAGGGCCCAGTTCAGCGGTTCTTGAGACGGCGGGGCCCAGTTCAGCGGTTCTTGCCTTGAAGGGCCCAGTTCAGCGGTTCTTGAGACGGCGGGGCCCAGTTCAGCGGTTCTTGCCTTGAAGGGCCCAGTTCAGCGGTTCTTGAGACGGCGGGGCCCAGTTCAGCGCTTCTTGAGACGGCGGGGCCCAGTTCAGCGGTTCTTGCCTTGAAGGGCCCAGTTCAGCGGTTCTTGAGACGGCGGGGCCCAGTTCAGCGGTTCTTGCCTTGAAGGGCCCAGTTCAGCGGTTCTTGAGACGGCGGGGCCCAGTTCAGCGCTTCTTGAGACGGCGGGGCCCAGTTCAGCGGTTCTTGCCTTGAAGGGCCCAGTTCAGCGGTTCTTGAGACGGCGGGGCCCAGTTCAGCGGTTCTTGCCTTGAAGGGCCCAGTTCAGCGGTTCTTGAGACGGCGGGGCCCAGTTCAGCGGTTCTTGAGACGGCGGGGCCCAGTTCAGCGGTTCTTGCCTTGAAGGGCCCAGTTCAGCGCTTCTTGAGACGGCGGGGCCCAGTTCAGCGGTTCTTGCCTTGAAGGGCCCAGTTCAGCGGTTCTTGAGACGGCGGGGCCCAGTTCAGCGGTTCTTGAGACGGCGGACGGTCTATGGCCAACTGCTAATTGCCTGGTGGTGCCCTCCTGGGCAGCGGGGATGGTGCTCCTTCACTGCCCACCTGGGCTGTGGGTGGTGGGGCCCTCCTGGCCAGCTGGGCTGGGTCCTCCCTGGGCAGCGGCTATGGGGGTGGTGGGCTCTCCCGGGGCAGCTGTGCCGGTTCCTCCCGGGGCAGCGGCTATGGGGGTTGTGGGCTCCTCCTGGGCAGCAGGCCTGCTGCCTGACCTCTCCAACTTGCTGCCCTTGCCCTCCTTAGTCGTCGGCCTGTGGCCCTTTCCTCCCTTTGGAGCTGTGGCTGGTGACTGTCTCTGGGTGGTGTCCGGGGGGGATGTAGAAGGCGGGCTCCTGCGGCGCCCCTTCCGCCTTCTGCTCCTCTTCCCAGGTGGTGGGCTGGCTGTCCCCTTGCTGCTGGGCGAAGATCCAGACATGCGGGCTGGCGGGCTCCAATACCCCTGCACCCTTGTCATGGGGGCTGCAGGGCTGGTGGTGGCTGAGGTGCTCTTCTTACCCCGACGAGAAGGAGGGGGGGGCTCAGGGTCAGGAAAGAAGTTAGTAGTGGCGAGGAAGAGCTTCTTGGGACAATGGAGAGTGGTAGGTACAGTGGGAATGGGAGTGGAGGGAGAGGATGTGGTTGTAGGTGAGTCACGTTTGCTGTCTTTGGGTGCAGGTGCAGGAGGGATAGGCTGTCGTGAGGTGGATGGCTGTTGGGTGGGTGGGTGGCTGCGTTTGTGTGGTGTGGAAGAGGGGGTGACAGACACAGTGGGAGAGGACACAGGGGACGTGTAAATGGCAGTGGGGGTGGTGACTGCACGTGTGCGGACTGGAGTGGAGGGTGTGCTGGTGATGGAAACACTGGCTGATGGTGAGGTGAATGGAGGTGTGAGTGTAGACGTCACAGGGAGGGAGGAGGGAGACGAGGAGGTGGCGGTCACAGAGGTGGTAGTGACTGTTGGCATGTCTGCATCGGAATGTTGCGTGTGTGAATGTCTGCGTGATCTGTGGTGCTTATGTTTGGATGAGCTTCTCTTGGGTGTTGAGGTGTGTGCAGGCTGGTCTGATGGTGTGGGTGGGACAGGCAGAGGAACAGGAGACTGGGAGGAGGGAGTTAGTAGAGGCAGGCAGGAGACAGGGACAATGGCTGCCGTCAGTGCTGAGGCCAGAGCCTGGAACGATCGCTGATGGGCAGCCTGACCCGAATGAATGCCCTCCAGGTACGCATTGCTGCGATGAACCTCCCTCTCCACCCCCTGGATGGCATTCAAAAGGGTAGTCTGCCCAACAATGAGCGTTCGGAGGAGGTCAATGACCTCCTCACTGAGGGCAGCGGGGGTAACAGGGGCAGGGCCTGAGGTGCCTGGGGCGAAGGAGATGCCCGGCTTCCTGGCAGAGCGGGAACGGGGCGAACGCGGAGGGGCTGCTGGGAGGGCGGAGATGGTGCGCTGGGTGGCGGCTGTACCTGTAATGGCGGGGGGCACGGATGGTGCCACCCCCGCAAGGGAGCCCCCTTCCGAGGACGTGTCCGTGTCGCTGCAGGGTCCAGTCGTCCCCGTCGTGGAGCTCCCCTCGCCCTCCGTCTCACTGGTCCAGTCTGACTCTGTGGCATGGCCCTCCTGGGCCATGTGAGATGCAGCTCCCTCCTGCCCCAATGCCACTTCTCCTCCGCCTGATGATGCTGATGCACACAAGCACAGAAAGACAAACAAAAAGGGGGGGGGAGAGAGAAATAAAGGGATATTGAGTACATGGATCTCCGGTACAGTTAGCGGACATGACAGACACAGATGCCCCCTGCACTAAGTTGCGCACTTGGGGTACGCTACGCATTCCGTGGAACATGGCCTACACGCCTAGAGTTGACAACTGCACCCATGGATGACACGGCCCAGGGATGGCTGTACTGACAAACTACTGAGGGTGGTGGCTGGGGACACAGGGGCTTACGGGGGTGCCCAGCCTACAGATATCGCCCTGGCCTAGGGGGACCCCCAGCCCTCCTCCCCCACCCAGACACCTCCACTGCGCGACAACAGAGTAGATAATGCTTGTACTCACCCCCTTGTGTCTGCTGTGCTGCCCTCACGTGCCCATCCAATTCAGGGTAGGCCACCGCCAGGATCCGGAACATCAGGGGGCTCAGTTGACGGCAGGCACCCCGCCTACGTTGGGAGGCCATCCCCAGCAGAGACTCGGCGGTCTTCTTGGTCCCGCGGCGGATGTCCTCCCACCTCTTGCGGCAGTGGGTGCCCCGTCGATGGTGGACCCCCAGGGCCCGGACTTCCTTGGCGATGGCACGCCAAATCCCGATCTTCTCATGGGCGCGGACCTATGTGACACGTACAGGGAGGGAGAAATACCACGTTCAAGTTTCTCAGCATTTTCCTTTCCAGTGGCCCAACGCCCCCCATCCCCGCCAGGCCCCCCGCCATGCCCCCCGCCATGCCCAACATGCCCCCCATCCCCGCCAGGCCCCCCGCCATGCCCCCCGCCATGCCCAACATGCCCCCCATCCCCGCCAGGCCCCCCGCCATGCCCAACATGCCCCCCATCCCCGCCAGGCCCCCAAGCCAGCCAGTGGCCCCAAATCCATATTGAATTAAACTCACTTGTTGGTCTGGAGGACCGTAGAGTAGCGCATACTGGGGGAGGACCCCATCCACAAGTTTCTCCAACTCCTCTCCAGTGAAGGCAGGGGCCCTTTCCCCAGTCGCAGCAGCCATTGTCCCTTCCAGACCGAGGTCACAGCAACACTTGCAGTATAGGTCCTCTCCTGTGAAAGTTCAAGTCGCAAGTGGATAAGTAGATAGAAAATGGCGGTCACGTCCGCGGCGGTGCGTACCGCGGCGGTGCGTCCCACCACCGCCGGCGCCCTTCGCCATTGGCTCCTGAAACCCATAGGCTTCAATGTTAACCAATGCGGCTTCGCGCCGCGGTCTTCGCCGCCGCCCGCCGCGGTGTGCCACGCCAGCGCATTGACCTCACATCCCATTGTCACACTTCACAGGTCAGGCAGCCGCCATTTCCAGGGCCCACATGGCTCAATTTCAACTGCGTCACACAGGCCTAGGCCTTGCATAGCCACTCAGACACGCCATTCACTGCATAGAGAATCGTATACTGTGCTAGCTGTGAGTACGTACCTGTGGGTTGCTTGACTGTGTGCTCCATGTTGTCCTTCCTAGGCACCGTCCGCTGGGTTGGGCGAGGAGACGGATGAATCCTCCCGTGTACCGACCGCTGGTGGACCTGTCGACAATGGAAGAATGCCACATTATCCTGACCTACCGTCTTAACCGTGCCACTATCCATGAACTGTGTGCCCGGCTGGAGCCCGACCTGATGTCCCCCATCCGCCAACCCACAGGGATTCCCCCTCTGGTGCAGGTCATGTCAGTACTACATTTCTTGGCAAGTGGGTCATTTCAGACAACCGTGGGAATTGCTTCCGGAATGTCTCAGCCCATGTTTTCGAAGGTGTTATCCAGAGTGTTGTCTGCCCTGATGAAATCCGTGAGGAACTACATCATTTTCCCTGAGGTGGGCGAATTGGCTACAGTGAAGGGTGATTTCTACGCCCTTGGACATATTCCCAACGTAATTGGTGCCATTGATGGGACCCATGTGGCTTTGGTTCCCCCAAGAGACAGGGAGCAGGTGTACAGGAACAGGAAAAATTACCATTCAATGAACATCCAGGTGGTGTGTTTGGCTGACCAGTACATCTCGCATGTAAATGCCAAATTCCCAGGGTCAGTGCATGACGCCTACATCCTCAGGAATAGCAGCATCCCTTACGTGATGGAACAGCTACAGAGACACCGTCTATGGCTAGTGGGGGACTCTGGGTACCCCAACCTGTCGTGGCTACTGACCCCAGTAAGGAATCCCCGGACCAGGGCAGAGGAACGGTACAATGAGGCCCATGGGCGTACTAGGAGGGTGATCGAACGCACCTTTGGCCTCCTAAAGGCCAGGTTTCGCTGCCTGCATATGACCGGTGGATCCCTAATGTACTCACCTAAGAAGGTGTGTCACATCATCGTGGCCTGCTGCATGCTTCACAACCTGGCTTTGCGCCGCCAGGTGCCTTTCCTGCAGGAGGATGGTCGAGACGGTGGTGTTGTGGCAGCGGTGGAACCTGAGGAGAGTGACGAGGAGGAAGACGACGGGGCTGAAACAGACAACAGGGACAGAATCATTGAACAGTACTTCCAATAGGACACAGGTAACATTTCAAAGATAATTTAGTAAATGTTAACTACTCTGCAGCATCTCTGCTGCCTGTCTATTTGCCCCAGTGTATGATGACTGAGTTTTGGCTTTTCCCTCCCTATTTCAGATCTGGGGTCCCCACTACGAGTCCTGTGCTTCGTTTCCCCATGGACTACAGCTTTGTGGCAGCTGTTTGTTGACTTCACCATGTACAAGGACATATTTGCACTGTCATGTCAATTACAATCTATTGAAATCACAGCCAGACTCCTGATATTTTGGTGCAAAATAGGTGTTTATTGAAGTGCTCAAAATGGGATGGGTGGTTTCAAGTGGGTGGGGGCTATGGTGAAGGAAAGTCCATGGCAGAGTCCAGAGTAACAGTCACACAGGTACATTGTCCAGAGGCCTGTGGAGAGATGGAGCATGGGCAGTTCAAGGATGGACAGGGTGACAATGTGGGACAGTGGGATGACATCAGGTGGTATCCATTGCTGGCGGGGGTCTTGACATCCTACTCTGTCTTCTTGCGAGATCTCAGGGCCCTCTTGCGGGGTGGTTCTTCTCCTGCAGGAGGTGGGGGTCTGGTGGGCTGCTGCTGTGCGGGGGCCTCCTGTCCACTAGCGCCGGCGGAGGTGGATGGCTGTTCTTGGTCCAGGCTAGTGGCAGGGGCCCTTGGGTGTTGTTCAGTGTCCGCCCTGCTGTTTACGAGGTCCTGCAGCAGCCCTACCATGGTAACCAGGGTGGTGTTGATGGCTCTGATGTCCTCCCTGTACCCCCGATAGTGTTCCTCCTGCAGCACCTGGATCTCCTGGAACCGGGCCAGTACCGTCGCCATCGTCTCCTGGGAGCGGTTGTATGCTCCCATGATGGTGGTGAGGACCTCGTGGAGAGTGGGTTCCCTGGGCCTCTCCTCCCCCCCCTGTCGCACAGCTGCCCGCCGAGTTGCCCTGTTTCCCTGGGCCTCTGCCCCCTGGCCGGTGTGCCCACTACCACTGCCCCCAGGTCCCTGTTGTTGTTGGGGTGGTGGGTTATCCTGGGTGCCCTGTAGTGGTAGACACACCGCAGATTGACGCGCCCTGGAGATAGAGGCATGGGCCCGCTGGGTGGGAGCTGTGCTGGTGTTCCCAGAGGGGTTAGGGTCTGTAGTGGCCTGTGCCTGTGTGAGGGGAACCGACTGTCCAGAGGTCCCCGATGGTCCGGGCTGGTCATCGGTGTCCAGATCGACAGAGCTGCTGTCATCGCTGACGGCCTCTTGGGTGGGGGGTGTGGATAATTCTGGCCCCTCCGCCGCGGTGTGTTGATGGTCGGGTCCTGCAGGGGTATAGAGGTATGGTTATAGTTTCAATGTGTGGCATATGGGTGTATCTGTGGGTTCTCGTGTCCCCAAGTGCTGGCATTCGTGTGTGGGGGCTTTGGTGAGGGTGGCTTGTGGGGGGGATGTGTATATGCATTGGGCATGCTTTGGTGATGGGTGTCCATGCTTAGTGGACGCATGCAGGCCTATGTTTTGGGATGTGTGGGTTGTGATGGTGAGACATTGGCGGGGAATAGGTGTGCTGGGGGTGGGGGTGAGGATGGTGGTGGGGGTGAGGATGGTGGTGGGGGTGAGGATGGTGGTGGGGGTGAGGGTGGGGGTGAGGATGGGGGTGGGGGTGAGGGTGGGGTTCGAGGATGTGGGTGAGGGTTGGGGTCTGATTTGGCATGCAGGTGGGGGGGAAGCAGTATTGGAGCTTCAACTTACCAGTATCCATTCCTCCGCCGACTCCTGCGAGGCCGTCAGGATGCAGGATGTTCAAGACTTCCTCCTCCCATGATGTGAATTGTGGGGGTTGAGGTGGGGGTCCTCCGCCAGTCTTCTGCACGGCGATGTTGTGCCTGGATACCATGGAACGCACCTTCCCCCGTAGGTCGTTCCATCGCTTCCTGATGTCTTCCCGATTTCTGGGGTGCTGTCCCACTGCGTTCACCCTGTCGACAATCCTCTGCCATAGCTCCGTCCTCCGGGCAATACTGGTGTATTGTATCTGTGTGCCGAACAGCTGGGGCTCTACCCGAAGATTTCCTCCACCATGACCCTGAGTTCTTCGTCTGTGAAGCTGGGTTGTCTTTGGGGTGCCATGGGGTGGTGTGTATGATGTGTGGGGTGGAGTATGTGTATTTCAGTGAGTAGAGTGTGGTGGTGTGTGTTGTTTTGTGTGTGGATAGTGTGTGGGTGATGGTGTTGAGTGGCTGTGGCTGTTATGTTTTGGATGCTGGTGTCTCGCTCTTGTCTTCTTTACGAATTTTTAAGCGTAGGGGTTTGTGGGTGATGTGGGTGTGTGTTTTATATTGTATTGTGTGTGTGGGAGTGGTGTGTGTATGTGTATCAGGTGTGTGGGATTCAAATCATCCAATGTGGCTGAGTTTTGTTCGTTTGTGTGTATTCTGACCGCGCCGGTGTGTCCCGCCAATGGAATACCGCGTTTGAATGACCGCCGCGTGGATTCGTGGGTCGTAATGGGATGGGCGTATTTCTGTTGGCGTGGCGGTGGAGGTTTGCTCACCTCCACCTTTCCGCCGACCGCTGGTCTGGCGGTCTGTTGTGGCGGTCGGATTTTCGGAGGTTTGCCTTCTGCGGGTCAGAATGACCGTGGCGGGTTTCCGCGACCGCGGCGGGATTATGGAGGATTTCTGACCGGCGGTAGGCGCCTTTTACCGCCGAGGTCAGAATGAGGGCCTATGTCTTTTGTGACTTGCCACACAACTCCCAAGATACCTTGCTGTAAATGGAACTTTTTTCATAACTTATTATTGTGAATTTTATTATTAAAATGTATAATTACAGTAAATGTGATTATGTAAATTGATAATATTTATAATAGTAATTATGATTATATTAAGTACACCAAGTAAAATTCATACATTTTTTAATTAATTTAATTTTCCAGAGCTGGTTGTGAATGACTATGCAACATCATGATGAAAACTGAAACAAGCACTGTCCCTCTGATCCCCGGTCAAATGTCTAACATGGAGTTACGCTGACATGCCTGTAGGACTACTCATCATGGAAAACTTTGTTCGAGGCAGCTCAAGTAGGGAATCACATTCCACACTTAGACATTGTGAGAAATGTTGAAAGCAACACGGTGCCCCAAGTATTTTACCAAAGGAAGTGCAGTAGCCTGCTTATTATGAAGAGAGATTTACAGACTATTCAGCTAAAAGCTGAAGCAAGTGTCATTGATGATGCTGGAATGAGTGACTGCACAAGTAAACGCTTAAACAGAAGAACATCATTAAAGTCATATGTGTATGCTGAATAATGTATATTCTGTGGAAAGATAAAATACTACAAGGGAACACCAACACATGAGAAATTCATCAAGGACAAGGAGCTTAGAGTTGACAAAAGGCTTCAATAGTGTGCAGCCATTAATTGTGATTCAAAGAGCTTAGCAGTTTGTAGTAGGGACACAGTGGCTGCAGAAGCCCAAGATCCTGCACCTTTTCATTGGAACTATACAATTAAGGCAAGTGAGGAAGATCACACATCTAGCATTCAAACCGATGATTACTACAAAAATATGAGAGACGAAGAGATAAGAGATGAAGCATATGATGAACTATTTCGATACATTAGAACTGTGATTATTCCTAACAAAGAGATAATGGCCCTCATTCTGACCCTGGCGGTCGGTGATAAAGCGGCGGCCAAGCCGCCAACAGGCCGGCGGTCTAAAATATGCAATTCTGACCCTGGCGGGAACCGCCAACACAGCCCGCCAACTTAACACTCCGCCCGCCACAGCGGTACAAACAAACAGCGCGGCGGTTCCCGCCAACAGCCAGGCGGCAGACAATGTACCGCCCACCCTATTACGACCCACCAATCTGCCACCTTTTCCGGGGCGGGAGCACCGCCGATAAGAACACGGCGGAAACAGACTACGAACGGGAAAACGCTCACCTCTACGCACTCCACGCGAGATTCCGGCAGTATGGAACCAGAGTTGCAGGTCATCCCCGCACTCCTATTCCTGCTCATATACCAGGAGCACGCCCGGCGGCGCGGAAGACATCGGTGAGTACTGCACCTACGACACAGGGGAGGGAAAAGATTACCGGCACACACCCACCCACCCACACCCACTACAACACACACATCAATGCATTCCCACAGATCACTGTCACAACCCACAAACCACCCCCCTCCGAAATAATGCAAAGACCAAAAGAAGAGATCATAAACGGGCAGATATATTGAAATATGTACACCAGTAATCCCAATAAATAAATAAACTATGTACAAAATATATACAGCTACTAAATGTAGTCCAACCA
Organism: Pleurodeles waltl; assembly: GCF_031143425.1. Taxonomy (NCBI): domain Eukaryota; kingdom Metazoa; phylum Chordata; class Amphibia; order Caudata; family Salamandridae; genus Pleurodeles; species Pleurodeles waltl. Next base: position 63,337,502 of record NC_090446.1, on the reverse strand, counting down.
CTGTCCGTGGATCACAGGGGTCCTGTGCAAAGGGGCAAGGCCCAGTCCCACGACAAGAACTCCACGGAGAGAACACTGCAGGGGCATCAGAAAGAAAATAGGACAGGCACCTCAGGGGGAAGGGAAGGGGGGGCACCTCAGCCACTTGAGTACACGACGCCAGATCCACGAGGGGACTCCATGACCACTGGCCCATCCTGGGGAGAGCAAAGCCACAGTACAAACAGTCCATACAGTGGGTGGCCTGCCCACTGGGCCATCCTGGGGAGAGCAAAGCCACAGTCCATACAGTCCATACAGTGGGTGGCCTGCCCACTGGGCCATCCTGGGGAGAGCAAAGCCACAGTCCAAACAGTCCATACAGTGGGTGGCCTGCCCACTGGGCCATCCTGGGGAGAGCAAAGCCACAGTCCAAACAGTCCATACAGTGGGTGGCCTGCCCACTGGGCCATCCTGGGGAGAGCAAAGCCACAGTCCAAACAGTCCATACAGTGGGTGGCCTGCCCACTGGGCCATCCTGGGGAGAGCAAAGCCACAGTCCATACAGTCCATACAGTGGGTGGCCTGCCCACTGGGCCATCCTGGGGAGAGCAAAGCCACAGTCCAAACAGTCCATACAGTGGGTGGCCTGCCCACTGGGCCATCCTGGGGAGAGCAAAGCCACAGTCCATACAGTCCATACAGTGGGTGGCCTGCCCACTGCGCCATCCTGGGGAGAGCAAAGCCACAGTCCATACAGTCCATACAGTGGGTGGCCTGCCCACTGGGCCATCCTGGGGAGAGCAAAGCCACAGTCCATACAGTCCATAACAGACCCCACTGCCACTGGAGGAGGCAAGGTGGCCAGAGGACATCCTGCAGCCCTGCCCGAGATAGATCCTGCCCTGCCACGTCTGCCAAAGGGCCAGCGGTTCTTGCCTTGAAGGGCCCAGTTCAGCAGTTCCTGAGACGGCGGGGCCCAGTTCAGCGGTTCTTGAGACAGCGGGGCCCAGCGGAGCGGTGCGTGAGACGGCGGGGCCCAGCGGAGCGGTTCTTGAGACGGCGGGGCCCAGCGGAGCGGTGCTTGAGACGGCGGGGCCCAGTTCAGCGGTCCTTGCCCTGAAGGGCCCAGTTAAGCGGTTCTTGAGACGTCGGGCCCAGTTCAGCGGTTCTTGAGACGGCGGGGCCCAGCGGAGCGGTGCGTGAGACGGCGGGGCCCAGTTCAGCGGTTCTTGAGACGGCGGGGCCCAGTTCAGCGCTCCTTGCCTTGAAGGGCCCACTTCAGCGGTTCTTGAGACGGCGGGGCCCAGCGGAGCGGTGCGTGAGACGGCGGGGCCCAGTTCAGCGGTCCTTGCCCTGAAGGGCCCAGTTAAGCGGTTCTTGAGACGTCGGGCCCAGTTCAGCGGTTCTTGAGACGGCGGGGCCCAGCGGAGCGGTGCGTGAGACGGCGGGGCCCAGTTCAGCGGTTCTTGAGACGGCGGGGCCCAGTTCAGCGCTCCTTGCCTTGAAGGGCCCAGTTCAGCGGTTCTTGAGACGGCGGGGCCCAGTTCAGCGGTCCTTGCCCTGAAGGGCCCAGTTCAGCGGTTCTTGAGACGGCGGGGCCCAGTTCAGCGCTCCTTGCCTTGAATGGCCCAGTTCAGCGGTTCTTGAGACGGCGGGGCCCAGTTCAGCGGTCCTTGCCCTGAAGGGCCCAGTTCAGCGGTTCTTGAGACGGCGGCCGGTCTATGGCCAACTGCTAATTGCCTGGTGGTGCCCTCCTGGGCAGCGGGGATGGTGCTCCTTCACTGCCCACCTGGGCTGTGGGTGGTGGGGCCCTCCTGGCCAGCTGGGCTGGGTCCTCCCTGGGCAGCGGCTATGGGGGTGGTGGGCTCTCCCGGGGCAGCTGTGCCGGTTCCTCCCGGGGCAGCGGCTATGGGGGTTGTGGGCTCCTCCTGGGCAGCAGGCCTGCTGCCTGACCTCTCCGACTTGCTGCCCTTGCCCTCCTTAGTCGTGGGCCTGTGGCCCTTTCCTCCCTTTGGAGCTGTGGCTGGTGACTGTCTCTGGGTGGTGTCCGGGGGGGATGTAGAAGGCGGGCTCCTGCGGCGCCCCTTCCGCCTTCTGCTCCTCTTCCCAGGGGGTGGGCTGGCTGTCCCCTTGCTGCTGGGCGAAGATCCAGACATGCGGGCTGGCGGGCTCCAATACCCCTGCACACTTGTCAAGGGGGCTGCAAGGCTGGTGGTGGCTGAGGTGCTCTTCTTACCCCGACGAGAAGGAGGGGGGGGGCTCAGGGTCAGGAAAAAAGTTAGTAGTGGCGAGGAAGAGCTTCTTGGGACAATGGAGAGTGGTAGGTACAGTGGGAATGGGAGTGGAGGGAGAGGATGTGGTTGTAGGTGAGTCACGTTTGCTGTCTTTGGGTGCAGGAGGGATAGGCTGTCGTGAGGTGGATGGCTGTTGGGTGGGTGGGTGGCTGCGTTTGTGTGGTGTGGAAGAGGGGGTGACAGACACAGTGGGAGAGGACACAGGGGACGTGTAAATGGCAGTGGGGGTGGTGACTGCACGTGTGCGGACTGGAGTGGAGGGTGTGCTGGTGATGGAAACACTGGCTGATGGTGAGGTGAATGGAGGTGTGAGTGTAGACGTCACAGGGAGGGAGGAGGGAGATGAGGAGGTGGGGGTCACAGAGGTGGTAGTGACTGTTGGCATGTCTGCATCGGAATGTTGCGTGTGTGAATGTCTGCGTGATCTGTGGTGCTTATGTTTGGATGAGCTTCTCTTGGGTGTTGAGGTGTGTGCAGGCTGGTCTGATGGTGTGGGTGGGACAGGCAGAGGAACAGGAGACTGGGAGGAGGGAGTTAGTAGAGGCAGGCAGGAGACAGGGACAATGGCTGCCGTCAGTGCTGAGGCCAGAGCCTGGAACGATCGCTGATGGGCAGCCTGACCCAAATGAATGCCCTCCAGGTACGCATTGCTGCGATGAACCTCCCTCTCCACCCCCTGGATGGCATTCAAAAGGGTAGTCTGCCCAACAATGAGCGTTCGGAGGAGGTCAATGACCTCCTCACTGAGGGCAGCGGGGGTAACAGGGGCAGGGCCTGAGGTGCCTGGGGCGAAGGAGATGCCCGGCTTCCTGGCAGAGCGGGCACGGGGCGAACGCTGAGGGGCTGCTGGGAGGGCGGAGATGGTGCGCTGGGTGGCGGCTGTACCTGTAATGGCGGGGGCACGGATGGTGCCACCCCCGCAAGGGAGCCCCCTTCCGAGGACGTGTCCGTGTCGCTGCAGGGTCCAGTCGTCCCCGTCGTGGAGCTCCCCTCGCCCTCCGTCTCACTGGTCCAGTCTGACTCTGTGGCATGGCCCTCCTGGGCCATGTGAGATGCAGCTCCCTCCTGCCCCGATGCCACTTCTCCTCCGCCTGATGATGCTGATGCACACAAGCACAGAAAGACAAACAAAAAGGGGGGGGTAGAGAGAAATAAAGGGATATTGAGTACATGGATCTCCGGTACAGTTAGCGGACATGACAGACACAGATGCCCCCTGCACTAAGTTGCGCACTTGGGGTCCGCTACGCATTCCGTGGAACATGCCCTACACGCCTAGAGTTGACAACTGCACCCATGGATGACACGGCCCAGGGATGGCTGTACTGACAAACTACTGAGGGTGGTGGCTGGGGACACAGGGGCTTACGGGGGTGCCCAGCCTACAGATATCGCCCTGGCCTAGGGGGACCCCCAGCCCTCCTCCCCCAACCAGACACCTCCACTGCGCGACAACAGAGTAGATAATGCTTGTACTCACCCCCTTGTGTCTGCTGTGCTGCCCTCACGCGCCCATCCAATTCAGGGTAGGCCACCGCCAGGATCCGGAACATCAGGGGGCTCAGTTGACGGCAGGCACCCCGCCTACGTTGGGAGGCCATCCCCAGCAGAGACTCGCCGGTCTTCTTGGTCCCACGGCGGATGTCCTCCCACCTCTTGCGGCAGTGGGTGCCCCGTCGATGGTGGACCCCCAGGGTCCGGACTTCCTTGGCGATGGCACGCCAAATCCCGATCTTCTCATGGGCGCGGACCTATATGACACGTACAGGGAGGGAGAAATACCACGTTCAAGTTTGTCAGCATTTTCCTTTCCAGTGGCCCAACGCCCCCCATCCCCGCCAGGCCCCCCGCCATGCCCCCCGCCAGGCCCAACATCCCCCCCATCCCCGCCAGGCCCCCCGCCAGGACCCCCGCCAGGCCCAACATGCCCCCCATCCCCGCCAGGCCCCCCGCCAGGACCCCCGCCAGGCCCAACATGCCCCCCATCCCCGCCAGGACCCCCGCCAGGACCCCCGCCAGGCCCAACATGCCCCCCATCCCCGCCAGGCCCCCCGCCAGGCCCAACATGCCCCCCATCCCCGCCAGGCCCCCCGCCAGGACCCCCGCCAGGCCCAACATGCCCCCCATCCCCGCCAGGCCCCCCGCCAGGCCCCCAAGCCAGCCAGTGGCCCCAAATCCATATTGAATTAAACTCACTTGTTGGTCTGGAGGACCGTAGAGTAGCGCATACTGGGGGAGGACCCCATCCACATGTTTCTCCAACTCCTCTCCAGTGAAGGCAGGGGCCCTTTCCCCAGGCGCAGCAGCCATTGTCCCTTCCAGACCGAGGTCACAGCAACACTTGCAGTATAGGTCCTCTCCTGTGAAAGTTCAAGTCGCAAGTGGATAAGTAGATACAAAATGGCGGTGACGTCCGCGGCGGTGCGTACCGCGGCGGTGCGTCCCGCCACCGCCGGCGCCCTTCGCCATTGGCTCCTGAAACCCATAGGCTTCAATGTTAACCAATGCGGCTTTGCGCCGCGGTCTTCGCCCGCCGCCCGCCGCGGTGTGCCACGCCAGCGCATTGACCTCACATCCCATTGTCACACTTCACAGGTCAGGCAGCCGCCATTTCCAGGGCCCACATGGCTCAATTTCAACTGCGTCACACAGGCCTAGGCCTTGCATAGCCACTCAGACACGCCATTCACTGCATAGAGAATCGTATACTGTGCTAGCTGTGAGTACGTACCTGTGGGTTGCTTGACTGTGTGCTCCATGTTGTCCTTCCTAGGCACCGTCCGCTGGGTTGGGCGAGGAGACGGATGAATCCTCCCGTGTACCGACCGCTGGTGGACCTGTCGACAATGGAAGAACGCCACATTATCCTGACCTACCGTCTTAACCGTGCCACTATCCATGAACTGTGTGCCCAGCTGGAGCCCGACCTGATGTCCCCCATCCGCCAACCCACAGGGATTCCCCCTCTGGTGCAGGTCATGTCAGTACTCCATTTCTTGGCAAGTGGGTCATTTCAGACAACCGTGGGAATTGCTTCTGGGATGTCTCAGCCCATGTTTTCGAAGGTGTTATCCAGAGTGTTGTCTGCCCTGATGAAATCCGTGAGGAGCTACATCATTTTCCCTGAGGTGGGCGAATTGGCTACAGTGAAGGGTGATTTCTACGCCCTTGGACATATTCCCAACGTAATTGGTGCCATTGATGGGACCCATGTGGCTTTGGTTCCCCCAAGAGACAGGGAGCAGGTGTACAGGAACAGAAAAAATTACCATTCAATGAACATCCAGGTGGTGTGTTTGGCTGACCAGTACATCTCGCATGTAAATGCCAAATTCCCAGGGTCAGTGCATGACGCCTACATCCTCAGGAATAGCAGCATCCCTTACGTGATGGAACAGCTACAGAGACACCGTGTATGGCTAGTGGGGGACTCTGGGTACCCCAACCTGTCGTGGCTACTGACCCCAGTAAGGAATCCCCGGACCAGGGCAGAGGAACGGTACAATGAGGCCCATGGGCGTACTAGGAGGGTGATCGAACGCACCTTTGGCCTCCTAAAGGCCAGGTTTCGGTGCCTGCATATGACAGGTGGATCCCTAATGTACTCACCTAAGAAGGTGTGTCACATCATCGTGGCCTGCTGCATGCTTCACAACCTGGCTTTGCGCCGCCAGGTGCCTTTCCTGCAGGAGGATGGTCGAGACGGTGGTGTTGTGGCAGCGGTGGAACCTGAGGAGAGTGACGAGGAGGAAGACGACGGGGCTGAAACAGACAACAGGGACAGAATCATTGAACAGTACTTCCAATAGGACACAGGTAACATTTCAAAGATAATTTAGTAAATGTTAACTACTCTCCAGCATCTCTGCTGCCTGTCTATTTGCCCCAGTGTATGATGACTGAGTTTTGGCTTTTCCCTCCCTATTTCAGATCTGGGGTCCCCACTACGAGTCCTGTGCTTCGTTTCCCCATGGACTACAGCTTTGTGGCAGCTGTTTGTTGACTTCACCATGTACAAGGACATATTTGCACTGTCATGTCAATTACAATCTATTGAAATCACAGCCAGACTCCAGATATTTTGGTGCAAAATAGGTGTTTATTTAAGTGCTCAAAATGGGATGGGTGGTTTCAAGTGGGTGGGGGCTATGGTGAAGGAATGTCCATGGCAGAGTCCAGAGTAACAGTCACACAGGTGCATTGTCCAGAGGCCTGTGGAGAGATGGAGCATGGGCAGTTCAAGGATGGACAGGGTGACAATGTGGGACAGTGGGATGACATCAGGTGGTATCCATTGCTGGCGGGGGTCTTGACATCCTACTCTGTCTTCTTGCGAGATCTCAGGGCCCTCTTGCGGGGTGGTTCTTCTCCTGCAGGAGGTGGGGGTCTGGTGGGCTGCTGCTGTGCGGGGGCCTCCTGTCCACTAGCGCCGGCGGAGGTGGTTGGCTGTTCTTGGTCCAGGCTAGTGGCAGGGGCCCTTGGGTGTTGTTCAGTGTCCGCCCTGTTGTTGACGAGGTCCTGCAGCAGCCCTACCATGGTAACCAGGGTGGTGTTGATGGCTCTGATGTCCTCCCTGTACCCCCGATAGTGTTCCTCCTGCAGTACCTGGATCTCCTGGAACCGGGCCAGTACCGTCGCCATCGTCTCCTGGGAGCGGTTGTATGCTCCCATGATGGTGGTGAGGACCTCGTGGAGAGTGGGTTCCCTGGGCCTCTCCTCCCCCCCCTGTCGCACAGCTGCCCTCCGAGTTCCCCTGTTTCCCTGGGCCTCTGCCCCCTGACCGGTGTGCCCACTACCACTGCCCCCAGGTCCCTGTTGTTGTTGGGGTGGTGGGTTATCCTGGGTGCCCTGTAGTGGTAGACACACCGCAGATTGACGCGCCCTGGAGACAGAGGCATGGGCCCGCTGGGTGGGAGCTGTGCTGGTGTTCCCAGAGGGGTTTGGGTCTGTAGTGGCCTGGGCCTGTGTGAGGGGAACCGACTGTCCAGAGGTCCCCGATGGTCCGGGCTGGTCATCGGTGTCCAGGTCGACAGAGCTGCTGTCATCGCTGACGGCCTCTTGGGTGGGGGGTGTGGAGAATTCTGGCCCCTCCGCCGCGGTGTGTTGACGGTCGGGTCCTGCAGGGGTATAGAGGTATGGTTATAGTTTCAATGTGTGGCATATGGGTGTATCTGTGGGTTCTCGTGTCCCCAAGTGCTGGCATTCGTGTGTGGGGGCTTTGGTGAGGGTGGCTTGTGGGGGGGATGTGTATATGCATTGGGCATGCTTTGCTGATGGGTGTCCATGCTTAGTGGACGCATGCAGGCCTAGGTTTTGGGATGTGTGGGTTGTGATGGTGAGACATTGGCGGGGAATAGGTGTGCTGGGGGTGGGGGTGAGGATGGTGGTGGGGGTGAGGATGGTGGTGGGGGTGAGGATGGTGGTGGGGGTGAGGGTGGGGGTGAGGATGGGGGTGGGGGTGAGGGTGGGGTTCGAGGATGGGGGTGAGGGTTGGGGTCTGATTTGGCATGCAGGTGGGGGGGAAGCAGTATTGAAGCTTCAACTTACCAGTATCCATTCCTCCGCCGACTCCTGCGAGGCCGTCAGGATGCAGGATGTTCAAGACTTCCTCCTCCCATGATGTGAATTGTGGGGGTTGAGGTGGGGGTCCTCCGCCAGTCTTCTGCACGGCGATGTTGTGCCTGGATACCATGGAACGCACCTTCCCCCGTAGGTCGTTCCATCGCTTCCTGATGTCTTCCCGATTTCTGGGGTGCTGTCCCACTGCGTTGACCCTGTCGACAATCCTCTGCCATAGCTCCGTCCTCCGGGCAATGCTGGTGTATTGTATCTGTGTGCCGAACAGCTGGGGCTCTACCCGAACGATTTCCTCCACCATGACCCTGAGTTCTTCGTCTGTGAAGCGGGGTTGTCTTTGGGGTGCCATGGGGTGGTGTGTATGATGTGTGGGGTGGAGTATGTGTATTTAAGTGAGTTGAGTGTGGTGGTGTGTGTTGTTTTGTGTGTGGATAGTGTGTGGGTGATGGTGTTGAGTGGCTGTGGCTGTTATTTTTTGGATGCTGGTGTCTCGCTCTTGCCTTCTTTACGAATTTTTTAGCGTAGGGGTTTGTGGGTGATGTGGGTGGGTGTTTTATATTGTATTGTGTGTGTGGGAGTGGTGTGTGTATGTGTATCAGGTGTGTGGGATTCAAATCGTCCAATGTGGCTGAGTTTTGTTCGTTTGTGTGTATTCTGACCTCAGCGGTGTGTCCCGCCAATGGAATACCGCGTTTGAATGACCGCCGCGTGGATTCGTGGGTCGTAATGGCATGGGCGTATTTCTGTTGGCGTGACGGTGGAGGTTTTGTCATCTCCACCTTTCCGCCGACCGCTGGTCTGGCGGTCTGTTGTGGCGGTCGGATTTTCGGAGGTTTGCCTTCTGCGGGTCAGAATGACCGTGGCGGGTTTCCGCGACCGCAGCGGGATTATGGAGGATTTCTGACCGGCGGTAGGCGCCTTTTACCGCCGAGGTCAGAATGACCACCAATATGTGTGACGACTCTCACTGAAAGTTTGAAACCCTCATGACACGCAGAGGAATAAAGGGAATAGGTGAATCAACCAAGACGCGTTTAAGAAGAAAATTGGAGTCCGCGTTCGGTGACAGCCTCCACATATTCCCAGAAAACCAAGAAAAATAATTGGCCCAACCTGATAGTGTCATGCTACAGGGCGGTGTAAGAGAAAGCCAGAGTTTGAAAAGAGAATTATCAGTTTTAAAGGCTAAGGCAACAGACATGAACAAGATCATTGGTCAAACATCATTGCACATAAGAGCACTGATTAAAACAGACTTGACATGAACATCATGGCCATATTAATAATCAGATGTTGATAAAGATTCATTTACAGTACCTGATTACCTTAAACGGTTCCTATTAGGACTTCTGAGTGGAGATCCAGATAACACAAAGCTGTCTAAAAGGGTTGCCTTAGTTATGGAATCATTCAGCCAGGACATTATGGTGGTCATTCTGACCCTAGCGGTCTTTGACCGCCAGGGCGGAGGACCGCGGGAGCACCGCCGACAGGCCGGCGGTGCTCCAATGGGGATTCCGACCGCGGCGGTAAAGCCGCGGTCGGACCGGCACCTCTGGCGGGGTCCCGCCAGTGTACCGCGGCCCCATTGAATCCTCCGCGGCGGCGCAGCTTGCTGCACCGCCGCGTGGATTCCGACCCCCCCTACCGCCATCCAGATCCCGGCGGTCGGACCGCCGAGATCCGGATGGCGGTAGGGGGGGGCGCGGGGCCCCTGGGGGCCCCTGCAGTGCTCATGCCACTGGCATGGGCATTGCAGGGGCCCCCGTAAGAGGGCCCCTACATGTATTTCACTGTCTGCTGCGCAGACAGTGAAATACGCGACGGGTGCAACTGCACCCGTCGCACAGCTTCCACTCCGCCGGCTCGATTCCGAGCCGGCTTCATCGTGGAAGCCTCTTTCCCGCTGGGCTGGCTGGCGGTCTGAAGGCGACCGCCCGCCAGCCTAGCGGGAAAGTCAGAATTACCGCCGCGGTCTTTCGACCGCGGAACGGTAACCTGACGGCGGGACTTTGGCGGGCGGCCTCCGCCGCCCGCCAAGGTCAGAATGAGGGCCTATATATGCAGTCACAAATGGCCAGCAGAAACCCCCCCAAAGCATTTGTTGCTCCCATATGGCGTAAAGACGCTGACAGGCATTGTTGAAATCATTTGCACTCTAAACAGACTAGGGGCCTGATTCTAACTTTGGAGGACGGTGTTAAACCGTCCCAAAAGTGGCGGATATACCACCTACCGTATTACGAGTCCATTATATCCTATGGAACTCGTAATACGGTAGGTGGTATATCCGTCACTTTTGGGACGGTTTAACACCGTCCTCCAAAGTTAGAATCAGGCCCTAGGTCATGAGATTTCATGCTCACAACTGAAAGAAAATTATACAGCCTTGTGTCTTGAAAAATTGGCTGCTACCTTAAATGAACAAATTGTTTTTCCAGGTGACATTCAGCTTCATGTCTTCACTAACTTAGCATGGGATAACATTGATAGGCTGGAAGAGGCAGACTCTTACTGGTAAGGGGGCAACTCATCGAGCCAACGGTATAGCTGTGCAGCCCAAGTTGTTTGGATCAAAACCTTTTAAAGCTTCTCTCCCAGGCACTGAAGAACAAAAGCAAAGAACATTGATCACAAAAAATACTGAAGAATTGTTCGTGTATCTCATTGATGACAACTACCAAAGTCATGCAGGAATGTGTTGCCCAATTGAAGATTGCACACATAAGAACATAATATGGGTTGGTACAAGACAAGATGTGAATCCTCGCACAGATAATACCAAGTTGGATCGGATTTAACATCAGTACTAGAGAGCTAGTTAGTGTTCCACAGTATTCCATTGCCTACTTGTCCACCATTAATGCCCCTGCAACAGAGTTGGCAACTGTTTCTGAATTTTTGAAACAGTCAGAGCTGATATGAGAATCACTGCATTTAGCACAAATTGTATTGGTCATGGATCAAGCTCTCTAAGCAAAAGCAACTGATGTTGTGTGGAAGCCTATAGCAATTTACAACAGAATCATTCTTCGAATGGGCACCTTTCACACCATTTGCAATGTCATGTCCATTCTTGGAAAATGCTTTAAAGATGCTGGCCTTCGTGACCCTTGCACTGAAGCAGACATGATAGCAGAATGATCAATATCATCAGTACTAGAAGGCCATGGCCAGCCCAGGGGGCAGGGTGCAGAGTATTTAAAAAGGAGGACAAATGATTTAACATTTTACATGCCCTGGTAGTGAAAAACTCTCAGATTCATTTTTCACTATTGCAAGGCTGACCTCTCCCATAGGATAACATTGGAGCTACCTTATTACATTTAATAAGCTCTAATTTTCAAATGGAAAAGGTAACCAGTTTATGTTGGTTGGCTTTGGAATTGTAATGAAAAATCCTCTTTAATGGTGAATCTGAATTCTAACCTACAATTTTGAAAATGTCATATAGTGCTTGTAGCCTTTCCGTGGGTCACATGACTGGGTATAGCTGATAGTTGTGTTTTGTGTATTCCTCATAGACAGCTCCGCACAATAAAGAACTTACATTTGTCTGGCTTGGCCATCAGTGGCAGGATGGGATGGTGGAGCTGGGTGCAGGCCAAGTTACACTTGAATAAGTGATGTTCTGCCTCCCCACAAAGGACTGAGGCCCTCATTACGACCCTGGCGGTTTGTAACCGCCAGGGCCGCGGCACGCGGGAGCACCGCCGACAGGCCGGCGGTGCCCTGCGGGGCATTCTGACCGCGGCGGCTTAGCCGCGGTCAGAGAAGGGAAACCGGCGGTCTCCCGCCAGTTTCCCGCTGCCCCCAAGGAATCCTCCAAGCCGACTCCCCCTCCCGCCATCCAGTTCCTGGCGGTTCTCCCGCCGGGAACCGGATGGCGGGAGGGGGAGTCGCGGGGCCCCTGGGGGCCCCTGCAGTGCCCATGCCAATGGCATGGGCACTGCAGGGGCCCCCGTAAGAGGGCCCCAAAATGTATTTCACTGTCTGCCTTGCAGACAGTGAAATACGCGACGGGTGCAGTAGCACCCGTCGCACCTTCCCACTCCGCCGGCTCGATTACGAGCCGGCATCCTCGTGGGAAGGGAGTTTTTCCCTGGGCTGGCGGGCGGTCTTTTAGAGACCGTCCGCCAGCCCAGGGAAAAACTCATAATACCCTCCGCGGTCTTCTGACCGCGGAGCGGTATTATGGAGGGCGGAATCCTGGCAGGCGGCCTCCGCCGCCCGCCAGGGTCGTAATGAGGGCCTGAATGTCCTCTGTGGTTAGTCTGGAGCCAGGGCAGGAAAGGCAGGATGCCTGTGGACTTTAAAGTTTCTCCCACTTCATAGGCAGAAATGGGTATAAGTATTGGACAGTAGACACCAACTCTTCAGAACACTTTTGGACCTGTGGATGTTCTGCCAAGAGGAAGGACTGCTGTGATGCTGGACTACTGCTCCGAAGGACAGCTGCCCTGCTGTGCTGGCCTGCTGGCTTCTGCACTCCTGCCCGGGTAAGAAGGACATGTATCAGTTGAGCCCAGGATCCAACGTGACTCTAAGAGCTAGTTGGCTGGCCTCCTGACCAAAGCCTCAGGGAGAGAAGGCTCAAACAACCTTGAACTCAGCACCAGGCCTCTACTATTTGTGAGTCCTACCATGCCAAGTGGTACTACACTAGTCCTAGACCCTAGGAAGTGGAACTGAATGTGAACTGCTGACCCATGTGTTGACCCAGCAGACGCAAAACATCACCTCTTTTCCATGGCACAATCCTGAGCAAAACTGAAACATCACTTCTGCTGCAAGGGGTCTCATAACACTGTTCATTGACCTTGCAGCCCATATCAGAACCACCAATGGTGTGAAGCTTTCCTGACTCAGTCCCTGCCATCACAAATCTCTTGTTGATGGCAGCCTCGATGATGAGGTAGGTTCTTGCTCCACAGCCTAACAGCTGTTCGGAACCGATACATCACTTTGACTGCATGAAGTATCCTCCACGACAGATTTGCACTGCAAGCCCCTACCATTAGAATCCTTGTCCTTGAAACAGGGAATTGCTTCGCAGCTTCACAGCTCCTTAAAACAGCATATTGCTTTGCTGGATGACACATTATTGGTGCTGGAAATCGCAATGGTCCAGAAACCAGGATGTAAGGTACTCTTGCTCAGCAGACCTAACTGTGTCCCTGTAGCCAGCCAACACTCCATTGTGGTTGGTCTGAACTTGTGAGTGTGTCACAGTTGGTGCTTTTTGGTGCTATTTTCATGACAATCTTTAAACCTGCATATCTCTGGTTCAACTGATTGGATTTTGGGCATTTTTGTCTTGTTTTATTTATTAAAGAACTGGTATGGAGTCCTTGTTGTGGTTTGTTTTCACTGTGTTACTTTTTGAAGTGCTGCATAAATACTTTTGCCTCTGAGTTAAGCCTGAATGCTCAGAGCCAAGCTACCCGAGGGTTGAGCACAAGTTATTTTGAGTTTGATTGTGACTTCACCCTGACAAATATTTGGGGTTGCTATTTCAGTAGGTCTTCACCCTCCTCAACAGGTAACCTAATTTTGTACACCTGTATTCCTTGTGGAGGCAGAATTAGGTATTAAAGTAAAGAAGAGAAATATGAAAATGTAAAAGGTTATACTTAGTATTTACCAGGCGTGACATCCTTAGAGTGCTCTTACCCCCAATCTTTTGCTTACCTCCTCAATTTTTCAAACCTTGTTTTTGCTGGTATTAGGACTTTATCACTTCTAAACAGTGATACTTTGGGTGTCCCTCTCCCCTAAATATGGTAATCTTGGCTTATTTCCAATTGGTATATTCAATTTAAATATACACCCATAGAATAGTGCACTATATGTGCCCATGGCCTGTAAACTATATGCTACTTGTGAGCCTGCAACACTGCTTGCACCACCCAATTAAGTAGACCTTTAAAAATGTCTCAGGCCTCCCATTGCAGAGCCTGTGTGTGGCAAAATAACCCTTTGGCCAGGACCAATCCTTCCCTTTTTATGCATATAGGTCACCCCTGACTCTCTGACAGTGTAATATTGGGAATTATCTTATTACATTTTAAAAGTGTAATTCACAATTTGGAAGAGATAAACTTTTCAAGTTTGGTGTCTCTGTAATCACAATTTAAATTCACAACTTATGGTGAAGTTGAATTTAAAATTGAAGTTCTGATAATGCTACTCTTACAAAGTTGGCATTTTCTTGCTTTAGCCATTTGGTGCCTGCTACCTGCTCTGATCACATGTGTTGGGTGGCTGACCTGCTGCCTGCTGAACTGTACCTTTGTGAGAAGGGCTGAACCTGCATCACTTGAACTCAGAGTGACTGCAAGGTCTAGCTGGCTGGCCTCCTGGTCTGAAGTCTCAGGGACATAAAAGACTTCCAACCACCCTGCACCTGCACCTGGTCTCTGCCATCTGTGTGTCTACCCTGCCAAGTGGTGCCACCCCCGTCCTGGATGCTTCGAAGTGAGCTTAAGGTGCTTACTCAGAGGAACAGATGTATCCTCTGCAGAGCGATGTATCCCCAAGCAGAACCAATATATCTCCTCGGCTGCGTGGCACATCTTCAAGCAGATCTGACATATCACCGCTATTGTGTGGATTTGACCTATCACAACAGACTTGCATCGCTGCCGCATTCTGCATCTTGGGTTTGATGTATCACCTTCGGAACTGCCACTGGGTGACACTTTTATGGGCTTGACAATGCCACAGAAACTCTGCAATGCAGCTTCCCAGCTCATCGGAAGCGATGCATTGTCTTGAGTGCGCAATACACCCTCAACATGGGCCTTTGCTTCGCAAGCCCATTCAACAAGATACTTGAAGTCGATGCATCTGGACCTCTCACCACAGCCTTGCCGCATCTCTGAACCAATGAATCACCTCAGCTGAGTGATGCATCTTCGAAGTGGATCCACACAACATCCGACAAACAGGATTTAAGGTTTGTTTCATTTGGCCTATCTGGGTCCCTGTAGCAGGCACAAGCTCCATCGTGGTTGACCTGAACTTTTGACTTTGTCCCGGTCCAACTCGACTAGATATCCTCAATAGCACTTCTTGCTTCTTGGTGCCATTTTTACTTAAAACTTTAAAAATGAATATCTCTAGTTATACTTATAGGATTTGTGTTGTTGTGGTCTTGCTTGATTAATTAAAGTTAGATCTATTTTTTTTCTAACTTGGTGTGCAATCTTTCTGGGTTGTGTTTTTCACTCTTTTACTGTGTGATGTGTTGCACAAATACTTCACACATTACTTCAAAGTTACGCCTGACTGCTCCTTGACAAGATAACAGAGGGTAAGCACAGGCTAATTTAGGTTTACCTGACACTTACCATGACTAGGATTGTAGTTGCTGCTTTACCAGGGTTCATACCCCAGTCAACCAACAACCTAGGTTCTAACACTGGTGCTCAGTAATGAGTTAAGGACTTGTGTTTGAGCAGTGCCTCACGGGAACTTGGTGTACAATACCATTCCAAGACTAAATTAAATTTTAAATTATCCTTAATTTAATAGGATTATGTTTGCTGCTTGTCCAGGGCTCATAACCTAGACAATCAACAACCAAATTTCTAACAGTATTTGATGTGACTTTCTGCAAGTTTCAGGACAAGGAAAATATTGGATACAGTGAAGAAATATTGTGATGTTTGGAAAAGAGAATTTGTTGTCAGTCAGACGCATACTGCATAAATCATTAACTTTTAGAGAAGAGTCATGGGTTTGCAAATAAGCTAACATGAGAAAAAGATATCAAAGGAGTTGATGGATATATGTCAGCCCCTTGATGCTCCCTCACTTGGCTAACCATAAGTTTGATTAGTCCTTTATTTCAATTGATTATTTCTTTGCCCTGACAAAGTACATCATGTGCTTAAATGTGCTTTTCAACTCTAGGTTAGATGCTAAGTGTGCAAGTGGCATCTGTGGTCTGTCGGGAGAAGTCATGGTGAAGGTGTTTGAAGTTGTTGTGAGCAAAAACATCAGCAGCTCAAGGTCTTGCAAGAATCACTTTTTTAGCTTTTCCTGTCCTAGTTCATGCTATGGAAAACATACACTTACTGCTCATGTTTAGTAAACCACTGATGGAATGTCCTCTGGCTTCAGCGGAAGTGCAAAACCATTGGGAATGAAGGACTGCACTTACCGGTCTCACTTAAGTTTGGCCATCTGTGGTATGGTACACTTCCTTTTCAAATGTCAAAGTGAGACCAGCATGCCCGAAACCCCCATATAATATAGTAATACACTGAAGCCTTGGGATTAGCTGAAACATGCATGGAACATATGCACAGTGGATGGAACACAAAAGTAAAGCACTGAATAAGGCACAAGTATAAATGCATTGCTCCCTGAAACTCAGGCTGAGATTTACTAAGATTTTTTGGCATTTCCTAAGCCACAGAAAGTTGAATTGAGAGGCTTTGGATGGTTAGTAAATCAAGAAAGTAAGCAATGCAATGCATTGTTTTGTGTTACTTTGCACTGGGTAGGCATTACATTGGTTGAGCATGGGCACTTCCTTGCATCCGCCAATGGATTTAGACTCAAATGCAGATTTACAAAGATTTGTGCCAAAATGGTGCTCCTACCCGACAGAGGCATAACAAAGAGAAACCTCTTTATTTCTCCACTTTACTTCCTATTTGCTTGTGTGGTACATTCTGCACTACTCACAGAAAGAGAAATATGCATCTGAGGATTATTGTATGCAGGAATGTATCCATTCCTGCACAAAAACAATCCTGCCTGTAATGCTGACACTCTTGTACCATGGTGCAAGGGTGTCTGCCTTGGCTGTAGGCAGTACACATTGCACCAGCACTGGGAGAGAGCAGAACTGCCCCTTATGTCAGTACATATGGCACTATTCATTTTCTTCCCTTTATGCAACACAGTGCAGCAAGTTGCCTTGGTGAGTTGCATTGTGTTACATAAAGCACTTCTCTCCCACAATGTCTGTATAATGTCTGTCAGCAGGAAAATCATCACTGCTGCAGCCCACTAATGCAAAGTAAAAGGAGACACCTACTAACAAAGTCTTATAGACCATCCCTCTCACTTGAGGCCTGTCTCCAATTATCTATTTTAAAGTTCAATGAACATAATGGCCCTCATTCTGACCTTGGCGGGCGGCGGAGGCCGCCCGCCAAAGTCCCGCCGTCAGGTTACCGTTCCGCGGTCGAAAGACCGCGGCGGTAATTCTGACTTTCCCGCTGGGCTGGCGGGCGGTCGCCTTCAGACCGCCAGCCAGCCCAGCGGGAAAGAGGCTTCCACGATGAAGCCGGCTCGGAATCGAGCCGGCGGAGTGGAAGCCGTGCGACGGGTGCAGTTGCACCCGTCGCGTATTTCACTGTCTGCGCAGCAGACAGTGAAATACATGTAGGGGCCCTCTTACGGGGGCCCCTGCAATGCCCATGCCAGTGGCATGGGCACTGCAGGGGCCCCCAGGGGCCCCGCGACCCCCCCTACCGCCATCCGGATCTCGGCGGTCCGACCGCCGGGATCTGGATGGCGGTAGGGGGGGTCGGAATCCCCGCGGCGGTGCAGCAAGCTGCGCCGCCGCGGAGGATTCAATGGGGCCGCGGTACACTGGCGGGACCCCGCCAGTGGTGCCGGTCCGACCGCGGCTTTACCGCCGCGGTCGGAATCCCCATTGGAGCACCGCCGGCCTGTCGGCGGTGCTCCCGCGGTCCTCCGCCCTGGCGGTCAAAGACCGCCAGGGTCAGAATGACCCCCAATGTGTTATAGGAGAACTTAGGTGACAGAAATGCTGATGCATGGCAATGTTTGTGACAAGTGTAATATGCTCACTGAAGTTCTCTTTAGTTTTAGGTTTAGGAAGCAGCCAAGGCTTTGTGCACTTTGCCTACCTTTAGAATTAAATATCGGGGGTCTCTGCTGAAAATCTATCTACTTTTGAAGATAATTTATTTTGTGTATATGTGTGTTCTCTAGAGCTCTCTCCGTTGCTTGCTATGTTTCAGAATATTGCACCTAGGAATATCGTTTAACAGAAGCATTGTGTCCTAAATATCGTTCAAAAAAATATTGGCCCTCATTACAACTTTGACGGGCGGCGGAGGCCGCCCGCCAAAGTTGCGCCGCAGGAATACCGCACCGCGGTCTGAAGACCGCGGCCGGCATTCTGAGTTTCCCGCTGGGCAGGCGGGCGGCCGCCTTAAGGCCGCCCGCCAGCCCAGCGGGAAACAACCTTCCCACGAGGACGCCGGCTCGGAATCGAGCCGGCGGAGTGGGAAGGTGCGACGGGTGCTACTGCACCCGTCGCGTATTTCACTGTCTGCTATGCAGACAGTGAAATACAAGCGGGCCCTCTTACGGGGGCCCCTGCAGTGCCCATGCCATTGGCATGGGCACTGCAGGGGCCCCCAGGGGCCCCGCGACACCCCCTACCGCCATCCTGTTCCTGGCGGGCGAACCGCCAGGAACAGGATGGCGGTAGGGGGTGTCAGAATCCCCAAGGCGGCGCAGCATGCTGCGCCGCCTTGGAGGATTCTGACGGGCAGCGGAAAACCGGCGGGAGACCGCCGGTTTTCCTGCACTGACCGCGGCCAAAGCGCCGCGGTCAGAATGCCCTAAGGGGCACCGCCAGGCTGTCGGCGGTGCTCCCGCCAACCGCGAGCCTGGCGGTCACAGACCGCCAGGCTCGCAATGAGGGCCATTGTGTCAATATTGTGCCAGTGGCTGGAGTTTTCCACTTTTAACTCCCATACAGCAATATTTTTGTAAAATGAGGATATCTGGACAGCTCTGGTATCTTACCATGTTCTCTTTCTCTCTGTTTTATAATGTATGACCTGTAACAGCCTTAAATTGTAAACACTCCTTGACGAGTAATAAAGGTTTTGTATTTTGTGGTATTACCTAATATGTTGGGCAACGCTTCTGTTTAGCTACAGTAAAATGAGTAGTGCAGACTTTAGGCCTGATTTAGAACTTGGGCGATGGGTTACTCTATCACAACGGTGACGGATATCCTGTCCGCTGATATCGAAATCCCATTATATTCTATGGGATTTAGATTTCTTGTATCCGTCACCGCTGTGATGAAGTAACCCATCTGGTGAGTTATAAATCAGGCCCTTTGTTCCTAATAGGATTTCCCCCGTATTGGTATACTTGTGGCTCATTGTTATTGTGTTGCTGCCAATTCTACTCCAAGCCACCATCTTGTTGGTTCCCACTGTCACTGAAGCATATTATCTCTATATTCACATGTCTGCAGTCCTGCAAGAAACAAATTGAGTGTCTCTTTTATAAATCTCACCCTTTTCTGTCCCAGAGTGCTCCTTTATTACTACCAGAACAAGGTACAGCTAATGGGATCAAAGTGGAATGTGTGTGCTGCTGTTGCCTTCTTTTTGAGGTCTCACTTAAAGAGAACCTTTGCTCTTTGTTATCCAACAGACAGCTTTATCTCTTATTTGTGGACCAATTTTTTCTAATTATTTAGAGTGGCTTCTATCACCCCCTTGTACATGATTGGATGGCTTTGTTAACTGTCACACTTCCCTTCTTCAGATTTGATGGCTTTCCTCCTTGTTCGGTGTCTTTGATCACAGCTGTGAGGGACCATTTTCTCTCCCTCTCCTTCCTCTCTGTGCTCGTTTTCTCTTGCACTCTATCTGTTTATCTCTTCTTTTCTTGCTTCCCATCTCACTATCTTTACTACCCTCCTAGCAACCTCCACCGAGAGTCCTCTTTACCCCTCTGCCCTCTAGCACTTTGGTTGCCTGCTGCTGCTATTGGCTAGCTGGCATCTAAAACAAGTAAACAGATGTAAATGGGTCCCATATGTGTGTATGCACTGTGGAAATTGAACACCAAAGGGTCCCTGGCACTATGTAGTAGCCCCAAAAGGGAAGAATACATTTGAAAATAAACAAAAGGCTACTTAAAATTTAAGCATACATGGATGAATATATTGTTTTCTTAATGTTCCAATAGATGCCTCCCAAGTCCATATATATCACTCGCATTTTATATAAACAGTAATCTTTATTATTCTTCAAATACAAATGATTGCATTCTATATTTTCTACATTTCATCTTTATTGTTCTTCAAATACAAATGCTTGCATTCTATATTTTCTACATATCAAAAGGTTTCACAGATCCAAATACAAGATAAACCTATATTCAACAATAGTAAATAAAGGTGAACACCCCCATCCCCTTCAAAAAAAGAATTATGCTAATCTTAAAAACTCATTCACACCCATGCATACCAAAGCTCATATGTGCTGCCAAAAAACCCAAATATATAAACAATTAAAAGTCCATGGCCTAATACACTGTAGTTCCGTATATTGCTTCAAAAAAGTGTTTTTCTTTATTCAAGTTGGTACATATAATGAAAGGGATCAAATGACCCTTAAAATCTTTTATTCAAGCATCTTTTATCATCCAAACCCATGTTTTGCCTAAGGAGTTAAAAATAATGACTAGAAGAGGCTTTAATACGCCATACCAATACGCATTTCGGTGTTACTTCCGTTATGGAACCACCTTCATCAGGGCAACTCCAATTTTCCAACTTTTTGGGGGTGGACAGTGGCGATCACCACTCCATTTATTTAGATCAAATGCTACAAAGAATACCATTGTATCTTGCAAGTTTCAATCAGCACTCTTACTCCGTGGATCAAATGATGGCAGAGTATTTGTTCTAAGTAAATGGACCGGTGATCGCTACTGTCCACCCTTAAAATGTGTGCCTATTTGCGGCAAGCAGCAAGTATAAAAACAAAAGTATTACCTATAAGTTTCATGTTTGAGACCTTTTGGCGTTGCCAATGCTTGCTTCTTTGCAATGGTTGACCTGTGCACATGCCCAAGCTTTTCCAAGCTCTCAACTGTGGCCCTCTCACTGCCATGTCTGGCCACAGCAGTGCTTTGATGGAACCGCAGAGGCTCTAGCAATGAGTTCTTCATGTACCTGTCTCCCCCCCTCAATCCCAGTTTTCCTTGTTTTTGTCTTAATTGTTTTACATCTAATGTGGACTGGTTACATTTATGTCCTTCTTTCCTTTGGTGACATCCTTATGTTAAAGAAAATAGCTTTGATTTGTTTTCATTTGGTGAGGGATAAAAATGTTTCTAGCTTACGTGTCAGGATGCGAGGCTTATGCTATCTCTTTCTTTACTGACTTAAAATAGCAGCCAATCAAATACAAATAAACAAAAAACTATACATTCCATGATGCCTCACATATCATCACATGGCCCAATCACCAAGCATGACCTCTGTCCATAAGTCTCTTGACTCTCAATGTCACTTCCTCTTTCTTTGGTCAAAACAGATAAAGTTCAAATTGAATAGAAACTTCTTACATCAATCTCGAAAATCAGGAGTCAGGAACATCCACTCCAACCGGATAACAAGAACTTGAAGAGTCCAACTCGAAGGGAAACAGCCCCAGGAAGTAGCTATGCACGAAACCTTTCATGAAGCCGTGAGAATTCAGGAATTCTTCTGATCAGAACCTATAAATAATAAACAGGTAGGTAATATCCAAAATGGATTGAATTAATTTTGGTAAAATTGATATTTCTATAAATGACAATAAACTGGGTGGGTAAAAATAACAATAAATCATCAACTCATTAATTTATTACTCAATATCATATTGTTCCTAAGGGTGGGATAATCCTCGCCTCCGTGTCCTTAATAGAATTGAAAATTCTTGACACCTAAGCTAGAAATTGTTTTATTCTATGTAAGGACTGGAGGCTCCGATTATGCTAGTTTAAAGCTGTTCCATTACCACAGTGGCTACATCCAAGACAGGTTTGTGATAAAACTTACGAAACGTATTTTCTGAAGATCAATCTGCAGCCTTCAGAATGTCTTCTAAGCGGGAACCCAGAGCATATGATTTAGAGGCCATAGCTCCTCTAGCAGAATGAGCTCCAAAATGATTGGTATCTATACCGCTTCATTCATTAACCATCTCATCAATCTAGCTATAGTAGCTGAAGTAACTGGTTTAAAAGGTTTTTGCAAAGAAATTAACAATTGACCTTTAACATCCTGTCTAAACTCTTCTGTAACAACTTCATACTCCTTTAAACATTGAACTACACATAGGGCCTGATTCTAACTTTGGAGGACGGTGTTAAACCGTCCCAAAAGTGGCGGATATACCACCTACCGTATTACGAGTCCATTATATCCTATGGAACTCGTAATACGGTAGGTGGTATATCCGCCACTTTTGGGACGGTTTAACACCGTCCTCCAAAGTTAGAATCAGGCCCATAATCTAGAATTCTCAGGATACACTGGATAAGATACTGACCTATAATTCGTTTTAGTCCTTCTTGTCACCGAAAAGGTAACCCCATCCGGTGAATAAACTCTACCAGCTAAGTCTAGAGCTCTGACATCCGATACTCTTTTACAAGAAATGAGACATAAAAGCATGGTCAATTTTGCCGAAAGCTGCTTGCAAGACAAATACCTGTTGGCAGGCCAAGAATCTAAGAATCTTAAAATAACATTAACATCCCATAACACTGAATATTTAGCTTGAGAAGGTTTAGAGAGACGTATACCCCTCAACAGTTTACAAATTAAAAGATGTTCTCCGACGGATTTACCTTCCAAATGAGAGTGCCCCGCTGAAATGGCTGATCTAAAATTATTGACCGTCCGGTATGCTAAACCTGAACTTGCTAATTCTGCTAGGAAGTTAACGATCAACTCAATATTTGCTTCCACTGGATTGGCACCTCTTCCATCACACCAACTATTCCATCTGCGCCAAGCTGAGGCATATCTTTTATGGATACTACCAGCCCAGGCCTGTTTAATGTGGTCCGCAGCTTGTTGCGAAATATCTGGGGTACTCCATCTTGACCTGAAATCAACCAGGCTAACAGAGCCAACTTCCCTGATAAGATCATTGGATGTTGAAGGCCCTCCGGACTCAAGAGAAGATTCCGACGAGGAGGAATGAGAAGAGGAGAGGCACAAGCTAAATGTAGAGCTATGGGGAACCAAGATTGTGCTCTCCAAAAAGGTGTCACCAGAACAATCTCTGTGTTCTGTCTCTGACGCTAAGACAACACCCTGGCAATCATCAGAAATGGTGGAAAGGCATAACCCCGAAACTGAGACCAATCTTGGAGAAATGCATCTGTCTTCATTGCACAAGGGTCTGGGCGCCAACTGTAAAATTTTGGTATCTGAAATTTGAGCCGAGAGGCAAACAGATCCACTTCGCAACTGCCCCATTCCTTGACTATCTGGGAAAAAATCAGTGGATTCAGTTTCCAGTCGCCGGAATCTGTCAGGTATCTGGAATTCCAGTCTGCTATAGTGTTCCGGTCCCCTGGAAGGTATTCTGCTATGACCACTAGGCGTTGAGTCAGACAATAATGCCAGAAATCCTTGGCAATCTCTGCCAAAATTCTGGATTTCGTGCCCCCCAATTGTTGACATACCTCACTGCTGAGACATTGTCCATCCGTAATAGTATGCAACAATCTGTCTTCTGAGGGGATAGACTCTTTATGGCAAAGGAACCTGCCAGAAGTTCCAGGCAATTGATATGCACAGTTTGTTCCCATTCTGACCATCTGCCTCCTGTCACTAGAGAGTTGCAGCGGGCTCCCCACCCCCAGCGGCTGGCATCGGATTCTATCACCACCTCTGGGTGAGACCCGAAAATCGCTCTGACATTCCAGGCTTTTATATGATGAAGCCACCATTGAATCTCCAATCTTACCTTAACAGTCAACGGAATCTGTTCCGAGTAACTCAGTCCCTGTTGGAGATGTCTGATCTTGAGTCTCTGCAGAGCACAGTAATGTAAAGGGGCTGGGAAGATCGCCTGAATGGACGAGGCTAGCAAACCCACTACCCTGGCTCTATTCCTTAAAGAGACGGTCAGACTGGTCAGAACACATCTCAATTCCCTTTTGATGATGCAGATTTTTTGAGAGGGAAGAAGAAGCTGACATAGGATTGAGTCTATCTGAAAACCCAGGAAATCTATCACCTGAGCCGGTTTCAACAATGACTTCTGCACATTGTTAAGGAAACCTAAATCTTGCAGAAGGCTGATGGTCCAGTTCAAGTGAGATAGGAGGGCTTGAGGGGACTGAGCCATCAGTAAGATGCCGTCCAGGTATATGATCAATCTGTCTCCTCTGGCTCTTAGCCATTCAATCACAGGCCTCAGTAGCTTCGTGAAGCACCAAGGGGCTGATGACAGACAGAACGGAAGAACAAGAAACTCCAGGCACTGGCCTTTCCACTGAAATTGAAGAAATCTCCTGTGAGGAGGGAAAATTGGAATCGACAGATAAGCATCCTTTAGGTCCAGGCGAACCATCCAATCTCCTTCTAACAGAATATCTCTTAACATGTGAATGCCCTCCATCTTGAAATGCCTGTACAGAATCCAATGATTGAAATCCTTTAGGTTCAAGACTAAACAGTGTCCTCCCCCTTTCTTGTCTACTACAAAAATAGGACTGAGAAAACCGTAAGGGTGAGGGGAGGAAAACTGAACGGCCCCTTTGTCAAACAAGGCCTGAACCTCTTTGTCTATAAAATATTGATTTGCTAGGGAAAAACACATCTGGAGAGGTGGATTGAGTTCTCTGGGGGTACTGATAAACTCTAGATGAAATCCCATGACCGTTTGGAGGATTCACAGATCTCTGGTGATCCTTTTCCAATTTCCCAAAAACAATGCCACTCTGCCCCCAAGTCTGACCTGAGAAAAATGAATAATGCTCACCTGTGAAACTTGTGTCTTGTATGGCTCCTTGTTGTCCTCTGCGAGATCCTCTGCGAAAGCGAGGAAGCCCTCCTCTGGGGCACGTTGGATGGAAGGTGGAATCCTGTTCACCGTACCAACCACTTCTGCCTCTGGGTTAATAGTTCTGAGGACTATTGAATGTTCCTTGGCCGAGCATGCGTCCTCCGTAACGACCCGTCCTGACAAAAAGGCCTCGTCTAAATACTTTTTTGAGAGACATTTGGGCTTTGTCTAGAGATGAAAAGGTGGAACAGAACTTATCCAAATCCTTAATAAAAGAGGACCTGAAAAAAAGTCCATCTGCAGAAAAACCCGCTTCCGAAATTGCTAAATCTGACAGCTTTTAGTCAATGCGCATCAGAATAGATTTCCTGCGTTCATAAGTAATAGCGCAATTAGTGTTTCCTAGTTGGCAAATGGCTCTTTGGGCCCAACCGATGAGGACGTCTGTGTCTACAGAAGATCCTGATTCTTTAGCTAGATACGCCATCTCAAGGATCTTGGTCAGAGGACCGGAAAGATCAAAAAGTTTGTCCTGGCGATTACGCCATGATCTATCTAAACCTTTTTTAGGGTCCTTCGCAAACCTTCTCATGAACGTAACCGTAGTAGGGTCTATTTCCGGGGTGTCAGAAACCTTGCCCTCTAAATCTGGTCTGGGACATTCGGCTCTTAGTCGAGACTGGACTTCCTTATCAAAACATTTCCTTAGTTTAGATTGAACATACTGGGCCACCTCAGGAGGGGGAACCCAGTTGGAAGCTCTTGGGTGCATGATTTCTGTGGGGTCAAAGTCCAAAACCTGACAAGGCGGAGCCGCTTTTTTAGCTCTCTTACTGGAAACCGGAGTATCTGAGTCTTCTGAATCCTCAGAAGATGAATCTTTATCAGAGGAGGAAGGGGAGAAAGAGGCTTTCTTTCTTGAACTATAGTTATGTTCCCCACTACGCTTCTTGCGAAGTTTTTTGAAGGCGTCGCCTTGAATTTCGCTAACATCGGCTCGAGTCTCCTCCAGAGTTTTTGCCTTAGCCTTTGCTTTTTTTATCTTCGGGTTGAGGTTGTTGTCCTTGCACCCAACCCTGGGAGTGTGTGTAATCAAAACGTTGCCCTGAAAAGTGGCCCAAGGCTCTAACCAGGGCATCATTCACTGATTGCTGGACCCTCGTATTAAGGGCTTCCACTAAATTCACTTCCAGCTGATTGCCCAATTCTTCTGTGTAATATTCTGCCTCTTGGTCATCCCACTGAGCCATGACCAAATTATCAATGGACAATATTATTTAATAATATATGAGAATATATAGGAATAGATAACTTTTTTATATTTAGCTTTTATTATCTTTAAATATGTTTTTGAAAAGTCAGGGGGAGTGCAAAAACCCCAAACCAGGCAAAGCAACAATTGTCCAAATAAAGTGCGGAGGGAGCTGCCTGATGGCACTCTTGGCAGAAGCCTTGTCAATATTTTACATCCCACGCTATTATTTTTTGTAGCTGGGCATCAGGGAGCACACTAAATCAGGGGCATGAAAGTTGCAGGAACACGCGCGCTACACATCGACGAGCCGATCGTTTCAAAGAAACAGAAAAGACCGGCTCATTTCGATGCACGCGCGTT
This sequence comes from Pleurodeles waltl, assembly GCF_031143425.1. NCBI lineage: Eukaryota > Metazoa > Chordata > Amphibia > Caudata > Salamandridae > Pleurodeles > Pleurodeles waltl. The sequence continues at coordinate 63,311,217 of NC_090446.1, read as the reverse complement.
CGCTCACATGCACACAGGAAATGAAAAGGAGACTGCGTTTAACAGGCAGCTCCGCTCCCGCTCCACTATAATTACGGGCATCCAAAAGATCGACAAAGCCGATAATACACACAGCGCAAGGCGCGCTTAAGTAATCAGTGAAAGCGCGCTGAATCGCGACGCTTGTGAAAAACTATACGCATTAATATAATGTTATAAACACATATAAAACGGAGATAAAATTTAAGTATACTTATCTGCTGCGAAGAAGCAAAGAAAGAGGGAGTGACGTCGAGGGTCAAGAGACTTATGGACAGAGGTCATGCTTGGTGATTGGGCCATGTGATGATATGTGAGGCATCATGGGATGTATAGTTTTTTGTTTATTTGTATTTGATTGGCTGCTATTTTAAGTCAGTAAAGAAAGAGATAGCATAATCGGAGCATCCGGTCCTGACATAGAATTGGTGTTTGAACTGGAGAGTTCTGAGCATGTGCATGCGTGGAAAACGGTTTTAGTCAAAGTCGCCTCTATTTGTCTAAATTAAGAGTATGTAGTGTTTTTTGGTATAGCACGGCTCAGTTTCTGTTATCAGGAAAGAAGGGAGGGGAATTTTTGGAGGGCCTGCTACAGTGGGTTTATGTGAGCCTTGACATGAGACACTAAACTGATTATAAAACAAATGTGTTTTAATGAAAATGTACATGTACTATCAGAACTAAAAGAAACCTCTTTCTTCCCAATGGCCATTTTGAAACTTATCTTGCTGCCTGCTTGCACTTCCAAGTACCTTTCAAAGCATGCACATTTTAGGTATACTGAGACCATTGAAAAAAACAGGAATAATGACCTGATGGCTCTGTTCTTTATCCTAACCTCATCATCCCTCACATTCTTAAGTGGCATCCAGAGAGCTGATGCATGGAATGCAGGGGGAGGGATAACCTGTTTGCACGAATGAACACAACACTTCTCTGAATCAGTCACAGCTTCCCAATAATTTGTTGAAAAAACACAGCGCTGAGTTCAGATTTTTTATATGTGCTTGTTGGTGTTTAGGAGTAGCAAAGGCAGCCTAACGTTGATGCCACCTCGTACCTCTGAATTCCATGACCCACACTTCCTTTCACCCTATCTTGCTCCTGAAGATTTTTTTATCCCTGTGTTCTCCCTTTGCCAAGGGTTAACTATCTTTCTGCCTCACTCTTTCTCACTTTTCTGCCTTTCCCTTTCTTGCTTTGGTCCAATGTTTAATGATAAAAATCAAGTCCCGGCCCAACAATTGCAACCACTGGCTCAATTTAAGCTGCTACTGCCACATGTACCATTAACTAATCAGGTAACTGGGAGTTGACTGGCCAGACCATAATTTAAGGGAGTATTTTAAAGAGGGAGAAAAGGGCTCTTTAGCTAATAACCTGCATGGCTAAATTCAATCTAGCGTGTTTGACTTGGGCTCGCCTGCCACTCAGAAGTCGATGTGCCCATCTCTCTAAGGCCTGTAGGAGGATGGGCATCATGGGAATGCAGCAAGACATATGTATCAGAGATCAGGCTTGGCAGAGAGCAAGAAGATAGATGAATAGAGAAGTGTTAGATAAGGAAAACAATTTATTGAAGCAGAAACAGAGAAAAGTGAATAAACGAAAGGGTGCAAAGAGGCACACAAAAGGCAATTTGAGTTACTTTTATAACATCACCATAGGTATGAGCTCAAGAGAATCTGGCTCACATTATGAGCTTGGTGGACAGAAAAGGCTGCCTGCCAAACTCCTACGGTCAGTTCACCGCCAGTGCAGTGACCTTACTGCATCCCCATTACGAGTTAATTAATGTGGTTCATCCCTCGGACCCAGCGGGAAACAGTGCACAACATAGATGTTGGCTCGTAATCGAGCCAGGAGCAATGTTGCATCTGTAGGGCGCAACAGCACTCTTCGTGCTTTTCATTGTCTGCTAAGCAACCTCCCTGTAAAAGGTGGTGGAGAAAGGGGTCGTAATCCCCAGGGTGGTGCTGCATGCAGTGCTGCCCTGACAGATTAAGACCGGCAGCACCGCCAGTCCCTCCATTGGAAGTAAACTGGCGGTACTGGCAGTCCGACCATGGCCAAACCACCACAGTCATAATGTGGCGGTCTGAGCACTGCCAAAGTTGTCAGACCACCGCTTTGGCGGCACTCAGATGGCCACCGTGAGTCTAGTGCTGTAGTCGTGTAATGAGGGCCTCTGTCTTTGGATGTATAGCCTGTATGTGAGTATTTGCAGTCAGTATCTCTAACAGCAATAGTGGGAGCAGAACATTACTTCCCTTATGCAGATCTTCCCTTTAGGATCCCTTTTCTCCTTTGACTTCTACTGATCTTGGGCAGCTCTGTATCTAATATTCTATTACTCTGTCTACCCTGCCACCAGAGGCCCTGCCAGAGTTTCTGACATTTGAGAATACAACCTATTGGAATTAAAAGAAATATCATCAGTAAGGAAAGCATTAATTATAAGCATAAGCTATACACATTCATTGGTGTGTCAATAAAATATTATAGATAAATAATTTCAATTCTGATCAAACATAAACCTAAGTCTAAGTGTGTTTTTATTTTTATCAGAATACATATTGCAGCCATAGAACCAAACACACAGAATCCCTGCACTCTTGAGCCCAATACCACAAAATCCCAGGGTGTAATCCCCTAGGAGACATAGAGTTAGTTTTTACGAACAATCCTGAAGGACTACTACACCTTCTGCACCCCTGTTATTACCTTGCATTGCTTTTACCACACTTTGGTGTGACCTTGTCCATGATATGGCACCACAGAATCTAAAAGTATATTTAAATTAGCCCTGGAATGGCATTATGAGGTGCTACAGGTACAATTATGCTGCATGTGGGATCATGGACGGGCTGGCACCGGACATCAGGCATTTCCCCAGGATGCTGGAAGAGTGGGTGTTGCTTTTGTTACTGGGGACCGGTTTTCCAGTGGTGCAGCAGTTTTAAAAGCACTGCAGAGTCCATTGTATGCCTCACAGTTTTCAGACAACAATAAAAGTGGCAAGATCACTCTGATGATTAATGTACCTGCTAGAGGGAGAAAGTAGTTTGTCTAGTGGCAGTTGTGACTCATCTAATGTAGTGCATAGTGTTAATATGCCTGCTGCAAGAAACGTGTACTATGCAGATCACAGAACAGTATTTTATGTGCAATGCTCAGTGGGATAGTGTTTTGCCAAAGAGCTCCTTTTGTTATTGTGCAGTTCATAAATGCCAATCATAATCTGGCACAGTAAGCTATGTACTGCAATCGAAGAGCTGCATGCAAACTGCATGGTACAGGTTGGAAAGTTATGCTTTTTCCCAGTCTTTGATTATCCTAGTTGCCCTAAAATGGGTTTGTTTGAGTAAAAATAAATTGATATTAGTAACGTGAACCCTAACCTCCGTGTTACGTTCTGAATCCTGAGTTTATGCTTCTCCAGGCCAAGCACTCTTAAAAAGTCCTACCACTATGGATGACGTACATCCTACACCTTGATTCATTGACTTTATGTGTGTGTGATGTAAAGTGCTCAAACAACCTACACTGGTAAGAGAGGCGCTGGAAAACAAATGAAATACGTGTGCGAGAGGGGCAATGGAGAGATGAGAGGCACTGTTAGAGGGTATTGGTGAGGGAATCGTTGAAGAACCCTAATAAAGATTGCCATATCCCGGTGACTGTAAGGTCACCATTTACTATGCTTTAAAAACTAATACAATTGAATATATAATGAAAAATGTGTTGTAGAATACACTGTTTTTTCCATATTTCCCAAATTTTCTTAGTTGGGGAGAACCCCTCAAACCCTTTTATAGTGGTCAGGCTCGCTTGCTATGCAACCTATGGTGTCTGGTCTAACAAAATTTGCCTGCCTGCTTTGCGTTCCCAGTCCGGCCCTGAATGAGGAGAGTGGCTCGCTCCTCTCTTTCTTTGTTTAGTGGCTGTGCGCTATTTTGTTTCTTTTTTGTTTTTTCTTTTTTTTGTGTGGGGTGCCTCAATCCCACCTGGGGCACCCACAATCACTTTATTAATCATCAGGGTTCCAAGGGAAGCCCCAAGGCCCCTGCAGCCCCAGATGGTTCCCAGTGTACATGCACACCTCCCTGGTTGCACGCAGGATCATGCACTTCCTCTTTCTGCGTCTATGCAGTGTGAGCATATTTTTCTTGTGCCATCATCTATGGTAGGAACTCTTAGCAGGTACTGGGCATTCCCACACGCCCAAGACACAGGCACAGTGAATGGCAGTGTGCCGAGCCAAGTAGTACTCAGGCTGTGAGGTTTCAGGAAGAGCATCTGAATTGCACTGGCTTTTCTCTGCCTCAGATCCTGGTAAAAGGGTCTAGGGAACCAGTTACACTGCGCTGTCCTCTGGAATGATGGGGCACCCAGGGGCTCAAGTTAGAACTGGAAGGGCACGCATTGCAAGCCCCCTCCCCAAAGGGATGATTAGAATACAAATGCACCACCCACTGGCCCTGTCCACTTCAAGGGTATTCCCTAAAAATGCAGCAGCGCACATGTGCTTTTTTTCTTCTACACAGGGCCAATCTTACCTTTCTGGGGCAACATTTCTCCATCATGGGCTTATTTAAATCCTGGTGGACAGCTCTAGCCACCAGGGGCAGTTTCTTAAGACCCACTGACCTTCAAATGTTGAAAGGGATCAGGGTTTGTAAGTGCTCCCTGCACCATGCATGTCTTCTGCATGGCTCCTGATGTTCCTTTCCTGCTGGTGGGAGCATCTTGTGCAACCCCAACACAACCAGCAAGGACAGCACCTTCATCATGCCTCAGAGCCTCTTGATATCTGAAAGGGCACCCGTGGGACAAGTGAAGCCTGGGTACTTTTCCTCAACTGGTCTTCAGGTGGCATAAGGAGGCCAGTGCCACTGCTTCTTCAGAGACCAATCCTAGTGCTTGGGTCAACTGGAGTCGAAGTCCTTTGTCCATCCTTGCACGGAATAAGGTGGCTTCTTCTTGGAGCTGGACAACTTACAGCCGTTGTCACCTCCCAATTCCAATGTCTTGTCAACTGCCTCTCTCTTGTGCATGAGTTTTTAATAGGGGGTGAATGGTTCTAGGTGCCAGGCACCTCTGGCCCTTCTCAGGACGCCGCATCATCCCTCAACCCCTATCACAACCATCCTGAAGATCAATGTGAGACTTTATAACATAGTGACTTCACATTCTCTCTAATAAAATACCTCTGAGAGCCTCAGCTGCATCCTAGCTGACAACTCTGATCCCTTCCACAAAAATTCAATGACAAGTACATTTGCCTGCTATGGAATGTTGGTATAGAGTGCCCATATAGCCATGCTTGGTAGAAGCTATTTGTGACTGTCTAATGAGAGACAGAAAACTTGCCTGTTAAAATGCATGCTGTTGCACACAAATGAGCGTGTGATAGGGACAAATGGATTTAGGAATATATCCACACATTGGCAGGGGGCTTCAAAAATAGAACCACAACTAGGTAGTATTGGTCTATCCAGAGTGCTAGTTTTTTTTTTTTTTTTTTTAAGTGTGTAAATCACTGATGTTTGTGGAAACTCTAGCCATGATGACACTAAAGACTGTAGCTGGATTTAGCCCATGCCCGAGCTTAGCAGCACCAGGCGGATGCAGTTTGTGGACTCTCAACTGTTGTGTGGGCTTCACTTTCAATTCTATTTTTTCATTATGCTCTGTTTGGGTGTGTGAACAAGAACACTATTGTTAGAAATGGGGTCTTTGGTTGGCAGTCAGGTTACCCCCTGTCCAAGCAAGGACCCTCCTGTTATCCTGGACTCCTGACCACCTTTGTGGGTCCCCCTCCCCCCAGATACCTTCTTGGACACTCTGGTGCTAGTCCAGAGGTCCTCCCCCTTAGCAAGCTTCCTGGGATCAGTTTGCTTACTGTCTACTAGGTGGTGGTGCAACTCTGTAAAACAAGTACTGAGCATATGCTCTCTCAAAATCAAATTATACAATCCTTTGTAATCATTTACGTTTCAGCCCTACACCCATCCATTCAGTGCCCTACTGGAAAAGTCAAAGAAATCTACTCATGTCTGTGTGGACTGTTTGGTGCTGTCCCTGAACCTCTGACAGTATTTCACAGGGGTCAGCCCAAACTTGGCGAATAAAATGGCTTTCATGTGTGAGTATGTGTTTTGATCCTTTGGGTCCAATGTGAGAAGTGTGTACCTCCCAATTGCTGGCACATACCCTCATATAGCTGTACCCATGAGCCCTTAGTGCAACTTTATAAGCAGCTAGCCATTTATCAATGTCATCTCTCCACTACAAAAGTGGGCACGAAATATTTGGGTATACAAACCTTCTTCTCTCCAGCAGGTCCTTCATGTATGCTGCCACCATTACTGCAAGACTCAGACTGCTTTGCCTTAAAATCCAGCTCCTTGAGCCTCAGTTCATGAGCCAACAAAAGTTTCTTTTCAGCCAAGGCTCTCTCAGCTACAGCCTCCTTGGCTGCTCTTTCAGCTTCAGCCTAATCTCTCCACTCTTTTCCTTTCTTCTGCTTTCAAGTTTAACCTTGCCATTTGCAACTGAAATTCTCTCTCCTCCCTCCTTTCCTCTGTGGTCAGGCCATGGCTAGAGACACTGTTCCCTGGTTTGGCAGGGGGCACAATTACAGTGGTAACATCCTCCACTAATGTCAAAAAATCCTCTGAGGGGCCATCCTGTGGATCCTCTATGTCAACATCCTCATCTAAATGGGCTTCTGCCTAGGCCCTCAGCGCCTTTTGAAATTCCTTCTTCTGGAGGCGCCCTGAGTGGGTACTCCCAACCCTTTGCAGAACCCCTTCAGCTGTTTAACAGTATATGTCTTCAGCTTGGCTAGGTCACAATCTCCTGCTTGAGACCCAGCCAGAGACATGCTGAGTGAGGATTTAGTTAAAACTTGGACAGAAAAAAAGATAAAAATCAAGTTGACCTTCAACTGTGGGTAGGTAGTGTACACGTAGCTACTGTATGTCACTGCACAAATACAAGTCCTATCCCACCGCTGATCACCAATGTTAGAAATGGGGTCTTTGGTTGGCAGTCAGGTTACCCCCTGTCCAAGCAAGGACCCTCACTCTAGTCAGGGTAAGTCACACATAGTCCAAATTAACCTGTGTCCACCCTCTGGTAGCTTGGCACTGAGCAGTCAGGCCTAACTTAAAAGGCAATGTGTAAAGTATTTGTGCAATAAATCATACAATAACACAATATAGCACATCATAAATACACCACACAGTGTTTAGAAAAATATATAATATTTATCTGGATAAATGCAGGTCAAAACGATTAAAAATGCAATAAGTATATGTTGAGATAACACTGAAAAGTGACATAAAGCGGGTCATTCCGACCCTGGCGGTCGGTGGCCGCCAGGGCCACCGACCATGGGAGCACCGCCAACAGGCTGGCGGTGCTCCTACGAGCATTCTGACCGCGGCGGTTTAGCCGCGGTCAGACGCGGAAAGCCAGCGGTCTCCCGCTGACTTTCCGCCGCTCGTAGGAATCCTCCATGGCTGCGGAGCGTGCTCCGCAGCCATGGAGGATTCCGACTCCCCCTCCCGCCATCCAGTTCCTGGCGGTTCTCCCGCCGGGAACCGGATGGCGGGAGGGGGAGTCGCGGGGCCCCTGGGGGCCCCTGCCGTGCCCATGCCTATGGCATGGGCACGGCAGGGGCCCCCGTAAGAGGGCCCCTAAAAGTATTTCAGTGTCTGCAAAGCAGACACTGAAATACGCGACGGGTGCAACTGCACCCGTCGCACCTTCCCACTCCGCCGGCTCTATTACGAGCCGGCGTCATCGTGGGAAGGGAGTTTTCCCCTGGGCTGGCGGGCGGTCTTGCGAAGACCGCCCGCCAGCCCAGGGGAAAACTCGGAATACCCTCCGCGGTCTTTCGACCGCGGAGCGGTATTTCGGAGGGGGGAAGTCTGGCGGGCGGCCTCCGCCGCCCGTCAGACTCAGAATTAGGGCCAAAGTGTCTTAAGTCTTTTTAAAGCAAACAAAGTCTCTTTCAAGCACAAAGTACCTGGTTTGCATGAAAAATCTCCACAAAGGGCTGCAGAGGAGGAGATGTGTGGAAACAAAGGGGTGTGCGTCGATTTCTCCGGCCGCACACGGCGATGTGTTGTCTAGTTTTTACGCAGGGATGGCTATGCGTCGATTTCCGGTGCTTGGTCATGGATCCTCTTCAGGTTGCGCGGTTTTCAGACACCAAGAGGATGAGACATGGATTCCTGTCGCTGCTAGGATGAAGTCACAGGAGCTGCGTCGATCTGGTAGACTTTGCATCGAATTTTTTACCGCACGGCAGGCGGTGCATTGATTCCTCTCTGGAAGTTAGGCTGCGTCGTTCCGGCTCGGCTGTGCGTTGATCCGGTAAGGCCGTGTGTCTAATTTCCGGTCACTATGCTGGCGCTGCATTGATCTTCTTGTTGCGAAGTCGGGCTGCTTCGTTCCGGTTTGGCATGCAATTAAATTATTACCGCGATGCAGGCTGTGCATCGTTTCTGGCAGGCTGTGCATCAATTTTTGCCGCACAAGGAGTTCTTCTAGCAGAGATGAAGTCTTTTTGGTCCTGAGACATCAGGGAACAGGAGGCAAGTTCTATCCAAGCCCTTGGAGAGCACTTCTTCACCACAGCCAGAGAGCAGCAAGGCAGCAGGGTAACAGCAAGGCAGCAGTCCTTCACAGAAAGCAGACAGGTGAGTCCTTCGAGCAGCCAGGCAGGTATTCTTGGCAGGATGCGGGTTCTGGTTCATGTTCTCTTCTCCAGGAAGTGTCTGAGTTGGAGGGGCAGAGGCCCTGTTTAAATACCCAAATGTGCCTTTGAAGTGGGGGAGAGTGGCTTAGAAGTGCACAAGGTCCCCTTTCAGTTCAATCCTGTCTGCCAGGGTCCCAGTAGGGGGTGTGGCAGTCCCTTATGTGAGGGCAGGCCCTTCACCCTCCCATCCCAGGAAGACCCATTCAAAATGCAGATGTATGCAAGTGAGGCTGAATATCCTGTGTTTGGGGTGTGTCTGAGTGAATGCACAAGGGAGCTGTCAACTAAGCCCAGCCAGACGTGGATTGTAAGCCACAGAAAGATTTAAGTGCAGAGAAATGCTCACTTTCTAAAATTGGCATTTCTAAAATAGTAATATTAAATCCAACTTCACCAGTCAGCAGGGTTTTGTATTACCATTCTGGCCATACTAAATATGACCTTCCTACGCCTTTCAGATCAGCAGCTACCACTCAAACAATGTATGAGGGTAGCCCCAATGTTAGCCTATGAAGGGAGCAGGCCTCACAGCAGTGTAAAACAAATTTAGGAGTTTCACACTACCAGGACATGTAAACTACATAGGCACATGTCCTGCCTTTTGCCTACACAGCACTCTGCCCTCTGGGTTACCTAGGGTATACCCCTGGGGTGTCTTATATGTAGAAAAAGGGGAATTGTAGGCTTGGCAAGTACTTTTAAATGCCAAGATGAATTGGCAGTGAAATTGCACACACAGGCCTTGAAATGGCAGGCCTGAGACAAGGTTAGGGGGCTACTGAAGTAGGTGGCACAATCAGTGCTGCAGGCCCATTAGTAGCATTTAATCTACAGGCCCTGGGCACATATAGTGCCTTCTACTAGGGACTTATAAGTAAATTAAATAGCCCGATTGGGTATGATCCAATGTTACCATGTTCAAAGGGAGAGAACTGATGCACTTTAGCACTGGTTAGCAGTGGTAAAGTGCTCAGAGTGTAAAAACCAGCAAAAACAGTACCTCAAAAGTGGAGGGAGGCAGGTAAAAAGTTAGGGGTGACCACCCTAAGGTTGTCATGTCTAACAACTATTATAATAATATGTTTGTTGCTGTAGTTCAGTAGAAACAAATATCATATTCTAGAGCCGAAGCTCAAGTTACCGTGCTATGTGGAAAGGTGAGCTGTTCAGAAACACATGCATGTGATGTGTTTGCAACACTGATGTTCTACCATAGTAACAGAAGATTTGATGTGCAAGCGCACTATTCACATGGACTGTACATGCACTTCCATTTCAGTCAGTCTCTGTAGGTAATGTTTTTTGATTCCTAGTGCTTACTTACCGATGAAGTGGCTATTAGCTTAATTTACCCCTGAACACCCGAGTTACATTTTGTGGCATGCGGTATCTTTTTAACCATTGCAATGGGGGTTCGTCTCGTGCAGTCTAAAATGCACTACTGTAAAGTTTGCCTTTCATGTTTTGTGGACTAGTGGAAATCAAAAGTGAGGTTGAACGCTGCATATGACAGAAACTTGTGATGGGCACCTACCTGGAGATAACATTATTAGAATGAGTGATAATGGTAGGTAGGACAATATGAGCGATTATATCTGGAAAAGGCTCGTCTGATAGCCACTCACACAAGTAAGATTTACATCAGTTTTTAATATGATTATAAAAGAGATGTGTTTTTTCAGAACGGCAACGCAACACAGACTTGGCTTTATATCTTCAAGGCAGATTTTTTCAAACAAAGAATACGCATGTATCTATTTTATTTCAAAGAGAGATAGTCCAGATTTAAACTAAATTCATTAGAACTTTCTGTTCTTGTCTTCGGATGACTAGTTGGTGACTAAACACCTCGCGTCCTGCTGGATCGGCTCTTTCTCGCAGATCCACCTGGTTCTGTAGCTGCAGTTCAGGGGGGTGATCTCTTTGTGCCAGTAGAAACCACAGTTGTTTCCAGGTTCGTGGGTATTCACTGGGATGCTGTTAGAGAAAAAGAAATAGATGAACTGGCAAGCAGGATTACCCTGATCCTGTAGCTGCTGTGCAGCAATGTTAGATTTTGCAATTTGCTGAATTTGCGTACATTTTCAAATTCTTCCCTGTATTAGGCTTTCAGTCGGGACAAATATTATTTAGTCTTAGAAATTCATTCAAAATTAATCCTCACAGCTAGATCACCAAGGCTTGGAAAAAGAGGAGTATTTTGAGAAAGTGCTGAAGTGAAATCTGCATCTATGTCTGATGGCGCAAGAGAGAGAATATTCCAAGACCTAGGAGTAGAAACAGAGAAGGGACTGACAGCTTGTTTTGATGCAGAAAGAGGGTAATCAAAATCTGGACTGCAACCGGAAAATTACTTATAGCTTCATAGGGTGAAAATCAGATTGACTTCATTCAGCCACTGGGCTGTGCTGGTTGCTACCGACTTGGTCCTGATGATGACCCTGTTATAAATTATGTATGGGGTTGAAACATCGACTTTTACTAGTGGATTGATGACGATGATACACATTTTCAATCAGTTAACTCTAATTTTGAGTCTTGCAGTTGTAACCGTCTTTAGCATCACCCCTAGACTCTGTATACTGTACTTTATTCACTTATGTCATTCTGCATTGCACTGTTTTTGAAGCTCCTGCAATATGAAGTTTCTAATAAGACTTTGCCATACTGGTTCATTGTATGATTAATACATTGTAGTTACATAATGTACCAAAATGAATATTTGTACAGTTCTCGCTGGTCTAGGGAGGATAGACTTTCTCCACTCTCATAATTAATCACAGTGTAGCATAACTGATCCCCAGGATTACTAGGTTGAACCCTATCTGATATAGGTCTATATCTCCTATGCAAAATCCTTGTAATAATACTATGGCATCACAGTCCTAAAATCTCAATATTGTGTCCGAACACCCCTCCTACTGAAAACCTTGCCAGCTTCACATCTTTACCCTTGTGGAGTCAAATGTATGCAAAGAGTAACTTGGTTATTCATCTGGCGTCTAATAATTCTTGAGACTATGGGACACGAGTAGAAAATGGCAGTACCTGAAATGGGCTGAAAAGTGCTGAACGAGCCTTCACTTGAGTCATTATTTTTGACATAAAATGTAATCCATTCCCAAATTCATTACATTAAACTATAGCCTAATATGTGGAGTGAGGTCATCAGAATATATACTAGCAAGAATTAAATTCATTTGGATAGATCTTTCTTAAGTTACATTAGTAAATTAAGCAATTGCTCTGCAATATTATTTTATTTCATGTTGTGTTGAGCATAAGGTAATCTTACAACCAATTCTTATAGTCCAAACTTTAGACTTGTAATGAGTGTCTTTCAGTGAAGAAATGCTTGATCTTTCTATTGATATCCATTAGACATAGGCGTAAATTGGATAAAAAGCAGAAATTTGGTTATTTGTTTCACTTCAAACTGAAAATAAAAGTTAAAGTGTTGCACGCCTGACATAGATGAACGACAGCCTCATTCTTCAAGTAATAAAAAAACATATTGGGCTTTACTAACTTAATCCTCTCATACTTGTGTTCAAAATGTTTTAGGGAATTTTCATAATTCAAAAGGAAGCCTTGTCAGCTATAGATAAAGATATGACTGATACCATTATTATGCTTGTTTATGTTATAGATATGCACAGAAATGCTACCCACAAGGTCTCGTATGACTTCATTTTATCGTGTCTAAGTACTATAATATAGCTAGGCTTCTGTCTCAGGAGAATTAACATAGGTTGTGTTAGAGGAAGAAGGAAAGGAGAAATAATGAAGAGAAGAAGGTCAAGATCAAAGCATTATAGGCCTGATTACAACTTTGGCGGATGGGGTTAATCCGTCCCAAATGTGACGGATATCCCGCCTGCCGTATTACGAGTCCATTATATCCTAGGGAACTCGTGATACGGTGGGCGGGATATGTGTCACATTTGGGACGGATTAACTCCCTCACCAAAGTTGTAATCAGGCCCTATAGGTATAACTGTCCTACAACATACGGGATGATATTGTAAATCTTAACCTATACTGTTTGTGTCACTCTAGGACCACCATCCTCATGTTCCCCTGTTGAATATAGTGGTCACGATTAACCCAAACATAGCCTAACTTTTGTGGATTTTGTACTAAATAATAACATACAATTTTATCAGTTTGATATATGACCATATTAACTCATAAGGTTACAGGTTTAACAAATATTGGACTTATTCCAGGCATTAATTGACACCAAAAATGGCGATCCAATCTGCAGTTTGCCAGCATGTGAATTAAAGTACCCCCCTCTTCGTCACTAAGCCTTTTCCCCAAATCTCATAATCCACCTAAGCATTTTATAAGGGATGCAAGGATAATTGAATATCAAGTAATATCTCAATTGAGTAAACCTTGGTTGAAATCTTTGCCTGAGCTAAAGTGTTTCAGAATGAAGAAATATTTCCCGCATAACTCCTTAACCCTTTTCATAAACTGACTATGTATCCTGTTTATTGTTATTAGCATTACCTATACATACATTGGATTCCTCAAATTGCCTATAGATCAGTGATTTTCCTGAGAATTTCTGATGAACGGAAATAGTTTCAAGACCTTCTATGGTCAAGTTGAGCTTCTTAATTGAAAAGCACAAAATTACTATTTTAATTTTTGCTGAAGTCAAATCCTAGATAGAGAGAAGGAAAACAAATGCACATTTCAACTGAAAATATTTCTTGTAGGTGTGATAATAGTGTGCCCTTGCACTGTAATCCTAGAACAGGACTAACAAGATAAGGCAACTATATTATGATTGCATGGATATAAGTAGGTAGATTTGCCAATTTTGGTACATAAATTCACATGGATATGGGCTTGGTAGGTAGCTGCTTCACTGCAAGGCTAGTTGCAATGTAACATAAGAGACTCGCAAGAAGATTTTTCTACAGGCTTTATAAACATTTCCCATGGGCTTGATAGTTTTTGTATCTTTCATGTACCTGAAACATGAATGCTTGGTGGTGAGTATGTCATTTTCTTTCACAGACTCTTGGAACTGTCTTGTCACTTACTGTACCAAACATTTTACAGGTTAGTGAAAAGAGATTGGGTGGTAATTGTGCAGCGCTCAAGAGGTTTAAGCAGGGGTGTGCACTGATTTGGAACACATTTTTGTAAACTTTTCAAAGTGCCCAGCCTGCAGAGGTTAAAAAAAGCAATAGACAGTTACAGTAACTTTATTAGCATTGTGAACACTTCCTTCTACCTTGTGAGGCTTCGGGTGAACTACTACTGCTCAATTACAGTGCGCTGTCAGTGACCCAATCCCCATGAGTGCCCGCCGTTCCTTCTCCCTCTAGCATCGTCCAAAGTCACACTGCTCTATTCCTCCAGCGATTCTACTACCGAACATCAATCACAGAATATCATGATACAAGAATATTGAGGGGAGAATATTGAAAGGTAAGTGCATATAGGAAAGTATGGATTCACTGTTCCTAACTCCACATCTACGCATCCTAAAGATATATGTACTGCATAGGTACATTTATGTTGAGTTAAGTTTGGAAAATCTAGACTTACCTGTTGATTTTGTTTTGTTGATATTTTGTTCTCAATATTCTGTCCCATTGATATTCTGGGGTTAATATTTAGGATGCAAACCCCCTCCAGCAAAGGTCTCTGTGGGTCAGTGCAGCTCCTCATACCAGTCAAAAGTCCCTGTGATCAGTGGCATAACATTAGCCACCTCAGCCCCTGCAGGTCGTGGGCCCCCAGAAATCCAGCACTGTGAATTAGTGGCAGGCCCCTAGCTTGAGAGTTCCTGACTAGGTCCGGAGTATGGAGAGGAGGAGAATTTATATACTTTGCAGGGAGGGCCCTCAAGCTTTGTTAGGGCACTGCCTGTGCTCCAGCCCTCTTCCCCGCACCGGCCGTGCACGCCTTGCCTTCTACTCCATCACAGAGGTCTACAGCTGGTTTCCAGTTGAAGGATGGTTTAGCCTTCAGGGGCGGTGATGTGGGCTGGTAAATCTCCACATTGCCAAAGTCAACAGTTGATAAGCTTCCATCAGCTTTGCCATAGCAAAGTGCCCGGAGTGGTACAATTTCACAAGGGAAGAACAAAAAAAAGTTTAACACTGTTGATGTCAATTGTGATAGTTTTTCAACTTTCATGCAGAAGACAAGACATGGTTCCAATGCCAAGGCTGAGCCTTTATATTTGGTTTTGGGATAACCTTGTAATGTCCTTTTGCTTCCATAGGTTTGATGAAGGGAAAGAAGACTCATCCCTATACCATAATCTTTACCAAAGAAACAAGGGTGCAAATGCTTCAATGAAACATTACTTTAACTCTAATCCTAATGAGGCCAAGAGTTTAAACAAAATAATTTCCCCATAAAAAATAGTCTTGTTTTTTCAGTATTATGGCAATTTGGCATGAAAATACGGGAGTCATGATTAGAGTTTAGCAGCTGGAACTCTCCTCCACATTCCAACTATGACTTCTGCACACATCATTACAAGACATTTTAAACTGTTGACTGAATATTCTAAGCCTGTCAAAATATATGAATCAAGAGTGAATATATATCAGGTCACTAACTTTGGCTTACTAACACTCGCAATCAAACTTTTGATATTGCCAAAAGAAAGCATAGCATGGAATGGAAGATGCTTGCTATTTGTGCTGATAGCATTGAACCCCCTACCACAAACCATCCTCCCCTCATCAGTGCTGTAGGCATCTAAAGACCTGTGGTTGGGGACCATCTCACAGATACGCAATGCCGCAAGGCTTGTGCTGCTACTCATCCAATACTCAACATTCACCATGACAGAAACTCTCCATCCCTCATCACTTCTATACACATATAGAATGTGGATGTGGTAGTAGACCATCTCCCAGCTCCTCCTGTGAGCTGTATACCACACTGTAATGCTTGTAATCCTCCAGTGCTCAACAGACGCCATATCAGAAACTCTCCATCTGTTGATATTTCACCTCCCTTCTACCGACCTTAAACCCATTGCAAATAGCTTTCTTCCTTGTCTTCCCAGATCCCCTTGACTTTCTGTGGTTCTCCGATCACTCCATCCTCTTGCTGAGTTCCATTTCTGCAGTTCTAACCTTGTCTTTCCTCTCACCTTGGAACAAAACACTAGGCATCAGATTTACAAGGCCCTTGTGCCTCCTTGTGCCACACTAGCGTAATTTTTTTTTTTACACTAAAGCGGATTTAAGGAGGTAATTTCCCCATGACATATTTACAAAGTGGAACAATGCTAGCATTGTGCCATTTAGTAACCTCTTGCACCACATTATACCTGCACCAAGTACAATGTATGCAAGGGGGGCGTTCCCACGCAGGGAGGGCGCAAACAATAGGTCAGTGAAATACACAAGTTTTCACTGCAACACTTTTGCTGTCATTTTTAACACCTGCTCAGGGCAGGCGATAAAGTGACGGGACTACAGTAGTCTATGGACCTCCCTACTGCTTCGCTGCACTAGCGCTATAATTTATGGCACTAATGCAGCAAAGCGCCACAATATCATCATGAATTATGAAGCTATTGTGGAAACAAGCGCCATGGTGCGCCTTATTGTAAATACCGCGCAACCATGGTGTCATTAGGTGGAGCAAAGGTGGCGAAAGGAAAGTGGTGCATCGGGACCAATGCACAACTTTCTTGTAGATCTGGCCCTAACTTCCTGTTTCTTCGTTAGAAACCTCCTAGAATGACAGACATGCAACCGACATAGAAGAAAAGCTATCCGTGTTTATCTCTTTGTGGCCCTGTGTAAATGATGGGCTGCACCACCCAGTACAGCCTAACCTCACCTTTCCATACAGGCGATTTTTTTGCACCTGGCACTCTCTCCCTACCTCAGCTAGAGCAAGATATTCCTCTTCCACTTTGCATTCATGTGCCATTCCTAGCAAAATTCAGAGTACATCCCTGTTCCATGGTATACATGACTGCAATTTACCACACACCTTCCTTTCCGGAGTGTGGAGCCATCGATCCATGTCCATTCAGAATTGTTGTCATTGTACTGAAGGCCGATCCAAAAGGAGCGTCTACTCATTTCTTTGTCCTCTATGAAATCCTGAGAGAGAAACATCGGTTAAATTAATTTTTAGTATTTACAAATACTGCCTTGTGTAGTCATGAAGAAGGCCTTTCGTGCACCACACACACACACCTATACACGCGCGCGCGCATCCACACACACTATTATTTGGTTAGCAATTCGAGTAATAGGAAGGGCATACACATATTAATAATTCGATGAAATTGAAAAATTAAACCCCACATTAAACGTATCTCCCACTCCCGCCACACTAACCAAACCGTAACTTTTCACCCCTCCCATTACTTGTGAAAAGTGAGAATAAGATATAAATCAGAGGCTGGGTGAATATTTTGATTTATGTGTCAGATTAGTATGTCTGAGCTGGTATGGTTGTGTGGAGAAGTTAGTTGAAGTGGTAATTGCACAAATGATTTTGAGTGGGAGTTTCTTGCAACTTTGCCAAAACGTCTGACATTAAGTACGTGATGAGTCACTTTGCTGCAATGGTCGTGAGGCCTGCTTGTCCCTTATGGCATGCAATTAATATCTCAGTGTGTGATGGTGCTTTTGTATTGTACCGGTGTCTTACACATTTTTGCCATAGCAAATACGGGTCTATCTATGCGTAATCATTATAAATCATCTCTGATACTGTAGATTGCATGAGTGAGATCCGACGTTCCCGGCAGGGTTTTGAGAATGGGCTAAGGTGGCGAATACAGTTCCAATGTCATGCTCTTTAGGTTTTTTTTCAGCAGCAGCAACTGACTTTCTTTTTTTTTAGTATATGGCAGTGGGGTAACAAAGGCCCCGCAGCCCCTGTGGTGCGGGGTGGGGGCGAGCTCCATGTGGCCCCCTCAGCACAGTACACCACTGCGCACGGGGCGGCAGGCCCCTGGCTAAGTCCAGGTGGGATGGGGACCCCTCTTCAGGTACTTTGCAGGAGGGACCCATCAGGTTTCGTTACCCTACAGGGGCATGTTACTGTTTTTATAGATGTATAGCTCCTTCAATATTGAAGGTGCGCATTATTTTGAATTCTCTTTTTTTGTCCCAAATGGTGTTATAATATATAATATAGTATAATATCACCGAATTTAAAGTTGTCTGGTACGTATTTTAAAAGCCCGTTGCGCACGTTCTTGATGTGGTTTATTGAAATTTAGGGCAAATCCCACCTGCCCCAGCGCAGGCCATAGCTGTTGCAAACAATCGTTTGGGGTCGCTATCCCTTGTTCTGGGCCCCTTGATCCTCTTTTAATTAGGGCTGAAGGAGGACTGCCACAGATAACGTTTGACCTGTCCAGTGCTTAATTTGTGCTTGTTGTTTCCATTGCTGAGCTCCGGCACTTATTTTTGAGGGCCGGAGCTTATTTTTCTGCCTCAAACATTTACTGAGTGCAAAAGACGCATATGGGAAAGACGGAGGGAGAGAAAAACGAAAAAGCGTCACAATGGGAGAAAGCAGAAAGCTGCAATAATGAGCTGAAGGGTCAGGAAGTGGCTTTACATGGATTAAAGAGGCCGGAGATGGCTTCAGGATTATTCTGCCATAGTATTCCGTGTTCGCACATTTAATTGCAGCAGCCCCGTGTATAAGAGGAGGGCTTTGGGCACCGCCACGTTTTTATTTACAAATTAGGCACTGGACCTGTCCAAGCAGGAATAGCTGGCTCAAATGAATGGAACCAAATGAGTCAGCAATCGTCCACCTACTAATCGTACATCTGAAGCAAAATATCGATCATCAGACTGTTGGTCGCACCTGTTGGAGCATCGGGGTATTCACTGTCGAGACAAGCTGCTGGGCTCCAAGCCAGCTGCAACCATTTTCTTACCTATTCAAAGTTAATTCAAGTTGATTCACTCATTACTCGCCTTTAGTCTCACAAGCACTGACAGTCAACCCAAGTCTGCCTGAGGGGAACCCTGTTGGATGATGTTAACGGAGCTCAGGAACACAATGCAGTGATTTATTAGAGCCTGTGGATGCAAGTGGGGGTTCATTGGCACACTGGTAGAAACCAGGGAAAAAGGGAGAAAGCAGGGATGAAAAGCGACCTGGAAAAGTGAGATAAAGAGATCGGGAGTGTCTGGTGGTGGATGAAAGAGGCATAAGGTAGAATCAAGACAAGCAGCCTAGGAATTCTGAACCCAGACCTTGGATACTACAGTCAACAGCCTTGTGATCAAATCATTGAGCCCCAGAACCTTTTCCTCACAAATTATTCACTGCATGAGTGGCATCATCTGTGGTATCATCAGAGAATGCCTGTGTGTGGAATTGCTACAGTTTTGTAGAGACTGCTCAAAGTTGCATGTGTCATGAGTTCATCCAATACATTTTGACAGCATGCAGAGGCAACTGGGATGCTTGTTAATTGTGTATGGTGCAACAATTATTTGTTCACTCACTCTCTCTAAGAGACTTTCGGTCAACTCAAAAACTCTTTAGCATATTCCAAGGACAGGGGTCCAAGTGGCTCGGTTTGTCCCATTCAATTTCCCATTTGTAAATATTTTTTATCCCGAGGTCCAAGCACCAAAAAATGTGCCCTGCGTCTATAGTCCCAGCTGCCAGAGCAGGGATCATATACCTCAGGCCTTGCTGGGTCCACTCCACATCTCCGCTGAGAGGAGATCCTGGTCATTTTTTTGTCAGTCTGCACTCACCACCAGTATGATGGAGCACAATCAGTTTGTCAGCAGGCTGGACCCAATAGGAGGATGATAAAACTCAATCCAGTATACACAGATGCACCTCACAGGGTAATCAGCAAGAGCCCTTTCATAGACTGGTTAACCCTGAAAGGCTCCTCCTTCAGCTCAACAACTACTGGAGGTCTATTTGGTCATTGATTCTCCTCTTGGTGTACAGTGGGATTGTGGTGTTGCAGGTTGAGATTTTCCATCACAGATGTGCTGCACCCACAGTATGATCTGTGAACACTGATCTGTTTCCACAGAAGAGCAGTCTGAATCATGTATTCTAAGAATCAACAAACAGTGAAGTTAAGGGTTTGTAGCATTCATCATAAAGTTTAAATTTTCCTCTAATACTATGCCTGATTCCCACCTGAACACCTGCACTTATGGCTGACAGAAAACTAGTACTAGGTGGCACAGTCTCCACCTAGGATAAGAGATTAAGATCATGCCAGATGGTGCAAGCAACTACCCAGAGCTATGTTGACTATAGTAGTAGCCCATATGTGTGGCACACACACAGTCTTGTCACCTGCTATTTTTCCATATAGATTGGTTCAGGAGTATAATGCCACTCCTTGGGGCGTGTCATGGAGGACTGTGCTGGCTCAGTTCAGAGCCAAGTGTACTGGCTGCCCTCATGTGGCTGCACATGCAGCATGTGCTGCACTAGGTCAAAACAGGGAGTATCACAGGCAGGCATGTCACCTAAATCACACAAACGTATATGTCAAGGATGAGCTCTGGAAGAGGTGTACCAGCACACATCATTGTGCTGGGAAACAATGGGCCAGATATACCAAAATGGAGTTGGTAAAAATCTTTGCAAATTGCGCACAGATTTTTACCAAATCTATTCTGTTTTTGTGGATTGACCTTTGTACTACTAGGTCAGGTAGCAAAAATCCGATTTGTAGTGGTTTGCAATTCGATCTCCGTCATCAATATTATTATGTTGGTTGCAAATTGCAACCCACTCTGAATTGCAGCCATCAGAGAGATGGTGGGCTGCTGATGTAAGCAGATCACCATGTCTGTAGTTACTTTTAAATAAAGCATAAAAAAAAATGCAATCCATTTTCCTAAAAAAAAAAATAGGATCTGTTTAAAAAAGGAAAAATATAAGTAACATTTCTTAAGAGTAGGAGGTGATCCTATTTCAAGATATCTTTAAACCAATAAATACATATATTAAATATAAAACAAATACAATTACATTCATTAAAAACAAATAAAAAATATTTAACTCCCCTGCTTAACCTACAGATGCGATCGGGCAGGGATGCAATATTTCCACCTCAGACTATCACCTCTGGCTTCATGCAGCATATCCCTAACTATTGGATGGAAGGAGTATTAACTTGAATTCTCTGTCTCACACCCAGTACCCGTGTTTGCCTGCACCGTACAACTAGATCGCTGCCGGTTCTGATACAGCTGGGTTATTTAAGTGTATTAAAATATTGTCAACATAGAGAGATTTTCTTGTCTTGCAGGTTCTCTGAAGACCTATGGCCAACAATCTTCAAAGACCAATATTAAGAAGCCCACTCCGGGCCGCTGCGGAAGCGCGCTACTGCTGGGACCTCGCTGGGACTTTCATTGAAGGGCAGGGGCCCTTTAAATTACCTTGAAGTGCGCTATTGCTGGGACCTCGCTGGGACTTTCATTGAAGGGCAGGAGCCCTTTAAATTACCTTCGCGCTCCCGCTGCATCTTGAACTAGGCAGCTTACAAGCGTAAGGCTGCCTGAAGGTACTGTGTTGGGGTTTAACAAAGTAAATTAACTTTACCCTTATTGTGCTATTTTTTAATCTGGGCTTGCCGGCTTCTGGAACATATTAGTCTTCGGCACTTGCTAACTACTAACATATTAGTCCCTCCTTTTTCTGTTATAACGTAACCGAGGATAATATCCTACCAAGATGGGGAAAAGGAAAGCTACTAGCAATCCTACCGAGCAAGGAAGGGCAAAAAGAGCACCTCGACATGCGGCTGAAAACTGCACGCTTACTCAAATTGATGATCTTATCGAGGAAGTGGAGAGCCTGCTAGCCACTAAGCCCTCAAAATCTCGTAGGAAAGATGCCATTGCCGCCTCCAATGATCTAAAATCTTTCTTCGCTCCTGTTAATAGAGACTCGCAGATATCTATATCTCAGGGCATCAGTGCAGAACTTAATAAGTCAGGGATTTTCAATAATCCAATAGAGAGCCCTAAATCAAACCTCCCTAGCCAGCAAGATGGTGTATCCCCCCTGCCAAACTGTAATAATCGCTTCCTACCCCTTGCCCTATCACCGCCACCTGAATTAGAGCGAATTATACCAAGGGGAACTGAGGAGCCAGCACAAGTTATAATTACTCAGAAGGAACATCCGGCTGACTCACAGTTAGCGCAGATAAGAGCTGAAATTTTAAGTCTTAGAGAGCATCTTACAACTTTCACCCACATGATATATGAAAAGTTGGACGGTATATCTGTGGTAATTGGGGACATAAGGAAGTCATCGCAAAAATCTGACCCTAACCCCTTGGTAAAACCAGTTTTAACACCTGAGACACTCATGTCACAGAGGCGTAGGGGCCAAAGGGTTGAAATGGTAACACAGACCACTCATGGGGGCAATAGTGTACTCCCTGTAGCATGCGCTCATAATAAATGTGATACATTCTTGGACATAGGGGCTAACTGGAAGATGCACAGAGAAGGTTACTTAGATAAAAGCCCCAAACGCCTATCGGGAAATACCCCCCAAAGCCCGATCAGTCACGGCGGCTACGATATTTACATGACAAATGTTCCTAAGTTGAGCAATGGCCAATTTGAGCAAGGGGAATCCCTAAAAAATAAAGTCATCCATTGGATAAGAGGGACAAAGAAGTGTAGGTCCATTATAAGGGAGGACATAGTTTTTGTACATAGACTCACAAGAATAGGTTCAACGTCAGACCTTATAGGGATAAAATTGACCAGTCAGAATCTAGCCAAGGGCCTTTTGGCACTCGATGGAAGAGATAGACCTGGTGCATCATCCCAAGTGACACTTGTCCATAAACTTCCCCAATCATTGATAAATATGTTTCCACAAAAGAGAAATAATATCACAATGTCCCAGCATCTTTGTGCCCAGAGAAGGGATCAACAGTACAGCCCAACTTTAGCCATAGACTGACGCGAAGCCCCCGTGACCGATGTTGGGACTGATGGCATACTCAGTCTCGATTCCTATATGCCAAAAAACTACTTATCTGATACCATGGGGGCGGAGCCAAAAGTACATTGCAGTGGCCCACTAAAGGAGAAGGACCAGCGAGCAATAGCTTGCTTAAATGAGACAAGGGAGAAACTGCCAGAAAACGGGGAAGATTATGACCCACTGATTAAGATCTTATCTTGGAATGTAGCAGGGCTAACCCAGAAGACAGCTAATCCTGATTGGTGCAGATTTATAGATCAACACCATATTATTTTATTACAGGAGACATGGGCTCCATCTGTAGTAAATAGAGAGGGTTTTTGGACCTTCCAGAAGACTGCACTTCCATCATCATCGGGCAGGGCTTCAGGCGGTCTGATAATTTGGCTAAAACACGACCTATTCCCAAAGGTAAAGGAGATAGCAACCCCTACGAGGGATTCATTAGCTGTTGCGGTCGAAATTAGTACTGCTAGAGGTCCTGTTAGCATAATAATTGTAAATATATACATTAGACCTGGCACCCAAAGGACCCAGACTGCTCAGATGAGTATACTAGCAGATTTTTTTAACTGCCTTCCTGACGGGCGGGGCTTAATTGTTGCAGGCGATTTCAATATGCAATTGAACTGCAGAGATGACAGTCAACAAGAAGGATCTCAGCCCGCAGACCCATGGGATAGATCTGGGCCGGTGCAAGCTACTTCCAAGAAAGAAGGAGGAGCTTTAGAACTACTCGAAGATTTAATAAAAATAAAGGGATTAAGAATAGTAAATGGGAATACCAGATCAGATAACCCGGCGTCGCCTACATACAGGAGAGGCGCATATTCTAGTCACCTGGATTACGTTCTAGTAGATGACACCCTCTGGAAAACCCTAATTGATATGATAATTCTCCCTCGTGTTGACAGTGACCACCTTGCTTTGATTGTCTCCTTCTCTACTATCTTATTCAGCTCTAAGACATTGACAACATGGACTTTAAATAGTGACCTCACTAGGACCAATGATTGTAAAAATGTAAAATGGGAACGGGTTGAAGGCGATGTAAATTTTCAGCTATTAATTTATAGAATAGTTGCAACAACACTTTCCCCATTGAAACATATAAACACCATATTGGTAGACTTGGTCCATCTCCATAGTATCCTGATTACCCGATTAAAACCACATTTCCAGACGCTAAGGAGGCGGACAGAGACTGGGACTAGAACATTAAGGTGGTTTTCCAACCCCTGCCGTCAGGCTAAAATACAGCTATTGGGAGCACTTAAGGAAGGGAACTGTCGAGAGATAAGGAAAAACAGGATTGTATATAAAGATGTACTTAAGAACGCAAAAAAAGAGTGGGCGACTAGGCTTTGGAATAGGATGGTGGAGGCGCTCCAGGAGAAGGATTTTAATTTATTCTGGAAACTAGTGGCAGACAAAAGCAGCTCCCAAGGAATGGAAAACTACCCTGTAATCCAGCCAGAAACCTGGGTGACGCATTTTTCAAATGTATACAGAAAACCACATATTAGTAGTACTATTACATCTCACCTAAAACCTAATGACCTTTTTGTCAATACCTCAATGTGGGGGAGTACAACACCACCCAAATTTGATCTGGAACTTTTTTCCTTAAAAGAAACAACAGAGGCTCTCCAATCAATACGTAAAGGGAAGGCCCCTGGTCTTGATGGTATTCCAGGGGATTTATATCTCTCCCGACCGATAACATGGACATTGTATCTAAATGCGCTTAGTAATGAGATACTGAGGGGGGGAGGACTTCCTACCACGTGGCAAGGAGCAATTATAGTCCCTATTTACAAGAAAGGACCAAGGGAACAACCTATCAACTATAGGCCTATCAGTCTTATTGATGTCAGCCAAAAGATATTTACTAAGCAGCTACTGAATAGATTACAGACATGGATAGAGGATTCTCAAATTCTCTCCGATTCTCAGGCAGGCTTCAGAAGAGGGTTGAGTACAATAGACCAGGCATTTAGGTTCAACCTTCTTTGCTGGAAATACCTGTCACTTAACAAGAGTCATTTGTACGTAGCTTTCATCGATTTAAAAGCTGCCTTTGACATGGTACCCCGGGGAACATTATGGAAAGTCATGGAGAGTTATCAACCAAATAAGGAACTACTAAGACTGATTAGATACCTACATGAAGGGACTTATGCCCACGTGCGCTGGTCAGAAAGTGGCGATCTAACGTAAGCTATACCTGTCGATAGAGGGGTTAGGCAGGGGTGCATTTTGGCACCTACATTGTTTAACCTTTACATCAACGGTGCTGCGGACCAATTGCTACATTGTAATCATGATGCCCCAAGGTTAGCTGGAGCCCCAGTTCCCATTTTAATGTTCGCCGACAACACTTTATTAATTTCAAGAACACCTATGGGCTTACAAAATGAATTGGACACCTTTTTTAATTTTTGCTCTAGCAGAGGCCTCGAACTTAACCCAACAAAATCAAAGTTCATGGTTTTCAACCCACATAAACTATTTAGGGGGAAAATGATGATAGCAGGCCAACCAGTGGAGAGAGTTAGCCAATTTGATTATTTGGGGATTAGGCTAAGTGATGACCAACGTTGGTCGGCACAGATCAGGAAGAGTTTGACAGTACTTAGGCAAAGGTCAACAGTGATAGCGAAGAAAATAGCCAATACTTCGGAAGGGGAGATAACACCTGCCATCACCGTTTATAAAGCAGTGGCAGTAGCAGCCTCAATTTATGGTGCTGAGCTTTGGGGACATACTAACTCTAGGTGTCTGACCACGGTTGAAAACCGCTTTTTACGAAACTTCCTGAAGTTGCCGATGAGCACCCCTCTCATCCCGCTCAGATTTGACTTAGCCATAAATGAAATACACAATGAAATTGCACTAAGACCACTAATGTATTGGATTCGTCTTTGGACCTCAGAGTATCGGTCCACTCTCCATATAGCATTAGATTAATTTCTCGCAAGTGACAGTGTACTAAAGATCCCTTGGTTCAGACACATTAGAGACATGTGTAAATTCCTTAAGATGGACGAGGTGTGGAGTGCTCCCCACAAATTGACCAAGGAAACAAAGGAGCGTGTAAAAAGGTGCTATTGGGAGAACATTCTGGCCCAAATTTGGTCAAAAAATCATGGCAGTCTGACTCTACAGTTTTTAGACCATAAATGCAGCCCCAAATTTGAGGACTATATGGATAACGTAAATCCTCCCTACAACAAAACGCTATTCATCAAGTTCAGATTAGGGACCCTCCCACTTAAGACATTCACAGCGCAATGGAGATCGGAGGACTGCAATTTAATATATTGCCATCATTGTCAAAAGACAAAAGAGTCACTCGCGCACTTTATGTTTTTCTGCCCTAGATATCTGGTACCTAGGAAAAAGTGGATCGCTCCGATATGTAGGGCAGTTGGGATAAGGGAATGGAATACAGCATTACGAATTTTAACAACTGACACAAATGATAAAATAGTCTTTTCTGTTGCGAGATATTTGCGAAGTGCGTGGGCCATAAGATCAAGAGAATTGTTATAAACATGTATTTTTTAACATATTGGTTTTAGATCACATTTATTTTATATAACAGGTCTTAACTGGCTGAGGCTAAAGACATAATGGTTGGGACTTTCAGATTTTAAGAACAATGACGATTTGCACTGTTTTCTTTTCCTTTTTTTACAACTTTGTGATCCCATTATTCTTCTAGGGCTCTCAAAGTAAACTATGGAATTTTCTCCCTTTATACCAAACAACCGAGATACATGATAAAACTGGTTCCTCAGAAGTGAGGTATTTGTAGAACATAGGGAGATATGAACAAGAGAATTGTTACAATCATGTGTTTTTAACAATTTGGTTTTAGATCATATTTAATTTGTCAAGTTTTAATTGAGGAGAGCCAAAGTACAACGACCTAATATTTTATACCCTTTGAGAAGTTAAAATTTTAACAATAGTTTATACTCTTGTAGCTTTCAGGGTCCCCAAAGCAAACTGTGTCATTAACTGTCATGCTGTACAATCATGTTATGTTTTGTATTGTTTACTTTTATGGCTTCTAGCCGAAATAAAGTTATAAATTGAATTGAATTGAAGAAGCCCACTCATTGATATTGAAACGATGTGGTAAAAATGTAGTAATTGTCAAAATATATAATCAATGTTCCTGGTAAATGCTTTTTAGTCCTGTTATCATGCAACCTACTGGGATTCATATAAACAATTTACTTGTGAATTAAACATTAAAAAAGATGACACAGGGAACCAAATTTACAAAAATCTTATCACACACTTCCTTGCTCCCTAGTAATATAAAGAATTATAGATGTGTAACGGTGAATTACAGGGATGCTTTTCATGCAGGGGTTTGGAGTAACATCAAAAATGCAGCAAGAGTGAAGCTCAAATTGTCTATGATGTCACTCAAAACCCTGAGGTGAAAAACATCCCCCAATTCATTTATTACCCATCTCTGATCTTAACTTATGAATGGCCCCAAAATCATCTTCTTCTTATTTGAACTTCTACGCAGGGGAAGAGGAGTAGTGGGGGTGCCCTATAGAACACATCCTCTTCTCCCTGTTCCAATTTTTTGTTTTAAACCTTACCTGCAATCCCTAACCAGCCCCTACCACCTTTCCTACTTTCCAACCGCTTTTGCAGGTTTCAGTAAAAGCAGACAAGCACCTTTGTGCTGACAGGCTCTCGGGGATCCCTGTCACCCTGGCCTGGTGCAACAGTGGGTAACAAGTTTTATTGTCTACTGTTGCTACATCATAGCAGTGAATTATACCATAGAGGCTGTCAGTGAGAGCCATAGATAACAACACCTTTAAATGTTTGTGCTTATACACAATACTTAACCATTTTACTTACATTGCCAATGATTGCAAGATGGGATTGGCGGGACTGGCAGTCTTCCTCACTGGAGGCCCATGATTTAAAGTCCTCAGAAATGAAGTAACATTTTCCTCTGAAACTCAGCCAGTTGTAAGGGCATATCACACACATGGATTCTAATGGGAGGAAAACGCAGCATTATTACATCTTAAATCCTTAGTTGACCAGTTTATAAAAGACTATTGCATGCTTTGGAAGCTCAGCTGATATGGAAGCTGAGATGACATTGCACTGTACAGGGTGAGACACTCTACATACACTGTCAGAGTCTGTATCTCTCTCAAGTGCCATCTCCACACGATGCCACTTAAAAGTCCACCCATTCACTGTAGGTTGCCCATTCACCCACAACACATCATCCTTCTAAGAAAAACGACAAATAAAGTAACATCTTAGAGACATAATAGCAGCAACTGGAATCTGCTAGCACAGAATTCCTAGAGGAAAATATAATACTGTTGGATACCAAACAGAATCAAGATTTAATTAACTGTGGCACTGCAAAAATCTTCTGGGTTGCTAGCCCTTTGCATTACTGAGAGTAGGTGCTGCATAAAACACAACAGAATAAAACACAGCAAATGTGAGTGAGTGCTGCACTTCATCTGTACTAGAGCGCACTACTCACCCGTAAGGGTTTCAAGGTGCTATGGGGATGGCTGGTCCTCTCTCCTTCGCTCAAGAAGACAGGTCTTAAGGTCCTTCCTGAACTGAGATAACAATGGTGACTGCCTGAGGTGAAGAGGCAAGGTGTTCTAGCTCTTTGCTGCTAGGTAGGCAGAGGATCTTCCTCCAGCCGAGGTCTTCCATATGCGGGGCATGGTGGCTAGTGCCTGTTGAGCGAAGCTGAGTGGTCTGGCGGGGTGTAGAAGGTGTTGTGGTGGTTGAGGTAGGTGCGTCCTTGGTCGGGGAGAGCCTTGTATGCATGGACGAGGAGTTTAAAGGTGATCCGTTACTTGACGGGTAGCCAGTGTAGGTCTCGTAGGTGTCTCGCAATGTGTTTGGGGCGGAGGACATCCAGGATTAGTCAGCAGAGGCGTATTGGATGTGCTGTAGTTTCTTCAGGTTCTTCTGGGTGGGTCCGGCATGGGGGGCTTTGCCATAGTCAAGTCTGCTGGTGACTAGGGTTTGAGTTACCATCTTGCGGCAGTCGTTTGGGATCCATTAGAAGATCTTCTGGAGAAGTCAGAGTGTGTGGAAACAGGTGGATACGCAGAGTTGACCTGGTGGGTCATGGTGAGCAATGAATCCAGGATGAAGCTGAGGTTGCATGCGTGGTTAGTAGGGGTGGGAGATGCTGAGTGTAGCAGGCTGCCAGGAGTAACCCCCGCCTGATGTGGAGGGTCCCAGGATGAGGATCTCAGTTTTGTCAAAGTTGAGCTTGAGGCAGCTCTCCTTCATCCAGGCAACAACGGCTTCCATCCCGTTGTGGAAGTTCTTCTTGGCAGTTGTAGGATTTTCGGTCAGTGAAATGATCAGCTGGGTGTTGTCGGCATAGGAGATGATGTTCAATCTGTGTTTCCTGACGATGGACGTGAGTGGGCCAAGTAAATGTTGAAGAGTGTGGGGCTCATGGAGCAGCCCTGGGGTACTCCACAGCTGATCTCGGTAGGTTCTGACAGGTGAGTCTGACTCTCTGCGTTCTGTCGGTCAGGAAGGAGCATATCCACTGTACAGGCTTTTCGCGGATGCCAGCTGTGTGGAGTCAGGAGCAGAGGGTTTGACAGGGAGACCGTGTTGAAGGCGGCCGATAGGCCCAGTAGGATGACGGCTGCTGTTTGGCTGTAGGCCAAGGAGCGAGGGAATATCGTCTGGTGCGGTGAGGAGGGCGCGCTCTGTGCAGTGGTTGCTACTGAAGTCTTATTGGGAGATCTATAGGATGTTGTTGTCCTCGATGTGTTTGCGGAGCTGTGCGCTGATGGCCTTTTTGATGATGTTGGTTGGAAAAGGCAGCAGCTAGATGGGGTGGGAGTTCTTGAGGTCCAGGGGGTTGGCCGTGGGTTTCTTCAGGAGTGGGCGGATCATGGCGTGCTTCCAAACCTCAGGAAGATAGCCGTCTCCATGGATCAGCTGAGAGTGTGGCGGACCTCATTTGTGATGGAGGTGTTGGCTTTGTTGAAGATGTGGTGAGGACCGGAATCAGAAGGAGCTCCAGACTGCATGCTGCTCATGATGGAAGGGGTCTCGTCCGTGGTGAAGGTGGTCTAGCAGTGCAGGATCTGTGAAGCTTCAGAGGATCTGAGCTGGAGGGTTGTTGGTGGGCTCGTAGGGTCTTGGGGTCTGAAACTATCATAAATGTCCTTGATTTTTCAATGGAAGGGTCTGTCGCAGAGGTCCTGGGATGGAGGGATGGTTGCCGTTTCCGATTGAGATTTGGCAAACTCTTTTCCACAGTGAAAAGGTCTTTGGTGTTGTGTGCGGTGGCGCTGATATGGCCCTTTCAGGGCAGCTTTCCTAGTGGATCTGATGAGGTGGTGCTGAGATTTGATGGCGGATTTGAAGCCCGCAAGGTCTTCTGTGGACTTGCTGTTTCTCCATTTTTTTTTTCTAGCCGTCTGCAGGTGTGCCTGGAGTGCGATGGAGAACCAGATGGCTTCCTTGGGGTTGTGTTTATCTGAGGTCATTTGGAGCAGTGATAGGGTGTTGGTGTATTTGGAGATCCATAGGTGGAAGTTCCGTGGTGAGATTTTTGCATAGGTGGCGATATGAGGAGGTGACTTGCTGAGCTTGTTGGTGAGCGGTTCCTTGGTGATCTGGTTCCATATCCTATATGGTGAACGGAGAATGGAGGGTGTGGAGGTGGGCGGTGGGTGTGGTGATGGAGAAATGAATGCAGTGGTGGTCGGTTCAGTGTAGAACGGTGGTGTTTTTGATAATGATGTTGTTGGTGGCGGAGAAAATAGGGTTGAGTGTGTGTTCAGCGATGTGTGTTGGTGAGGTGACCAGTTGCTTGAGGCTTATAATGCAAGGGTCACAAGCAGGAGAGCAGTGTTGTGGTCATTACAGTTGTTGAAGTGGTAGCTGAGGAGCAGCTAGAATTTCACTAGAATCAGAGGTTTTGGAAAATCTGGAACCATGTTTTGCCACCTGATTTATACAATTGACACTTCATTGTAGTCACTGATAAATACAATGCCAAGTCATCATAACTGGACTAAGGGTAAAACTCAAAGGTTCTGGTCACAAGGACCTCATACATCTTATAGATGTTGAAAATACTGTGGCCCAAAAGTGATGCTTTTTTATTATCTTTTCACCATCTTTATCCTGGTTTTGAGGCTGTCCCAAAATAACATGAGCCAGTATAACGTTAAATGCTCAATCGTTTTCATTGAATACGCATGAGAGAGGAAAAACCTAATTTCAATGATGTCCACTACTGTGGAGAAGACTGGCAAAGCAGTCAAGGTTTCCTGGTCCCTGCCCTATCCACGGAGCACCTCCCTCCACAGCTTAAACTGGTATTCTTAGTGCCTTGTTTGGATATGATCCCAGACTGTCTGTGAAGTAGAATCCCATTTACATTGTTAATAACATTTTTTAGTAATTGGAACATAATTATTGCTTGATTTAAATGTGTTTTAGTTGGCATAACCAGGCTTAAAGTGAGATGACTAGTACGCAGTCAGTCGATTTCAGACTGCATTGACAATCAATTTACATGAACTAGCTCTCCAGAAGTATATTACTATTCTTTGTATTTCAGTTTCAAAAAACAGATTTAATAGAATTCAGTTCCATGGTGGTGTTGATGGTCTATCGAACAAATGATTTAATTTGAGTTTCATCAGGAGGAACCTACATCCAATATGTGCCAGCCTCTGTAACAAATTTAAGGCTATTTGCCCAAGACTGTTCTAGGAAGCATATATCAGTTGTAATCTCTGTTGTTTTTATTTAATGCACACATGTTACGTTGCTTCCTTCATTTCCTATCTGCGCCTCAAAAAATATAATTATGAATGCAAAGAAGGTAATCTTAATTGATATTTATATAGCACTTATGACCCTTGACGAGGCAGTGAAGTGCCCAAAATTTGTAGTTAGTAGCTTATAATTTTTTCTTTTTTTTTCTTCATGTGTTAGCTGTGTTAGGATTGTGGTCTTAGTTTTTTGTATGTTTAGTAGAGTTTGGAGTGGGGCTTGAAAGATAGTTATGGATATGAAAAGGGGAAGTAGTGAGTTTTTAAAGTAATTGTTGTGTGTGCTTGTTAGTTGGGTGGTATGGCAAAAAAGGAAGGGTGAAAGATTGAGAAGGATGTTTGGGAGTTCATAGTGGTCTGGAGGTTTCAGATGCATCAGATGAAGTAGAGACAAGAAGTAGGAAAGGGTTGTTTTTTAATATCAAAATGTAAATAACGTATGTGTTCATATATATAGCACCTCATGCTTGGTAAAGTTGTATTTGCTTTTTTAAAGGCCTCTAGATAAATACACTTAGATGCATTGAAGGGCAGGATCTACATGGGCTACTGTCCGCTTTTATCAAGTGGCACATTTATTCTTTCAAATAACTGTAAATATATGCATATATACATAGGTATACATGTGGCCCTTATTGTAGTTATGAACAGTAGGCATACATCTCTATATATGCACATATATGTATATATAAGCAGCAATTTTGAAATGGTCTAATATATTCATGTATTCTGTGGTGTATTATACAGTTTTCCCCTAATATAAATGTATCTTCTTATATCCATCCGATGGCATAGTGCCGAGTACAATGATGTGTACTTGTATTACAACTGCTCTTTTCCATAAAGTGACAGGTATAGATTGTAATGTCTGAGTATAGTGTTGTGGTACATTCTTTAGTTGTTAGTACAGTCATCATGTGAGGAAAAGCCAGCTTTTGACTGATCTTCTGAAGTGGAGATAGTTGTCTGTGGATCTCATGTTAGCGGGTAGGGAATTCCATTGTTTGGCTGCTTGAACAGAGAAAGATGTTCCACCCATGTTTTCAATTTTTATGTAGGAATGATGAGGTTGGGTGCCAATCTTGAGGGTAGATTCCTTTGTTGTATGTATTTGTTGATTTTTTTCCTGATGAAGAGTGGTACTTTGCCATGTATTGCTTGTGTGTGATACGAAGCAGCGTGAAGGAAACTCTTCTCACAGGTAGTAACCAGTGCCTTTAATCCAGGAGACATATATACTGGTGGCTTTACATGTAGGAGGTGTCTAGCAGCAGTGGTCTGAATTCCTAGTAGTCTTCTCATAGTTGACAAAGTTGAGCTGTGGTACAGACCATTAGCATAGTCCAGATTTGATGGAACAGGAGAGATAGTAGCTTGAACCTTGTGTGGGGATCCCAAGTGCGGGAAGATGAGTTGCAGTGTTTTCATTGTGAGAAAGCTTGATTTTGCTACCTTAACCACTTGTGGATACATTGACATTTTTGAGTCCATGGTAGTTCCAAGGTTTTTACCTCCTTTTATAGTTGGTGTGGTGGTCCTAGAACATCAGGCCAGGCCCAGAAAGGATTGCAAGTTTTCAAGTCACCACCAGTGAGTATCTCCGTTTTGGAGGGATTCAGTTTGGGGTAGCTCAATATTATCCATTAGTCAACGGCCCAGAGGCAATCAAAGACCTTTGATGTTTTAATGTCCTTTAGGCTTTCCAAAATCTGCCTGCCAACTGCATAGGTATAGCAGGTGAAGTCAAATCCTGTGATCAGATCTGGCAGTGATTTCATGTAGATGTTAAAAATCATTGGCAAGATGATGATGTTTGAGTCTTGTGGAACACCTGTTTTATGTTGTATGGTTTGGATGAGAATGTGAGGTTATATATAATATTGGTTCTGTTATGTAGGTAGGATGTGATCCGAATGACAGCTGTGTCCTCTATTCTGGCTTCCTCAAGTCTTTAGATGACTGTATAGTGATCCACTGTGTCAGAGGTTGATGGGTCCAAAAGAAAAAAGGTAGCAACCCGACACTGTCTTTTTAAGGTCATCCCATATAGAGATTATGGGAGATGCAGTGCCTCTTCCTGGACAAAAACCAGTTTGGAAGTCCGAAAGTATTGAATTGTCTTCATTGGGAGTCTGAAAGTATTGCATTGTATTCAATGAATTGTGGTATCTGGGAGAAAGCTGCTCTTTCTGTGAGTTTGCACATGAATGGCCCATTTGCTATAGGTCTGCAGGTGTTGGAGATCTTGCATGTCCAGGATAGGGCTTTTTAAAAAAAGGGAATGTATGTATGCCTTTTGGGAAAACTCCTGTCATTAAGGAGTTGTTGACGAGTGTTCTTACAGGGATGAATGCTGAATTTAATAGGATGTTTTTGAAGATTTGAGGTGGACAAGAGTCAGAATGGCAGCCGGCTGGTTTGCTTGCTTTGACAAGGTCCAGAAATTCAGTTGGTGATAGTTCTTTAAATGAGCATAGTCGTAATGTTGGAAACTGGTTGGGGGTACTGTTGTTTAAGCAGGTATCCAACATATTTGCTTTAGGTTTGTAATGCTTAGACAGTTTGTCACAAAAATCCTGAGACCTGGTATTCTTGAGACCTGGTATTGGTGACTTCTGTGCATTTTGGTTTCCAGTGAGTATTTTATAGAATTCTTTATTAGCACACTTTGCATGTCGAATTGGTTTGATTAGTATATATTTACCGTTTTGATTGTTGATGTATATTCTGTTGAGTTGTGTAGGGATATTGTGTCTTCAGAGCTGTTTGTTTTGAGACAATGGCCTTGAAGCTTCTTGTTTGATCTTTTTGAATTCTGTATTCATCCAAGGTGCATGTTTCCTTTTCTTATGCTTACACATCTTCAGAGGAATTGGGAGATCAAAAGCACTTTAGAGCCATTCATCAAGTGTTTGTACAGAATTGATGGCTTCTAGATCTGTGATAGTGCTAAGCAGATTATTTAGTTCCTCCAGATTCCACTTGTTTCATGATTGGTATGTGGTTGAGGGTAAGATAGTTTTGTGTTTAGGGTTAGAAACATGTTGCTGTAGGTTGTGTGTGTGTCTAGGCCAGTGAGGATGACTTTGCTGTGTGGCATATTGAGCTTGTCAGACCATATCTTGTGATCATCCAGGATGCATAGGCTTGAGTATATTGTAAAAAGGTGAGAGATTGTGGCAGCAATGTGTCTGGGATTTTTGCATTAATAGGATGTTGTCTGTAGAGAAGGAGAAAGTAACTTGAAAATATTAATGTGATGTTGAATTTGAGAAGGAGGTTCTCACAACCCTGAGAAGAAACATCCTCTGCTTTGGTGAGAGTTGTTGTTTCTTTAAATATGATAGATACATCGCCACCTCTTTTGCAAATGCGGGTTTGTGTTTTTTATTCTACAGGAACTGCTTTGTGCAACACCGATGCCATATTTTCCACAGTAATAATTCTGTAATGAAAACTGCATCAAACTGTGTGTCTATCAATAGGTTGAATATGTAGTTCTTCTTTTTTGAGACATAATGAACATTTATCAGTAGGCGCTGTAAAGACGTTTTTTTGGAGGTGGAGAGATTTTGTGGCACAGAAGGGTGAGTATTGGGCAGTAAGTTGTGGGTGGTGTAGTACAGTTGGTGGTGCTAACTGTTGGGGGACAGAGGA
Organism: Pleurodeles waltl; assembly: GCF_031143425.1. Classification (NCBI taxonomy): domain Eukaryota; kingdom Metazoa; phylum Chordata; class Amphibia; order Caudata; family Salamandridae; genus Pleurodeles; species Pleurodeles waltl. Next base: position 63,275,949 of record NC_090446.1, on the reverse strand, counting down.
AGTGTTGTTGACGGCATTAATTCTCTTTTTTCAAAAGACTTAAAAGACTCTTTTTTGGGTTTTGGTGTGTGGGTGGTAATAAATGTGTTTTAAATGGTGGGGCTGGGCTGTAGAATTCTACCTGAATGGTGAGTTTGTTTTGGGATAGTTAAGGGGATGGGCAGTTCCAAAGAGTGTTGTGGAGTTGCTTTCGTTTGCGTATGTTCAAGGTAGCTGGTGTGTGAGAGTGTGTGGTGGTGGAAGAAGAGTTTCTTGTTCAATGGCTCTGAGTTGAACAATGTATGATAAATGTGTTGGAAAGTTTTGCTGCTTGTTTGTGGACTGAGCAGTTGGTGTATTTGCTGCCGGCAGAGGGTGACTTTGAGAAGGCTTTAAATGTGGAGTATTTTTGTTGCTTCTTGGTGAAGAGCAGATGTGTGTATGTGTGTTGGGATAGGTGTGAGGTGTTTGGTTAGTGGAGTTTATGCCCTGGTAAACTGTGCATATGTATTTAGTTTTACTTTTGAGGTTCAGTATTGTCAGGTATTATGTTAATGATTGAGGTATATGGTGTGGGTGTGAGGTATTGGTGAGCTGTGACTGTTGAACGAGAAGGGGATGAGGCTTGTCTGTGAGTATAGTGTCTCAGCAGTATGAGCCAGGGAGAATATTTGTTCTGAGAGATCTTAGTATGCTGAGAGGGGTGTTGATAGAGTGTTGTCATTGCGTGTGAGTAGAAGGGGTTGTTGTGTTGGTAAATTTTATAATAGATTGTTAAAGTAAAGGTTTGGTGTGCTGGCACATGTAATTTTAGGAGTAATGATAGGATAATGAAAGGTATTAATGTTTTAAGTGTGGGAGTTTGAGTGATTATAAGTGTGAGTTTTGTTATTTACTGATAAGTATGTTATGAGTGTATTTGGTTGTATTGTAGTACAGAGTAGTGGATTGTGTGGCAGTTTGTGAGTGTAGGAATATAGGTGGTCATTACAACCCTGGCGGACGGTGTTAAAGCAGCGGTAAGACCGCCAACAGGCCAGCGGTAAAAAAATTGCAATTACGACCGTGGCGGAAACCGCCAACAAAGACAGCCACTTTAACACTCAGACCGCCACGGCGGTACAAACAAACAGCGCGGCGGTCACCACCAACAGACAGGCGGGAGACAATGTACCGCCCACAGTATCACAACCTACCAATCCGCCACCTTTTCCGGGGCGGATTCACCGCAGATAAAAACATGGCAGAAACAGGAATTTCAAAGGGAAAACACTCACCTCTACACACTCCATGAGGAACGAGGACACCATGGAAGCGGAACTCCAAATTCTCCCTGCGATAGTCTTCCTGCTCCTCTACCAGGAGCACGAACGCCGGCGGCGAAGACCACAGTGAGTACAGCACCTACGACACAGGGGAGGGGGGAGGCAAAAAACAGGGACACACACACAACACCCCCACCCTCACCCACCACAACACACACACACTAATGCATATCAATACATCACAGTTACACCCCCTAAACCCCCCCAGAAGAATGGAAACACCAAAGAAAATGAGTGTAACCATCGAAATATATTAAAAACAAGAAGGCAGAAATATATATATTCACAATGTACAAAATAAATACCAGGCATAGTAGTCCAGGTACTGCACAAAGAAATTCTGTGGAACACTGGGACCACATGGTATGGGCGAGGCCCACACAAGATCCCCGACCATGACAGAGAGAACACTGCAGGGGCATCAGAGAGCAAGAAAACAAGCACGTCAGGGTGAGGGAAAGGGGGGGCACCTCAGCCGGTTGAGTGCATGACGCCAAATCCATGAGGGGGCCATATGCCCACTGTTCAATCCTGGGGAGTGCAAAGGCACAGTCTCTCAAGTCTCTACAGTGGGTGGGTTGCCCACTGTTCAATCCTGGGGAGTGCAAAGCCACAGTCTCTCAAGTCTCACAAGTGGGTGGGTTGCCCACTGCTGCATCCTGGGGAGTGCAAAGCCACAGTCTCTCAAGTCTCACAAGTGGGTGGGTTGGTCACTGCCATATCCTGGGGAGTGCAAATCCACAGTCTCTCAAGTCTCACAAGTGGGTGGGTTGCCCACTGCTGCATCCTGGGGAGTGCAAAACCACAGTCCCTCAAGTCTCTACAGTGGGTGGGTTGCCCACTGTTCAATCCTGGGGAGTGCAAAGCCACAGTCTCTCAAGTCTCTACAGTGGGTGGGTTGCCCCCTGTTCAATCCTGGGGAGTGCAAAGCCACAGTCTCAAGTCTCTACAGTGGGTGGGTTGCTCACTGTTCAATCCTGGGGAGTGCAAAGCCACAGTCTCTCAAGTGGATGACAGTCTCCACTGGTTCTGGAGGGGGACTGGTGTCCAGAGTGCTTCATCCTGTTAAGGACAGAGGTAGTGGATGGATCTCTCCACTGGTTCTGGAGGGGGACTGGTGCCCAGAGTGCTTCATCCTGTTAAGGACAGAGGTAGTGGATGGATCTCTCCACTAGTTCTGGAGGGGGACTGCTGCCCAGAGTGCATCACTCACCCCGTGACGGACCCAGTTGCGTCAGTGCCCCTGCTGCTCATGGGCTAGCGGTGCTTGAGATGGCGGTGCCCTGTGCAGCAGTGCTTGAGATGGCGGTGCCCTGTTCAGCGGTGCTTGAGATGGCGGTGCCCTGTTCAGCGGTGCTTGAGATGGAAGTGCCCTGGTCAGCGGTGCTTGAGATGACAGTGCCCTGTTCAGCGGTGCTTCAGATGGCGGTCTACATTGCAGGGTCTCAGCTGCTGGCGGTCCTTCATGGCCCAACGGGCCTTTTGCTGGCGGTCCTTCATGGCCCAGCTGGGCTGGTGCTTGCGGTGGCCTCCTGGGCAGCTGGGCTGGGGCTGGCGGTGGCCTCCTCGGCAGCTGGGCTGGGGCTGGGGCTGGCGGTGGCCTCCTCGGCAGCTGGGCTGGGGCTGGCCTCCTGGGCAGCGGGGATGATGGCGGTCTTCGCCGCCGTGCTGCTCTTACCAGACTTGTCGGGTTTCATGTGGCCCTTCCGCACCTTGGAAGGTGTCACAGCTGACTCCACACTCCCAAAGGGACCCCTGGGAGCGGCTTTGGTGGCTGGAGTTTTCCCCCCTCCCGCCAGGCACTGGCCAACTTCTGATGCTTCACAGGTGGGGGACTGTCTGTGCTGTGGCTCCGTGCCACACTGGCTGTCCTGGTGGCCGGTGCACTCCACATTCCGGTGACTACACGCACAACTGGTCCCGGAGATGTTGTGGCTGAGGCGCTACTTTGGGACCTATGAGATGGACGGGGTGGGGGAGGTGTGGGAAAGAGGTCAAGGGTGGACAGGAAAAGTTTTTTGGACACACTGGGACGGGTAGCTGGAGGGAGTTTGGGAGTGGAGGAAGAGGTGGTGGCTGTAGGAGGTGTACGTTTGGTGACTTTGGGTGAAGGTGCATGCGCTGGAGGCTGTCATGAGGTGGATGGCTGTTGGGTGGGTGTGTGCCTGCGTTTGTGTATCTTGGGAGGGGGCGTCACAGACACACTGGGAGAGGACACAGGGGACATATGAATGGTAGTGGGGGTGGTGACTGCACGTGGGTAGGGTGTGGTGGTGGGTGTGCTGGAGAGGGACATAGTGGCTGCAGAGGTAGTGCATGCAGGTGTGAGTGTAGATGAGACTGGGAGGGAGGAGGGAGACGAGGAGGAGGGGGACATAGTGGAGGCAGTGGATGTTGGTGTGTCTGCATGTGTGTGATGCTTGCGTGAGTGCCTGTGGGATGTGTGGTGCTTATGTTTTCCTGAGCTTCCCTTGTGTGTTGACGTGTGTGCAGGCTGGTCTGATGATGTGCTTGGGATAGGCAGAGGTACAGGGGATTGGGTTGGGGTGGAGGAAGTTGGAGGGGGGAGGCTAGAGACGGGGACAATGGCTGCCATCAGTGCTGAGGCCAGAGTCTGAAAAGCTTGGTGAAGGGCCGCCTGACCAGAATGAATGCCCTCCAGGAATGCATTGGTTTGTTGTAACTGCCTCTCTACACCCTGGATGGCATTCAAAATGGTAGACTGCCCAACAGTGAGGGACCTGAGGAGGTCAATGGCCTCCTCACTGAGGGCAGCAGCAGTGACTGGGGCAGGGCCTGAGGTGGCTGGGGCGAAGGTGATGCCCACCCTACTGGGTGAGCGGGCACGGGCAAAGGCTGAGGGGCTGCTGGGAGGGCGGTGCTGGTAGGGGGGAATGGCTGTACCTGTAGATGCGGGGGGCACAGATGTTGCCGCCACCACAAGGGAGCTCCCATCAGAGGACGAGTCCGTGTCGCTGGTCTCAGCTCCTGTCCCCGCCGTGGAGCTCCCCTCACACTCCGTCCCACTGGTGAATTCAGGCTCCGTAGTGTCGCCCTCCAAGGGCATGTGGGATGCAGCTCCCTCGTGCTCCGGTGCCACTGCTCCTCCGCCTGATGATTCTAATGCACACAAGAACAGGGAGACCACAGAAAGGGGGGGGAAACAGAAGAAAGACATGTTGAGTGCACACTTTACCACTACCATTGGCGGACATGACAGACGCAGAAGCCCCCTGCACTGCGCTGGGCTCTTGGGCTCCATTGTTCAATTCCTGGGAAATGGCCTACAAGGCTATGGACGACATCTGCACACATAGATGACACAGGGGCATGAATAGCTGTACTTGGCACTCTACAGAGGGGGGTGGGGTGCCACATGGCCTGCCTTACGGAGGGGCCTTGTCTACGGAACTCGCCCTAGCCTAGGGAAACCCACAGCCCACGTCCCCCACCCAGACACCTCGTAATGCGTGCAAAGTCAGCTGAATGAGAGTGTACTTACCCCCTTGTGTCTGCTGTGATGCCCTCAAGCACCCATCCAACTCCGGGTATGCCACCGCCAGGATCCTGAACATCAGGGGCGTCATGGTGCTACGGGTGCGATGGGCACCCCTCCCACGTTGGGAGGCCATCCCCAGCTGAGCCTCCACCGTCTTCTTGCTCCAGCGGCGAATGTCCTCCCATCTTTTACGGCAGTGGGTGCTCCGTCTGTGGTAGACCCCCAGGGTCCGGACGTCCTTGGCGATGGCACGCCAAATATCTTTCTTCTGGTGGGTGCTGACCTACATGAAATGTACAGGGGAAAAAGAGAAGTCATTACCAACTGCACCATCAAAGTTATTGCCCCCCATCCCTACCCTTGCCATGTGGCACATGCATTCACCGTCTTTCATGCTCGCAGCACTCTGCCCCCTTCCTTCTTACATCCAGCCCTCTCCACACAGGCATAGCCCATACAACATACTCCCTGTGTACTTACCTGTTTGTCTGGAGGACCGTGGAGTAGCTTGTACTGGGGGAGGACCCCATCAACGAGTTTCTCCAACTCCTCCGATGTGAAGGCAGGGGCCCTTTCCCCAGACACTCGAGCCATTGTCTCTTCCAGACCGAGGTCACAGCAGCACTTGCAGTGTAGGTCCTCTCCTGTCGAAGATCAGGTATCGAGTGATTAAAACAAATAGAAAATGGCGGTCACGTCCGCGGCAGTGCGTACCGTCACCACAGGCGTACATCGTCATTGGCTCCTGGGACCTATAGGGTCCAATGTTAACCAATGCAGCATCGCGCCGCGGTACAATGCCAGCGCAGTTACCTCACATCCCATTGTCCCACTTTAGATGTCAGGCAGCCGCCATTTCAGGGGCCCACATGGCTTCATTTTCAACTGCGTCACACAGACCTAGGCCTAGACTCAACATACATACTGGCCACCTTTTGTGTATTAATGGTGTTCTGTGTAAACTGTGGGTACGTACCTCTGAGTTGGTTGAATCTGTGCTCGCTGTTGTCCTTCATAGGCACCGTCCGCTGGGACATTTGAGGAGATGGCGGCATCCTCCGGTGTACCGACCGTTGGTGGACCTGTCGACAATGGAGGAGCGACATTTTATTATCTCCTACAGGCTTGACCGTGCCATAGTCCAGGAACTGTGTACCCAGTTGGAGCCAGACCTGATGTCAGCAATCCGCCATCCCACAGGAATCCCCCCTCAAGTGCAGGTGCTGTCAGTGCTCCATTTCCTTGCAAGTGGGTCATTTCAAACAACTGTGGCCATGGCATCAGGGATGTCCCAGCCTATGTTTTCCAACGTATTGTCCAGAGTGTTGTGTGCCCTTCTGAAACACATGCGGAGCTACGTCGTTTTCCCTCAGGTGGAGGATTTGCCTACAGTGAAAGGTGACTTATATGCCCCGGGACATATCCCCAACATCATAGGTGCCATTGATGGGACACATGTGGCTTTGGTCCCCCCCGCAGGAGTGAACAGCTGTACAGAAACCGGAAGAGTTATCATTCGATGAATGTACAGATGATATGTTTGGCAGACCAGTACATCTCCCATGTGAGTGCCATGTTCCCTGGCTTAGTGCATGACGCCTACATCCTGCAGAATAGCAGCATCCCTTATGTGATGGTTCAAATCCAGAGGCACCGTGTGTGGCTATTAGGTGAGCACCTGGAAGCAAGTCATTGGGAATGGCTGTCTGGGGTTATCCTACAGGTTAGTGTGTGTCTAACACTTGTCCCTCACCATTTGCAGTGACTCTGGTTACCCCAACCTGTCATGGCTACTGACCCCAGTGAGGAATCCCAGGACAAGGGCAGAGGAACGCTACAATGAGGCCCATGGGCGAACTAGGAGGGTGATCGAGCGGACCTTCGGGCTCCTGATGGCCAGGTTCATATGCCTCCATATGACAGGTGGATTCCTATTCTACTCACCAAAGAAGGTGTGCCAGGTCATCGTGGCCTGCTGTATGTTTCACAACTTGGCTTTGCAACGACAGGTGCCTTTTCTGTAGGTGGATGGTCCAGATGGCGGTGTTGTGGCAGCTGTGGAGCCTCTGGACAATGAAGAGGAGGAAGCAGAGGAAGAAGACATGCACAACAGGGACTCAGTGATTCTGCAATATTTCCATTGAGACACAGGTAAGAATACAAACCTGCCTACTATATGTACTTTAACTCTACTACCTCTTTACTGTCTGTCATTTTCACCCAGTGTATGGTCACTGAGTTGTCACTTTCCCTTACGATTTCACAGATATGGGTCCCACTGTGTGACATCTGCTTAGATTCCTCATGGACTAGAGCTGTGTGACATAGGTATGTTGACATTTCTATTTAAAAAGCATTTTGTCACTGTAATTGCTAATACACTATTTCGAAATCGTTTTGTGCTTTAGGTGTGTTTATTTGAGTGCTCAATATTGGAGGGGGTAGTGAAATGGTGAGGGGTGATGGTGGAGGAGTGTCCATGGCAGAGTCCAGTCTATGGGGGTTATTACAACTTTGGAGGAGGTGTTAATCCGTCCCAAATGTGACGGATATACCACCAGCCGTATTACGAGTTCCATAGGATATAATGGACTCGTAATACGGCTGGTGGTATATCCGTCACAGTACCGTCACTTTTGGGACAGATTAACACCTCCTCCAAAGTTGTAATAACCCCCTATTAGTCTCACAGGTGCATTGCCCATATGGGCATAGGAAGTGGAGCTGGGGCAGTTTAAGTATGGACAGGGTGACAGAGTGGGACAGTAGGATGACAATCAGGGTGGTCTTATTTCTTGGCGGGGGCCTTGGCAACGTGCTCTGTCTTTGTCCTGGATCTCAGGGACCGTTTGTGAGTTTGCTCTCCCTCTGCAGGGTGTGGGGTGCTGGTGTGGTGGTCCTGTGGCGGGGCATCCTGTCCACTAGCACCGGCGGAGGTAGTGCCACAGTGCCCCTCCTGGTGTTGAGTACTTCCTTCAGCACCCCTAAGATGGTGCCCAGGGTGGAGCTGATAGTTCTCAGTTCCTCCCTGAAGCCCATATACTGTACCTCCTGCATGCGCTGGGTCTCCTGAAACTTGGCCAGTACTGTTGCCATTGTCTCCTGGGAGTGGTGGTAGGCTCCCATGATGGAGGAGAGGGCCTCGTGGAGAGTGGGTTCCCTTGGCCTGTACGCCCCCTGTCGCACAGCAGCCCTCCCAGTTCCCCTGTGTTCCTGGGCCTCTGTCCCCTGGACTGTGTGCCCACTACCACTGTCCCCAGGTCCCTGTTGTTGGGGTGGTGGGTTATCCTGGGTTCCCTGTAGTGGTGGACACACTGCTGATTGACGTGTCCTGGGGACGGAGGTATGGGCCCGCTGGGTGGGTGCTGTGCTGGTGTTTCCAGAGGGGGGAAGGTCTGTGGTGGCCTGTGCGTGTGTGAGGGGAACCGACTGTCCCGAGGTCCCCGATGGTCCGGGCTGGTCATCTAGATCCAGTTGGACAGAGGTGTGGGCCTCTTCTGTTCGTGGTGTGGACATGTGTGGACCCTCCTGTCCGGTGACGTTGGGTAGGGGTCCTGCAGGGGTATAAAAGGATGTTTATTAAATCTGTGTGTGTAATGGTGTGCAATGGGTGGGTGACCGTGTACCCCAGTGCTAGCATTCCTGTGTGGGACCTTGTGTGATGATGGTTTAGGGGGTTGTATGGGTATGTGCAGTGGGCATGCTTTGGTGATGGGTGTCCATGCTTTGTTGTTGCATGCAGGGCTTGGTGTTGGGATGGGTGGTTTGTGATGTTGGGACATATGTGAGGAGTTGGGGTGCTGGGGGTGAGGGTGGGGGTATGTGATAGCATCAGGTAGGGTGGGGGATGTAATAGTAAAGCTTTGACTTACCAGAGTCCATTCCTCCACCTACTCCTACGAGGCCCTCAGGATGCAGAATCGCCAAGACCTGCTCCTCCCATGTTGTTAGTTGTGGGAGAGGAGGTGGGGTCCGCCGCCAGTCTGCTGAACCGGCAGGTGGTGTCTTGAGACCACGGAACGCACCTTCCGCCGTAGGTCGTTCCACCTCTTCCTGATGTCCTCCCGATTTCTTGGGTGCTGACCCACTGCGTTGACCCTGTCCACTATTCTTCACCATAGCTCCATCTTCCTTGCAATTGAGGTGTGCTGAACCTGTGCTCCGAATAGCTGTGGCTCTACCCGGACGATTTCCTCCACCTTGACCCTGAGCTCCTCCTCCGAGAACCTGGGGTGTCTTTGCTGTGCCATAGGGTGGTGTAGGTGATGTGTGGGGTGGAGTGTGGGGTGATAAGTGTGGTGATATGTAGTGGTGTGTTGTGTGAGGTGCATGGAAGTTGTGTGGGTGATGGTGTTGTGTGCCTGTGGATGCTAGTTTGTTGATGGTGGTGTCTCTCTCTGGCCATCTCTCGGTGATTCTGGTCGTTTGTGGGTGATGTGGGTGTGTGTTTTATATTGTAATGGGTATGTGGGAGTGGTGTGTGTAAGTGTATCAGGTGTATGTATTTTGAATTGTCCAATGTGGCTGTGTTTTGGAAATGTGTGTGTATTTTGAGCGTGGCGGTATGTACCGCCAATGGAATACCGCGGTTGAAAGACCGCTGCGTGGATTCGTGTGTTGTGATAGTGTAGGCGTATTTCTGTTGGCGTGATGGTGTTGGTTTTGTTTTCGCCAGTTTATCACTGACCTTTAGTGCGGCGGACTTGTGTGGATGTCTGAATTTTGGCGGATTCCGAAATGTGGCTCATAATAGCTGTGGCGGAATTTTCACGGCCGCGGCGGTGTGTGGGCGGTCTTCTGCATGGCGGTAAGCGGCTTTTACCGCCAATGTTGTAATGACCGGCATAATGTCTGATTTTTGTGAGATTGTGTGCATGGATGTATTTCTGGCTCTTTCTTGGAAAGTGGTTTAAGAATGTGAAATGGGCAGCATCCATAGCCCTAGACCCGACCCACCCTGAACAGGACCAAACATGCTAGTACCCTGGTGCTCTCTGCCTTTAGCCTTCCTGCCCAGGCTGAGACCTCAAGAGCCCTAAGGTTTAATAACCCTAGCGATCAGGCAACCTTGAGCCAGTCCCAACTCTAGCCTGAACCCTAGCCAATCAGAACCCAAACTCTAAATCCTCAAGCCAATGGGAGCCCTAGGAGTCATTCACAACCCTAGCCCTATCAGCCAACCTAACCCAGCCTCTAAGCCCCAAATTCAATAGAAACTCTTGCATTATGAACCAATCAGAACCCTACATCTATCAACCAATCAGAACACAAACACTAAGTCTTAGGTTCTACAATAACCATAGCCATGGGAACCAATAAGAACCCTAACCTAATCAACAAATCGGAACACAAATCTTAAATCCTAGGTCCAGTACAATTCCAAGCCCTAGGAACCAATCAGAACAGGGTCAAACAACCTATAAAGACATATTTAGAGCATGTGACCACAATCTTAAGGGCCTGTGTCAGGTGTGAAGGGAGGGGAAAGGCCTGCTGGGCTGTCTGTGCGCCAAACACTAAAGCACAGAGAAGTGTGCAGGGGTACGAGAAAATGTTCCTAAGCTCAAAAGCTACTTGAATACAGTCAAGCCCGATGCACACTTTGTGGTTCCTGTTCAACCCAGCAGTAAAAGTCCAGATATAAAGCCAATACATTTTCACACATTCAAACTCTGTTTTTCTAAACAATCACAAAAAGTTCTACATGCACTTTCCAAACATAATTTAAACACCAAACAGATTTAGCAATCTCTTAAACACTCACACTAGGCTTAGAGATATATTTTCTGCTCTTTCAGCTTCTAGTAGGAGGAGGGGCTGCCTTTTAGCAGAATTGACATACTTTAGGGAAAACAAGGAAAGAAATGTAAACAATCACACATAGACGAAAACTGCAGTTTTAAAGTGAAAAAATGCACAGCAAAATTCTGTGCTCTTACCTCCTTACCTTTAGTTTTGCTTACTGAACTGCTTAAAACTCACAGACAATGCGGCAACAAAATGGAAGGGGCTGCCTTGTGCGTTCCCTTCACAAACTTAAGGGTCTGTGCCAGGTGTGAAAGAAGGGGAGAGGCCTGCTGGGCTGTCTGAAGGACAATCATTAAAGGTCAAACTAGAGTATGGGGGGCAAGGAAATGCTTTAATCCATTTTCCAACATTTTTGCTGCGTAGTGGTGGGGTCCAGTAATTGTCCTTAATATCACAATTCAGTTTTAAGTAAAATAAGTAAAACATCTTCTAAGTTGACCTAGAGCAAAAGTATTTTTTGATTTTTCAAATTTGGAGTCATTTTTTTTAATTACTTCATTTTTGATTTTTCTAAATTGCTCTGATCAATTGCTGGCAAAGTTTTTTTAGGTGACACAAAACTTAAGGTAGACCATGGAGCTTGATATGGCTAGCCTACCCACACACTCTTCATCTGAGCTTAGGGTGTTGTGTGGAAAGAGGAGATTACCTGCTGCTAACAACCTTAGGAAGGCTGTGATGATCAACTCCCTTGAAGCCTGGGCAGTGCAGATGGAGGCAGAGAAAGCTTCATAGGTAGGAAGGGATAGGAAAGATGTCCTCTCCAACCTCCAGGAGGAGGATGACCACCTGTCTGTATCATCAGTAGTTGAAAGGGAGCTTGAGGCCCAGGTAGCCCTCATAGATTTGGAGGCAGAGAAGTTGGCCCTAGAGAAGAAGAAGTTGGCAAAGATTGAATAGAGAGATGGTGGAAGCGACAGAGAAGTTGAGGTGTCCATATGTGGGGTGTTCTGCCCCAAGATACCCAAGTTGGTTGTTCCTGCTACATAGAGGGGGATGACATCGACAAATGGTTGGGGGACTTTGAAAGGGCTCTCCAGATGAGAAGGGTTAAGGCCCAATATTAGAGTTAACTCCTGGGAGTTGATCTCAATATCTGGAATGGATAGGCTCCTGACCCTAGGGGGGGAGGAAGCAGATTCCTATCCCAGTTTGAGGAAGTGGTTAACTAAGAAGTTTGGTCTGTCCCCAGAGCAGTACAGAATAAAGTTCAGGGACACCCAGAAGGTCAATACCCAGTCTTAGGTTGACTTTGTAGACACTTTACTGAAAGCACTAGAGGGCTGAATATATGGTAACAAGGAAAATACGTATGAGGGAGCACATCTTGACCAATTGTACCTACGAGAGGTTACACCAGCATCTAGTGGACTCTAAGTTGACCCTCCCCAGAGAACTGGGGGAGGCAGCTGATGGGTGGTTGAGAACCAGGTGGTTGTCAAGTCCTGGGGGGAGACTCTAAGAAAGGGGGGTCAGTGTCAACACCAGAGCATTACGCGCTGTCAGAGTCACCAGATCCTCAGGGTCTGTGCACGTTCCCAACACGCCCACCACTGAACAGCTCCCAGATAGATAAATCACAGAGACTGAGAGAGTTCAAGAGGGGAAGAGGGGATTAGGAAGGGAACAGCTGGGAAGGAGACCTGTAGTAAGAAAAAGGTTAGAACACACAATAAGAAAATTATATCTCCTGAAATCAATACTAGACTATGATTCTAAGCCTAGTCACTCTGAAAACATGAACAATCTAAGAGTTAAGTTTAAAATGACTATGTTTCAAGATGGCCGGATACCTGTAGGGGAATCAAGATGAATTAAATGAAAACTTTCTTATTCAAGTACTTTCCTTTACATGAGAATCAGAAAAACATTCTGACTAAATTTTAAACCAGTCATACAAATCCTGTTTTGAGAATATATATTAGGACCATACAATATTGCATCTAGAAACTCTGGCCTTCTGTGTACTCTTAAAATGTTTCAACACAAATTGCGCATATTGCAGATGTATATATATATATATATATATATATATATATATATATATATATATATATATATAATAAACACCATAAAAGGATTGTGCTCCATGAATAACACAATATGGATTCAGGAAACAAATCACATAACTTGTCAACTTGAATGTTATATAATAAATATCTTAGAATAGTGGTATACAATAAACAACATGAACTAAACTCGAGGAGAGAATTGTGTGTCTTGCCGATTCGAGTGTCACCATGTAAAATACCAAGAAATGGTTGCACGCAATGAATATCAAAGTCAAATCATCATTAATCAAATTGCGTGTCTTGCCGATTCGTAAAACGCGATGTAAATGTCAAGAAATAACAGCTCACAATAAATAACAAGATCAAAGTACAATGAAACGAATCGCGCTTCATTTGCCGATTCTTAAGCCACCATGTAAATGTCAAGAAATGGTAGCGCGCAATAAACAACAAAGTTAAATCCTCATGAAACAAGTTGCGTGTCTTGCCAATTCGTAAAACATCATGTAAATGTCAAGAAATAGTAGCGTGCAATGGACAACAATGTTTAAACAGCATAAAACGAATCACGCGTCTTGACGATTCTTAAGCCGCCATGCCAATGTCAAGAAATGGTAGCACGCAATGAATAACAAAGTCAGACCTTTATGAAACAAATCGCGCGTCTTGCCTATTTGTAAACTACCATATAAATGACAAGAAATGGTATCGCTCAAGTAATCTGTTACTCATGTAATAATTAAACCAAGAATATGAAAATTCTAAATAATGGTGTCGGGATAGTCCAACCACCTTCTTACCGCCTGGAACAATGATCACCAATGAAGGATGAAGGGCAGAAGACTGGAAGATCCAAATAGGCTGCCGGGACAGGAGCTTCGGAAGAAGCTGCTGCTCTGCACCGGGACCTCTGAATAGTGAGCACTGGGAGTTGGGCTGGCTCTCTTTTATAGAGTCTTGGCCCAGCCCAGAACCACACCTAGGCATGTTGCAGGGAAAGTCTCTGGGAGGCCCTGGAAAAGGACCACACCCTAACACACTCTGAAAACCTGCAGCAATACATTGCAAAGGAACAGTAGTTGTAAGCATATTAAAAATACGTTTTCAAGATTGAACTCTGCAATGCAAAAGGTTAAACCACAAAATATCAGCACAATGCATAAATTAAGTTGTTTTGAGAGTGCTGTGTTTTTGCATTTTTGTCGCCAATAGAGCGCGTACTGCTCTGGTGTTGACACGCTCTCTATTGGCGACTATTCTCAGGTCAAATTATTTATTTGATTAACATATTGCTTTGAGCTCAGAAAAAGTGAACTTGAGTGTTTTGTAGTGTTTACATGGGAGTTTGTGAATCGGCAAGATGCGCGATTCGTTTTGTGGAAGTTTGGAAATTGTGTTTCATTGCGCGCTGTCATTTTTTAGCATATACATGGACCCTTACGAATCGGCAAGAGGCGCGATTCGTTTTATGAAAATTTTGAACTTGTGTTTTATTACGCGCTACTATTTTTAACATGTACATGGATGTTTACGAATCGGCAAGACGCGCTATTTGTTTTATGAAGCTTTAAAACTTGTGTTTCATTTCGCGCTACCATCTATTGACATTTACATGGAGGCTACCAATCGGCAAGACGTGCAATTCGATTCCAGATAATTTTAAAGCTTGTTGTTTATTGTGCGCAACCATTTCTTGACATTTACATGAAGGTTTACGAATTGGAAAAACACACGTTCATTTCATGATGATTTAAAGCTTGTTGTTTATCATGCGCTACCATATCTTGACATTTTGCATGGTGGCATTCGAGTCAGTAGGACGTGCGATTTTCTCCTCGAGTTTATTTTATGTTGTTCATTGCCTACTACTATTCTAGGACATTTGTTTGGTGGTATTCGAGATGACAAGTGTGTGATTTATTTCTTGAACTCATATTGTATTAAGTCATTGAAACACAATTCTTCCATAGTGTTTACTATATATAAATATATATATCTGTAAAGAGTGTAATCTGTGTTGAAAACATTTCAAGAAAACATTTCAAGAAAACACAAAAGGTCAGAGTTTCTAAATGTAATATTGTATGCTTCTATTATGCATGTTCTTTTGTCTGATTCATGCTTGAATAAGAAAGTTTTAATTTAATTCATCTTGATTCCATTACAGGTATTTGACCATCTTGAAAACTAGTCATTTTAAACTTCATTCTTAGATTGCTCATGTTTTCAGAATGACTATGCTTAAAACCTTAGTCTAGTATTGATTTCAGGTCATATTGTGTGGTCTAACCTTTTTTCTTACTATAGGTCTCCTTCCCAGCCTTTCCCTCACTAATCCCCTCTTCCCCTCTTGAACTCTCTCAGCCTCTGTGATTTATCTATCAGAGTCTTGGAGCTGTTCAGTGGTGGACGTTTTGGAAACGTGCACAGACCCCGAGGATCTGGTGACTCTGACAGTCAGGTCCCCAAACAAATCATAAAGAGGGATGTGATAAGCCCACCACAGAGACTCCCTCTGTATGCCATTACCCTAAAAAGGAGGGGAGTAAATCACACTCCCACTCTGAAAAGCAGAGGCAGGCAGACCCAGGACTAAAGAAACTCTTGGACAATAAGGCCTGCTTTGACTGTCAACAAACAGGTCACTTCAGAGGAGATGCGGCCTGTCCAAAGAAAGTGGTTAGCACTGGGCTGTCCAGTGTAGCCGTAGAGGAGGACTTTACAGATGATGAGGTCCTCATAGCACTGGGCTGGGAGATAGGACCAGATGGTAAACTGGTGATCCCTGAGGGTGGGAGTAGGCACTTTTACCCCATTCAGGTGAATGGGATCCCTACCACTGGCCTGAGAGACACCTGTGCCAGTCACACTATAGTGAGTGACTGGTTGGTGACCCCAGGCATGAATGTCCCAGGGGAGAAAAGGAGAGTCAGGCTAGCCATTGGTGAGGTCACCACCAAACCTGTAGCCATAGTGCCCCTAGAGAGGAAGGGTATCCTTGACTGGTTTAGGGTGTTGTTCAGTGCTGACCTCCCCCTAGATTGTATCCTAGGCAATGACCTCCCAGAGGTGAGTCTGATCCCTGATGAGGCGGTTGCCCAGGGCACCCCCCCAACTCAAAGTCCTGGGGAGCCAGTCCCTACAGTTAGTAGACTGGGATCAGCAAGAAAAGAGAAGAAGAACAGAAAGGGTAGGCCACTCTTAAAGAGAGTTCCAGTGAACCCAAGGCCTTCTGCCCCAGTAGGGGGGGAGCCCAGAATTGGCACTGGTGAGGCCTCACCTGACCCCCAGGAAATCCTGAGTAGCCAGGCAGCTGTCCAGGTGCAGGGTGTTGCCCCTGCACTGGCAGAAGGGAGAGTGAAAGGAGGGTGTCTGCCACAGGATGTGGTAGCCCCCCCACTCTAAACAGCAGGAGCAGTGCCAGGACACCACATTTGCCCCTAAAGCAGCTCACCCTGCTGTCGGTGGTGAGCTTAGGGTGTGGTTCTGGGTGCTGACAGCTATCAATCGCCTCTGCTGAGTGCTGGCCTTTATGGCAGCACTGCACTTGGCCTGGGAGGCAGACCGCAGGGCCAAAATCAAAATAGGCCCCCTGACTCTGTTGGTCATGGTGGGGTTGCTCAAGTGTTGGGTGACCTCTTTGGGTAGGCTAGGTGTTGCCCTAGCAAAGTTATTTATAGAGGAGGTGGGCACCTCACAAACCAGAGAGAGCGAGGAGGTATATCCCCCTAGAGGGAAGTTTCAGTTTAATATTGGTTCTTTCACTGTTGGGATGGGTTCACTACCCATAGGGAGTGACCATGGCAGGATGTAAGCCACAGTAGGCCCTGCAAAGGGACAGCCAGTTTTCCTCTCAGTCTTCCTCGCCTGACAAGCCATGAAGACTCTCCCAGGGTTGGGCTGAGTCTCCTGGGCATGTAGCCTTGGGGGGGGGCTTGTTTGAGAAAACAGGGGTGATTGCAGAGGTCCCCTAACTTTTGTGCCCCCATTTTCCACCTTTTGCTGGTGTTTTCCTGAGTCTGATGGCGCCCTGGGCACTGCAAACCAGTCCCAGGGCCTGTGCTCTGTGTAAAATGAGTATGCAAATTAAGCTAATTATAATTGGCTATGTCTACCTACCTATAAGTCCGTAGTCTATGGTTGGGCATGTAGGTTTAGGGACCCTAGCATAGGTGGTGTACCCATAGGTGCATTGCTGAGGTGCCCAGTGTAATTTTAAAGGAGGCCTGCCTTGTTGGCTGCTCTTAAACTAAATGTATATGCAAATTCGACTTTGGAACTAAAACTACTTCCAAAGTCCTAAACTACCTTATTTTTACATATGTCACCCCTAAGGTGTGCCCTAAGTGTCCCTAGGTCTGGGTGCTATGTAACTATAGGCAGGGACCTTATACAAATTGTTTTATAAACCTTGGTGAGTGAAAACAGCCAAATTCATTTTTCCCTCATTGTAGTGAATAGGCTCCATAGGCTAAGATGGGGAGACTTTTGTTTTAATTAATAAAAGTCTCCAACGGAGCTAGATATATCAAGTTTGGTATTCAACTTATTCTTATAATCAATCCAACAATTTGCCAATGTTGAATTTAATATAACTAGTTCAGGTAAAGAGTTTTAGAACTCTCCCTGAAAGTTGCCAACAACAGCTCTGTAGTGCCCTTCTCTGATTGGCCAGCCTCTGGCATTCTGGCCAGGCTGCCTTAATGAGGTGTGAGGGGGCATGGGCTGAAGACAAACTATGTGCCTCGGGCAGGAGATCTGCCTCAGCAGTTGGGGAAAACAGGATGGGGGAGAGAGGGAAGGACATTTGGTCCTGCAAACTCAGACAACAAGGTGCCCTCTTGATTAGATTAGGAGAGGGCAGGAGAGGGGTGTGTAGAAGACTGTTAGCCACATCAGAGGGTGGACTCAGCCAGACCTAACCTCCAAATTTCAGTTTCTGCATTGTGGATTTTTAAAGAATGTTGCTCCATGGGATTGGTTTTTGCCACACTTCCTAGGAAGTGCTCATCCAAGAGGATGGTGGCCTGCCTGTGATTGGACAGTTGCCCCCATGCTTTTCACCCCAAGAGCAAGGATAAATTTGGCAGGGCTGCACCCACACCTCAGATCCCTACAAGGAACAATATCAGAAGACGAAGGACTGCTCTGCTGGACCCCTGACTTGTACTTGGACAGTGCACTTTGAAGGACTGCACCAGCTGCACACTTGGGCTTCGCCACAAAATGACATTTCCAGGCTTTAACTGGTTCAAGAAGGGACTCCCTGCCTGCTACAGGTAAACAAATAGCTAACCATAGTCCCCTGCATGAAATCCTGAAGGAACTGACCAGCTGACCACTGTCCAGTGGTCATTTTGGAATTTGAGCCAGGTGCATTCTAGGAGTTGGAGTCCTTAGCCTTAAGGAGCAACCCAGAGTGTCTGCAACCTGGGGGTTAGTTGTGGACTCCTAAACGACCTTCAAAGACCTTCTGGAAGAAGATCCAGAAGTTTGGAGTAGATTGGAGAGCTTTTGATAAAAAAGCTCCATTAAGAGACTGACCCGACGTTGTGAGTCAAGCCAGCTAACGTCGACCACACTCACTCTGACTTGCAGGTTCGTCTCGGTAAAAAAGCTCTGGAAGTTCAGACTTCCAGGAATTCACTGGGGCCTCCTGGAAAGGCGATCAGATGACATCAACTAGAAATCAGCTTTCTGAGGAGGGTCGTCTGATGTCAGACAGAAATAGCTCCAAAAAAGTGACAAAGTCTGTACGTAAAACGTTGACTGGGACTTCCCATGCAGCGTATCCGAGAAGAGCCTCAGGGACGTTGGATCAAAATTCAGCTTTGGCCCGGAAAAAGATTTCCATCCTGAAAAATCATCTAAATCCAAAGGTAGAATTCTTCACTGCGGTCTCCTGTGACACATATTTGAGGAGGGCTCCAGGGAGGTCGGATCGGATTGGCGACTTTGTTCCACTGAAGAAAATCTTTAAGAAAAAGACTAAGTCAAAGATAACCTTTCGACTGAGGCCTCCAGCTTGCTGCAGAGAAGCAGGGCTCCATCGTGGTCAGCCTCAAACTTTGACTTTGCCCCAATCTATTGTGACCAGATGACCAGATTGGCATTTTTAGTTTCTATGCACTAGAAAACATTAATTATTTAAGTGTCATTTGAAAGATAAAACTATAATCAATTGTAATAAATAGTTGTTGTTTTTTTATTGTGTTTTGTGTTTTACTTATTTACTGTTTTGTGGTTCAAAAATGCTTTACACACCTAAGCCTTGACACTCGTTGCCAAACTACCAAGGGTTGAGCAGGTATTAATTTATTGAGAACTGACTGGACCTAGTGGGGGTTAGTGGCCTATTGTGTAGGTACTTACTGGCCTTTACCAAAATCCACTTTCCAACACAGGTTCTGTTCTGTGTGACCCTTTTGATTTATTAATTAAAAGCATTGACATCAGCAAGGAGACTTTTTGCATTGTAGATTGCCTTGCGACTATCATCTGTGCAAAACTATGAGACACCACAGCAAAAATCAATTATAACTTTCTTAGTCCTTCTATATACTGCTGGTGTAACACAATTCTTAAAATTTCAATAGCATAGCTTTTATCTTTGAGCTTATTAGTTTAATATCTACTACCAACTATATTCCTTACTTATCCTCTTTCTTCCTAGCTTGTGTAACTCAATACCTTTGTTGCATTGGTGATCATTGTACCAATGAGGCTGCTGGATTTTGGGCAGCAGCATCACCTGATTTGTGGGGAACTGAGTCCAATCCCATATCATGTGACAACTGCCAGCCTAATCTGTTTCCAGCCAGCTAGCAGCACCTCATCTCTGCACAAGAGCAGGGACGATTAGTGGCAACTGTGTGCATCACATTATGACTTCTCAGGGAATTCGTGGTAGATCATATCTCATCCTATTCTTTTAGTTACATTAGTCTCACACAAGCAAAGACAAACAGAGGCTGGAAATGGTTCAATAGGATTTATTGAATCAGCTGCATCTTAGATTAGATGGCATGAATTGCAATAATGAGAATGATTAAACATATTAGAAGCAAAATCATGACAAGGAAAGTGAAAGATAGGAAACGTCCCACTATACTGTCACTATGCACAATATATGCAATTCCTACCTAAGCCATGGATAAGCACTACTTTGCCCTTCAAGATTCCCCCATGGAAAAAACATAATCCCCCTTAACTGAGTATAACAGTAGTGGAGAAGCCTGTTATCTATAGACGCACCATCCCCATGTGGGCCAGGGAACTGATGGTCTCATCGAGCAACTGTAATGGAGTCAGACAGCATTTAGTCATGATACTCTGTCTGGAACCTGACTCTAACGTGCATGGTACAGGGAAATGTCTTTCTAATAAAACAGCTCATGTTCTGGGAAATTGTGCCTATATAAAAATATGTGTGTTTCTGTGAATGTTAGAGACGCGGTGGGCCACTTGTGCCGACAATCCTATCTTGCTGCAGCCTTGAGGAAAGCACAGAGTGAAGGAATGTCATACTAAAAAATGTAATGCTTTCCTAGGTGAAAGAACAACAAGATAAAGAAAATAAAACACCACCATGAATGTGTCTGATTTTAAAAGAATAAAATGAAATAAAATAAAACATTATTATGCTAAAGGGCACAAACAGCAGGCCTAGGTTCTAAAAAACATGCCCAGAAACATCACTAAAATGGCTGCACAACACTTTCACCTTAACCCTCCACTCTGTATTGCTTTAATTGAGAGGTAAATGTACCTCTTGCTCAGCCAAGCTCAACAGTGTTATCAATTTCATTCACTTTGTAACAGATTGCTGTAGCTATTATCTTCTCTTGATCTAGTTATTGCTCTTAATTTTGTATGCAGCACACACAAGATGCACAGCTTCCCCTTCAACATACTTATGTTACCTGCTCTCTTAAGTCCAATTTTCAATTGTTTTTGATCATTTGTAGATTGTGACTTACTTCATAGTAATAGTTTTGCCTTCTTCATTAACACTCTGAGAATCCCTTGGGCCATGAAGTTACAGTTTCTTATGAAACACACTTGCCGAGTTACCCATGTTCTCACCTGTTAAGTCTTCACATAGAAGGTCCTTCAATGCCTCCAATGACAACAATGCCCCTTCAAAGATGAAGCCTGTGTTCGGACATATCTGAAGATTACAGTTAGCAGTTGGGGCACCTGGTGTCTCTGATTTTGAATGAATTTGAATAGATAACCTAATGGCTGAAATATTAGATAAAAAGGTGTCATTATTCCACAATGTGCAGCATAAAATGCATGTATGCAACCTTAAAGTGACATAAGGCACAAGACAGTGGCAGGTCAGTGATTATGAGCCCCAGGAACCCATTTGCAACTAGATCAGAGACCTTCAAACATTATTGTGCTGAGGTCCCACTGAGAAAAATCTTTTCATTTTGGGTCCCCCTTCCAAGGGTTCAGGGTGAAGAAGAATGAGTATGGGAGAGGAATCTATTTGTATGCACTACCCTCCCCCTCACCTAATTGAACAATCTTACTTAGATGTGCCTGAGGGAATGCTGCTGCCCAGATATCGACCCACAACACAAAGGGACAACATCTCACCATCCGAAACAAGCAATCCTTGTGATAAGTATTGCCATTGCCCTCGTACCCACAGATACCAGCTGGGGCCTTATATGACCTGATTTTTCTTGCTCTTGAACCACACAACCTGATGCAAGAGCGAAGCAAACCTTACATGTGAGTTATATAGCCATGCAAGCCTACTTTACGTGGCCTTGTGTGGCTTCATAAATCTGGAGTAAGGCTACACAGCACAATTACTTTACTCTGTCCTGGGAAGAGATTCCACGGGCATTGGGTGAGTGTTCCCTCGCAACTCTCATATATTTTAACACAGTTCCAGATTTATAAGAACTGCTAGACCTGGGATTGCTCTAAAAGGATATGCATTCCCAGGTGAGGAGTACGAGGAGAAATATTTGTATTTCTCCTTGTTACTTCTTTCTATGTGTGCTGCATTTTCTAGTACACATAGAATGAGGAAAATTCTGCAGGGGATTGTTTTTGTGATGGAAGGTGCACCTTCCTGCACCAAAACACTCCTGCATGCAATGGAGGCACCCTTGCACCATGGTGCAAGGGTGACTGTGATGGCGCTAGGCTGCCAAAAGGCACAAGCACAGAGGAAAAGGAAGGAATGCACCGTACTGACTCAAAAACGTTGCATCACTGCTCTTTCTTTATCATGCAGTGCAGCGCAGCAATGTGATTCACTGCGCTACATTGCATGAAATTCTTATAAATAGGCCCCCAGATGTTGCTGCAGGCTCTTTGAAGTGCCAATTACTTCCTTGTTAGGCATCTAACTTTCAGGGGGCAGTGAGTTTGAACAGTAAGGGTTACCTTTGAAGGTATGCGTTGGCTTAGAACATTTATTTAACATAACTAATGTATCACTCATAACACACCAACATCCAGGCAGTATTTCTTTTAAGAAAAAGGGATGACTGTATTTCTAATAAGTTAAACCCACTTATTAATGGATGTTTATGCCCACATACTAATAGACTTTGAAAATGGGACAGGCACCACTTTGTACTGACTTCTATCCTAATTGGCTAAGGCAATCTGAATCTGTCTCAAGTAGCATTACAACTAGAACAGTTTTAGTGCAAGCGCAGTGTCCAAAAAGTATGCCTGGGCGAAATGTATATATGCCAGAGAAATTGGAGTAATTTCAAGAATTGTGCATTATTCTTGTGATGTAAAATTACTGAAATTCCACGAATTCTCCACCTTGAATTAATAAAAGTAGTTTGGGGAAACACACCTGCTGCAGGAGCACAGAAACAATGAACTAAAGAGAGCAGGTTGGCTGCCAAATACTGCTGTTCTTGTCTTGTAGCATTTAGTGCTATTCCTCTAGTACAAATGCATTCTTTGGCCCATTTTGGAAACCAGGGTGCATTTTGCACTTAGAAAATAGTGCTAAATGCTGGATTACGCTTCTCACACAATTACACAATTAGTTACAAGTAATTTTTCAGTAATTTGAGTAATTACTCTCTAAAGAATTATGCCAGTTACACTCACCGAAGCCTACGAGTTGGAAAGAGTCAGTGATCTTAAATTCTTACTCAGTTATTGGCGGGCACATGCTTGGTGTAGCTGGTTTCTTCTGTGCAGTCAGATGGGTGATTTCATAGGCAAAAGTAGGAGTCAGACATCTTCTGTTAAAAATGGGGGTGGTTGGAGTTTAATGGGACTTGTGATGAAGTTGCCACTTGGAGGATTAAGCACTAGGCAGAAAGGTGCACACAACCTAATGACATTGCCTGCACTTTGTGATAATTGTCTCCTCAATATGACCCCTTTGTATTACTGTGACATACACACACTGCGTCACAGGGAGGTGGCTGGCAATGGAAAAATTGAGGAAGACAACACATATTTGGGCAATGCAGGTGACTGAGGGAGAACATTAGCTGACCTACTCCTTCGTGGTTAGTCCATCTATCTCTCGTTCCCTCTCACTTGTTGCTTGCAGCTCTGGATGTACAATATTGGTCTGGCTAACCAGCGGACACAGATCAAAAATCATGTCAGTCTCTGTACTACAAAACATCTCAAGGCTGTGAACACAATAATATTGGTCCAAGCATAACAATGCAGGCTCTCAACATACCTGGGAATATATCTCCACTTTTTGAGACTGCAGGAGCAGGAAGTTTGTTCCTCAGTCCTTGTGTACATTCAAATATTCTTTTGGGGTGTTTCCCATAGCTTTCTGCCACTAGTATTAATAGAGGCTTGATGTTGGACCTGGCTTGACAGGGTCATCCCCAAACTTTTTGCCTCCTTCCTCCTATTTTTTCTGACCTGTTGCCGCTGCGACTGGAACTTCGGTGCACGGCCTCGCATGGACAACGCCGCCCGACTTCCAGAGAGGAAATCGACACGACGCCTGCCTAGAGAAAAAAAATTCCACGCACAGCCTCCCGGAACGACGCGCAGCCGGATAACAAGCCGAGGAATCCACGCACAGACCCTGGGACATCTGGTAATCCTGCGATCCATAGAAGGAGACGGTCCGCGTGCTGGAAAACGACGCACGTCTTCCCCGAGTGAAAAATAACGACGCAAGTCCGTGTGTGAAGGGGCGAAACCGACACACACACCATTTTTCCTCCCGTAGAGCGACGCACGTCTCCCTGCGTGAAAAATAATGATGCAAGTCTGTGTGTGAATGGGCGTAATCGACGCACACACCATTGTTCCACGCATCTCCTCTTCTGCGGCCCTCTGTGGAGCTTTTCCACTCCAAACCATGTACTTTGTACTTGAAAGAGACTTTGTTTACTTTTTAAAGACTTAAGACACTTCATATCAATTTTTAGTGATATCTTTACAAATTCATATTGCATCTTTGATCGTTTTGACCTGCAAATACCCAGATAAATATTATATATTTTTCTAATTCACTGTGTGGTGTATTTTTGTGTTGCTATATTGTGTTATGGTATGACTTATTGCACAAATGCTTTACACATCGCCTTCTAAGTTAAGGCTGACTGCTCGTGCCAAGGTACCAGAGGGTGGGCACAGGATAATGTGGATTGTGTGTGACTTACCCTGACTAGAGTGAGGGTTCTTGCTTGGACAGAGGGTAACCTGACTGCCAACCAAAAACCCAATTTCTAACATTGGTGATCAGCGGTGAGGATAGGACTTGTATTTGTGCAGTGACATACAGTAGCTAAGTATTTCACTACCTACCCACAGTTGAAGGTCAACTTGATTTTTCATCTTTTTGCTTTTGGTTCTCTGATGTCCTCCTGGATATATTGTTGATGTTTTTGGTCTTTGGTTTTTGGTTTTGCCTGTGATACCTTGCCAGATTGGCAATGGGTACCTACTTCACAGACAACTACGGTGTGTCATACATTGTGCCTGTTGAATCCCTCACCAAGGATGGAGACTTCCTATGTCAAGGAGATCCAATAAGATGGAACTGCTAGATATCTATGTAGCCTGGGGAGAAGCCCAATGGGCAGAGGAACAGGCAGCAAAGAACCAAAAGAATCATAGCTCTGAGAATGATTATGAGGAGGAGGACTGCTCAGATGAGGAGGAGGACTGCTCAGATGAGGAGGAGGACTACTCAGATGAGGAAAGAGAACCAGTGAGAGATGAATGGCTCCTAGCTCAAGAGCGGAGGATGCAAGAGCTAGATGAGTTTATTGAGAGGGGTGAGGCAGCAAGAGCCTTAGTCCTGGAAAAATAAAGGATTGCAGCTCAGGAGCTGAGCTGTGAAGAGCTGAAACTGGAAGCCGTAAGGGCTGAGTCCAGTTCAGATGGTGGCAGCAAAAATCTTGCATCCAGTACTGCTGAAGAAGGGCACAAGCCCAGAGATGTGGTGCCCCACTTGAAGAAGGGAGTTGACACACCCCAGGCGGTTTAAGAGTATGAGGTAGTTCCCGTTATGCACAGGGTCCCTGAGAAGGATTGGGGAACTAGCACAGGGAGTCATATTCCTACTGGGGGGAGGAACACTTTACTCGCTCTAGAAGAGAGTGACAGGGAAAAGGGTTCCCCCCTGGTGGACGTCCTGGATATAGGGTGTGGAGACATCCCAGAAGAGTATGGGTTGAGTGTCAGGGACAGTCAGATACTGTTTCACCAGTCTCAGAAGGGTGATGTAGAGTGCTTTTTCAAGGCTGAGTCACTGGATGGTTGGGTGAAGGGTACTGTGGTTAATACATGTGAAGGGCAGAGTGATGTAATTGCTGGAGAGCACATGTCTGGTCCTTATTTTCCAGAGCTACACCAACACCAGGTGGAGTGTGAGTTCTCTGACCCCAGGGAGCTTACAATGGAGGCAGACTTCTGGGTGAATACCAGAGAGTCTGAAGAGGCATTTGGGGTTGCTCCTGAAGGGAGTGGTCTAGGTGTTTCGCAACCAAGTGAGGTGGGAAAGGATTGTAGTGTCTCAGGTAGGTCCCAGGTCCTAGAGGGTTCCATGAGGGAACACCAGGAGGGAAGCCTAGCCTGTACCGTAGGGCCACCTGTTGAGGGAGGCCGCAGTGTCAGAAGAACTTGGGGGGGTGACTGTAGCCAGCATCCCACCAGTTCTGGTGTCTGGCAGTACCATTCCTAGTGAGGGGGTGCAGAAGTCCAGATAGAGGGTTGAGAGGGGGTTGCGGACCCCAGTGGAGGTCCTGGAGAGTCAGGGGTCAGCTCTGAGAGCAGAGCCCCCCAGGAATGACCCAGGTGAAACTGTTTCTGGTTTGGGGGAGATCCATACTCTGCCAGATGGGCAGAGGTCAGGAGACCTGAGCCAACCAAACTCTTGTGTAGCCCTTGGGGACAGTGTGTCCCATGTGGGGGGTGAGTGTGCCCCCCAGGAAGTCCTGGCGTGCAAGGCAATTGTTCAACCTCAGGGTGGTGACTCTGGGTTGGATGACCAGGCTCAGGGGTTAAACTCTGGCCTGGGGGGGGGGTCAGTGTGCTCCCCAAGAATTCCTGGTGTGCCAGGCAATTGTTCAACCTCAGGGTGGTGACTCTGGGTTGGATGGCCAGGTTCAGAGGTTAAACTCTGACCTGGTAAGGGGTAGGTGTGCCCCCCAGAAAGTCCTGGTTTGCCAGGCAGTGATCCAGTCTGAGGGTACAGACCCTGGGCTGGAAGACCAGGTTCAGGGAGTCCCCCCGGACCTGGCGGGAGGGGCTACAGATAACAGTGCCCCTACCATGTTGTCTTCTGAGGAAGCCACTCCTAGTTGGAGGGTGCTGGACCCCAGAAGGGAGGTCAGGGGGAGGGAAGCCTCACCCCGGACCCTAGTCCAACCTGAAGCTACAGACCCCAGGTTGGAGGGCCAGTTGCAGGTTAACAGCCCTGCACTGGTGGGGGAATGGTGCAGGGCGGCTTCTATAAGCACCCTGACCATGTTGGACTCTGGGGGTACCGCTCCAGGAGGGAGGGTACAGAGTCTCAGAGGGGAGGACCAGGTTCAGGCTGTCATCCCTTACCTGGTGGAAGGGAGAGTGGTTAAAGGGTGCTCAGCACCTGGGGCTACCGCCCCCCACTCTCCACAGCCACAGTGGTTAGAGAGCTTTGAGAGGCCTGGGGCCTGGCTCTCCTCCCTGACAGCTGTCAGTAACCACTGTGGCTTGCTGTCCAGGTGGACAGAGTTATCTCTGGGGAGGGGACAAGTGTCACACCCCGGGGGTAGAGTGGGCAACACCACTGTGTTGGTCCTGGTGGTACTATCCTGCTCCTGGGATACATCTGTGAGCAAAGTAAGGTTAGATGCTGCACAGATGGTATCCACAAGTAAGGAGAATGGTTCCCCATGGGTTGGCTTAATGGGCCCTGATATTATGGACAGAGGGATCCAATTGGAGTCAGGAAGGCGAAGAACTGGAGCATGCCCCTTCTGTTGTGGGCCTAGGTCCTTGTTCTATCGCCTCAAACAGGGAAGTACATCAGGATAGTGATTGTTCTCCCCTGGCTTTAGGCTGGTGGGGGGTCATGTTGGACCTGGCTTTTTTGACAGGGTTATCCCCAAACTTTTTGCATCCTTCCTTCTATTTTTTCTGACCTGTTGTTGGCTTTTGAACTCTGGGCACTTTACCACTGCTAACCAGTGCTAAAGTGCATATGCTCTCTGTATAAATTGTACTGTTGATTGGTTTATCCATGGTTGGCTATTTGATTTACTTGTAAGACCCTAATAGAGTGCACTACATGTGCCTAGGGCCTGTAGATTAAATTCTACTAGTGGGCCTGCAGCACTGGTTGTGCCACCCACTTAGGTAGCCCCTTCCCCTTGTCTCGGGCCTGCCATTGCAAGGCCTGTGTGTGCAGTTTCACGGCCACTTCGACTTGGCACTTAAAAGTACTTGCCAAGCCTAGAACTCCCCTTTTTCTACATATAAGTCACCCCTAATGTGAGCCCTAGGTAACCCCTGGAGCAGGGTGCTGTGTGGGTAAAAGGCAGGACATGTGCCTATTTAGTTTATATGTCCTGGTAGTGTAAAACTCCTAAATTTGTTTTTACACTACAGTGAGGCCTGTTCCCTCCATAGGCTAACATTGGGGCTGCACTCATACTTTGTTGAAGTGGCAGCTGCTGATCTGAAAGGAGCAGGAAGGTCATATTTAGTATGGCCAGAATGGTAATACAAAATCCTGCTGACTGGTGAAGTCGGATTTAATATTACTATTCTAGAAATGCCACTTTTAGAAAGTAAGCATTTCTTTGCACTTAAATCTTTCTGTGCCTTACAATCCACGTCTGGCTAGGTTTAGTTGACAGCTCCTTGTGCATTCACTCAGACACACCCCAAACACAGGGTACTCAGCCTCACTTGCATACATCTGCATTTTGAATGGGTCTTCCTGCGTTGGGAGGGTGGAGGGCCTGCCCTCACACAAAGGACTGCCACACCCCCTACTGGGACCCTGGCAGACAGGATTGAACTGAAAGGGGACCTGGTGCATATCTTAGCCACTCTTTGAAGTCACCCCCACTTCAAAGGCACAATTTAGTATAAAACAGGGCCTCTGCCCTACCTCATCAGACACTTGCTGGAGAAGAAACCTGAACCAGAACCTACATCCTGTCAAGAAGAACTGCCTGGCTGCTCAAAGGACTCACCTGTCTGCTTTCTACAAAGGACTGCTGCCTTGCTGTTAACCTGCTGCCTTGCTGAACTCTTGTCTGGCTGTAAAAGTGCTCTCCAAGGGCTTGGATAGAGCTTGCCTCCTGTTCCCTGAAGTCTCAGGACCAAAAAGACTTCTCTTTTTTATTTGGACTCTTCGTGTGCCGAAGATTTCAACGCACAGCTTCTTCTGCGGTGAAAAATTCACCGCACGCTGATCCAGAAAGACGCCGCTCGACGCGACGCCTGCGGTGCGACCGGAACTTCGACGCATAGCCTCGCATGGACAACACCGCCCGACTTCCAGAGAGGAAATTGACGCGACGCCTGCCGTGATAAAGAAAATTCCACGCACATCCTCCCAGAACGACGCGCAGCCGGATAACAAGCTGAGGAATCCACACACAGACCCTGGGATATCTGGTAATCCCGCGATCCATAGAAGGAGACGGTCCGCGTGCCGGAAAATGACGCACGTCTTCCCCGAGTGAAAAATAACGATGCAAGTCCGTGTGTGAAGGGGCGAAACCGACGCACACACCATTTTTCCTCCCGTAGAACGACGCACCTCTCCCGCGTGAAAAATAACGACGTAAGTCCGTATGTGAAGGGGCGTAACCGGCGCACACACTATTTTTCCACGCATCTCCTCTTCTGCGGCCCTCTGCGGAGATTTTCCACTCCAAAGCGGGTACTTTGTGCTTGAAAGAGACTTTTTTTTACTTTTTAAAGACTTAAGACACTTCATATCACTTTTTAGTGATATCTTTACAAATTCATATTGCATCTTTGATCGTTTTGACCTGCAAATACCCAGATAAATATTATATATTTTTCTAAATACTGTGTGGTGTATTTTTGTGGTGCTATATTGTGTTATGGTATGATTTATTGCACAAATGCTTTACACATTGCCTTCTAAGTTAAGCCTGACTGCTCGTGCCAAGCTACCAGAGGGTGGGCACAGGATAATTTGGATTGTGTGTGACTTACCCTGACTAGAGTGAGGATTCTTGCTTGGACAGAGGGTAACCTGACTGCCAACCAAAAACCCCATTTCTAACACTTGAGTACCAAAAACTGGCATTTGTTACCCAAATATGTACACTTTACATACAATCAAGAAAAATAGGCGTCTCATTTATGGAAACTGCATCAATATTACTAGGCCTGGGCAGAATTTCCATTATTTTGGAGTTCTCAGAGTAGTTTTGGTAATTGTGTATTACACTTTGAAGAAGAATCACTGATAATAATGCAATTAAGCTTGCTCGTGTAGTTGAGAGTAATTCTGGGGGGTGGGGATAAATCCTATCACAAAAACATATTTAGCAATAAGGCTCCACTATTTATAGTCTGTTGCATTCAGACCTATTAGCACCAAAGCATTCTCGCATCCATTTTGGATACAAGGGTGCATTTTGCATTAAGAAACTATTGTTAAATGCAGGGAGTAAACTGGAGGAAAACCCTATCCCAAGTGCTGATTTCCGAGCTAGAGTGGCTGTTCATGCTCAATATTTATGTGCTGTTGCCTTTAGGGCTATTTATTAGTGGAAAATTCCCCTCATTCGGACACAGAGAGCACCTTTGATCTAAGAAAATAGCACTAAATGCAGAGTTAATCTTCTCACGTAATTCTGTGCAAGCTTGTGAAATGTTGGGTAATTATGAAATGCTACACAGCATTATGAGAGTTACGGTCATTGCGAGCTACTACACAGAGGTAGTAGACAGCCTCCCATCTGGGTGCAGGCAAAAAGACTTGTACTTCATGATTAGTAATCAGCTGCCGCAATGGTTAACTGTTTCATGGGCTGGTAAGTTGGCCGATAGACACCCATGTTTACAAGACGTAACACTTGGTGATACCACCCCAGCTCAATAGTTTATCACTATGTTGGCAAGCAATGCCCCAGATCATGCGCAACGTCTGGACAAGGACTCATTAGTTGAGTGTCCTTCTCAGGGAAATATTGAAGGTTGGATAGAATTAGAAATAAAGGAGCAAAATGTCATACAGCAACTTTGACTTCAAAGACTGCTGTCCATTCAATCACAAAAACTAGCAAGTTACCCACTGCCTTTCCCTGATCCACTATCAGATATCAAATATGACTTACAATTCTGGCAGCTACATTTAACCACACATGTCCTCACATTTTGAATATTCCTCAGGTGTTAGATTGGATCCAGAATCTTTTCAAAGAGTATTCCTGCACACTCATAGATGTCCTTGTGTGGCTCAGAGCCAACGTAGCTCCAGTCCAGCAAGTACAGTACATGTTGAACTGTATATAAGGGCCAGACATGAATATGGAGCTATCACTTTGTCTCTGACGAGACAACTGTTTCTCAAAATAGACCTTTAAATCAAGTGTACAAAGGAAAACGTTGCCTCCAAAGAATATCAAGTTCAAACTCTCTTGAGACTGTCACAAACAAAAGCATGTCCATGAGTATGCCTTTCTCACCGTATGACCACGACTCCAGGCCCTGCCGTGACTGCACCTAGATCAACCGAAAGGCCTTACGAGACCAAGCAGAGAAACTTTATGTCACCAAGCCTAAAAGATTCTGCTTCTTGTTCAGTTGAGGTCAGAAGGATGGTCACAGTCCCATTCTCACCCTAAAATCATTCCTGCGGCAGATCATCCTTTGCAATCAAAATCATCAGATAAGTCAAAAAAGAAAGACACTAAGGGGGTTATAGCAACTTTGGAGGAGGTGTTAATCCGTACCAAATGTGACGGATATACCACCAGCCGTATTACGAGTTCCATAGGATATAATGGACTCGTAATACAGCTGGTGGTATATCCGTCACTTTACCGTCATTTTTGGGACGGATTAACACCTCCTCCAAAGTTGTAATAACCCCCTAAGTCCAAGCTAGAGAAATTTGATCTGTACGTTGTGTCATTTGCAAGGCTTTCCTCTGATTCAGGATAATTTCCTGGAGTGTGATGTTTGTATGGGTGGTGCCTAGCAATTTTGCTTGGTTTGCAATAGTCCGATTAGTAACAAGGGGCCAGATGTATCGAACAAAATTGCATTCGCAAACGGTGCGAATCGCTAGATTTGGCCGTTTGCGAATGCAAAAGCCTGGTCTGCGATGCATGAAAGGCATTCACAGACTAAAAATAAGGAATCGCAAAAATATTGATTTTTAGCATTGCGACCTGGTTTTGCAAGTCACATTTTGCGTCTGGCAATTTGCGACATGCAATACCGAATCGCAATTAGCGATTTAGTATTACAAATCGGAAATTGTGAGATGCAAAATGCGACTCACAAAACCAAGTCGCAATTCGATGCATTAAAAAATCGCAAATTGCGATTTTTCGCAAAATAGCCTTTTGCACATGCAAAATACCACTAAGTGAAACCAGGTGGTAACCAGGTGCAGCCTATATAAAGAGGCCCAGAATGCCTCATACTCTTTTCCACAATGGCTGCACTCTACGTCGTGGTGAGGAGAATGAAGATCCTGGCAGGTTTGAGGAGAGGGAGGAGGAGACAGGAGCGCATTTTCAGAGTGTGCATTACACTTTTTGACCAGACTGAGGAGGAAATATATGAGAAGTACAGGTTGAACTCAGCCATGACACTTGACCTGATAGCTGACCTACAACCCATACTTCAGCGCACTACACATATGACTCATAGCATACCCACCCATGTGCAGGTATTATGCTCCCTGCACCTACTCACCTCAGGGAGCTATCAAGGGGTCATAGCAGCAGCTGGAGGTGTATCACAGAGTGCCCTCTCCAGATTTTTCAATGCATTTATCAACGCCATACTGAGTAGGATACACCAGTACATCAGATTCACCCACACCCCACAGGAAATACAGCAGACAAAAATAGATTTCTACCACATAGCACAGTTCCCCCATTTCCTAGGTGCCATAGATGGGACACATGTTGCAATCTGTCCACCATCGGCCACAGAGTATGTGTACCGTAACCGTAAATACCAACATTCATTGAACATACAGGTGATATGCAATGCCGCCTACATCATAACTGATCTCGTGGCCAGGTACCCAGGGAGCACACATGATTCATACATCTTTCGCCACAGCGGCATTCACACAAGACTGCTAGCTGGGTAGTTTGGTGAAGGATATCTACTAGGTATTGTCCCTCTGTACACTGGTGCATTGATGCTTTTGAGACGTCAGATGGCTCACTTACTCATTCTACCATCTGTTCCTTTCAGGAGACAGTGCCTACGCTGTGCACACCTACATGATGACGCCCTACCCAAATCCTACAACACCAGCAGAACGGAGATACAATGCAGCACACAGGGTAACCCGCAATGTGGTGGAGCGCACCTTTGGCCTGCTGAAGAGTCGCTTCAGGTGCATCCACAAAAGTGGAGGTGCACTACAGTACAGCGCGGAGACGACATGTAAAGTAGGTGCAACGTGTACGATCTTGCACAATATAGCTACCACCAGGGGCATACCTGTGGAAATATCTGATTCTGACTCTGATGAGGATGATGACCCCATACCCCCCTACAGCCAGCAGACAGGGCCAGTGTAGCAGAGGGCAGGCAAAGGTGTGCTGACAGCACGCACAACCATTTCAGATGTAAGTAATGACAACACAACTTCACTGACATGTGTACTGGTAGTTAGAATATTTATTACCTTCACATCAGGTAACATATTTTTCACTAGCAGAAAAAAAAATATGTCTTAAAAAAAAACAGGAAACAGTACCTCACTATTGAATCATAGTTTACTGTAAAACACAATAAGAAAACAGTCCCCTGTGGCCATCACAGTCACTTTCTACGGCCACACAAGCCACTCGAGTGCACAGTGGCCTCACTGGTACCTCTGTTATTGGCCTCAGTGCTATACCTGGCACTGCGACGCCTAGCATCAGTGGTGGGCACTGCTAAGCTGCTGAGGCTAGATGTGTCCTCTGTGTCCCCTAGTCCCAGTTCACTGGGTGTTGCGGAGCGGTTACCCATCATATTGTCCAGCACAGTAGTGATCCGCACCAGCCCCTGTGCCACATCCCTACTGCTGTGAGCTGCCTCAACCTGTGTGACCACAGCATGCCGCGATATCAGGGCTGTTGAAGTAGCAAGGCGAGTGACTGATCGACAGAAACCACCGAACATGCCCATAAAATGCCTCTCCTGCCTGCGGTGGCTGACTCTGCCGTGCTGCAGCTCTGTTCACAGTTCCCTCACTGCACTTGTCAGCTCCCTGGTGTTCTCAGAAGCTTGGATCTGTCCCTCATGCAGTTTAGTGAGGTTGGAATTTAGGCACTCCAATTGCCGATGCAGCCCCCCCATGTTGGCATTATGTGCCTGCCTCTGCCTTTGTAAAGCTGATATTTTCCTGTTTTGCAGGTGCTGCTGTTTCAACATAGCAGATTCCAGGCCACCAAAGACTGATGGCTCCTCTCCTGCTTCAATATGCTGTGCGCCTGCATACAAAGGCCTCCTGCGGGTTGTTATGCTACGCTGGGGCTGGGACTCCTGCATAACAGTGCATCTGCCATCTGGGGAAGGTGTGCGGCCGTCATCCTGCATGTCGTCAGAGTCCTGGCTCATTTCGGATAGCGGTACAGCCCTAGCCCTGCACCTGATAGGCGCTATATTCTGTGACTCACTGGTGTTTGAGTCAGATGCTGGGTGGGTTTCAGTATCCCCCACAACAGCTCTTGCAGATGCTGTTGGGCCTGGGCCACCTTCAACGACAAAGGGATTGTTGTGCTGCTTCTAAGATGTGGAATGGACTACTTATCACAATGCTTTGCACTACTTGCTAATTGCTAAGGGGCATTTGTACATACACATATGGAGTTACATTTCAATATTGCACTTACCTTTACTGGTGCTTGGTGTGCCGGATGTGTCACTGTCAGTGACCCCACTGACAGCTTCTGGGAGGAGTGTCAACTCCACCAGGTCTTCCATCGAGGTGGAGGGTGTCTCGGTGGGTTGTCAGCCTCCTGTGCTCCTTGCCTCCTGCAGTCGTCTCGCCACCCTCTCCTTGGCACGGGAACACAGGTCGTACCACCTCTTCTTCATCTCCTCCACAGAGCGCTGCGCAACTCCCACAGTGCGGATTTTTGTCTGAATGTCTGCCCAGAGTCTGCGCTTGCCACTCTCAGGGACCTGGAGTGAGCATTTTCCAAACAGACGGTCATGGCTCCTCACCACCTCCTCAGTGAGCACCTCCAGCTCCTGCTCACTAATCTTGAGTTTCCTTTTCCTCTCTCCCTTCTCCTTTCCCTGTGCAGAGGTGTCCATGGTGATGTGCAGTCCTGCCTTGCTCACAGACTTGCTCACTGTGGCTGGGCAGTCTCTCTCTCAGTGCTCTTTTGGGTGTGGCACCTGCAAACAGCCTGGGATGACTCACTTCCTGCTTGTGATGTCATCAGGCTCTGCCAGGTGTGTGTTCTCGCAATTTGTGATTTTCAATCACCGAATTGCAAATTGCAATTCGGTATTTGGGCATCGCAAAACACAAATAGCGATTTTTAAGAAATCGCTAATTCCGATTCGCAAATATGTTACATAGCATATTGCAGCTCGGAAATAGTAATTTCTTAAAAATCGCTATTTGCGATTCGCAGACGGCTTTCTTGATACATCTGGCCCAAGGTGATTTGAGTTCAGGATCAGATCATCAAATCATACGCAAGGGTGCAGTTGTTGTTAGGAGACTGGAGCAATAAATCCAACCTGGTCTTGGTTTAATTTAAAAAAGTGTTTGGAGAGCCAAGCCTGAGTCCTTTTCAGGCTCCAGTTCAATTTACCTGTGGTTAGGATGAAGCTTATGTTAGATACAACTGGTTGTAGTCAGCATACTGATGGTCATTCAGACAAATCTCTCTTAATGCTTTGTACATTAGTACCATGTTACTCTTAGCTCCACAAGCCAACCTAGAGGGATTCCACTGGGAAAGGGAGAAGGAATGATGTGTGTTGACAGCTAACGTTGGCAGTATTGGACCTGTCCTTCTGATTTAAAACACTTTAGTCAGTTGACCCCCATTCCATTTTGTGAAGTATTTAGTAGTGTCCAGTGGTCCACCATTCTGAAAGCTGCATGTAGGTCTAAACTGGGCTATACTCCACTACTCTCAAATTTGATATGGTGTCATCAAGTACCATTAGTGCTTCAACATTGGCCCATTCTATAAAACCTGATTGATTTGAATCAAGGAGGTTATTTCTTTTGACATGTTCTTTCATTTGGATGGTCACAATGTTTTCCATTGTTTTGCCTGAAGAAGGGAAGCACTGTCACCTGTCTAAAGTTAATTAGTTGTTCCCTATAAGCAAAGGGTTTTGTAAGTTCTGGGAATGAGCCTGACTCGAGGGAGTAGTTAATAATCTGTTACTAAAAGGGTGCAATGGGCAACTCAACATTTTTGGGTGACGGGAATGGTGTCTAGACTTCTTCATGAAGGGATGGGCATAGATTTTGTAAAGTTTCTTTAGGAAGTCTTCTGGCACGTGGTCAAATGCTTCAAGATTCAAAGGTTCTCGTCCTTTACTGCTAATTTGTCAGTAGGCAATAAAAAAATAAAACATTTAACACACAAAACTACATTACCCATAAAATCACCCATTAATCAGTGCTCACAGAACCCTATAATAGTCCACATAGACAATAACTCCTCCTCTGTCTTTGCTGCTGCAGCCACAAGCTAGGTCATCCTTGTTTATTACTTATAATGCTAAATATATATATTTATATATATATGTTGTCAGTTCTACAAAATGTAATGCAGTTAATAGCTGTTATTGTTCAAATCTGCATTTCTCATAGCGTTCTCTGTGTTCTCAGTCCCCAAACAGTGCTCATGTACCATGCCACAGTGTAGCCCGCTTTCTGTGTTTACCGCGAGCGGGTGCATTCTCGCTCTTGCGCAGTCTCCCTGACTCCAGGAGACCTGCACCGTGCTGGAGGACACCTCCCGCTTCCAGCTAAATATAATTCGAGCTCGGCAGCCACCACAATCACCAATCACCCAGGAAAGAGCATGCTGCCTTGAACTATTGGCTAATGCTTGTACCTGACACTGTATTGTATTGATATTTTTTCAAACCAACATACTACTAAGGCCTCTCCAAGTACATCCCTGTGGCAAAGCCCACAAAGGCATGCAAACAATTTTTGGGAACACAGGCTCTGTCTGGGGTGACTGGGTGTACTCTGTACTCCCCCTCCTCTACTCCTTGTATATAATTGGGCTGTTTACCTATCTCAGCTATGGATCACTCAGGCTCTCACTCAATGACCAATACACACATTTTTCTGTAGAGGAGTATCTCATGATAGAAGAACTAGCGGAGGCCCTTGATTCTTCAGTCCAATACTCAGTTAAAAAGGTCCTTGCCTTAACCCTCCAACCCTTCTCCAGACAGCTGCACAAAATAGCAGAGCACGTTCCGATTCCCCCCGAGGACCTCCTTACTCCTGGCCCCACAAGGAAACTACCCCACCCCATCCTAAGCAGGATTCAGACAAAGGCTTCCACTCAGACACCTTCACATGCCTAACCAAGTCCTTCATGATGGATCACATTACTCACAGCCCATCTTTTCTTCCAATTAGCTTTACGACACAGATTAAGATACTTCAGGATCCCCCTTTTCTGACATATCTAATCCCTCCTAAGAAACAGAGGACAGTGTCTTCCACAGACCCCCAAAACCCTCCAGTGACAGACCTGTTTTTTGACCCTGATCAGATAGTTTAACCCCATTCCTCAGATTGACACCCTCACCCACAAGTAGCTGAATACATGCAAGGGTTCAATGAAGATTAGAGAGCTAGATTCCGAGCTGAGTGTCCTTGTCCTACCTTTAAAGACAAGTTTTCAGAAATGCTTAATATGAACACTGTCTTGAAAAAAGTCTCTAAAGATCTCAAGAACGGCTTTGAAAGGACATGGTGCTCTTGCCAAGACTGCCTTCTAGACAATTCAGGACCTCTGGCAAAAATCCTACTGATGATAGTCAAGGGCAAAAATTCAGGAACCCCCTATTGATCCTGACATCCCTAGTGAGTTGGGCCGAGCGTGCCATCTGCCAACCTTGCATCACCAATTGCGTGCTCTCCACTGAGTCTAGAAAATCCATATTGATGAGGATAGATCTGAAGTTAACAGAATTTGCCTTGGATGAGGCTGGCACCATACCTAAGGTCATGTTGTTTGGTGATCCATTTATTAATGACTTGGATTAACTTCTTCAATATGGCTACTGCCCTGTACAAAACCCAATCTTCTATCAAAAATGTTTTTCAGAGTGGCCTTTCTATCAAAGTGGGGCAATTCAGGGGCGCTTGCTGAGTCAAGCCTTTTGCCCATGTTTTCAACATACCTTTGATTATAGATTATGTCAAAACTAGCAAGATACTGACAAAGGTGCCTTACTAGCCCACTCTCATGTTTGTAAAGGCAGACAAGGCAGAGACGGCTTCTGAACTAACACCTCTACCCAACTCTACCCATGGCTCCCTTACCTGTGAGGTTGATTTCTCTTTTGGGAGGACATATCTGTCAGTTTCTTCCCAGCTGGACTCAGATCATTTAGGATGCATGGCTTCTTCCAACAGTCCGGGGTCCAGTCCAGCCCAGGGAAAAAGGCAGTTGTCTGAGCTGGACCCTCTTCAGCAGTCCAGTTCAGACAACTGTCTTTTTCCTGTCAGAGCAGACAATCATAGAGAAGGAAATGCACACCAAAGAGAAAGGGGCTATTGTGCACACCCGTCCACATCATCAGGGCTTCTGCAGAACCATTTTCCTGGTCCCCAAAAGGGGATGGTTGTCACTGGCTAGGCCTCAGTCTAAAATAGTTCAATGTTGAGTTCTCTACCAACAACTAAAAATGGAAGGCTTCCATCTTCTCAGGGATTTACTCAAAGAAAAAGAATGGATGGTCCATTGGGACCTGAAAGATGCTTACCTCTTGATCCAATATTTTCACCTCAATGCAGTTTTCACAAATTCCAGTGGTGGGGTTCAAGTATTCAGTGCTTACGTTTGGCCTATGTTCGGCCCCTTGCTACTTCACCAAGTTGATTAGACCAGTGGTTGAATTCCTAAACTCTCAGGGAGTTTGCTCATAATTTATCTGGATGATCTCCACTTATTAGCCCAGGACAGAGACCTCCTATTGACTTACTTATCATTGACCATTTCAGTCCTTCAATAATGGGGATTCATGTTAAACTACAAGAAATCTATGCTGATTTCCTTTCAGTCAGTGGAGTTTCTGGGATTCCAGATCAATTATGTGATAGTGCAATCATTGTTACTGGCCCGAAGGATCTGAGATGTCAAGCACGAATTGAGGAACATCCTTGCCAAGAAACTGGTCTCCCTCAAACAGGTGGCTAGAAGAGTGGGGCATCTAGCTTCCTCCGTTCATTTTTCCAGGGCCACTTCACTACCAAGCCACCCATCTCTTCAAGATCAGTCATTGAGTCAAGGCCTGTCATGTTCTGACCCAGTATCTCTCTCCCAAGGAATAGCAGTGCCATCTTTAGTTCCCATTGGGTACCATTATTGATTTAGATGTGAGCAGGTGGGGATAGGGAACGAGATGTATCTCTCTCTCCACCAACGAACGGTGGTCCAGGCAGGACCTGGAACTTCACATTAACTTCTAGTGTTGTGATTGGAAGCTTCATCTTCACTTTTTTCAGTAGCTTCACAGTCTCTAGGTCCCTTTCCAGAATGACCTCTTTGCCTTTTGCCTCAACCGACAGGTTCCTCAGTTCTTCAGTTGGCATCTGGGCCCACTGGCTCTTGCAACACATGCTTTTCTCCAAGATTGGAGTGGAGGACTTGATGTATGCATTTCCTCCCATTGTGATGATCCTGCGGGTAGTAGCTCAAATGAGGAGACAGGCAATGAGTCCGGTTCTTCTGAACTCATTTGGAGAGCATTGTTCCTGACTCTCCTGGATCTCCTTGTGACTCTCCCATCAATCTTTCTCTGCTGACAGATCTGCCAACTAATCCGATTGGTGAGCTTCACTCTTTGGTTCTGCAGGGCTCTCTACATCTCATAGGATGGCATCTTCCCAGGCGATTGTCTGAACTAGCGCAGCAAGGTAAATTCTTTATCTACCATTTTTTGGCATCAGGTGCCTATAAGCACAATACATCAGCATGGTGAAAGAGGATTACAGTTGTTTGATCCTCTGGGGGCCGATTTGTGCCATATAATTAATTTACTTTCTTCCCTTGCCTTTGACAGGTCTTATAGGTAAGTGAATAATAATTGATCAGCTATTTTGGCTGGACACCTCCCTATTGATGGCAAACCTCCAGGTGAACAACTCGTGGCTTAAAGTGATGAGAGGCATTCAAACTACTAATTGCACTCTTCTGCAGTACTTGGGGCTATAAGATGTGAACTTGGCAATGATATTGGATTGGTCAATGACGATGCGCACAGCAAGACATTTTTATACATGAACAATACATTTTCATACACAAGTTATTGTTTCCTCCGACATGAACTCTCCGTTAACTAGAATGTGGATATGTGGTCAGGCAAGCTCTGTGACCAGGTCTGAAGGTTAATGACTAACAGGTCACAGGTCACAGGAGGGGTAACACTAAGCCGGCAGGCAAATGCACAAACAGGAAAACTTAGATCAGACCCCACAGATAAGCTGCAACACTAAAATGGTCTCCGGAGAGTAGCCCCAAAAAGGCACACATAGCCAGAGGGATTCATGCATGCCCAAAATACCAGCAAGTTGATGCCACATGTAGTTAGATACACTTAGCCAATCAGGGCACAGCTCACACAGCTGATGCAGTGACCGCGCGTCCCTCAGGCCGGACATCCTGACACGTATTCCCTGGGCCACATTGTGTCTATGCCAAGTCGAAGCCCACCTGCATTCCCTATCTGGAAGTGTACAGTATCTATGACTCTGTGACACCTGTTTACATTTTAATGGCTTTATTGCGTCCAGAGAAATGTGTAACACTTGCTTCAATCTGATGTACAGCGAGAGACAGTCCTCAGACCCAGGTTCTCCCATTGGTAATGTTTAATTAAATGTAGCGTTTCCTGTTTTGCCAGACACCTCTTGTCTTTTGTATTTTAAGGTCAATTCTCATTCAAGCAACATGATTCTTTCAAAATAGGTTCAAAATCTTTAACTATTCAGAAAACAGCTATCTGTTAAAATTACCATACTGTTGTGCCTGGTATCCTGTAGACACGTTTCAGATGTGAGTGCACTCTACGTGGCAGGTGGAATGGTCTAACTGGATGGGCTGTCCTTTCAGATTACTAAATATACCAAGACGATGTCAAGATGTATTTAATAGCCGTAATTTCCTTTTAAATGCTAAGTTGTGTGTAGTTTGATGCTTAAAGTCTTATGAGTCTGTTATACAGTGTCCCGAAGGGATCCCCATGGTCAACTTTTGATCATTCATCAGAGACCATTTGGTCTTGTCTCCTCAACTGTTTTAGCCAGAAGGGTTAGGTGGCTTATGGCTTATGGCTGAAGCAGAAGTGGATGTGAGTGCTTTTGGAGCTCATTCAATCTAAATTATTTGCATTAGGTTCTCATTTGGAGGACATTATGAGTGCCCTGACTGCAGAAGTGGATGTGAGTGCTTTTGGAGTTCATTCAGTCTAAATTATTTGCATTAGGTTCTCATTTGGAGGACATTATGAGTGCCCTGACTGGTCCTCTGACTGCATCTTTTTTTAGGTGACTTTATCATAAATCTATTGTTAATGTGCAACTGTGATGGTGGATACGTTTTAAACATGCATGATCTGAGCCTCCAGTTCTGACATAGAATAAAAACATCTACAAGCTAATGCATCAAGAATGTTCAATTCTATTTAGGACACAGGGGTGAGGATTATCCCACCCATGTTTTTGCATTTTGTCCTATTTTACTGATGCTGATGTTGTCCCTCCCATTGTGGTGTTTTGTTGCTTCTGCTGTGTCCATAGAGGAGATCATCTACCTGATCTTCTTGTGCAGGGTCGGAGCAGAAACAGAATTGAGAGATGGTGCAGCTGAACTGGCAAGCTCTGGAAGTGGTATATCTTCTTCAAGAACAGATCATTAGACTGTACAATTAATTTAATCTCTTAGTATATGCATGTATCATGTCCCTTGTTCTTATTGGAATAGATTTTCTCCAGTTTGGCGTTGTGGACTTGTTCAGATTGACTATTTTTGTAACCTATTACATTTAGGTTTTCAAAGAAAGAGGAGAGGTTATTCTCTGTGTGGATTATTATAGGGTTATAGGGTTCTGTGGGTCCTTATTGGTGGGTGTTGTTATGGATAATGTAGTTTTATATGTTAAATGTTTTTTTATTGGCTGTTGAGAAATTTAATATAAAACAATAGAGGCATAATTCTTACCTATGGGTTCTGTGATAGCTTGTACATTTTTCAGGCTCCCTTTATTTTTTCAAATAAATGGTCTGATCTCTCTGTATTTTCCCCTTACTTTGTGGGTTTTATCAAGACATTACAGTTCATATTTCTGGTTGAT
This sequence comes from Pleurodeles waltl, assembly GCF_031143425.1. Lineage (NCBI taxonomy): Eukaryota > Metazoa > Chordata > Amphibia > Caudata > Salamandridae > Pleurodeles > Pleurodeles waltl. The sequence goes on along the minus strand of NC_090446.1, from coordinate 63,234,109 downwards.
ACAGCCACGATGATGAAAAGTGGTGTTTTCTATATTTTGCTAATATTATTATTTTCCGTCATCTATTTTTTGCTGCCTTCAGCTCATTATGGAAGTGTTAAAAATCGGGTTTCTGGTTGGCAGTGGTATGCACTTTATCGAAGCAGGAACCACAATTCTTGTCAGGGTAAGTGATAACAAACTCTGCATTATACAGTACTGTGCGCACACTCTGGTAGTTTGGCACAGAGCAATCAGGATTAACTTAATGGCAATTTGTAACACAATTACGACAGTAACAGAGTGAAAACAGAACAAAAGATTAATTCCATGTAAGCAAAAAATGGAGAATAAGTTATACCAAAATGACAAAAATTTGTAGTAGTTGAGATATGAATTTTCAAAGATTAAATGTAAAATACCACTTAGAAGCAATACGCACTTAAATGGGATACCTGCTGGACTGGGGCAAAGTCTAAAGATCAGGATGACCGTGGTAGAGCGTGGGCCAGAAACAGGGACCCACATTTGTCCACTGAATTAAAGTAACTTGATCTGGAATGCGTTATTGTTGATGAGGGTGTGAGGTGCAACAGTGGTGATGCGTCGGTTCTGAGAGCAATGCATTAGTTCCAACGGTGATGCGCTGCTCCAGTAGTAGGGGTTGCACCGATTCTGAAGACAATGCACTGGCATCCAAGGCAATGCGTCAGGTCCACGCTCCGTAAAGGCAAAGATGCATTTGTCCGGACCCACACAAAGGTCCCCAAGGCAATGCGCAAGGTCCGCGCTCCGTAAAGGCAATGATACATTGGTCCAGACCCGCGCAAAGGGGAAGATGTACTAGTTCCAATGAGGATGCATGGGTTCTGGTTGAAGGAGCACTTAATACCCATTTCCAAGTGTCCAGGATTGGGTAGGAAACACTTAGCAGCGAGGAACTTGCAGCAAGCAGTCCAAGTGCTGTAGCAGGATGAGTTTAAGTCTTTGATATCCCTGAGACTTCAGAAAACAGGAGGGAAGCCGGCAAGCCCTTGCAGTCACTCTGGGTTCTAGGGATGCAAGTCCAGTCTTTCTCAGCCAGGAAGGAGAACATCAGGCAGCAGGGAAGCTCAAAAAGGCAAGAATCTAGCAAAGCAGTCATCCAGTAGAGTGCTACTCCTTTTAGCAGCACAGCAGTCCTTCTACCTGGCAGAGTAGTGACAGGTCCAGAAGTGTACTGAGATGGTGGTCTTAGGGTCTTATACCTAGTTTGGCCTTTGGATACTTCAAAGATAGGCCTTTGAAATGCACAGAGGTTGTGACCTTCCTGCCCTGTCTCCAGACTCACTGTGCAAAACTACATGGTGGGGTTCCTACCTCTGGCCCACCACCTATCACTTTGCTCAGTGTACTGTGCCCTTGGAACTCGGGGGCCACCGATGCACCACAGGGTCTAATTTTACACCACTGCACAAAGCCCAGCAGGCACCCCACCCCAGACATATAAGCAATGACAGGCAGCAGGCACTGAATGGCTAAAGTAAGAAAATGTCAGTGTTCTAAAAGTAGCATTTACAGAATTGCAATGTAAAATCTGACTTCACCAAAAGGTGTAATTTAAATTGTGATTCCAGTGACACCAAACTCGAAAAACGTATCTGTTGCGGATTGTGAATTACACTGATATACTGCAATCCCAATGTTAGCCTATGGGAGAGATAGTCCTTGCAGTAGTGAAAAATAACTTTGGTAGTTTTTTCACTACCAGGACATAAAACTCTTAAAAGTACCCTTGTTGAGGGCCTGCCTTAGGGGTGACATATGTATAAAATGGGAAGGTTTGGGCTTGGCAAACGGGTTATTTTGCTAGGTCGAAATGGCAGTGTATATCGCATATGGTTAAAGGGGCTACTTAAGTGGGTAGCCCAATCAGTGCTGGAGGCCCACGAGTCGCATTTAATTCATAGCCCCTGGGTATACTTAGAACCTCTTTTCTAGGGTACTTTTTCTATAATTTTCAAGATAATTTTAGAGCATTTAGATTTGACCTCAGTAGGTTTTAACACCATTTTCTGTCCAGGTTTCTAACTGCTTTTCTGTTCATCATTTGGATCCATTTAGAATCAAGGTGCATTTTTATCTTTTTATTGAGGAGGAGTCCGAAGAGTCCTCTTTCTATTGCTCTGTTTTAATGGTTAAAATGAAAGCTACGCGCCGCTGATAGCGTACTCGCCTCCGGTTTAGTATTGGGAGATCAGAAACTTAAATGTTGGCGTCTCTGTGGAGCCGGGATATGATTTGAAGGAGGTAATTACATAAAACCTTGAACTGCTATTAAGCCCACACAACGGAGTCTGTAGACCTATTTATAGCATACGGTTGACTCCGTCTTGACGATATTGAATATGTTTAAAACTGATTGTACTGTCTATGATCTAAATTTTAGTGGATAACAACGATTGGAGCGATTTCCCTGGGGTAATTTCTGGCATTGATTAACTGGTGGTCTTTTCAATTGATGAAGAAACTACAGGCGTACAATATATTTCTGTCTTAGGTAACTATCACTTGGATTTATGGTGACAGGCTGTCTCAATGGTGTTTATACGTAGTGTGGCAGTAAACTGGTCGTCTTTTTCACACACTATCAAATGCATGGTTGTGTATGCTATCTTTATATTGGTCAATATGTCTTTTTTATTATTGGTGGCACATAAATATGGCTGTAATAGGCTCACAATGGGTGCATCTTAACACTAACAGTTTATTACTTATAGTAGTGGACAGTTATTGGGTATTGGTTAATGAAGTGGGGTCTTCTCTTTCTATTTTCTTGTTTTAGATATAATGGACTCTAATATTATATATTGGCTCAAGTTGATTATCGTTATTTTTGTGGCTTTGATATTTAGGAGGCTTATATATTACGAAGTGACTAAATCTCAGCCGTGAAGAAGTCATGTGACGAAACATGTGTTGGCTGTGAGATCGTTATGAGATTGATGGACAATTAATTAATGATCAGTAACAACGGACTAGGAAGCCAATATGGAACTATTCTCCGGTTTATTATATATAAGAAATGGATTTACAATTTGATTGCTGGGAAGTGTGGAAAGACACAGAATTCATGAGAGGAGATATGATATGATTTAGTTGTAATAAAAATTCTGGACTAATGCATTTGATTTAGTTTCCAAAGATGTTGTTGTGAGGGTAGTACGTAATAAGGAATTCAGACAGAAATAAGATCTTATGTTAGGATTTCGAAGTTAGAAATATCGTCAGCGCCTTTCTTTGGTTATACTAATGATGAATTATTGTACAGAATGTGATATTGAAGAAACTGTTGTAAGTATTGTTGATAACTGATATTAGACCAACAAGTGCCTCAGTATTGTCGTAGGTTTAATTGATTTATTAGTCCAATCAATGGAGGGGTTTTGAGGGTGTAATCCTCACTGTAGTGCACCGTTGGAGATTTATGTGTTGAACCAATACAATTCAAAGTACTTGGTGTGCCACTTCTCCCTTATGAAGACACCCTTTTCTGGCAACATTTATTACAACATAACTGCTTCCCTGGTAGAGTGGGCAGATGAATCTCCAGATTTTAGAAAGCTTCCCATTGTGTGGAGTGGGGTTTCCGCTAATCGAGAAAGTGTTAATTAATTAGTTTAATCTTGAGTTTCCATCTCCAGAGGTCCGAAACAAGGATGCACATTGGCTCCTCATCTCTATGCATGGATACATGGAATAGCTAATTACATGTATTTCAGACAAAAAGATCACCATCCTGGGGCCAAAGTTCATACACGTAATTCACAATGTCATAATCCGTGAACATTAAACAGATCAAGTCAGAAACAGTGAGCATCTGCTCAGCGTCTGTCTGTTTCTGTCTGATGTTCGTTTTGGTGTCATTTTTCTTAATTTTTCTTGATTTATAAAAATTGGTTGAAAGATTTTTATTGCATAGTATTTTCACTTTTTAAATGTTTTAGTACTGCTTAATATTATAAACATTGTCCTAACTTAAACCTGTCTGCTCTGTGCCATAATATAAGGATTACAATCCAGGTTTTAATTTCTGAAACTGGGTGATTGACCTGAGAAGTTTGTGGACACGTTGTTTGTGGCGGACTAACCTCCACCCCAACGAATAACATATTTTCTTTCAGAACTGCCTTGAATATTATTATGAACAATAGATTTCTCATCTTTGATTTATTCATCACATCGGCTAGCTGGCCAAAGCTCCTTACATATGGTGACATTAAGGGGCATATTTATACTCTGTTTGCGCCTGATTTGCATCATTTTGTTTTACGCAAATTCGGTGCAAACTTAACTCCATATTTATATTTTGACACTAGACATGTCGAGCGCCAAAATATTGGAGTTATAGTCATTTTTTGCCTGCGGAAAACTACCTTGCGTCAATGAGATGCAAGGTAGGTGTTGCCGGGCAAAAAATGACTCAAAGGCCGTAGTGCCTTATTTATCCTCCAGTGCAAAAATCACACACGGGAGGAGGGCCTTAAATAATGTTGCTAAGCCTCCTTAGCACCATTATTTAATGCCTGGGTCAAGACGGGCATTAGGGGACCTGCAGGCCTATTTCCACAATCCACAGGTGCCCTTCCCTGCCCCCAGGGACACCCCCACCCACGCGCACCCACACCTGTAGGACAGCTGAGGATGGGGAGACCCATCCCAGGTAAGTCCAGGTAAGTATTTGTATTTTTTTGCGAAGTGCCTTGGGGGGACCTAACTTGGCCCCCCCCTACATGGCACTGTGCCCAATGGCCATGCCCCGGGGACTTCAGTCCCCGGGGCATGGCCATTGAGGTGGGGGCATGACTTTACGTGGAAATAGTGACATTAATCAGGTTAGAGTCATTTTTTTAACTTTAACCTGACTAGCGCCATTCTTTTATGCACAGCCTCCAGTTTCCGCTACTCCTCCCCAACCCGGTTAGTGCCAATAATTCTGACCCTAACTGGGCCTTACCACCGGCTAGCATCATAGCTTAAATATGACACCTGGCTGCATCCTGGAATCGCGCTAGCTGGCAGTATACTTTTTGACACAAACCTTCGTTAACGCAGGTTTCCTTCAAAAAGTATAAATCAGGGCCTTAGTTCTACATGAAGGTGCACATTTAATTTCTTAACATTGTATACTGACAGGAGTGAAATTGTGAAGTTTTTAACATCCTCAAATGCCATGTTTTAACAACGTTGTTTTCCGGGGCTGTCCACTACTGCAAGATATCTTTAGCTCCACTGACTGCAGTGTGTTGTTGGAATGTTCTGCCCAGACTCTTAGAACCAACAATTTACGGCCTATTCTTCCAGACCAAATTGTCGGACCTGATGTGGTGATTGCCTGCATGTTTACTTTGAACACCACAATTGTGTCCAAGCCACTGGGCCTTACTAAAAAAGTATGAGAACACTGAAACCATCTCACCCATTGACTGAGCTGCTTAATTCTGTCAATCCCATCTGACTTGTTACTTACTAACTGCTTGCGCTTTAAGGATCCTTTAAGAGATGAAACACATGGTGTCTGGCTGCTGCATTACTTTTACCCTTATGAACTTCTGACTGGGTACTACATTCTTACTCTCTATATGAAAACTAGAAATATTTTCACAGTTCACTGGGCTTATATTTATGTATGGGCTATTTTATCTGTACTTTGATTTGTGGCTCTATGACCAGGGTCATGCATAAACCCACACACACAGAAATCAAATATGTTTGTGTTTATGCTATTGATTAGCTTATAAACTCTAGGGGTGTGTTTTGATAAAAATTTGAATTAATTAAAAGACCCATTGATTTCGACATAGCATCGATTCACTTTCATATTGTTAAGAACATGATGAGTTATAGTTACGTGCTATTTTGCCTGACCAACTATTTAAGCACTGTAAATCACTGACCTTTCACCCCACTGGTTACTAATTGGTGGTAAGAGATGCTGGAAGTAGCATCAAAATGTTTCTACCTACCCCGGTATCAGCAGAAGTTGTCCATGTTTCAAACAGACGCCCTTATTACGAGTGTGTTGGTCTTAAGACCGCCACACTCGTGGTGGTGGTCTTACCGCCGTGGTCCCGGCTGCACGCATACATACAAACACCCCCACTTGATCTTAAGCATGCATACAAATACCCCCACTCGACCGCACGCATGCGCACAAACACCCCCGCTTGACTGCATGCATACATGAAAAATCCCCCCTATGCAAACATGCACACACACACACCCCCTGCATACATGCACACACACCCTGCCTCCGCACACAAGCACACACACCCCACCTCCACATACATGCACCCAAACACCCCCCTCTGCATACATGCACACACACACACCCCTCTACATATATGCACACACACACACACACACAGACACACCCTCCATGCATCCATGCATGCATCGAGACACATACACACGCAGACACACCCATTCCGACATACACACACATGCTCGCACACATACAAACCACACACATGCACCTACCACACATCCCCGCCACCTTCGGTTGGTCCACCTACCTGTCTGGGCCGCACAGCTGCCCACATTGAGGTAGTCATCCGGGAGGGGGTGGATGTCACCGGTTCTAACCCCAATGCCACACCGCCGTGCCAAATTACTTCTCATAATATGGCGGATGGAGTTCTTGTGGTGTGGTGTGCCATGGCGGTGCTGGCGGTGGAACCTCTTATCACCCGCCATCGGTCAGACCGACGGTGTCGGATTTCTGCATGTTTATGGGCAGAAAACCATTGGTGAGAAATAATACGTGGTCTCCGGACCGTTGGCAGTCTTTTGGACCCGCTTCGATGGCGGTCTTGGCAAAAGACTGCAGAAGTCGAAATGAGCACCAGAATCTCCTCTTCGTACCTGAGCAGTCAACAAACTGTATTAATTGGTCTATTTTTATCTTAACTTTGCCTTGTTCATTATTTTTTTTTAAATGTATGACCTTGCTCCTTGATAAATAATCTGATTATAAATGCAATATTCCCAGCTAGGAGACAGTGTCCTCAACACAGTTGTTCTGCTGAATTTGCAACTGGCAGGGAACAAACATCCTGAGTCAATTCATGAGATTTGGAAATGAGCTTAACAAGACCTATAGAAGGATTTCAAGCCTAGAGCCAAGAAAAGGTTTAAAAATTGGGGCCGAATTGATTACTGTACATGATACTCTGCTAAATAAATTAACTTCAAAACACAGAATTTATAGGCAATTCAAATAACCTCATAATGCAACATGATATGGCTTCCTATTGTTTTCAGAATGCGTACAAAATATTTTCCTTCAGTTTTAATTCCTGCCTCGTTTCAGTTTTCCATGGACCCTCTTCGAAATAAATTATTGGACCTCAGTAATTTAGTATGACTGTCAATCTACTTGTAAGGGACATTATATGAATATGAAGAGTTACACAAATCTCTTAACGTCATGACATAGGGCCTCATTAGGACTCTGGGGTTCTATAGACTGCCATGGGACCGCTGTCACCGCCAGGAACATGGTTCTTGATGTGGTGGTGGGATTCGTGCTCAGCCACGGAGGTGCTGAGTTCAGCGCCACCAGTCTGATCACAAGTCCTCTTTCCACCAGCATTTTCATGCTGGGTTCCCAGCCCTGAAAAGGATGGCGGAAAGGCATTAATGGGTGCCACAGGGGGCCTCTGTAATGCCCTTGGCATGGGCAATGCAGGGCCCCCCTGCCAGAATCCTTGGAATCCGCACAGTCTGCACTGCAAACAGTGAACATTCCAAAGGAGCTGTTGTGCCACGCCATTGGCCTTGGCTCCCTTAACGGAAACATCATAATACCACTGGGGAGGCCACCAGTATGACGGTAGCCTCCGCTCTGGTGGTTGGGTCTTTCCCATTGCCAATATCGTAGTGAGGCCCATAGATACAATGCCCAAGGCAGATCAATTTTATTGGCTTAGAAAACAGAACTACATTTCAGGCTGTAACCATCCCCCAATTTTAGACTTCAGACAAATCCTTGGTTATACCTGCTTAGACCTCATCATTTAGAGACATATCTGGTAATAATAAGGTGCAAAAAGCATAAATAGAATAGAAATGTATCTGAATGAGTCATCAAAAGTACCATATCTGCAAGAAAGTGCCCCCAGAATATGTAATTGTTTTTAACAGCCAATTTTATGTAATTATTTAATGCACACAATTTGTTCCAAAATGATAACCTTCATTTTCAGTAAATACATTCACTGTGTTCCCATTTGCCAACTATACATTTGTCATGGACTCATTTTGCCCCGATACGTTCCTTGGCAATATATGCCAGCTTCTAATTTCAGTAAAGTAGCAGTTTGTCATTATTATGATCCACAAATACACACCTTTCATTTTTATCACTTTTGTCCCCAGCAAACAGCTCTTTGCTTTCTAATGGTTTGTACAAAGCAGAAATATCATTGTCATGGACACACAATGACGCAATACACACTGGTGCCGGGTAGCTCACGGCGAGGAGGTGAGGACGCGACTCCCAGACAGCCGCAGCAGTACGTGGCAGCTGCAGGCGGCAGGATGCGGCAGAGTGCGAGCCGCGACCCCCAACAGCTGCGACAGGACGCCAGCGGCTGCAGTGGCAGCAGGCAGGCAACTGGTGGCAGGAAAGGAGGAGAGGAGGAAAGGAGCTGGTGGTGGAGCCAGTGAAGCGTCGATAAGCAGGTAAGCGGGGCTAGACGACAAGGAGAGAGGGGGGGCAAGGGAGAGCATTGTCCTAGCTCTCCCTGCCATGTCTTCCCCGTGCCGTGAAATCCTCACTGAGCACTTGGATCCCGGCTGAACCACCCGCCCCTGCCCCCCTGCTCCGCTCCACTGCAACCACACACTGGTGCCAGAAATGGCACCGGGCCAGAGAAGAGAGGGAAAGAGCCCAGAGAGGCCCCTCATACGTCATAGAGGTGTGCAAGGCAAAGCACATCCAGTCCCCAGGCTTCCAGGCACCCTCAGGCTGCATAGCCCAGAATCCCTGGGACAAAGTACACACAACAAACATAGTGAAACTTGCGGCAAGCCACTGATCACAAATCACCCAAAGCACTTGGCTGCACGCTGCCCTTCCAGCACTGAAGCAGCCAGCAAATAGACCATCGTGATTAGCACACACACAAAATTAAAATCAATCACCAGCCGAAGCACTCAGATATTGCCTGTCAACCCAGGGGTGGCAGCAAGGATGACATTAACACGTGGAAGGAAAAAAGCAGCAAAGAGGCGAAGGCTAGTCTCCCCAGGGGAAGGCCAGCACGAGCCAAAAAATTATTCTACAGAAAGGAAAATACCCCCAATTTCGGCACAAACAAAGAAATCGCCTTGCAAATCTCCAAGCAAGGGAAAAAAGCAGGATACAAAATCACAGACTTCTTGCTCACTAAGAAGGAATTAAACTCCACTAGCACCTTAATAGGTATAGCTCTTTCCAAGGACTCCAAGACAACAAGCGCAGTTGACGTGAAGACTGCGCAGGACATTGAAAGGACCTGTGCAGACCAGGGAAAAATCAACACACCAATTCCCCATTCAAATAAAACCGGCTTAACGATCAACGCAGAAATTCACAGATGTTACCTAAAGGATACTTTTTCCACTTTAAACCTCAGTAACTGGAACAACTGGGGAGAGAGTCTGTGCTGCACTTCTTTTTCCAAACAACCCTCGTAAGTAGACAACGACACAGACTGCATCATAATTGAGGAATTTCCGCTGATAGAACTTTCAGATACTACCTCAGATACACCTCAAGGCCCTCAGATTGAAAACAACAAAACAAAATTGAGATCTACCTGTAGTACAAGCTCACCACGAAAAGATCACCCATCTTGTAATATAATAACTCCAACAACATCCGACATGCATGTATCTTCAGCTGTCATGGCAATGGAGAAACCAGAGCAACTAGAGGCACTTGAAGACTCATTAGACCACACAACGGGGGCTAAAGCAATTGTAGAACCATCAACATCTGGAGACTCGTGGAAGGATGCAATGGATGCGATGTCAGCAGCTATCCAATTCCAAACAGATAAGCAGGATACTCAGGTAGATTTACTTAACATCCTGGCAATCCACATTGTGAGCATCAACAACAAGCTACAATCCTTGAACAATCTGATAAAGAGGGCTCAGACCCACTCATACACCCAGAAGGTGACATATCAGTGCTCCATCACAGGCGATAACTCACAAAGAACCCTGGATATCCTAAACGACATCTTGAAAGAGGTAAAAATCCAGACCCTTAGAACTAAAGAGCATTTTAGGAGTAGTGGCGAGAAGACCCCCAAAAACCTAACGAATAAGGAAAACCCACAAAATGAGAAGGAATTCCATGAGGAAAGAATAATATCAAGGATATCCACTTATCCGGACGGGGAAGGTCAGGGAAGGTCTCAGAGCAACACAGAGGGCAGATCATGCCTTAGCACACAAGAAATGGGTCCTCCCACGGGCGGATCGAAGGAATTAATTCCCAACAATTCAATAGTGGAGGAATCCTCCCTCACGAAACAGGAAGAGAAACAAAAAAGGAAGGCACGGAAAAAATCTAAGGGGGTCCAGCAAAGCAGTATATGGAAATCATTTGCTAAATCAAATGGCACGCAGTCTAAGGAATCAGAAAGCACGGTAAACAGAAACAATATCTGCCAATCTAGACAGATCAGGGCAGAATGGCCAGCTAGCGAGGACAATTCCACGGGCAAACCAAGTGCTCTAGTTAATCAATTAACATCACAGCAACAGTCTCCGAAAAACCTCTGTTCCAACAACAAGCAGGGTAGCAGCCTTTTGCACGGTGAGATGGCCTTAAGAGAATTCCAGGGAAACAGAACAATCATCAGGCAGTGCCCAGAACAGGGAACTCAGCAGGTTACTGACAGGCAGGAAATTGGCAAAACCTGGGAATATAACCCTCAATGCACAAGCTCCGCACACAACATGACAGTAACAAATCAACCTGCAGGCCTCAGAGGATAATAAATTACTTTTCATCCCTTGCTATAATTCGAAGGGGCTTTTGACATTCTAAATAGAGGCACCATACTGAAGTTAATAAATGCGATTTTGCACTTGGCTCGCATGTCAACAACAGAATTGATGACCGTGGAGTTCACTCCACATCCAAACAAAAAAGACAATGAGGTAAGCTGACATCCTGGGCCACGTCCGCAATTATTGATCAAATTTTAGTACATCAAGATACATTTAGCGCATGGGGCATTGTCCTGCAAAAACTAGAACTGCCCAGATACCATAACCTTCTGGTACCGCAACAAAAGAAGGGTGGCTCAATCTTAAAAGGGTCCGTGGGAGTAGAAACCAAGCAGTTGGGACCACATAACAATTGTAAAGCAATTGGCATGCACCAACAGAGCTTCATTGGTAAGCACTCAACAGTCAAACAGGCTGAAAGGCAAAATTTAAATGACAATGGCAATCACAAATGGTCCTGACGAAAACCCAGAATATATCCATATTTGGTCCTGGAACACTCACGGTCTAAAAAATCTGGTTACAGACAGGGCGGCTCTGAGTTTCCTTCAGCAGTTTGAAATCATCATGTTGCAGGAAACATGGTGCATGGAGCCGATACAAATTTCGTGAAATTCTGGGACAGACGTCTCTGCAAAACAACCTCAAAAACATGGACACCCCAAGGAGGGCCTCACAACGTACTGCTCCACAAAAATCAACAGGGTGATCAAAACAGATCGACCTGAGAATTGACGGCTGCTACCAATAAATTGGAACATCGGGCACCATCAGGCAACAACAGAACTTTACTATTGATCAATGTATAAATACACCGTAATAAAATGCAAAACAGTGAAAACATTGAAACATTGACCAGCATTCTAAAAATGCTGCAGACCCAAAACAAGGATGCAATCCTCATTTGGTCTGGCGATTTCAACCTTGATTTGAGAAAGGGCAGCACAAAACGCCCTAACAGAACTTGCGCATATATGAAGTTTGAAAGTGGTGCCTGCGCCTCTTCCCAAGGACGCCTCATCCGCATAAGTATCCTTTTCAAGTGGCACAAAAAAATCCAACATCGACTTTACATTAATAAATGAAATTGCATTGCCACTGGTCTCAGCATATAGGATCCAACAACGCACAGAGAGCAACCACTTTCCACAACTTATCAAGATCCGGAATTAATGGAATCGGCTCCCCACAGCCAATATCATTATTTCAGCCCCAGTGACTTATGATACAAAAAAAGTGAAATGGAAGGGGTGGGGCCTCGACAAAGTAATGGAAGAAGTCTACTGCAGTGCAGGCACAACCAAAGAGCTCAAAAAAACAAGAAGACCACACCCAAGGAGAACAAGTGATCGCTTGGAGGTACTTCCTTAATAAATACATTTTCCATCAAAAAACATCTCCCAATTTAAGACACAGAGTCAAAAAACAAAGTTAAGAGTTGCAAAGGAGAAAAGCCATGGTTCAACAGAACATTGCGTAATCAGAAAAATCAAGTCTATAGAGATTTAAAAAAAAGTCCTAAAGAACATACACTGGGGCAGGAAATCTGATGACGCAAGACTTTCTGAATTAAACTGCTGGATGGCAAAACAGAGTTATCACGAGGATCTGTGGACCAGGCTGCTTATGTCCAACAAACAGAAAAATAACAAAAAGTTCAGGGAACTAATAAATGGACTAACTCAGGGAAAAAATTGACACACGAATACAGGTATCAATGCAGCCACATGGGAAGCCCAGGTACAGACAATGTTCTCACTCCTAGAGCACCATGTGAAGGAGGAGGCCACACAGATAGCCAATGATTTAAGCGAGACTAATTTTGGCTTCAGAGTGACAACGCAAACAGACTTACCTCTAAACAAAAATGAAGAAAAGCACGCACTAATGGCCATCGACATAGAAATGCTGATAAGCCTTATCAAGATACTAAAAATGGAAGGGGCAGCTGCTCAGAACGGAATTCCGAATGCCTTGTTTAGGGGAGACCCTTCATTCTGGGCGCATTATTTGGCGCTGCTTTTTAACAATCTCCGAGGCACTACAGGTCTCCCAGATGTATGGAAAGGCAGCATTGTCACCCCATATACAAAGCAGGCAACCCCGGAAACCCTTCAAACTACAGGCTAATAGCATTGATAGATTTGGAAGCAAAACTCCACGCATTCTGTCTACTGCAACAACTAGTAGAATGGATTCATGATAGACAACTAATTCCACAATGCCAGACAGGTTTCAGAGCTGGTATGGGTGGTTCCACTAACCTGCCAACCCTGGCCTTGCTTGGAAACAAAGCCCGGCTTAAGAAGAAAAGGCTATTTGTATGCTTTATTGACCTAAAGGCAGCTTTTGATTGCGTACCAAGAACCCGCCTATGGGAGAAACTGAAACGTTGGGGCTTACCTTGCAGCCTTCTTAGCGCAATGATGGACTTGTACATAGGTACTTGGGCGCAAGTAAAAATCGGAGGGGGAAGCCACCTCACCAACAGAATATTAACAGCAAAAGGCCTAAAACAAGGGTGTGTATTAGCTCCCACGCTGTTCAACCTATATCTTGCTGACCTAGCTGAGGCTCTTGCTCCCGTAAATAGCCACCCACCAGTATTGGCCAAGAAAGGAGTTGCATGGCTACAGTATGCAGACAACATAGTTTTACCTAGCCAAACACCTGTTGGGGCATAGCATAGGTGCATTTTATACATACATAACAATGCAAGGCCTAGAATTGAATTTGAGTAAAACTAAGGTTGTCAGCCTGGTTGATAGGAAGTTTAAATCTGCTTCATGGTTCATAAATGGAGCCCGGGTGGAGGTTGCACCCACATATAAGTATTTGGGATTCCCTATGGACCGCCTCTTGACTTTCAAGCCACAGCTTGCTGTCCCTCAAGCAAAAGCCCACTCATTGACCTATGGTTTTAAAGTTCTAAAACAAAAACCGAGCTGCCCATCACACACTCACCTGCTTTCCGTCATGGCAGCAAGGCTAATGCCCATCGTTACTTATTGCGCCAAAATCATGCTGGGGAAGGAGGCAGTTTTTTTCAATCAAGTCATGACGAAGGCCTACAAAACAGTTTTTCAGATACCATGACCAGCAAATCCAGCTCAGGTTCGTTTAGAATTGGGTCTGAAAAACTATGAATTTCAGAGTAGATGTTGGAGGAAGCGTGCAGCTGAGATTGGTACTCTAAACAACCTATGTTGGATAGAAATTGAGGAGCAACAGCGTCACAACGATAAAGGCACCTGGTGTTATCACTTAGATAATTGCATTAAAGTGCTAGGTTTGCTAGAAGCCTGGGACCGGAACCCGGACAAAAAGGAGTTTTTTCACAAGGCAGACGCTGTCACTAAGATGAAATCTTTAAATTCTGACAAACAAAAACTGGCAAGCAGACATCCCACCTGGACTGTTTTAACATCATACAAAACTTTACGGTCACAGGAATATCCAGCAGCAACCTTCAACCAGTCGCTGAAACATCAGTTCATGCTTTTCCACTTTGGGTTGATGGAAACAAAGGATATGGTCCCTTCATGGAGACAGCAGGATCTGACACATTCCTGTTGACTGTATTGGTACAGACAAGAGTCATTAGAACACATTTTTTGTGTGTGCCCGGCTTTGCTAGGCCACAGGAGATTATGGTGGTCATTACAACCCTGGCGGACGGTGTTAAAGCGGCGGTAAGACCGCCAACAGGCCGGCGGTAAAAAATTTGGAATTACGACCGTGGTGGAAACCGCCAACAAAGACAGCCACTTTAACACTCCGACGCCATGCCGGTACAGACAAATAGCTTGGCGGTCACCGCCAACAGACAGGCGGAAGACAAAGTACCGCCCACTGTTAGAAATGGGGTTTTTGGTTGGCAGTCAGGTTATCCCCTGTCCAAGCAAAAGCCCTCACTCTAGTCAGGGTAAGTCACACACTATCCAAGATTATCCTGTGCCCACCCTCTGGTAGCTTGGCACGAGCAGTCAGGCTTAACTTAGAAGGCAATGTGTAAAGTATTTGTGCAATAAATCATACAATACCACCATATAGCACCACCAAAATACACCACACAGTGTTTAGAAAAATATATAATATTTATCAGGATAATTGTAGGTCAAAAAGAATAAAGATGCAATGGAAAATTGTAGAACTATCACAGGAAAGTGATATAAAGGGTCTTAAGTCTTTAGAATGTAATAAAAGTGTCTTTCAAGCACAAAGTACCTGGTTTCTGGTGGAAAATCTCCTCAGAGGGCCACAGGTGAAGAGGTGCGTGGAAAAAGGGGGGTGTGCGTCGACTTCCTCTCAGCACACACCGACTTGCGTCGTTCTTTTCCACGCGGGGAAGTCGGGCGTCGTTTTCCGGCGTGCAGACAGTCTCTTTTTTGTGGATCGCGGGGATTACCAGATGTCCCGGGTCTGTGCGTGGATTCTCCTGCTTGTTTTCCGGCTGCGCGTCGTTCTGCGGGGTTGCGCGTCGAAGTTGCGATCTCACAGTAGGCGTTGCGTCGATTTCTCCTTGGAAGTCGGGCGGCGTTGTCCTTGCGAGGCCGTGCGTCGAAAGTTTGGTCTCACGGCAGGCGTCGCGTCGATTTCTCCTTGGAAGTCGGGCGGCGTTGTCCTTGCGAGGCCGTGCGTCAAAGTTTCGCACTCACGGTAGGCGTCGCGTCGATTTCTCCTGGAAAGTCGAGCGGCTTTGTCCTTGCGAGGTTGTGCGTCGAAGTCTCGATCGTCCCGAGGGCGTCGCGTCGATCAGCGTCGGTGTGCGGCGTTTTTCTCGCCGCGAAACAAGCTGTGCGTCGAAATTTTCGGCGCACGGAGCGTCCAAGTGAAAGGAAGAAGTCTTTTTGGTCCTGAGACTTCAAGGAACAGGAGGCAAGCTCTATCCAAGCCCTTGGAGAGCACTTTCACAGCCAGACAAGAGTTCAGCAAGGCAGCAGGGCAACAGCAAGACAGCAGTCCTTTGTAGAAAGCAGACAGGTGAGTCCTTTGAGCAGCCAGGCAGTTCTTCTTGGCAGGATGTAGTTTCTGGTTCCGGTTTCTTCTCCAGCAAGTGTCTGATGAGGTAGGGCAGAGGCCCTGTTTTATACCCAAATGTGCCTTTGAAGTGGGGGAGACTTCAAAGAGTGGCTAAGAAGTGCACCAGGTCCCCTTTCAGTTCAATCCTGTCTGCCAGGGTCCCAGTAGGGGATGTGGCAGTCCTTTGTGTGAGGGCAGGCCCTCCACCCTCCCAGCCCAGGAAGACCCATTCAAAATGCAGATGTATGCAAGTGAGGCTGAGTACCCTGTGTTTGGGGTGTGTCTGAGTGAATGCACAAGGAGCTGTCAACTAAACCTAGCCAGACGTGGATTGTAAGGCACAGAAGGATTTAAGTGCAAAGAAATGCTCACTTTCTAAAAGTGGCATTTCTAGAATAGTAATATTAAATCCGACTTCACCAGTCAGTAGGATTTTGTATTACCATTCTGGCCATACTAAATATGACCTCCCTGCTCCTTTCAGATCAGCAGCTGCCACTTCAACAGTGTATGAGGGCAGCCCCAATGTTAGCCTATGAAGGGAGCAGGTCTCCCAGCAGTGCAAAAACGAATTTAGGAGTTTTACACTACCAGGACATATAACTACACAGGTACATGTCCTGTCTTTTACCTACACAGCACCCTGCTCTAGGGGATACCCAGGGCACACATTAAGGGTGACTTATATGCAGAAAAAGGGGAGTTCTAGGCTTGGCAAGTACTTTTAAATGCCAAGTCGAGGTGGCAGTGAAACTGCACACACAGGCCTAGCAATGGTAGGCCTGAGACAAGGAAAAGGGGCTACTTAAGTGGGTGGCACAATCCGTGCTGCAGGTCCACTAGTAGCATTTAATCTATATGCCCTAGGCACCTGGAGTGCACATGACTGGGGACTTATAAGTAGATTAAATAGTTCAATCAGGTATGATCCAAAGTTACCATGTTTACAGAGAGAGAGCATATACACTTTATCACTGGTTAGCAGTGGTAAAGTGCGCAGAGTCTAAAAACCAGCAAAAACAGTATCCAAAAAGAGGAGGGAGGCAGGCAAAAAGTTAGGGGTGACTACCCTAAGGCTGTCAGGTCTAACATGTGTCCCCCCCAGCTGAAAGTGGGGAGAGCTACCCGACCTCCTGGGAGCTCTCATCGCTAAGGCGGAAGTACCTGGAGAGACCATCAGCATTGGCGTGGTCAACCCCTGGGCGATGTTCCACCGTAAAGTCCATCCCCTGTAGGGAAATGGACCACCTCAGAAGTTTTGGATTCTCACCCCTCATCTGCATGAGCCATCTGAGGGGCCTGTGGTCTGTCTGAACTAGGAAGTGAGTCCCAAACAGGTAGGGCCTCAGCTTCTTCAGTGCCCAGACCACAGCAAAAGCTTCTCTTTCAATAGCACTCCACCTCTGTTCCCGTGGTAATAGCCTTCTGCTAATAAAGACTACCGGTTGATCTTGGCCCTCCTCATTTAGCTGTGCTAGGACTGCCCCTATGCCATGCTCTGAAGCGTCTGTCTGCACGATAAATTCCTGGGAGTAGTCAGGGGCCTTGAGCACGGGGGCCGTGCACATGGCTTCCTTCAGGGCGTCAAAGGCTTTCTGACAAGCCTCTGTCCAATTCACCAACCTAGGTTGCTTCTTGGACGTGAGTTCTGTCAAGGGGGACACAATGGTACCATAGCCCTTGACAAACCTGCGGTAGTATCCGGTGAGGCCTAAAAAGGCTCTCACCTCAGTCTGGGTTCGAGGTGGTTGCCAGGCCTTGATAGTTTCGATCTTGGCCTGGAGTGGCTGCACCTTGCCACCACCTACTAGGTGTCCCAAGTACACCACGGAACCCTGCCCAATCTGGCACTTACTAGCCTTGATGGTCAGGCCTGCCTGTTGCAGGGCCTGAAGCACCTCCTTGAGGTGGAGCAGGTGTTCCTCCCAGCTGGAACTGTAGACAGCTATGTCATCCAGGTAGGCTGCACAGAAGGCATCCTTGCCAGCCAGGACCCCGTTAACCAACCGTTGGAAGGTAGCGGGGGCATTTTTCAATCCAAACGGCATCACCCGGAACTGGTAATGGCCGTCAGGGGTGGAAAAGGCGGACCTTTCCTTAGCCCCCTCCGTCAGGGCGATCTGCCAGTACCCTGAAGTAAGATCAAACGTACTCAGGAACTTGGCAGCGCCTAGCCTGTCCACGAGCTCATCAGCTCGGGGGATGGGGTGAGCATCAGTCCGTGTGACTGAGTTGAGACCCCGGTAGTCCACGCAGAACCGGAGTTCTGGCTTCGCGCCTGGGGCAGTAGCCTTGGGGACCAACACCACTGGGCTGGCCCAGGGACTACTGGACTTCTCAATAACCCCTAGCGTCAACATCTTGGAGACTTCCTCCTTGATGCTGGCCTTCACCTTATCTGACAACCTGTAAATTTTGTTCTTCACAGGGAGACTGTCACCGGTGTCAATATCATGAACACAGAGGTGGGTCAGTCCAGGAGTAAGGGAGAAGAAGGGGGAGAACTGCTCCAACAGCTCATAGCAGTCTCCTTTCTGGTTTAGAGTCAGGGAGTCAGACAGAATGACCCCGCTTACGGACCCATCACCTTCTTGGGCAGAGAGGAGGTCAGGGAGAGGTTCACTCTCCTCTTCCATTCCTTCATCTGTGACCAGAAGCATGTTGATCTCCGACCTCTCAAAATGAGCTTTTAGTCGGTTCACGTGGAGCACCCTTAGGGGGTTCCTAGGGGTTTGGAGGTCCACTAGGTAAGTGGCCTCCCCTTTCCGCTCCTTTATTTCAAATGGGCCAGACCAGCGGTCCTGGAGAGCTCTGGGCTCTACTGGCTCCATTACCCACACTTTGTCTCCAGGTTGAAACTCTACCAGAGTGGCCTTCTGGTCATACCATTGTTTCATCACCTCTTGACTGGCCTCCAGGTTACTTTGGGCCTCTTTCCAGAAGCGGGTCATCTGATTGCGGAGGGCCAACATGTAGCTGACCACGTCCTGAGGGGGTGTCTTTGGAGCGTTCTCCAATCCCTCCTTGACAATGCTTAAGGGTCCCCTGACGGGGTACCCATAGAGAAGCTCAAAGGGACTGAACCCTACCCCCCTCTGGGGGACCTCTCTGTAAGCAAAGAGAAGGCATGGTAAGAGGACGTCCCATTTACGCCTCATGGCCTCAGGGAGGCCACCAATCATGCCTTTCAGGGTCTTGTTGAATCTCTCCACAAGCCCATTAGACTGGGGGTGATAGGGTGTGGTGAACTTGTAGGTTACACCACACGCATCCCACAGATGCTTCATGTACGCGGACATGAAGTTAGTGCCTCTGTCCGACACTATCTCCTTGGGGAATCCCACACGGGTAAATATCCCCATCAGGGTTCTGGCTACCACTGATGCAGTTACGGTCCTCAGAGGGATTGCCTCTGGGTACCGGGTGGCATGGTCCACCAAAACCAGGATAAACCTGTTGCCTAAGGCAGTTTTGGGGTCCAAGGGGCCAACAATGTCGACGCCCACCCTTTCAAAGGGGGTGCCAACGACAGGAAGTGGAATCAGGGGGGTTTTAACCCTCTTTCCTGCTTTACCACTAGCCTGGCAGGTAGGACAAGCCCTGCAGAATTTGTCTGAGTGTGTCCTCATTTTGGGCCAGTGAAAGTGGGTGACAAGCCTGTTGAAGGTCTTGTCTTGTCCCAAATGTCCTGCCAGGGGAATGTCGTGAGCCAGACCCAGTAGGAAGGCTCGGTAACATTGGGGGACCACCAGCACACGTGCTGCCCCAAAGACCGGAACCCTAGGCTCACTGTAGAGGAGATCATTCTCCCAATATAGGTGGTGATTGCCAGAGGCGTCACCTGCTGCCTGGTTTAAGGCTTGTTTCCTCAACCCTTCTAGAGTGGGACACTCTTTCTGCGCCTTGCAGAATTCCTCCCTGGTGGGTCCACCCTCAACTTGCCAGCCAGCAAGCTCAGGTAAGTCACCTAGGGTGGCAATGTCTTCCCCAGTTGGCTCGGGAGTCTCCTCCTCAGGAGCCCCGTCAGCCACTGTGGGAACTTCTGGGGCCGGTTTCCCGCGCCCCTTGTCCCTCCTCTTGGCAGCTCCCTGGGCCATCGTTCCAGGCTCCAGATGCCCTTGACTTCCCTCTCGGTCAGCCATGGACCGGGTGGTCATGCAGACCCACTCAGGTAACCCTAACATCTCCAGGTGAGATCTGAGCTCTACTTCTTTCCAAGCAGTATGCTCTAGATCATTGCCTAACAGACAATCTACAGGCATGGCAGGACTCACAGCTACTTTCAGAGTACCAGAGACCCCCCCCCACTCAAAGGGAACCCGAGCCACCGGTAGGTGACTCTCGCGATTGTCAGCGACTATGACCTGGTGGAATGTATTAGGGATTATCTGCTCTGTGGACACCAGCTGACTCTTGATAGTAGTCATACTGGCTCCTGTGTCACGCAGAGCCTCCACCTTCTGCCCATCAATGAGGACCCACTGCCGGTACTTGGAAGTATTTTTAGGCATGTGGACCTTGGACATCATTTCTCCTTCTCCCAGGGACACTAGGGAAATCTCTACCTGCTCCCCAAAGCTAGTTGGGTCCATCTCCAACCCGAGTGCTACACTAGTCAACCCAGGTGCCTGTCCGGTAGTGGACGGTGCCCTCTTGGGGCACTGTGGATCGCCTTTGTAGTGACCATATTGGTAACACTCCATGCATTTGGGGCTAGATTTTCCTGACCTGTCAAATGTCCCTGGCTTCTTCCCAAATTTGGAAAAGGAAGGGTTGCCACCCCCTCCCTGGGAATTCTTTTGGGGTCCTTTAGAGAGTTCCTTATCTGTAAGTTTATCTCCCCCCTCTTTCTTCTGTTGGGAACCCTGACCACCTTTGTGGGAGTCCCCCACAGGTACCTTTTTGGACACTCTGGTGCTAACCCAGAGGTCCGCCTCCTCAGCAAGCTTCCTGGGATCAGTCAGCTTACTATCCACTAGGTGCTGGCGCAAATCGGTATAAGTAACATGAAGCATATGCTCTCTCAGGATCAAGTCATATAAACCTTTATAATCTGCTACTTTGTTGCCCCGCACCCATCCATTCAGTGCCTTACTAGAGAAATCAAAGAAATCTACCCATGTTTGTGTGGTTTGTTTGGTGCTGTCCCTGAACCTCTGACGGTATCCCTCAGGGGTCAGCCCAAACTTGGCAAGTAAAGTGGCTTTCTGGAGTGGGTATGTGTTTTGATCCGGTGGATCCAATGTGAGAAGTGTGTCCCTCCCCAATGGCGGCACATAACCCCACATAGCTACCCCCCATTGCTCTTCAGGAACCTCATGAGCCCTTAGTGCAACTTCATAAGCAGCTAACCATTTATCTATGTCATCTCCCACCACAAAACTGGGCACCACATTTTTGGGTATACGAACCTTCTTTTCTCCAGCAGGTCCTGTCTGTATGCTGCCACCATTATTGCTGGATTCAGACTGTCTTGCCTTGATCTCCAGCTCCTTGAGACTCAGTTCATGAGCCAACAATAGTTTCTTTTCAGCCAACGCTCTTTCAGCTTCCACTTGTTTGGCTGCTCTTTCAGCTTCTGCTTGTTTGGCTGCCCTTTCAGCTTCTGCTTGAATCTGTTTGGCTGTTCTTTCAGCTTCAATCTGTTTGGCTGCTCTTTCAGCCTCAGCTTGTTTGGCTTCTCTTTCTGCCCTCCTCTCCTCCTGTTGTGCCTCAATTTTCAGTTTTGCCATTTGCAATTGGAACTCCCTTTCCTCTCTCCTTTCCTCTGCGGTCAGGCTTTGCATGGAGACACTGCTCCCTGGTCTGGAAGGGTGCACAATTGCAGTGGTAACACCATCCATAGATAGTGAAAATCCTTCTGAGGGGCCATTTTCTGGCTCCTCTTCCTCATCATCCTCTAAATGGGCTTCTGCCCAGGCCCTCAGCGCCACTTGAAAGTCCTCCTTTCTGGAGGCCCCTTGGGTGGGTACCCTTAATGCCCTGCAGAATCCTCTTAGTTGTTTGACCGTGTATGTATCCAACTGGACTAGGTCAAAGTCCCCTGTCTGAGACCCAGTCAGAGACATGTTGAGTGAGGATTTAGTTTTTGAAAATTGTCAGGAAAAAACGGATTTTCAAAAAGAGATAAAAACCAAGTTGACCTTCAACTGTGGGTAGGTAGTGAAATACTTAGCTACTGTATGTCACTGCACAAATACAAGTCCTATCCCACCGCTGCCACCAATGTTAGAAATGGGGTTTTTGGTTGGCAGTCAGGTTATCCCCTGTCCAAGCAAAAGCCCTCACTCTAGTCAGGGTAAGTCACACACTATCCAAGATTATCCTGTGCCCACCCTCTGGTAGCTTGGCACGAGCAGTCAGGCTTAACTTAGAAGGCAATGTGTAAAGTATTTGTGCAATAAATCATACAATACCACCATATAGCACCACCAAAATACACCACACAGTGTTTAGAAAAATATATAATATTTATCAGGATAATTGTAGGTCAAAAAGAATAAAGATGCAATGGAAAATTGTAGAACTATCACAGGAAAGTGATATAAAGGGTCTTAAGTCTTTAGAATGTAATAAAAGTGTCTTTCAAGCACAAAGTACCTGGTTTCTGGTGGAAAATCTCCTCAGAGGGCCACAGGTGAAGAGGTGCGTGGAAAAAGGGGGGTGTGCGTCGACTTCCTCTCAGCACACACCGACTTGCGTCGTTCTTTTCCACGCGGGGAAGTCGGGCGTCGTTTTCCGGCGCGCAGACAGTCTCTTTTTTGTGGATCGCGGGGATTACCAGATGTCCCGGGTCTGTGCGTGGATTCTCCTGCTTGTTTTCCGGCTGCGCGTCGTTCTGCGGGGTTGCGCGTCGAAGTTGCGATCTCACGGTAGGCGTCGCGTCGATTTCTCCTTGGAAGTCGGGCGGCGTTGTCCTTGCGAGGCCGTGCGTCGAAAGTTTGGTCTCACGGCAGGCGTCGCGTCGATTTCTCCTTGGAAGTCGGGCGGCGTTGTCCTTGCGAGGCCGTGCGTCAAAGTTTCGCACTCACGGTAGGCGTCGCGTCGATTTCTCCTGGAAAGTCGAGCGGCTTTGTCCTTGCGAGGTTGTGCGTCGAAGTCTCGATCGTCCCGAGGGCGTCGCGTCGATCAGCGTCGGTGTGCGGCGTTTTTCTCGCCGCGAAACAAGCTGTGCATCGAAATTTTCGGCGCACGGAGCGTCCAAGTGAAAGGAAGAAGTCTTTTTGGTCCTGAGACTTCAAGGAACAGGAGGCAAGCTCTATCCAAGCCCTTGGAGAGCACTTTCACAGCCAGACAAGAGTTCAGCAAGGCAGCAGGGCAACAGCAAGACAGCAGTCCTTTGTAGAAAGCAGACAGGTGAGTCCTTTGAGCAGCCAGGCAGTTCTTCTTGGCAGGATGTAGTTTCTGGTTCCGGTTTCTTCTCCAGCAAGTGTCTGATGAGGTAGGGCAGAGGCCCTGTTTTATACCCAAATGTGCCTTTGAAGTGGGGGAGACTTCAAAGAGTGGCTAAGAAGTGCACCAGGTCCCCTTTCAGTTCAATCCTGTCTGCCAGGGTCCCAGTAGGGGGTGTGGCAGTCCTTTGTGTGAGGGCAGGCCCTCCACCCTCCCAGCCCAGGAGGACCCATTCAAAATGCAGATGTATGCAAGTGAGGCTGAGTACCCTGTGTTTGGGGTGTGTCTGAGTGAATGCACAAGGAGCTGTCAACTAAACCTAGCCAGACGTGGATTGTAAGGCACAGAAGGATTTAAGTGCAAAGAAATGCTCACTTTCTAAAAGTGGCATTTCTAGAATAGTAATATTAAATCCGACTTCACCAGTCAGTAGGATTTTGTATTACCATTCTGGCCATACTAAATATGACCTCCCTGCTCCTTTCAGATCAGCAGCTGCCACTTCAACAGTGTATGAGGGCAGCCCCAATGTTAGCCTATGAAGGGAGCAGGTCTCCCAGCAGTGCAAAAACGAATTTAGGAGTTTTACACTACCAGGACATATAACTACACAGGTACATGTCCTGTCTTTTACCTACACAGCACCCTGCTCTAGGGGATACCCAGGGCACACATTAAGGGTGACTTATATGCAGAAAAAGGGGAGTTCTAGGCTTGGCAAGTACTTTTAAATGCCAAGTCGAGGTGGCAGTGAAACTGCACACACAGGCCTAGCAATGGTAGGCCTGAGACAAGGAAAAGGGGCTACTTAAGTGGGTGGCACAATCCGTGCTGCAGGTCCACTAGTAGCATTTAATCTATATGCCCTAGGCACCTGGAGTGCACATGACTGGGGACTTATAAGTAGATTAAATAGTTCAATCAGGTATGATCCAAAGTTACCATGTTTACAGAGAGAGAGCATATACACTTTATCACTGGTTAGCAGTGGTAAAGTGTGCAGAGTCTAAAAACCAGCAAAAACAGTATCCAAAAAGAGGAGGGAGGCAGGCAAAAAGTTAGGGGTGACTACCCTAAGGCTGTCAGGTCTAACACCCACAGTATCGCAACCTACCAATCCGCCACCTTTTCCGGGGTGGATTCACTGCGGACAAAAACACTGCGGAAACAGGACTTCGAAGGGAAAACGCTCACCTCTACACACCCCACGAGGAACCGAGACGCCATGGAACCAGAGCTGCATGTCCTGCCACCCCTCATCTTGTTGCTCCTCTACCAGGAGGACAAACGCAGACGGCGAAGACCACAGTGAGTACTACACCTACGACACAGGGGAGGGGGGAGGGAAAAAACAGGGACACACACACACAACACCCCCACCCTCACCCACTACAACACACACACTAATACATATTTATACATTATAGTTACACCCCCCACCCCCCTGGAAGAATGCAAAGACAAAAGGAAATGAGTGTAACCATTGTAATATATTAAAATCAAGTACGCAAAAATATATATATACACCATAAACAAAATATACATCAAACTTAGTAGTCCAGGTAATGCTCCAGTGAAGTGCGTGGATCACTGGGCCCACACGGTATGGGCGAGGCCCACAAAAGATCCCCGACCATGACGGAGAGAACACTGCAGGGGCATCAGAGAGCAAGAAAACAGGCACCTCAGGGGGAGGGTAAGGGGGGCACCTCAGCCGGTTGAGTGCACAACACCAAATCCACGAGTGGACCACATGCCCACTGTTCAATCCTGGGGAGTGCAAAGCCAGAGTCTCTCAAGTCTGTACAGTGGGTGGGTTGCCCACTGCTTTATCCTAGGGGAGTGCAAAGCCACAGTCTTTCAAGTCTCTACAGTGGGTGGGTTGCCCACTGTTCCTTCCTGGGGAGTGCAAAGCCACAGTCTCTCAAGTCTCTACAGTGGGTGGGTTGCCCACTGTTCCATCCAGGGGAGTGCAAAGCCACAGTCTTTCAAGTGGATGCCTTTCTCCACTGGTTCTGGAGGGGGCCTTGTACCCAGAGTGCTTCATCCTGCTAAGGACAGAGGTAGTGGTTGTATCTCACCACTGGTTCTGGAGGGGGCCTCGTGCCCAGAGTGCTTCATCCTGCTAAGGACCGAGGTAGTGGATGCCTTTCTCCACTGGTTCTGGAGGGGGCCTTATGCCCAGAGTGCTTCATTCTGTTAAGGACAGAGGTAGTGGATGTATCTCACCACTGGTTCTGGAGGGGGCATGTTGCCCAGAGCGCTTCATCCTGCTAAGGGCAGAGGTAGTGGATGTATCTCTCCACTGGTTCTGGAGGGGGCATGGTGCCCATAGCGCTTCATCCTGCTAAGGACAGAGGTAGTGGATGTCTCTCACCACTGGTTCTGGAGGGGGCCTTGTGCCCAGAGCGCTTCATCCTGCTAAGGACAGAGGTAGTGGATGTATCTCTCCACTGGTTCTGGAGGGGGCATGGTGCCCAGAGTGCTTCATCCTGCTAAGGACAGAGGTAGTGGATGTATCACACCACTGGTTCTAGAGGGGGCCTTGTGCCCAGAGTGCTTCATCCTACTAAGGACAGAGGTAGTGGATGTATCTATCCACTGGTCCAGGAGTGGGCATGGTGCCCAGAGTGCTTCATCCTGCAAAGGACAGAGGTAGTGGATGTATCTCACCACTGGTTCTAGAGAGGGCCTTGTGCCCAGAGTGCTTCATCCTGCTAAGGACAGAGGTAGTGGATGACAGACTCCACTGGTTCTGGAGGGGGCATGGTGCCCAGAGTGCTTCATCCTGCTCGTGACGGACCCAGTAGCGTCAGTGCCCTTGGCGCTCATGGGCCAGCAGTGCTTGTGGCGGCGGTGCCCTGTTCAGCGGTGCTTGTAGCGGCGGTGCCCTGTTCAGCGGTGCTTGTGGTGGCGGTGCCCTGTTCAGCGGTGCTTGGAGCGGAGGTGCCCTGTTCAGCGGTGCTTGAGGCGGCGGTGCCCTGTTCAGCGGTGCTTGAGGCGGTGGTGCCCTGTTCAGCAGTGCTTGAGGCGGCGGGCTCCTTTGCAGTGACTCAGCTGCTGGCGGTCCTCTCTGTCCCAGCTGGGCTTGTGCTGGCGGTCCTCTCTGTCCCAGCGGGGCTTGTGCTGGCGGGCTTGTGCTGGCGGTCCTCTCTGTCCCAGCGGGGATGATGGCGGTGGCCTCCTGGGCAGTGGGGATGATGACGGTGGCCTCCTGGACAGCGGGGATGATGGCAGTGGCTTCCTGGGCAGCGGGGATTATGGCTGCCTTTTCCGCCGTGCTGCTCTTCCCAGACTTTCCTGATTTCTTGTGGCCCTTCCCCACCTTGGAAGGTTTCGCAGCTGACTCCACACTCCCACCGGGAGCCCCGGGAGCGGCTTTGGTGGCTGGAGTCTTCACCCTCTCCCACCGGGCACTGGTCAACTTCTGATGCTTGACAGGTGGGGGACTGTCCGTGCTGTGGCTCCGTGCCACACTGGCTGCCCTGGTGGCCGGTGCACTCCAGATTCCGGTGACTACAGGCACCACTGGTCCCGGAGATGTTGTGGCTGAGGTGCTAGGTTGGGACCTGGAGAGTTGGGCCCTAGGAGATCGATGGGGTGGTGGAGGTGTGGGAAAGAGGTCAAGGTTGGACAGGAAAAGTTTTTGGGAGACACTGGGACGGGTAGCTGGAGGGGGTTTGGGAGTGGAGGAAGAGGTTGTGGTTGTAGGAGGTGTTGGTTTGGTGACTTTGGGTGAAGGTGCATGCGCTGGAGGCTACAGTGAGGTGGATGGCTGTTGGGTAGGTGTGTGCCTGCGTTTGTGTATCTTGGGTGGTGGCATCACAGACACACTGGGAGAGGACACAGGGGACGTGTGAATGGTAGTGGGGGTGGTGACTGCACGTGAGCGGGGTGTGGTGGTGGGTGTGCTGGTGATGGCAGTAGTGGCTGTAGATGTAGTGCATGCAGGTGTGAGTGTAGACGAGACTGGGAGGGAAGAGGGAGACGAGGAGGAGGGGGACACAGTGGAGGCAGTGGATGTTGGTGTGTCTGCATGTGTGTGATGCTTGTGTGAGTGCCTGTGGGATGTGTGGTGCTTATGTTTGCCAGAGCTTCTCTTGTGTGTTGAGGTGTGTGCATCCTGGGTGAGCGGACACAGGGCAAAGGCTGAGGGGCTGCTGGGAGGGCGGTGCTGGTAGGGGGGGTGGCGGCTGAACCTGTAGATGCAGGGGGCACAGATGTTGCCACCACCACAAGGGAGCTCCCATCAGAGGACGAGACCGTGTCGCTGGTGTCAGCTCCTGTCCCAGCCGTGGAGCTCCCCTCGCCCTCCGTCCCACTGGTGAACTCCGAGTCCGTAATGTCGCCCTCCATGGCCATGTGGGATGCAGCTCCCTGGTGCTCCGGTACCACTGCTCCTCTGCCTGATGATGCTAATGCACACAAGAACAGGGAGACCACAAAAAGGGGGGGGAATGACAGAAGAAAGACATGTTGAGTGCATGCATTACCGCTACCGTTGGCGGACACGACAGACACAGAAGCCCCCTGCACTACACCGCGCTCTTGGGCTCCACTGTTCAATCCCTGGGAAATGGCCTACTAGGCTATGGATGACATCTGCACACATGGATGACACAGGGGCATGACTAGGTGTACTTGGCACTCTACAGAGGTGGGGTGGGGTGACACATGGCCTGCCTTACGGAGGGACCTTGCGTACTAAACTTGCCCTGGCCTAGGGAAACCCACAGTCCACCTCCCCCACGCAGACCCCTCCACTGCGCGCAAAATCAGCAGGATGAAAGTGTACTCACCCCCTTGTGGCTGCTGTGATGTCCTCAAGCGCCCATCCAACTCCGGGTATGCCACCACCAGGATCCTGAACATCAGGGGGGTCATGCTGCGATGGGCACCCCTCCCACGTTGGGAGGCCATCCCCAGCTGAGCATCCGCCGTCTACTTGCTCCAGCGGCGAATGTCCTCCCATCTTTTCCGGCAGTGGGTGCTCCGTCTGTGGTAGACACCCAGGGTCCGGATGTCTTTGGCGATGGCACACCAAATTTATTTTTTCTGGTGGGCCCTGACCTACATGAATTGTAGAGGGGGAAGAGAAACTTATTACCAACTGCACCGTCACAGTCATTGGCCCCCATCCCTACCCTTGCCATGTGGCACATGCACTCACTGTTGTTTCATGCACGCCGCAATCTCCCCCCTTCTTACATCCACCCCACTCCACACAGGCATAGCCCATACAGCATGCTCCCAGTGTACTTACCTGTTTGTCTGGAGGACCGTAGAGTACTGTGTACTGGTGGAGGACCCCGTCCACGAGTTTCTCCAACTCCTCCGATGTGAAGGCAGGGGCCCTTTCCCTAGACACTCGAGCCATTGTCTCTTCCAGACCGATGTCACAGCAGCACTTGCAGTGTAGGTCCTCTCCTGTCGAAGATCAGGCATCGAGTGATTAAACAGATAGAAAATGGTGGTCACGTCCGTGGCGGTGCGTACCGTCACCGCCGGCGTACATTGTCATTGGCTCCTGGGACCCATAGGGTCCAATGTTAACCAATGCAGCATTGCGCCGCGGTCTTCGACCGCCTACCGCGACGGTGTACAACGCCAGCGCAGTTACCTCACATCCCATTGTCCCAATTTAGAGGTCAGGCAGCCGCCATTTCAGGGGCCCACATGGCTTCATTTTTAACTGCGTCACACATACCTAGGCCTAGACTCAACACACATAGAGGCCACTTTTCGGATTATGATTTCATTCTGTGTAAGCTGTGGATACGTACCTCTGAGTTGGTTGACTCTGTGCTCGCTGTTGTCCTTCATAGGCAACGTCCGCTGGGACATGTGAGGAGATGGCGGCATCCTCCGGTGTACAGACCGCTGGTGGACCTGTCGACAATGGAGGAAAGACATGTGATCATCACATACAGACTTGACCGTGCCACAATCCAGGAACTGTGTACCCAGCTGGAGCCAGACCTGATGTCAGCTATCTGCCATCCCACAGGAATCCCCCCTCAAGTGCAGGTGCTGTCAGTGCTCCTTTTCCTTGCAAGTGGGTCATTTCAAACAACAGTGGCCATAGCATCAGGGATGTCCTAGCCTATGTTTTCCAACGTGTTGTCCAGAGTGTTGTCTGCCCTGCTGAAACACATGCGGAGCTATATCGTTTTCCCTCAGGTTGAGGATTTGCCTGCAGTGAAAGGTGATTTCTATGCCCTGGGACATATCCCCAACATCATAGGTGCCACTGATGGGACACATGTGGCTTTGGTCCCCCCCGCAGGAGTGAACAGGTGTACAGAAACCGGAAGAGTTATCATTCGATGAATGTGCAGATGGTATGTTTGGCAGACCAGTACATCTCCCATGTTAATGCCAAGAT
Organism: Pleurodeles waltl; assembly: GCF_031143425.1. Classification (NCBI taxonomy): domain Eukaryota; kingdom Metazoa; phylum Chordata; class Amphibia; order Caudata; family Salamandridae; genus Pleurodeles; species Pleurodeles waltl. The sequence goes on along the minus strand of NC_090446.1, from coordinate 63,204,282 downwards.
ACCTGGCTCAGTGCATGACGCCTACATCCTGCAGAATAGCAGCATCCCTTATGTGATGGGTCAACTCCAGAGGCACCGTGTGTGGCTATTAGGTGAGCACCTGGAAGCAAGACAGTGGGAATGGTTGTCTGGGGTTATCCCTACAGGTTAGTGTGTGTCTAACAGTTGTCCCTCGCCATTTGCAGGTGACTCTGGTTACCCCAACCTGTCATGGCTACTGACCCCAGTGAGGAATCCCAGGACAAGGGCAGAGGAACGCCCAGGACAAGGGCAGAGGAACGCTACAATGAGGCCCATGGGCGAACACAGAAGATAATCGAGCGGACCTTCGGCCTCCTGAAGGCCAGGTTCAGGTGCCTCCATATGACAGGTGGATCCCTATTCTACTCACCAAAGAAGGTGTGCCAGATCATCGTGGCCTGCTGTATGCTTCACAACTTAGCTTTGCGACGACAGGTGCCTTTTTTGCAGGAGGATGGTCCAGATGGCGGTGTTGTTGCAGCTCTTGAGACTGTGGACACTGAAGACGAGGAAGCAGAAGAAGAGGACATGGACAACAGGGACTCGGTGATCCTGCAATATTTCCAGTGAGACACAGGTAAGAATACAAACCTGCCTACTACATGTGCTTTAACACTACTACCTCTCTACTGTCTGTCGTTTTCACCCAGTGTATGGTCACTGAGTTGTCAATTTCCCTTACGATTTCACAGATGTGGGTCCCACTGTGTGACATCTGCTTTGATTCCTCATTGACTAGAGCTGTGTGACATAGGTATGTTGACATTACAATTGAAAGAGCTTTTTGCCACAGCAATTGCTAATACAGTATTCCGAAATCACAGACTGACTCCAGATTGTTTTGTGCTTCAAGGGTGTTTACTTAACTGCTCAATATTGGAGGGGGTTGCAAAATGGTGAGGGTTGATGGTGGAGGAATGTCCATGGCAGAGTCCAGTCTATTAGTCTCACAGGTGCATTGCCCAAATGGGCATAGGAAGTGGAGCTGGGGCAGTTTAAGGATGGACAGGGTGACAAAGTGGGACAGAAGGATGACATTCAGGGTGGTCTCATTTCTTGGCGGGGGTCTTTGCATCGTTCTCTGTCTTTGTCCTGGATCTCAGGGACCATTTGCGGGGTGGTTCTCCCTCTTCAGGGGGTGGGGTGCTGGTGTGGTGGTCCTGTGGTGGTGCCTCCTGTCCACTAGCGCCAGCGGAGGTGGTGGCAGTTCATCATCCAGGATAGTGTCTGGGGCCCCTTGTTGTGCCACAGTGTCCCTCATGGTGTTGAGTACTTCCTTCAGCACCCCTACGATGGTGGTCAGGGTGGTATTGGTGGCTCTGAGTTCCTCCCTGAAGCCCAAATACTGTTCCTCCTGCAGGCGCTGGGTCTCCTGAAACTTGGCCAGTACCGTTGCCATCGTCCCCTGAGAGTGGTGGTAGGCTCCCATGATGTTGGAGAGGGCCTCGTGGAGAGTGGGTTCCCTTGGCCTGTCCTCCCCTGTCGCACAGCAGTCCTCCCACTTCCCCTGTATTCCTGGGCCTCAGTCCCCTGGACCGTGTGCCCACTGCCACTGCCCCCAGGTCCCTGTTGTTGTTGTTGGGGTGGTGGGTTAGCCTGGGTTCCCTGTAGTGGTGGACACACTGCTGATTGACGTGTCCTGGGGACAGAGGTATGGGCCCGCTGGGTGGGTGCTGTGCTGGTGTTTCCAGAGGGGGGAAGCTCTGTAGTGGCCTGTGACTGTGTGATGGGAACCAACTGTCCCGAGGTCCCCGATGGGCCGGGCTGGTCATCTAGATCCAGTTGGACAGAGCTGCTGTCATCACTGTGGGCCTCTTCTGTTGGTGGTGTGGACATGTGTGGACTCTCCTGTCCGGTGACGTTTGGTAGGGGTCCTGCATGGGTATAAAAGGATGTTTATTACATCTGTGTGTGCCATGGTGTGCAATGGGTTGGTGACCGTGTCCCCCAGTGCTTGCATTCCTGTGTGGGACCTTGTGTGATGATGGTTTAGGGGGGTGTATGGGTTTGTGCAGTCGGCATGCTTTGGTGATTGGTGTCCATGCTTTGGTGTTGCATGCAGGGCTTGGTGTTGGGATGTGTGGTTTGTGGTGTTGGGACATTTGTGAGGAGTTGGAGTGATGGGGGTGAGGGTGAGGGTGGGGGTATGTGATGGCATGCAGGTAGGGTGGGGGATGTAATAGTTAAGATTTGACTGACCAGAGTCCATTCCTCCATCTACTCCTGCGAGGCCCTCAGGATGCAGAATAGCCAAGACCTGCTCCTCCCATGTTGTTAGTTGTGGGGGAGGAGGTGGAGGTTCGCCGCCAGTCTGCTGAACCACAAGGTGGTGTCTTGAGACCAAGGTACGCACCTTCCCCCGTAGGTCGTTCCACCTCTTCCTAATGTCATCCCGATTTCTTGGGTGCTGTCCCACTGCATTGACCCTGTCCACTATTCTTCGCCATAGCTCCATCTTCCTTGCAATGGAGGTGTGCTGCACCTGTGATCTGAATAGCTGTGGCTCTACCCGGACGATTTCCTCCACCATGACCCTGAGCTCATCCTCTGAGAACCTGGGGTGTCTTTGCCGTGCCATGGGGTGGTGTGGGTGATGTGTGGGATGGTGTGTGTGGTGATAAGTGTGCTGAGATATAGTGGGGTGTTGTGTGAGGTGCGTGGAAGTTATGTGGGTGATGGTCTGGTGTGCCTGTGGATGCTAGTATTGTTGATGGTGGTGTCTCTCTCTGTGCTTCTTTCTCAATTGTGGTCGTAGGGGTTTGTGGGTGATGTGGGTGTGTGTTTTCTATTGTATTGGGTGTGTGGGAGTGATGTGTGTATGTGTATCAGGTGTGTGTATTTTGAATTGTCCAATGTGGCTGTGTTTTGTATGTGTGTGTGTATTTTGAGCGCAGAGGTGTGTACCGCCAATGGAATACCGCGGTTGAAAGACCGCCGCGTGGATTCGTGTGTCGTGATAGTGTGGGCGTATTTCTGTTGGCATGACGGTGGAGGTTTTGTTTTCGCCAGTTTATCACTGACCTTTGGTGTGGCGGACTTGTGTGGGTGTCTGAATTTTGGCAGATTTCGTGCTGTGGGTCATGATAGCTGTGGCGGATTTCTGCGGGAGCAGCGGTGTGTTGGCAGTCTTCTGCACGGCGGTAAGGGGCTTTTACCGCCAATGTTGTAATGAGGGCCTATATCTGAAAAACATTTTTAAGACACTGAACATACACTCATGCAGGCCGGCCATTATTAGCTGGCTTAGCAGACTTTCAATTCCGTTTTCTAGTCAAGGGACCAAATTTATGTTATAGGCTCAGAAAGAATTAGTGAATAAAGTTGAAGCTGAGTGTGTGTGGGCCATCATTTTATGATTAGTAAAGCTCCGAAAGTTTAGTTCCAGCCAGGAATCAGCCTTAGGTACAACTTAGGATTCCCACTGAGCTTCACTCAACCACAATTATAGTGTTTGTAAGGGAGCAAGAAAGTCCTAAAGTTAAGTACAAGACCTAGGTTGGAATTAGTGGAGAACAGTTTAGCTATTCACAACTCTTTACCATTATATGTTTTAGTTTCAAATAAGCTTTATATGTTTTTATTATGGGTCTCTATTAATATAATGAGTATACAAAGTATTTATATTATTATGTATGTCGGAATTGCAATGGTTTTAATTAACCGTGTCAATAAACTTAAACTTGAAACTTGAACATGTTCAAGAAATTTACTTATTTTCCCAACTAAGGCCCTTATCCTGGAGTTTTTGGGAGAACAGTAAATCTGCATGAGACTTTATCAACACAGTCCAGTAAAGATGTGAAGTACTATCAAATTGCAAATGCCACTATATGGAAAGGGGAATTGCCTTGTCGGACCGGACTTTCCAGTTCTGTTGGGTTTTACCACATATATTTACCACCTGTCCTTGCTCTGATCAGGTGATAAGTCTATTAGGGTGAGTCTGAGAGGAGAGAAGGGGTAAGGGTGAGTAGGCAATGGAATGTGATAGCTGGCCAGGGGAAGATTGTGTGCTCTTTTCTGTCTGAAGAAAATGAAACATAGAAGGATGTTTGGATGGTGTTGCAGCAAAAGGCTCATGGAGTTTCCATTCCGGCATTGTAAAATGGGGCCTGGTTCTCAGACACATAGAAATAATTGAAATTTTGCTCTGCATGACTTGTAACAAGGGATTGAGTATGCATTTATTTCTGCTTTCAGTTCATTGTGTCCCAAGCATAACACTAGATTTTAATTTTTGATGAATAAACTTACTTTAAGACCTAACTATCAAATAGACACTTTTTTATATTATCTGACAATATGTTCTCCTGTCTGCACATTAAAGTTGCCATCAGATTGTAAGCTGTTAAATTGTTCCAGTTGTTCACAGTGTGTACATCCATTGCAATTGAATGACCTTAAAACCATATTACATTTCAAAGTTGACCATTGCCACAATCTGTTGTGCCTTCTTTTGAATAAGTGGTCTGTTGTATTGTATTTATTGTTTTCTTAATTTTAAATTACTTTCCCCTCTAAAACACTGCTAACCCCCTTAAGGTATGTTGTTTTTAACAATTTATCTTTAGGATCATAAGCAAATGTCTTCAGTTTGTATTAACCATGAATTTACGATCACTGTCAATAACAAGGGCTCAGTTAGTTAATTTCAGAGTCCAAATACATGTACTTTAATCATAACATTGTATTTTATACACTCAACTTATTTTACGTGTTATTCATACCTCCTTAGGGACTTCATCATTGAGGATCATAGCATCAGCAAACAGAACAATTGGGTTTAATTAAATAGGTCATATTCATTGGACAAATGCATATTATTGTAAACTCCAACTTACTTTGTAACCCTTGTTTACAAAACATTCCACCCCAATTAAAACTCTTGTTCAGTGACAGTTTTCTATGTGCTGTTCAGTTCTATACTGAGCAAACTCATGAAATTGCATAGATATTGTCATCCATCATTTGAGCTCCCCTATCTTAGACTACCCTGCTTCCCTTTCCCCATTCTTAATTCTTTACATTACCTTAAGGCGTTTTTCATTTCTATTGCAATCGATGTGCTAGGCTCATTTTTTTAAATTACATTTTAGTTTCCAAAAGTAAATTTTTCCTCTCAAATGTTTTCACAATGTGTTACTTTCATTCCCTTTACTTTACAGAAAAGAGGCCATCTTTATTCTGCCATTTAAACTCACTTGATATAACATACGGAGTAAACCTTCACTTATCAAATAAAAGAAAGGGATGTTCTCTAGAATAGCAATATAAATGAGCTAATATCCACTTACTAAGAATCATTAGGGCAATCACCAAACCAAAAAGAAATATCACCGTAGTCCCCGGTATCATGGACAGAAAATTGCAAATTGGAGATACAGAAGGAGCTGAAAATATAGTGAACATTTAAACACATAGCTGGTTTAGTATTTACATGGTACTATAATTCAGTAATATTGTAAATACTGTGTGAAAAATATTGCAAGCATATACATTTGAAGGGGGTATTGAGTCTATCATGCAATAAAAAGGAAATAATTTGCAATCCATTCAACACATATATTTTGTGAAACAATACATTTTAATAAATATTCAGAGGATAAAATATAAGCAGAGAACACATTGACCCAATAAATATTTTTATAATGTAATCAGAAAATTATGCACTTTACTGTCATATGTGAGTGAGGGAAATAATGTTTAATCATAAATAAATATTATACAAAATACTCTTGAGAGGGTCAAAAAGATCTGATCTATGTTTTTTAATAGAAAAATGTCAAACTTTTAGAAATTTTCACAATGCAGGAAAACTATATTAACACATTTTCAAAGACATTTAGAAACAGGGTAATATTCACTGCTTACTGTAAATACACTCTAAAAGTTACATTACTAGGTGGATAATGAATTTGATATTTGTTAGAAATGGTTTCTGGTATGCACCTAAGCCAGGCAGAACCCACCCACTCTAGTCAGAGCAAGGGAGTTACACGTCCAAGATAAATCCTTCTCACCCCCTTGGTAGCTTGGCACGAGCAGTCAGGCTTATCCCAGAGGCAATGTGTAAAGCGTTTGCAAAACACACACAACACACGTGATGCACTATCCCCACCACAAAGGAAACACAACACCAAGTTATATGAAAATATACTATATTGTAGACAATGCAATTATAAGACCAAACATCACATATCAGTAATATCCTGCTACCTTAGCAGTTGTCAGAACATTACACCTTAGTTACTCTGCAAAACTAGCAGTAGTCACATATAACACACAGGTTACTTAGTATTCTGCAACATAAGCAGTAGTCAGGAAACACATTATTACACCAAAACACTTGTCATAAGAATATCATAAACGCCCATATTAGGAACACTATAAAATGTATGGCAAGTCAGAAAAACATATTAGCATGTTATGCCCATAAAAGGAACATTTGCATATACATATGAAAACATCATAAAAACAGGTAGGCAACATATAGACCAATCAAGCCTCTAGAAAGAACTTATATCATATATATATTGTCTCTGAGAAGTACCTGGTTTAGATGAGGGCACCTCCAGTGCCAGTGGAAGAAAATGGGGACCCCGGCACTCCTCTGCACCAAACAGGGGACTCTGAGGTGTTCCAAGGATGTATGGGGGCGGCACGCACCTCCTCTGCATTACTGACGGGCCCCTTCTGGGGTCCACGATCACTGGGGCCCCCCCCGGCCCACACAAGGGCGGGGCAATGTCAGCAAATAATTCAAAAAGGAGGGGGCGCCACGCACTCCCTCTGCTTTAATAACGGCCCCTCCTGGGGCCCGTGTTCTCTGGGGGGGCCCCCGGGCCTTCACTAGCCCTCCAATGAGGGAGGGCCAACACTATGGCACTGGCCCACAAGGGGCCACACAAATGGGACTGGCGGCCCATGGGCCTCTGGCGAGGCTTCAACCCCTCCCGCGGTCCTGAGGAATGACTTCAGGCTCCGGTGGGGCAGGGAAAGGCTTTCTTCTCCCCTGACCGTGCACAAAGAGTAGTGGAACTCCGGCGCTGCACCGATCACAGTCTGGGTTGCGGCTGTGATTTCTGTAAAGGTAGTACAGTAAGCACTCTCAAGCTCTGAGGGAAATAAAGGTGTAGCGCTTTTCCCCATCGCTAGTTTTATACTAGGTGAAGTGCTTTCCCAAGGACTAGTTCTTTCAGGTACTGAAGCACTCCTTGTGCTTCACACGGTTGCAGGGGTCAGGAGCCACAGCACCCTGCCCCTCGGGAACAGAGTTCAGGGAAAAGGCCCACAGGGGGAAGGGCCCCGCAACAGGCCAGTGCAAAGAGGATGCAAGCAAGTGGCAGTTCCTTACAGTGACCAAGCAGGTCACAGGTCAGCAGCAGCAGTCCATGTTGGTCCCTGGTGAGTCCTTTCAGCATTTCTGTGTCCAGTTCCAAGATGTCTCCAAAAGTCTCCAAATTGTTGGGAAAACTCCCCTGTACTTATATTCAGTGTTTACATTGTTTTACAATGTAAGGGGAAAGGAGGTTCCAACCAGGTCTGGGAGTGCCTCCTCTCTCCTCCAGCACAGGTTCCAAACATCAGTGGAGGTAAATAACCCTATTGTGTGAGCCCGGGACACAGCCTTTACAAATGTAGGTGTGCCCAGCCTCTCCCTTCTCTCAGCCCAGGAAGACGATTCAGTATGCAGATGCACCTCTGTGACACCGCGCCCCTCCCTGTGTACAGGCTGTCTGAAATGTATGCACAAAGCCCAGCTGTCACTCTGCCCAGATGTGGATTGGAGTCAAGCTGCAAAACACCAGTCATAAGCACAGAGAAATGCTCACTTTCTAGAAGTGGCATTTTTGTAATAGTAATAAAAAATACACCTACACCAGTAAGCAGCATTTCTTATCACCATTACAACCATACCAAACATGCGTACGCTACCCCTCATAAATCAGACAATACCCCCTTCACATACATCAGGGCATTTCTAATGCAATCCTATGAGAAGGCAGCACTCACAGCAGTGAGACACCAAGTTAAGCATTTTGTCACTACCAGGACAGGCCACGCAACTTGGCACATGTCCTGCCCTCTACATACCTGGCACCCTGCCCATAGGGCTAGCTAGGGCCTACCTTAGGGGTGACTTACATAGTAAAAGGGGAGCTCTGAACCTGGCAAGTAAATTTAGATGCAGGTCCCTGTTGCAGAAAACGGTGCACACAGGCCCTGTGCTAGCAGGCCTGAGACAGGTTTGAAAGGCTACTTCAGTGGGTGGCGCAAGCAGTGCTGCAGGCCCACTAGTGGAATTTAATTTACAGGCCCTGGGTATAGAGATACCACTGTATAAGAGACTTATAGGTAAATTAAATATGCCAATTAGGTATAAGCCAATTATACCAACTTTAGATGGGAGAGCACCTGCACTTTAGCACTGATCAGCAGTGATAAAGTGCTCAGAGTCCTAGAGCTAACAGCGAGAGGTCAGAAAAAATAGGAGGAATTATGCAAAAAGTCAGGGGATGACCCTGACACAAGGTCCAGGTCCAACAATATTTTATAGTTATAAAAAGTATTATGTGGTAATTAAACAAAGTTTAACTGTGGTATGCTTGCATCCTTCCGTAAAGTAAAGAAACTTATTGCTATCATAACAATTGCAAACATTTTTATAGAGGTGTGCATATTCAAAATGTGTGAAAAAGTTGAAAAAATCTATTATATTAAAGTAGAGGGCAGCAACATAATTTAATGCAATAATATAATTTAATCATTTATTAATTTTACTTCAATCTGACATGAATTTCAGTATTTACCATGATCCTACAATGAGGTTTTAGCATGTGTATTCTCAAATCAGTTCATATTTGGAACAGCAATCAAATCAGATTCATAAAAACATCACAAAAAATAATACACAAATTAATAAAACAAATAATAAAAAACAACCATGAACATATTTAACAGGAATTATATGATTGACATTTATTTATTATGTAAATGAGGTATTAATGATTTATTTTTGTTATATGCTATTTGTGGGCTGCTAGGTTTGTAAGGGTATAGGGCGAAACATTAATTAAGCAATAATTATTTAACAATTAATTATTAATCACTAATACATTATTTAATTGTTTTTTTAATTCTGTAATTTATGGAATACTTATTTATTTTACCTATTGTTTATTTGAGGGCTGTTAGGTTTCTAGAGGTATAAGGTGGGAAGTTAATTAATTAATAATTTAATAACACATATTTATCCATTGATAATTATTCTATTGAGTGACTATGTAAATTGATTAATTGTTTTAGATGTTTTATTGCATATATTGTTTGTTCATGATAAATAACATTTTTAAAATTAGCAGTTGAATATTTTTCTACCTTCATGACATTGCTTATAAATGCAATGTGTTTGAAGTGAAGTCTTTCCCTACTCTTGTTAAGACTGCAGTAGGAAGACCAAAAATTTACCATTTTGAAATTCAACATTTTCCCTACTATTGAACTATTTGGACTGGGAATAGTAAATTTCACCCTCCCGAAATCCAACTCTTTCCCTACTGTTTCACGGAATGAAGTGGGAATAGTAAATATAACCCCAACAAAATCCAATGCTTTCCCTACTGTTGTTTTGTTTGGTGTGAAAATAGTAAAGTTAGCCCATTGGAAATTCAATGCTTTCATTACTGTTGCACAGATTGGATTGGAAGTAGTAAATTCAACCCCTCTGAAATCCAATAGTTTCCTGCTATTGCACAGACTGAAGTTGGAATAGTAACTTTTAGCCATTCAAAGTCCAGCACTTTCCTTACTCTTGTTTAGACTGGAGTGGGAATAGTAAATGTCACCCCCCACAAAGTTCAACGATTTCTCTAATGTTGATAGATTGGAGTGGCTATATTAAATTAAACCTCTCCGGAGTCCAATTCTTTTCCTACTGATACGCTGACTGGAGTAGGAATAGTAAATCTAACTCTTCTGGAGTCCAACACTTTCTCTACTATTGCAGGGGCTGAAGTAGGAAGAATAAATATAACTCCTCTGAAATCCAAAGTTTACTTTACTGTTGCATAAACTAGAGTGGAAATATTATATTTAATATACTTTGACTACAATAGTTTTCAATATTTTGGTAAAATAGATTTTATAACATTGTTTGTTTTTTATATTGTATATTATTTGGTTTCATTGTTTAACTTATCTGAATGCTTATAGCATTTTTAGTAAATGTGTCCTTTGGGGTTTAAACGTTGTAGTATTTTATTAATTGTTTACATTAATAAATATATTTTTTACGGTTTTATCTATCTATCTATCTATCTATCTATCTATCTATCTATCTATCGTTATATATACACACACATATATATCTGTATGTATAGTATAATATAATTAATAAAGATTTCTATTTCACACAATATAATTTGTTTGTATTTTATATGTATTACTGTGATTTATATATATATATATATATATATATATACATATATATATATATATATATATATATATATATGATCATATTATAATCGAATAAACAGTAACCCTGCTACTAAGTGTTTCCCTTACTCTTGGTTTAAAAAATAGTTGGAGTTGGTCCAACCTCCCGGGAACACCGGCAAATCAGGGCGCTACTTTGTGGACCATTTTTTAAATAACTCTAACTATACATATCTAGTTAGAGTTATCTCATGTAACTATAACTCACCCCCTAAGGCACCTACAAATTGTGCCCACGCCATACATAGTTTTTTCTCAGGCTTCATTTATATGTTTAATAAAAATATAGAAGTGCTGTAGTATCTGAAGTAATTAGCAGTGAATAGCAAGAGCGTGGGTTTTAGTTACCTAAGGGGCGGGTTATAGGTACTTGAAATGAACTCTAACTATAACTGCTGAACTTCTATGGCTTTATGTAAGTAAATTCAGAACCTAACTATAACGTCCCTGTAACCTTTGTTTTTTTAAGTGAATTTCTCAGTTTAAAAAAAATTCTATTTCATAACTATAACGTCCCTGAAACAGTTGTTATTTTCAGTGAATTTCTATGTATTTATTTAATGTGAATTAATTTTAATTACTATACATTAATCCAACCACCACCATGCACGGAGGTTGACTGCAGGGCCTGCTCTATTGCCTGGCTCTGCGGCCAAGCCCCTATAGCCACCCCACCACTACACTGTGCATGGCCTTTGGCCATGCGCAGCAGGGGTTGGCTGCAGAGAGAGAGAGAGAAAGAGAGAGAGAGAGAGAGAGAGAGAGAGAGAGAGAGAGAAGTTTTTTAGGCTTTTATTAAATATTAATGAGATATTTTAGGACAAATGGAAAATAAATATGTATTTAACAAGTAAAAAGAGTGAGATCACCTTTCAGTATGTACCCTAAAGATTTGAAGTTGAAAAGAAATTAAATTAGGAAAACAACCAGAGACACACTTAGGATCTCAATATAAATTTGGCAGTCAGGTGAGCCGACCGCCAAACTTGCGGGGAGAATGCTGGTATCTTCCCCTGTCATATTATAATGTTCCCCTGGGGCTGACCGTCAGGAACATTGTATTACGACGTTACCGCCGGGCTGCCCATCTGAAAAGGTACGGTATTGGTCTCGGCTCCCGTAAGGTGCTTCTGAAGCTAAAAAGAGAGCATTTTTTTTTGTACATTCACACTATGTTTCTCAGCCACATGAGAATGAAGTCTGACATTCTCAGTAAAACATCTACTTCCAAAAGAGGCAGCCTGTCAGTTGATTCCCTTGTGTTCTACTGCAGCACCAAGAGTGTTCTAAAGAACATCTAGAGCGCCAACAGTTTTACTTATGACAAACGTGTGGCACACATGAAGTCACCTTGAGTGAATCAAACTAGTTAAACTTAAAACATTTAATTTAGAAAGGAACACATTGAGGGGGTTAATTTTGGTATAGAAATTATTGTTGGTGCTGTAGAAATAAAAAATTGGAACTTGTTTTAAGTGAGCTCTCATATATCTTCTTGTTTTACTTCAAAAGAAGCAGCCTGTCAAATTGATTGCATTGTGTACTACTGTAGCCTTCCATAGTGTTCTAAAGAACAACTAGAGCACTAGCACGTTTTAAGTTAATTCTCAAATATCTTCCTCTTCTATTTTATTAAAACATTCTGACATATAGACTTAAACATGCACATTTATGCAAAAAGTGTGGCACATCTCACGCCATCTTAATGGAATTGAAGTGGAAACCTCAAAGCATTTTCTCCTGAGGATACTGCAGTAAATAGTAGTAGTAGTAGTAGTAGTAATAACTTTATTCGACTTTAAGCAAGTCATAAAAGTATCAAATATAATACATCTAAATATATAAATAGAGTAAATAAATTAAAAAAGTAAAAAGATAAACAACAAAAAATATCTAATACATGACATTAAAATTTCTCATTCACAAATATTTAAATGAACTAGTCCCATAGACTTTCTTATAGTTAATGGAGAACATAAAAAGTTGGCCAAAATTCCACACATCTCGATAGAGGATAAAACCTGAAGGCTAACATACGCGGTACGGCACTGGGGCAAGTTAATTAATCTTAGAAGAGGGACTACTAGTCGCTTTCTCTGCTTGGCATAACATTTACAGAATAAAACCACATGGATCGTAGTTTGAAGTGCCTTTCTTCACAGGGACATGCCCTTAGCGTAGTGCTCCAGTCATTCATAGTTGGAAAGGTTACTAAACAGTGAAATGTGTCTAACCTTAATCTGGAGAGAACAAAGCGGTGTCGGTGGTAAACCACATTAACCAAATAGGGCTGCATGCCCTCCGTCGACAAAATTACTTGGTTAGACATGACGCTGACCTTTTTTGATTCAACCTCCTATTGTAAATCTTCTAAATACTTTAATGCCAGGGCCCTCAGATCCTTCCTGGTAGTTTTTCCCAACGAGGCTGGGTTTGTGTAATAGTCTTTACTACCTATGTTTTCAAAAAAGGTCATAATGTACTTCAACCAAGGAACCCTTGTTGAGTATGTTGACTTCATACAGTCAGACAGAATGGCCTTATTTAATCAAGTATATTCCGAGATCCAGACTTTGGTGGTCATTCCAAGTTTGGCGGGCGGCGGTTGCCGCCCGCCAAACTTACGCCGCCACTTGGCCGCTCTGCGGTCAAAAGACCGCGGGGGCCATTCAGACTTTCCCGCTGGCCCGGCGGGCGCCTGCCAAGGGAGCGCCCGCCGGCCCAGCGGGAAAGGCCCTGCAACACAGAAGCCGGCTCCGAATGGAGCCGGCGGTGTTGCAGGGGTGCGACGGGTGCAGTTGCACCCATCGCGATTTTCACTGTCTGCTATGCAGACAGTGAAAATCATGCTGGGGCCCTGTTAGGTAAAAAACGCCAGAAACAGGCTGGCGGGAAGGGGGTCGGAATCCCCATGGCGGCGCTGCTTGCAGCGCCGCCATGGAGGATTCTCCCAGCTGGGGGAAATCCGGCGGGAAACCGCCAGATCCGGCTGGGCAACCGCGGCTGTACCGCCGCGGTCGGAATGCCAAATGAAGCACCACCAGCCTGTTGGCGGTTCTTCCGTCGACATCCACCCTGGCGGTCTATGACCGCCAGGGTTGGAATGAGGGCCTTTATGCCATAGCAATAATGGTTGAATCTTTATCAAGTCTGCAATAAAGGGGACCCCCAGTTCTGAGTGGATGATGAACGATGATGTACCATTTGGTACCATCAGCAGATGTCTCAAGAAGTCATTTTCCACCGTCTGAACTGGGTTGCAGTTAGCGTACCCCCAAATTCCTGATCCATAGGCAGCAGCCGGAATGCACTTAGATTTATACATTTTTATCATATTCGGCGGGGTAATCCCCCCGAGCCTTTTTGAGAAAAGCCTGAAAGCCGCCGTTGTTTTAATAATCTGATCTCTTTTCGTTTTCATACAGTTGGCCCAGGAACCGTATTTGTCGAACATTATACCCAAATAAGAAAATGTTTGAGCAATTTCAACCCTCCCATCCTGGGTGATAGTGTTGTAAGTCTTACCGCATTTCCCACCGCAATTCATAATAAACATTTTGGAACGGTGGACGGCAAGTCCCAGGTATGACATAAAAGTAATACAAGTAGTTAAGAGTTTTTGGAGAGCTAGTGGGGTCCTGGCCATTAATACTGTGTCGTCCGCATAGAGTAATACCGGGACAGCGCGATTACCTATTTGGGGTAGATCTTTACATTTACTTGCCAATTCGTTTTCTAAATTATTTATGTACATTGAAAACAAGAACGGAGCGAGAACACAGCCTTGGCGCACTCCTCTATGTAGGCCAAAAGGGCGAGTACATTCCCCCTTTAGCCCATACCTTACTCTTGCTCTGCACCCTGTGTACATATCCCGTATGAATTGAATTATAGCTGATTCTACCCCCATACTGCTTAAAATGTCCCATAGCTTATCATGTAGTACACAATCAAAGGCTGATGATAAGTCTATGAAGGCCAAATGCAAGTTACCTGCTCTGATCCTTGTATACTTTCCAATAATAATACTTAGATTCAGGCTCTGCTCCTCTGTCCCAATTCCTTTCTGGAAGCCATACTGTACTAGGGATAAAACGCCCTTTTCTTCCGCCCATATTTGCAGTCTATTCAGAATAATTCTCCCTGCTAGTTTAGCTGTTGTATCCAGCAAGGAAATTGGCCTGTAGCAAGCTGGGTTAAGAGAATCCCCTTTTTTGTATATTGGGATAATATTGGAGTCTCGCCAAGATGGTAAGGGTCCGCATATGCAAATGGCCCTCAATGTCTGCGTCAATACAGGCCCCCATAGCTGTAGATTAGCCTTGTATAAATCTATCGGAACGCCATCGGTGCCCGGCACTTTCCCTGATATGCTTAGATTTATGGCTTCCTCTACCTCCTCCAGGCTGAACTGAGGGGTTATGATCAGGCGTAGGACTTCCTGTAGGCCTGGGCCCTGTTCGGGATCTGTGGGCTTTATGTCACTGGCCTGCGAATATATTTTGGAAAAGTATGCAATCCAGTCCTCTTCAGAGATCACAATTTCCATCCTAGGGGTATCTCTCTCCCCTAGCACAGGAGAATTTATTGTTTTCCAGAAGAGGATATTATCTTTCGTGCAGCTTGCTGTATGTAGGGTTTCCCACAAGGTACTTTTCAAGGTCAATTTTCTTTTCTTCATTGCTGTCTTATATTCCTGTCTACACTTAGGTGGTCATTCTGACCTCGGCGGTAAAAGGCGCCTACCGCCGGTCAGAAATCCTCCATAATCCCGCCGCGGTCGCGGTAACCCGCCACGGTCATTCTGACCTGCAGCAGCCAAACCTCCGAAAATCCGACAGCCACAACCGACCGCCAGACCAGCGGGCGGCGGAAAGGTGGAGGTGACCAAACCTCCACCGCCACGCCAACAGAAATACGCCCATGCCATTACGACCCACGAATCCACGCGGCGGTCATTCAAACGCGGTATTCCATTGGCGGGACACACCGCCGCGGTCAGAATACACACAAACGAACAAAACTCAGCCACATTGGACGATTTGAATCCCACACACCTGATACACATACACACACCACTCCCACACACACAATACAATATAAAACACCCACCCACATCACCCACAAACCCCTACGCAAAAAAATTCTGAAAGAAGGCCAGAGCGAGACACCAGCATCCACAAACTAACAGCCACAGCCACTCAACACCATCACCCACACACTATCCACACACAAAACAACACACACCACCACACTCAACACACTTAACTACACATACTCCACCCCACACATCATACACACCACCCCATGGCACCCCAAAGACAACCCCGCTTCACAGACGAAGAACTCAGGGTCATGGTGGAGGAAATCGTTCGGGTAGAGCCCCAGCTGTTCGGCACACAGATACAATACACCAGCATTGCCCGGAGGACGGAGCTATGGCAGAGGATTGTCGACAGGGTCAACGCAGTGGGACAGCACCCCAGAAATCGGGAAGACATCAGGAAGCGATGGAACGACCTACGGGGGAAGGTGCGTTCCATGGTATCCAGGCACAACATCGCCGTGCAGAAGACTGGCGGAGGACCCCCACCTCAACCCCCACAATTCACATCATGGGAGGAGGAAGTCTTGAACATCCTGCATCCTGACGGCCTCGCAGGAGTCGGCGGAGGAATGGATACTGGTAAGTTGAAGCTTCACCACTGCTTCCCCCCCACCTGCATGCCAAATCATACCCCAACCCTCACCCCCATCCTCGAACCCCACCCTCACCCCCACCCCCATCCTCACCCCCACCCTCACCCCCACCACCATCCTCACCCCCACCACCATCCTCACCCCCACCCCCAGCACACCTATTCCCCGCCAATGTCTCACCATCACAACCCACACATCCCAAAACCTAGGCCTGCATGCGTCCACTAAGCATGGACACCCATCACCAAAGCATGCCCAATGCATATACACATCCCCCCCACAAGCCACCCTCACCAAAGCCCCCACACACGAATGCCAGCACTTGGGGACACGAGAACCCATAGATACACCCATATGCCATACATTGAAACTATAACCATACCTCTATACCCCTGCAGGACCCGACCGTCAACACACCGCGGCGGAGGGGCCAGAATTCTCCACACCCCCCACCCAAGAGGCCGTCAGCGATGACAGCAGCTCTGTCGACCTGGACACCGATGACCAGCCCGGACCATCGGGGACCTCTGGACAGTCGGTTCCCCTCACACAGGCCCAGGCCACTACAGCCCCAAACCCCTCTGGGAACACCAGCACAGCTCCCACCCAGCGGGCCCATGCCTCTGTCTCCAGGGCGCGTCAATCTGCGGTGTGTCTACCACTACAGGGCACCCAGGATAACCCACCACCCCAACAACAACAGGGACCTGGGGGCAGTGGTAGTGGGCACACCGGCCAGGGGGCAGAGGCCCAGGGAAACAGGGCAACTCGGAGGGCAGCTGTGCGACAGGGGGGGGACGGGCCCAGGGAACCCACTCTCCACGAGGTCCTCACCACCATCATGGGAGCATACAACCGCTCCCAGGAGACGATGGCGACGGTACTGGCCCGGTTCCAGGAGATCCAGGTACTGCAGGAGGAACACTATCGGGGGTACAGGGAGGACATCAGAGCCATCAACACCACCCTGGTTACCATGGTAGGGCTGCTGCAGGACCTCGTCAACACCAGGGCGGACACTCAACAACACCCAAGGGCCCCTGCCACTAGCCTGGACCAAGAACAGCCAACCACCTCCGCCGGCGCTAGTGGACAGGAGGCCCCCACACAGCAGCAGCCCACCAGACCCCCACCTCCTGCAGGAGAAGAACCACCCCGCAAGAGGGCCCTGAGATCTCGCAAGACAGAGTAGGATGTCAAGACCCCTGCCAGCAATGGATACCACCTGATGTCATCCCACTGTCCCACATTGTCACCCTGTCCATCCTTGAACTGCCCATGCTCCATCTCTCCACAGGCCTCTGGACAATGCACCTGTGTGACTGTTACTCTGGACTCTGCCATGGACATTCCTTCACCATAGCCCCCACCCACTTGAAACCACCCATCCCATTTTGAGCACTTAAATAAACACCAATTTTGCACAAAACTATCTGGAGTCTGGCTGTGATTTCAATATATTGTAATTGACATGACAGTGCAAATATGTCCTTGTACATGGTGAAGTCAACAAACAGCTGCCACAAAGCTGTAGTCCATGGGGAAACGAAGCACAGGACTCGTAGTGGGGACCCCAGATCTGAAATAGGGAGGGAAAAGCCAAAACTCAGTCATCATACACTGGGGCAAATAGACAGGCAGCAGAGATGCAGGAGAGTAGTTAACAGTTACTAAATTATCTTTGAAATGTTACCTGTGTCCTATTGGAAGTACTGTTCAATGATTCTGTCCCTGTTGTCTGTTTCAGCCCCATCGTCTTCCTCCTCGTCACTCTCCTCAGGTTCCACCGCTGCCACAACACCACCGTCTCGACCATCCTCCTGCAGGAAAGGCACCTGGCGGCGCAAAGCCAGGTTGTGAAGCATGCAGCAGGCCACGATGATGTGACACACCTTCTTAGGTGAGTACATTAGGGATCCACCTGTCATATGCAGGCACCTAAACCTGGCCTTTAGGAGGCCAAAGGTGCGTTCGATCACCCTCCTAGTACGCCCATGGGCCTCATTGTACCGTTCCTCTGCCCTGGTCCGGGGATTCCTTACTGGGGTCAGTAGCCACGACAGGTTGGGGTACCCAGAGTCCCCCACTAGCCATACACGGTGTCTCTGTAGCTGTTCCATCACGTAAGGGATGCTGCTATTCCTGAGGATGTAGGCGTCATGCACTGACCCTGGGAATTTGGCATTGACATGCGAGATGTACTGGTCAGCCAAACACACCACCTGGATGTTCATTGAATGGTATTTTTTTCTGTTCCTGTACACCTGCTCCCTGTCTCTTGGGGGAACCAAAGCCACATGGGTCCCATCAATGGCACCAATTACGTTGGGAATATGTCCAAGGGCGTAGAAATCACCCTTCACTGTAGCCAATTCGCCCACCTCAGGGAAAATGATGTAGCTCCTCACGGATTTCATCAGGGCAGACAACACTCTGGATAACACCTTCGAAAACATGGGCTGAGACATCCCAGAAGCAATTCCCACTGTTGTCTGAAATGACCCACTTGCCAAGAAATGGAGTACTGACATGACCTGCACCAGAGGGGGAATCCCTGTGGGTTGGCGGATGGGGGACATCAGGTCGGGCTCCAGCTGGGCACACAGTTCATGGATAGTGGCACGGTTAAGACGGTAGGTCAGGATAATGTGGCGTTCTTCCATTGTCGACAGGTCCACCAGCGGTCGGTACACGGGAGGATTCATCCGTCTCCTCGCCCAACCCAGCGGACGGTGCCTAGGAAGGACAACATGGAGCACACAGTCAAGCAACCCACAGGTACGTACTCACAGCTAGCACAGTAAACGATTCTCTATGCAGTGAATGGCGTGTCTGAGTGGCTATGCAAGGCCTAGGCCTGTGTGACGCAGTTGAAATTGAGCCATGTGGGCCCTGGAAATGGCGGCTGCCTGACCTGTGAAGTGTGACAATGGGATGTGAGGTCAATGCGCTGGCGTGGCACACCGCGGCGGGCGGCGGGCGAAGACCGCGGCGCGAAGCCGCATTGGTTAACATTGAAGCCTATGGGTTTCAGGAGCCAATGGCGAAGGGCGCCGGCGGGACGCACCGCCGCGGTACGCACCGCCGCGGACGTGACCGCCATTTTCTATCTACTTATCCACTTGCGACTTGAACTTTCACAGGAGAGGACCTATACTGCAAGTGTTGCTGTGACCTCGGTCTGGAAGGGACAATGGCTGCTGCGCCTGGGGAAAGGGCCCCTGCCTTCACTGGAGAGGAGTTGGAGAAACTTGTGGATGGGGTCCTCCCCCAGTATGCGCTACTCTACGGTCCTCCAGACCAACAAGTGAGTTTAATTCAATCTGGATTTGGGGCCACTGGCTGGCTTGGGGGCCTGGCGGGGGGCCTGGCGGGGATGGGGGGCATGTTGGGCCTGGCGGGGGGCATGGCGGGGGGCCTGGCGGGGATGGGGGGCATGTTGGGCATGGCGGGGGGCCTGGCGGGGATGGGGGGCATGTTGGGCCTGGCGGGGGGCCTGGCGGGGATGGGGGGCATGTTGGGCCTGGCGGGGGGCCTGGCGGGGATGGGGGGCATGTTGGGCATGGCGGGGGGCCTGGCGGGGATGGGGGGCATGTTGGGCATGGCGGGGGGCCTGGCGGGGGGCCTGGCGGGGATGGGGGGCATGTTGGGCCTGGCGGGGGGCCTGGCGGGGATGGGGGGCATGTTGGGCCTGGCGGGGGGCCTGGCGGGGATGGGGGGCATGTTGGGCCTGGCGGGGGGCCTGGCGGGGATGGGGGGCATGTTGGGCCTGGCGGGGGGCCTGGCGGGGGGCCTGGCGGGGATGGGGGGCATGTTGGGCCTGGCGGGGGGCCTGGCGGGGATGGGGGGCATGTTGGGCCTGGCGGGGGGCCTGGCGGGGATGGGGGGCATGTTGGGCCTGGCGGGGGGCCTGGCGGGGATGGGGGGCATGTTGGGCATGGCAGGGGGCCTGTCGGGGATGGGGGGCATGTTGGGCATGGCGGGGGGCCTGGCAGGGATGGGGGGCATGTTGGGCATGGCGGGGGGCCTGGCGGGGATGGGGGGCATGTTGGGCATGGCGGGGGGCCTGGCGGGGATGGGGGGCATGTTGGGCATGGCGGGGGGCCTGGCGGGGATGGGGGGCATGTTGGGCCACTGGCAAGGAAAATGCTGACAAACTTGAACGTGGTATTTCTCCCTCCCTGTACGTGTCACATAGGTCCGCGCCCATGAGAAGATCGGGATTTGGCGTGCCATCGCCAAGGAAGTCCGGACCCTGGGGGTCCACCATCGACGGGGCACCCACTGCCGCAAGAGGTGGGAGGACATCCGCCGCGGGACCAAGAAGACCGCCGAGTCTCTGCTGGGGATGGCCTCCCAACGTAGGCGGGGTGCCTGCCGTCAACTGAGCCCCCTGATGTTCCGGATCCTGGCGGTGGCCTACCCTGATTTGGATGGGCGCGTGAGGGCAGCACAGCAGACACAAGGGGGTGAGTACAAGCATTATCTACTCTGTTGTCGCGCAGTGGAGGTGTCTGGGTGGGGGAGGAGGGCTGGGGGTCCCCCTAGGCCAGGGCGATATCTGTAGGCTGGGCACCCCCGTAAGCCCCTGTGTCCCCAGCCACCACCCTCAGTAGTTTGTCAGTACAGCCATCCCTGGGCCGTGTCATCCATGGGTGCAGTTGTCAACTCTAGGCGTGTAGGGCATGTTCCACGGAATGCGTAGCGGACCCCAAGTGCGCAACTTAGTGCAGGGGGCATCTGTGTCTGTCATGTCCGCTAACTGTACCGGAGATCCATGTACTCAATATCCCTTTATTTCTCTCTCCCCCCCCCTTTTTGTTTGTCTTTCTGTGCTTGTGTGCATCAGCATCATCAGGCGGAGGAGAAGTGGCATCGGGGCAGGAGGGAGCTGCATCTCACATGGCCCAGGAGGGCCATGCCACAGAGTCAGACTGGACCAGTGAGACGGAGGGCGAGGGGAGCTCCACGACGGGGACGACTGGACCCTGCAGCGACACGGACACGTCCTCGGAAGGGGGCTCCCTTGTGGGGGTGGCACCATCCGTGCCCCCCGCCATTACAGGTACAGCCGCCACCCAGCGCACCATCTCCGCCCTCCCAGCAGCCCCTCAGCGTTCGCCCCGTGCCCGCTCTGCCAGGAAGCCGGGCATCTCCTTCGCCCCAGGCACCTCAGGCCCTGCCCCTGTTACCCCCGCTGCCCTCAGTGAGGAGGTCATTGACCTCCTCCGAACGCTCATTGTTGGGCAGACTACCCTTTTGAATGCCATCCAGGGGGTGGAGAGGGAGGTTCATCGCAGCAATGCGTACCTGGAGGGCATTCATTCGGGTCAGGCTGCCCATCAGCGATCGTTCCAGGCCCTGGCCTCAGCACTGACGGCAGCCATTGTCCCTGTCTCCTGCCTCCCTCTACTAACTCCCTCCTCCCAGTCTCCTGTTCCTCTGCCTGTCCCACCCACACCATCAGACCAGCCTGCACACACCTCAACACCCAAGAGAAGCTCATCCAAACATAAGCACCACAGATCACGCAGACATTCACACACGCAACATTCCGATGCAGACATGCCAACAGTCACTACCACCTCTGTGACCCCCACCTCCTCGTCTCCCTCCTCCCTCCCTGTGACGTCTACACTCACACCTCCATTCACCTCACCATCAGCCAGTGTTTCCATCACCAGCACACCCTCCACTCCAGTCCGCACATGTGCAGTCACCACCCCCACTGCCATTTACACGTCCCCTGTGTCCTCTCCCACTGTGTCTGTCACCCCCTCTTCCACACCACACAAACGCAGCCACCCACCCACCCAACAGCCATCCACCTCATGACAGCCTATCCCTCCTGCACCTGCACCCAAAGACAGCAAACGTGACTCACCTACAACCACATCCTCTCCCTCCACTCCCATTCCCACTGTACCTACCACTCTCCATTGTCCCAAGAAACTCTTCCTCGCCACTACTAACTTCTTTCCTGACCCTGAGCCCCCCCCTCCTTCTCGTCGGGGTAAGAAGAGCACCTCAGCCACCACCAGCCCTGCAGCCCCCTTGACAAGGGTGCAGGGGTATTGGAGCCCGCCAGCCCGCATGTCTGGATCTTCGCCCAGCAGCAAGGGGACAGCCAGCCCACCCCCTGGGAAGAGGAGCAGAAGGCAGAAGGGGCGCCGCAGGAGCCCGCCTTCTACATCCCCCCCGGACACCACCCAGAGACAGTCACCAGCCACAGCTCCAAAGGGAGGAAAGGGCCACAGGCCCACGACTAAGGAGGGCAAGGGCAGCAAGTCGGAGAGGTCAGGCAGCAGGCCTGCTGCCCAGGAGGAGCCCACAACCCCCATAGCTGCTGCCCCGGGAGGAACCGGCACAGCTGCCCCGGGAGAGCCCACCACCCCCATAGCCGCTGCCCAGGGAGGACCCAGCCCAGCTGGCCAGGAGGGCCCCACCACCCACAGCCCAGGTGGGCATTGAAGGAGCACCATCCCCGCTGCCCAGGAGGGCACCACCAGGCAATGAGCAGTTGGCCATAGACCGGCCGCCGTCTCCAGAACCGCTGAACTGGGCCCCGCCGTCTCCAGAACCGCTGAACTGGGCCCCGCCGTCTCAAGAACCGCTGAACTGGGCCCTTCAAGGCAAGGAGCGCTGAACTGGGCCCCGCCGTCTCCAGAACCGCTGAACTGGGCCCCGCCGTCTCACGCACCGCTCCGCTGGGCCCCGCCGTCTCAAGAACCGCTGAACTGGGCCCTTCAAGGCAAGGAGCGCTGAACTGGGCCCCGCCGTCTCAAGAACCGCTGAACTGGGCCCTTCAAGGCAAGGAGCGCTGAACTGGGCCCCGCCGTCTCCAGAACCGCTGAACTGGGCCCGCCGTCTCACGCACCGCTCCGCTGGGCCCCGCCGTCTCAAGAACCGCTGAACTGGGCCCTTCAAGGCAAGGAGCGCTGAACTGGGCCCCGCCATCTCCAGAACCGCTGAACTGGGCCCCGCCGTCTCACGCACCGCTCCGCTGGGCCCCGCCGTCTCAAGAACCGCTGAACTGGGCCCTTCAAGGCAAGGAGCGCTGAACTGGGCCCCGCCGTCTCCAGAACCGCTGAACTGGGCCCCGCCGTCTCACGCACCGCTCCGCTGAGCCCCGCCGTCTCAAGAACCGCTGAACTGGGCCCTTCAAGGCAAGGAGCGCTGAACTGGGCCCCGCCGTCACCAGAACCGCTGAACTGGGCCCCGCCGTCTCACGCACCGCTCCGCTGGGCCCCGCCGTCTCAAGAACCGCTGAACTGGGCCCTTCAAGGCAAGGAGCGCTGAACTGGGCCCCGCCGTCTCCAGAACCGCTGAACTGGGCCCCGCCGTCTCACGCACCGCTCCGCTGGGCCCCGCCGTCTCAAGAACCACTGAACTGGGCCCTTCAAGGCAAGGAGCGCTGAACTGGGCCCCGCCGTCTCCAGAACCGCTGAACTGGGCCCTGCCGTCTCACGCACCGCTCCGCTGGGCCCCGCCGTCTCAAGAACCGCTGAACTGGGCCCTTCAAGGCAAGGAGCGCTGAACTGGGCCCCGCCGTCTCCAGAACCGCTGAACTGGGCCCCGCCGTCTCACGCACCGCTCCGCTGGGCCCCGCCGTCTCAAGAACCGCTGAACTGGGCCCTTCAAGGCAAGGAGCGCTGAACTGGGCCCCGCCGTCTCCAGAACCGCTGAACTGGGCCCCGCCGTCTCACGCACCGCTCCGCTGGGCCCCGCCGTCTCAAGAACCGCTGAACTGGGCCCTTCAAGGCAAGGAGCGCTGAACTGGGCCCCGCCGTCTCCAGAACCGCTGAACTGGGCCCCGCCGTCTCAAGCACCGCTCCGCTGGGCCCCGCCGTCTCAAGAACCGCTGAACTGGGCCCTTCAAGGCAAGGAGCGCTTAACTGGGCCCAGCCGTCTCAAGAACCGCTGAACTGGGCCCTTCAAGGCAAGAACCGCTGGCCCTTTGGCAGACGTGGCAGGGCAGGATCTATCTCGGGCAGGGCTGCAGGATGTCCTCTGGCCAACTTGCCTCCTCCAGTGGCAGTGGGGTCTGTTATGGACTGTATGGACCGTGGCTTTGCACTCCCCAGGATGGCCCAGTGGGCAGGCCACCCACTGTATGGACTGTTTGGACTGTGGCTTTGCTCTCCCCAGAATGGCCCAGTGGGCAGGCCACCCACTGTATGGACTGTTTGGACTGTGGCTTTGCTCTCCCCAGGATGGCCCAGTGGGCAGGCCACCCACTGTATGGACTGTTTGGACAGTGGCTTTGCTCTCCCCAGGATGGCCCAGTGGGCAGGCCACCCACTGTATGGACTGTATGGACAGTGGCTTTGCACTCCCCAGGATGGCCCAGTGGGCAGGCCACCCACTGTATGGACTGTATGGACTGTGGCTTTGCACTCCCCAGAATGGCCCAGTGGGCAGGCCACCCACTGTATGGACTGTTTGGACTGTGGCTTTGCTCTCCCCAGGATGGCCCAGTGGGCAGGCCACCCACTGTATGGACTGTGGCTTTGCTCTCCCCAGGATGGCCCAGTGGGCAGGCCACCCACTGTATGGACTGTATGGACTGTGGCTTTGCTCTCCCCAGGATGGCCCAGTGGGCAGGCCACCCACTGTATGGACTGTATGGACTGTGGCTTAGCACTCCCCATGATGGCCCAGTGGTCATGGAGTCCCCTCGTGGATCTGGCGTCGTGTACTCAAGTGGCTGAGGTGCCCCCCCTTCCCTTCCCCCTGAGGTGCCTGTCCTATTTTCTTTCTGATGCCCCTGCAGTGTTCTCTCCGTGGAGTTCTTGTCGTGGGACTGGGCCTTGCCCCTTTGCACAGGACCCCTGTGATCCACGGACAGTGGTTGGACTACATTTAGTAGCTGTGTATATTTTGTACATAGTTTATTTATTTATTGGGATTACTGGTGTACATATTTCAATATATCTGCCCGTTTATGATCTCTTCTTTTGGTCTTTGCATTATTTCGGAGGGGGGTGGTTTGTGGGTTGTGACAGTGATCTGTGGGAATGCATTGATGTGTGTGTTGTAGTGGGTGTGGGTGGGTGGGTGTGTGCCGGTAATCTTTTCCCTCCCCTGTGTCGTAGGTGCAGTACTCACCGATGTCTTCCGCGCCGCCGGGCGTGCTCCTGGTATATGAGCAGGTATAGGAGTGCGGGGATGACCTGCAACTCTGGTTCCATACTGCCGGAATCTCGCGTGGAGTGCGTAGAGGTGAGCGTTTTCCCGTTCGTAGTCTGTTTCCGCCGTGTTCTTATCGGCGGTGCTCCCGCCCCGGAAAAGGTGGCGGATTGGTGGGTCGTGATAGGGTGGGCGGTACTTTGTCTGCCGCCTGGCTGTTGGCGGGGACCGCCGCGCTGTTTGTTTGTACCGCCGTGGCGGGCGGAGTGTTAATACGGCGGGCTGTGTTGGCGGTTCCCGCCAGGGTCAGAATGGCATATTTTAGACCGCCGGCCTGTTGGCGGCTTGGCCGCCGCTTTATCACCGACCGCCAGGGTCAGAATGAGGGCCTTAATGTATATCAGTCAAGGATTTTTTTGGGGCGGTTAAAGCCTTTTTTAATCTCTTATGTGCTTTTGTACAGTTGTGATCAAACCATCCAGTATCCCTTTTCTGTCCCATCTTACCTCCTCTAATAGTAAGAGCTTCTTTTATGGCTTGCCTAATCTGTGTAAAAGCACTTAAGCATCTTCCTGGATCTAAGTTCTCAGTGAGACAGTCTGTAAAGGCTTGCTTGCAATCACATATTAACTGTTTCAGCAGGGACTTTGGGTCTGTCTGAGACCATTTCAGTATGTATCCATTGAGTGGCACTAATTCAGTATCATCTGCCAGCGTAGCCCTAGTGCCATTAGCTGCTGTAAAAGGAGTTAGTGAGAGGTTCAAGCTGTGGGGGAAGTGATCACTAATTGCAATGTCATGCAGAATATAGTTTGTAAGGTAGTGTGCAAAATGGTTTGACATTAAGAGATAATCAATCACAGTGTTAGCACCCCTTCCGTTATAAGTTGGTTTAAACTGAGATTCATCCAAGTGTAATTCATTAACAAAGGACAAATTATAAATTTGAGCCATTAGGTTCATTGTGTCTCCTTGATTGTTATGTGGGAAGTGGAGTCTTCGACCAATACCTTCAGGATGCCAGCCACATACCTTGTCCAAGGTTTCTTTACAAGGAAGGACATTGAAATCGCCACTCCAAATGATGAGAATCTCGCAGTTGCTATTTGCACATATTTTTTTTAGATCATTTCCCATCGCCCCTAGAATATTAGAAAATTCTCCTAGAGAAGCATTGTTATAAAAGTTAATGATTACTAAATGGGTCCTATGATCCAGATTACTCTCTATCATCTGATAGTGCAGACTCATAGATTACATCTCTACGTTCTGTAAGCGTAACTTGTTAGAAATGTATGTGCACAGTCCTCCTTTTGGTCTACCATGTCTAGTCCGGGCGGCTGGTGTGTGAAATGTTTTGTAGCCGTTAACATGGACAGGACTTAAAAGCCAAGTCTCTTGTAGACAAATACATGAGAAATCTTCTATAAAGTTCACCCAGATCTCATTACCTATCTTGTTAGTTAGGCCTGCAATATTCCAAAAAAGTAAGGCTATTTCCGCTTTCTGTTGGGGATGACAGTACTGGTCGTTTGGGATTCGGTGGGGTGTGTCACCATCTATTGAGTGACTTATATTTATAGGGGGGGTTACTCTGGTTAAGTGAGATCGTGTCAAGTTTCTTACAGGAGCCATTATGTGGGGTGTGCCTTCCTTAATTATACCCTGCCCTTGTGTATATACTTCCTGGACCAATTTATTGGAAGAGACTTTCTGATTCTTGTCGAGTCAATCTATGTCTTCTAAGGTTGTAAGAGGTTGGAATCTATTATGCTGTGTGATATAGTCTGGTCTAGTTACTGCAGTAAATGAGGAGATTAGGGAGCTTCATAACAAAGGAGTATCCCAAGATGGCCAAAAGAGAAAAAAAGCCCAAATGTAGCACAAACATCACCCAAGTATAGCCCAATGACAAAAGTGTGCAAAACACTTAGGGCTACATGTGCGTACGTTTTGCGACTTGCAAATTGGTTGTAGCGCTAATTGCGACCGTGCAAAAAGCAAAATGGTATGTTCCAATGCCATTTCGGAGTCCCAAATAGTGATGCAACCAATTACCAAATCGCAAAAATTAGCGACTCATGATTGTGACTCGCAATTAAGAAATCGCAATTTGCGAGTCGCAAACCGCATGTACAAGGCAGTCATAAATTGCGAAGAGTTGCAAAAAGCTTGTTTTAAACACCCAGATTAGCACTGATTCCAAACAGGTGGTAACCAGAACCAAAGTACAACAGCAGACCCAGAAGGCATCTGGGTTTCTCAAAATGGCTGCACTCTACATGATTGCGTGGAGGAGGCAAGTCCATGCTGCTCAGCAGAGGAGGAGGAAGCAGAGACAGGAGAGGATATACAGAACCAGGCAGACCACATTTCAACAAACTGAGGAGGACATATATGACAAATACAGACTGAGCAGCACAGTTATCTTTGAGATTATTGAACTGCTGAAACCTAAGCTAAAATGCCAGACCTTGTGCAGCTGCTACATTCCCACACATGTGCAAGTGCTCTGCTCACTACACCTCTTGGTCTCGGGTAGCTACCGGGGCGGTGATTGCAGTTGGTGGTGGGGTGTCTGAAAGTGCCCTGTCATGATTTTTAAAGACGGTTCTTATATGCCATACTCACACACACATGTCCAGATACATAATGAGGAGGAAATACACAACATCAAATTGGACGTCTACAGAATTGCAAACTTTCCTGATGTAATTGGGTGTGTGGACGGGACACATATACCCATTTGCTCACCTGAAAATCTGGAATATGTGTTCCACAATAGGAAATGTACTCCACTCACTTAACATCCAGGTGGTATGTGATGCCCATAATGTCATAACTGATATAGTGGCAACATTTCCAGGGAGCACACATGATGCATACATATTCAGGCACAGTGGGATACACCAACGCCTAGAACATGGGGAGTTTGGTGAAGGATATTTATGAGGTACTGTGTAGTACACACCAATGTCATAAATAGATGTCACTGCATAACCATGTGAAGCCATGCTCATATCTGCTATTTTGTTCCACAGATGACAGTGCATATGCTCTGAGGCCATGGATACTCACCCCATATCTAACACCTGCCAATCAGAATGAGAGGCGCTACAACATTGGACATCGGCAAACCAGAACCGTCATTGAGAGGACCTTTGGCGTGTTAAAGTTATGTTTTCGATGCATGCACAAAACTGGAGGTGCACTCCAGTATGCCCCAGAGACTGCATGCAAGATTGTGGCAACATATGCCATCCTACACAACATAGCAACCAGACGTGGGCTACATCTCACCCTAGATAACACAGATTCACAGGATGAGGAGCAAGAGCCACCACAACAACAGCCTGGGAATGGTAGCATCGCACTGGACGGAAGATGGAGATGGGACCACATTGCAACTCACTGCTTAGGCAGGTATGTGACAACCGTTACAGCACTCACAAATGTAAGACACACATAGTCAGGTTGTGCAAAAAATAACTTTCCTTTATTGTCAGGAGAGTATTATTGAAATGTTGGCGTTTAGCTAGCAGTAAAGAAGTAAAATGTAACAAAGTCTCACACAGTAATATCATGTGCCCCTGGCTAAACCCAGGTAGACAACATCACACCCTCCTACGACTACGTCCACCATGGAGTGTGCCTGTTTGGTCCCTTGGTGTCTGTTGGGCACTGCTACTACGCAGGCTGAGGGCATCTGAGGCAGAAACGCTGCTTATGCTTGAGATGTCCTCACTATCCTGAGGGGTGTCACCAATACCTCTTGCTGCCTGGGAGGTATGTATGAGGTCAACTGCAACACTGATGCGCCCTAGTCCTCTTGCCACATCTCCGGGAAAATGGCCCAGTTTCACCAGTAGCGTGACAGTGCGCCTTGACAGGCAGATAGTTGTCGTGGCTAGGCGGCCAATGGACTGACTGAGCTGGTCCAAACGTGCACCACTGTTGCGCTCTCTGCGCCTTGCATGGGCCAGATATGCAATCATTTCCCTACACAGGTCATTGATGGTGGTGGTGAGGTTTACCATGCTGGTGTTCAGGTTGGAAAATTGTAATTCAACTTTGGCAAATCCCTGTGCGAGGGTCTGTTGCAGTCTGTGCAGGTTCCGGTTCATCATCCACATTTGTTTATTTTGCAGGCGGTGACTGTTCTGTAGGGATGCCTCTAATCCAAGGAATTGTTCAGTTGTGACATCTTCCTCACCTGCATCCTGTGTTCGATGTCGCCGTCTCCGCCCAGACCCAGCTGTTCCCAGTGGCTGACTCAGATCCCTCTTTGGCCCCGGTGTCAGATTTCATGCCTTAGTGTCCACATCTGTCTCCTCAGTGGTCTCAAATGCATGGTGGACAATCAGTATGGTACTGCACTCCCCTGCAGATATGTTGACTGCCTTGTCTGCTGTCATGGTGGCATCGTCATCTCCCTCCACACTAGGGTCATTGGTGGATACTTGAGGGAGACCTGTGGGACACAAGGAATACACTGTCAGTGCCTCTCTGATGTGTGGCGTATCAAAATAAATATTCCTAAACAGTTGGACTACTGTACTACATTGCCCATAATGCACTGTCCTTGAGGTTGCAATATAGGCAGGGAACAAATTTGGATGGTGCATGCTTTTGTGGACTGTGGTTGTGTGCATGATGCCTGGTGTAAATAAGTAAGATTTGCTACTTACTTTTGGAGGTTCCAGGAGCTGAACTGTCCAGGTACCCAGTTCCTACGACAGCCTCTGGCTCCAGAGTGGTCTCCACCATGCTCTCTATAGCTGTAGGAGGTGGTACTGTGGATGCTCCTCCACCTGTTCCGTGTGCCTCCCTCATCCACTCTGCCACCCTTTCTTTGGTTCTGAATCTGAGGTCGTACCACCTTTTGAAAACCTCCTTGAGGGTGCGATGGCTGACTTCTATTGCATTGATCTTGCTCTGTATGTCCAGCCAAATCTTATTTTTTTCCGTGTCAGGGACACTCATTGCTGCCTTGCCAAACAGGACCTCGTGGTGTAGGCAGCACTCCTCAGTCATGACCTCCAACTCCTTATCAGAGAATATGAGCTTTCTCTTCCTCCCTGCAGTGGTTGCCTCCTTAGTTTCAGTTGCCATGACTGCAGTTGCTCCTCTCAGCTGGGTGTGCCTCTGCTGTCTGTGCTGGCTAGACTCCTCCCAGTTCCATGGGGGGTACTTTCTGGTTCTGATGTCATCAACCAGCACCAGGAAGTGTGTTTTCTCTTTTCTTTGGCACCCGTTCACTAATTGCAACACAGTCACAATTTGCGACTCCGTGACATACCCATGTGCAATTTAGGAAATCGCAATTTGTGATTTCGCAAATTACAATGCGACTCGGCAAGGAATCGCAAAATGGGATTGTGATTTTTTCTTACATCCCGTTTTGCAAGTCGGAAATAGTGATTCACATTGAGTCGCTATTTCCGACTCGCAATTTTTAAGCTTCGTACATGTAGCCCTTAATTCTTTTGTTTTTTTCCTGCAATTTATATAACACAGATTTGACCTGAAGGTATTGGACTGTTTTATATTGGCATCAGTTGCATTACACAAGAACACATTCCTTTTGTGCTTTAGGCATGGGGAGATTAAGTGATTTGCCCAGAATTCTTTAACATCAGATTTATCTTGTATGCAGATGATACTCAACTCTTGCTCAAGTATGATGGGGACTCTATAAAAGCTAAGGAAGCATTTGCTCCATCATTGCTTGAGTTGCTTAAGGATAATAAATTGCAATGCAATCCTCAACACACCATCAGGCCCCTTCCACTAGCGACGTAACATCTGCCCCATTTACATCTGCATAATATAAAAAAAGAAGGGGGTCTATCCTCATAACCCTACTATGCCTGGGTAGAGTAAGTGCAATCTGTAAACTCAAAGTGGTACAATAGTAGGGACAAATCTAATTTACACACAATGAGCTTCTGAATTGGTCATTGAAAGTGTATTTTTATTACAACATAATTATTTGCTTCATTTTGTTGGACATAAAAACCAAAATGACACACATATAACAATATATATAACGATAAACTTACATCAAAATTACCTACAGAAACATATATAAAATCTTGTACACAACTGTCTTCATCATTCTCTAGAAATGTTTGAAAAATGTGGTTGTCTAAATACATTAAAACTTCAATCCGCATAGAAGAGATGGTTGTGTCAGCTATCACATCATAAATTTCTATTTTCCTTAACTCCTTGTTAAAGAAAAGATGTGTGCTCTAATCATTATTCATAAACTTGATATTTCTTGCAACCTCCCTATCAAAAGGTTGACGCGTTTCAACCCCTTCACATATGGGCCTTTTCAGGACTCATGGAGAGATAAAGACATCATCATGGTTGATCCAAAATATTAATTGCCTTTTAGTATGAGTCCGAGACCATCCAAACAAGCAGCCTCTATATATTTCTTTATTTATTTATCAAGAAGTCTGCAAGTTGCTTGGCAAATTGCCCTTCCTGCGCGCTAGATGCATTCCCGTTGCTATCAGTCTTGGCTACATCTGCAGCAGCTAGTGGAATGGAGGCCCTGCCAGGGGAACCACATGCCTCAGACACCCCTCCCTCTGCAACTGAAGAACCCCTGCAAACTTTGACGTCCACCCAGACTTCTAGCTGGAGCAGATGCCAAGACCTAACCCACTGCCAGGAAGTTAACCTCTCCCAATATGTCACCCTTCTGTGCCACTGAGACACCATGAACACTGTTCTGAGATATGACTCCATTTTCCTATGGTACAAGGACACTGGACCTGTGTAACCAACTGGTGTAGCTGCTACTCTGATGAATCCATCTACCATGACCTAACTCATCACCCTATTTTTTATTTAAGCAGTTTGATTTTGACCTTTATTATCCTAATATGCACAATAAATCGCAATTGAACACAGCTACTATATATTTGTCTTTTATATAATCAACAATTACCAAGCTAGCCAAATATGGTCAGGTTATGCCATCCTGCATCAAACAGCCTGTGTAATGATCACCAGACGGAGGGTTACTCAGCAAGAGACATATGACAACAGAAATGTCATAGGCAGAACAGATGTCAGAAACGTTGAAATCCAGGCCAACACCATAGTTCAGTCAGTATTCCAATCTGCAAATAGAACATGCCAGAGAGTACTATCAGGATGAAGGCACGGTGGCACACAATGCACAAATAGGAGGCATGCCCATGGTAACCCACCTACAAAGTAGGGACACACATATTGGACCTATATATACCTATATATCACTAGGTACAGACTCTTCACAGACACAAACCATAGCTACATGATCACATATCCCAGTACGTTAACCATACACTAACATAGGGCCCTTAACTATGGATTGTTACTCACTTTTGTCACTATACAGTTACCTTCACCTTGGACAGCAACATCAGAATACAAACACAGCTAGGTCCCATGATCATCACAAAGTACCCCACACATTGTATAGCCAGGGGCCATGATCCAATCTTCACACGTGGGCCACAAACCTCAACTGATACATAATACACCATTTCACGTCCCCCCAAACCCACTGGTAATAGGAAAGGACTCTGTTTGTAGTCATACCATCAGATGTGGGACATTGCTGTTCCGCATTATATAGGAATAATGCACAGATCAAGGAAACTTGGCTGTGACTTGTGAGATGTACTGGTCTGCCAGACACACCACTTGTATGTTTATTGAACCCGTCTATTGGCACTGGAAGGGAGCAGGGCTACATGGGTACCATCAATGGCTCCTACCACATGAGGAATGAGTACCATCTAATAAAAGTCTGCCTTCACATAGGCCAAATCTGAGCTTGAGGGGAACCTGATGTAGCTGTCCAGGTGTTTCAACAATGCATACAGTATATCTTTTTACACCAGACTGAACATGGGCTGAGAGATCCCTGCTGTTAAGGGGACAGTATTCTGACATGACCCTGTGGCCAGGAAATGTAGCACCTATAATATTTGAATGATGGGAGGTATGCCATAGGGACTGCAAACAGATGGCATCAGATCTGGCTCCATCTGTATACAAAGATCCATGATGGTATGATGATTCAGAGGATATGTCTGGATGACATGCCTGTCCTCCATGGTTTCCAGATCTACTAGTGGACGGTACACTGGGGGTTGTCTCACTCTCCTCATGGCAGGATAACTATGTTGAGAGGAGAGAAAATACAATGAGTTATGCAGTATGCACACATCATTAACACATTGTACATTACCTGACACCTAACATCTGTAGAGGATGCATAACACTGCTGACATATACAATACAGACCATAGATATGCACCTAATTCACCCTCATAGCGGCACATTGGCTAACATGTAAATTGGATTGTACATATGAAACAAATATTATTGTACATGTGTGTGAGACTTAGCTGCCCTGCACTACTCACACATATGTTTTGAATTCTACCAATATCTAACTGTGGCCTGTGTACTTCAGAGTAGCGTAACATAGTTCTCACCATATATACTCCCTCAGCACGTCATTGTGTAAAAATTGTCACAATATGTTGCACAACCATGATGGCACAACGTACGGTCACACAGATGTTTGGGGGAGTAAGTGACAGATGCAGATAATTAAGCACATCCATCGATCACATGTGCCCAAAATGGCAGGCACCTGATCTACTATAGTAAATTGTTGGAAATGACCTAAATCCGCCGCCATTGGTTAACATTGCTGCCTTTGGCAGACTGGGGCCAATGGGCATGACCGCCGGTGGTGACAGTCCTGTACGTTGCAGCCGTGACAGCCATCTTCGGCAGTTTTGCTTACTTGACTCCTGACACTGTTGCCAGCAAGATCTCCATGACGTGAGCTGCTGTGTACTGCCTCTGGGAGCCATCATGCCATGTCCTGCAGGTGATAGGGCCCCTGCCTTCACCCCAGAAGAGCTGGAGAAGCTAGTGGAGGAGGTACTACCCCTGTATGAACAACTATATGGGGCACCAGAGGAACAGGTGAGTCCAATGCCCTAGCCATGTATGATAGGTGTTGTGTGTGAAGTTACATCAGGCATGTGAACTGGTGAGGGTATTGATGCATGCAGATGATATATTGAGAAGGCCTGTGAGCAGTGAAGATGGGTATGTGTGCCCACTTGCTGTGACTGATGACTTTCTCCTTTTGTCTGTGTCATCCATGCAGGTCAAAATCCATCAGAACAAGAGGATTTGGCGTCCCATCGCCAAGCAAGTGCGGACCCTGGGGATCCACAGCAGGCAGAGCACCCATTGTCGAAAGCAGTGAGAGGACCTGAGACGCTGGGCCTGGAGACTGTTGAGGCCCAGCTGGGGATGTCCTCCCCATAAGGGATGGGGGCCTGTCAGAACCTGACCCCCCAATGACCCACATTTTGGTGGTGGCCTACCCTGAGGTGGATGGGAGTTTGAGGGCAGCACATCAGCCACAAGGGGGTAAGTACTGACTGTATCCTTGTACTTAGCTCTGGTAGTAGGGTGTTTGCAGTCACAATTTAGCAGCTTGGACAATGTACTAGGTGCTACATGTTTATATACCAGTTGGAATATGTAATACTCACATTGCCTGACTATTAGATGGAGATCTGGCATCAGGGTTTGCTATGTGTATGTTGAGATCACCTGTGTCAAGATGTCTATGACTGCGTGTGGAGATGCACAAATGACAATGCCACATGTGTGACTCCACCCAGGCATTTATATGGATGTAAGCTGCTGTATCATAGTACCCATAGAGTATTTACAGGCCCAACCATCAACATATGTGATTACGTAGCTCTAAGGTGTCTGACCATTCCCATCTGTGTTGAGCACCTGTATTTGCTGCTGGGTGCCTGGCAGATTTGGTACAGGGGCTAGTTAACTTTTGTCCTGGTACAAGTTTTGACTCCATGTGAGGCTGATATCTCAATCAGTCAACAGATATGGCCATTATAAATCTGTACATATGGGTTTGTAGATGTATCCCCATTGTCCCTTCATATTCCTACTATGGTGTATATGAAGGTTGTAACAGAAGGAGATGCAAAGTGGGGTGTTTGAATTTGTCTATTTGCCTATTTCATGAATTTCCATGCCATTGATATGTGGACAAATCACCTTTATCTCAATGGCTTTGTTCTAGAGGAGGTAAGTAGCTAGACTGACCTACCTTTTGACAATATGTAATGTCCATGCTATGTGTGCCAATGTCCTACCAATAGGAGTGCAACATATGTTATTAGCTGCCTACATCATGTCTCAATAGTTACTTGGGGGTACTTCTACAGAGGGGGACAATCATTGCTACCCTTAGCCTAACTGATGTCGGAAGTTTGGACAGGAGTTGGTATTGACTCACCTCTTAGTTCAAGATGTAATGGCTTATCTATCCTACTATTTATAATACAGGTGTTGTTGTTGTGGGATATGTTGTCAATGCAATGCCAGTCATAGGTCTGTGTGTACATCATGTGTACATGTCTTTTCCAGTGGGATATGTGTGTTGTCTGGACTAGTGCACAGGTAGTCACATAACAGGAATTGTGTGAGTGATGTTGGTTTACTCATGTTGTCACGCCATGGAACTGTCTCTGCATGTCTGGCGGAATGTTCTGTGCTCTATAATGCATTTGTGTTTGTTTAGTTGTTCTTATACTGCTATCTGTGATTGTCATTGGATGTCTCATGTGTGCTATGTAGGTCACTGTAGCTGCACTTGCATGTATGAAGTGATGTGGTGTATCTTTGTATAGCGTCTGCAGATATTCCTGTGGGATTTGGTACTTGTAGTGACATGGCTGTTCTCCAGACATGTATTCTAAACACCAGATGTCACCTGTATAGGAGTGCCACTTGTTGTGGCTACATCAGAGATTGTATCCATTATGGCATATACATACAGAGGGTTAAGCCAGGTACATGATTGGAATGGCAAGTTCTGTGTGGTCTGTGAATAGAATTGTCTTAACTTTCATGGGATATTACTTATGCACATGGGCTGGTCAGGTGTTGAATCAGAACATGCATGATACGGTATGATAGGTCAACTGCTTTTACCTAAGGTGATAGGAGTATGGAGAGTTTTGATCATGATGAGGACAGAATTTCAGCTTCAGCCAGGGCATGATGAGCATGCTGACAAAGCTTTACAAGTGATTTGTTGGAATGCTCCAGTTGTGCTACCTTACATGGATTATGAGAGAGGTGAGAGAGATGACAAAAAGGGGTGGATACAAGTAACATATTGTGACATGATGTAGGATATGTGGTTTTCTATATGAGATTGCCTAGGCCGGAGATGCATACCTACAGTTGTCCATGTTGTAATGTGTGTATGTATGTGAAGAATGTGATGACCCTCCACTCTCTCTCTAGCTCTCCCTCCTTCTCTTTCTATTTGTGTGCATCTGCAGGCAAAGGAGATGGGGCACAGGTGACTGAGGTGCTGATATCACTGACAGCAAGCGACCCAGTGGCCCGGAGGATGAGGGGAGTGCCACGGGGGAGACAGGATCATCATCATCATGCTCAGAATCCTCCCCCATTGGCACTCCCTGGCGGTGGCAGACCCTTTTGGGACCACCGCAGCGCCATCTTTGTCCACCACCCCCCTCACTACCACAGCCCTCCCTGTAGCTCCCCACCCAGTTGTCCGTGCCCACTCAATCAGGAGGGCGGGCGTCTCCTTCATTGCAGGCACCTCTCTCCCTGCCAGCTGTGCTGCCCTCAGTGAGGAGACTATTAACCTTCTGATGTCAATCTCAGTGGGCCAGTGGACCGTTGTGAATGCCAATCCAGGGGCTGACAACAAAAGTCCAACAGAGCAATGCGTTCCTTGAGGGCATTTACGGTGCACTGCCTGGCCTACAGAGATCCTTTCAGGCTCTGGCCTCCACACTGATGGCAGCCAGTTACCCTTTGTCTTACGTCCCCCCTCCACCTTCCTATTCTCAATCCGAAACCCCTCTTCCCTGTCCCAGCCAAAGCATACATAAAGACAAGCATGCATCCACCTCAACATCCAAGAGTACCACTGATAAACACAAACACCACAAGACCCACCACATGCATGCACACGAACAACACTCACCTGCAGACACACCAACAGTCACTACTTGCACTGACTCCCACACCACCCCACCCCCATCTTCATAGACACAACACTGGACATACCTGCAGACACCACACCAACATTCACCGATCCGGCCACAACTCCTATCCTACTCACAGTCAGCACAATAGCAGACCATCAGACATCCAGCCTAGTCACCACATCCGCAGACACCACAACCACAGACACGCCTACGTGCAGCACATCCACCATGCCTGCAGTCACACCTCAACGGACAGTCACCCATCCACCTGCATCTCTCAGCACCTCCACCCCCTTCCAAGACACATAAACGCCCACACTCACCCACCCAATAGACAGTCAGCACCCGCAAGCATACCTTGCACACAAATACACCCAAGATATCCATCAAAACACCTCTTACAACCACTCCCTCTCCCTCCACTCCCAAATCCTTTTGCCATGACCGTCCCCGTGTGTAGGAAGACATTTTTCCTCTCTGAGTTGTGCCTTTTCCCAACTCTCGTCCCACTCCGTGTGACCCCCAAACGATCTGTGTCCCTCCCCAAGTCCCTGCCCCCCTCCAAATAGCCATGCACCTTTTCCACCAAGACGTTGACCCCTCCCAAGAGTTCCCAGCCCTCCCCTAAGCCTTGACCTAAGCCCCCTTTCCCAAGCCCAAGAATCCCCCTCCCAAACCTAAGCTCAGCCCCCCTATACCCCCTACCCCTAACCCCTGAGGTGCCTGCATCTTCATGCCCCTACCTGTGGAGGTAATATGGCTGTTAGGTGTCAAGTAGTGGCACCTGGAAGTGCCATATGTGCATGATGCACATATGTGTTTACACTAGCCTATGGCCTTCATGTTTGTACATAGTTCTGAATATATATATCTATATATATATATATATATATCTCTATCTCTCTCTCTCTCTCTCTCTCTCTCTATATATATATATATATATATATATATATATATATATATATATATATGTATATATATATTTACTTATTGACATACATCTGGGCCAACCAGTTGTTGGTTTTAAGGTTACATCTTGGTCCTGCCTTTCTTTTCTTATAGCTGTTTTGGTCTTGGCTGCTTTTGTTTGTCTGTGAGTTTGTTTTGTGTGTGTGGTAGCTGTGCTACCAGTTGTTTCTGGGCGGCATGTGTGAGTGTGGGTACTGCATTTGTCCCACAGTGATGGCTGTGTATTGTGTGATGGGCATGTATGATTTGGGGACACATATTTGTGTTGGTATTGTGTGTTGTGATTGTGTTGACATGTATTATTTGGAGTGCTGTGTGCCCTTGTGTGGTTGAACTGTGTGCATGAGTGTGTGTGGTGATTGGTATGTCAGGGCCGTTGTTAAGTGTGTTTGCAGGGTATTACATATGCCTTGTTGAAAGGATGTGTGATTGTGTATCTTAGTTCTCTGGTGTTGTTACGTTCTGTTGTATGTATGATTTGTCAAGTGGAAATGTGTATTATGGATGCTTAACAGTGCTTTCGAGGTGTTGCGGTTGTGGTGTAGTTGTGGCATTTGGTAGTGTTGTGTGTTGTTGTGTTTGACTGTGCTGGTGCTGTGTATGAGGGTTGTTGTGTGTTTTTGATGTGTGTGTGTGCTGGCCGTAGTGTGTATACTATGTATGTGCATGTGTGTATGTGGCTGTGTGTG
The DNA here is from genome assembly GCF_031143425.1 of Pleurodeles waltl. Lineage (NCBI taxonomy): Eukaryota > Metazoa > Chordata > Amphibia > Caudata > Salamandridae > Pleurodeles > Pleurodeles waltl. The sequence continues at coordinate 63,165,173 of NC_090446.1, read as the reverse complement.
AGTGTGCGTGTCAGTGTGATGTACATATGTGTGTCGCCATTGCCACCCGTTCAGGATGTGTATGTTGTGTATGCATAGATACAATGGCATTGTGCAACAGTGACAGGTAAGTGTGCGTACTCACATTGCTGATGCCATTGATGGTTCCGGAGTCATTGGGTGAGCAGGAGCAGCAGGAAGACGTGTTGCTCAGGTTCCATGGCCGCTCCAGACGGGTATGTGTTCCTGAAGGTGAGTGTCTCTTTTTATAGAGTTGGTTTCCGCCAGGGTGTCCGTGGCTGTGCAACCGCGGTGAAAACCTTGGCGGTGTGCAGCCTCGTAATATGTCTGGAGGGAACATGGTCGCCACCAGCTTGAAGGTGGCTACTGTCGTCCAGGGTGGCCTGACCTCTCTGGCGGTGCCGGGAGTGGATTGGCTATATTCTGTTGGAAATACTGCCATGGTCATAATTTGGTGGTCTTCTCCGCCAGCCTGTTGGCGGTAAGACCGCCACTGCCAGCATGGCAGTCATGGGACTGACAAACTCGTAATGACCCCCATAGTGTATAAGGCTCTGGCCATGAAACCTCAATCTTTTCGTAATAAGGGGCCCAAATATCTCAGTGAGAAGATCAAGGGGTACCTTTCTGGGAGATCCTTGCGGTCTAGCAATGCCTGTCTAATTGTAGGTCCCGGCTTTAAAAGGCAACCCAGAGGAGGATCCTCCTTCACTGTTAAAGAGGAAGGTCTGTGCATGAGTTATAGTTACATTAGGGTACAAGTTATAGGTACTTGAAATAACTCTGACAGCTGAATTTCTAAGGTTTTGTGACGGTACTATCTGAATATAAATATAACGTCCCTGTAACTTTTGTTTTTATTACTGAATGCGTAAGGTTTTTTAAATTCTATTTCCTAACTATAACGTCCCTGTAGTCTTTGTTTTTTTCACTGAATATATATATATATATACAATGGGGTGGTGGGAGAGATGCATAGCTTGGAGTCAAGAGAATGACAGATACATGGATAAAGTGATCATGTGGCTACGATATATAGATGATTTGTTCCTAATCTGGCAGGGAACCGTGAAAGAATTTGAGGAATTCTTTGGTATATTGAACAAAAATGATGTTGGATTACATTTTACACATAAGATTAGTGAATGCTTTATTGAATTCCTAGATGTATTAGTGTACATTGTAGATGGAGAATTACAGACCACATTACATAGGAAGCCCACAGCAACTAATAGTATCCTACATGAAACTAGCTTTCACCCAAGCTCATTAATCAAAAGCATTCCTTATGGAGAGTTTATTCGTATTAAAAGAAACTGCTCAAATGAACCAGATATGAATGTTAAATTTGATGAGACAAGACAGAGATTCCTGAATAGGGAATATACACTGAAATGCATCAAACAGGGAGAGATTAAGGCAAGGAATAAGACTAGAGCACAGGTAATGATGAAGAACAGAAATGTACCAGATGAATCAACGTTGGAAAAGAATGAGATTAGATTAATTTTAGATTATAGCAAAGAGAACCAACAAATTGTGAAAATATTGAATTAATACTGGCATTTGATCCAAAAAGATAATGATATTGGACAAAGAGTGGGCATCCACCCCTCAATTACATATCGTAAAGCACCATCTTTGAAAGAGATGTTAGTTAAAAGTCATCTAGAGATACCAAAATCTCCAAACTGGCTATCAGAAGGCAGTAAGGGTTTCTTTTGCTGCAGGAAATGTAAAGCATGTAAAATCGAATGCAACAAAAAAGTCGAAACAGACTTTAGAGGAAGAGAAATAGAGATTAGAGACAGAATTACATGTGAAACATCTTTTGTGGTATATGTGTTGGAATGTCGATGTGGTCTTAGGTACGTAGGCAGCACTATATGCCCTGTGAAAAAGCGCATTTTGGAACATATAAGGGCGGTGCGAAACTAGGACACTGCCTTTGCAATGACTAAACACTTAAAAACTCACTCAGCATTTGATTGGCTGTCCATGACGTATTATGGTGTTGCAACAATACAAAAGCATGAACGGGGTGGCGACAGGGTATAATGATTATGCCGTTTGGAGTCAAGATATATCATTAGGTTGTAGACCAAGATGCCATATGGGATTGATAATGATGAGGAATTGTATTGCCATCTCTAAACTTGGTTAAATAGTATGGACTAGGTCTCATTACCAACAAAAAAACAACAATGAAGCATATCAAGTGAAATAAGTCAAATTGCTTTATTCAAAAACAATTGGGAGGTGTATCCCCACAATCAAATGAGAGAATATAAGTTGTAAATTTGAATAATGGTAACAGATATTGCGGAGTTGGAAATACAAACATTGTAAATAGTGCAACATAGTAACAAAGTTTAATGATTAGTAGAGTAGCTGTGGTTATGTTTGTTGTTTATTGTTTCATTGTCCTTTATGTGCAGTAGGTTGGTTAATTGTCATTATTTTTCAGTCTTTTCTTTGGTATTAGAAGTACACAGTGGGATGTCCAAAAAGGGCATGATGGTGTGATTAGAAATAGTATACAATATAAAGACTACATATCCCAGAATGCCACAAAAAGGCATGGCTTAGAGGAATAGTATAAATAGTACTTGTAATGGATTGGTTATTCACCGTGATCAAGACCGGGAAGGTCGAAACGCGTTGGTGTCAGTTTGTTTGGGGTCCTGTTATGGAATAAAAGAATTCTGATTCAATCCTGTGAGTGCCGCATCCCTGACTTAAGTGTCAACTTGCTGTGAAGAATATTGATGGGAGTAGGTCCCTCCCTGTTGCAGGCACCGACGTGAGTTGAGCGCGCCTTTTTGGACCTGTTGGAGTTAATTAATATATATATCTATATATATATATATACATACATACATATATATATACATAGATACACATATATCTATATAGGTATATATATAAATATATATATATATATATATATATATATATATATATATATATATATATATATATATATATATATGTATATATATATATTGCAATTGTTACTTTACCTCTGCATATTGCTCCCACTATAACGCCCCTGTAGTCTTTGTTTTTTTCACTGAATTTACATATATATATATATATATATATATATATATATATATATATATATAAACAATACCTTATGCATTAATAAGGCAACTGGCACTCCATGAATGCATAAATAGGATTTAATTCAATCCACACAGGAACGCGTTTCGGCGTCTCCGCCTTTCTCAACCTGTGGGGCCGCCATTTTGGCCCCCTTTATATATCTTGTTTGACATGTTACACGTACTTCATTTAAAGCAACACGGTAATGATTAAATATAATAAATGTACTTATACTTGTGCAAAATATATGAGACCCCAAACTAATAAATCATAAATCACATGACTACTAACATTTTGATCATCTGTTACAAAAACCCACTTTCAAAATGCGAAAAGATAACAAATAATTGTGAAAAATAATTATGATAAATGTCAACAATGAAATGATGAATGAAATAAATGAATAATGAATAATAATGCCAAAGAATCATTGAACTACAAGGAACAAAAGATATAGGTGGTCATTACGACCCTGGCGGACGGTGTTAAAGCTGCGGAAATACCGCAAACAGGCTGGCGAAAAAAAAAAGGGAATTACGACCCTGGCGGTAACCGCCAACAAAGACAGCCACTTTAACACACCGCCCGCCACGGTGGTACAGACAAGCAGCATGGCGGTCACTGCCAACAGACAGGCGGGAGACAATGTACCGCCCACACTATTACAACACACCAATCCGCCACCTTTTCCGGGGCGGATTCACCGTGGATAAAAACACGGCGGAAACAGCTTTTGCTATGGAAAAACACTCACCTCAACACACTCCACGAGGAACGACGACTCCATGGAGCCGGAACTCCAAATACTACCTGCCATTGTCTATCTGCTCCTCTACGAACAACAGCGACGTAGGCGCAGAACATACCGGTGAGTACTGCATCTACGACACGGGGGAGGCAAAAGTTAGGGGGACACCCACCAAACACCCCCACCTCCCCTCGCATATTACAACATACACACCAATGCATTATCAAAAATCACAGTAACAACCCACAATCCCCCCGGAAGAATGCAAAGACAAAGCGAGCTCAGATCAAATATTGTAATGTGCCAATATACATGTCATATAAAAATATACTGAATCAAACCTCAAAATCTGTCATATTTATATATACCATACAAGAAGTAGTGCAGATATGTACACAACAATGTCCGTGCATCAACAGTCCAAAAATCCATGGGCGAAGGCCCACAATAGATACCTGACCAAAATCCGAGAGAACACTGCCGGGGCATCAGATTGAAATACAACAGGCACCTCAGGGGGAAGGGAAGGGGGGGCACCTCAGCCGGATGAATGCTAAGCCAGATCCACAACGGGGCTCCATGCCCATTTATGCCATCCTGGAGAGTGCAAAGCCACAGTCTCTCAAGTCTTTATAGTGGGTGGCTTGCCCACTGGACCATCCTGGGGAGTGCAAAGCCACAGTCTCTCAAGTCTTTACAGTGGGTGGCTTGCCCACTGGACCATCCTGGGGAGTGCAAAGCCACAGTCTCTCAAGTCTTTACAGTGGGTGGATTGCCCACTGGACCATCCTGGGGAGTGCCAAGCCACAGTCTCTCAAGTTTTTACAGTGGGTGGCTTGCCCACTGGAACATCCTGGGGAGTGCAAAGCCACAGTCTCTCAAGTCTTTACAGTGGGTGGCTTGCCCACTGGACCATCCTGGGGAGTGCTAAGCCACATTGACGCAAGTAGATGCAGTTCTCAACTGGTACTGGGTGGGACTGGTGGCCAGACTGGATGAGTCTCCCCGTGAATGTTCCTGTCCTGTCACTGTCCCAGCTGCACATGGGAGAAGGATGCCTGATGTGGCGGCCTATTCATACCCACACAGTGTTTGCCCTGATCAGCGGTCTTCACCATGGCGGTCCTGGCCTTGTTCAGAGGTGCTTTGCCATGGCGGTCTTGGCCTTGTTCAGCAGTGCTTTGCCATGGCTGGCTATGGACTGTTCAGCGGTCTTCACCATGGCGGTCTTGGCCTTGTTCAGCGGTGCTTTGCCATGGCTGGCTATGGACTGTTCAGCGGTCTTCACCATGGCGGTCTTGGCCTTGTTCAGCGGTGCTTTGCCATGGCTGGCTATGGACTGTTCAGCGGTCTTCACCATGGCGGTCCTGGCCTTGTTCAGCGGTCTTCACCATGGCGGTCTTGGCCTTGTTCAGCGGTGCTTTGCCATGGCTGGCTATGGACTGTTCAGCGGTCTTCACCATGGTGGTCCTGGCCTTGTTCAGCGGTGCTTTGCCATGGCGGTCTTGGCCTTGTTCAGCGGTGCTTTGCCATGGCTGGCTATGGACTGTTCAGCGGTCTTCACCATGGCGGTCTTGGCCTTGTTCAGCGGTGCTTTGCCATGGCGGTCTTGGCCTTGTTCAGCGGTGCTTTGCCATGGCTGGCTATGGACTGTTCAGCTGTAGCCTGAGATGGCGGTTCAGATACTGACATTGGTGTGTGGCATGACGAACTCCACACTGGACATTGGTGTGTGGCATGACGAACTCCACACTGGACATTGGGGTGTGGCATGACGAACTACACACTGGACATTGGTGTGTGGCATTACGAACTCCACACTGGACATTGGGGTGTGGCATGACGTTCCATCATCGCCCAGCTGGGCTGTGGGATCCTGGTCCCTCCTGGGCACTGACTCTGGCGGTGGTCTCCTGACCAGTGACGATACTTGGGCCCTCCTGGGCAATGACTCTGGCGGTGGTCTCCTGACCAGTGACGATACTTGGGCCCTCCTGGGCAATGACTCTGGCGGTGGTCTCCTGACCAGTAACGATACTTGGGCCCTCCTGGGCACTGACTCTGGCGGTGGTCTCCTGACCAGTAACGGTACTTAGGCCCTCCTGGGCACTGACTCTGGCGGTGGTCTCCTGACCAGTAACGATACTTGGTCCCTCCTGGGCAGTTACTCTGGCGGTGGTCTCCTGACCAGTAACGATACTTGAGCCCTCTTGGGCACTGACTCTGGCGGTGGTCTCCTGACCAGTAACGATACTTGGGCCCTCCTGGGCACTGACTCTGGCGGTGGACTCTTGACCAGTAACGACGGTGCTGGTGGTTGTGTCTGGCCCACCGGAAATTATGGCGCACTTCTCCACTGTGACACTCACAACAGGCTGGGCAGACTTCCTTGGAACCTTCCCCACCTTCTTTGGAGTTAGAGCTGACTCACCAATCGCCTTCGATCCCATTTCACTTGTTGTCCCACCAGGAGTCTTGACACGGTCCCCTCGTCCAGTCTCCAATTTCGGTGCCTTTACAGGGGGTGGGCTAACAGTGCCTTGGCTCCAGGTCCTACTGCCTGCCCTGGTGGACGGTGCACTCCAAAAACCTGGAACACGCACCACTGGTATTGGAGGCTTTTTGGCTGAGGCGCTACGACGGGACTGATGAACTGGAGGGGGCGGGGTGGGGGAAAACAGGTCAAATTGACAGAGGGACAGTTTCTGACGGACACTGGGATGGATAGTTGGAGGGGGTCTGGGAGTGGAGGTAGAGGAGGTGGTTGTAGGAGGTGTCACTTTAGGTGTTTTGGGTGCAGGTGCAGGTACTGGAGGCTGTCGTGAGGTAGATGGATGTTGGGTGAGTGATTGCCGGCGTTTGTGTACTTTGGGAGGGGGCGTCACAGACACACTGGGAGAGGACACAGGGGACGTGTAAATGGCAGTGGAGGTGGTGAGTGCAGGTGAGCGGCTTGTGGTGCTGGGTGTTCTGATGCTAGTCCTAGTGCCTGTAGATGTGGTGCATGCAGGTGTGTGTGTAGACGACACTAGGAGGGAGGAGGGAGAAGAGGAGGAGGGGGACACAGTGGAGACAGTGGATGTTGCTGTGTCTGTATGGGTGTGATGCTTGTGTGAGTGCCTGTGGTGTGTGTGGTGCCTATGTTTGCTTGAGCTAATTGTGTGTGTTGACTTGTGTGCCTGCTGGTCTGTAGGTGTGCTTGGGATGGGCTGGGGTACAGGGGATTGGGTCTGGGTGGAGGAGGTTGGAGGGGGGAGCCTGGACACAGGGACAATGGCTGCCATCAGTGCTGAGGCCAGAGATTGCAGGGTTCGCTGAAGGACAGCCTGACCAGAATGAATGCCTTCCAGGAATGCATTACTGTGTTTCAACTCTCGTTCTACACCCTGGATGGCATTCACAATGGTAGACTGCCCAACAGTGAGTGACCTGAGGAGGTCAATGGCCTCCTCACTGAGGGCAGCAGGGGTGACTGGGGCAGAGCCTGAGGTGCCTGGGGCGAAGGTGATGCCCACCCTCCTGGGTGAGCGGGCATGGGACACACGCTGAGGGGCTGCTGGGAGGGCGGTGCTGGTAGGGGAGGTGGCGGCTGTACCTGTAGAAGTGGGGTGCACAGGTGGTGCCGCCACCACAGGGGAGCTCCCATCGGCAGACGAGTCCATGTCGCTGGATGGTGATCTGGTGGTCGACGTGAAGCTCCCCTCGCCCTCCGTCCCACTGGTGAATTCAGAGTCTGCGGTGTGGCCCTCCATGGCCATGTGGGATGCAGCTCCCTTGTGCTCCGGTGCCACTGTACCTCCGCCTGTTGATGCTGATGTACAAAAGGACAGGGAGAGCAGGAAAAGGGGGGAGACAGAAGGAAGAGAGTTTTAGTGCATGGCATACCGCTACCGTTGGCGGACAAGACAGACGCAGCAGCCCCATGCATTACGCCGTGCTCCTGACCTCTGCACATGCTATTTCTGGGAAATGGCCTACATGGCAATGGTAGTAATCTGCCCACATGGATGGCAAAGGGGCAACTATACATCAATCTCCCTCTGTTTTGAGCTGGGGTAGAGTGCTACATGGCCTACATAACAGAGGGGCCTTGCCTACCTAACTCGTCCTGGCCTAGGGACACCCACAACCCACCACCACCACCCAGACACCTCCACTGCACGCAAAGTCCATATGATGAGGTATTACTCACCCCCTTGTGTCTGCTGTGATGTCCTTAAGCGCCCATCCAAATCCGGGTAGGCCACCGCCAGGATCCGGAACATCAGGGGGGTCATGGTGCGACGGGCACCCCTCCCACGTTGAGGGGCCAGACCATCTGTACATTCATCGAATGATAACTTTTCCTGTTCCTGTACACCTGTTCACTGCCTCTGGGGGGTACCAAAGCCACATGGCTGCCATCAATGGCACCTATGATGTTGGGGATATGTTCAAGGGCATAGAAGTCACCCTTCACTGTAGGCAAATCCCCCACCTCAGGGAAAACGATGTAGCTCCGCATGTGTTTGAGCAGGGCAGACAACACTCTGGACAACACCTTGGAAAACATAGGTTGAGACTTCCCTGATGATATGGCCACTGTTGTTTGAAATGACCCACTTGCTAAGAAATGGAGTACTGACAGCACCTGCACTAGAGGGGGGATCCCTGTGGGTTGGCGGATGGGTGACATCAGGTCTGCCTCCAGCTGGGCACACAGTTCATGTATAGTGGCTCGGTCAAGCCTGTATGTCAGAATGACATGTCGTTCCTCCATTGTCGACAGGTCCACCAGCGGTCTGTACACGGGAAGATTCCTCCATCTCCTCGCATTGCCAAGCGGACGGTGCCTAGGAAGGACAACAGCGAGCACAGAGTCAATCAACCCACAGGTATGTTCCCACAGCTAGCACACAACACGATTCACTATGCATTGAATGGTGTGTATGAGTGTTGAGGAAAGGCCTAGGTATGTGTGACGCAGTAGAAATTAAGCCATGTGGGCCCTTGAAATGGCGGCTGCCTGACCTGTGAAGTGTGACAATGGGATGTGAGGTCAATGCGCTGGTGTGGCACACCGTGGCGGTAGGCGGTCGAAGACCGCGGCGCAAAGCCCATTGGTTAACATTGAAACCTATGGGTTTCAGGAGCCAATGACGATGTGCGCCGGCGGTACGCACCGCCGCGGCCGTGACCGCAATTTTCTATCAGCTTAATCACTCGATACCTGATCTTCCACAGGAGAGGACCTACACTGCAAGTGCTGCTGTGACCTCGGTCTGGAAGAGACAATGGCTGCTGCGACTGGGGAAAGGGCCCCTGCCTTCACTTCTGAAGAATTGGAGAAACTCGTGGATGGGGTCCTCCCCCAGTATGCGCTACTCTACGGTCCTCCAGACCAACAGGTAAGTACACTGGGAGCATGCTTTGTGGGCAATGCCTGGGTTGAGTCGGGTGGATGAAAGATGGTGGGGAGGGGAGCGATTGAGTCATGCATCAGACGACAGATGAGAGCATGTGCCACATGGCAAGGGTGGGGATGGGGGGGCCACTCACATCGAGCATGCAGAAGGTGATGACAATTTTTCTCTCCCTGTACATGTCACATAGGTCAGCGCCCACCAGAAAATCACGATTTGGCGTGCCATCGCCAAGGACGTCTGGACCCTGGGGGTCCACAACAGACGGGGCACCCACTGCCGGAAGAGGTGGGAGGACATCCGCCGCGGGAGCAGGAAGACGGCGGAGGCTCTGCTGGGGATGGCCTCCCAACGTAGGAGGGGTGCCAGTCGTCAATTGACCCCCCTGATGTCCCGGATGTCCCGGATCCTGGCGGTGGCCTACCCCGATTTGGATGGGCGCGTGAGGACATCACAGCAGACACAAGGGGGTGAGTACACTCTCATTCTGGTGACTTTGCGCGCAGTGGAGGTGTCTGGGTGGGGGAGGAGGGCTGTGGGTCTCCCTAGGCCAGGGCGAATTCTGTAGGCTAGGCCCTTCCGTAAGGTATGGCCCTGTGCCCCCGCCCCCCACCTCTGTAGGGTGCCAAGTTCAGGTATCCATGGCCCTGTGTCATCTATGTGTGCAGTTGTCGTCCATAGGCTTGTAGGCCATGTCCCACGGATTGCGTAGTGGACCCCAAGTGTGCGGCGTAGTGCAGGGGGCTTCTGTGTCTGTCTTGTCCGCCAACGGTAGCAGTAATCCATGCACTCAACATGTCTTTATTTCTCCCCCCCGCCCCCTTTTTTGTGGTCTTCCTGTTCATGTGTGCATCAGCATCATCAGGCGGAGGAGAAATGGCATCAGAGCACGAGGGAGCTGCATCTCACATGGGGAGCTCCACAGCGGGGACTCATGCTGATGTCAGTGGCAGCGACTCGTCCTCTGAAGGGAGCTCTCTTGTGGTGGCGGCAACATCCGTGCCCCCCGCAACAACAGGTACAGCCGCCACCCAGCGCACCATCACCGCCCTCCCAGCAGCCCCTCAGCCTTCGCCCCGTGCCCGCTCACCCAGGAAGGTGGGCATCTCCTTCACCCCAGGCACCTCAGGCCCTGCCCCAGTCACCCCTGATGCCCTCAGTGAGGAGGTCATTGACCTCCTGAGGACCATCATTGTTGGGCAGTCTACCCTTTTGAATGCCATCCAGGGTGTAGAAAGGGAGGTGCACCGGAGTAATGCATACCTGGAGGGCATTCATTCGGGTCAGGCTGCCCATCAGCGATCGTTCAACGCTCTGGCCTCAGCACTGAGGGCCTCAATTGTCCCTGTCTCTAGCCTCCCCCCTCCACCCAGACCCAATCCCCAGTACCTCTGCCTATCCCAGACACACCATCAGACCAGCCTGCACACACCTCAACACCCAAGGGAAGCTCATCCAGACATAAGCACCACACATCACACAAGCATTCACACAAGCAACATCCACATGCAGACATACCAACAGCCACTGCCTCCACTGTATCCCCCTCCTCCTCGTCTCCCTCCTCCCTCCCTGTGACGTCTCCACTCACACTTGTATGCACAACATCTTCAGCCACTATGTCCATCACCAGCACACCCACCAGAACACTCCGCACACGTGCAGTCACCACCCCCACTACCATCTACACGTCCCCTGTGTCCTCTCCCAGTGTGTCTGTCACCCCCTCTTCCAAACCACACAAACGCAAGCAGCCACCCACCCAACAGCCATCCACCTCACGACAGCCTCCAGCCCAAGCACCTGCACCCAAAGACACCAGACTTCACACTCCTACAACCACATCCTCTTCCTCCACTCCCATACCCACTACACCTACCCGTCACTCTCTTTCCAAATTGCTTTTCCTTGCCAATCTTAACCTCTTTCCAACAACTCCCCCACCCCGTCCATCTCATAAGACTGCAATCAGCACCTCAGCCACCACCAAACCAGGACCTATCAGGACTGTTGTCCAAGGACTGTGGAGTCCCCCACCCTCAAGGGCAACAACTCCGGCGAGGAGCCAAGGCACGGCCAGCCCACCCCCGGAGAAGCACCCAAAAGTTAGCAGTGCCCGGCGCGAGAGGCCACAGACACCAGTGACCAAAATCCCTACCCTGGCTCCGTCTGGAAGTGGGGTGCCACCTGGCACACCGCCAAAGGTGTCAAAGGGCCACAGACGACCAGGGAAAGGTGGGAAGGGCAGCACGCCCGACAAGTCCGGCAGCAGGCCAGCTGCCCAGGAGTGCCCCACCAGCCCCCTCCCAGGTGTGCAGGAGGACACCCAGAGGCCCGGTACGGCAGCCCAGCAGGGCCCGCAAGCCAACGGACAGATGGGCAGGAAGGCCCTGCCAGCCACATGCCAGGTGGCGAGTGACACCCATGCCTGGACTGGAACCGCTGAACTGGGCCCTTTCAATCAAGCACCGCTGTACTGGGCCCTTTCAATCAAGCACCGCTGAACAGGGCACCGCCGTCTCAAGCACCGCTGAACAGGGCACCGCCGTCTCAAGCACCGCTGAACTGGGCCCTTCATCTCAAGCACCGCTGAACTGGGCCTTTCATCTCAAGCACCGCTCAGCTGGGCCCTTCATCTCAAGCACCGCTCGGCTGGGCACCGCCGTCTCAAACACCGCTGAACAGGGCACCGCCGTCTCAAGAACCGCTGAACTGGGCCCCGCCATCTCAAGCACCACTGAACTGGGCACCGCTGTCTCAAGCACCGCTAAACTGGGCCCTTCATCTCAAGCACCGCTCCGCTGGGCCCTTCATCTCAAGCACCGCTTCGCTGGGCCCTTCATCTCAAGCACCGCTCCGCTGGGCACCGCCGTCTCAAGCACCACTGAACAGGTCACCGCCGTCTCAAGCACCACTGAACTGGGCACCGCCGTCTCAAGCACCGCTGAACTGGGCCCTTCATCTCAAGCACCGCTCCGCTGGGCCCTTCATCTCAAGCACCGCTCCGCTGGGCCCTTCATGTCAAGCACCGCTCCGCTGGGCACCGCCGTCTCAAGCACCGCTGAACTGGGCACCGCCGTCTCAAGCAACGCTGAACTGGGCACCGCCGTCTCAAGCACCGCTGAACTGGGCCCTTCATCTCAAGCACCGCTCCGCTGGGCCCTTCATCTCAAGCACCGCTCCGCTGGGCACCGCCGTCTCAAGCACCGCTGAACTGGGCCCTTCATCTCAAGCACCGCTGAACTGGGCCCTTCATCTCAAGCACTGCTCCGCTGAGCCCTTCATCTCAAGCACTGCTCCACTGGGCACCGCCATCTCAAGCACCGCTGAACAGGGCACCGCCGTCTCAAGCACCGCTAAACTGGGCACCGCCGTCTCAAGCACCGCTGAACTGGGCCCTTCATCTCAAGCACCGCTCCGCTGGGCCCTTCATCACAAGCACCGCTCCGCTGGGCAACGCCGTCTCAAGCACCGCTGAACAGGGCACCGCCGTCTCAAGCACCGCTGAACTGGGCCCTTCATCTCAAGCACCGCTGGCCCATTGGCGGAAGTGGCAGGCCCGCATCTGTGTCGGGCAGGGCTGCACGAAGCACTCTGGGCACTAGTCCCCCTCCAGTACCAGTGGAGACTGTTATCCACTTGAGAGACTGTGGCTTTGCACTCCCCAGGATTGAACAGTGGGCAACCCACCCACTGTAGAGACTTGAGAGACTGTGGCTTTGCACTCCCCAGGATATGGCAGTGGGCAAGCCACCCACTGTAGAGACTTGAGAGACTGTGGCTTTGCACTCCCCAGGATATGGCAGTGGGCAATCCACCCACTGTAGAGACTTGTGAGACTGTGGCTTTGCACTCCCCAGGATGGGACAGTGGGCAACCCACCCACTGTAGAGACTTGTGAGACTGTGGCTTTGCACTCCCCAGGATGGGATAGTGGGCAACCCACCCACTGTAGAGACTTGTGAGACTGTGGCTTTGCACTCCCCAGGATGGGACAGGGGCCATGGAGGCCCCTCGTGGATCTGGCGTCGTGTACTCATGTGGCTGAGGTGCCCCTCCTTCCCTTCCCCCTGAGGTGCCTGTAGTTTTTCTATCTGATGCCCCTGCAGTGTTCTCTCCGTTGGTGTCAGGTGTCTTGTGTGGGCCTTGCCCATGTGATTTGGGCCTAGTGGTCCACGGACAATGACAGCTAGAATTATCAGACTTTTAATATTTATGTATATATTAGTTTTAAATGTGTGATATTTTTATAAGGCAATAATCCAATATATTCGACTGTTTATGATCTATTCCTTTTGTCTTTGCATTCTTTCGGGGGGCTTGGGGGTTGTAACAGTGATGTATTGCTATGCATTGATGTGTGTGTTGTAGTGGGTGGGGGTGGGGGTGGGTGTGTCGCGTATGTGTGTCCCTGTAATATTTTCTCCTCCCCCCTCCCCTGTGTCGTAGGTGCAGTACTCACCATTGGCTTCTGCGCTAGCGTTCGTGCTCCTGGTAGAGGAGCAGGAATACAATAGCTGGTAGGATGAGTAATTCGGGTTCCATGCTGTCCAGATTCCTCGTGGGGTGTATGGAGGTGAGCGTTTTCGGTTTGAAATGTCTGTTTCCGCCGTGTTTTTATCGGCGGGGCTACCGCCCCGGAAAAGGTGGCGGATTGGTGGGTTGTGATAGGGTGGGCAGTACATTGTCTCCCGCCTGTCTGTTGGCGGTGACCGCCGCGCTGTTTGTTTGTCCCGCCGTGGCGGTCGGTGTGTTAAAGTGGCGGTCTCTGTTGGCGGTTTCCGCCAGGGTCAGAATTCCATTTTTTTAACCGCCAGCATGTTGGCGGGTTAGCCGCCGCTTTAACACCGACCGCCAGGGTTGGAATGAGGGCCTATATCTTTTGTTCCTTGTAGTTCAATGGTTCTTTGGCATCATTATTCATTATTCATTTATTTCATTCATCATTTCATTGCTGACATTTATCATAATTATTTTTCACAATTATTTGTTATCTTTTCGCATTTTGAAAGTGTGTTTTTGTAACAGATGATCAAAATGTTAGTAGTCATGTGATTTATGATTTATTAGTTTGGGGTCTCATATATTTTGCACAAGTATAAGTACATGTATTATATTTAATCATTACTGTGTTGCTTTAAATGAAATACGTGTAACATGTCAAACAAGATATATGAAGGGGGCCAAAATGGCGGCCCCACAGGTTGAGAAAGGCAGAGACGCCGAAACGCGTTCCTGTGTGGATTGAATTAAATCCTATTTATGCATTCACAGAGTGCCGGTTGCCTTATTAATGCATAAGGTATTGTATGTATTTTAGACGTGGTGGCGCGTGTCTACCAGGCACCATTGGCGGTCAGGAGCGGCGAGGGAATTGCCAAATACAAGTGTGACAATATTTACCTCGCTGCCCCCGTAACGAACATTCTATCGACGAGACCGCTGCACCGTTTTCGGGAGACAGTCCACACGGAGTCGGAGGACACCGGAGTCGCCGGTCGCCGTGAACAGTAAGCGGGGCGAGTGCTCGTTTGTTTGTATTACATATTTTTCCGAAGCGGAGCCAAACGCCGTGTAGAAACGGAAACCGTTTGTTTTTGTACACTGCGCATGATTGTTTAAAAGAAGTAATACAATCACAAGTGTTTGACGAATGTTTGACAAGTTATTGGCAACATTGTATTCAGGATATTCATACGGAAAACAGACTACTTGAGACTTGAGAAGTCGTATGAAACCCCGGTGAAGAAAAATACGATAAAGAGAACTCCTCGCATTTTATGACATCTTTTTCGTGGGAAGTGGAAAACGAGCAACCCGACATACGCAGCGGGGATGTGGCTACCATTAAACACAGAGAGCACACAGTAAAACTATTTTATAAGATTCGAGAAGCTGCATGTAATGTAAATAACGTGGACAGGAGAAAAAGAAGGACTGACCAAGATCGTCTGTCTCTTTTGTTTATGGGAAATTAAAAACAACGTATTCACAAGAAATTCATCACAGTTTAAAAGTTTTTTACTCGTTTTCATCAATGAAAAGTTTCAGCAAATGATTCAAGTAAGCCTAATGACCATTAGAGAAATGCATAAGGACGTCGACTTATGAATTGTGGAGTGACTTGAAGGAAACATTCAGAATTAGCCATAAGTGTAAAGTTGTACAGACATATGAGGATGGGGCAAACTTAATACGTATACGTTTTATATAGAAAATGGCCAACAAAAATACAAATGTCTATGAAAACAAAAAATTAAGAGCAGAATTAGCTTTTGCCAAATGCCCCATGAATGAAAAACACCAAACAAAGAGGGGGGAATCCTCAGTAGGAAGTACCGACATTTATGGCTTATTTAAAGAATTAGAAAGATTAAAAAAGAAAGAACTCAATAAATGGTGGGAGTGTGAATCACTCAATAAATATTTGGAAGTAGACAGAGTACCCAGGGGTTTAAGGATTTTTATTATGCCTACTTATGACGACCCCAATCCTGAACTTTTAAAAGAATGGGCAGCACATAATGCAGCTAGTTCTGCAGGAATGATGAGAATATTGATCAAGTACGCACAAATTGAGAGAGAGAAAGTATTAGAAAAAATTTACGAAGTCATCAAACAAATAGAAGCGGTCTCTGATAAAAAGTTAGTTGAGTCATTGAGCAATACTATGGAAGAGCGATTGACCAAAGTTGAGGAAGAAATCATTTCAAAGAAATCACGGAAATTCAACAGAGATACATTTGATTACGAGACGGGTCAAATATACACATTTGCTTGGAAATTTGATTATTGGAGGCAATTAAAAGTGAAGGAATCAGTGAGCCAAATTCCAAATATTGTAAGAAGGACATCCAACGTAGGGATGAGTGAGAGTTCTGATACTGATTTTGAGGAATCATCAAGAACAAGGTCCCACACTACACTACATGAAGAGTTTGATTGTTTAAGGAAGGATCGGAGAACAAATCACAGACCTTGGAGGGGAGGAACCCGAACAAGAGGAAGAGGCAGAGGCAGAAAAGAAGAGGAGGCAAAAGCAACCCACACCGACGAAGGAAACAAGATGACTCGAAGCAACAAACGGTACTAATAGATGAAAAAACAGTAGTTAACTTGTCAGATATTTTACTAGATGAGGAGGACAAAGCCAACTTATCGCTAGGCCTCTCGTATTGTCAACCTAGTGATTTTGATTATGTGCAAAGTCGTATAGATTTATTTCTATTTATACGCAAATTAAAACTGTTAAAAATACATACAGCTAAAAGTAAAAGGACAGCAATACTAGGGGAACCAACAGAAGGAACTTGTACCAATGTAGAGAGATCAACCCGTCATAATTTATTAGTTGAAGATGTTTCGTTGATGAGAGACCTATGGGAACTTGAAGATAGTTCAATGCAGGAAATCAATGAAGAACAACTCATTGGAAGACTAGAGTCAGAAGGTGTGTGTTCAGATAAGGAAGGGGCATCTGGCCTCAAACCCAAATCCAGGACTGTCCCTTCACCCAGTGGAGACATGATCGATCAATTCTCAGAAACATTGATTAAAGAATTAAAAATCCTGAGAGTCCCCTCGTTCAAAAAACTGAAGAATAAGAATAGTGGATTTAACAAAACATTGAACAAACTTTCTAAGAATCCAGAAATTGTAGAGAGAGGCTCTGACAAAGGAGGTAATATTGTAATTTGGTCGACCAAGCAGTACATGGAAGAGGCGTACAAACAGTTGAATGACATAAAATGTTATAAAAGAATTGATTTAGAGTATGTTGAGAATATCAAAAAACAATTTGATTTTGAATTGATACAATGGAGTGAAAGAGGCCTTATTAGCCAACAAGAGTACAGCTTTCTGAAAGTAGATTTTCCCAAATTACCTGTGTTTTACTTGATACCAAAGATTCATAAGGATGTACTCAAACCTCCCGGGAGACCTATAGTGTCCATTCAAGGCAGTTTGTTTGAATTTGTATCACAATACATAGACAAGTTTTCACAACTGCTAGTCAGGAATTTATCTTCTTATTTGCAAGACAGTGGTGATTTCTTAAGAAGGATTTTTGATGTAGGCTAGGAAAGTGATTTTCTCTTAATGACGCTGGATGTAACAGCATTGTACACAAGTATACCACATGAATTGGGTATTCAGGCGGTAGAGTATTTTCTAAAAATGAGATCCATCAATTTTTACCAACATAGTAAAATGCTGAGCCAGATGATACGATGGTGTTTACAACATAACATGTTCTTTTTCAATAATGAGATATTCGAGCAGGTATGCGGTACAGCAATGGGAACCTGCTTTGCTCCAAGCTATGCAAACCTATTTATGGGTTGGTGGGAAGAACAGATATTAAGTAACGTCCCCTTAGAAAAATGGAGCAATAACATCATCTTGTGGCTCAGATACATTGATGATATTTTTGTAATTTGGAAAGGTGATTATAGTACTGCCAGTAATTTCATCAAAGAGATAAACATGAATGAATGCAACTTGAGGTTCACTGGTAAAATCGATAAGTCAGAAGTTGAATTTCTCGATATCAAAGTACACATTGAAAACAATAAAATAGAGACTACATTGTTTAGAAAAGTCACAGCAGGGAATAGCATTCTTAATGCTAAAAGTTATCACCCCCATCCGTTGATAAATAACATTCCGTTTGGAGAGTTCTTGAGAGCAAAAAGGATTTGCAGTAAAGAGGATGATTATCTAAATGTTCAAGCAGACATGATTGAGAGATTAAAACAGAGAGGATATGCTAGCGACATATTACAACAAAGTGCTGTGAGAGCTAAATCCCGCTCTAGGGACCAGTTGCTTTTCACTTCAGGACAAAGGGGTAACGATTTGAACAAGAATAGTGATACCCATAAGGACACTGCCAATGTGAGATATATAACTACTTTTAACACGGCAGATGAATCCATAAGAAAGATGTTACAGAAGCATTGGCACATGTTAAAAAGTGATCCTGTCATAGGCATGAATCTGAAAAAAAGACCCATGATAACGTATAGAAAAGGAATATCCATGAGAAGTGTCCTGGTGAAAAGTGACGTACGGCAAGGTAACATTTCTCAAAGTAGTTGGCTTACATCCTTAAATGGATTTTTCAAATGTACTAAATGCAAAGCATGCAAAAATGGGGAGAATATTAAAACCATCAGACAAGGGGACAAAACGATACACACAATAAAAGGCAGATATGACTGCAAAAGTGAATATCTCATCTACATTTTAAAATGTAGCTGTCCTAAGATATACGTAGGGAGCACTAAACTACAGGTACATAAAAGAATTCTCCAACACTTTAGAGCTATAGCCAATAAAGACAATTCTTACCCAGTTGCCAGACATGTGCGTGAGGTCCATAGTGGTAGAATAGAAGATGTCAAATACAGTGTAATTGATGGGGTAAGAAAAGATGTCCGTGGAGGGGATAGGGAGAAAAACTTGAGAAAGTTAGAGTCCAGATATATCCTTAGAGTAGATTCGAGAGAACCAGCGGGATTAAACTCCAGCGAAGAATTATATATCCATCTGAGTTAATAAATGTAGTCAATATGATCTTTTCTTCCAATTGAGCCATTTTCCCTCCCCCCAAAAAAGTATACATTATAGTACAATGCACTAATGAGTTTTTTCACCCATGAGATGTTGTAGATATAACAGTATAAAAACATTATATTTGTCCAATGAGTGGGGGGATGTGGATACACTCCATGATATGGTGCTCTTATTTGGAATCATTAACATGCTTAAAATGTATACCTTGAAATTCAAGATTATATCTTTTGTTCCTTGTAGTTCAATGAGTCTTTGGCATTATTATTCATTATTCATTTATTTCATTCATCATTTCATTGTTGACATTTATCATAATTATTTTTCACAATTATTTGTTATCTTTTCGCATTTTGAAAGTGGGTTTTTGTAACAGATGATCAAAATGTTAGTAGTCATGTGATTTATGATTTATTAGTTTGGGGTCTCATATATTTTGCACAAGTGTAAGTACATGTATTATATTTAATCATTACCGTGTTGCTTTAAATGAAGTACGTGTAACATGTCAAACAAGATATATAAAGGGGGCCAAAATGGCGGCCCCACAGAATAAATCCTATTTATGCATTCACGGAGTGCTGGTTGCCTTATTAATGCATAAGGTATAGTTTGTATTTTAGACGTGGTGGCGCGCATCTACCAGGCACCATTGGTGGTCAGGAGCGGCGAGGGAATTGCCAAATACAAGTGTGAGAATATATATATATATATATATATATATATATATATATATATATATATATATATTGCAATTGTTACTTTACCCCTGCATATTGCTCACTACTGACCACACACAGAGAAGCAGTGAGTCACACATTGAAAGTAAGTTGTATGCTGTTCTCAAGTCAAATACGAAAAAAAGATTGATAATTTCGTACTAGGAGTATCCTTTGTGAAAATAACAATAGAAAACACATGTAAGGATAACAACACTTTACAAAAGGAACAGGAAATCAAAAGAAAAATAAAGAAAAAATACATATAATGCTGGAGTCAGCCCAATGGAGAGCTAGAAAATAGGGATTTCACATGATTTTCAAAGGTAATATAGAAGTTTAGGACAAACATATGAACAAAAAGTAGGATGTGTGGTCATAAGCAAAGATCATGGAGTTCAATATGAAAATTGAATTATGACAAAAGAGAAAGTGCAGAAAAACCACAGTGTCCAAAATGCATTTTAATGTAAGACAAATATGAAGCACTGGCAAAAGGAGCAAAAAAACAAAAGGAAATTCGTCAGAGGCAAACCCTTCATTTGAAAGAAATAAAAGCAAAGAAAAATAACACTATTGCCAGAATGATAAGACTCCACAATTGTTTTTTGGAAATGAGTTATGCATTGATTGATTAACGTTAGAATATGGATATATATTGTTTTAATGAAAACATTACGAAGCCCAGGATGCATTGAAATTGAAGGTAAATATGAAACTGTCAAAGGAGCAAACAAAAAGGAAACTTGTCAGAGCCAAGCTCTCCATAAAAATGAAATAAAAACAAAAGCAAAAAGGATACTGCTGCCGGAATAATAAGACTTTATGAAACATCTAGAGGGCATACATTTTGCACTGACTCACTAAACACAAATATTTTCGTTCGTATGAACAAACTGGGCTTTTCTTGGGTTGTAATATGATTTTTGAATTATAACTTTGCACAGCACTTTGCACTTATTGCACTATATACGACCATTTGGAACAATGTGCACTACAAGTACTTTTCATAAAATTGTAATAAATGAAGTATCCCTGAAGGAAAAATGCGAACTAACACTCACATGAAAATAGGGGGGTTAAGCCAGAAGTTGGATGGAAAACAAGGGGAAATAACAGTGTTGTGTGACAAAACAATTCACCTGGTGAACTAGATTGAGGGGGGCCGAAACAGGTGTAGTATTCCCTATGGTAAAGTAGCAGGGTGCCCTCTAGCGAAACCCCCGCTCTTATGATGTAGACTGGTTCGCTCCCACATACACAAGGGTGTCAATAAATAGCGTGGAGGACATGGCTAAGATTAGTCATACTCATCTGTGGTCACTGCACTACAGCTCCAGTGTGGTCCTTGGTGACACGCGGCATACACGTGAGCTGGCCAGTGACTTACCACATGTCCCTAGCACATTGGCAGTGAGGCGGGTAAGAGCCCTGCCTACCTTGGCCCGACGTCGCTTCAGCCTGCAATAGAAGGCACAGCGCGTGCTCCACGCAGCTGCATAGCAGAACTTTTCTGCAGAGTCGCAGAGCTGATCAGAGCGTCTGCGACAAGTGCCACTCCGCCCACACGACGCACCAAGTGAGAGGGTGTTCTGTGCGAGCCACTCACCTGAATTCCAGGCATTCTGATGGATGATGACAATCCTCCAGTACCAGTGAAGACTAACATGACTGCGATGAAGAGGACATTGCCCTCTCAAAAGTCCTCAAGGGAAAGGGGTTTTTGGGAAGAGAAAATATCAGCTTCTGCTTCATGGACTGCAGAATCGGACTGCTGGACCCTGGACTGTATGTCCGGCTGGGCCTCAGGACTTCTGATTTCTCAAACTACTGGGTTTGTGGTTTTTAGGATTCTGGGAGGCAAAGGATATACTTCATTAATGCATTAAATTTGCATAAACTATTACAAAAAGGCAGTTATTGTTCACACAATGTGCATACATTTCAATAAGGCTCTTTTTTCAATACTTTCAGAATCTCTGAAGCAATGCCCAAACTCAAAAACAATCAACATGACTAAAGGGCTTCTTTGTGTTCTGGCATAATCTCTTGCCAATAACAGTTTTTATAAACTTGCTCAATTTCTGATCTCCTAATTTTGAAGGGAGAGCTTGTCATAGGAAATACGTCTTTCCTTAATGTCTTTTTAGTGGCATCTTGGACTCCCACCAACATGTTAAATCACGCTAGTTCTTATTTTCATAAATTATTGAAAAGACAGAGATCTGTTTTGTTTCATTGAAGTGATTAACCATGAAATTAAGTTACTTGGCTGAAAATTTCACCTTTCTTATTTTCTCTCTTTTACAGGAAATATGGGATCCTAGGCAGAAGAAAGAAGAGGAGAGCGGGGACTCCGCAGGAAGCCGAACGGAGGGTGAAGATTGCCGAAACTTGACTGGAGGCTGTCCGAAGAATGAGAAATGCTGGAACTTGACTGGAAGTTGGTCAAGGAATGAGGAAAACTGCAACTTGACTAGAGGCAGGTCATAGCACAAGGAACTTGACTTGCACTGAAACTCCTTCGGAAGCAGGCTGGAGGACAAGAAACTTGACTTGACTGGAAACAGGTGAGCAGAGCAATACGTATGAAGCCAGGCAAGGCCTCAGACTCACAGGCATCCTTACATAAGCAAATGTGGTTGTGTGCTTTTTTGCAGTTGATTGCTTGTTATGGAAATTAGCAATTATCCTCCTAATTGTGGCACATGTTCAATACAGATCACATTGTAAAGAGCACATGTTTTGGCAGTTGCAGTTGGCACAAGTTTAACAGTTGGAATATAATGTATATTACCAACAAGCATTGGTTATAATAAATGACATTTAACAAGCATTGGTTATTGCAAACTTGATATTCAATGATGCAATGAATATATCCAAATAAGCCTGAATGTTGCAAGCAACAGCACCTTACTATAATCGAGCTCTTGGATGTGCTAGTGTACCCACAACAGTGGGAGCCCCTGAAGGGAATTGTAGCCAGACCTCGAGAAAAAGAGGGAGGGTGATATCAATAGAGGAAAATCTGAATACACATATAACAAGAAAATAAACATACTGGCACACTGGTGCCAGGAGGAGGTCCTCACATGCCCCTCATCCAATGCTGCAAAGGCCAAGAAGTCTCTAACAACAGAACATGGAAAGAAATTAAAAGGAAAACAAAAACCTTGGACTGGTGGCTGTCCTCATCCAGTATGACTGTGCTTTTGTCGCAAGAGTGTATCGTCTCAAAGAGCCAAATGGCCACGATACCTGCCATTGAACCCTTTGTCATGGAAGGGACACTCTTGGAGCTCGCGCCCAAATGGGAAGACTGGATTGAACACCTATACTTTTACTTTGAGCATACAAACATCCCTGTGGAATGATAGAGAGTTCTCCTGTCATACCTCGGAGGCAAAGATATCCATAAATTATACAAACGTTAATGAAAGACACCCCAAAAACATATGACACCCTGTTATGAGCCCTAAAAATCCATTTTGAACCAATGGTAAACAGAGACTACGAGCGCTTTGTGTTTTGCACCAAGCACGGCAAGAACCTAATGAATCCCTAGATGCGTTTCACAGCAGACTCCTAGAGCTCGCCTGCTCCTGCGGATTTACATATGAACAGGAGGAGATATGAGGACAAATCAGTGTGGCAGTTGTCATTCTTTATTTCGGCTAAAAGCCATAAAAGTATCCGAATAAAACAAAAGTGTAACTACATACAGACATTAATTGTAAAAAGGCTCGGATGGAAATAAAGTGCCATACAATTAATGTCCCAACCAAACCCTAAAACAATAAAAGTAATATAAACGTATGTACATTAAAACATATACACTCAATAATGTTACACAAATAAAAGCCTATCTACCTAGATCTTATTAATTACTCAACAATCGACCAGGTGTCTTTGCAAATTAACAAGTCAATCAAGTGGGGATTCTCTAGATCTTACAGCCCATGCACATTGTAGATACCTCACAACTGCAAAGACTACCTTATCACTTGTATCACTTGTCAATATGCGAAGAGATGCCCTGAAATTTCTTATCCTGAGTAATCTACATAGGGGACTGATCCACTTCCTTCTAGGAATCGAGTATCGGGGGCAAAAGAAAACAAAATGTGCCAGGGTCTCAGGTTGCGTTGGGCAGAAGTAGCAAAGACCCGGGGTGCAATCAGCCTTGTTCCTGTCAGAGTCACGAGATCCTCGGGGTCTGCGCACGCTTCCAACATGCCCACCACAAGACAGTTCCAATACTCTGATAAGAATGTCACAGAGTCTAAGAGAGTCCAAGTGGGGAAAAGGGGATTAGGTAGGGAACAGCTGGGAAGGAGATCTGTAGGAAGCAAAAGGTTAAACAACACAACATCAGAATAAAATCACATTCACTGTCACTAGATTATGATTCTTAGTATTGTCTTACTGTAACCATGAATACTCTAAGGAGTGATTTTAACTAGGCCTAAAGAACTCTGGATACCTGGAATAAAATCAAGGATGATTAATGCAATGTTTCATAAAGGTTTTTCATAACATGTCACTTGATGTCTAGAAATACAAGAACCTTCTAGAATATAGCTTCAGAACAAACACTGCCTTTTATTTAACATGAGGACTAAAGGCTGTCTGAAAACCATCTCTGGAAAACAATTGGGTTTATGCTAGGAACTTAATATGCACTAGAATTTCACATTTAGGTTTTGTCCTTTTCACAAAAAGAAATGCGTGCACAATAAATAACATTACACTTCAGAGTTTTTTTGTATGGCCATGAACTTTTTGTACACACTGTTTCCGATCTGGGAATCAAGTTTTACATGAGGAAAATGAATCTTGCACTCTGCCGATTCCAACAGGAATATGTAAATGTCTTCAAATGATCGCGCAACCTTTTGCCGATCTGAACACCAAGTTTGTCATGCAAGAAATGAATCGCGCACACTACCGATTCTAACCAGGATATGTAAATGCCATGAAATGACCGCACAAGCCTTTGCCGATCCGTACACGAGGTTTGTCATGCAAGTAATGAATTGTGCACACAGCTGATTCTAACCAGAATATGTAAATGCCATGAAATGATCATGCACGCCTTTGCCGATCTGTACACCAGGTTTGTCATGGAAGAAATGAATTGCAAGCACAGCCGATTCGAACAAAGTATGCAAATGCAATGAAACGATCGCACAAAACGTTTGCCGATCCGTGCACCAGGGTTGTCATGCAAGAAATGAATCGCGCGGTCAGCCGATTCGAACAAAGTATGCAAATGCCATGAAACTATCACGCAAACCTTTGCAGCTCTGAACATCAGGGTTGTCATGCAAGAAATGAATTACGCGCTCAGCAGATTCTAACAAAGTATGCAAATGCCATGAAATGATCACGCAAAACCTTTCCCGATCCGTGCACCAGGGTTGTCATGCAAGAAATGAATTGCGCGCTTAGCCGATTCGAACAAAGTATGCAAATGCCATGAAGCTATTGCGCAAACCTTTGCTGCTCCGAGCACCAGGGTTGTCATGCAAGAAACAATCGCGCGCTCAGCCGATTTTAACAAAGTATGCAAATGCCATGAAACGATCACGCAAACCTTTGCCGATCTGAACACCAGGGTTGTCATGCAAGAAATGAATCGCGCGCTCAGCCGATTTGAAGAAAGTATGCAAATGCCATGAAACGATCGCGCAAACCTTTGCCGATCCGAACACCAGGGTTGTCATGCAAGAAATGAATTGCACGCTCAGCCGATTCAAACAAAGTATGCAAATGCCATGACACGATCGCGCAAACCTTTGCTGATCCGAACACCAAGATTAACATCAAAGCAATGCTTCGCGTACTGAAAGTTTTTCAAGAATAGGCCCAAGAATGCAAGAGTCTTTTTAGAGCGGGGTCAGGAGCCCAGTCCAACCACCGTCTTACCACCCTGCTCGAGGATCACCAAGATAATGTTGTGCAGGCCTGGAACTTCAAAGTAGGCCTCCGGAACAGGAGCTCAGGAAATTGCTGCTGCTCTGTACCGGGACCTCTGAATAGTGAGCACGTGGAGCTTGGCTGGCTCCCTTATATAGAGTCTGGCCCAGCCCACAGCCACACCCAGTCATGCTGCAGGGAAAGCTTCTAGAAGATCCTAGAAAGGGACCACACCCTGATGCACTCTGTAAGCCTGCAGCAATACTTTGCAAATGAACATTATTTGCAAACATCATTAATAGTAGTTTCAAGGTGAATCTCTGCATTGCAAAGAGTTAACAAACTGCATATAAACGCAATGCATGAATTATGCTCTTGCATAAAGACTGGGTTTTTGCATTTTAGTCGTCCGTAGAGCGCGCACTGCCCTGATGTTGACAGTTCCACCTTGAGGTAAACGATTTTAACGCCAAAGTCCCTAGTCTGAATTTGATAAAAAGACTTTTAATGTAAGGTGGTTTTACGTTAGCCATATATATTTCAAACTTTGGTGAGCATTTCTGATCTAGAAACTGTGCTGTCCTACTACCTTGTCCCTGACTGGAACATATCTGCATCAAAACCATCTCCCAATATCATCGCTTTATGCGTGGCGTCACTTCCTTGGTTAAATCGCTAGGAACTCTTCACACCTCCCCCATTTTAATATGAAAACACATATCTCTTGTATTTAAACCAAGGAATTGACAAAGTGCCATTGAGAGCTAGTAGTTCTGCTACGGATGCTTGGTAGGGAGCCAAGTGATCAGAAGACCAAAGGCGCACCCAATACATAAGTGGTAGAGTTGCGGAAGCACTGCTGACTTCGGACGCCGGACGTGAGTGTACTGGGTGGCTTGCAGCTGAGCAGGGTGCGGCTGGAGAGGAGAGGAGCGCAAGCAAGTCCTCTAGTCTCTCCGCAAGTAGGGCATCGTGCCTGCCTGTCTGCCAGTCCAGGTGAGCTGCTCTCCCCGCCGCTTTGCTTGTTTGTTGGTTTGTCTGCTTGCCACTGAGGAGGCCTGATTGGGTGCAGCTTGCAGGGGGCGAGGGTGAGAGCCCTGCACCCCTGTATTTCTAGAAGCAGGACTTATTCCTTTGGGATTCAGACTCCCACAACGGCACGCCTGCTCACGCCCGCTTTATTGGGAAGCGGACTGGGACTCCGTTGGGACAGCACTCCGGGTCTGCATTGTGTGGGCCTGGGGACTTGGTAGCCTTTCCGTCGCGGCAGCTAGCCGCGCACCCTCCTCCCCTGCGCCTTCTTGAGGTGTTATTCTCCCCGCACCCTCTCTTGCGGATCATCGTCGAAGCAGCATGTCCCGGTGCGGCTTGCTGGGGGGGCGAGGGAGAATCTAGTCTCTCTGCTTTTGCATAAGCAGCCCTTGCTCTCAAGACTCAGACTTTCTTCTTGACGCTCCTGCTCTTGCCAAAGATACCGCGTGGTGGGTCGGGCCGGAGTCTTGCAGGCACTGCTCTTCGTGGACGCAGCCAATTCTGCGGTAAGCTGAGGTACAAAGTGCACCAAGGAACAACGTGCAGCTGGTTGGCGCTGGATGTTCATTAAGTCCATTAAGCCAGCCTTGTCTGAGAAATTTGTAAAGAGCGAGTTTGTCCTCTTGCGCCCTAAATCGCAAGTCTGCTGTATTAGCCTCCTTGTGCCCCTAGTGCGGGTACTCTCTATTATGACCATGAAGAAGCTCCTATCAGGTGGTCTCCTCCTTTCAGGAAGGTCTTGCTCTAAAACTAAATCCAACCCCATACGGAACAAGGCTAACTCGGCACTCTTGCTGAAGGGACAATCGCAGAAGCATCTTCTCTCCTTTTGGGGTAAAGAGAACTCCTCATCACAGGAAACAAAAAGCAAAGTCATCTCCATTGCACCCCTGGATTCAGAGTCACCTATTGAGTCCCCAGGGGAGCTCTTAATTGTGCCATTCCATGCAGAAGCAAGCCAGGAAAAAGGAACCAGGGTCTTGGAATTGGGCCCTATAACCCCTCTTGCTGAGTCTGTTGTGTCTGTTTGGCCCACTTGGAGCAAGCTGGGGCCATTGCATTGTCCCTCCTCTTCACCTGCCTGGCCAGTCAGCTCTCCTCTTCAAGCTGACCTGGATCGGAAAAACTCTCTGGAAAGTGCCGCTATTATTCCTACAGCGTCTACTGCTATCGGACCCTGTGACTTTACACTGCCAGACTTGGACCCAGTTTTATTCCAGAGATATGGCCCCAAAGCAAAAGATCCTTCGCCTCTGTCTGTGATCCCTAGGTCCAAGGGCCTTTCGACTCCATCGGGTTTGGAGCTGTTTAATAATACTCCGTCGTTACAAGATTCATTATATATCCAATCTCATTTGTCTGTGTCGCCGGCCTTAGATGTCAGTGGAATCCAGCCCATTCCACCTGTGGAATCTGAGGTCAGGCTCTCAGCTTCTTTATTCAATCTGGAAAACCTCCTTGCTTCCATTTTAAAGCTTTTGGAGAAATTCGTAGGGGGCTCAGACTGTATCCTTGACTCCGTAACAGCAATTTCAGTGGAGATGACTAAAGATAAAAAGGAGGCCGTATCTCTTGATTTTACTCAGTTTAACGTCGCCCCTTTACAATCTCTTGTTGATCAGAAGGCGTCGAGGACTTCCTCCAGGGCACCCCAAAATGTGCACTCGTGCAAGGATGTGGGTACTCAAGCGGGAAGCTCCCAAAGCTTCCGTTCTAGTGATGTAAAGTCACTACCGGGTAGTCCTGTGGACTTCATTCGATTTATTTTTGACTCTCCCACTCTGAGGGCCAATCCCCTGGCACAAAGCTTCCAGCCCCCTACGAAGGCGTTCTCCATCTTTGAAAGAGCAGTCAACCAAAAAAAAGGGCCCATAATTTCCCCCCGTTGTTATCCTCGGTAGAAGATTCGAAGAGGAGAACTTTCGCCAAAGGTGGGAAAAAAACTAAGAGATTGAAGAAACCAAATCGATGAATCAGCAGAAAAAAAAGAAGGAAAGTACTGTTTCCTGAAGCGATAACTGATGGGACAATCTCTCCTCAAATTCATATAGAGCCACATGCAATGCAGACTAGTATGCCCTCTCCGCGTAGGCCTAAATTTACCAATAGGTGTCCTTTAAGCATGCATTTAACCGACCTTCCTACTATCCCAGCCTTGAATCCAACCGCCTCCCCATTTTTGCCCCCCAGACAGGAGACCATTTCCATTGAATCCTGTATCTTGTTGTCCAGGGAAGGAGCTCCTTCAACAGGTTTTAACTCGGATTCTCAGATTATTGACTTTTTCCCCATTTTTGATCCTGATTTAAGTTTAAATAGGTCCACCTTGTTAAGATGCTTTTCTGAATCCAGTTTTTTGTATCACATCTCCAGCAAAGATATTGATCTTGTCTCCCTAAGGAAGGTCGGCGGTGGTCTCAGGGCTAGGGTCGCCTTCTGCTCATTGCACACGGCGAACCTGGTTCTCTCTCATGCTGACTCTCTGCAGTGTCGGGGATTGATGTGTTTCCATTCTTGTTCCACACTGCTTGTGGAGGGGAAATGTTTGTGACTAAAAGCTCCGAGAGGCCCCATCCCTCGGCCCACTTTAAAGACACTGATTTTACGATTTATAGACCTAGAGTAGATCTACAGCCTCTCAAAGTGTCCTTAACAGGGAAGGATAGGCGGGTGTTACTGTGGAAGACACGACACGCTCCGAATCTTCTAGCCACCTCTGCCCCGGAAGATTGGGGTTGGCTCCCAGTAGCCTTTGCGCAAGATCGGGGGCCCAGGTACCCACTCCAGCCTTCAGCCTAATAGAGGTTTAAAAATATTTTCCTGGAATGCAGCCGGTGTAATATTTAGTAGGGAAAAACTATCTTACCTCAGCACACTCAAACCAGATTTAATTTGTCTTCAGGAGACTTGGTCAGACACGGACTTGCTGTGGGATAATTATTTTGTAGTTGATTGTAAGGCCTCTTCGTCTCGAAGGGGACATGCTAAGGGGGGTGGCTTGTTTACTGTCTAACACCCTCAAATGGGATTATTCCTTCTATAAAGACCTCAGCAACCTCAGCAACCTCTTCATGGCTCTTACGATTCGATTGCATGATACCTCGCGAGGTCTTACCTCTTTGTTATTAATTAATGCGTATGTGCCCCCAGAGGCCGCGTACGATTCTCTGTTAGAAAGGGTATTTGCCTTTATAGGGGACGCCTTAGATACCGAGTTCCCTCCTCTGATAGCACTAATGGGAGATCTAAATTGCAAAATTTCCAACTTTGCCCTATATCAAATGCGCAACATAGAGAGAGAAACAGCGCTGCGTATCCCAGACTGTATTTTTCCCCCTCTAATTAAAACAAACAAAAGGGGTAAACTTCTCCTTAGTCTTCTTAAAAAAACCGACTGTATTATTGCTAATGGCAGGTCCACTTCGGATTCCCCTGCCTCTTTTACGCATATTTCTCCGGGGGGATTGGCCATTTTAGACTTTTTAGTCCTGGGTTACTCCTCATTCGGTCTATTGGAAGATCTTAGGATAATAAGTACCTCTTATAGCGATCATAATTTGCTTTTTATCACCTTAGAAACTTTCATATTGTCATTAGACTCTTAGATATCTGGTGGGTTTACCCAGAGTTTTTCTAATAAGACTGGGAGGACCCAGTGGAATTTTAAGAGGATTGCTGGTGTTTCCGCAATTTTAGCTTCCGTGGTTGCTAATCTTATTAATTGGGAGGGAATTGAGTTGCTAAACTTTTCTGATTTCCTGAAGCAATTGGTGGCTAACAACTTGTCGGGGGGCATAAAGTAGCCCATAAAACAATCCCCTGCATATTGCTTTACTTAAATAGAGAAATTAATAACTTGGTCAGGGCCCAGTGTTTAGTTT
Source organism: Pleurodeles waltl (assembly GCF_031143425.1). Lineage (NCBI taxonomy): Eukaryota > Metazoa > Chordata > Amphibia > Caudata > Salamandridae > Pleurodeles > Pleurodeles waltl. The sequence continues at coordinate 63,134,788 of NC_090446.1, read as the reverse complement.
TCTCTGAGGAAAGGAAAATCAGGGTTGTCATATTAAAAAGGAGAAAGAAGCGGCTGACGATTCATCTTGCAAAAGAAGCGGGGGTCAGGCTCTGGATCCAGCTCCGGGAAGCCGCTACAAAGGGCCAGGCAATGTGTTTTTGGGCATTAGTGGATGAAGGTTGTGGGTCAAGAATCCGTCCCTCCCCTGCTGCAATCACCGAAGCCCGCTGGTCAGAATCCATCTCCTCCCTGTATGACTCCAATGGGGTTGCACCCTTCCGGCTCCCAGAATTCCTGGAATTCTCACTCTCTCTCCCCCGTCAATCAAAGAGATCGACTGTGCTATTGGTGAGATACATTCTTCCGCTGCAATAGGGCCAGACAAACTTCCTTTATCAGTTATAAAACAGGACAGGAGCTCTTGGTCTAAGATCTTATACATGGTCTTTAGAAGATGTTCCCTCTCTAGATGTATTCCTCCCTCGTGGGTTGGTAGCATAATTGTACCCTTATATAAAAAGGGCGACCGATCCTGTCCTGGTAATTATTGTCAGATTGCCCTCCTCGATGGGGTGGGAAACATATTCACCAAATGTCTGCTCTCTAGACTGATGTCTTGGGCAGAGAAGAATAACATCATCCCCTTGGAACAATCTGGATTCAGGCGCAAACATAGTACCCTAGACAACATCATGGTGCTTCAAACTATTACAGAAAAATATGTTAAACTGAGAGGTGGGGTTGTTTATGCTGCCTTCATAGACTTCTCCACGGCCTTCGATAAAGTAGATAGAGATCTTCTATGGTCTAAGTTATGCAGCTTGGGGATACCTTTACCCCTCCTGGAGTTAATAATAGCTTTCCACTCCAATACCTGGTGTAGAATCCTCCTTGGGGGTGATAGAGGTTTATCCCATAAGAGTTTTACATCTAACGGGTTAAAACAGGGCTGTCTACTGGCTCCCCTGCTTTTTTCCCTTTACATCTCAGATCTCTCCTCCTTTTTGTCTAAGGGTAATGGTGTTTCCCCGCTAGTGGGTGGACGCCCAATTTGCTGCCTGTTATACGCTGACGACATCTTAATTTTTTATTTAACCCCTAAAGGCCTCCAGAATCGCTTGCATTGTTTGTCAAAATACTCTGACTCTCATTATCTGAAGATCAATGTATCCAAAAGTAAGGTTCTCTGTCTCTTGGGAAAAAAAAGACTACCTTCCCCAATTATCTTTGGATATTGGGCAATCAAAATCTTGAAATCGTGAAATCTTATCACTTCTTAGGGAAAATCATGAGCGGGAACCTTAGCGATGTTGCCCACATCACCTCTAATAAAGCAAAGGCTGAAGGTCAGGCGAGAGGTTTGGGGGCTCTATATACAGCCACAGGGAGAAGGCATTTTCTTTACCTTTTATCAGCGTATCGAGTTAAAATTCCTGCATCCCTGTTATATGGGGTGGAACTCATAGACATCTCCAAATGAGGGTTCCTAAATCAAGTAGAAGGTAAAATTCTCAGAAAATTATTATCTGTTAACACAGCTGCCTCAGTGGCGCCTCTGAGGCTGGAAATGGGGCTTAGAAGCGCTTATCGTCAAGGATTAGCGGGGGTTATACAATTGGCCACCTCAATTTTAACGAGCGAAGAAAACACTATAAGATCACTTTTAAAGAAAGAGCTCTTTTTAGATAACTGTAAGGCTAAATTCGCCTTTTGTAAGAATTTTTCCATTGCTCTGGAAAGGTTGGAGCTAGATTGTAGCCTAGTCCTAGAATTTTCCCCATTGCACTTGAGGGCGATTTTGAAGAACGCTTTGTGGAGCCTGAGCTTCCGCCGAGACTTGGAGAGCTGTAAAAAAAGAAGCTCCTTTGCGGACATAGTTAACACTCTAGTAATAAAAAAATCACAACCGTATCTCATTTGGAACATCCCTCATAGCGTTAGGCGCTTTTGGTCGCTGCTTCGACAGGGATTGCTCCCTTTGAACACCTTACTAGAAAAATGATATGGTATCGCAAATGAGTGCCCTTTATGATCCACCGAATGAAAGATTCTGTTTTAAAATATTAAATTTTTTCAAATGTATTTTACTTATTTAAGAAATTTGTATAGCAGGGCTAGTCAGGTGGCTTGGTTAAATAAATTAATAGGATCACTTGGGATCGTTTTTAACTTGTTCATAATAATAATATTATTACAATGACTTAATATGTGGGACTGAAGAAAGCAGGCCCCTTTTGATAGAGCGCAAGATTGGATTGTGAAAATGCTGTTTTTGCACAGGTATATACCACCAATACTATGGTTAACGTGGTTCTGTCTTCCGACAGTCCGGTATTTTTACCTCTTTTGAATTAGAGTTTCATTGAGTGTGTATATACAAAGTCGGTACCCATGACATAGGAGTTTGATGTAATATTTTATTGTATATATCTTTTAATTTTAATTTTTTGTACCTGATTGGTTGTAAGGTATAAATAGTAATTTTGATTCTTGGCTTATTTATACCGTAAACTTTTATATGGTTTTCAGCTAGATGTAAAGGGTAAATATTGATTTTTTGTTAGGCTGTAATACAAATTATTTTTTTCCTCTTTTTTTCTTTTTCTCTTTTGTTGTTCCCCTTTTTATAAGGACCTCAGTTGAGTTCCAAATCATAAATAAAAATAAAATTGAAATTGAAGTGGTCTCAAAGTGATTTCATTATGAATCGTGTTGAGCGCTAGGTCAAATCTAAGGGGGATAAGAGGTGTACTCATCGGCAAGCGCAACAAGAAACATATAAATCGATTTTCAACCAATGTCAGGTTCCTGGAGTTACAATGGCCAGTGCTAGGTCAAATCTAAGGGGGTTACTAGGTGTACTCATCGGCAAGCGCAACAAGAAATGTATAAATCGATTTTCAACCAATGTCAGTGTCCTGGGGTTACAATGGCGCCAGAGCTCGGCACCATAAGTTGTAGCCGCCAATGCCACAGCCTTACATACAGTGATAGCTGGCAAAATGTACCGTTCCATAGAGTTTTTGATTTTCCTTCCTATCACTGCTGACCTCTGTCGGAGGACAGAGGCACGCTTTTCAATTTGTGCCGACCATTGTTGATCGTCCGAAATTCTCATCACCAGGTAGTCAAATTGGCTGACTCGTTCTATAAATTGGCCACCAATAATAATTTTCCCTCTAAAGATCTTATGCGGGTTAAAAGCCATGAATTTGGTCTTGTCTGCATTGATTTCAAGGCCCCTCTTCTCGCAGAACCTAGCAAAAGCATCTAATTCATTTTGGAGGCCAATGGAGTTCTTGACATCAGTAGGCTGTCGTGTGCAAACATGAGGATGGGAACCGGGGCTCCTGCTAACTTGGGGACATCATGGTTACATCGCATCAGCTGGTCTACTGCACCATTGATGTAGAGGCTAAACAGGGTAGGGGCCAATACACACCCCTGTCTGACCCCTTTTGCAACGAGAATTGCGGCTGTCAAGTCTCCACCCTGTTACCACTTAACCTGCGCAAAGGTTCCCTCATGAAGGTGTTTTATCAATCTCAGTAATTCACTATTGAGATTATAAGACTCCAAGACATTCCATAACAAATCCCGAGGGTTCAAATCAAATGCAGTCTATAGATCAATAAAAGCAACATACAGGTGGTCCTTATTTAAGTTCAGGTATTTCCAGGAAAGGAGTTTAACTCTAAATACCTGATCCATTGTGCTAACCCCTTTACTGAATCCTGCCTGAAAGTCTGAAAGGACCTGAAAATCCTCAATCCATGTCTGCAGTCTAGTCAGAACCTGCTTACAAAAAACCTTCTGGCTCACATCAATTACGCTTATTGGTCTATAGTTGGCTGGCAATTCCCTAGCCCCCTTTTTATAAATGGGGACTATTATTGCTCCCACCACCACCACCCCTCAGGATCACATTGCTAAGAGTGTTTAAGTACAGAGACCAAGTTCCAGGTCGAGATAAATACAAATCGCCTGGAATGCCATCAAGGCCTGGAGCCTTCCCTTTGCGCAATGTTGGGAGGGCCAAGGTAGTTTCTTCCAAAGATAAATAGCCTAAACCAAAACTAGGCAAATTTGCATTCCTAGAAAATGAAATTTGGGAAGTACAAAGCCATACAGATGTTTGTTGGTATACGCTGGTGTGTCTGTTCAAATCTACCCTGTAAAGGTTCTCAAAATGTGACACCCAACCTGCTGGCTGGATTACTGGATCATTCTCATCTTTCTGAGGATCTTTCTTTTCTTCCACCAGTTTCCAAAACAATTTTGTGTCCCCCTCTTGGAGATCACCAACCTGTCAACATCGGGGCAGTGCGTGCTCTAGAAGTGACTAGAATGCAAAAACCCAGCACTCTCAAGATAACGTAATTTATGCATTGTGCTGATATGCTGTTGTTTAACCTTTTGCATTGCAGAGTTTAATCCTGAAGACTTATGTTCAAGGTGCATAGAAATACTGTTCATTTGCAATGTACTGATGCAGGCTTTCAGAGTGTTTCAGGGTGTGGTCCCTTTCCAGGGCCTTCTAGAAGCCTTCCCTGCAGCATGCCTGGGTGTGGTTTGTGGGCTGGGCCAAGACTCTATATAATGGAGCCAGCCCAGCTCCACGTGCTCACTATTCAGAGGTCCCAGTGCAGAGCAGCAGCAACTTTCACTTTGTTCGGTGATTCTTGATCAGGGCGGTAAGACGGAGGTCGGGCTGGGCCCCCGATTCCGTTCTGGAAGGATTTTGAGCTTTTGAGCCTAATTAGCATAATAAATCTATTTTGCTCTAGAGCGTGTGAATTCATTTCCTGTGCTTAATTCATGTTATTTATTGTACACATTTTTGGCATTCACATGGTGGCTTTTGAATCGGCAAGACGCGTGATTCATCTCTTGTGTTTAGTTCATGATATTCAGTGCGAGCTACAATTTCTTGGCATTCACTTGGTGGCCTTCGAATCGGCAAGAAGCGCGATTCATTTCTTGTGTCTAATTCATGATATTCATTGTGTGTTACCATTTCATGGCATTCACATGGTGGTATTCGAATCGGCAAGACGCGCAATTCAGTTACTCTGCTTAATTCATGATATCCTGTGTGCGCTACCATTTCTTGGCATTCACGTGGTGGCCTACGAATCGGCAAGACACGCAATTCATTCCTTGTGTTAAATTCATGATATTCAAAGTGTGCTACCATTTCTTGATATTCACTTGGTGGCCTTTGAATCGGCAAGACGTGCGATTCATCTCTTGCGTTTAATTCATGATGTTCATTGTGGGTTACCACTTCATGGCATTTACTTGGTGACCTTTGAATCGGCAAGACGCGCAATTCATTTCTAGTGCCTAACTCATGTTATTCATTGTGCACAATCATTTCATGGCATTTATAAACCTTTGTGGAAATCTGCAATGTGCGCAATTCATGTTCCTGCATTTTAAGAAAACTAAAGTGTTAGAATTCTAGATGTTATATTGTATGTGCATAATAAGTCACTCAAGTACAATTCATATGGTTTTATAGAAATCTTTTCAGATTATTTCCTGGTCCTTATGCAAAAACTATTCTTGAATTTGAAAGTGTAATGCTAGAAGGTTCTGATGTTTCTAATCCATGTGTAACATTTTATTGAGTGGTTCATTAGAAAATGGTACTAATCTTTCTTGATTCCCTCACAGGTATCCAGACATCTTGAGGCCTAGTTATTTAAGTCCATGCTGAAGTTATCCATGTTTCCAGCATGACAATGCTGAGAGTCATAGCCTAGTAATGATTAATATGATACAATCTTGATATTATGTGTTTTAACCTTTTGCTTCTTACAGGTCTCCTTCCCAGCAGTTCCCTTCCTAATCCCCTTTTCCCCACTTGGACTCTCTGACCTTCTAATCAGAGTATTGGAGCTGTCTTGTGGTGGACGTGTTGGGAACGTGCACAGACCCGGGATCTGGTGACTCTGACACAACCAGGGAATTCCATTTTTTTATTTCCCAGTCATTTTTAGCAATTTTTAATGTTGTTTTATATGAAGACCTTGTTACTCTTATCTCCCGGTGATTCCCTTTCTGTAGCGCCCTCAACAACTGCAATTTGGCCTGTCGGCAAGAACTAGAGAACCACCTTAACGATCTATCCATAGTTTTCCCTCTTTCTCTTACTACCAGAAAGAGAGGTCTCAGCCGATTGACCAAGGAGCATTGCAAATTAATTAAATCCACTAATGCAAAATCAATATACTTCAGGGGGAGTAAAGTCGTTTTAACTACGTCATAGATTGCAACCTGGAATGTCATGTCATCCGCCACTGCTTCCCATCTTACATTCTTATAATCATTAGTCACTATTAAATTATTACCCATCACCTGTTTAGTCAGATTGCTGCTATTGAATATGAAGGGTGTAAAAACTGTGCAGAGAGCTTGGTGGTCACTATCAACCCTAGGGGTAACAGCCATATCGCTAAGGGAATGCCAAAGGGTGTCATCAACAAAAATGTAGTCCAGGTGACTCGTGTATGGTCCTTTTTTATACGTGGGCATAGCCGGGGTATCCGAATTGGTGTTCCCATTTACTATCCTTAATCCCATGTTATTTATTAAATTCTCTAATACGGCTACCACTCCCCCTGGTTGCTTTATTATTTCTTGTACCTGGCCTGATTTATTCCAAGGGTCTGCAAACTGAGTTCTTTCTCGTGGATAATCATCCTTTCAATTTAGTTCCATATTACAGTCCCCTGCTACAATTATGCCTAATCCCCCTGGCAGCTGACTCAGAAAATCCGAAAGGAGATTCATTTTAGCAATCTGTGTGTTTCATGGCCCAGATCTAATATAGATATTTACGATCACTATGCGAGTGTACCCCCCTGGGTTCCTAAATTCCATTTCCACTGCTAGTATATCACTAGTGGGGCACGCTAGCTCCTTTACCTTAGGGAACAGATCTTGGTTCAGCCAGATTAATAACCCCCCCGAAGCTCTCCCAGATGAAGATGGGAGTGCAACCTTCTGGAAGGTCAAATATTCCGGTCTCTGGGTCGCTAGAGATGCCCATGTTTCCTGGAGCAGGATGATATGGTGCTGAGCTATAAAGCTGCACCACTCAGGGTTAGTTGTTTTGGAGCGCAAGCCTGCCACGTTCCAGGATAAAAAATTTATTAGAGAATCGTTACCGCCTCCTGAGTCTAACCTCCCCTCCATGCTCCTTATGGGAGCAATGGCTACTTCCCTGTCCCACCCAGCTTTGCATCCACTAGGGATATTACAATACACTATTTCCTCTGCTTCCACACAGCCCGGTGATAGGCTGACTGAATCACGAGGCTCCACAGTTGTTTTAATCGGTAAGCCATTTCCCATTTCTTTTATATTGGGGACTTTGAGTCAAACCACACTTGAAGTTACACTCCTTGGTTCCCGGTCAGAACTATGTGTACTTGGGAGAAGTGTAGTGCTTAGGCTTCCTCTACAAAATGAATTGGCAATTAAGAGGGGAATCATTTGGGTGAGGCTGACTTGGGACTGAGTACCAGGTCTCGAACTTTGCTCACGCGCTAACAATCCCTTTACTAGAGACTGGCTATTCAATTTCAGCCCTATAAAATCCGTTACAAGATCTTCACTTGAATGCCTCTGGACAATAATTATGTCTTCACGTACAACTGATCTACATTTCTTTACTCCCCTAATCCAGTGGATTTGTTTCCACGGTTTGACTTTGGGATATTCATCAAATATATATCATACTGCCTAAGAGTGGTCTGGGACTTCAGAGGTTTCCATGAGGAGTCCCTATTGCTAAATTCAGGGCACTCTTTTGTGTACACCTCCTTCCTTACCCCTCTCGTTGTATTGAGTTCACTTGATCTTGTATTGACCTCATTGAGTGCTACACAACCTTTCTCGTGGCTAATCTGTGGGGCCATACCGGCTCTCTTTTCCTTACACCTCCCTAAAATGGGGGTTTCACTCAACTGGGTTTGTGAGTCCAGGAGGTTGAGCTCAGGCTCAAGGGGGGCTTTTCTGATGTTCCCAATTACGGCAGTTATGCCATCCAGTTTCTCATGTAGCAAGCGACTCAAAGTTGTCATGTATTCCCTTAGATTCACAATTTCATCCCTTAATTTTTTTAACTGGGTCCCAACAGGGTCTTCCCCCGAATTACCTGGCTGGTTTAATATCTCCTCAGGTCCCTTGGATGTGTTCTCATCATTGCTGGTAATCAAAAGGGGCGCAAGTGGTGTAAAACAATTAAAACACTCTACGGGGGGTGCTAAAACCCCTTGCAGGGTGGGTACCCTCACTTGGAGATGATCTATAGGCAAGGCGGGAGTTACAGGTATCATGGAGTCTGGGTGGACCTCCTTGGGGATTTTACCTGAGACTCCCTACTTGCGGGGGCTCGCAGCGCTTTATAGCGCTCGCTGGTTTGTCTTGCCCTGCCCCCTGAATGCCACAAGCTCCTCTGGGACTTGGAGTCCCCTCACTCTTCACCAAAAAAAGCGTCCTGCGAAGTGGGGGGCTGGCAGCGCTTTGTAGCGCACGTCGGTTTGTCTGGCCCCACCCCCTGAATGCCACAACGTCTTCTGGGACTTGGAGTCCCTTTCTCTTCACCAAAGAAAGCGTCCCGCGAAGCGGGCGGCTGGCAGCGCTTTGTGGCGCTCGCTGGTTTGTCTGGCCCCTCCCCCTGAATGCCACAAGGTCCTCTGGGACTTGGAGTCCCCTCCTCTTCCCCAAAGAAAGCGCCCTGAAGCTGCAGCCACGCCACAGTAAACACTTCAGTTTTTGACAGCAGGACTTGTCAAATAGGTCCCACTGTCAAAAACTGACACTTTCATCTCTGTCCCCTGCACGCATGCAGGGGACAGAGATGAAATGCTTCAGCAAGCATGGAGCTGCTGTAAAAGCAGCTCAGTGCTTGCTGAAGCAATGGCACAGTGAGGGAAGCCTAAAAGTTTCCCACGCAGTGCCAGATAGCCCGTAAAGGGCATGTTAAAAAAACATATTTAATAAAAAAATATTTGGGGACCAGATAGCCAGAAAATGTAAGATACACTTTTTATTTTAAATTGTACTGAAATATCTCATTCTCAGTAGATCATACATCAAAACCTAAAACAATTTCTATCTCTCTCCCTCCTGGTTTCGTTCTCTCTCTCTCTTTCAATCTTTTTCTCCCACTCACACGTGCACTTGGACCCTTATGCACCCACTCACAGACCCACTTAGACACACATGCACCCTCTCACAGACCCACTCAGTCCCTCGTTCACACATACAGCCCCAGTAAGATCCTCAAGCACCCACTCGCAGACCCACTCAGACAGTTATGCACCCACTCGCAGACCCACTCAGATTCTCACACACCTACTCACAGGCCCACTGACAGCAGGACTTGTCAAACAGTTCCCACTGTCAAAAACTGACGCTTTCATCTCTGTCCCCTGCACGCATGCAGGGGACAGAGATGAAATGCTTCAGCAAGCATGGAGCTGCTGTAAAAGCAGCTCAGTGATTGCTGAAGCAATGGCACAGTGAGGGAAGCCTAAAAGTTTCCCACGCAGTGCCAGATAGCCCGTAAAGGGCATGTTAAAAAAACATATTTAATAAAAAAATATTTGGGGACCAGATAGCCAGAAAATGTAAGATACACTTTTTATTTTAAATTGTTCAGAAATATCTCATTCTCAGTAGATCATACATCAAAACCTAAAACAATTTCTATCTCTCTCCCTCCTGGTTTCGTTCTCTCTCTCTCTTTCAATCTTTTTCTCCCACTCACACGTGCACTTGGACCCTTATGCACCCACTCACAGACCCACTTAGACACACATGCACCCTCTCACAGACCCACTCAGTCCCTCGTTCACACATACAGCCCCAGTAAGATCCTCAAGCACCCACTCGCAGACCCACTCAGACAGTTATGCACCCACTCGCAGACCCACTCAGATTCTCACACACCTACTCACAGGCCCACTAACAGCCTCATGCACCCACTCTGAGACGGCCCACACTGATACACCGACTAAAACAATGATGTATGCACTCTCACACCCAGACAGACACTCTCAAAGCCACTCTCACCCTCAGATACACCCTCTCACACCTATTCTGCTACCCAGAGAGGCCACAGCTAACTTCTGCTGTGCACGACCAAAGAACTGTTCACTGCATGTGGTTGGGTGGTTAGGGGAGTTGGCCACAGGGTCTGACTGCAGGCCAGGTCCTGCACACAACCTCCACTGTGCACTGGCTAAGGTTGCGCATGGTACAAGGTTGGGTGCTTATAGGAGGTTGGCCTCAGGGCCTGGAGACAACCACCACCGTGCACAGCCAAATGTCATGTGTGGTGGTAGTTGGATTAACGTATAGTAATGAAAATTACTATAGGTTAAAAAAACATAGAAATTCACTGAAAAAAACAGACGTTACAGGGACGTTATAGTTAGGAAATATAATTTTGAAAAATATAGAAATTCACTAAAAAAAACTAAGATTACAGAGATGTTATGGTTAGGCTCACATTTTAAATGTACAAAACCGTAGAAATTCACCAGTTATAGTCAGAGTTACCTCAGTTAACTATAACTCGTGCCCTAAGGTAACTATAACTTGTGCCCTCGCCATGCTATATACTATAATTTATGAATTTCAATGGTTTTGTACGTTTAAAATGTGAGCCAAACTATAACCTTTGTTTTTTTAAGTGAATATATATACACATATATCTACACAGGTTTTTTTCCCACCTCCCCAGAAAATGCGAGAAACAACTTGGCAGCTGTAACTTTTTTGTCAGGCTACGACCAGTCAATCAGGACCTTGCTTTTCCTCTGAATCCGTGGAGGACCCGCATCCCTATTTATTACAAATGCAGTTTTCATTTAATAACTAGAAAACTACTGAAAGAATTTGCACCAAATAATGAAAAGGCCCCTTTCTGGACCAAAAGCTACCTTTATGCTAAATTTGGTGTAATTCCATCCAATGGTTTTGGTGCTATTGCTGTTAAAAATCCCCATGGAAAAATGAATGGGGAAAACGCGTCTTGGGACCCCCCTTTTTCTCAGCCCCTGCTTGATAGATCACCCTGAAACTTTCCAGACAGCAGCTGCAGTGACCACCATTGTTTTTTGGAAAATGTTTTGAAGATTCATCAAACGGCGCCAAAGTTATTAGCAAAGCAAAAAACTTATTTTCTATAGAAACTAGGTCCTAACTATAACTACCTAGTAGCAACCGCCAGTAGGTTTAAACAAAAAAAAAATATATATATATACTTACCTCCACTATTGAGGGAGTTTCTGGACACGATATTATGGTGAGTCTGATTGCCATTTCTGAATCCTAGTGGGCAACCAACATACTTAGCAATGTTTACTGGGGGGGTAGGGAAGTGTCTGGGTGTGATGAAGTGTGTTTAAGTGTGAGTTCATTCATGTGTAAGTGCGCGTGCATACATATGGGTCTTTTATATGTGTCAGTCATGTGGTGGTCATTTCTAGCATTGTGGAAGACGGTTAGCATTGTAGAAGATGGTTGGTTGTCTTTGGTGCCATATACCATGAATTCTTGGCGTACAGTCCTTCTCGCATGAGGTATTCACTGCTGGGATATGAAGGTTAGGAAGATGTACTTGCAGACCTTGGAGTAACACGTCTTACAAACGTGAGAGTTGAGTGGGTAATCACTAATCAATTTACTGTATCCTTACCAGTGAAGGCACTCATTTTGTCAGAAAGTCTTCCCAAGAGTTTGTAAGGGTAGATGTGGGCATGTTGTAGGAGAAATAGAGTTCCATGCATCCTGTGCAGCAATACAAGAGATAGAAGAAGCAGCAACAAGATGGAACTTCCTCTAATGCTTACAAAATAGCACTGTCCTGCATGAGGGAGTCTGCACTCTGTAGCTTTCCCCACATACACCCTCCTCCTGAATCAAAGTGCCTCTGAAGCTTACAGTAACAGTGGTCATATAGAGACAGGAGATTAAGAAAGAGCTACACTCCTCTCAATTCACATTCAATCAGGTCATATCATGCAGGATTGCAGAGCTGGTGTAAAACTACAAATGTGACTCAATTGTTGCATACCTTTTCTTGCTGGCTTCTTCCTTCCCAAAACGGGTACATTTACGTATGCTTTGTCTTGCTCCATTGGTGAGTCTCCAAGGAAGGCTTTATTTAAATAAAACAGATGTTCTACGTGCACCCAGAGCACAATCTCTCTCTTCTTGGGCATGGCACGTGAGGGTAAGTGCCCTAGAACAGGAAGTGGGCCTCCAAGATGAGTGGCGTGCAGAAACACTGACCTCAGAGCTGTGCTGACTATGAGTGAGTGAGCAGAGAGGGGCCGGAAGAGGCCTTTGAGGTATTTTGGTATCTTCTACTTTTAAGGTAACTATTCATGAATATATTTGTACTTTTGTTTGTACAGCCCCCACTGTGTTATAATGAATTCCTGGCACTCTTAAGATGGGCAGCAGAGAAGGATGGTACAAGGGAGCCGGAGAATAGTTTGTGGCTGTTTTAGACTTTCACATTTTTAATTAGTAATTTGAAAGTTATTCAAAGTTCATTGAAAAGAAACCGGGGTTAACACAAACATCTCTGAAAGCAACATTGAAAAGAGGCGGTACTCACAACCATAGCAGAATACAAAATAAATCCCAAAACAATTTTGAGAGCTGACTGTTCTCAATGTGAATATTGATTCGGACCCTGTTCATGAATGGTGTGCAGGCATAATTCTGGTCACAAAAGATTGATAAGTTACAGACTCCCAAGTCAGGGTGATAAATCATTCCCAAACGTTAGGGAGTCCTGTTGAAACCCTTCCTCTATATGAATTTGGGGACCACTGCCAACTCTCAGTGAAGTTTTTCAAAATTGAAAATGATTATTTCTTAAAAGGCAAACTGTATCCTCTAAGGAAACCAAAGGGCATACTTAACAGCCCCTAGCGCCCCTTGCTCCACATACGTGTCATTGTTTTACGCTAATGTAGCCCAACAATGCCAAAATCGTGACACCACATTTACAAAGTGGGGCATTGCATGCATTGTGCCACTTCGTAACCCATTGATATGCAAGGGGGGTGTTCTCCCATTGGGGGGGGAAAACATTGCACAAACCAATCTAAAAGATTTCTTTGCGTCATTTTTTTTTTTCAATTCTAACACCTGCTTGGAGCAGGCATTAAAAGGGAGCACGCCATTGTTTTCAAACGCCCCTACGTACTGATCGGAGATAGTGCAAAAATGTTGGCACTAACCCTGAACAGTACATCAATAGCGTCAGAAATTCTTACGCTATTGACCACTATCTTGCGCCATCGTGTGCCGTATTCTAAATATGTCGCACACATGGTGGCGATAGTGGGGCGCTTAGAGGCGCACGGAAATTGGCTTTGCACTAGGTGCAGCACAGCTTTCATCTGCCCCCTTGTTTCTTTAAAATTAAAGTTTTCAGTCTTGAAATGCAGAGTCCGGCTTGAAGGTTTGCTCTCCTTGCAGGCTACCATCTCTCTATTTGCTGCAATCAGAGAGAGCTGCAAATTAACTCTTGCATATTGAACATTTATTAGGCGCGTCCTGCTGCAAACTCATCCAAACCGTTATTTTCTGAACTGAATTCTTAGTACATAGGTCAGAATGCAAAATCATTTAGTAGTCACAGAAAATCGGTACTCAAATTGTAACTGGTTTTTGCGACCACATTATTAGTAGTACCTCAGGTCCATGGTTCTCCAGTAAAGTTGTTAGAAGTCAACAACTGTCAGAACACCTTTTAAAAGGCCATGGGGCAAGCATGAGTTACTGCACTCAAACATAGAGATTGAGGGCTTTTACATATGATGTCCAGAACCCCAAACTAATATGGGTCCTATGTAATTGGGCAATGTACTACCCCTTTCAGCATTTGATTCTTAGTGGTAGCATAGGTTGAGCAGTCCAATGATCTTCTAGGGGTAGGTAAGTGTGATGCATAGACAGATTCAAGACTGCTATAACGAAAAAATAGTATTTGTCATGTTGGCACAAAGCATAGAATTGACACACTATTTCATCTCCATAGTCTTTTAAGGTATGTGTGCTAGTGCCAGAGTCCCTCTGTCCGATATAGTGAGGTTGGATATTCCCCATTCTTTACTGAAGGTGACTCTCAGGGGCAAAGTACGCAAATACTTACACAATAAAGTTTAGGTCTTGTCTTCAGAGTCAATGCTAGCAGTGTTTAAGTTCTAAGTTCCTACAAGTTCCCAGCAGGACTGACATTGAACCAGGGCAAAATTCTCACTTGTGTGGGCCCCCTTCCTGGTCTTGGGCAGTCATCGAGCTCCATCTGCACACGACTGATGACCTTGTCTTCACTATGTCCCCTTCCTGTGTGACATGTGGATCTCTGACTTTGGTGTACACATAGGCACACAGTTCATGGTGGCCAGCTTCCTGGTATCCGTGGCATCTCCAACTGTGGAGAACACATAGGAGATGGTCAGCTCCTTGTGGTGGCCGCCATACCTGCTGTGCCTCGTGCCCTTCATGCGTTCTCCTCCTCAAAGGTCCCATCATGACTGCCAACATTGTTGCAACCAAGGGTGATGGGCCGCTGCTCACAGTGGGGCACGTCCATGTTACACTGGTGTCTCTGACTTTGTAGCACACATGTGAGACTGCCAGCTCTTCATGGTGGTCACCATCCCTGTGGGTCTCACTTCCTATAGGCATTCCCCTCCTCCTCACAGCATTGATTCTGATTGACCCACCACAGAGGCCAAGGTCAAGGTAGTAACAGAGGATCACACCTGGCCATTAGCCTTCACTAAAATACACCTCATAAAGGTTCCACAGTGGATGTCTTCCTCCTTAGAAATATTCCCTTTGTGCCAACCTTATAAACATCACCATCTCCCTGTGAGCACAGACCCCACTGACCAGTAACTCTTACTAGAATCAAAGAGACCTTTCATGTGAAAAGAGGATGCACTGCTCTCTTACATCAGTGTATGCTCTCACCCAACCCTAAGGACTGCCGGCAAACCACAGCTTTGATATCACCTCTCTTAGTGTCTCTAGGCCCTGTGCTTCCAAAATTAAACTCACCATCCTCCATGTTGTGACCCATCCTCAGGCACATACACATCCCTGTATGCATATACAAGTGCCGTTCTATGAACAGTGCTTCTTGTAATTCATGCAGGCCAAGATTGAGTTAACTAAACAGCTTAACTTTATCTGGGTGTGGCCTGTTGGCACCACTGAATTGACACAGGCAAAAAGAACTGTTCAGCACTATGAAACACAAAACACCACTAGTGTCCGTTAACTCCTGGAAAGGGCAGTCTGCCACTACCATCACAAGGGTAGTACTTGGCACACCCCTTCTGGCCTCTTGATTCTCCCAGGGTATCGAGGCAGAGCAGTTCAAGGCCTACTTGGGGGAGGTGGTGTGAGCAGGTATCCCAGTCCACAGGTATGAAGCAACAAAACCCCAAAAATAATTGTTAAGGATGTGCTTTAACTTATAATAAGGAATCATACTGTATTACACAAACACACACTACATGGATAACACTTAACAAATATGTACAACTAGGCAGATGGAAATACATAGGGTGAAACCCTGCTAACAGGTCATGCCATTAACAAGCCCTGAACCCTTTAACCCCGGTACCCCATACCTATACTAGACACAAAAGAAGGAGGTGTTATTGTTAAAAGGTAGGACTACTGGATTTGTGAGGGTGCCACCATAGTATAGAAAGCAGAAATATGACATAATAAACTAATGCAACACCTTGAAAATCATTATGGATGGTACCATCTTACAAGGACATTCATTAATGTCTGTCATGACACTGTTAACTTTGTAATTATCAATAACATTTTCAAAACATTTCAATGACATCTACCAATTGAATGTTAGCTCTGTGTTTATCAATAAAGTCTATTCATGATCTAAATTAAGATATAAAATTCCCATGTCTAATAGCACTGTATTTTCAGTAGTTATGTATGAGTCTTCTACTTTTAACACACGGCATATCCAGCCGTAGAACAAACCAATAGGGATCACTACACTGAACAGCCTTTGATCAAAATTTAACCCCTTGGACGCTAGGCAGTAGCATCCGGAGTAAATAATATGGATGCTTATTTAGGGGCTGCTGTGCTTCCTGTAGCCTGGCAAACATCCTGCACAATGTTGGTGGTGTCTCTGCCCTTCCTGAGGAATCACAAGAGCCAATATGTATGTGTTAGTGATGTTTCACACCTAATGGAGGTTTCATGCCACCAAGTATTTTCTTCAGGCATCCTGCCTTCTAAATTTTACGTTTCTTAATGGAGCTTGGTTTCACTTCGCTTCCTTTGAGTAGGGAGGGAGCAGAACTTGTCCTCCTGCCTTTTAACTTGTGATGCTGGACCTGCCAATGGTCTGGGTTTCTGGCATATGCCTTCACCTGTGGACTTCATCAACAGACTGTCATCACAGTACTCTCCCTGCCATCCCCCCTAGGACTCGTCTTTGACCATCTTGAATGGCACCTCTTTGTCAGTTGCTTAGTTAGTGGCCCCATCCTGGTGGAGGTCGTATCTACAGGACTAGTCCACCGAAGATCCAGGAGAACCCTCCAGGGCTTCCTCCCAGCAGGTTCATCCTTCTAAAGTCCCTTAGTTGGTGTACGAGACTCAGTACTACTAGCCCTGAGGAAACACTCCTGATTCCTGTGTGCCAGCTGGAGTCCAGAAGTCCTTATGCCCATTCTTTTATGTGCATCATGAGGCTTCTCCTTCCATCTGGGTGTTCTTCCGCTATTGTTGCTCCCAAGTCCAGAAAGTTCCCCAAGGGTCTCCCATGTGCAGATGTTTTGAGTAGGGTTGGAGATTTCAAGAAGGTAGGCCCCTCTGCTTAATCCTGGGAAAATACATCAACACTCCATCACTGCCCCAACCTCTTCTGGAGCATTCTGGAACATTCCACAAAAGTGACTTACAATGGTCTGTTTAAAGACGATCTCTGTTGGGCCCACAACTGACCCCTACCTGCCAGAACTGCCTTGGTCTGTTCCTACCAAATCTTCAAGAGGGAACTCCTCCCGTCATCCTCATGTTTGTGTTCACAAGTCTGGTCTTTCCCCTTTGTTTCTGTGAGCTTCAACCTCCGCAAGCCAGTTGCAGTGTGAAAGGTAATTATCACATGTAAATTCCTTCCCTCATACCTTCCTTTCCAAGGACCATGTCCAAGAACTGGCAAATTATATTATTGTGTGAGGTGGTGTTTGATCCTCCGGCTGACCAGCTGAGAAATTAAGTTTGTTCAGTTGGGGGAGCCTTTGAAATCCATTTAGGAGATGAGTCAGAGGTTAATGACATCTCTTCAAATGCCAGAAGTACCAATATCACTAAATTAACCTTTCATCTGCACTTGGACTCCATTTTAACCATAACATTTGTAACTCTTCTGTATCTCTAGGCCTAAGTAGGAAGAAACTATACTTTGCTGCAGATCTTGCCATACCGTTTAAATTCGTGAAGTACACAGGCTCTTGAGTAATGACTGCAGAAGCACTCCATGAATGCCCACTCACAGCATAAGGCAAATCCCTGAAGGGTCCCTTTGGATATACACTGCCTGTCCAGAAATAGCATTCTCAGATGAGTGACGGTCTTGCATGCACAGCCCAAACACACGTGCACATGCATGCGTTCACATGCTCCCATTGAACCAGAGACTCCTATCCTAGCTGTGCAGAAGTCCAGGGCTTCGTAAATGTGATGTAATCTTCATAGCAGAGAAAACAGCATTTTTTACTTATATAAGATAACTCAGCATGTTGAACACATTCTGCAAAGATCAGTATTTAGTATGAGGGTCCCATCACCAACTCGCTTGTTTTCACCAAGCTGCTAGAAAGCATAGAAGCAATAATAGGAGCGTAGAGTTGCTCAACTGGGAAACCACCTGGTGTAACATCAACGCACCAAGAAGCTAAATGACACACCCGGGAGTGTTTTGCCAACAATACAGCACCCACTGGAGCGGTGGGGGCTGAGGGAAGGCACACACGTGTGGGTGAGAGTCAGTGTTACATGAGAGAAAATGAATGGGAAACCTCTCTATGGAAATAAAGACAGATCTTTCACTTAATAGAAATGGCAGTGCTACTCGACCCTCTTCTCATCAGTTTTCCTTGAAAAATAGGAACAAATAGGGTTAGATTTTGCTTTGTTAAACTGGCCCTAAACAATACTATTACAAGAGACACACTTTATCAAAGTCAAAAGGAGAATAAAAGCATACATCCTGGATTGCACAAAGCTGTTTTTCTTTGGCCTCTAGATTTCACAGTTAATAGGAACATACTTATTTAATTTGTTTCCATAATGTGGACCAATATCAAATGACACAAACCAATTACTTACTTTTGAGCAGCATTTTATTAAGCTATCCAGACTCTTTGCGACTGGAGACTTTTAACGTGTGTTTGAATTTGATTATGTTAGCAAAAGGAAAATGCTACCAAAATATTTTATGTCCTTTCTTCTTAACGAGGCGTATTTGACATAAGGAGGCACAACAACCCAAAGGTAGAATATTCCTATTTTTCAGGCATGCCTCATTCGACCTTGAGGACTGATTTAATTTGAACTTTTTTATACTATCTGTTGTTAGATTTAAGTATCATCCTGAGGGTTTCCCAGTAAATTCGGCAGTTATGTTACAATTTACCAATATATCAAATGAACCTCACAGAATATGTAAGTTGTTTATTGACAAAACTTTATTATTGAGAAAAAACTAAATACTGAAATTAGGAACTATTTTCTACAAGTGAGGCCTTTCCACATTATGTAATCTTATAGGAAATATGTAAGACCACAATTAGGGGCTACGTTGTATATAGAACTCATGAACTTCTGAGACACCCCTCCCCCAAACCACTGCTGAACCCTGTTTTTGATGTGCGGGGCACTTGTGCTTAACCCCCAAAAGCAGTGCAAGCCAAATTTGCATCATTCTTTCCACGTGTTGAGGAGTTTAAAGGTATCAAGGATTTGTGTATTGCACTAGAAGGAAGGAAATGAGAAGAAAACTACAATATAGAATCATATTTTTTCTTTTAAGAAATAAAAATGGGGAAAAAACTAATGTACAGAAAGCGAATGGGGTTTTAAACTAAAAATGGCATTAACAGAAGGTCTGCTGTCTTAAGACCACCGTCTTCACAGCTTTCAGTAGGAGCCAAAGATGTCAAAAAATGTTTTTACCACAATTTATACATTTTTCTAAGTAGTAATCGATTTTTCCTGGTTCTTTGTGGTTTCAACTTGGGGTGCCTGAAATTCACGTGATTTGCTTCTGCATGCTTACGTGAAAATAAAGCAAAATTACATGTAATTAATTGAAATGCAAATCCATAATTTCTCACTATATCATTTTCTGCATTTGGAAATCCTTTACGCAAGTGCACCACAGAAAACAGCTGCTCACGTTCTGCTGTTCCTGCGTTTTCGTTGTAGATTTTTACCATGAATAGTGCGTAATTATGTATGTGGCTTGATTGTGTAATTTTGGAAATTTCACATAACAAGTGTAACACAACTTCCCAAACAATTACACGAATTACACTGGTGTAACTTAAATTTCAGGCATGCTTAGTTCTTACCTGTTTGCATTTTGCGGTGTAAACAGATGTAAGGCACATGGGTGAAACGAGACAATTATATATTTTATTCCTGATAAGTAGAGTTTCCCCAAGCGATCATTTATGTAGATTGCTCATGGTTTTCACAACAAAACTAATAGTAGAAATCAAAAAATATTGGAAGAAGAAGCAATAGTTGACATTATCATCAGTAATCTTTAGCCCCAATTGCCAATTTACAAAATTAGCATACTGTTAAATACATCAGACCCTTCTGCTTGCAGGAATATATTGTCTTTTTTAGTTGTCCAAAAACTGAATTGTGAGTTCATCTTCTCTCTCAAGCTAGGTTATGGGTTTCCAGGCTCTGCGCTGTGAGTGGAGATGCACATGTTATGTGGGAACATCAGTTAACATGCAGCTATTGCTATGGGTAGGTCAACCAGGTTGCACTCACATCGTCAAGCTGCTGCGTCCTTCAAGAGGCTCTGATGCAAGAGGTCTTTTTTTCATTGTTAAAAGCTTTCAAATGATCACCTGTGTTTTATCAAAGGTTACTGTCCCAAATTTAAAAGACGATTGTGAGTAAATACAAAAACACAGATTTGAAATACCCATTTTCTGTGCATGTGATACTGGTTGACAAGGTGATTCCAGATCATTACAATTTCCAAAATTAACAACTGAGCTGGAGCTCATAATGAGGTTCCAATGTGAACCAGCTACACATTAGTTCATAAGGTAAAATGTAATGAATGGCAAATGGTTGTGAAGTAACATTTGTCCTTTCTTGTACACTTGATTACATTTGGACAGGAGCGGCCCCTCCGTTATAGCGGAGGAGCGTCACCCTGCTGCTGAAAGCAGAGAAATAAAGGGATAATAAAAATAATTTAGTATCCCTTTATTTTTCTGCTTCTTAGGGCAGGGCGGGGCCAGCCTCCACTACGTCAGCAAGTTGAGGAGGAGTAGTGGTTCGCTTCTTAGTGCGCATGTCAGTTTGGCCAGTCATCTGAGGGAGGCCAAACTGATATGCAGACTTAGAAACTCTCTACCCCGCTGTATTTTACAGCCAAGTGGAGACCAAGTGCAGTGCCCCACGTGAGCAGCATTTCTGCCAATTGCAGCACTTCTTTTATGTTTTGTAACAGCATGAAAGAAGCATCAGGATTGGTTGGGTAGGGAAGAAGACGAGAGGTAGTGGGAGAGGTGGTTCACGGAGGAACGGGTACGTTTATTATTATTATTTTAATTTTACTGCCCCTTCACACCCACTGCTCTGCATGCTGCCCTCCCACCCCATCCCTTCCTGGCAGCAGCTGCGTCTGCATTTGGAAGCCAAAAATGTAGAGAAATTTAGTTGTTAATAACAAATGTTCCCTTTTCCGTATTCTAACACTTCTCACAATAAAAAAATACCATACTTGTGTGCTCCAAACTGCAATCTGAAGAGATAAACATTTCACCTTGAAAATTGAACAAACGGACCAATTTTGGCAATGTGAGTATCTGTGGTATTTAGTTCTCGGCTGTGTTGCAACCCAGAAAAACATATTAAATTCAGACATTTCTAAAATCCAGACACCAAAGGATGCCCATGGAGGTCTGACTTGCATGGATCCCACTACATCTTCTTACCAACAATGTTCTACAAACCTCAAACCTTGGCTACAATCACACATTTTACTCCATGTCTGCGATGTAAAACTCTGTTATTTGTAGAGATCCACAAAATTCTTATCTTCATTATATCCTTACTTATCCATACTTCTCCCAATAAAAAATGTTCTCTACTTATGTGGCTAGGCCTATTACCTGAGACAAGTACAGACCAAGCCAGAACACATAGGAAGACTATATTGCCCTCATTTGGTCAGGGTTTTTACCCCTTCCCATCCTTGCCTAGTACAATCCTCACATCAACAATATTGGTAATTACTCCATTTTGCAAGAATGCAGTCTTGAAAGTGAAGATCCTGCAGCACTGCAACATTCTCCAGAACTGTTAAAGTTAAAGCTGGAGCTACTACTTCTTCAGCGGTGAAACTTTCAACAACTGCTAACTGAAAGTCAAAGAAGTACATCAATCATTCTTTGGTGGCCTTATATACGGGACCCCAGGTTTTACGACTCAAATACTGTACAAAGGCTGCAATAACTGGCCATTTTTATCCACTCTGCCCATGTACTTGTAGACCAGTATACAGTTGGGCTTGCTTGTGGACTTCTGGCAACTGACCCCAAGCAGCTACCAGATGTGCTCTCATCATGAATTATATACTTCCTGCCTATCTGAGAATTTGACAGCAAGCAGTTCTTTGCAATGCAATACATTACTCTGTCCTGTTTGAAGCGCCTTATTATCAATGTCCTGTCTGAGTCCTTTTTGCTGTAAGTTATAGTGCCAGCTTTGTACAGCTGGACTCCTGTATAGGAGCTGTCCACATAGTAATTCTAAACTTCCTAAAGGAGTGAGTTGTGGAAACTTTGATATAAGCTCCTGACTACTTCCTAGTGTGAAATGGCACCCTACAGCAATTATAGTGAAGCCCTTCCCTGTGTATACTATTAGACTAAGCAGCCCGTAAGGCAGGGTGCATTGTAAATAAACTGTTGGACATCTACTTATACGTTTTACGTGTCCTTTTAGTGAAAAAATCCTAAATGTATTTTTCGCTACTGTAATGTCTACCTGTCCAATAGGATAACATTGGGTAGCCCTGTTACATTTTATAAGTGCTAACATTTTATCTGAAAAAAATGTGAATTTCATGTTTGGTATCTATAACATTCTAATTAATAATCCTCTTTAATGGTAAAGTCAGATTTTAAATTGCAGTTTTAAAAATGCCACTTTTAGAATGTTGGCAGTGTCCTGCCCTCTGCCGTTTGGTGCCTGTAGCCTGTCCTAGGTCACATTACTGGGTGTAGTTGTCAGTTAACATCTGTGGATTCCAAAGAGGTATTAGGTGTGCCTGAATGGGCCTTCTGCTGGCAGGATGGGGAGCAGATCAGATACACTTGCACTGAATAGGCTGTGCTCTGCCTTCACACAAAGGGCTTGTCACCACTGCATTGTTCCAACAGTGAGCATGGAGCTAGAGAAGGGAAGTTAGCAAAGTCTAAGGACTTCGAAGAGAAACGTCCCTAAATTTCTCCTGCTTCAATGAAGGCATCTGGAAGGACTGCTTTGCCGCCTAGAACCTGCCTTGAACCCTCAGAGACCTGCCCTCCTGGTTGAACCTTGCTTTTTTACCTGAAGTCAGGACTACCACACTTGTCCTAAGGGTTAGTTTACTACCCACTAGTTCAAAGCCACAGTAACATAACAGGCACCTGCCATCTTGAACCCACACTTATGCACAGCTCCCTACCCCCAAGTGTAGCCCTTCTTGGTGTTGGTGCTAAAGGTGCCCAGATAGCCAAAATCCAGAACTTGGAATTTATAAATTTTGGGATAAAAGCTTCTCTGAGAACTGAGAGAAGACAACACCAACCTGCTTGTCTCTCCTCCCAAGGTGCATCACCAGTCGAACTGACTTTTTGCTGCTTCTGCTGCTGGAAATTTCCTACTTACTTAATAGTGACTAAGGACCTCATTAGAACCCTGGCGGTCTGTATTAAAGTGGCGGTAATACCGCCAACAGGCCGGCGGGAAAAAAATTTGAATCACAACAATGGCAGGAACCGCCAACATAGACAGCCACTTTAACACTCAGACCGCCACGGCGGTAGAAACACACAGCGCTGCGGTAACCGCCAACAGACAGGCAGAAGACAAAGTACCGCCCACCATATCACAACAGGCCTATCCGTCACCTTTTACGGGGCGGAACCAATGGGACCAAAAGCACGGCGGAAACAGTACACAGAAGGGAAAACACTTACCTCTCGACACCCAACATGGAACCAGGACGCCATGGAGCCTGAACTACAGGTCCTGCCTATGCTGCTCTTCCTCCTGCTCTATCAGGAGCAGGACAGACGCCGTTGATGACCACGGTGAATACTGCACCTACAAGACAGGGGAGGGGAAGGGAAAAGAGAGTGACACGCAACACTCAATACCCCCTTCCCACCCTCACCCACAAAAACATACACACAAATACATGCAGCAACATTACAGATACACCCTCCACCCCCTGGAAGAATGCAAGAACAAAATTAAATGATTGTAACGATTGTAATCATGACAAATCTGATAGTCAAAGTTCACATTCCAGTATATACAAATAAGTACACCAACTACACAAGTCCGGATAGGGTACCAATCATTGTCCGTGGACCACCGGTCCCAAAATGCATGGGCGAAGCCCACACAAGATACCTGACTGGAAACAGAGAGAACACTGCTGGGGCATCAGATAGAAAATAAACAGGCACCTCAGGGAGAGGAGGGGCACCTCAGCCCGATGAACGCACGACGCCACTGCTGCACGAGGGGGCTCCATGCCCATTGCTGCATCCTGGGGAGTGCAAAGCCACAGTCTCTCAAGTCTCTCCAGTGGGTGGTTTGCCCACTGCTTTATCCTGGGGAGTGCAAAGCCAGTCTCTCAAGTCTCTCCAGTTGGTGGTTTGCCCACTGCTTTATCCTGGGGAGTGCAAAGCCACAGTCTCTCAAGTGGATAACAGTCTCCACTGGTTCTGGAGGGGGCCTGGTGCCCAGAGTGTTTCATCCTGCCAAGGACTGAGATAGTGGATGTATCTCTCCTTTTGGTTCTAGAGGGGGATTTGTGCCCAGAGTGCTTCATCCTGCCAAGGACTGAGGTAGTGGATGTCCTTCTCCACTGGTTCTGGAGGGGGCTTTCTGCCCAGAGTGCTTCATCCTGCCAAGGACTGAGGTAGTGGATGTCATTCTCCACTGGTCCTGGAGGGGGCTTTGTGCCCAGAGTGCTTCATCCTGCCAAGGTCTGAGGTAGTGGATGTCAATCTCCACTGGTTCTGGAGAGGGCATGGTGCCCTACCATTCCCTCACATGTGGGTGTGTGCCACGAGATTGCCTGGGAACAGGTAGCATGATACGCCATGGAGGCAGAGACAAACCCCACACTGCTGCGGTTTCACCTTACACCTGCAGGTGCAAACAGTGATGGAAGTCATGCCTCATGGAAGCTGGGCAGAGTCCAGGTACTCTCCTCCAGTCTTGGATGACTGACCACTGGGGATGGTAGCCATGTCAGCGGTGGTGCCACTGTCCGAGCACGTCACAGGGCTGGTGGCGGTGCTTGCGGCGGTGTCTGTGGCAGCGGTGCTGGCGGTCGTGCATGGGTCAGCACCTGCTGAGGGACACAGCAGGATGTCTCCTGCAGCCTCAGACTGTTGCCCACTGGGGAAGATGCTGGGGACAGGAGGCAGTGCAGGTGGCAGTGCAGCTAGCGGTGTTCGCCACCGTACAGGTTGGTGTTGTCGTGGACAGAAGGGGTGACACTGGTCCCTCAGTCGGTGCCACCGTGCCCTGTCGTGACCAGCCCTTCTGCTTTTGTCCTTTCCCTACCTTTGATGGTGCCACAGGTGTCTTGCCACTATCCCCTTTTGTTTTTGCGGAGCCCTTGGTTGCTGGTTGGTGCAGTTTCTCCCTCCAAGATGCGGGCGCCTTCTTCACCTTGGCAGGTGGCGGAATGTCCTTGCCCTCGCTCCGTGGCACACTGGCAGCCCTGATGGGTGGCGCACTCGATGACTCCGCAGTTGTTGGCACCATTGTGCCTGGGGATTTGGTGGCTGGGGTGCTGGGCTGGGACCTGGAAAGCCTGGCCACAGGGGAATGACGGAGGGGAGATGTAGGGAAGAGGTCAATGTTAGCCAGGAAAAGCTTCTTAGACACACTGGGAAGGGTAAAATGGAGTGAATTATGGGAGTGGAGGAAGAGGTAGTGGTTGTAGGAGGTGTACGTTTGCTGAATTTGGGTGAAGGTGCATGGGCCGGAGGCTGTTGTGAGGTGGATGGCTGTTGGGTGGGTGTGTGCCTGCGTTTGTGTACTTTGGGAGGAGGGCTCACAGGCACACTGGGAGAGGACACAGGGGATGTGTGCATGGTAGTGAGGGTGGTGAGTGCACGTGAGCGGTGTGTGGTGATGGGCGTACTGGTGATGAAGGCAGTGGCTGAGGATGTAGTGCATGCAGGTGTGAGTGGAGACGAGACAGGGAGGGAGGAGGAGGACGTGGAGGAGGGGGACACAGTGGAGGTAGTAGATGTTGCTGTGTCTGCATGGGGATGGTGCTTGTGTGAGTGGTTGTGGGATGTGTGGTGCTTCTGTTTGCCATGTCTACTCTTGTGTGTTGATGAGTGTGCATGCTGGTCTGATGGTGTGCTTGGGATAGGGTGAGGTACAGGGGACTAGGTCTGGGTGGAGGATGTTGGAAGGGGGAGGCTGGACACAGGGACAATGGCTGCTATCAGTGCTGAGGCCAGAGCCTGAAATGCTCTCTGTTGGGCCGCCTGCCCAGAATGAATGCCCTCCAGGTATGCATTTGTTTGTTGCAAATGCCTCTCTACACCCTGGACGTCATTCAAAATGATAGATTGCCCAACAGTGAGGGATCTCAGGAGGTCAATAGCCTCCTCACTGAGGGCAGCAGGGCTGACTGGAGCAGGGCCTGAGGTGCCAGGGGCGAAGGAGATGCCCTCCCTCCTGGGTGAGTGGGCGCGGGACACATGCTGAGGGGCTGCTGGGAGGGTGGTGCTGGTAGGGGGGTGGCGGCTGTACCTGTTGATTCAGTGGGCACAGAGGAGGTGCCTGCCACTGCAAGGGAGCTCCCAACAGAGGAGGAGTCACTGGTGTATGCGCCTGTCCCTGTCGTGGAGCTCCCCTCACAATCCGTCCCACTGGTAGCTACAGACTCCGTTGGTTTACCCTCCAGGGCAAGTAGGTTGCAGCTCCCTCCTGCTCCGGTGCCACTGCTCCTCTGCCTGATGATGCTATTGCACACAAGAACAGGGAGACAACAAAAGGGGGGGGGAAGACAGAAGAAAAACATGTTCAGTGTATGCAACACCTCTACCGTTGGCAGACACAACACACAGGGAGCAGCCCTCAGCACTACCCATGCA
This sequence comes from Pleurodeles waltl, assembly GCF_031143425.1. Taxonomy (NCBI): domain Eukaryota; kingdom Metazoa; phylum Chordata; class Amphibia; order Caudata; family Salamandridae; genus Pleurodeles; species Pleurodeles waltl. The sequence continues at coordinate 63,108,108 of NC_090446.1, read as the reverse complement.
CTAACAGTTCCTAGAAAATTCACATGCCCATGGGGTACGAGGCCTAAGCCCAATTGCCGCACACCTGGAAGTCACAGGAGCCTGACTATGTGTAGATGGCTCTTACCACTATTGGGGTTGGGGTGCCACTGAGCCTGCCTCACAAGGGACCTTGCCTACCAAGTTCGCCCAGGCTTAGGGGAACCCACTGCCCACCTCCCCCACTCAGACACCTCGTAATGCGCGCAGAGTCAGCTGAATGAAAGTGTACTCACCCCCTGGTGGCTGCTGTGATGCCCTCAAGCGCCCATCCAACTCCGGATAGGCCACCGCCAGGATCCGGTACAGCAGGGGGGTCATGGTGCGACGTGTACCCCTTCCACGTTGGGAGACCATCCCCAGCTGGGCCTCCACCGTCTTCTTGCTCCAGTGGCGACGGTCCTCCCATCATTTACGGCAGTGGGTGATCAATCTGTGGTAGATCCCCAGGGTCCGGACGTCCTTGGCGATGGCACACCAAATACCCTTCTTCTGTTGGGCACTGACCTAGAAGAATGGTACAGGGGGAAGGGAAATTACTTACCCGTCCGGACCGTCATAGTCATTGCCCACCAGTTCCCACCCATGCCCTGACGCACATACACTCAACATCCGCACATGCAGGCCTCAGCCCCCCATGTATCTTCCATCCACACCACTCAAAACAGTCATTGTCCACGCAGCATGTTCACAGTGTCATCACCTGTTTGTCTGGAGGACCGTACAGTTGCGTGTACTGGGGTGGACCCCATCCACTAGTTTCTCCAACTCCTCAGATGTGAAGGCAGGGGCCCTTTCCCCAGACACTGTAGCTATGGTCGATACCAGACACAGGTCACAGCAGCACTTGCAGTGTAGATCCTCTCCTGTTGAAGGTCAGGTATCAAGTGAGTGAACAGACAGAAAATGGCGGTCACGTCCACAGCAGTGCGTACCATCACCACTGGCGTACATCGTCTTTGGCTCCTGGGACCCATTGGGCCCAATGTTAACCAATGCTGAATTGCGCGGAGGTCTTTGACCCCCCACCATGACGGTGTACTACGCCAGCGCAGTTACCTCATTTCCCCTTGTCCCACCTTACAGGTCAGGCAGCTGCCACTTCAGGGGGCCACATGGCATGGATAAAAACTGCGTCACACCTATCTAGGCTGGGAATTCAGACAGATACCGGCACATTGCGAATTACAAATGTTCCTGCAAATAACACATTGTTATACCTCAGTGTTGGATGACTCTGTGCTCGCTGTTCTCCTCCATAGGGCACGTCTGCTGGGGCAGGTGATGAGATGGCGGCATCCTCCGGTGTACGGACCCCTGGTGGACCTGTCGACAATGGAAGAGAGACACATCATAATCACATACAGATTTGATAGTGGAACAATCCAAGAACTGTGTGCCCAGTTGGAGCCAGACCTGATTTCAGCTATCCGCCATCCCACAGGAATCCCCCCTCTAGTGCAGGTCCTGTCTGTACTCCATTTCCTGGCCAGTAGGTCTTTTCAAACAACAGTGGCCATGGCATCAGGGATGTCCCAGCCAATGTTCTCTAACGTGTTGTCCAGAGTGTTATCTGCCCTGCTGAAACACATGCACAGCTTCATCGTTTTCCCTCAGGTGGAGGATTTGCCCACAGTGAAAGGTGACTTTTATGCCCTGAGACATAGCCCCAACATTATTGGTGCCATTGATGGAACACGTGTGGCATGTGTCCCCCCCACAGGAAGGAACAGGTGTACAGAAACCGGAAAAGCTATCATTCGATGAATGTGCAGATGGTGTGTTTGGCAGACCTGTACATCTCCCATGTGAATGCCAAGTATCCTGGCTCAGTACATGATGCTTCCATTTTGAGGAATAGCAGCATCCCTTATGTGATGGGGCAACTCCAGAGGCACTGTGTGTGGCTAATAGGTGAGGCCAAGGTCCCAATACAGTTGACATAGGTATCTGGGTATGGGGTTGTCCCTAAGGGTTAGTGTGTGTCTAACAGTTGTTGCTCGACATTTGCAGGTGACTCTGGTTACCCCAGCCTGTCATGGCTACTGACCCCAGTGAGGAATCTCTGGACAAGGTCAGAGGAACGCTACAATGAGGCAGATGGGTGAACTAGCAGGATTATACAATGCACCTTCGGCCTCCTGAAGGCCAGATTCCAGTGCCTCCATCTGACAGGTAACTCCCTAAACTACTCCCCGAAGAAGGTGTACCAGATCATCGTGGCCTGCTGAATGCTGCACAACCTGGCTTTGCAACGGCAGGTGCCTTTTCTTCAGGAGGATGGGCCTGATAGTGGTCTTGTGGCAGCTGTGGTGCCTGTGGACAGTGAAGATGAGGAGGCAGAAGAAGAAGATGTTGATAACTGAAACAACATCATCATGCAATACTTCCAGTAAGACACAGGTAAGAAGATGTAACTGCTTCCCACATCTCATACTATTGTTGGAGCTAGCATAAGTCTGTCATTTTCACTCAGTGTATTGACACTGACTTGTCACTTTGACTTTCCATTTCACAAATCTGGCTCCCACTTTGTGCCCTCTGCTATGCTTACTGCTGGCCTACAACTGTGTTACATTGGTATGTGGACATATACATTGAAATTGCTATATTCCATAGATATTGCAATTACAAATTTGTGAAAGCACAGACTGACTCCAGATTGTTTTGTGATTTAAGTTTGTTTATTCCTGTGCAAATAAGTGGAGGGGGTTTTAAAATGGTCTGGGGTCATGGTGGAAGAATGTCCAAGGCAGAGTCCAGTCTATTTGTTTCACAGGTACATTGTCCAAAGGGGCAGAGGAAGTGGAGCAATGGCAGTTGAAGGTGGACAGGGTGACAAAGTGGGACAGAAGGGTGACATTTAGGGGGGACTTATTTCCTGGCGGGGTCTTGGCAATGTTCTATGTCTTGTTCTAGGATCTCAGGGACCGTTTGCAGGGTGGTTCTCCATCTGCAGGTGGTGGGGTGCTGGTGGCCTGTTGTTCCTGTGGCAGTGCCTCCTGTCCACTAGCACCGGCAGAGGTGGAGGGCTGTTCATCATCCAGGCTAGTGTCAGGTGCCTGTTGGTGTGCCACTGTGTCCCTCAAGGTGTTGACAAGGTCTGCCAGCACCCCTGCAATGGTGACCAGGGTGGTGTTGATGGACTTCAAGTCTGATCCCCAGGTATTGTTCCTCCTGCAGCCGCTGGGTCTCCTGAAACTTGACCAGTACCGTGCCCATGGTCTCCTGGGAATGGTGGTATGCTCCCATGATGTTGGAGAGTGCCTCGTGGAGTGTCGGTTCCCTGGGCCTGTCCTCCCCCAGTCGCACAGCAGTCCTCCCAGCTTCCCCGTTATCCTGTGCCTCTGTCCCCTGAACCGTGTGCCCACTGCCCCCAGGTCCCTGATTGTCCTGTGTTATTGGGGTTGCCTGTAGTGGTGTCCTGGGGACAGAGGGATGGGCCCACTGGGTGGGTGCTGTGGTGATGTTTCCTGAAGGGGGGGGTTCAGTGGTGGTTTGTGACTGTGCCAGGGGAACCGACTGTCCCGAGGTCCCTGATGGGCCGGGCTGGTCATCTGGATCCAGGCATGCAGAGCTGCTGTCATCACTGTGGGACTCTGCTGTGGGGGGACTGGATATGTCTGGAACCTCCTGCTGTGATGTTGGGTAGGGGTCTTGTTGGGGTCTAAATGCATAGTTATTGTATCTGTGTATGCCATCTTGTGCAATGGGTGGTTACCCTCTACTCCTCTTCTTGCATTATTGCCGTGGCCCATGTGTGATTGGTGATTTTGGGGTATGAGTGAGTCTCTCTACTGGACATGCTTTGGTGATGGGTGTCCATGCATTGGTGTTACATGCAGGTCTTGGTTTTGGGATGTATGGGTTGTTTTAGTGGGGTATCTGTGGGTTGTTGGGGTGATGGGTGTGAGGGTAAGGGTGGCGGTATGTGATGGCATGCATGTGGGGCGGGGGATAAAGTAGTTAAGATATGACTTACCAGCGTCCGGTCCTCCTGCTACTCCTGCGCGGCCCTCGGGATGCATGATCGCCAAGACTTGCTCTTCCCATGTTGTTAGTTGCGGGGGAAGAGGAGGGGGTCCACCGCCAGTCCTCTGTACAGCAATCTGGTGTCTAGATATCACAGAACGTATCTTCCCCCGTAGGTCGTTCCACCTCTTCCTGATGTCATCACTTGATCTTGGATGCTGTCCCACTGCGTTAACCCTGTCGACAATTCTGTGCCATAGCTCCATCTTCCTTGCAATGGATGTCTGCTGCACCTGTGATCCGAATAGCTGTGGCTGTACCCGGGCAATTTCCTCCACCATGACCCTGAGCTCCTCCTCAGAGAACCTGGGGTGTTGTTGAGGTGCCATGATGTGGTGTGGGTGATGTGCAAGGTGGTGTATGTTGTGATGTGTGAGAGGATGTGTTGGTGTGTGTTGTTTGAGGTGCGTGGATGTTGTGTAGGTGATGGTTTTTTGTGTCTGTGGATGCTGGTGTTGTTTTAAGTAGTCTCTCTCTCTGGCCTTCTTTCAACCTTTTGGTTGTAAGAGTTTGTGGGTGATGTGGGTGTCTACTTTATATTGGATTGGGTGTGTGGGTGTGGTGTGTCTATGTCTATCAGGCGTGTGTATTTCGATTTGTCCAATGTGGTTGTGTTTTGTAAGTGTGTGTGTAGTTTGAGCGCAGCAGTATGTACTGCCAATGGTTTACTGCTGTTGAATAAGTGCCGTGTTGATTCGTGGGTCGTGATAGTGTGGGTATATTCTTGTTGGCGTGACAGTGTCGGTTTTCGTATCGCCAGTTTATCACTGACCTTTGGTGTGGCAGAATTGTGTGGGTGTCTGCATTGTGGTGGATTACGGGATGTGGGTCTTAATACCTGCAGCGGAATTCCGCGGCCGCAGCGGTATGTTGGCGGTCTTCTGCACGGCGGAAAGCGGGATGTACCGCCAGGGTTGTAATGAGGGCCTAAGTCTGCACATATATATCTTCACCGCAACTTCATCAAATTTCTCCCTGATGATGACACTCACTTCTCAGACATTCAATTTATCCTTGCCCTGCTGAACTTTACCTTCTCAGAACTCTTTCTCCAGAGTTTCTTTTAAGTCTGAAGGTAAGAGCCAACCGGACCAAATCCACTTCTTGCATCTTACCCGTGCTCCATTGCAGTCGGCCATATTTTTTTAACTTTGACCCGGTCTCATATGGCTAGATGTCCGCAGTTGGCTCTCTGAGCTTTTAGATGCTAGTTTTTGCTATTTTAAAATTTCATAACTCCGATTCTAATGATTAAAGTTTTGTTGATTTGGTGTCAAATAGTTTACTTATTTTACTCTGATTTTCGAAGTTGGTGTGGAATTTTACATGTGTTGTTTTTTCACTTTATTGCTGTTTGTGTACAATACGAATACTTTACACTTAGCCTCTAAGTTAAGCCTGACTGTTTTTGTGCAACTCTACCAGAGGGGTAAGCCCAGGTTAATTTTTTAACTTTTGTATTTCACCCTGACAAGGATTGTGGCTGTTGCTTAAACAGGGTTCTCCCCTATTGAACCACCAACCAAATTTCTCACCACCAATAAGACTGCACTGTTGGTTTACGCAAAATTCCCATGAGCAGAGTATGGGACAAAAATCATAACAGCTGCCCAAGTGAAGGTATAGTCCACAAGAGTGCCTTTGAATGAGGCACCAGTGTGCCTTCATGCTCCCTCAGAAAATTGGCATGCAGATTTGTTTTTACATGCCTTGGTTAAGAGCTTAATCCTTCACTTAGCTGTTAATACAAGGCGGCAAAATGGCATGATGTTGTCCAAGAAGAACATCTTTGCCACACTACTTGATCCATGGTACAAAAAACAATCTAGCCACTTTTTCTAAAGGGGATGTTTCAAAATAGAAGATATGGATAATTCAGCAAGCCAGAGACCTGGAAGAAGAACAGCTCAAAATTAGTTCAGTCCCACTCCCAGGCAGCAGTTCAAGGGTGTTGCCTTCAGCTTCCAGAGAGGGCAGTCTTGTCTCACAGCAGCTAACACCAGCAACAAGAACAACAGCAATAATCACAACTAGAGGAACAGAAGGATTGGCCCCAACCTCTGCATTGACTTGGTTTCAAGTGGCAGGTCTTAAGTCCAGTGCAGAGGCAAAGGCAAAATAGGTTGAGCAAGTGGCAGCACCAGTGACCATTCAGAGTATGTCCCAGGAGTACCTGAATGCCCCAAAAGAGGTTTATGTGGATCAAAACGCAGTGGTTTATTAGTATGCGAAGATGCACCAATGGCCAGTGCTCGGCAGGCTGGCAATAAAGTATCTGGTTTTTCCGATAGCCAGTGTATCAGCTGAGCATGTGTTCAGTACGGCTGGTGCATTTGTCACAGTGAGAAGGACCAGTCTCTCACTCCAAAATATGAATACATTGACATTGGTGAAAAAGAACCATCATTTCATGCCACACAATTACACTGTTTCTGAAACAGCATAGGAGGAGAAAGATGATTGGTCAGAATCAAGTGTGTTAGCTGACCAACTTTTGGGCAACCCACATGAATTTGAAGACAAACCCCACTTCCCAGACTGAGTATGCCACCATAGTAATTTTTAATTAATAATCATGACACTTCTTTCTATACCAAAAAAAGATCCTGCTAAAGGAACATTATGTTTGCATCTGATTTATGCTGTCCCACTGTTTTTAGTCACATGTATAGCCACATTGTAGTTGGACCAGTGTGTAATGAAGAAGCCTACCCATTCCCTTCAGGGAATACAAGACAATGCCTGTCTCCCTCCCATGCCTATCCTTTTTGTGCATTGCCCAGCAGGGCTGCCCCAGAAGATCATTGATTTACAATAATTCCAAACTCCAATGTGTTTCTTGAATTAAAGAGGAGATACAATTGTGAACCTACCACCAAACTGGAAGAGGTGACTATTGCACCAACAAGTGATAATATATTATTGAGTGAGTGTGAGTGATGATTGATGATTTATGTGGTGGCAGACAATAAAGGAGGGTGTTCAAATAATTAGTAAACTTGTTTTTGATGATTTGCAATGTTTGGGGCCTGATGGGTGATCATTTTTCTGAAGGTAATTGGCCCTTTCAAACTTATCGAAATGTACCTGCAAATTATACATGTAGAGTCCACTTCTTTTTTCTAGGTTTTCAGAAACTAGAAAAGTCACTTTAGTTAACACACAAATCTACACAAGAAAATACTCCAATTCTGTTTCTCTACTTGTGGACTAAAGGTCTAACTTGATCAGTCAGAACTGGGACAGAGTTACTCGCAGTCAGGAGGAAGATGGAAGAACTCAGGGTGGGACTACCTCAACTGCCAGAAGAAGGAAGGTATTGACTTCAAAGTGAAACCATGATGATGATGATGATTCTGAGGCCTAGTACCTTATGTTGTGTTGCATAAGCACTTAACCTTGTCTGCTCCTGACTCTGTGTCCACTTCTCAAGGTTTTCATAAGTTTAGTGTTAATAAAGTACTAGCTCCCCATTGCTCAGAGGAAGCTATTATTACTAGTTTTTGCTATCATATCAGGTCATTCTTTGATGTGTCATGGTGGTAGTCTGGTCTGAGTCTTTCTAAAGTTATGATATCAATAATATAATACACTAACTCTGTGTTTTCTTCCAATCTAGTTGCCTGTGATGGATAATCCTTTGATTAATCCCACGGCTGGAGTTCAGACAGGTAGGAGTGGGACCTTGCTTGTGATTTCTTTCCTTCCCTTTCAGCGCACTAGCCTACTACTACCACCACCATAGGATGGCATGTTGAAAAATCCTGTAGTAAGAAGACTGAGAGAAGTGGCAGCCCTCACTTTATCTATTCAGTTGTGAAAAATATGGAGTGAAGTGAACTAGTCTAGTTAGTAACTAACTTCTACTGAAGATGTTGTGTTGGTTTAGGCAATACAATGGTCAATATAGTTACAGAGGGTAGTAGTACAAGGATATAACTAACTTGTATATACTTTTTAAGCATATTTAAAACACAGACTACGATAAAAGATAGAAGTGCAAAATAAAATGCTAAAATAAAGATTTGAGGCATAAATAAAGTTAAATAAATGATTCCTCTTTTTTTTAAACAATGGTAAAACCCATAATTTCCGCCCACAACAGGCCTACCCTTTTCCCCAAACAAATCACCCCATCCCCAATCAATTTCCAAAGAAAATGTAAGTGTCCAAAGTCCAAACCCCAGTCCCAAACCCTTTCCCACCTTCTTCACCCACAACAAATGTCCCTCTCACCAAAACAACATTTTCAAAAAGTCCTAAACGAGAGCATTCTCCACACGGATCTGAAGATGGTTAAGACGTCCCTTAATGTGTGCCACCCTCTGGTCCAGGTGCTCCAGATGTTGCAAGATGTGGTGCTGGAAGAAACAGTCTGAGTGGGAGGGCAGCAGTGGTCTGACATGGATGGGTGGCTGGCAGCTGGCAGTGGCTCTTACGATGTTGTTGCCGCTGGGAGGCAGGAGGCACTGGCAGCTAGCTGGAGGAACTGGGGCCCGTGGCCAAGGCAGGTGGCTTATCATACTCCTCTTTCAGGGTCACCAGCCACTGGTGCTACAAACAGATGGCGTTCCACCTGTACAGTATCAGCTGGGCTGCTATTTCCTGGCATGTAGGTGGACCACCAGGGGTAGCTATGTCAAGAAAAAATAAAGAAACAAAAAAGACAAATTGTAAGCAGTACTCTGAGCAAACACTTGTTTTAAATTTTAGTGGTACAGTAGCATTACATTGCTGTTCTCCTAAGACAAATTTAGAAAGGAAAACACTTGAACAGGCATTAATTCATTAAGGAATCAAAGACATTTATGAAATATATGAATCACTTGTCCACTCTATAGTTTTACTGTTTGAGAATGAGAAAGAAAAAGAAAGTCTTCTCAACAAGCATATAGAAAAGCTTACTTGAGCATGCATGGTAGAGTACCGGTTCTAAAATTGGTTCTCTTTGTCTTTCAGTACTAGTCCATAAGATATATAAGGGGGAAAGGGAAAGCTTACTAACAATGCAGAAGAAAGTTACAGACTACTGCAAACAGGAGGAAGCCAATTACAGAATTATGAAATATAGAAAAAACACAAGGATAATGCAGGGATAACTAGAATATAACAACTCTTATCTGGAACAAAGTGGAGTAGGAAAAAAAGGAGACGGGCACAGTAAAAAAGGAAAAAGTATTTTAAATGGGTTGAGACAAAAGTTAGAGAAATAATAATATAACAGGAGGGCTTACTGGGGCCAGCAGATCTGCCACCTGCAGTTCTGGGGGTGGCAACCCTTTCTTCCTGATCCACCATCGAACTAGCCCTCTCCTTGGCCTTGGGTGCTGAGGTAAGCAATTAAGGAGATACAAAATAGATAAGTGGTACAGTTAACCTCCTCAAGTATATTTTGACAGGCAAAGCCTGTGGCATTGTACTTTTGTGAATCAGATTGCCTACAGTGCAAGTATCGAGTTGACCTATTTTTAATTTCCAAAACTGAAGCCCTATTCCAAATTTCCTAAACTACATTTGGAAGTACTAATGCGTTGCAATGAATGATCTTTGCTTCTCACCCACCTTTGATGGCCAACTTAGTCTCCCTTTTCAATGGATAGCTCCATACTACACATCACTGGGAGATTGTGATTGGGACTGTATGAGCTACATAAAGAAAGGCACATAGAATGCTAACTAACTGATATTACTTATTATTACTACCACTATCTAAGTGACAGGACAGACGAATCTGCATGGCTTCTTAAATAATCAGCCCAAGCGAGCGCTGACAAGTACGACTGGGTAGTGCTGAGCACCTGGATAGCTCAAACTGGATCACATAATATTTATTGTAACGTGAACTTAACTTACCTCAGAGTGTGAGCAGCATGGTATTTGAAAATAAAAATTAACATTGTAGAACTTAAGTAAATAATTACTCACCAAGCCCTGACACCTCGATGCCCAGCAGGTCAAGCATGTCCTCCTCGTGGTCCAATATGTCCGACTAGAAGTGTGTTAACTGCTGCTGGGTACGCTGAACCTCAGAGTGCCAACGCACAAATCAGTGCACCCTTCCCCATAGCACTCAACGCTCCCGCAGGACATAGCCTCTTCGAGGTCTGCTGCCTCCTGCCAGCATGAAGTGGAGGTCACGCTGCACATAAAAACAAGTGCCTACACTCCTCCTCAGAAAAAATGGCATGGGGATGCACCGCTTGTCAGAGCCTATGACTGCAAGATGTGAGGTTTGCAGCCGCACTTGCACCACCACTCCCTTTCTCCCCCCTGCTCTTTTATGACAATGGATGATAAAAAAAAGAAAAGAAATAGGAAAAGGACAAAAACATATAAATACACAAAGACAAAGACATACACTGATACAATATAGGAAAATGAGGTGTGGATGAGTTGGATAGGGGGACAAATGAAAACATTAAGGGTGGATTAAAAAAACAAGTACCAGTGCCATGCACAGAACAGAAGAAAACAAAATGGGCACACACATACAAATCTCATTGTGCCTTTTGCGCACAATTTCCAGCCCGAGAACACACATTACAATCCTAAATGTCAAAAACATAGCACAAACGGTCAGAATTATAGGGTATCTCAAATTGTAAGGCTGCACTGCGGAATTCCTTGTAGCAGACCTCATCAAGCTCCAGCCAGGCCTTATATTAAGCCAACTTCAGGCTGGTTTTAGACATAAACTAAGCACAAACCGATCAGGCCTTTCTTTTACGAATGAATAGGTAGAAGGTAGTGAACATGGGATGGGGCAGCTTGTGCGTGGCTTTTATGGACCTGCTGACATCATTTAGTAAGGCTCCATAGGAAAAACTATGGAAAGCTTTTACAGATCCTGGTGTTCCATCTGACGTATTAAGCACTGTCAGACAACTATACTCATAAAACTATGGTTGGGTCCACAGTGGCCCCATTTGTGAACTCACTGGGAAAACAGAAATCAAAGAGAGTTCACCAGGGATGTGTGTTAGCACCAACATTATTTTTTTTATTCATAAATGTCTATCTTAAATTCTTGTCTAATTGTGAGAATAGTTCATCTACACTGGCAGGCCAAAAGATCCCAGCACTACTCTTTGCCAATGACACTTTACTGATATCTAAAACACAGAAAGGTCTTCAGATACTGATTGAGAAGATTGATCTATTTTTCAGAAAAATACAGCTTAGAGTTAAAGGCCCAAGAGACCACATTAATGCCATTTAACTCTAGGATGTCATACAGGTGTAGGATACGCTTGGGATCTAATGTTTTGGTAAGAGTCAAGGATTTCAACTCCCTGGATATTAGGTTGTCGGGCTCTGACAGATGGGGTGAACAGCTGAAAAGAGCAAGCTTTTGCTAAAATATAGATGGTGTTCTATAACAAATTTTTTAAGGGCTTTATGAGCTATCCATTTTCCCCTGCATTAAAGGTTTATGGAAAACAGGTAGTTAGTGCGGCAACCTATGGTGCAGAACTGTGGGGTTATAGTGATGTTGAAGATCTTGCACCCCCAGAGAATCATATTGTAAGATGGCTGTTGAGGAACAGAAGACCCCCCTGTTACCCCTGTCCTTAGATTTAGGTTTGTAACCAATAAGCATGCTCTCTAGCCTGAAACCCATTCTAAATTGGGTCAGAGTATGTCTACTGAAGAATGAGTCCACTTTATAGAAGGACTGTGTGATGTTATCAGCAAGTGCTAAAAATCCCTTGAATAAGGTACACAAATGATTCTTATCGAACCTGTGATTCAAACATTCTGGTCTAATCCAGCTCATATTCCTTCCAACAGGTCTCTTATAGTGAAGAAGAGCTTCTGGCACCAAGCCAGTGCAAAAAGAATGAACTGATACCTTGTGGGTAGTTATTCTGCATCTTTTTAAAAATATACAGTATGCCTATAAATTTGAGGAATGTTTAGATTTCCATGAACTTGTACATATAACACAGACTGGACACCCTTTATCTTTGCATCTTTTATGGACAGTTGGACTGACACAGAAGTCAGACTATGGTATATGCCCATATGTATAGATAGGTATGAAAATGTCAACCATATCCCTTTTTTTGTTCAGTGTACCACAGGAGTAACTAAAATGGATAAAGCCACTATGCTTAGCACTGGGGACTAGACACTACTGAAAAGCACTGAGGATCTGTAAACAGACACCAGCCCAGTAGTGGTATCTGTTGTGTTTAAATTCCTCCATGCAGCTTAGAACAGAAGATTAAAACAACGTAGCACTCTTTGCACCTCTTCACATGCACTGAACTTGTATGGGTCATTTTCTTTGATTGTTTCTGACCTTTTAGAAACTAGCTTGTACCTAAATCCAAGAATTTAATGTCTTAAAACCAAATGTGAATGCTTTATTGCAAAGTTTTATCTTTTTTATGTCTCATGCATTGTCATGTTTTTAACTCATTTTTTATGTCTTGGTGATTACTTTTAATAATTTTAACTGACAAATCAATAAATAAGATACAGTAGAATATATCCTTCTCTCTAGAATATCTGCTCTTGTCCATTTACACTCTTCTGATCACAAGTGGTTTGCATGCTTCTTTAGCAGGCACGTCTCAGTTGATCAAACTAGGCTATTCCATCTCAGATCCAAAAACTCTCTTCTTCACTCCCAATGTGTTACCATAATTTCTATATGAGTTCAATGTTTTTCGAGTCTCATTATTCAACATCATCAAACCCTACTGGATTGGGTGTCAGGCTTGTTTTGACATTACCAAACCATAAGTCAGAATCAGGGATCTTAATGAAGACCTTTCCTAATTACAACATAGAAACCTCATCAGGCATTTACTGGTTCTTAGTCAATCAGTCAAGTTATATGTATGATTGCATTCTTGATTGCTGATTTAACTGTCCCTTTGTTTTTTTATTAATGAGTCTCTTTAAGTCTGTTTTCTGCATTCCTATTGTGGATTAGTACAATCCATAATTGTTTTTCCACTTGTTTTGTGGACTTGGAGACACCACAGTTAATCTAGACCTTGGCATTCATGAAGACCATGTACGCTGATGTTAGATCATGAGGATGATTGATACTGGTACATAGGATGTTTGATAACGGAATGCAGTAAACTTGATTGTACTCTAAAATGTAAGTTGTGGTGGCGTGGCTAAGATGGCCACGGCGTAGGAGCCTTTCTTTGGCGCTCCGCCGCAGGCCCTGCAGAAACCACCCTGTGAGCTCTCCCTCTCACCCCCGGCGGGTCTGTGTGGTGTCTTCCAGCCCTGTGGCAGCCCCCTGAAGTCAGATCACAGCTTGGGACGGAGCCCCAGTGGGCCGGGGGCTGTGAACTGCTAGTGAGGCGTTGCAGGTGCGTGGGCCACTGCAGCGCTGGCTAGCTGAGGAGGAGGAAGAGTGCGAGCTCCGGTGGGTGAGGGCCCGTGGTGTCGGACGGTCCTTGGTGGGCCCCCTGGACAGGAGATTGCCCCAGGAGCTTGGGGCTGCTGGGGGGGGGCTGCAGACCGGAGCCTCTGGAGGAGCTGCGCCGGAGAAGCCTACTGAGGATCGGATGCACAGCCGGGCCTGACGCAGGCCCTCGCGGGCTCACCGGACGACAGGCAGCCTGCCCCCAATAGATTGCCTCGGAGGAGGTGGCGGGGACTTGGCGGGGCCGGGGGCTGCCCTGGACCAGACTGCTGGGACACGGACGCAGCGGTGACTGGGGGTCCTGGACAGGGCACCTAGCAGAGAGGACACTTAAGGTGAGTGGGCCTGAGCGGGAGTCCAGTGGCGCGGAGGTGTGGCGCATTCTCTGAGACCGGACACCAGAAGCGGGACAGGTGCCGGTGGTGCTGCCTCGGGGCCTCTTGGGACAGTCACAGCGTTGTGGGTCAGAACAGGGCAGCCTCGGACCCCTGGTGGGGGACAGCCGGCTGGTGGTGAGGACTTGTTGTTTGGGCAGCCCCCGTCCCGACAGGGCTGTGATTCAGCGAAAGTGTAGAGGAAGCGTAAGAGCCAGAGTTTTGGCGACTGGATCACATCGCTGGCGAAATTGGCACCTGAACACGTTGCGGTGGGGAAGGCGCACACACCAAGAAAGACGGCTCCCTTAGGGATCTTTTAGCCAAGATCCCCGCAAAGAAGGTACTACCGGATGAACCCCCAGTGATGGAAGGAGACACAACAAAGAGCCAGGAGGTGCAAGGGGATGGAAATGCACCCCTAACCAGGTCCTTCATGGAACATTTATTCGGGACCCTGCACGGAGACTTTGCTACCTTGAAGCAAAAAATAGCGGCAGAGGTCAAGGAAATGAAACAAGAGGTCGTTGACCTGGGACAACGGATCGACAGCCTGGAGCAGGCCCGGGATGCCCGGGAAGAAGAGCTAGACTGCCATAGGAGGGAGCTTCTCACTCTACAGGACAAGAATCAAGAACTGCAATATCAAATCGAGGACTTGGAGAATAGGTCAAGGCGCTCCAACATCCGCTTCAAAGGGGCTCCATTACAGGCCGTGACCGTCAAGCTGGAAGATTTTGTAGAGCGCCTCTTCCGCTATGTGGCACCGGACCTTAAAGATCAGACTGTGGTACTAAACAGAACACACAAAGCTGGCCGGCCTGCTCGATCGCCGGGCCAAGCCCAAGCCCAAGACATATTGACCTGTCTACACTATTACAAGCAAAGGGAAATCATAATGGCTGTGACCCGGGACCTACCGCTAATCGACTTTGAGGGCTTCAGTGTTGGCCTGCTTCAGGATCTATCTGCGCTGACGCTTCAGCGGCATAGAACTCTCTGACCCATAACAACCTATTTGAGAGAGAATAATATCAGACATAAAAGGGGCCATCCCTTCTGCCTCCAATTCGTTTGGTAGAATGAGACTCTCAGTGTTCGTACAGTGGAGAAGGCACAGGCCCTAGAGGGTATGCCGCCGTGCCTGGGGGAAACGGTGCAGCATCCCAAAGACCAAGAGCAGCGATCATGCACTGATGGGACCCGCTCGAAGTTCCAGGCCAGACGAACCAAGCAGCATAAACCATCTACGGCGCAGAGCCAAAAAGAGTGAGTGGTGTGGCATAGGCATCTACTCAGCCAAGATAGTGTCTCAGATGTGGATTCGGACCAATGAGGCCCAAGGACCCCGCGCGCCACCCCTCGCTGATGGGGAACTGCGGTCCTATAGACTGTTAAAGCAGCAGAGCACGGGTTGGTGAAGGTAAAGAGACATCAGCTTGAGATGGCTGAGTGGCGGGGCTCCGACCCCCTCCGGAGTTCTGATCGCTTTGTTACGGCATGAAGATCGGACTCAACCCTAGTTTGTCTACTGTTTGTTCACAGGCGGGGAACGCTTCTTCAGTTTATATTTCACTGTTTGTTTCCCTTCTAAATCCTTCCTATTTCTCTGTCCTGTACTTGTTGGGGCTTCACCTCATCCTATCTCCAGTCATGGGTATATGTACCAGGGACATCGGGTGGCCTGGTGGGAGCTTCCTCCGATACGGTAGCAGTGGGCCTTCCCTTCTCTATGACTACAGTCCTTAGCCTAAACGTACGGGGCCTCAATGCAGCAGTTAAGTGTCAGGCACTACTGATACAGCTTAGAGATGCACAGGCAGATCTGTGCCTTCTGCAGGAAACTCACTTAGTACGTGCAGACTGGAAAGGGTTGAGATCACGGTGGTTCGATAGACAATCCCACACTTCAGGTCCTGGGAGGGGGGCGGGAGTGGCGACCCTGTTGGCTACCAGTTTCCTGGGCCGGGTCCCTGTGCTGCAGGCAGAGATTCCAGGGAGACTTCTTTTTCTCCACATCGATCTCCGGGGACACAGGCTGACGATAGCTAACATTTACGGCCCAAATGAACAGCAGGAAAGTTTCCTTCGGGACACCCTGGGGAGGATCATGGCTACCCCGGATGAGGACATCGTGTTGGGGGGAGACTTTATCATAGTACCGGACACCCTGCTTGACAGATCAGACCAGCGCTACGACCAGACGGGGGCCTTTTCGAGGGACTTCCGGGACTGGGTGAATGAGGCCAGACTCACAGATATCTGGCGCAGGCAATACACGACGGAGAGGGCATACTGATTGTTTTCTGCAGCGCACCAGACCTATCCACGCATTGACCTCTTCCTCACCTCATCGTGCGTTACCAGCCGGGTGTTGAAGACCATGATGGGAGTGGCATCTTTATCGGATCACGCCCCGCTTAGACTGTTGCTTGCCTTCCCCCCACACATCCTGCTTACTAAATGTTGGCGCCTCATTACAAAACTCTTAACATATAAGAACATACTAGCAGAAAATGATGTTGCGATAACCCAAAACTTAGAAGTAAATGATACCCTCGAGGTTAGTGTTGCCACTTTATGGGAAACCTTGAAATCATTCATTATGGAGCACTTCATAGGGATAGCGGCAAGATTTAATAAAGCACGGTGGACGAAACAACAACTAGAGGATGATATAAGGTTACTGAAAGCCAATCACGGCTGGGCTGGGTCGTTGGAGACGTGGATGCAGATTACCACTCTCCGTAAACAACTGTGAGCCCTGGATAGCGACCGTACACTCTGCTGCAGACCAAAGAGAAATACTATATGGGGGGCGATCGGGCGGGACGCCTATTGCCCATCGCCTTTGGGCGCAGGTGGTGGGACGCCACATAGCAGAGCTCCAGCTGCCTGATGGCACGCAGACCTGTGGGGAAGAAAAATGGTTGCCCAGTTTTAATGCTTCTACTCAGACCTACACACGGCAGAGGGGCTCGACACGGAGGGGGTGGAGAGATATCTTTCCTCCTTCCCCCTGGTCCGAATCTCCTCAGTTGCCAGTGATACGCTGGACTGAGACATCACTATAGCAGAGGTCCTCGCAGCTATACAGAGGCTGCCAACAGGTAAGGCTCCTGGCACAGAGTATTGTAAAGCCTTTGGTCCCCTACTGGCACTGGTGCAGGCATGATTATATAACGAGTTGGGGGTGACTGCTTCCCTTCCTCCCACGATGCAACTAGGAGTGGTGACAATTATACCTAAGCCGGGGAAGGACCAGTCCCTCTGCTCCTCATATCGCCCCATCACGTTATTGAATGTGGACGCCAAGATCTTTACAGGAATCCTCACCCACAGACTGAAACCATATATGCAGGGCCTGATCGACCCGGACCAAACCGGGTTTATTCCGGAATGCTCCTGTAGGGGTAACAGTAAAAGATTTTGCTACTTCCTTGACAAAGTGCAACAAGCACTCTATTGATGCGGAAAAGGCCTTCAACAGGGTCCACTAGGATTACCTCCACAAGGTTCTGCAGTACACTGGGCTGGGCCCTAGATTCCGCGACTGGGTGCGCTGTTCTTATGACAAGCCCAGGGATATGGTGTCTGTGAATGATAGATTGTCTCCACAGTTCCCCGCGTCCAGAGGCACGAGGCAGGGTATCCCCCTCTCCCCCCTACTATTTGCCCTATATATGGAGCCTTTGCTGAACGTATACGCAATAATCCTGACATAACTGGGTGGCAGGTCACATAAAACTGCGCTTTATGCAGATTAAGTGCTACTTCAGCTCGCCCGAACTCAGTCTTCACTGGTGGGAATCATGGCAGAATTGGCATCATTTGGTGCAGTATCGGGCTTCAAAACTAATCTTGCCAAATCATCAGTCCTAAACTTGACCGTCCCAGAGGTGGAGAGGTGCACCCTCGAGGCGGGGTTCCCCTTCTCCTTGGCCGCACAAGACATTACACATTTGGGCTTGGAAATACACCCCACGCCCGAGGCCACAGTAGCAGGTAACTATGCGAGGGCCTTGGATTCTGCCCGTGCGGAGCTGTCAAAGTGGAGGGCGTACGGTCTCTCTTGGCTGGGCCGTATAGCGGCGATCAAGATGACTTTCCTGCCTAAAATGCTCTATCTTATGCAAACACTGCCCAGCAGCCGCCACCCCATCTCCTAGACAAACTGCAGATGCTTATATGGGAGTTTATTTGGAATGGTAAGAGGGCTAGAATGTCGAAGGGCCCGGCATACTGGTGCTTTATTGACCAGGCAATAGCCGGAATGGATATCTAGAAAGTGCCTCGGCTTCCTAAGAAACACCGTCCTCCCGGATTGTTTGTTTCCCCAGTCCTGCAGGCCACATTGGAGGCATGGGACAGGGTGCAGGTGGTGAAGGGGTTGTCCACCCCCATTTCCCCTCAGATGCCGCTTATCAGTAACTGTGACTTCCCTCCAGCAGAGGAGGAGCCAACATATAGCGAATGGCAAGACGCACAATGCAAAAGAATTGGTGACCTTTTTGATGAGAAGGGGGTGCTGACCTTTCCCAGACTACAGGCGGTGTATGGCCTTCCCAACAGTGTGTACTGGCAGTACTGCGCTGCCCATCATTGGGTGACCTCTTCTGCAATACGCCCCCATGCAGGCAGGCTCCTGACCCACTTTAAACAATGGCTTCTCACCAGGGACACAGACAAGCGACTCCTGTCCGATATTTATCCTTTCCTGGTTACCCTCCGCAGCTTCTTAGCACCTCGGCTAGATGCAGATGGGAATGCGAGTGTGAACGTACCTTTACAGACCGTGAGTAGAGGGATATCCTACACAGGGTTTGTGTGACGGCCCGTGCCACGAACACCAAAGAAATGTATCTGAAAATAGCCCACTATATGTATTACAAATCTGCCATGATGGCAATATGGGGAGCACATGGTGATAACCGATGCTGGCGGGGATGCAGGGAAGAGGGTACCCTCACTCACTTGCTGTGGCACTGCCCGAGGGTGGCCCCTTCTGGGGCCCAATCTTATGTGCTGTAGATGATATCTATGACACTAGTATACCCCAGTTTTCTAGCTACATTGTGTTGGGCCTCCCTAACCCCCTGACGTATCCACTTCACTCCCTGAGGGGCTAGGCTGGTTTTGGGGGCTGTGAAGCAGCTCTTGCTAGCCCGATGGGGCTTGGAATCTATCCCCACCCACACGGACTGGTTACATAAATTATGGGCACTCATGGGCATGGAGAGGTTGACGGCTGCCACGACTGGAACACTTCCCCTTTTTGACAAAACCTGGGGATCAGGTCCTCGGTACTTGTCGGTAGAGTTTAGGGAACTGACCTGTCCCTCATACCTCTGTATCCTACAATTGACAAGAGCGGAAGATGCTCAGGAATAGAGGAGGACTTGCTCCCACAACACCTAATGGGCAGATACGTAGATCTAAGTCTAGTCCCATGGATTGACGATAGCATATCAGTCCAATAAGTTGTGCCCACCTCCATTATTACTCCCTTTCTTTCTCTTCCCCCCTCTGTTTCCTCCCCACCGGTCTTTGGATGTAGGTGGGAGATGTTGTAATGTAAACCAGAAAATGTAAGTTGTGCCCTTACAAAATCTCATCCTTGAATCACGTACATACATACAAATACATACATGCATACATACATACATACATACATACATACATACAGAAAGAACAGGGACATCTCAAACATCACTTTTTATTACAATTTTAAAAGAAGACTCTGTACAAGGAAACAGTAAATGTTTTTAATTTCATGAGGGTGCATGTAAATTAAATTTCCTTTATTACATTCAAAACTGGTCTTTTGATAATTGGTTAGAGTCAAAACTCGTCTTGCTGAACTGGATCGCCTTCTTCTCACAAATCCACTTGTAGGGGTTATTACACTTTTCTGGGTAAATCTTATTTTTGTTGTATGAACCACAGCTAGAAACAGCCTCTCCAATGTTCATAGGAATTCTGTTAGAGAAACATAAATAGATGAACTGGAGATCACAGATTGCTTATTGCATAACAATCTATGCCATTGTTGTTGCCATTATATGTGTCCTGTATACATGCTACAGATAATCATTCAAACAAGTTGGGTTTACAGTCAAAACAAATGTTACATTATTTTAGAAATCCACTGAAATTGTGAACTCAAGGCTATACGACTAATGGTATTGAAAATGGACTACATTTGAGAGAGTTCTAGCGGAATAATGCAACTATGTTTGGTGACACTAAGGGAGGACAAATAGATAATCTAGCTAAAGAGAATGGTAAAGGGGTTTATTTGAAGCACTGTCAATCAATCGGCCTCATTCACCTCAATGCCATCTCTGATAGGAGCAGCATCCCAACATCCCAAAAACGCCATTCTTTGGATCCGATTCACAAAGGTAACTTACTTAAGTCAATTTACACTTTTGAGTGAGCTTATACATTTTTGGGATTCATGAACTGCACTTTTTGTACTAACTTAGACTTTTGTAGTAATTTACACTTTTATAATATGTCCAGAACCACACATTGCCCACCACTTGCACTGCAAAAACCTCTCATTAAAAATAAGGAAGATAGGGAATTTAAAGGAAAACCCAAAGGAAATAGTGTTTAATTAAATTATTAAAAATAGCTGCAAATGTACATGAATAGAAAATAATGTTAGAAATATATCACAATAGTATGCATTATCTAAATACAAATGCACATAAATGACAACTTAATTTAAATGTATACCATTATGTAACAATACATTTTATTCTGTTTAAATTAATGTAACAATAAATGTTATTAAACACCAAGGAATCATTATAAATATTAGTAGCATTAGGACTTATTCAGTATGAACCACAATCTTTCACTCATTTTAAACACTCATGGATAATCAGTGTGTGCAGCCAACCTAACACTATAATTCAAGTAATGGTTAAAATATTCAACATGCCCATTTCATTGTGGGTCCTATAACACTGATGTAATGCTGCTGATGAGCTATGTTTTGAGGAAAGGTATCAAAGTTATCACTTTCGCCGAAACAACTGTACATTGTTGTCAGTCATCAAATTCTCTGAGAATCCTACCTTACTGAATATATCTAATAAAGCATTTGTAGCAGAAATGCTGCTGAATCCTTCTTACTGAAAACAGCTAACAAGAACCGTATAACAGAATTTGCTAGATGTCAAATTTGTGGTATTCTCTAAAAACGTTGTATTAGAGGGGAAGATTTTAAAGGTCCCATAATGTCCAGAGACACGTCTTGGTATCCATTTTTGGGCCTTAAAACAGGGTTCCTTGTTAGACAGTTTGAGGATGCATGTTTATCACTGGAGGCACACTGCACATCGTGTGATCAATGAAACTGTCTCCAAATCCACTGTTGGCCACCACAAGTGTGTTCTTAGTAAACGTATTAACAATTACATTTCTATATGGCCATGTTGCCTGCTGTTCAAAATAATAGGTCTCATGCGCTCTGGGAAAGGCACTTGTCACCTCTGAACACAAGATTTCCCACACTACTAAGTTGATTTACCACATAACATTTAGATACTAATTGCCACTCAATGATTAAATTGATGGGAAATCCATAGTTAAGAAAGATTTGACCATATTCAGTGTCTAGTCATTTTTGTATCCAACTATGTCATACCTTTCTAAAGTTCCCCAAAAACTCTCATCCACCACTCATTACTAGCATACACTGCCGCCACCTCTCTTTTCTGTTCTTGTTCTGATGAAGGATTAAACACAGCTAATTGGAATAAACCGTCAGTGGGGAAATTGTTTCTTTCAGGAACATATTTGTCTTCCAACATGATCTGTACCTCACCTCTGACACATTGGCACCCTTTTGAGTTTTTGTTTCACAGGTATTATTTTTTTAAACACAACCTGCACAGTTTTCCCAGGAAATCAGTGAACAACATAGGTTTAGAAGTCTTCGCTTTCCAATCATTTCCTTCCAAAACAAAAATATTGCCAACTGATCCGCATGAACGATATAGGCGTGAAACATGTCGACCATCATTTAGGGTTACAGGATCAATTTTGCTTTTCCCTATTTCCTTCCTGGTAGAGTGGAGGAATATTATCTCCCTCATCACTCCCTGTGTTTTTAACCTCGACCTAGACCCCTCATGTGGAATAAACAAATTGATGGTAGGGTTTAGAGCCAATTTTAATTCACCCTCTCCAGCTTTTTACTTCTCCTCGTAGGTCTCAATCTACCCCTACACCTAGCCACGGCACACATTCTAACAAGATCTCTGGCAAAGAGCCCCCTCGAGGGGCCTGTCAGACATTGCAGCGTCAGCCGGATGAGGAGCTGGCCCTATGATGAAGCATTGGTTGTGTGAGGGCCCTGACTTCTACTTTTAAGAGTGCCCTTTCAATCTATAGTTTCCCCGTGGAACAGTATACCCTATTTATTTGTTCCAGGGAGTAGTAGTCTTCTTACTGCAGGGTGTGTTTCTCTACTTTAAACTCAGAGGAAACAATGACAAAGAATGCAGCACTCTTAGTCTGAGTAATGAATTTTTTAAGGCACTTCCTAGATATCAAATAAAAGCACATGAAAATATGAACATGAGCATTTAACTTGAATGCAGTAAAAGACGTCTAAATGCCAAAATACTCACAGCAGTTAAACAATGACAGACAGAAAATGTGCAATACACCAACAGTGAGTGTATATACAGTGAATATATATATATATATATATATATATATATAAATATATATATATATATATATATATATAAAGTCACAGTCAAGCTAGATAATTAAAGATTAAACCACCATGTGGGTTGAATTCTTCAACCTTGCCACCTTCCCAGCATCAAGCCACGGAACCGTGGACGGCTGAGGGAGGAGGGCTTCCCAACATGGGATATTTTCCTGAACCGTGTGTCCATGTTCAGGCGAGCTCCTTATACATCAGTGCCAAGCTTCCCCACCTTATATATCTTAAACAAACTCAAGAGGAAGATTCTAGCAATCTCCCCCTCCTTTCAGTTATGAAAATTCAAACGCTGGCTGTACTCGGTCTATGTCGAAAACACACAAGGGAACGGGCCCTGCCCCAGTGCGCATTCCAGAGACAGAGGAGCCGAACTTTGCCTTGATGAAAACATTCCTAGGCTGAGACTCTCTTATCACGTCTACATTCCACATCCCCCCTGATTTGTTCCAATACTGTGTAACCCTGTGTTGGTGAAAAAAGTGCAAACACGTTCTATGTGGAAAACAAGCTTGGGGTGGAAAAACTATGTGACGGCAGCTAAGCACAAAATGGAGTTGGTGGTCAAATTCAGATAGCATTACACTCCACCCTCTGACCAATGACTCTCATAGCATACTGGTCTAAAAGTAACCCTTTTTTGTCTAGAGATTGTAATTAGGTAAGGTATGCATTGTATAAAGCAACATGTCATTATTATAATTAAAATTACTACAAGTATTCCACTTAAAATGGACCAAAGCTGACCTAAATCAGGAAGCCAGCTAAAAAACCTATGCCACCACCCTTTGTCTACATTTTTTTTCACTCCCTTCACCAAATCATACAAGGCTTCAATGTGGGTTTGGATGGATTTAGAGTAATTTGACAGGTTAAAACAGCACATACCATCAAATTCTGAGCAACTATGGTCATGCTTCAACAGTAAGTAGTCAATGGCATCCCTGTTTTGCAGTGCAGCTTTTCTAGTGCCTCGTATATCTAGTAATAACTCTGATAAAGCGATAGAGGTGTGGTTGATATTTTTGACCATCAAACATGCAAATTTGTTAATAACTCAAGTATTATAAACTGCTAATCCTGGAACTCCTACTATAGAAATACGTATGCTCACATATTCTGATTTAGATAATACCTTAATTTCAGAGTCACAGTCTTAGTTTAACTGCTTCCCTTGTGTTTCCAGTATGTAATATGGTGTGAAATGGAAACATCATACGTCCTAACCACGTAAAAACATATGGTCCTCCAGTTATATTGGCAGGAATGTATCTATATATGTCATTCCCACAGGAAAACAACCACACTACAGGTAATTTAACATACTTGATGTGACAATGTGTAGTCACTATTTGTTGACAAGACATGCCATTGTTGACCTTTCTACATGTTTTATTGTTTGTTTGTTGACATAGTACATGTTGTTCCCACTGGATCTCTTGAGGAGACTCCATTGTTGCTTCAAGGTGCATTTGAGCACATTTTCTGATTTTGTAAGTGTCACAAGTTAAGTTGTTGCAGACGTCACCGGTAGCAATATTGTATGTAATTGAGTGTGTTAAAGTATCCCATTTTTCATCCACTGTCTCTTGGAAAAAAAGGCAATATTTATAGAGTGTAAAATTTGTCATCCCATCACTTTCTTTCATTGCTCCATCCTTGTTGGTGACATTTAAGATTTGCAACAAAACACTAGCAGGAGTCGGTATGGCAACAAGACACGTTGAGATAACATCATTGGTACTTTTCATATTTGTCATGCAGAAATCCGATCGGTTAAATACAGTTTGTGCCAGATGAGTCCAGGCATGAAGATTGGTACAGTAGAGATGTTGATCGGTGCTATTGATAAATCATGTCTGGGCTGCGGACTTTCGGTCCCTCCCGACCCCACTCGCACTCACCCGAAAGGGGACTATGTAGAGCAACTAGCACACAGACACCTCATAGTATGATCTGTAAAATAGACAAGTACGATCATTCTCGCAGATAACATTTATTAGCTGGGACATATTCCCATCTCTCCTGTCCTGGTTTCATGACTATCAACACATTGTTCTTGCCTCTTGCTATAATTTCTGCTGGTTTAGGATGATGATTTGAGGATTCTACCTACACCTTAGCACTAGGATTTTTGTCAGTTGAGCCAAAAGATCCCTCCCTGCGTACTGTAAGAAGGGCTGGGGTAGTCCCCTTTTTAACCATTCCTCTATACACTGGAATGTTGAAAAGCCGAGCAATTCTGTCTCCAGGTTGTATTATCAAATCTGTGTATCCACTGTTCAATAAAGCATAAAAAATAAAAAGGCCTCATTCAAATGAGCATCTAATTTCTCAAGGTAACGTTCACTAGTTTTCGTAATTGGGCTTTTAAGAAGCTGTTCATTCTCTCAATCCTGCAATCCTGGGTAATATGAAATATAATTAATCCACTCAATATTGTGTGGTGAACAATAATTTTGCACCAATTTACCTTTGAAATGTTACCCGTTGTCACTCTGGATTTAGAGTTGGACTCCGCAATACAACATTAACAAGTCCAGTGTTTTGATGGTGTTGAATTGAGTAGCACATTGTCACCGGGTACGGCAGTGATGACACTCGAACAATGAAGAGGTTTTCAGATGTCTTTTATTATTTTCTTGTTTATGTGAAGTTGAGAACATGCTACATAGCCTCTGTTGATCCAGTTTCTTCTGTTAACAGCTGATATTCAATTCTCTTTCCTTCTCTCTCCTTCTTACAGGGCTCCAGGAGGCGCATGTGAAGAAAGACAAGACAAGGTATTGGTAAGTTGCTTTTCTTGTCTCTAAGTGTTTTTCCCTTTCTCAGTCTCACCCTTTCCCTTTCTTCTATCTCAACCTTCGCATTGTTTTCAGGTACTTCTTTTCTCTGTGTTCTGTTCTCTCTGGTCTCTGTTACTTTTCCTATCTTTGGTACACCTCTTTATCTGCACCTCTCACTCTTCTGCCCTTCCTACTCTGTTTCTTTATTCCTTTGCCTCTTCTTCTTAGCTTATTCTTCTTCTCTACTCATTTGGGTATTTTTTGTCTTTTCACTCTCTTCTATCTCAGCCGTCTTTATTTCTTCCGGCTTCTTGTTTGCTTCTCTTTTGCTTGTCGAGTACTCTTCTGTCTTCTTATTGTCCCTTTCCTCTAGCCATCTCTTACTCGGTTATTGGTTGGTTCTCCTCCCCTCCCCTCTCGTCCTTTCCTGTCTTTTTCCTCTGATTTCCCCATCCACCACCCATAATTTCCCCCTCCCCTTAATAGTGATGCACCTGGCTTGGCCACGCTTCTGCCGAAGCGTGGCTGGAAGGGCCACTAAACGCCTTCCGGGCTGTTGTAGCTTCGGGGCTCTCTACGCAGGTACTGGTTCCCGGCATCCGAGGGACTCCTCCTTCACTGCCTGCTCCCGTTGCAGCGTTTCTTCCTCCATCTCCATTTCTCCCATTTCTTCCACGTTGTCATCTCCGTCCGCTGGTTCCTCTTCCTCGTCGCCGCATCTGGCGCCGTGAACTGCTCTTTTCTGCCGTCTTCTCCCCGGAAGCGCTAAGGGATTGGAGAGTGTCTGATTCCTTTCTGGGTTGGAGGCGGCAGAGTCAGCACCAGTCGCCTCCCCGGACATTCTTGACGGCAGCGGCCCATCACACACATTTACATGGAAATGCAATCAGATATGCAGAAGAAGTATCTACCACTGTGCTGGCATATTGTTACCTGTGGCTATTCGGTAGTGGCCGACTGTAATTATTTTGACATAGCTGAAACTTCTCACTCCCCAACTGATCTCTGTTGTGTGTTTGGCTTTGTTGTCTGCAAAGGAATTCAACCATTGTTCTAGTGAATCAGTGGGACAGTGGGCATCTACATGATATACAGTAACAGTACTTTGCTCTAGCATTTTCCAAATTTCCTGCCACAATTCTTTGCTTCACACCTCCTTGGAACGTATTTGCCAATTATGTACATGCTACATGGGCGGTGAACCAAGAATCAGTATTGATGTGAAATGTCCCAGGAAATTCCTGTTTTAATGCTTGAGATACAGCGTACAATTCTGTGTATTGATTACTCTTCCGTTCTCCTGTAGTGGAAAGCAGCTTCTTGGTTACTGGGTGTGAGAGGACGGTACTGGCTATCTGGTCCGCAATGATTGTTCACTTTTTGATCACCTGGTTTTTGAACTTTTACTGTGAGGACCCTCGTAGTTGGGGACTCACCCACAGTAAACTTATGTTAAAATGGACTGTGCGTTTTTATTGCTGGTGCCGCTTTGCTAAGGAAAGGCTGCTGCGGTGCAGCAAGAGTAGGAGGCCCTGGGTTGGTTACACATGATCATGCTTGGGGATGATTCTTGGCATGCGCAGTCCAAGAACTGTTCTTAAGTAGCCTGGCAAATAAGGAACTATGCAGAGTCGTTGGTGACCTGGAGTACGCCTCTGGAGATGGGCGTACACATGTGAGGGATAGTCAGTGTGCTTACTGTCTTTTCACTGTAGGGACACTACATTAAATGTCAACGTCAGTGTGCTTATTGTCATTTCACTGTGGGGACACTTCATTAAATGTTGATAGTAAAGGATGGCCTATGGTGCACTTCAGGTCCCCTAGAGTCTACAGAGACCAGAGTCACACAATGTACTCTGAAAAGAATAATGCATTAGGTTACAAATGCATAGTTGCACAACCTATGGGTCATCCAGGAATGTCAGCTTTCTCTGACTCAGCTCAAGATTAGGGCCAATTACTGCTCTGTCCTGCTGCCTGAGCAGGGCCTTGAATCAATCAGCCAGCTGACAGCCCGTGACAGGAAATGGGCGGAGAGGCCCTGGAAGGATTATCAGGGAGGAGGGGCTGAGGATTTCAGAGCGCATGTTGCACTAGCTCCTGGACGACATCAGTTTAAGGTATCCCTGAAGACTGTGCAAGAAGGAAGGGACATGGGCAAGGAAGTGATGTGTCACATCTGGATTGGCCAGAGGAGCAGGCCTGCTGAACACTTCAGCCCCCTCTTAAAAGGGCTTGCACAGGGGAGAGCTCTCTCTCTTGGCTGTGCTTCACTGCAGGACACTGAAACTGAAAACGGGTGTCATTGGACAACTGGAACGAAGAACCCCCTGACTGCCCACTGGGGCAGGGAGTCTGCATCTGAATGACTTCATACCCAGTGGGGCAGATGCCAGGGCCGGGTACGCTGGCCCCCTTTACCCTCTGAGGACTAGTTGAGGGAAAGACTGGGCTGCGTAAGCAGAGCAGGCAGCCCTGAAGTAAAGGAAGGCACCCAGAGGAAAGGTTGGTGCAGGGAGTCAGTGGGACTGGCTCCCTACAATCTGGGGACTTTGTAGGCCAGAAGGCCTAACAGAAGTGCTCCTGGTGGGAAGGGCTTGCTACCAGGAGCGAGACAACACCAGGATCGTCAAAATCGACCATTGGGGGACCGTGATATCACTAGGAGAAGGCCTGTGACCTTTGACCTTTTTCCGATCGAGCAGCAAAACATGTGGGGCTGTGCCGTTGCTCGAGACTGTCCCTCTGGGGTGGGTCAGGTTCGAGGAGCTGTCCCCCAAAAAGAATGAAAGCCGGGGGGTGCCGTCACACCCCCCGGTAAGCCTAGCAGAGGGACTCCAGACCTCATCCAGGGTCCCCAAAGAGAAGTAAACTCAGGGAGAACCATCACCCAGCCTGCGAACATGTGGAGGGCCGTGGGCCCGAAGTAAAGCCAGAGGAGTGCCGTTGCATCCTCCCGGGAGGATGCTGGAAGGGGCCCCAGACCCCATCTTGGGGCCCCACAGAGAAGGCTAAGTTGGCGAGTGCCATTGAGCTCCCTATGACAATGAAAAAGGGGCCCCAGACCACATCCTGGGGCCCCACAAAGAAAAGTCAGGGTGCAGTTGCGTCCTCTGCGGAGATGTCAGCAGAAGATAATGCGGGGGAAGATAGTCGTAGGGCATTATTTTAGCACAGCCGATAAGTATGGGGCTATGGGGTTAGCACCATTTTTTAGATGGGAACGCCTACTTTACATCTCATCATCTCATTGACTCAAGGTAGGTTCACGCATCTAAAAAATGGTGCAAACTCCAATATTTTGACATTAGACTGGTCTAATGTCAAAATATTGGAGTTTGCACCATTTTTTTGATGTGTGAACCTACCTTGCGTCAATGAGATGCAAGATAGGTGTTCCATCTAAAAAATTATGCTAGCCCCATATTTATCGCCCCATGCTAAAATGATGCACGGGTGGGAGGAGGGGATAAATAATGGTGCAAAGCTTGCTTTGCACCATTATTTAATGCCTGGATCACACCGCGTGTTAGGGGACCTGTGGACCCTTTTCCATGCTTAAACACCATGGAGTGGGTCCCCAGGTGCCCTTGTCAAGCCCAAGGAACACCTCCACCCACACTAGAGGGATACCGGCAGATCGGGGACCCCATCCCATATAAGTAGGGTAAGTATAGGTAAGTATTTTTTTATTTAAATTAAAGTGCCATCGGGGGCCCAACTTGGGGCCCCCTGCATGGCACAGGGTGCAGTGGCCATGCCCAGTGGACACTGGTCCCGTGTGCTGGCCTTTGGGGTGGTGGGCATGACTCCCTAAGACAGGAGTCATGTTGTATGAATGGTTTTGCATCAAAAAATTACGCTAGGCTAGTTAGAGGGATTTCTATTTCCCTCTGACTAGGCTAACGTCTTTTTTGGTGCAAAACCTCCTTCTCCCACACCGCCACCCCCACCCCCACCAGACTAACATCATTACTTTTTATGCTAGCCCACCCTTTGCATCGGCTTGTGCCATTCCATAAATATGGCGCCCGGCTGGGGCTCAGAAATGGTAAAAGCTGGTGCTAAACTTTTTGATGTAAAACTGCGTTAGTGCAGTTTTGCATCAAAAAGTATAAACATTCCTCTGACTACATTACTCTAATAAGGGATCCCTGGACCTGGTATAAGCTCTAAGTACCACAGGTACTCACCAAACACCAGGCAAGCCTCCTACATTGTGTGCTTGTGAATTGGGATTATTAGCCCACACCACCTCCCTTTAGTAAGCCTTGGGCTGCTCTGCAACACTACCCTATGACAGTCAAGCACTACAGTGGGGTGTTTGGTTCCCAGTGGTGGTCGGGTACGGACCCATTACTTGTGCAGGCCACACAACTAATGACCCACCTTCCAACACTGGGTGACACAATACTGCCTTCCAATGGCCTTTGGCCCCCTCATACTTGGCTGAACCATCGGTGAAACATACATGTTTCCAACGCTCAAGTGATAAGGGTTCAAATGGCTCACCCCACCTCAAGGGTCACTCTTTTACCTCTGGCACCTCCTGCACCATTTCATCAGTCTGCACTTGGCCCTGTGCCACCTGTTCATGCAGGGCCGCTGTTCCTGCTGGTCCCACTTGGGCCCTGTCCTGTATGTACCATTTCCACTTAATGACACTTGCTTCCTGTGCATGTCCTATTCAGTGAGTTTTGGGTTTACTCATCACCCGCTGCATTATCAGGATCTCAGGTCTCAAAATAACATCATGCCCTATCGTCATTTGCCCAGTAGCACACTAGTAAGTGTTTCTCAAAGGAAGTTTGTCTCTCTCCAGCATCTGGTAGCTTTTTGGTCCTGAAACCCAGGGGCACCCTCTTTTTTCCCTATTTTTGCCACATATTCCAATTTGCATATTGCCCCTGAACGGTTACATATAACTTAATGTCTCCTTCCTGTACTGACCATAAGTCTAATGCCTGTTGAATCGCCTCCTTTGCCAATTCAAACGCACTCTGCTGCTGCTCACCCCGGTCAAGCTCATGCTTCTTTCGAGTCACTTTGGACTAAGGGGCCAAAATCTGACTCAAGTGCTCCAAAAATTAAACAATCCAATGAATCACTGAGTGTCCTGCTTATAACGGGTGGGGAAAATTCTAATATCTTTTGTCTTGCCTGCAGCAACACCTCCCTATGTCCCTGATTCCACTAAATTCCTAGAAACTTCACATATTGAGAGGGTCCTTGCATCTTATCTGGGATGATCATCCACCATTTGCTTTGCAAATGTCCCACAACCCATCCAACTGAGACTGCACCTGTTCTTGTGTTTCTCCCTGAATCATCAGATCATCAATGTAATGAGACAACTGCACCACTGGAATGACAGATACTTCGTCTAGGTGTTCTGCCACCTGCCGGCAACAGATGGTAGGTCTGTGTACATACCGCATGGGCAAAGATAACATCTAACATTGTATTTTGTTCCACAAAAAAAACAAATTGCTCCTGAATCCCGGAGGTCAATGGTATGAAGAAGAAAGCATTAGCATTATAAATGGTTGCATACCAGGTTCATTTATGTTTTTGTATCCTCTCATTCAAAGTGATGGTGTTGGGGACTGCAGCAGACAGAGGGGGTATATATTGAACCACCTTCATGGCAGGAGACACCTTCACTAGGGGTATCTATAGATGACCTACCCTCACTGCTGCTGCTGAAATATATCACTTTGATCCAAATTGATAAAAACCATCATCCAAGTATAAAGTCATCCCCTTCAGAATGTCAACTCCCAAGGTATATTCTAGGAGGGGCACAATTAAAACAGTGTATTCTCTTTTTAGCATTCTCCCTATTTTCATTTGAACATTAGTCTGCACTGCGGGGGTTTGCTTTCCACTCAGCCCTGTGATGGTGTAGTGCTTACCTGTAAACCTTTTCGGATTACCATCTATTAAAGAGGCCTCCACCCCGGTGTCCATGAAGGCCTGAACCTTTTGAACATTTTTATTCTTTCAGTGAATTTCTAAATCAATATGGGGTGTATTACCTTTGCTAGCCCATCCCTACAGTTTGGCCTATTTCCTAACCTGATTTAAACCTGTTGACTTTTGCCAAAGTCAAGTCCAGATATATACTCTCATACTTGCGAAGAGTTTGTTCTCCTCCTCTGTTTTCCTCAGTCATCTAGTCAGTATTCAAATCTTCCTCTTCCTCTCTTCTCGGAGAAACATTTCTCTCCCTCTCTTTTCCTTTCTCCTGCATCTGTGACTTGCCCTGATTCACTAGTTTGTTATCCTGCTTATTCACCTTTCTGTTCCCCTCCTTTCTGTCCAGCCCTTGCTTGTGATACATCTCACACAGACTCTTTGTATCTATCCCATCTATCTGTTCTTTGTTGACACCATCTTTCAGCAATGTCATAAACATATCTGTCCTAGATACTCTGTTATTATCTGTGCGAGTTTCAGACCGTGAGGGTCTCTCAGGTTTCATTCAGTCTTTGAGCTTTCCTAACTCACAACCTGCCTCCAGAAAATACTTTAAGGGATTACCTGTCTGTCTGATTAATAGGGTCATTATCACAATTTGTGGGCTAGAGGAGCTAAGCGAATTATTTTGTTTTGCACTGATACAGAGAGTGGTCCGTCTAACAGATGGTGAGAATCACCCAGCGAAATTACCGTTTTCATTCCGTCCTCTTTGATTCTCTGCGTTGCATCTCTTAATATATAACAGGGCTTATCATTTTGTGGCCAGTCTGACTCTGAAGGATACTTTTGATTACACCCCAGGGCTGCTAACTGAGGTAGGATGATCTGTTAGTTACCCTGGTAGCCCCTGAAATGCTCCTGTACAGTGGGATCAGTGTGCAAAACTTCAGAGCGTCTCCTACATCTAGCATCATTCCAGATGCTTATGTGTAAAAAATTGCACCATTCATGTAAGTAATGTTTCCCCAGATCTCTGCCTAAATCTGTCTATTATATCATTTATCTCCTGTTGTACATCATCCTCTAAAGAGTCCTTGGTTGCCCCCAGGGTGTTGAGGTCCATGTTGTAACTTTCGACTGTGTATCGGCTGAACATGAATCATTTTCTGTTCATATGCCTTGCTCTGAGCACCACTATTTAGACAGAGCTGTCTGTCACAATCTGAAAAATCTCTGGAATCCCAGTCTAGCCCTGCTTTAGCAATGACTAAATGAGCTTTCTTTTTATTGACTCTTCCCTTGCGCTTTTTATATTTATACTTAGCAACGTGCACTGCGGCTTTCTCTGCCACAGACTGATGAGTATCAACATTATCTTGCGATAACTTATTCTGATAGGACAGCATGGTCGAGTTATTCTTGGCTTCAACTAACAGCCTCTCCACTTGCTGATTTTCTTGTTCTAACTGAACACATTTCTCATGCATTTTTCTATAAGCACATAACAGGATCCAAACACAAGTGCTGATGCCAAAATACAGTCAAACAATAACAGAAAAGAAATTGCAATACATCAACAATTAATATATACATTGAAAATATATATGTGCATAGTCAAGCTAAATAATCAAGGATTAAAATGCATCACCATGGGGGTTGAATTCTTCATCCTTGCCAGCATCAAGCCAAGGATCCCTGGACGGCTGAGGCAGGAGCTCTTCCCAACATGGGATTTTTTCTTGAACAGTGGGTCCACATTAAGGCGAGCTCCTTTTACCTCTGTGCCAAGTTTCCCCACCTTATATAACTTAACAAATCTCTAGGGAGATTCTAGCGATCTCCCCCTCTGTTCAGTTATGAAATTAAAGCACTAACTGTACTCGGTATGTGTCGAAAACATGCAAAGGAAAGGGCCCTGCCCCGATGTGCACTCCAGAGACAGTGGAGCTGCACTTTGCCTTGACAAAAACATTCCCAGGCAGAGACTTTCTTATTACCTCTACCTTTTATATCACCCCTGTTTTGTTTCAATACTGTGTAACTATGTGCTGGTGTGAAAAGTGTAAACATGTTCTGTGTGGAAACAAGTTTGGTGTGGAAAAACCCTGGGCAGCCGCAATGACAGCACCTGAAGCGAAGCACAAAATGGAGTCAGTGTTCAAAATGGGGTCGTGGTCAAATGCAGATAGCATTGCACAGGGTTTTTCCCAAGATGACATTGTAACTCATAAGGGGGTGGTAGGTGGTAGAAGTAGCAAGCTAGCACACTAACATAGAAGACAGAACTTCACAGAATGTGCCACACCAAATACAGGATTAATCACAAGGTTGTGCTTCACTGTCAAGTCGATTGAAAGAAAAGTAAAACAGAGTTAGTGGGTGATCATATCATAACTTTAGGAAGACCGTGACCAGACTACCACAATGGCAGTATTTGACACACAGCAAAGAAGAGTCAGACCTGATATGAGAAACAAAATCTAGCAATATCCATTTCTTCCGAGCAATGGTGGGGAGCTATGAAAACTAAACATAGGAAATTAAATTATGGAGTCAGGAGAAGTGGGCTAGGACTCGAGTGGTTGGACCGGGTTAAGCATTTACGGAAGACACACACAAGAGATGAATGATAATGATTTGATTGGGCTGGTGTAGAATATTGCTCAGGCAGACGAAGGCAGTAGGTCATGCAGAGAGTTGGTGTCGTTTTCACGACACACGCCCCAGCAAGTGTGTGATTCATTTATGGTGTGAAAATAAGTCATATCTCAATAAATCACACAGCCCGGGGATGAGGTTTTGGGGCTTGATAATGGATGGGAAGGGTAATTTGTGGAAAGGTGTGACAAAGACAAACGCTATACAAAGGAAACCGCATCAATATTCATTGGTGCACTGAGAAGCACACCATCATCAATCTGTTGTGGAAGGAAAGTGGAAAAAAAGGGATACGTATAACACAGTTCAGTTAAATACTTGCAACAAACTGCCATTCTGACCTAGAGAGGCCCCAGATAGTATATCCTAAATGTTATGTCTTCTATTTTTGAAAAATAAAAAATATGGAAGATTGAAGATAACCCACGTAGTTCTACAAATTATGATATTTAAAAGGAAAATGATACTGTATTGACAAATTGGCGATGCATCTTTCCATTCTTCTTGGAATGTCTCTCCTGGGTGCCTGTCTGAAGTCAGATTCTGAACGTGTCCAGTAGGTAAGCTGGTGTCTTGAGCTTTCTCCATGCTTTGTTCATGCAGGAGAGGACTAGAAGAAGGCATGTGTTTTGAGAACAAAACAGTAGCTGTATTATAGAGTAAAGGAAAAGGACAAAAGGAAGCAAGTTAAGCTTCATGAGGTGTCTGGAGTGTACCAAGAAGACTCAGTGGCAGAGCAAGAACAGAAGGAGTTTCATGTTTAAGCCAGCAATGCAGCAAACACATACACAGTAGCATTTCCATATCAGTTCACCTCTCTCCAGTTCACCGAGCTGAGTGAGCGAGCACTAGGCCTCAGAGCCTTCGCCATCATCATGGCTTCTCTTTGAAGTCGATAACTTTCTCCTTATAGCATTTGAGGTAGTCCCACCCTGATTCCTTCCATTCATCTCCTCCAGATTCTGAGTAACTCTGTCCCAGCTCCAATCCGAGCAAGGTAAACCTGTGAAGTGCACTGCAATTGAAATGGAGATTAGAACAAACAGGGAGACAGAACTTGAGTGTTTTGTGTAGATTTGTGTTTAGTAACTAAAGTGGCTGGTCTGCCTTGAGGAAACAGAAAAAACTAAGGAGTGGACCCTACAGGTAAATTTGACCAAATTTGAAAGGCCAATCACTCTCAGGAAAAAATGATCACTCATCAGCCCCCAAACATTGAAAATCCTCTGAAACAAGTTTACACATTTCTTGAACTCCCTCCTTCAATGTCAGCCACCACATACATCAGTTATCACTCACAAATTCACAAACACTCATTATATCACCACTCATTGGTGCAAAAAGAGTTAATTTGGTACTATTAGTAGTTACCTCTTCCAATCCAAACACAGTGGTTGAACAAAATATCTCTTCTTTGATGGGAACTCAACACGTGGTTGACAAAGGCACTAGCAGTTATGTGTTTTAATCAATCATCTTCTAGGGCAGCCCTACTAGGAGATGTAAAACAAAAATGGACAGGCAATGGCATGTGAGGGAGGCAGGCATTGTCTCCAATGTCCTGGGTATGTAGGGGCGTCTTCACTGCACACGTGTCCGACTCGAATCCCGGCTTCTAACATCTGACTATAAAATGGTGGATGAAAATAAATCAGACACAAACGTAATGTTCCACTTTTTTCTTTTTTTCTTTTTTTGCAAAGAAAGAAAGAGAAAAAGAAGTTAAACGAGAAATAATTACGAAGTTCACAGGTGGCACTGTCATACTGAGGCCTTGAAGTAGAGTTCGTCCTCAAACTCTGGTGGTTCACCCAGACGTTGGTCTGCTAACAAACTTGATTCTGACCAATCATCCTCTTCCTCCACCTATGGTGTTTCGGGAACAGTGTAACCAGGTGATATAAAATGCTTGTTCATTTTGACAATGGTTAACTCTCCATGTTTTGGTCCTTCTGACTGTTACAACTGTACCAGTTGCACTTAAAACACATTCAGCAGACATGCTGGCTACAGGACAAGTCAGATACTTTACTGCCAGACTACTGAGCTCTAGCCATTTGTGCATTTTCCCATACCAATGTACCAATGGGTTTTGATCCACATACACCTCTTTTGGGTCATCCAGATAATCCTGGAACATTCTCTTGTGGTCACTGGTACGGCCTACTACTCAACACGTTTTTCTTCACCTCTTCATTGG
The DNA here is from genome assembly GCF_031143425.1 of Pleurodeles waltl. NCBI lineage: Eukaryota > Metazoa > Chordata > Amphibia > Caudata > Salamandridae > Pleurodeles > Pleurodeles waltl. Next base: position 63,071,972 of record NC_090446.1, on the reverse strand, counting down.
ACCCAAGACCTGCCACTTGAAACCAAACCAATGCAGAAATTGAATCTGATTCTTCTGCTGCTGTTTTTGCTGGTTTTTTTGTTGGTGAGGTCGGCGGATGTGAGACAAGACTGCTCTCCCTGGAAGTTAAAGGTGGCACCCAACAACTGCAGAGTGGGACTCTAATTTCCAGCCGTTCTTCTACCAGTTCTCCTGCTTATTCAACAATCCACCTCTTGTATTGTGAAAAACCCCTTAAAAAAAAAGAATGATAGTGGAAATAACTTTTTGTAGCGTGGATTAAGTAGTGTGGCACAGATGTACTCTTGGGGGAGAAAATGACATTTTGCAGCCATGCATTGCAAGTCAAACAATAGCTTAGGGTCTCAACCAAGGCATATGCTACTGTGTTTTCATTCACACCTCTGAGACTGAACCTTTCAGACACCTTCTTTAGCTGGTCCTGTAGCATGTGCAACAACCGGATAACTTGACCCAGCATACTGTCCTCCTTGCTAACTTCCCATGTGAAAACCTCAAAATGGAATAGGATCTGAGTGAGGCATTTGAATAGGCTCCATTTGTCTGCATCCATGGTCATAGCTCTCCCAATTGCATCAGCTCCTCTTTTATTGACAAAGTAATTGATCTATTTGTACTGCTCAAGCAGATGTTGCAACATATAATAGGTTTATTTCCAAAGTATTGGTGCCTCCTGTATCAGGGCTTTAATGGTAGTCTTCCATGACACTGAATAATCCACAACTGTTTCTGGGCTTTAAAAGAATGGCGGAAATGAGTGCAGATGTGTCTGCAGGTGGTCTATATTTTGCTGATTATGTCTTCTTTTTAAATAAATTCTTGCACAACCAGGTTGATGCAGTGTGCAAAACACAGGGCCCTGAAATAGCTACCATCTGCCATGGCTTTGACTATGTTACTGCATTGTCCGTGGCAACAAATCCAACTCGAAGACCTCTTGGTCGCAGCCATTCACACCTTGCTATCAAATTCCTCCAAGATGGTTGCATCTGTGAGTGACTTCTCCATGGTGGACTTAGCTACTGTTGCATGCTGCCGAATTTCTCCATAGCCACGATCTGTAGATAACTTTTGCCTTATCCCCAGAAAAGAGATCAGTGTGTCTGACAACTGGTCCACATGTCTGTCATCAGGTGGATAGTGTGGACAACACTTTGCTGCAAAGCGTGTCCAACCGATTGCAGCACATCGTGATGCAGCCCTGGAACTGCAACTCTGGAAAAATGGGCCTGGCTTGGAACCTTCCATTTTGGGCAGAGGGCTGCCACAAACTCTCAGAATCCCACTCCTTACAAAAAAGAAAAAGGGAGGAGGTCCAGCGCTAACATTTTGCCATCTTGCCATTGCACAAACATGCCATTGGATGGTTGTGGTTATAGGGCCACTTCTGCCTGAACGTGCCTGTAATTGTAGCCCGGATTTTCTTCTTTTGTGGGGCCAATAATGCAGGTAACTTCTCAGATGAAGGTGTTGGTAGACTCAATGCATGTTGTGGTGCAGTCACCGCATGCTGTGGTGTCTCCATCTGATTCTGAGTCTTGTGCCATAGTGAAATCTCTGAGGTGGGTGATTCTATCGCACTGCTGGGCACTGCGCTGCATTGCATGAGGATGATGTCACCCTCTTCATCCCCACCTTCCACCGTGATTTGAGCAGGTGTAGCTAATGCTTCATGACTCTCCTCACCTTCACCACCACGGCCACGTTAAGCCATTTGCTTAAGGTGCTGCTTCTACCAGATTGCCTGACGTTTTTCATGTGGGTTGTCTGGCATCTAGTACCGTAATGTGAACCAGGCTTACCTCGATGAACACTTGTGTGCCAAATAGAGCACATGGCAATGTGCTCCTCCTGTTTGCTAATTATAAAAAGTCCCAAATTGGGCAGGAGTACTTTCTTATTGGGCCACTACGACTGGCTGAAGAAGTGGATGTAGGTGGTCGTGGGTGTTCAGATTGCCTCTCTTCAGTAGATACTTGTACTGAGGTAGGGGTTGTTGCAGGCCTTTGCTGGGGCATTACATATATGGGAGCTGGAGTTGCTGCCTGTGCCACATCCCTCGGAGCAGGTTGGATAGTAACATCAGTCTCCGCTGAGCCAGCTTCCACAAGGACTGCATCGTCATCATCCTCATCATCCCCTTCCATGATTCTAAGGCTTTCTGGAACTTTTCTTTTCATTTGCCTCTCCTGGCTTCTTCCGGACTCTGCTGGGGCTCCCTCCATGTCCCTATCATTGTCATCAGAAGTGATGCTTGGAAAAGAAGGAGCAGGACCCTTCCTTTTTCTTGCTAGAGATCTGGGAGCCCTTGATTGCAAAAGAGGATGTTCTTGCTCGACAGAAAGCTCAAACTCCTATTCTGCTCTAACTTCAGGAAGATCTGCCTGCATCTGCTGTCCACTTTGCTCTGTTTCCTGAATGATTAGGTACTCCTTTGCGAAAGGGACAAATTCAATTCAACATCACTGCTCGCCGTCGCCATGATTGCAGTGGCTGCCTCATTGACAGACATGATCTTGGGCTTAGGTTGGGGTGGTGCTGTTGGTACGGAGTGCTCCCAGTTTCCTCCCCAGTGTGGCAGCAAGCATACATCTTCTGAAAAATATTGCGGTTGGCACAACTGGTAGAAAACCGCATCTTCTCACTGGCCACTTTCTTGGGAGCAACTTTCTTTAGGGTCATTGTTGGAAAATGGGTTATTGGTAGGGCAGGTAGGTACCTACACCTAGCAACAAGCCACTAACCTCCACATAGGTACAGTTAGGTCTCAGTAAATTAATCCCAGCTCAACCCTTGGTAGCTTGGCAACGAGCGTCAAGGCTTAACTTAGGAGACAAAGTATAAAGCATTCAAATATCACAAAACAGTAATTAAATAAAACACAGGAAACAGTTTAAAAATCCAAAACCAATTTATAAAAATAGCTTATATTTTTATCTTTAAAATGACACAAAAACGATTAAAATCGGTTCAGGGGAACCGGAGATATGAATTTTTAAAGTATTATTATTTTCTAGCGCTTAGAAACAAAAAGCGCCAATCGGGTCATCTGGTTGCACCAGTACCGGGACAAAGTCAAACTTTCAGGCCGACCGCGATGGAGCCCTGCTCGGCTACAAGTCGCGGGAGGCCTCGGTTAAAAAGTTACCTTCTGACTTAGTCTCTTTTTTGATGTTTTTCTTCCCCGGGACGAACCTGCCAGTTGAATCCGACCTCCTGGAGCCCTTGTCCGGATACGTGAAGTCGGTTTCCTCGGTGGTGATTTTTACCTTCGGACTTAGTCATTTTTTCGAGATGAAAATCCTTCGACCGGGGTAAACCTGGATCTTGATCCGACGTCCGTGGAGCCCTTCTTGGATACTATGGCTGGGAGGTCCCGGTCAACTTTTTACCTTCGGACTTAGTCTCTTTTTTAATGTTTTTCTTTACCGGGACGAACCACGAAGTCAGGCCGGGTCGCGGTTGAGGCAAGCCGGCTAGAATTTCCGCGTCGGGTCGGTCACTTTATGGAGCTTTTTTCAAAAATTCTCCAATCTTTTCCAAACTTCTGGGGCTTCACCCAGATGTTCTTTTAAGGTTCTTTTGGGGTCCACAGCTCACCCCAAGGGTCCAGAAGTTCTGTGATGGTCCTTGGGAAGTGCGGACTTCAACTCCCAGAATGCACCTGGTGCAAACTCCTTCTTGGCCACTGGACAGTGGTCAGCTGGTCACTTTTTCAGGAGTTGGTGCAGGGGACTCTGGATAGCAATTTTTCACCTGTAGCAAACAGGGAGTCCCTCCTTGAACCAGTTGAAGCCAGGCAAAGTCCTTCTTGTGGTGAAGCCCAAGTGTGCAGCTGGTGCAGTCCTTCTGAGTGCAGGGTCCAGGTGCAGGCCAGGAGTCCAGCAGGGCAGTCCTTCTTCTTCTTTAGTTCCTTTCTTGTTGAATTCTGGAGGGGATCTGAGGCGTGGGTGCAGGTCTGCCAGTTTTATCCTTGCTCCTGGGTGAAAAGCAGGGGGGTCTTGGTCCTCCAATCAGGTACAGGGTCGTCCCCCTGTGATGACCACTTCCTGGGAAGTGTGGCAAAAATCCATCCCAAAAGGCAACAGTCTCCAAAAATCCAACATGGCTGAATCTGATTTTTGGAGGTTACATCTGGCTGAGCCCACCCACTTGTGTGGCTAAAAATCATAAACACACCCCTCTCCTGCCCTCTCCTAATCTAATCAAGGGGGCACCTAATTGTCTGGGGTTGCAGGATGTGGGGGTGTTGCTGCGTGCTGCAAATGTCCTTCTCTGCCTTTGAAGACCAGTTTGGCAGCCCTCCCCCTTCCTGCCTCACCATCTGCTGAGGGGAGATTCTCTCCCCCAAGCACATTCCTTTGTGTGAAGTCAGGCCACTTCACACCTCATCAAGGTAGCCTGGCAGAAGCTGCTGCAGGCTGGCCAATCAGAGCACAGCAGCAAAAACAATGCAGAGCTGAAATTGGCAACTTTTTAGGTAAAGTCTAAACTTTTTACCTGAACTAGTTATATTAAATCCAACAACTGGAAGTTGTGGGATATATTACAACAATCAATTTGATACCAAATTCTTGGTATGTAACATTTAAGGAGACTTTAAAATTTAAAATGAAGTCTGCCCATTCTAGCCTATGAAGGCCATTTACTTCAATGAGGGAAAAACGAATTTGGCTGTTTTTACCTCACCAGGGCTTATAAATCTATTTTTATAAAGTCCCTGCTTATAGTTACATGGCACCCAGCCCTAGGGGCACATAGGGCACACCTTAGGGGTGACTTATATGTAAAAATAAGGTAGTTTAAGACTTTGGAAGTACCTTTAATTCCAAAGTCGAATTTGCATATAACTTTAATTTAAAAGCAGCCAGCAAGGCAGGCTTGCTTTTAAAATGACACTGGGCACCTCAGCAATGCACCTAGGTGTGCACCACCTATGCTGTGGTCCCTAAACCTACATGCCCTACCATATACTAGGGACTTATAGGTAGGTTAACTTAGCCAATTATAATTAGCCTAATTTGCATATCCATTTTACACAGAGCACAGGCCCTGGGACTGGTTAGCAGTACCCAGGGCACCATCAGAGTCAGGAAAACACCAGCATAAAGTGGAAAATGGGGGCAAAAAGTTATGGAGCCTCTGCAATCAGCCCTAGTTTCTCACAGTCATCTTAACTCGCTCTAGGTTGGCAGTGACACAAAGATGCCCAAGAGAAAGAGTTTGGTGCCTGCGTACCGAAGTACTTGTAAGGCCTTCTCTTTAGCAGTCCTGCGAGTGATGTGGGGGTCTTTTCTCTTGTACACCTAAAAACAACCAGGCAAAAAAAATATACTTAATGAAACATGTCATTCTTGCAGCAGGTTGAAAATAGTACAGAGAAATACAATCTTAGTGCGGTTGGTTACTTATGTAATATACCATGTATTTAATCAAACATTGTAGAGGCAAACCACACCACTGGACCATAAAAACAATACATTTCAAATCAGGCAGCACAACAGGCTTTATTTCCATCTGTTTTAGAAGACACCTGGGGTGGTCAGAGAGAGGTGAATGGGTAAATGAAATAACCCTTTAAGTAAAATAACCCATGGCAGCAAGGTGGCCAGGTGAAATGGAATATTAACTAACAAAATTAATTATGCTGTTGATTTTTCTACCGTGCTCCACAGCCAGGGTGCCCTGGAGGAAATGGAATTACATCTAAGAAACTGAATGCTGTAGTGCAGCTGTGCATCTTTGGTGGATGGGTGGATGGAGGAATGGAATGGATTGGATGGATGGATCAAAGCAAAAATGCAGTATTTTATAAAAAAATAAATAAAAATGAGAAATAATGAAGAAAGATTAAAAAAATAAAATATTACAATTGCAATAAAAATCAATAAAAAATTAAAATAAAAAAGTAATACAAATGATGAAAAAGTAACTTAAATATAAAAATTAAAACAATTTTTTTTAATGAAATAAAAATGGCATAAATTCAAATTAAAAATAAAAATGTAAAAAATAAAATAGGACACACATAAAAATAGAAACTTTAAAAACAAACAATCAATAATTAACAATGTTTTTACGTAAGCCTATGTCGCAGATGAACTGGCTGCACAGTGTACGCGCAAAATGGCTGCCTGCCAGCCTAAAGCAACAACAACAAGGAGCAAGGAGGAAGCATGGAGAGCAAACAACACATACAAGCCTATGGCAAGGGGCACTGGCTAGATGGACAAAATGGTTGCCAGCTAGCCACATAGTCTAACAACAACAACAACATGGAGCAAGGATGCATGGCAAACAAAGAACACATACAAGCCTATAGCAAGGGACACTGTCTGGATAGAAAAAATGGCTGCCAGCCAACTTCGTGGTCAAACAACAAGGAACAAGAAGGAAGCATGGAGAACAAAGAACACATGCAAGCCTATAACAAGGGACACTTGCTGGATGGACAAAATGCTGCCAGCCAGCCACATGGTCAAACAACAACAACAAGGAGCAAGGAGGAAGCATGGAGAACAAAGAACAGATGCAAGCCTATGACAAAGGGAAACTGGCTGAATGCACAAAATGGTTGCCAGCCACATGGTCAAAGAACCAGAACAAAGAGCAAGGAGAACAAAGAAGAATGCATGCAAGCCTATGGCAAAGGGTCACTGGCTACATTCTCAAAATGGCTGCCAGCCAGCTACATGGTCAAACATTGAGATAGAAGGAATAGTAGCGAACAAAGAACACATGCAAGCCTATGACAAGGGACATTGGCTGCATGCACACAATGGCTACCAGCCACATGGTCAAACAAAAACAACAAGGAGCATGGAGGAAGCATGAAGAACAAAGGACACAGGCAAGCCTATGACAAAGGGACATTGGCTGCATGCACAAAATGGCTGCCCGCCACCTGGTCAAACGAAAACATCAAGGAGCATGGAGGAAGCATGAAGAACAAAGGACACAGGCATGCCTATGGCAAGGTACACTACATGTATGGAGATGGACAAAATGGCTGTCAGCTAGCCACATGGTCAAACTAAAAAAACAACAAGGAACAAGGAGGCATGGCAAACAAAAAACACATGAAAGCCTATGGCAAGAGACACTGGTTGGATGGGCAAAATGGCTGGCAGCTAGCCACATGGTCAAACAACAACAAGGAGCAACAAGGAAGCATGGGCAACAAATAATAACTACAAGTCTATGGCAAGAAACACTGTCTGGATGAACAAAAGGGCTGCCAGCCAGCCACATGGTGAAACAACAAAAACAAGGAGCAAAGAGGAAGCATGGAGAACAAAGAACATATGCAAGCCTATGGTAAAGGGGCACTGGCTGCATGCACAAAATGGCTACCAGTCACATGGTCAAACAACAACAAGAAGCAAGGGGGCATGCCAAACAACGAACACATTCAATTCTATGGCACATTATACGGGCTTAATGGTCAAAAAGGCTGCCAGCCAGCCAGCCACATGGTTAAACAACAACTGCAAGGAGGTATGGAAAACAAAAAACACATGCAAGCCTATGACAAAGGAACACTGGCTGCATGCAAAAAAATGGCTGCCAGCCACGTGGGCAAACAACAATAGGGAGCAAGGAGAAGAAAGAAGAACACATGCAAGCCTATGGCAAAGGGACACTGGCTGCATTCACATAATGGCTGCCAGCCACATGGTCAAACAACATCTTCCTATGCATTCAAATATTATTACCCCTCAATATATAAACTTTTAGCAAAAAAATGAAATGCAACAATTGCCAACATTTTAAATTTAATTCTCAAAAACATATACCACTAAAACAATTATTTCATGCACTGATGACTACTAGTACTGGCCTGGGCCAAATGGCTTAATAGCCCTTTGTAAATCTAGGCCACATACTAAAATAATATTGTGAATGGAAACATGCTTAAAGTACTGAGTTGTGCAACAATTTTCCATTACAAAGCAAGGCCCATAGTTAAACTCTAGGCCACCCACCACTACACATTTTTTAAAATCAAATCAAACTACAAAGAAATACTGGTGCATGCGCAAGCAAGCAAACAACAATACCCTTATTCAACATAGTTTTAGAACTTACTTGTGTGATTTCACAAAAACAAAGTGCTTAAATCCAAAGATATATCTAAGAGACAAACAAAAGTGCTCATTCCACCTTGAAATCCAATTGAAAAGTGACAATGGGAGGGACAAATCCCTGGGATGAGCCTGCGGGACAGGAACAGGAAATTGGAGTTCCTGACACAATTCCTTTCTGTTTGAAAAAAAGGCATCTCAATCTAAAAAAGAAGTTGCAGAATTCATTGGAGAAGAAACTCTCATCAAAAAACCTCTTTTCTAGATATGGTGGTTCTGGAGTAGAAAATCTACTTCAGAAGTGAGTTGCGCTCACGAGCTGCCCGTTTTGGCCACTGGCACAGCTGGAAGCAGCGCGAGAGAAGATGAAGTATTGCATGCGCTAGCTTGCAGCCCAGGAGAATCATTGCGCTTGCGAGAGAGCACCAAAACCCAATTACACAAGCCTGAACAAACTCCATTCTGCGCCAGGGAGTGGAATTTGGAAACTCTGCGCCACTCTGGGTAGCACAGAGTGCCTGAATGATGCAAAGTCCACTGGCGGAGCGGAGTTCTACACGCAGGCCTATTCTTAGCTGCAGCTGGAATTGGAGCACTAATCTAAACCAATTCTGGCAGGCCGGATTTGGCCTGTCTGGCTCAGCCTATAATCAGTACCACCTGTGGACTGCAGCTGAAACATACAGATGCCATGTCATAACCTGGCAGACAGCCACTGGGTGACATTTAACTCAGAAAAGTGAGACAGTTCATCAGTTAGAAAATTAGAACTTCATTTATGAGTCATGATAATCTCAGGAGCTTAGGCTGGAGTGGTTATTCATTAGTGTCAATGGACACTGGTTGTGTTGACACCTGTCACAAACCCCAGGCCCAATTCACAAAGGTAAACCTAGACGTTTGGTCTAAATATGGGCCAAACTTCTAAATTTACAACTTCGGGAATCCACAAAGGGTGTTTAAAAGTAGTATCTTTATGTCCACACTCCGGGTGGGGGAGAACTGCCCCAAGTGTGGACGTAAAGATACTACTCATAAACGCCGTTTTTGAATTCTTAAAGTCTTACATTTAGAGGTTTGGTCTCAGTTTAGACCAAACGTCTAAGTTTACCTTTGTGAATCAGCACCCCATTGTTTGGTTTTACACACAAGAAATTGTCACCTGATGTGTCCTACATTTAGCAGTAGAATGCCACTCATAACATTAAAATCATTGAAATGTCACAATAAGTAATGTGAAAACTTAGCAGCCACAGAGATACATTTCACTCAGCAGAAGTCCAAAAATAGCAGGCACTTCAGTAGTGGTACAAATTGAAGTGACTTGAAGACTCAGATCCACAGCAGGGTGTAATGCTGCTTGAAGAGGAGGAAGTATCCAAAAGAAATAAATACTCTAAGCAAGAAGAGTAGTAAGTGGATTAATTCACAGTGCTGTCAAGCAACCAGTTGTATCGACCCCCAACACCCTCCCAAAGAGGAGTTATTTCACAAAGTTTTGAACATCCATTCATAAAATGCAACAATCTTAACATTATATTAAGGGAAACTAGAAGACACTTATAACAGGAGATGATTGCAGAAGGAGGAGAAGGCGGGGAAAAGGAAGGAAAGGGGCAAGGCAGGGTACCGGATGAAGGAAGCACACTGAGGCAGGCTGGAAGCTTGTTCTCATCTTGGAGAAAGAAAGGAAGTGGCTATTTACCTGAATGCCTGGCAAATAGTATATAATGTCCACTATTTACCCTGTGGTCAGCAAAATATTCACAATCTCTGCTGTATAGCCGGCCATGTATGAACATATACAATTTGACTGCTGATTGGATTCATAGTGTAAGGGAGATCTTGTAATGGGCATGCAACATGTGTGAGGCATTTGAATTTAAATTGTCCAATCGCTTGTATAAAGGTTACGTGTATGAATTAAGCTAAACTGTTTACAGATAAAAAGACAGTAAAATCACTTTTGAATAAACACATTTAAGAAATGTAGGAATCAAACTTTTATTTCAGGATCTCCAGGATATGGCACACATATATTTTGCACTGCAGTCTAGGAGTATTTAGCTGTCAGCAAAGAACAGTGAGTATGGTTTCAAAACATTTTACACTCTTGACTATTTCGAATATATTGTTGCTTTTAATGTTAATCATCGTTCATTTAAAGATTTTTGAGGGCTGAGCTCTTTTTGGTCTTCTTATGGAAGGAGCTGTACTAGCTTTAGGTTTCTTTTTAAGAAGGGTTGTACTTGCTTAGTGTTTCAAACGTGGCAGCATTGCAGCAGTCGACATGCATCAGCAAACAAGTAATGCAGACAGATAGATGATATCTGGGCCCCAAAGGGAAGAACACGTACAGTGGGAAATTGGTGCTTTGGGGGCACAGTAATTAAGACACTTGCAGGAGGTAATTCGAGTGAGATACAGTAATGAGATTATGGGTACCAGGGGGAGTGAAAGCAGGGGACAGGTAACAAATGCAGCTTGATAATTCACATTAGGGATTCACTCTGCTGCCTGTGAAAAAAACAAACTTGTTCATAGTATACACCTAGCAAAGTGGATTCCAGGCATATATGCTTATTGGTCACCTGCACAATGGATGTTTGGAATGACAGTTTCGATTTTTAACATGCTAAGCAGTGTTTTAAGTGGGCAAGGATCTACTGAGTCTTCATTTCTGTCCATGGCAGTGCTGTCTCAAAATTAAAAATCTGGGTGAGAGAATTTGAGGCTGTACCTGGCTAAAGTGATTGTGGAGCATATCTGAGAAAGGAAGGAGTATGACCAGTAAGAGGAGGATGATAATAAGTAGGTGAAAGAGGGAAAGAGGGTGGTCCACTTGGAGTACTAGGACAAGCAGGGCCATGAGAACCAGGACAAGAAATACCAGTCTCAGAGTAACCTATTCAATGAGGATCAGTATTTCCAGTGCCAGAGGGGACCAGGAACAAATAGATGATGAGGGACAAGACAAGTAAAAAAAGGACTAGGGTGAGAAGGATCAAAAGATGAGGTGGATCTTGTCCCAATGGACAAGAGCCTGAAGGAACGGAGGCACCAGGGTAGAATGAACAGAAGGCCCTTGACCATATCTTTGAGGAGGGCTAGGAGGGCCTGAGAATGAGGACAACAAGGGCCCGGAGCAGCAGACCCAGGTAGAAAGACAAAGTAGACTAGTATCTGGACGACCAGTATGGCCAGACGTAAATGAACCAGTACTAAGAAGACCCAAACCAGAAGGAACCTGTGTTAGCAAAACCTGGAGACCCTAGATTAGAAGGATCAGGGGGCATATAGAGGACCAGGAAGTCTAGGCTCTGTGAGACCAGGATCAGAAGATCCATGGGGGTCAGACCACTGGGGTATCCTAAACCCAGGTGACAAGGATTGCATTGACCAGGGTGACTCGAAACATGGAAACTAGGAGGACCAATGACAGAACGATGAGGAAGATAAGGGCCAGGATTGATGGGACCACGGTCAGAGTGATGAGGACAATGTGAACATACAAACTAGTATGGCTAGTGGGACCAAGATGGGGCTGGAGGACGGGATACTGGAAAGCTAGGGAAACAAAGGCCAGTGAGACCAGCATTAGAAGACCTAATACATGAAGCTCAGACAAAGGTGTACCAGACCTACAATCAGGACCACTAAGCCAACCAGTATCAAGGACACATAGAAGACCAGAGCAAGAAGGACTCAGTGAACTAAAAGAATCAAGACCAGGAGGAGCAGAAACAGGGCTAAGAGGGCTATGAAGATTAGGACATAAGGGACCAGGTTTCATATTACCAATTGGGGCAAGCAAGGTGACTAGAAAGAGGTTGCCAGGAAGACTTGAACAAGGAGGTCCTGGATAAAATGGGCCAGTTTCAAATTGTGCAGTACCAATAGAACTAAAATGACAACAAAAAGATCCAGGAGGATCAGGACAATCCAAGCCAGAAGGACTAAGAGGCCAGAACACAAGAGGCCAGATGGAGAAGGAGCCACAGTACTAGGGATAGGAGGTTCAGGGTGAGAAGAACCAGGGCGAGGTGACCAGAGGCAAGAGAACTAAAGGAAACAGAGCCAGGTAGGCCAAGACTAGGGAAACCAAGAAAGGCAAGAATGTCCAAAAGGAAAGTACAAGAGGACAAGAAGTACCAGGTCAACCAGAACGAAGGAGACCAAGGCTAAGATGGTTGGTGAACCAGGTCCATGAGAACTAAGCCCAGGAGTAACCAAACTATAAATACCATGACCAAGAGGATCAGTAAGAACAGGCACATAGGGCCTGATTACAACTTTGGAGGACGGTGTTAAACCGTCCCAAAAGTGACGGATATACCACCTACCGTATTACGAGTTCCATAGGATATAATGGACTCGTAATACGGTAGGTGGTATATCCGCCACTTTTGGGACGGTTTAACACCGTCCTCCAAAGTTGTAATCAGGCCCATAGTCTTGAGAAAGACTATAAAGACTATAAAAAAGAATAGCACATCTATGGCCAGGCATGCCAAGAGGTGAGATGAGGCACACTAGAGTGCTAGAAAAAAATCGAACCAGAAAACAAAGGACAAGAGGGAACAAGGAATAGCAGGACAAGGAGGATCAGGACATTGAGTACTAGGACAAGAAAGATCAGGGTGAGGAGGAAATGGAGGGTCAGGATCAGGGAGATCAGGACAGGATGACAACACCATGGGGGGCCACGCCACAGCAGTAGGAACAAGATGGGCAAAAAGATGAGGAACAAAATAGCCAGGAGAAGGCCGACCAGAGCAAGAAAGACCATGATCAGTAGTGTGGAAGCATGAAGACAAAGAGCAGGAGGAACAAGACAGGATGCTGGAAGACTATAAAGATCAGGAGCGTGAGAATTATGGCAAGGGGACTTGAATACGTTATGAAGAGGATGGAGGCAGTTCCAATTACATCAGTAGGACTAGAGCCAGTAGGACAAGGACTAGATCAAGGAGTACTAGCAGGATCAGCATTAAGAGTACCAACCAGGAGCAGGCACAAGAATGCCAGGTGGACCATGATCATAGGACCAGGGAGCAGAGTACCATGTGACCAGTGATAGATTCAGCATCAGACTGATGGTCCATAAAGCTCTAAGGTCTAGATGAAGAGTGGAGGAGATAAATATGTGGCAAAAGAGTTTGAAAGACCAGTAAAGAGGCTATGAGTGTCAGGACTTGTAGAATTGTCTATGTCACCCCCCAGACTTTTGAGTTGACATTCTATATGTGTGTATATGCAGTGGATATGGGGCGAAGTAATAAGACTCTGTGTGTGGTAAGGTCTATGTGCAAGGACAAGTGGGATGCATTTTGCATGATGTGATATGGAGTTGCTGTAACTTGACTAGACAGGGGAAGTGTATTGACTGCATTTTTGTGGCTGGAGGGGGAGACCTTGACATGGATAACTGGAACACCCTTAAAATGGCTCATCTAGGCCCATATTTATACTTTTTTAACACCCATTTGCGTAATTTTTTTATGCTAAAGCGGTGCAAACTTACAAAATACAATTGTATATTGTACGTTTGCGCCGTTTTCGCATCAAATAGCACCGCAAATGTGGCGCTAAAAAAGTATAAATATTGGCCCTAGTTCCTTAAAAAGAGAAATTCCAGGTATGCGAGGAAGGGATACTACAGAAAGTTAAGCTTCAAAGGGTGGGGTCCCACAGGAGTCATCCTTAAGTCACACTTTGTTTAATCTACTTATACATTTCCTGATATAAATTATAAGACCTTTGGGGTCATTACAATCCTGGCAGACGGTGTTAAAGCGGCGGTAAGACCGCCAACAGGCTGGCAGTCTTTTTTTTAGTATTATGACCATGGCGGTTACCGCCATGGTCATCCGCCGCTTCCCCGTTCCGCCCGCCAGGGCGGAGACGACCGCTGGGCTGGAGACCTGGGTCTCCAGCCCGGCGGCCGTGACAATACCGCCACTGGTATTGTGACCCGGCTTACCGCCGTGGATTTCCAGCAGTAGGAACCGCCATGAAATCCATGGCGGTAAGCACTATCAGTGCCAAGGAATTCCTTCCCTGGCACTGATAGGGGTCTCCCCCACCCCCCACCCCACCCCGACTCCCTCCCCTACACCCCCTACTACCCCTGCCACCCCCTAAAGGTGGCAGAGCCCTCATCCCCACCCCACCCCCGACATTACCTTACACATACACACCCGACACGCACGCAGGCACCACCAACACACATACACGCACACACACCGACATATATGCAAACATCCACACACACACTCAGACACGTACACCCACATTCACACATTCACACACACATCCATACAGACATACATACAGACAGACATGCACACATTTCCAAAACATGCAACACCCCCACAAGCATACACGCACTCACACACACCCCTACATACACAGACGCACACCCCCATGCACCCACACAACACACAACACCCCCACCCCCTCCCCTAATGGACGATCAACTTACCTGTTCCGTCGATCCGCCGGGAGGGGACGGGAGCCATGGGGGCAGCTCTGCCAACACTACACCGCCAACAGAACACCGCCGCGCAGAATCACAGGACGTGATTAGCTGGGCGGTGTTCTGTTGGAGTGGCGGTGGAGGAACCTCCACTTCCCCGCCGCCCGCAAGTATGGCTGTTGGCAGCTCTCCGTCGGGAAAACGACGGAGGGCAGCCAACGGTCATAATACACCGAGCGGCAAACCGCCACTACTGGCGGTCTTCCGCACGGTGGTCCCTCGGCAGTCTTAAAAGACCGCCGAGGTTGTAATGACCACCCATATGCTTTATCATCAGTATCTTATGCCAGCAAGATGCAGATCATCATCTAGCTCTCTCTCCAAACAACCTGATAAGATCTCCAGCCGTCTTACCAACTGCCTAAGGAAAGTGGTAGATTGGATGGCAGCAAGCAGTTTGACACTAAGGGGCAGATTTAAGAAAAGTGACGCTGTATATGGTGCAGGGCCACTTTCCTTGCGCCCCACCACCATGTGTGCGCCCTATTTAAAATATGGCATACCATGGTGCAGGGTAGGGGACAAGAGCATCAACATTTCTGATGCTTTTGATGTACTAACCATGCATAGTACATAGGGGACCATTATAAATATTGGCGTGCCCCCTTTTAATGCCTGCTCTGAGCAGGCTTTAAAAATGCAGAAGAAAATGACTCAAAGAAATCTTTTCGATTTCTTTGCACTATTGTTTTGGTACCCCTAACAGGGGAACACCCTCTTGCATATATTATGCCTGCTGCAGGTATAATGTGGTGCAAGGGGATACAAAGTGGTGCAATGCATGCATGCATGCATTGCACCAGTTTGTAAATCTGGTGCAGTGTTTTTGCCATAATATCGCCACATTAGTGCAAAGAAAATGATGCTAATGTGGCAATATTATTGCCCAAGGGGCTCTTAATTCGGCTCCTAAATAGGGGAAAAAAACTGAGGAGATGGTGGTGGGAAACAATCAAGAGAGGTGGTTGGATTTCAACTGGCCTGAGTTCATGGGAAACCAAACCAAGTCTAAATTAGAGGTTAAATGCTTGGGGTATGAATTGCTAACCAGTTGACAATGGAAAATCAAGTGATAAAAAACTTGCCTCTAAACTCTTTCGAATGTTAAGGGTCCTGAAAAAGGCTCTTGAGTGGCTACCAGAGTCCACAAGAAGAATTGTAGTGCTGGGACTAGTCATCTCCCAACTAGATTATGGAAACTTCCTGTACCTAGATAACCCTAAGCGAGTCATAAAAAGACTGCACATTAGCCAAAATGTTGCAGTTTGGGTACTAATGAAAATACCTAGACACCAATCAATATCTACAGCACTGGCCAATTTACACTGGTTGCAGGTGACAAAAAGAATATATTTTAGGGTATTTTTTATGGCCCACCGCGTGATGTACCAAAAAGGTGCCAGACTCATGCAGAAATTCCTCACTCCATATAACCCCATTCGAGTGCTGTGTTGCACTAACCAACACCTGTTTAAAGTTCCCAAGATTAGAAAGTCTAGTAGTAGGGGCTTGCTCATTTGTGTTCCAGTTCCCCAAGGTCTGTAATGCTCTTCCTGAGTTGGAAAGGAAACTGAGTCTCAAGGGACATTTTGTACAGGGCTAAAATCTGTTATTTTCTTATTTCTGTGAAGTAGCATGTACTGTTTTGCTGTTTAGCACTAAGAAGACATTGCAGGTAGCTATGCCCTCCAGAAATATAGAAGAATAGAGAATAGAATAGTAAAATATAGTTCCATTTCTTTCCTCGTGGCTCCTTGACAGAATACTTCCTCTGACAGCCTAACAGAATTCGGGTCGTCAAAGGACAGACTTTACACCAAACCCCACAATTTAGGGTAATATCTGGCTGTGAAGGACAGAAAAGAAAATGACCCCAGCACCCTGGGAGAAAACTCCCAGGATGTGTGGGCCATCAATTGTTTGTTTTGCAAAAACAAACTCTCACTTTACCTGCCATTATGTCTGACAGTATTATTCGTTAAACTTTTCTTGTATACAGAGAAAACACCATGACAGCAGCTTCTGTAAATACAGAGAGTTGTCCACAGGGTCGATTGCCAACTCTAAATTTGGCAAGCTTAGGTCCCTCAGGATGGCGGTGGCATTGCCCTTCACCATCCTAAGTAAACTCTGGCCCACACACTCTAAATCAGGCCCATCATTTGTCTTCTTTCTGTCAGGAGATTCCAATGAAACCTCTCAAATATACTGTGTCTGTGGCTTCAAATAGAGCCCCATGCAAATCCATTCAATTTTTTCAGTTGTTTCTATTTGATAAGATGACCCTTAATATCAATTGGCACTATATCACTGGGATGCAACATTTACAATTCTAGCCTTTGTTGATTCACTATAGAAATAGAGGTGGTCCAATAACATGGAGCCTTTTGGTAATCCTCTATCTGGCCCTTTTACATTGCCATGGCTTTGTGACTAATATTTAACCTGCAGCCACATTAAAAATTATGTTTGTTTACTACTTGCATGGCTACTGGCCTAATTGTGCATGTCTCCTGTTTTGCCTTCATCTCATTTATCAGTGAAAGTTTTTTGTTTGCTTGACTACCTGGCCAAATAGTACAAAACTACTGCTTAACCAGTAGACCAAGTAAATAGGGACATTTCCATGTTATTTGCACTTCTGTAGGCCATGCAAGCAGAATCTCTACAAATTTAGACAGAAGCCGGGTAAATAGTGTAGAGTTTCTCATATTTACATGCCCACTGGCCAAACAGTGCAGAATTTCTACTATTTAGCCAGCGTCCAGGTAAGTAGTGAAGATTGTCGGCTATTTGGATAGCTGCTAGCCCACATAGTGTAGGATCTCCACCATTTAGCCATCAGCTGGAGAAATAGAAAAGTTTTCCTTCTATTTGAACGGCGTCTGGCTAAACAGTGCAAAATATCTGTTATTTAGCCAGTGCCATGTAAACAGTAAAGTTTCACTGCTATTTTCAGAGCCAGCGGCAAAGTAGTAAATAATTTCAAAATAGCAGATAAAATTCACCATTTACTCAGCGGTTGGGTATATAGCGGCTACCAGAACCAAATATTTATAGAAAGCTTCCTGATTGCTGACCACAAATAATGTGGTTGTTTATAAAGTGAAGAGCTGTAGCTCAGTAGGGAGAGGTGAATGTTTTAACGATTGCATGCAACAGGCAGTGGAATTAAACAATCCCATAGCTATGATTATTTAGCCAATGTATATTTTATAACAAAATGTATCTATCCATAAATTGGGAGCTTATTTAGAGGTGATTATGGATATTTGATGTAACTTGATGCACCTCTGAATATGTCTACCTTGTTGATACCCTCTGTTATTTAGCATTGGAGGAAGCACTATTTTTCTAATGGTGATGTCTTAGATGATTCTGCCATCAAAGCGCTCTGCAGTGCTCCATCAGCCACAGAGACTCCAGCAGAATAGCATTGGAATCCCACCCTATTTACAACCTTCTAACATATTTCTTTTCGACGTTCTTTATAATAGCCATGGTGGTTGCAAAGAGGAAAAATCACCAACTGTGACAAATTCACAGCAGTCCAGATGGACAGTGCCCATAAGGATATTTTTTTCCATAGGTGTACTTTACCTAACAGGCTATTGCCAGATTGGGTGGTGCTATTTGTCAATTAATGATAGCAGAAACATTACAACGAGCAAGATTTCTACAATTATGCTTTGCATGGCAATGGTGCATCTTGCTAAGGCGTCCACCCAATGCTTCAGTTTGCTCCATGCCCCTTTTATTCCCTCGACCTTTTTTGTTTTGCCTTCCTTTTTTTCTCAGTGTAGTTATTCACCTGCTGTGGTTTTGGAAGACTTTACCACTTGGTGAGCTCTGCACTGTCCACCCTGCTTGATGTCTGCTGGAATGAATTACGCTGCTTTCACCTGGGACATGGTGATGTTTCATGGCATTCACTTTGTTCCACACAGCAACTTTGGGAGAAAGTTGGGTACGTGCTGTCACTAGTGGGTGTCTGCTGATAATCCTTTTTACTTCAGGTTTTATGTTTTTGCCAGAAAAACTCCCTACCATTGAAGAGTTAGCCATACTGTTCGACCTGACAGTCTTAGGGTGGTCATCCCCTAACTTTTTCTGGTTTTAGGACTCTGCACATATTTCACCACTGCTGTCCAGTGCTAAAGTGCATATGCTCTCTCACCTAAACACGGTAACATTGGTTCTTACCCAATTGGCAAATTGATATCATCTGTAGATCCATAGTAAAGTTCACTACATGTGCCCAGGGCCTGTAAATTAAATGCTACTACTGGGCCTGCAGCGCTGCTTGTGTCACCCACATAAGTAGCCCATTAACCATGTCTCAGGCCTGACATGGCTAGGTCTATGTGTGCAGTTTCACTGCCACCCCAACTTGGCATTTAAAACTACTTGCCAGGCCTTAAACTCACCTTTTTTCTACAGATAGGTCACCCTAAAAGTAGGCCCTAGGTAACCTATAGGGAAGGGTACTCTGTAGGTAAAAGGTGGGACATGTACTTAAGTGTTTTACAGACCTGGTAGTGAAAAACTATCCTGCTTACTGGTGAAGTTGAATTTAACTCCAGCACAGAAGTTGCAGTCCAGCGCCACACCGCTGCCTGCTCTGGCTACGTGGTCCTCACTGCACACAACAACCGAGGCCTGCAACCAAGTCTGATATCGCCACAACGCCTCTGACATCACGCAAAGTTATCGTGCCACTACGAAGTTGACTCATCACGTTTTGACCGACTGGATTCATTGACCCCGATGGGTCACAAGGAACCTACACCTCGCCACCGACGCCGCACCGGCACCCCCTGCAACCCGACGGAACTGATGCCTTGTTTCCCCTGTCTCGCAGTACAGAACTGATGCCTCATCTCCCCGTAAGCTGGAAGAGACTGATGACACACTGGCTCCAGCTACGCTTCATCCCCACAACGCTGTGAAATGTCTTTGTTTTCTGTACCTGGGGGTCTGTGAGACCCTGTGACCAGCACCTGTGACGTTGGATATTTGGGAACAACTATTTTATTGGCGCTGTAATAGCCCCAGTTGGAGCTACTGAGGCCCATATTTATATTTTTTAGCGGCGCAATTGCGTCATTTTTTTACGCAAGAGCTGAGCAAACTTGCAAAATACAATTGTATTTTGCAAGATTGCGCCGTTTTTGTGTCAAAAAGCGGTGCAGATGTGGCACTAAAAAAGTATAAATATGGGCCTGAGTTTGTTAGTGCTTTAGAAGGATTTAATCTTTAAAAATTCATAACTTTGCTTGTGTACATTGGATTTTCATCATTTTTACCTTATTTTATTCAGATAACTACTACCTATTTTTACTAAACCTGTGTGGTATATTGTTGTGGTGTTCTCACTGTGTTGCTTAATGAGTTATTGCACAAATACTTTACACATTGCCTTCTAAGTTAAGCCTGACTGCTCAGTGCCAAGCTACCAGAAGGTGAGCACTTGATAATTTGGGATGTGTTGTGACTTACCATGACTAGGATTGTGTTCCCTACTTGGACAAGGGTGTACACTTCTGCCAACTAGAGACCCCATTTCTAACACACACTGATCCCTGTCCTGTGCAGTGCTTTGTTTGTTACCTCCCCTTTCCTTTTTAATTTGAGTGGCCAATTCTTCCATGGTGTATGTATTACAGCTTAGGTTTTGCCAGAAATGAGAGGTTATGAATTAATTTCAATAGATGATGCTCCAGACCCCTGATACCAGTCAGTCCTGTGCAAAAGGAGAAAATTCCTGTTGTGTCAGGGATACTTGTTATCTCTAAGTATGGCAGATGGTTTGCCACCAGTCAGGCAGGTACAGCATTTCCAGTGCAGCAGTGGTTAGGCAGCTAATCACTGCACTATAAATGGGCTCTATATTGTTTCAAATATACTGCCGTCACTGGGCAATAATTTTATTGTGGATGATCACTCTGCCTCCCTGTATCTGCGTTCCAATCATACTACCACCTGCTGAGAAAGGCTTGCCTGTTCAGCATCTTTAACCTTGGGGAGTCAAGTCTACACATGGAATGCAATAGTCCCTGAAGCCCTGTAACAGTGGCACCTGAAACAGAGCCTGATAGCGTACCTCATCAGCTGTCTCTGTTGTCTTTCTTTTTATCCCTGACAATTAATCCCCTCCCTCCCAAAGCACTTTAGATTTGTGGAAAGTATTCCTGTTAAATTCAAAATTAAGCCTTTACATTAGTTTGGGTATATGAAAGTTTCCACTCCAACTTGAACTTTCCATTGACTTCCATTAAAAGTGCCAATTTGTTTCGCTAGAAATGCAAATACATTTTAGATTGGAACTAGTCTGAGACAGATGACTGATGATGAAGCAGAAAATGAAGGTTTTACATTTATTAACGCATAAACGTAGTGCTGCAATAATCATGTGTGACTTTAACCGAACTAATAAAGATTGTACGGGGACAAAATGTGCCCTCAGAGTAGTTTGCCAACATTTATAAGCGTGCTTTATATAACGTGGTGTATTAGAATTGCACTAATCCGACACAATCGTAAACGTGTGCTATGATTTGCTCGTTTGAAATGTTTTAGCTTAGCATTACTTTAGTGCAGGCTTCGGCCTAGTTGCCTGGTCTCACGGTTTAGATGCTCGTATTTTTCCAATGTGCTATTAAACGTGTATTTCTGCTTGAAGCTGTACTTTTCCACTGAGATCGTTCACATGCTTATCTTAAGGTTTCGTGCCAGCCTGGCATATTTTCTCTTTACTCCAAGGTCGATCTGCAGGTGCGGACAATGGAAGCTCTGAAAGTGAGTTAATTGGTATAAAATGTTGCAACTTGCGTACCCATCTCCAAGGATAATGTATGCTTAAGTAAAAGCTTGAGAACTGTCGTTTTTGATTGGACAATTTGAAGCTAACCTATGAACCCTCCAATGGAAGACCCTACTGGATTTGAACTGTTGTCTATTTAAACCAGGTGTACGAGAAGAAGGTAGCCATTGAGCTATTATCCGCCATTACCAGCTCGATACCCGCCATTTTGCAGGACATTGCAGCTATTATGGCCCACCTTGCTGCGACGCCATTTTGAGAGACTTTGATGCTTTCTCTAATCGAGAGAAAGAGACTTTAATGATTCTTACCCTAGACACTTTAACTTTAATTAGTCCCTTTGCATGAAGTAGTAGTTTATCTTGCCGCCGTGAGGCAATTGCCCCGTCCACCCCTGCCCCTTTGCCCGTCCCATGCCGATCGAAACGGTATCCATGCTGACCGAAGAACGGTACCTGTGAGACGAAGACTTCCTTGTATGCTGATCGTAATTGGTAAATATGAAAGGAACTTGTAAAATTGCATTGTGTTTCTTTTAGGTAACCAACTGCTGATTTTGATAAGAGCCCTAGTTAGGAGTTTTCCAAATTAATGTTGCTAAATTGTTTTTGCATGAAGTCCCACATGCCGATGCTAATTTGAGGTTAGACGAGGATTCCTTATGTCGCACGATGCAATTTGAGATCTTGTTATGCTGACTAGATGTATGCAATTAGTTTGTTACAGATTGTAGTTTTAGTGATTTGCATTGCTATTATCGAATGCCTTGTTATTCAAATGCTACATAGACTGCACTTGTTTCGCCGTTATGGACAGCTATTAATGTTCATATATGTTTATCATTTGGTGTTGAGACACATTTATATTGTGCTAGCTTTGTTAATATAGGGAAATAAAATTCACTAACTTTGAATAAACTGGTGTGGTTATTCCTGACTGAAAGGTCAGGGTTCGCCGAAATGTATTCTGGATTAATTGTCAAGTGTTATGTCGATCAAGGTATTGCTTATGTTCGTTATTGATTATTGATTTGAATGCAATTGATCGATTAAGAGTACAGAGAGTCCCACTTAGTCAAAAGATTCATCGGCCTAAAGAGCGTCCGAATACAGGTAAATTATAAGTACGGACCGCTCTATCAGTAGATGGTAGCAGAGAACGGTTTCGTCTTTTGGGACCCTGTACTCTTAGAGTACATGGTGTTGAATTAACGAGTACGCATTTTGAGACCCCACTCGAGAAGTTGAATTAGATTTTTCTTGAGTAAAACAGATTGACAGAATGATGATGGGCTAGGTCCACCGCGACTTTCCCGGGATCTCGGAGCTTGCGAATGGAGAGAATGGAGGTGTGGAATCGGCGTTGGCGGTACTAGTGATGGTATGGGTGAAGTTAGGGTTTTGCGCTTGCACAGCTTATTGCCGCAGATTGTGTGAGAAGGTTGCGAGGATTTTTTTTTTCTTTTTAGAGGATAGCGGAGGTGCAACTCCGAGTGTAGAAGTACAGAAGTCGTCGAACTTCATAGAAATAGCGGAGGTGCGACTCCGAGGGTGAGAGTAGGGAAGTCGTCGAACTTCATGTGCGTGTGGCGCTTCGTGCATAAAAAGGTCCACGTGGTTGTTGTTGTTGAGACGGGCCCTGCGAGGTCAAGAGACTCCGGAGTATGTTGTTTTATGTTGTGTTCTGGGCGGTTTAGTAGGTTGATCGGGCGTGGTCAACAAGTCGGTACGTGTGTTAGGGAGTGAAAGAAACTTCGACTTCGGGCTTTGACAAGATTCTAAGTGCACTAGAATAGATCATTGACAAGTTGAGAGTAGGTCTGCGGGTCAGATTTGCTTGCGAACGTGGGGACCGAGAAAGATGGAATAACTGCCGAGGCTAGTGAAAAATCCCTAAGGTCCTGAAGCGATTGTGTTACCCTTCCTGTAGTAAACCGACAGATCTGTTTTATTTTTGGTAGCTCGCGATACATGCCAGAAGTTGTTACGAGAGGAGCTGAGTGAAGGAGGACTAGCCGCGAGGCTTTGTCAGCCGCAGTGTGTGTGAGCGTGACGTCACTAGGAGCCGCACTGGGATAGGTTGGTTGCAGAGAAGGGTCGCGCACGGATTGGACGCAGTCCGTGGGGCTCGATTGGAAGGGGAAAGGCAAGCGAAGAGTATTCCGGGAATTAAAGTCACCTATTGATTACAAACTTTGTGAAATAAAAGACGAGAAAATGAAATTCTTTAAAGCATTTAGGAGTGCGATGAAGGGGGAGTCTTACATTAAAGCGAGCGTAGGAGAGGAGACGCCGCCCGAGGGCACACCAGCTTACATTGTAATGGAAGAGAAGGGGGTAGCTCCGTGTCTTTGGCTAAAGCAATGGCACAAACTGACAGAGAAACATGGGAGCGTAGCGTTCCCGATACATGGGACATTCAATATAAGGATCCTAGAGAATTTGAGATTCACGATGTACGACATGAAGGTGCCTCCAAGGCCAGCACAGTTTGAGGCTCTAGCAATTTGGGAACTAATGGCTAGACAGCAACAGCAAAAGAAGTTCGAGACCAGAATGAGAAAGGTAGAAAAGACACTAGCGGACGCTAGGTGGGATAATGCACAGAAGGTGTGGAGGTCAGATGTATTGCAGAGGATAAAATTGTTTCCCGCAATTACTAAGGAAGAAGGGGAGGCAGCTAAGAAAGCTACCTGTAAGACAGACAGGAAGTGTTCCAAGGATAGAGAGGAAGACGAAAAGTTGAGAAGAGAAGAGGAGTTAGAGGATGAGGAGTTAATAATGCAATTGCTGAACGACCGTCCACCACCTTATGCGGAGAATGGACAAGGTCCAAGTACCAGTTCTGCCCCTCCGGCACCGGTACAGAACAGTGAAACCCAGAGTTCAGGAGCATCCTCGGGATCCAAGGACCCGAGTTTACTGTTCACCCCGCAGATACCGCAGGTGAGGAGAATATATCCAGATGTGCCCATGTTGAAACCTGCAGAAAATTATCAGCCGCAGATGCCAGGGTACTACAGCAGCGACAATAGTACGGGAATGATTTTAGACCCAGCCGCAATGGGAGGACAGAATGGTTACAACCCAACAATGGCACAAGCTGAATCAACTCAGTTTTTGATGCCTCAAAAGCAGACGCAGGGGGGAACAGCACATGCTCAGATGACGGGGAGTCAGATGGGCATGCCGGCAATGATGACCCATGGTGTGGGAATGAACATGCCTCAGAACATGGGAAATGGACAAAACCCAGATGCAATATCACTACCCATTACTGTAGGTCCACCAGTACCTTTGTATAGTCAGCCTAACTTAGGTATGAGCAGTCAAGGATCGATGCTGCAGAATGGGACAGAAAGAAGGTGCATAGAAAACACTCCAGGGATAACTCCGATAGCGGCTCAGCCAACTGGGTCTGGGTCCTTGATGGAGTTTAGTCCTATATGTGCTCAGTCAACACTGGTGAGGTCGAGCCCCCCACTGATAATACCTCTAACATCGAACACTGAAAAGTTGCCGCAACCATCAATGGCAGTCGATGTGAATGCTACACTGATGGGGTTGAATGCGCAACAGCTGACACAGTGGTTCAACAGTCTGAATTCTACACAAAGCTCAGCCAGTGGGAAGGGAGAAGATTATATGAATAGGATGAGGCTGAACATGGAAGCACAAGAATTGGTGGAAGGGACTATGGGTGTGAATAGGTTAGAGTCCTACTCGGAAGAAGAACTGAGGTATCTATGTCCAAAGATTACGAAGGAAGTGAACAAGGTACATAAAAGCTTGCAGGAAATAGCCGACAAAAACGGGGTTGACATAGACAAGACAAAACACTTGAGCAGAAGCTACAGGTTGGATTTTGGGGCCACAGATTTTTAACATATGAGGTCAGCAGGCATGAGGGCGCACCTTAGAGAACTGCTACAGAGTGCACAAGTGTGGAGGTGCTTAGACAAATGGGAAAGCAGGTGGGTAAAGAGAAAGGAAAAGAGGAGGGACAGTGATACAGAGCACAATGAGAAAAGACCACAGAGTAGCGAGGCAGTAACCATGTTACCAATGAGGGAAACAGCAGGGGGAAAATTAGTACATGTACCATGGCACAGAAGCGATATTCAGTCTTTTACGGACGATTTTCCCAAACTGAGAGAGAAGCCGATTGAATGGTATCAACAGACTGATAGGTTTGTGAAGCTTGCAAAATGTCTCTGGGAAGACCTGAACACTCTATTTGAGATTGTGGTTCCAGCAGATTTGTGGGAGGATTGCAAAAGAGCTGTAGGTTGGCCGACAAGTGAACCAGAGAGAGACAGGGAGACGGGTGCACCATCACCTATGGTGATGAGCTTGTACTATAAGGTGATTGAGCATTTGAAGACGAAGGTTGCCGCGAAAAATGTGGATTGGCAGAAGATTGATCGAACTGCCCAAGAGGCTAAAGAATCGATTCATAGTTACTATGAGAGGTTGTTGAAAGCGTTCAAGAACTACAGTGGCACGGAAACAATAGAGGCGAAGGACATGCTTCATTTTGTGTTTAGATTTGTGGAAGGGTTGAGACCAGAGATAAGTCAGATGATAAAGTCGCATTTGATTTGCTGGCAGTCGAAACCGATTGACGAAGTATTGAATTATGCGAAATACTGTAGCGACGAAATTGAGGTGAAACAGAAAAAGTTGAAAGAGAAGGTGATGATGATGCAGCTTAAGGCAGCTCAGACAGGTTTGCAAGGTCTGCAAGGGTTGCAAGGGTTCCAACAGCAGGTACCGCAACCGCAGCCGCAGTTGCAGGGAAACATGGCGTTTCAGTCACAGCCTAGAGGCAGAGGCAGAGGAGGTTTTGTGAATAATGGTCCGGATTTGAACACTGTTGTGACTGGTGTGCAGGCAATGAAGAAGGTGATGCCGTGTCACGTGTGCGGGATCGTCGGTCATTGGAAACGCGAGTGCCCGATGGTGGTGCAGGAAGGTGCAGGTGCAGGAGTTGGTCAGCAAAACAATGATGTCAATGCATTTCAGACAATGAGGGGACCGAAAATGAGAGGTCCAAACCCAAATTTTCAGGCCGTAAATCAGTTGCAGGGATTACAACCTATGCAGCCGCAGCAGATGCAGATGCCTCGTATGCAGATGACGCAAATGCAGCCAATGCAACAGCAGTTACCCATGGTACCTAATCAGCAAATGCAAATACCTTTGGCACCAATGAGTCAGCAGCAAGTGATGGTTCCTCCACAGGTCTCGGGTCAGGTAATGAGTACAAATGGCACAGTACAACAGTTCCCATTACACAGTGAGAGTGGAATAAACAATGTATGGGAGAGTGAAAGTTCAGAAGAAGAAGGAGATTGTGTGCTTGCAGCATCCTTGGAGGTTGATCAAAAGGGTCCGTACGTAGAGGGAAGAGTAATGGGTCATCGTGTCTCATTCTTGGTTGACACGGGAGCCACACGTTCAACTGTTAAGAGCAGTGAAGTACCAAATTTGCCACTCTCAGGGAGCACAGTTCAAGTGGTGGGAGTAGCAAACAGGCACCTGACAAACCCGATTACAGATCCGGTACCAGTCAGCATTGGTAACTATCAAGGGTTACACAAATTTGTGGTATGTGACTCAAGCCCGATAGCACTGTTAGGGAGAGACCTATTGTGCAAGTTGGGATGTTCGATTACGTGTTCGAACGAGGGAATAAAAATTCAGACGAGCAGTGATGGGGAAGAAGAGGACAGTGTAGAGGGGGATGAGATGGAAACTGTCGATGAAGATTACCCTCTGATTTGTCTATTCCCAATGATGACGGAAGAAGATATCCCAGCTGAATTACGGGAAACAGTCGGAAGGGAAGTGTGGGATATGACAGGGAAAGAGGTGGGATTGATGAAAGGAGTGGAACCAGTGAAAGTGACTGTAAAGCCCAATGCGATCTTTCCCCAGACCCCACAATACCACATGGCACAAGACACCCTCGTGAAAGTTGCCCAACTCATTGACGAATTTGTAAAACAGGGAGTACTGAAAGAAGTGTTAAGCAGTCCATGTAATTCACCAATAATGGGACTAATAAAGCCAAGTGGAAAGGTCCGACTCGTGCAGGACTTGAGGAAAATAAATGACATCATAGTCAAATGCTGCCCAGTAGTACCGAATCCAGCTGTGATAATGTTCCAGGTCCCTTGCGATGCCGAGTGGTTCTCAGTCATCGATTTGTCACAAGCGTTCTTCTCGGTGCCTCTTCATGAGGACAGCCAATTTCTCTTTTGTTTCAAATTCTTAGACAGAGTGTACAGTTGATGTCGAATTCCTCAAGGGTTTTCTGAGTCACCGTCAATCTTCAATCAGATTCTAAAGAAAGACTTGGAAGCATTAGAATTGCCATTCAAGTCAACTCTAGTACAGTACATTGATGACTTATTGATTGCATCAAAGACAGAAAGTGGCTGCACAGCCGATACCATTGCTCTATTGAACCATTTGGGAAGGAATGGACATAAGGTGTCTCCTTCCAAATTACAGTTCTGTCAGAAGAAAGTGAAATACTTGGGTCACCAGATAGAGAAAGGGTCACGGAGAATAATGAAGGAAAGAATAACAAGTGTACTTCAAATGAGTCCACCAAAGACAAGGAGGGAGGTGAGGAAGTTTTTGGGAATGGTGGGTTATTGTCGCCAGTGGATTCCCAACTTCTCGACTCTAGCAAAGCCTTTACTGAAGCTGACCCAGAAAGATGCCTTGGATCAAATTGAGCTGAAAGGAGATGAGATGGATGCTTTTGTTGAATTGAAAGAGTGCATGTGCAGGGCTCCAGCTTTAGGTATGCCTGATTACACAAAGCCTTTCACATTGTTTTGTCATGAACGTGATGCATGTTCTTTGTCTGTCTTGACCCAAGCCCATGGTGGCATAAACAGACCAGTAGCGTATTTTTCAGCTACTTTGGATCCGGTCGCAGCAGCACTTCCAGGGTGTTTGCGCGCCGTAGCAGCAGTTGGTATCAGCCTCACTCAGAGTGAAGGAATAGTGATGGGACACCCAGTAACAGTCATGGTCCCTCACTCAGTTGAGATACTTTTGACCCGCTCCCAAACGCAGCACATGACTGGAGCAAGACTCACAAGGTATGAAACGATAATTCTGGGCTCACCGAATGTGCAGCTGAAAAGGTGCACTACGTTGAATCCAGCAACCTTGCTTCCTGGAGAAAATGCTGAAATTGAGGACGCTGAAGACGTCGAGCATGACTGCCTTCAGGTGACTGAATTTTGCACAAAACCTCGACCTGACATTAAGGATACTAAGCTTGATGAAAATGTCCAAATTGTTTTTGTTGATGGTTCATGTCTAAGAGATGGGATGGGAATTTTGAAAGCAGGATATGCTGTATGCACTGTGACAGGTGTCCTGGAAGCGGGATGGCTTCAAGGAGTCTATTCTGCACAAGTAGCAGAACTTGTAGCCCTTACAAGAGCATGTCAATTGTCTGCTTTGATGAAAGTCACCATTTACACTGATAGTCAGTACGGGTTTGGGATTGTGCATGACTTTGGACAACTATGGTCACAGAGAGGTTTCCTGACTTCTTCAGGATCCCCAGTGAAAAACGGGGAGAGAATAAGGGAATTGTTACATGCCATTCAAATGCCAGCCGAAGTTGCAGTGGTAAAGTGTAGTGCTCATACGAAAGGACAAGACTATGTTTCTCTGGGAAATGCATATGCAGATCAAGTCGCAAGATTTTGTGCCTTGAATTGTATATTACTCAGAGATGAATGGAATTCGATAAGTGAACCAGAGCTCGAACCAGCTGAAGCATTTGCCTTGAAGGTTGTAGATACAATAGATGAACTAAAAGCATTACAGAATAATGTCAGGGAGGATGAAAGAGATTCCTGGATTAAATCACAATGTATAAAAAGACCAGATGAGTTATGGGTTTCAAATGAGGGAAAATTTGTTTTGCCAAATGGTCTCTTATCGCAGCTAGTGCGGTTCTATCATGGGCAAGCTCACCTAGGGAGAGATGCCATGATAAGATTGTTCAAAACTGATTGGTTTAACCCCAGATTTCGTCAAGCTGCAGAAGCAGTTTGCCATCGATGTGTCACTTGCCAGCAGATGAACCCAGGAAAGGGAACAGTTGTGAACGCCAGCCACATTGGCAGGGCCAGTGGGCCATTTAGTCGAATGCAGATGGACTTCATTGAGATGCCTGTGCATGGAGGTCTGAAGTATGTGTTGGTGATTGTGTGCATTTTTAGTCACTGGATTGAGGCATACCCCACACGTAGAAATGACAGCCTTACAGTTGCAAAGCTATTGTTGAGGGAGTTAATACCACGTTTCGGATTCCCGATCTCTTTAGAATCAGATAGGGGAAGTCACTTCAATAACGAGGTGATAAAGTTACTTTGCGAAGCGCTGAACATTGAGCAAAAACTGCATTGTAGCTATCGCCCTGAAGCATCAGGATTGGTGGAGCAGATGAATGGTACACTGAAATCAAGAATGGCGAAAATATGTGCATCGACAAATTTGAAATGGCCTGACGCATTGCCCTTGGTGCTAATGTCAATGAGAAACACCCCTGATAGAAAGACTGGATTGTCTCCACACAAAATTCTCGTGGGCAGGGCTATGAGACTTCCTGCAGTTCCCGCAAACATGCTTTTGAATATTACAGATGATATGGTGTTAGACTACTGCAAGGGTCTAGCTGACGTGGTTCGCTCTTTCTCTCACCAGGTGGAAGCGACCACCTTGCCACCGATTCAAGGTCCAGGACACACACTGAAAGCAGGTGACTGGGTCGTGGTAAAGAAGCACGTGAGAAAGTCGTGTCTGGAACCCCGTTGGAAAGGCCCTTTCCAAGTGATCCTGACGACAACTACCGCTGTGAAGTGTGTGGGGGTTCCCAACTGGATTCACGCCAGTCACACAAAGAAGGTGTTGTGTCCCACAGATGAGGAAGTTGAAGCGCTGAAATTACCAGTGCCTGACAAAACAGTGCTGAGTGCTGAGACAGAGCAAAACCGAACTGAAAGCGAACAGGCAGAAACGGGAGAGAAAGAGGTATTCTCTGAGGACGAAGAGGCCAACTCGCTTGGGGAAGACCAAGGAGAAAGTTCAGACAGCGACGAAGCAGCTGAAGGTGACAAAGAACCTGAAGCAGCTGAGGGTAGCAAAGAGCCTGAAGCAGCTGAAGGGGACAAAGAACCTGAAGCAGCTGAAAGTGATAAAGAGCCTGACGAAAGTAACGGTGACGAAGGGCTCGAAAAAGGTGAAAAAGCAGGAGAGCCTGATCAGAGGAGGGCTTTCCCAGAAGCAGACGATAAAGAAAAAGAAAAGGAGAACGTGATTGATTCCCCAGAAGAAGGGGACAAGGCAGAACAGAACGAAACAGTTCAAGCTTCCGCAGAAAAGATCGCAAGTCCATCAAATGGACACGGTGCAAAGAGGAGACTAAGTATATCACCAATAAAAGAAAGGACTAAAGAAAGTTTGAACGACGGAGGAAGGCCAAAAGTGAAAGAGAAAAGAAAGGAAGTGACTGTTGTGGAACAATCCTCAAGTGAAGGAAAAGACTTGGCCAAAGAGGAAAGTAACAGCGAGGCAGAATCGAAAAGAGAGGCAAAATTGAAAAGGAAAAGGATACCGAACAGGAGGTATTCTGGTCCTGAATGGGCATATGTAGCCAATGACGATTGGACTGACGAATTTGTATCTCTTAGCCTCGAGAACGAAGAAGAAGAGATACCAATAGAAAAGAAAAGTTTTATGGACTCTGTCGATTGAAAGGGTGATAAATGATATTGCTTGTTACAATCTAACGTGGTACAAACAACCAGCTGAGACATTGCTAAACCGGATGAGACACTTGCTGAACTGATAAAAGACTGAGTTATTGCCGAATAGAGACTGAGTTATTGCCGAATTGAGACAAATGCTGCTAACCGATAAGTGACTGGCCTCTTGAAGAAGACGGTGTGAACATTGCGCTCGCTCAGCTTTGTAACTGAATTGCTAAATAGTTTCTTTTACAGGTGCTTCCAGCTCTCTGATTCTATACAGATCATGACGCAAAACGGTAGAAAGAAATACTGTAAATATGTATGTGTAGGCTTGATAATTGCATGCGTACTAATAATAATGGCAATTGTGCTTGGAATGCATGGAAAGGGTGAGAATGAGAAAATTGACGCTTCTACTCTTGCTCCTGTTACTGTCACTGAACTAACCGCATTGAAAAGATTAGAATTAGATGAGAGGCTCTTGCATGATAAGAAAGAGCTTTCGTATAATGTTTTCTATCGCTTACTAACGGAATATGTTGAAACTATGGATGCGAAGGATTGTTATGTATGTACACAGATACCGACATCAGTAAAGGAAGGGGTGACTTATCACCACATGCCTCTTACATACGGGATTACATGTAGTATAGTAATGTCTAGGTTTTATGGTCAAACTAACATACAGTATTTTTACTCGAATTATGATGTTACCTTTGCATATGTTCCTATAATAGCGCAGCTAAGCCAGATTGCTAAAGATTGGGATGCTAAAATAATGAGGGAATTTTTCGTGCCAATGCAACCTTTTGAAACGGCTCACGCTCATAGGGAAAACCTTACCTGCTCGCTCTCCGCAATAGAAATAAGCTTTTTAGATCGCACAGATGATAGAAGGGCACAAATGAATGCGAAATTAGAAAAGGAGCTACATAAGAGGACTTCAGTAGATAATTATGATTTTGCCGCAATAAAGACACAAGGGAGAATAGCTTTAGATGCTTGGCATGTAGGGAAATTTTGTATATATCGGGGTGAATCCTATTATGACAATATTTTTGTAGGAGCGAGTGAGTGTAAACATACGTTTATTTTTAAGGCCAAATGGACATTCATGATGAACGGACTTGACCCTGTCATTCCAGGTGTATATTACATTTGTGGGTATAATGCCTATTATCGTCTCCCAAAGGGATGGTGGGGGAGATGTTATTTGGGTATAGTGTTCCCAAAGGTTTATCAGCTGGATGACCTATCGATGATTCAAAAGACATCTGGATCCCATCGTATCCAGAAAAGAGAGACCGCAGCTGCTGTGGTAGGTGATATATTTGGAGCAATGATTCCTTCGTTGGGAGTCGTGTTGAATTCCATCAAAATAAGAAAGTTGTCTACTATAGTGGATAACATGTTGACAAAGTTTTCAGGTGCTATAATCCTGATAGATGCTGAACTTGCAGCGGAAAGAGCTATGACTCTTCAAAACAGGCTTGCTTTAGACATTCTTTTAGCAAAGGATGGCGGCGTTTGCAAAATGCTTGGTGCACGACACTGTTGTACATATATTCCTGACAATAGTGTGAAAATTAAAACTATGCTTGCTAATTTAACAAAAGAGAGTGCAGATTTGAAGGAACTGAAAGAACCAGGAGTGTGGGAGAAGGTTGGAAAGGGACTTGCTTCAGTGGGACATTGGATTGGGGGAATTTGGAATGGAATATTGCTGAAAATAATAGAATGAATATTAATAGTAATAATTTGTATATTTGGAATTTGGGGAATAAAAAGGGGAATAATAATGATTATGGAAAGAATTAAAAGAAGAAAGGAAGAGAAAATAATGAAGAAAATGGCAGAAGAATACAAAGCGAAAACTAGGGGAACTAAAAGGAAAAGAGAACTGACAGAATTTTAATGGAATAAAATTTGTGGGCATGATTTGGTGTGATGACAAGTAGTCATCAGAGGAGGGATTGATAAAGCAGAAAATGAAGGTTTTACATTTATTAACGCATAAACGTAGTGCTGCAATAATCATGTGTGACTTTAACCGAACTAATAAAGATTGTACGGGGACAAAATGTGCCCTCAGAGTAGTTTGCCAACATTTATAAGCGTGCTTTATATAACGTGGTGTATTAGAATTGCACTAATCCGACACAATCGTAAACGTGTGCTATGATTTGCTCGTTTGAAATGTTTTAGCTTAGCATTACTTTAGTGCAGGCTTCGGCCTAGTTGCCTGGTCTCACGGTTTAGATGCTCGTATTTTTCCAATGTGCTATTAAGCGTGTATTTCTGCTTGAAGCTGTACTTTTCCACTGAGATCGTTCACATGCTTATCTTAAGGTTTCGTGCCAGCCTGGCATATTTTCTCTTTACTCCAAGGTCGATCTGCAGGTGCGGACAATGGAAGCTCTGAAAGTGAGTTAATTGGTATAAAATGTTGCAACTTGCGTACCCATCTCCAAGGATAATGTATGCTTAAGTAAAAGCTTGAGAACTGTCGTTTTTGATTGGACAATTTGAAGCTAACCTATGAACCCTCCAATGGAAGACCCTACTGGATTTGAACTGTTGTCTATTTAAACCAGGTGTACGAGAAGAAGGTAGCCATTGAGCTATTATCCGCCATTACCAGCTCGATACCCGCCATTTTGCAGGACATTGCAGCTATTATGGCCCACCTTGCTGCAACGCCATTTTGAGAGACTTTGATGCTTTCTCTAATCGAGAGAAAGAGACTTTAATGATTCTTACCCTAGAGACTTTAACTTTAATTAGTCCCTTTGCATGAAGTAGTAGTTTATCTTGCCGCCGTGAGGCAATTGCCCCGTCCACCCCTGCCCCTTTGCCCGTCCCATGCCGATCGAAACGGTACCCATGCTGACCGAAGAACGGTACCTGTGAGACGAAGACTTCCTTGTATGCTGATCGTAATTGGTAAATATGAAAGGAACTTGTAAAATTGCATTGTGTTTCTTTTAGGTAACCAACTGCTGATTTTGATAAGAGCCCTAGTTAGGAGTTTTCCAAATTAATGTTGCTAAATTGTTTTTGCATGAAGTCCCACATGCCGATGCTAATTTGAGGTTAGACGAGGATTCCTTATGTCGCACGATGCAATTTGAGATCTTGTTATGCTGACTAGATGTATGCAATTAGTTTGTTACAGATTATAGTTTTAGTGATTTGCATTGCTATTATCGAATGCCTTGTTATTCAAATGCTACATAGACTGCACTTGTTTCGCCGTTATGGACAGCTATTAATGTTCATATATGTTTATCATTTGGTGTTGAGACACATTTATATTGTGCTAACTTTGTTAATACAGGGAAATAAAATTCACTAACTTTGAATAAACTGGTGTGGTTATTCCTGACTGAAAGGTCAGTGTTCGCCGAAATGTATTCTGGATTAATTGTCAAGTGTTATGTCGATCAAGGTATTGCTTATGTTCGTTATTGATTATTGATTTGAATGCAATTGATCGATTAAGAGTACAGAGAGTCCCACTTAGTCAAAAGATTCATCGGCCTAAAGAGCGTCCGAATACAGGTAAATTATAAGTACGGACCGCTCTATCACTGACAGCAGCATCCATAAAATGATAAAATATGTATGGTGCTTTATTAATTTTAGCTTACTGTTTTAGTTTTGAGCAGAACAAGTATGGGCAGTGTCATGGCATGGGCAGTGCAGGGACCGCCCTGCCCAACATCAGATTGCGCACTGTCTACTTTGTTGACAGTGTTCATTCCAAGGAAGCTGGAGTGCTATGATATTGGCTTTGTCTCCTTTAAGGGACCCAAGACCAATATTGTAGCACTGTCTCACTAGGGCAGCCCAGAGGGAACTGTGTATTTCAATGTTCACGCCGGTCAGCCCAGCAGGCACATTGTAATACGCTCGGGGGGACTTCATCGCCATGGTGGTTGTCTACTCCCCGCAATTTTGCAGTCCCGCGGTGGGACCACCAAATTTATAATGAGGCCCACAGATACAATTAAAAATTGTTTGGTGGAAGACAGACATGTATTACTCACACTAAGGGCCTGATTTCGAGTTTAGCAGTGGGGTTACGCCATCACCACCAGCTGAAATATAAATCCCATATGGTATAATGGGATTTATATTTCATTCAATGGGGTAGCCGTCACGGTATGGCAGAGCAACCCCTACGCCAAGCTCCAAATCAGGCACAAAGTTTCAATTATATTGAGGAGATAAGAGAAAAAAGATGTAGAGAACTGTTACTCCAAAGAAGCAAGGATGTGATGGACTTGAAGATGCAATAATTATGTTTCAATTATGTACAACATTAATGGGTGTCTCTCCTATGTAATATTGTACATATTTGCTTCATTTAATTATTGTCTTGTGACACCCTAAGAGTTTGAATTTCCTTCCTTTCTCTGTTCCTTTCTCACTGCTTATTGAAAACACTTTATAATGACAACTCTGCTCTTTCTTTTTGATTGCTAATTCCCTGTAAGATGGCCGCCATCCTCAGGCCATTTCTTCTTCAGCATGCACGTGTTTATTTACAAGCATGTGCAGTGCCTTTATTTTTCCATTTCCTTCTAGAGCATTGACTACACTTCAATATGGCCACCATCTGCAACCCCTTTTTGTTTCAAGATGGCCACTGTTTACATACAGACTTGCAATGCATTTTTCTGTTACTAACTTCAAGTTTTCTCTTCGCTTCTAGGGCACAGACTACACTTCAAGATGGTAGTCATCCTTAGGCCCTTTTGTGTTTGTGTTTCAAGATAGCCACTGTTTATATATACAGCTTCCACTGAATCATAGTGCTTCATTTGTTAGCCGCCGCCAGACCACAGTTAGGTGTCAGACCCTTATTGCCTGCCTCAAACCAGTCCCTCCAGCCTGACAGACACTGCAAGCTGATGGCTTGGTGTACTCTACAATAGATGTAATGTTTTTGGTGTACATTTTGCTCACTGGCAACTTATTAGACTCCTCCTGTGGTCTTATAAAATCCAACATCCCTAACATTCTATTCAAAGAATCTAGAGGATATGTCTGACAGAAGCCAATTGGAGAGTGAGAAAGGGGTAGGGAACAGGCAGGAAGGGGCAGGACAAGTAAATATATGAAGGAAGGACACAAAGGAAGGCTGGCAGGTTGTTCTCATCATGCAGAAAGGACTAATCAAAAAAATGTTTACTGGTTGCTGACTGCAAAAAATATATAGTTTATTTTAAGGTGAAAAGCTGTGGCTCAGGAGAGAGAGGTGAATATTTCAAACAATGCATTCAGCCAGGCAGTGAAATTAAACTTGTTCTTAGCTATGATCACTTAAGCACTGGAGATTAAATAATATCGGAGAAACATGTTTTAGAGTGTTACTGTCCATAATCAAGGAACGTATTTCTGCGATAGGATAGGAGTTTTTCCATAAATACACCTTACCTCACAGACAGCTTCCTGGTTGGGTGGTACTGCTCTGGAGTTAAAGCTAGCAGAGTCATTGCCAAGAGCAGGATTCCTACAACGGTGCTTTGCCTGTCAACTGTGCTTCTTGGTGAGGCTTCTTTACTTTCCTCAGGTTTGGTATTTGCCTTCTGTAGTTTAAGAAAGCTTTCCTGGTTATTGAGCTCAACATTCTTCTCCGATCCACCCCGCCTAATGCCTGCTGGGTTAAAGTACACTGCTGTTCCTGTGCCATGGTGATGTTTCATGACATTCACATCTCTCTCTACACAGCAAGTTTGGGAAAACATTAGTTAAGTTCTGTTATCGGTGGTTATTTGCTGATAATCCTTTTACCACGTGCTTTATGTCTGCTAGAGAACCTCTCTACCACTGAAGAGTGAGATACAGTGATCTCTTACCTGGCAGTGTTTTGTTTATTTTGTCCCATTCCCTTTATTACTCAGACTATCCCAAGTCTTGCCTGGTGTATGTATGTATTCATACCTTAGTTTGGGCAGGAGTGAGAGGTTTTGAATTCTCTTCACCAGATTTTTTTCCAGACCTCTGACTCTAATATATCCCACGAGGAAAGCTCCCAGAGTGTCAGGGCCACTTGCAAACTCTAAGTATGACTGATGGTTTGCCGCCAGACCGGAAGGTTCAGGGCCTCCATTGCAGCAGAGAAACTGCTGTACTATAAATTAGTCTTCATAGAGTGATATAATTTTCCTTCTCAGTAGTTCCTGAAGCCCTGGGACACCAGTAGCACATGAAACAGAGGATGAAAGAATACCTGACCAGCTTTCTCTGAATCTTTCTTTTTATCCCTGAAAGCTAATCTCTTACTGAAATATTTTACATTTGCGGAGAGTATTCCTTTTTCTATTTTAGGGTGTTTAGAGATGAATTGAATATGGCCTACTAAGGTGCATTAAGCAATTAAGCAGTTGCAATCTGTTTGCACATACGAAAGCATATAAAAGTCTAAACTGAATTTTCTATTGACATTCATTAGACTTATACATAAATTAGATGGGCAGCACAAAAATGGCAATTTATTTAACTTTAAATGAGAATATGTTTTGGAACTAGTTTGAGACAGACACTTGACATCATCATCCATAAAAAATAAAATGCATACAGTGCTTTGTTTCAGTTTCACCAAACAATTAAATGATGGACAGAGTGTTGAAACTTCTCAAACACTCACCCCCAGTCACAGATCTGGATTTAATCCATCATTATTTTGCTCCCCATTTGACCCCAGTTTGAACCCAGCCATATGCAAATCAGTCTTGACCCTTTTCCCCATGGTAACAATCAAGTCCGAACTGCCAAGCCAGGTCTTCCTTGAACCGGAAACAAGGATCCTGGGACAAGTTGTGGGATATCATATCTCACCAGCCAGGCTAGCTTGAATCCAGTGGCACTTTATTTCAGCTGGCCGTTGTAATTTGGCTCAGAACAAGTCCAGGATGACAGGACATCAAACACATATCTCAAATATATGACTGCACAGAAGTGTGGCAAATACGTTAGCACCTCGCACTATGATCCAAGCATAGGGCGGACAAAATTGATAAAAAAATATTGTATTAATTGAATGTGGTGTCGAAAATGTTGCCATTATGAGAATATCAAGGGACGAAATATAGAAGGTAAGAACATTGTTCTTTTTCTATAATATCATTTTTAAAAATATCACTGCATTTAATATTGTTTACGTTAATAAGATTGAATTTAATGTTGTTTTCAAAATCCTTTAATGTATGTTTTTTACTATATGCATTTTAGGTTTGAGTATTATTAATTTAATTGTGTAATGTGTTGGTTCACATTTAATAAGTTATTTAAAATTCAGTGATTGGTTTTTGGGTTATTGGGTATATAGGAGTGGGCTGGGAAGTTAAGTAAATTATAAATTATTGGTTTTTATTTTCAATTTACTTTTAATATTCCATAACTATTAAATTGCTGTTTAATTTATGATATGGTATTTAATAATTTAACAGCAGGTTTTGACTTATAATGCATAATTCATTTTTGTACAGTTTAATTATTAATTTAAATTTTGTTTTTAGGTTGTTGGTTTGTACAGGGATTGGAAGGGAAGTCGTACGTACACACACGGCTTTATTCGATCAATTGACCATGAAAGTGACATAAAACAAAACTAGGAAAAGGTACAAGAATAAATAATCATTTTTTGTTGAAATACAACATCTACACATCTATAAATTAGTTTGGAATCATTAAAACAATAAAAAAAAGCTCAAACTAGACATAAAACTCTAAAAAGATAATGACCTTAAGTTGCTTTTTGGAGATGGCAGCGTACGCGCCAGGCTGTCACTAAATACTTGCTCACTGGAAGAATTACATCAACTGAATTGTGACTTTTTAACACCCGTAGAGCCAGGGAACAGTCCTTAAATCCCATAGCCCTACAAGTGTTGCGGATCCGTTTTGATCGTGGATTCGCATAGGCTGGACAGAAGAACATAAAGTGTTCGATGGTTTCAGAGGTAATGCCACAAGCAGGGCCCATATCAGGAAGATTGATCGGCCCCCACCTGTGAATCAAGGTGTCCGGTATAATGTCCAGGTAGGATTCGAACTTTGGGGTCCATTTAAGATCAATAAAAGAGTTGGTTAGATGACCATGAGATTTACAGGTTATGTTGTTATCCTTAACATAAGACCAATACGTTAACCTTAAAACATTTTTGTGCCGTCTCTCTAGTTTGTGAGGATTTTCCCAATAATCGCCCAACCCCAACAAGCGGAACCAATGGGACACATGACAGATCCAGGGGAGAGTATTGGCATTTTGGCATTTTAATAGGTCAAGTAATGAGGTCTTATATATATCTAATTCAGGGGTAGTCCATAACCTGATCCAATACAGAAGGGGTCTTAAAATAACTAGATCTGCTACTCGGCTTAACCCCAGATCCAAAAATATTGGAAGCAGGGGTGTAGAGCGCGGGCACATTAACAAGGCCCTCGCAAAGTTGTTTCCCCCCACTGAGATCTTATTACAGTTGGAGAAACCCCATACCTCTGCTCCATACATGGCTGCACCTTGTGCCTTGGCTAATGCTGGGGAAACAGCTTTTGCAAATGAACCTTGATAGAAGCGCAGTATGGATGAGGCTCTGTGTTGTAACAACCCTGCGCTTTTTGTGATCTGCTCTTCCCATGAAAGTTTACTAGTTAGCCTAACTCCCAAATAATCTATAGAGCTAACTTCCTTCAAGAGAACACCACCAATGTAAATGGAACATCTTTTACTAGGCCCTTTGGATAACACCATTAGTTTTGTTTTATTAATATTAACCTCCAACCCGTGGTTGCTACAAAATAAATTGAACCGATCAACAAGGATTTGCAACCCCATCGGTGTCTTGGAAATGAGGAGCGAATCATCCGCGAAAATCAGGATAGGGATTTTTTGTGCATTCAAGGAGGGAGCGTCATTCTGGCATGTGGACACAGCCTTCACTACTTCATTGATAAATAGAGTGAATAATAAGGGGGCTAGCACACAACCTTGGCGGACTCCCCTTCTGATTGGGATCTGTTCTGTCAATTCGCCCTGTTTGCCCCACCTCACTTGGGCATAAGTGTTTTCATGTAGTCGTTTTAGCAGGAGTAGTAAGTCCTCTGGAACTCCCAGTCTGCCCAGCACTTCCCACAGTTTAGCTCTTGGAACCAGATCAAAAGCAGATCGCAGGTCTATAAATACTACATATAGACATTGCTTGGCAATAAGGACATATTTCCAATACAATATAGCCAATCGAAAGACCTGGTATACCGTGCTAGTTTTAACACGGAACCCGGCCTGTAGTTGGGAAAGAATTTGGTGCTCCTCAACCCAGATAGTTAGCCTCTGTAGAATTTGTTTGGAGAAAATCTTTTGCAAGTTGTCTATAAGGCTAATTGGCCTGTAGTTAGCTGGAACGTTGGCGTTTCCTTTTTTATAGATGGGTATAATTTCGGCCCCCTTCCATGTGCCCGGGATTTGTCCCCCTGCAGCTATACTATTTGAGATGGCATTGATATACCAGGACCAGATATTTGGTTCCGATCTATAAAGATCTCCAGGAAGTTTGTCCGGTCCGGGTGCTTTGCCAAGTTTCAGACTGTGTATAGCCTCAAGGGTTTCTTCTACTTTAAAAATGAGATTACCCTTAGGGATATACTGGGCCCCCACTTGGACTGGCGTACTGGGGTTCAAATCCAATAGCATGGATGAGGAGTAGACTACATTAGTGTCCGTTGAGCCCTCAGGTAAGGCATAGAGAGTGGAGAAATGTTCTACCCAGCTTTCGGGTTGTATGTGCTTGCTGGGGCAAATCCTACCTCCATTTTCTCTTTTAGACAGAAGTTCCCAAAAACGCTTATTATCCTTCTCTCTACAGGCATTTAATAATTCCTGCCACAAGGAATCCTCCCACCGCTTTTTTGCTTTGGACAAGGATTCTTTATATAGAGACCTAGCTTGTTTGATCTCCCCCCTGGGAACCAGACATTACTACTGCTTTTAGCCCAGACTTAGCCTTTAAACACCTCTCATCAAACCATCCCTTACGTACCCCTTTTCCTTCACAGGGCTTTGGCCGCCTTGCTTGATAAAAAAAAACCCATAGCTGAATGGCCATACTGTCATGTATTTTAAGAATCGGAATGTTCCCCACAGTCTGCTCTTCATACTGGGCCAAGATATTCAAAAAGATTTGATATATTGCTCTGATATTATATGGGTTGGACATCACTTTTGGCCAAGTAATCTTAGTGAATTTATTATTCCAGCATGGTGGCGGGATTATTGTAACATGATTATTGAGTGTTCTCCTGAACATTTTTCCGGAAAGAGTAAGAAGCAAGGGGAAATGATCACTATCGCTTCTCACTACTACTTTCATGTCTTCCAAGTGGGGCCATAACCTAACATCAACTAAGAAGTAATCAATAGTGCTTGTGGACTTGCCCCTTTTGAACGTTGGTGCAATGTTCATATCAGATGGCGTTCTGCCATTACAGGCCCTATGGCCGTGTTTTAAACATGATGTGGCTAATTGTATTGCCACCCGAGATTTTTTGCAGGGCCGAATAGTAGATAGTTGCGCGATCCCCCACAGCTCATCCTCTTCGTCAGTTAGGTCACTAATAAGGGTGGAAGGTTCAAAGGTACAATTAAAATCTCCAGCTACAATTAAAATAGTCGAGGGGTGAAGGCTTTCTACAAATTCGGACAAAATGGCCAAGGTATGAGACTCAGAACTGCATGAGACCGATCGTATATAAACATTAACAATAATAATTGATAAAGTTCTTTTAAACGTAATACACATAGCTTTTATATCTACAGAATCAATTTCCAAAAGCTTATAGTCGCACTGCAAGTTCTTATTAACAAGTAGTAACAACCCACCTTTTGCCCGGCCCAACCCCTTCTCTGAAGGTATAGCAGGAGCACTAAATGAAAGAAATCCATCTATAATAGTAGCATCCTCTATCCAAGTTTCCTGAAAGAGACAAATATCTATATCCTTAATAAAAAAGGCCCACTCGCTATCATCTAATTTCCTTGCCAACCCAGCAATGTTCCA
This sequence comes from Pleurodeles waltl, assembly GCF_031143425.1. Classification (NCBI taxonomy): domain Eukaryota; kingdom Metazoa; phylum Chordata; class Amphibia; order Caudata; family Salamandridae; genus Pleurodeles; species Pleurodeles waltl. The sequence goes on along the minus strand of NC_090446.1, from coordinate 63,029,653 downwards.
AGACATGAGTTCTAATGTACATTTGCCTTTGTTTATCACCACAGTTGAGCAACCAACATCCCCTGGGCCCAGGTCATTACTACAAATGTCTAACATTGGTACTTTATTGTTCCCCTTTGAATGTGAGACCTTGGAACAAGCCGTCACACGAGTCACTAATTCAGAAGTCAGTCATAGAGGATCAGGCAGCGACCAGAAATCGGTAGCTACCTTACATACAGCACCTCCACAGGAATTAGTTAAGCCATCTGGTCCATCCGGTCCCCTATCTAGTCCGCGGTTGTGTGGGTTTAACATAAGTCTTATCCCCCCCCATAGTTGTTGCTCTATTTGAATGGGTGCGAGAGTCAAAATCCATTAGTTGAGTCACCATAGTCTGATCTTCAAAATGGATAGTAATTATGTTGGAATTGGTCCCTAAGATGCTGTTTCTTTCAGCCGATGTTATATCAGAAAGAATGACAGAGAGGCAACTTCGTCGGGAGCGTATCCAGTGTATGACTTTATTAATCAAAGAGGCTTGGTTCTCAACTGACCCTGGCAATAGTTTTGGAACATTAATCAAATAGATTTTATTTGTTCCATAACTTGTACACAAATCCTGTTCTTTAGTAGCTGTATTCTCAGTATTGTTGCGGGAGGGATTGTTATTATAAAAGGTTTTATATGGCCTATTAGGGGATTGTGTAGAACTGTCCCCTTGGACAGTTTCCGGGGGGTCGGATCCATTGATCCTACCTCTGGCTCTGCCACTAGTTGGATGACTTGCCCAGTTCCCTTGATGGTCCCTGTTTCTGGGTACATTTTCAACCCTCCCTTTGGGCCTCAGGTTATCATTGGTAGGGTTGTGACGATAATCTTCCCTCCCTTGTGAAGTTGTCCCCCCTCTAGCGGGGAGACAAGAATTAACCCTTGGCTCAGCCCCCTTGTTTGGGGCAAAGGAGGGGAGTACTTATTTTCCCCTGGCCTCTCCACAAACCCTGCAAATCCCTTCACAAGCACAGTTGTTCCCATGCTGGTGCGCAAGATTACTCTTCAAGAGATCTATCAATACTAGAACCAATCCCTTAACTTCGTCGACTCTCTGGAGAACTTTAGCCAATTTGTCTCTACAAACTGATGATTCATTATCTACCGGTCCGGACTGAGAGATCAATGGAATAACACTAGGATTTGATATTCCAACCACAGGCTTGGACACACTCACAGGCACAGGCGAGTCCTCTGTTGCCAACAGTGGGTCAAAGCGATTAGTACACAGTAGACTTGGAACCACCTTAATCACCGGGCTCAACGGGAGGAAAGGCGGAGTATTTGGTACATATGGGAAACCCCCCTGGGATACTAGGGGACCCTCTATACTAAGAAAGGGTTTTGGAGTGGGGTCCCTACAATTGTGCAGGGCTCCGTCCCCGTCAACCTCTGTTGTTACATCTGGAGAAATCCTCTTCCCCTTCTTTTTAAATATCTCTGAGATTTTTCTATCCTTGGGGGGGGCCTTTCCTTGGATTATTTATCCCCATGGTTTGTGTACCTAGCATAGACTCAACTTCTTTAACTAAGAGATCTATTTTGTCAAGTGGATTTAGCTTATTAAATGAGCCCAAATTCAGGGATCTATTTTGGCGATTTTTCACTATTTTTGTTCCCTTGGTTTGTGCTGGTAAATCTACAGCCTTCCTTTTCCCCATGATAAAAGAACACTCGTAAAATCAATAAATACAGTTACAAGAAAAAAAAGACTCTCTTACTTGTGTATTAAATATCCTGCCAATGGAGTATCTGGCCCTACCTGCCAAGCCTCTTCCGGAAAGTAGCAGCGTCCCGCTCTTCGGCTAAATACTTGTTTAAATGGGGCCCTCCGGGTAGAAGCCACCAATAACAGCAGAGAGCTTGGAATGAGGCCTGCTGTTAATTCAACTGTAATGATGAACAGAGCTACTCAGTTTAAACTGTGCAGTATAATCTGTATCCTCTTGGGTGACAGCTAGCCTCTTTACTGCTGACGAAAGAGGGGGGGCCCAGCCCAGCCTCCTCCGGTCTCCAACGGGCACAGGACGGGCCCGCCCTTGGCCCGGGCTTTGCCCGGGCGCTGCCCGCACGCGTCCCGCGTTGCGGGAGCGCTATCAGGAATTTAAAGGGTTCCTGCCCTTTTGCTGCTCTGCTGCTGTCTCCTCCAGGCCCCCCAGGTGCCGTAAACGCGCGCTTCCCGGGAAGTCATTTATATTGTAATTTAACCTTTACAATGTTTATGTCAATTACATATTTAATTGTTATTTAATTACATTGATTTTAAGTGATTATTAATTATGTAAAATACTTGTTATGCAAAATGTTTTTGTATGTCAATTGTTATTCAATTATGAAGTGCATTTAAGAATAAACTTTGTAAAATGTATCTTATATTTTCTATTATTTTTAATTTTGTTTTATGTAAGTACTATTTTAAAGTCATTATAGTTTTTTTTTAAAGTTCTTTTTAGGGGGTTATTTGATTTTATTGGGTAGTACTAGGTCAAGTGTATTTATTTACATTTATTTGTGTTGTTCACAATATGTTTTGCAGATTTTTATCTTTTGTATTTTATTTAATTGTTTTTTGAAAATGATATAAGTTGGAATGTTATAGGTAACCCTTCCAAAGTAAAAAACTTTAAACTTGTTTTATATATTTCATGGTCTTCTTAAAAAATGTCAGAAGGGCACATTCTAAAAAGGGGCCTAAATGGACAACAGTGGGGCAGGTGAAAGAATATAGGTACTTGGGAATGATTTTTAAACATATCTGAATTTTAAAACCCATTTGGAATCCCAGGAACAATGACATAATTCAGTGGCAGGAACTCTACCACAATTGGAGTCTGAACTGGGATATACATCAGTGGAGGTCTTAAAAGAAACTTAAAAGAAATTGTACGCTTATTGCCATATGGTTCTGAGAAAGTTCTTGAGAGAGAAATAACATGTATTGGAGTTGTACTGATAAAGATTTAGAAGAACTGCCTCAGACTCCTGGAGGCACAATACATTGAGAATGGATCGGGATGGGTGAATAATACACCTAAATATTGTCAAAGAATAGTAAACTATTGTTATGGTGTAGCAGAGACTCCTGAAGGGTCACTGGAGCATTTGATAAAGACTATCTTCAGTCAGAAAGTTTGGGTTCATGGTTTTATAATTTAAGTAAAATCATCTAGAACATCGGTCCCTGTAGTACAGTGAAACTGTGGGAAAAAACATTAACAACTAGGAAGAAAACTTTAACATATCTGATAACAATGTCGGCTATTAAAAAAGACAGAGAGTACCCTCTTGCATAAGCATTAACCAGTACATGTAATGATTAAATGTCAACTTGTCAGTGTGAAAAAAGTATTAAAGAATCAATAGAATACAGAATCTGAGTCTCTTCACACTTTTATACTAGCTGCAAAGTCAACAGTCTGAAACTCACAAAGAGTTGATTCAGAGAAATATGAGCAAATGTAAATAACATGATGGACAGCAAATATGAATAACAAATTATTATTATTGCACTGAGGACCCCTGCTTACATAGGGAAGCAAAAATTAAACTCCTCTCTAGACCCAGACAGTTTCAAGATGTATTTTGATGTCACTGGCAGTGCACATACAGTCAAGTCCTACAGAGGTATACAACATTCAAAGCCATAACAATGTATTAAATGTCCCATCTGCATTAGGCTTCCTGTGTACAGACATTAGACCGATTTACACGGTTTAGCAGCTCACACCCATGTGCCCATGTGTGTTTGTGTGCGTTTGGGTGCATGTGTGTGTGTGCGTGTATGTGCACATGAGCTTGTGCAACCTTCCTAGAGCTATTTTATTTGAGCTTACGGTGAGTGAAACTGAGTAAAGCTAACAGCAGAGTGCAAAATACCAGGATGTCTACAAGAGCACAGACAACTGGTGGTCCTAAATGGGTCTAAATCTATTGCTCTCAAGAGATATCTCCAAAGTAGGTAATTGTTCGATAGCAGGCTTAATGGAAATGCAGAAGCAAAGTCTAACATTGGCCCCACAAAAAGATTTTGCTCCAGGCCCCTACAACTATTTCTGATACGTGTGCTTGATATTAATTTTGCTCCACACATTCTGTAAGACGTTTTATCACTTGAGGACTTTACTAGGACAGGAGGTTGGGTATTCCATGATAATTGTTTATTCATTGCATACCTTTTCTCATTGCTTCTGTAGACATATTAAGGCCTTTGGTAACCCCTTGTCTCACAGCTTCTCCTGTCACCCCAGTAAACTGTAACAATGGTGGTATTTGCCACTTTCAGTGCTAAACAATTGGCATGATTGATATTGTAATTTTCCTGCTACTTCTAATAGACATCTACTTACCTAAAATGTATTGCCAATAGCACTTTCACTTGTTAGCAATATCCTCTGGCTGTTCTAAAATTGTGACCTTGATCTTCCTTGATTTTTCCTCAAGCCAGCCCCTTGCTGAGGTAAAGCTGTACAGCTGAAACATTGTCCCTCTCTCTCACTTCAGTGTCAAACACTGTGTCCATCCAACTTTTTTTTTAAAAACTTGATTGCTTTTGAAATGTCAATGCTAATACATTGTTAAGTATGTATAGTAGTATGTAGATATAACAGATTTATATTGGAAATGTAAGTTGTACAGATGCTTGCTTATAAAGAGTCATGTTGAATAAACATTATGATATTTCAATATAATAATGCAGTCATTGCAATGATAAACATTCCCATTCCCACCCTCCCTTTTGTCATTGGCTTTTTCGATCAGGTTGTGTCTACACTTGTATGGGTAACTATATAGCACTGTGGTAGAGCAATGTGGTGACTTCATGAAGAAGTTCTTGATTTTCTGAGAAATATCTGCGTGCACATGTTGAGTATATAATTTAAATACTTCTGGATGGGGCACAGTGGGGGAGATGGTAATGAATGGGTTGTGGGGAGGAGACTAGTGGCAGGGCTAACTGGGTTTGCATTATGTAGTGAAAGGGTCTACACAATCAACCACTCTCAGCGTTTCCGTCCTCATCGCCTCCCAAAAACGCTTCTAGTAAGGTATCCCAGTGCATTGAGATCGGCCTTTTACATAATCCTCTATATTCTTCACAGCAAATTGCTGTACTTTTTACCTGTCCGCTTTGTAATACTTCTTCCCGACATTCAGTTAGTAGTGCAACTCATGGGGATTTCCAATACCTAGTCAGCAGTTGTTTTGTTTGGAGGAGGGCCAGTTCTATTAATTGTGTGGTGACTTTGGAACTAGAGGATCAAGGAAAGAGGCCTAAAATACAGTGCTCAAGTGTTTGCTAGTGGTTCATGTTTGTTAAGTTACAGAGCGTTTCCCCCATATTGAACCAGAAAGCCGTAATCCTCAGGAATGCCCAAATCATGTCTATAAAATCTACATCCAAGGTTTGGCAGCTGGGGCAATGTACCACTGCTGTGGGAAGCATTGCATTGAGCCTATGTGGTGTGAGGTATGCACAACGGAGTATCAAAAATTGTATGAACATAAATCAGGATTTACAAGAGATTAGCTTGGCGTATTTTAGGAGAAAATCCCATTCTTTATTTGTGAGGTGTCTGTGGATATCTGTTCCCCATTTTAATTTGAGAAGGTCTAATTATATTTAAGATGTGTGCGGAGTCCTCAATATAGCCAACGGATTAAGTGCCTGCCATGTTCCATAGTGTGTAATGCCTGCAGGAATCATGCAGCTCTATGCCTTCTGGTGCCCAGTGTTCGCAGACATAGGCTAGAATGCTGGCATTAGTAAGAAATGGTGTTTCAGGCATTCCGTGGGTTTGTGCAGTCTGTGTGGGGCATTAGATTGGGTAAGCTTCATGCCCATCCTGCTCCCAGGGGAATAAAATACAGGCCAATAGGGTGCCCGGGCATGTTGAGAGCCCACACGGTTGTACATTTGGGAGTAGGGATTCAAGGAATTTGTGTCTCGTAAAGCCATCTGTCAATAAGTGAGAGCCCCGTGCAGCACAGTCTTGGAGTCTGCAGTGGGGTAGTTCAATCAATCAGTTTTTGTAAAGCACGTCTACTCACCCATGAGGGTCTCAAGGCGCTGAGGGGGAGGGAAGGGGCCTCATCCGAAGAGCCACATCTTGAGATTCTTCCTTAAGATGGTGAGTGATGGGCTTTGTCTGAGGTACAGGGGGAGGTTGTTCCAGCTCTTTGCTGCAATGTAGGTGAAGGATCACCCGGGTTGGAGGGACCGGAACATAGACGCCTATGTAGACGCCCAAATTAGAGCATTTCACCAGTACATCTGATTTCCTGTAATTTGTGACCAGCCAGACAATATGACAGCCACTGCAATTTCCCAGCTATGCCATATGACTTAAAGTCTGCCCAAACCTCCCTAATCTGAGGGTCGCTGTAGTTTTTTGAGGCTCACTCTCCACCGTCCATTGCCCCAGATCAGATCTATTAATAAAGAGTCAAGGACATGAAATGTTCAGGTCAGCACTATAATCTGTAGGTTGCAAAGCAATATAACAATTGAGGCAATAGTACACTTTTTGCCAAGGCTAATAGGCCAGCTACAGATAGGAAAAGTGTGGACTAAAACGTGCCTTGTGATGGGCCTTTCCTAGATTGCCTTCTAGTATCTTGAGTTTTTGACGATGTATTTGAGTACGATGGTATCGAAAGAAGTATGGAGCTGCTTGAATGTTAAGGGTTCCAAATTGAACTATCTGGTCTGTACAGCTATCATTAAAGGAGAATGCGTATGATTTGTCAACATTGATCCAGAGACCAGAGAGGTCACCGAATTCGGATAACAGATCAGCAGCAACATGTAGGTTGATCCGTAAATCTTGGTAATAAACGATCATGTTGTCTGCATAGAGTGATATCAAGTGAACTGTGCGGTCCAGTATGGCGTCCCAGCTATCGGCCTTATGCTGGATAAGAGGTGCTGGTGGCTCTAACACTAGCACAAATAAGAGCGGAGACAGCGGGCAACCCTGTCTGGTCCCCCTGGATATACATTAACCCCTTCACTGCCAGGCCTTTTCCCCCTCCTGTGCTGAGCCTTTTTTTGGCTATTTGGAGCAGTTCGCACTTAGGCCCTCATAACTTTTTGTTCACATAAGCTACCCACGCCAAATGTGCGTCCTTTTTTTCCAACATCTTAGGAATTCTAGAGGTACCCAGACTTTGTGGGTTCCCCTGAAGGAGCCCAAGAAATTAGCCAAAATACAGTGAAAATGTTTTTTTGTTTTTTTTAAATGGGGAAAAAGGGCTGCAGAAGGCAGCTTGTGTTTTGTTCCCTGAAAATGGCATCAACAAAGGGTTTGTTGTGGCAAGATCACCATCTTCCCAGCTTTCAGGAAACAGGCAGACTTGAATTGGAAAACCCAATTTTTCAATACAATTTTGACATTTTACTGGGACATATCCCATTTTTACTATTTTTTGGGCTTTCAGCCTCCTTCCAGTTAGTGACCAAAATAAGTGAGAAACCAATGCTGGATCCCAGAAAGCTAAACATTTCTGAAAAGTAGACAAAATTCTGAATTCAGCAAGGGGTCATTTGTGTACATCCTACAAGTGTTTTCTTACAGAAAATAACAGCTGAAATGAAAAAAATATTGAAATTGAGATAAAAAAACAGCCATTTTTCTCCACGTTTTACTCTGTAACTTTTTCCTGCGATGTCAGATTTTGGAAAGCAATATACCGTTATGTCAGCTGGACTCTTCTGGTTGCGGGGAAATATAGGGCTTGTAGGTTCATCAAGAACTTTAGGTACCCAGAGCCAATAAATGAGCTGCACCTTGCAATGGGTTTTTATTCTATACCGGGTATACAGCAATTAATTTGCTGAAATATAAAAATGAAAAATAGGTATCAAGGAAACCTTTGTATTTCCAAAATGGCCACAAGATAAGGTGTTGAGAAGCAGTGGTTATTTGCACATCTCTGAATTCCGGGTTGCCCATACTAGCATGTGAATTACAGGGCATTTCTCAAATAGACGTCTTTTTTACACACTGCCTTACATTTGGAAGGAAAAAATGTAGAGAAAGACGAGGGGCAATAACACTTGTTTTGCTATTCTGTTCTCCCCCAAGTCTCCTGATACAAATGGTGTGGGTAGGCCTAGAGCCCACAAAAGAAAATGGCCCAAAACACATCGTGGACACATCACATTCTTTCACAGAAAACAGAGGTGTTTTTTACAAAGTGCCTCCTTGTGGATTTTGGCCTCTAGCTCAGTTGGCACCTGGGGAAAGCTAGCAAACTAGTGCATTTTTGAAAACTAGACACCTAGGGGAATCCATGGTGGGGTGACTTGTGGGGCTATGACCAGGTTCTGTTACCCAGAATCCTTTGCAAACCTCAAAATGTGGCCAAAAAAAACACTTTTTCCTCTCATTTCGGTGACAGAAAGTTCTGGAATCTGAGAGGAGCCACAAATTTCCTTCCACCCAGCGTTCCCCCAAGTCTCCCGATAAAAATGGTACCTCACTGGTGTGGGGAGGCCTAGAGCCCACGAAAGGAAATGGCCCAAAACACAACATGGACACATCACATTTTTTCACAGAAAACAGAGGTGTTTTTTTGCAAACTGCCTACCTGTGGATTTTGGCCTCTAGCTCAGCCGGCCCAAGGGGGCAGAAATGGCCTAAAATAAATTTGCCCCCTCAACACCCCCCGGGGAGCGACCCTTGCCTAGGGTGTCGCTCCCCCTGCGTGACATTGGCGCAAAAAAAAAGATCCGAAGTGCTTAGATTGACCTAAAATCGTCCGATTTGCCCCCAAGGGGGGCATAAATGGTCTAAATACAATTTGCCCCCCAGGGGAGCGACCCTTGCCTAGTGGGTCGCTCCCCATCTCTAAAAAAAAAACAACAAAAAAAATTAGCCCTGCCGGCTAGAGGTTTTTGCCCCCCCTGGGGGCAGATCGGCCTAATAACAATAGGCCGATATGCCCCCAGGGGGGGCAGAAATGGCCTAAAATAAATGTTTCCCCCGATCCCCCAAGCCCCCTGGGGAGCGACCCTTGTCTACGGGGTCGCTCCCCTTGCGTGACATTGGCGCAAAAAATAATCCCTGGTGCCTAGTTGTTTCTGCCCCCCTAGGGGGCAGATTGAAATAAAATCCGCTGATCTGCCCCCAAGGGGGGCAGAAATAGTCTAAATACAATTTGCCCCACAGGGGAGCGACCCTTGCCCAATGGTTCACTCCCCATCTCTAAAAAAACAAACAAAAAAAAAAAAAAAAAAAAAAATGTTGCCCTGGCGCCTAAATGTTTATGGCCTAAAATAAATTTGCCCCCCCGCGGAGCGACCCTTGCCTGTCCTTGCGTGACGTTGGCGCAAAAAAAAAAGATCCCTGGTGCCTAGTGGTTTCTGCCCCCCTTGGGGGCAGATTAACCCAAAATCCGCCGATCTGCCCCCAAGGGGGCAGAAATGGACTAAATACAATTTGCCCCCCAGGGGAGCGACCCTTGCCTAATGGGTCGCTCCCCATCTCTAAAAAAACAAACAAAAACACACATTTTTTTTTAGCCCTGGCGCCTAGAGGTTTCTGCCCCCCGGGGGCAGATCGGCCTAAGAACAATAGGCCGATATGCCCCCGGGGGGCAGAAATGGCCTAAAATAAATTTTAAACTCCACCCCCAACCCCCAATGGGGAGCGACCCTTGCCAACGGGGTCGCTCCCCTTGTGTGACATTGGGGAAAAAAAAAATCCCTGGTGCCTAGTTGTTTCTGCATTGACCTAAAATCCGCTGATCTGCCCCAAGGGGGACAGAAATGGCCTAAATACAATTTGCCCCTCCAGGGGAGCGACCCTTGCCTAATGGGTCACTCCCCATCTCTAAAAAAACAAGCAAACAAAAAAGAAAACACAAATTTTTTTTTGCCCTGGCGCTTTGAGGTTTCTGCCCCCACTGGAGGCAGATCTGCCTAATAACAATAGGGGAAGCAGAAATGGCCTAAAATAAATTCCCCCCCCCGGGGAGCGACCCTTGCCTATGGGATCGCTCCCCTTGGCGCCTAGTGGTTTCTGCCCCCCTTGGCGGCAGATTTACCTAAAATCGGCCGATCCGCCCCCAAAGGGGGCAGAAATGGCCTAAATACAATTTGCCCCTCCAGGGTTCGCTCCCCATTGGTAAAAAAAAAAAAATAATAATAATCCCCGGTGCCTAGTGGTTTCTGTCCCCCTTGGGGGCAGATCGGCCTTATTAAAATAGGCTGATATGCCCCCCAGTGGGGAAGAAATGGCCTAAAATAAATTTGCCCCCTAGGGGAGCGACCCTTGCCTAAGGGGTCGCTCCCCACCTCAAAAATACAAAAAAAAACAAACAAAAAAAATGATCCCTGGTGCCTAGAGGTTTCTGCCCCCCCCGGGGGCAGATCGGCCTAATTATAGGCCGATCTACCACCAGGGTGGGCAGAAATGGCCTTTAAAAAAATGCCCCCCCCTGGAAGCGACCCTTGCCCAAAGGGTCGCTCCTTCATGCCAATTTCATTAAAAAAAAAAACTCTGGTGTCTAGTGGGCGTTTTAGCAGGCGGATTGTGTGCAACCCGGCTGCTAAAACGCTCAGAGACCTCAAAGGGAAGGAAATTCCTTTCCTTACTTTTGAAGCCTCTCCGGCCTCCTCCACGTGATCGGAAGAGAAATGCTTTTGCATTTCTCTTCCGATGGCGCTGGAAGCTGAGCTTCCAGCGCGATGGGAGGAGGCCTTGTGACAATCAGCGTGCGATCGCGTGCTGACGTCACAGGGGGTGTGGGGGGGGGTCAGGGGTGGAAGGGGAAGGGCTTCCTCTTCCATTCCTGCCTTGGTGGAGTGAGGGAAACCCCACAAAGGGAGCGATAGCGCTCCCTCTGGGCTCTGTGCCCAGGACGTAATGATTACGTCCTGGGCACGCGAGCACTGTGCCTCAGGACGTAACCATTACGTCCTGGGCACAGAAGGGGTTAAGTGATCAAGATGAGGCGTCCTGTCCGCACTCTAGCCGTTGGTTCTGTGTACAGTAACCGCATCTATCTGATGTATTCGGAGGTAACCTGAAGGCCGCAAGTTCTGCTAGCATGTAGTCTCCGCTGGCATCAAATGCTTGCTGAATGTCTAGGGAAAGGCAACCGGCATACGGATAGTGTTATTTAGCAGCATCCATTGAGCAGAATAGACGACATATGTTCAAGGAGATATTGCGATGAGGAACTAAGCCACTTTGGTCTGCATGGAGTAAACGAGGAAGGAAAGGAAGCAGTCAAGCCACTAAGATCTTACTGAGGATATAATACTCCGCATTTAAAAGGGATAGTGGTCAATAGGAGGAGTTGTCAGGGGGCAGCCTACTGGGCTTTAGGAGAAGAGGTCACAAGCATTTCATGAGTTGTCGGGGGAAGGGTACCCGTAGTGAAAGAGGCATTGCATAGTTCTCAAGGCATGGAATTATGATGGTAGCTTAGGTGGGGGAAAATTCCACCGGTAAGCCATCAGGGCCAGGCGTTATGTTATGTTCAAGAGCTTTAATGGCTTCTCGTATTTTGTTAGGTGAGATAGGAGCTCTAAGGGATTTCTTGCTGGTTGCCATTATTTTAGGTTTTCTGACTTGTTCAAAGAAAGCTGTTAATCATGTTTGGTCAGGGGGAGGTGGGGCTGTATATATGTCTTGATTCTAATCTCGGAATGCAGAATTTATTTCAGTCTGTGTTATCGCAGTTTCCCCAGATAGGGTCTGTAAGGTCAGAATGGGTGTCAGTGAATGTTTTGGTTTTATCAATTGTTTTATCAATTTAGCTAGTAGTGTACCCGCCTTGTCTGCTTCCATGTGTATTTTCTTTGTGTACACTGTATGGTCAATAACTCTGAGACAGTCAAGGAGTTCAACCGAGATTCTGTGGGCATCCTGTAGCCGTGGATCGTTGCTTGTGCCATGAAATATCAATTGTTGAAGTGGGCCTAATCTGTTCTCCACCTGTGTGGGTTTCTCCAGAGCGTCTGCCCGTGCGCCCACTAGTGTGTTGATTGATGCTCCCCAAACCACAACTTTAAATGCTTCCCATTCAATCATCAGGATGCTGTGCCCTCATTTTCACGGAAGTACGTATCAATAGTCACAGTGAGGTTATCACGGAATGCTGCATCTTCTAAGTATGCAGGTTGAAAGCACCAAGTTGGGATCGTGGTGGGAGTCTGGCCCCATGTTAATGTGATTTCCAGAGGATTATGACCAGAGAGTGTTTTGCCTAGATATGTCGCTTGAGTGACCTGTGACTGTAGATGGGAATGAACAAAGGAACCTGTCTCGGCAGGAGTGTAGTGAGTGTGGAAGCAAGAAAGATGAGTATTTTCTAAAACCGATGATGCGTTATGCCACACATTAGATAGCCCCCAATTTTGTACCCATTTTTGCAGTGTTGTGGCGTGTTTAGTTGGAGCTGTTGTCGGTGGTGAGGAGGAGTACGGAAACCGTCTAGGTGAATATCAAGAACAGCGTTGCAGCCCCATACTAGAATCTAGGGGAGGTGTGCCCAATCTGATAATACTGTAGTGAGAAGTGAGAAATATTGATCTTGATGTTGATTTGGGGCATATAAGCATCCGACTACAAAAGGTATCCCATCAAGGCATCCATTTAGGGGTGCATAACAGTGTCAATTTTTGATTTGTTCATTTGTAAGGGGACGCCGACACACACACACATACGTCTGCCCCATGGGCGTAGGTGAAATAGGAAATAGAGAAAAATGGACACCTCCACCTCTGACATTGTTTTTGGGGCTCCAGGCTGGTGGGATGGGTCTTTTGGAAAAATGTATGTGTATACGGCGTCTGCGCAATTGTGCCAATACTGTGTGCCGTTTGTGTGGAGAGCCCAGTCTCGGGCCATTCCAGGTAAGTATGTTGTAACTATTAGATATCGTGCTCATCATATAGGCCCTCATTCTGACCCTGGCGGTCGGCGGAGAGACGGCGGTCGGACCGCGAACAGACCGGCGGTATTAAAAATGTCATTCTGACCGCGGCGGTCCCCGCCGCGACCGACCGCTACTTCTCCACTCCGACCGCCGCGGCGGTCATGACCGCGGGGCTGGAGTTTGCGCACTCCGGCCCGGCGGTCGACCCAAGACCGCCAAGGGTATTATGACCCTGCCTACCGCCGCGGTTTCTTGCGGGCGGGAACCGCCGTGCGAACCATGGCGGTAAGCACTATCGGGGCCAGGGAATTCCTTCCCTGGCACTGATAGGGGTCTCCCCCACCCCCCACTACCCACCCGAGTCCTCCCCCCACACCCTCCACCCCCCTGCCACCCCCCAGAGGTGGTACGAACCCCCTCCCCACCCCCACCCCGACATGCACATACATGTACCCCGACATGCACACACCCCCAACATGCACATATACACACCCCCTACACACACATACACAACGGGGACACATACCCGCACACATACATGCCGACATGCGCACCTGCCGAACAGCACACATTACCCATAGACACAGCAGCACCCCCCGCCCGCATACACGCACTCACACACCCCCTCTACACACTCACACGCACACCCCCATGCACGCACACATCACACAACACCCCCCCACCCCCTCCCCTCACGGACGATCAACTTACCTTGTGCGTTGGTCCTCCGGGAGACGACGGGAGCCATAGGGACGTGACCGCCAACAGAAGACCGCCAACAGAAGACCGCCACACAGAAATGTGGGTCGTAATTCTGTGGGCGGTGTTCTGCTGGCGTGGCGGTGGAGGTTGACCAGTCTCCACTTTCCCGCCGACCGCCAGTGTGGCTGCTGGCGGTTTTCCGGCGGAACGCTCCCAGCGGTCAGAATGCGCACAGCGGCACACCGCCGCGGTCGGCGGTCTTCACCGCGGCGGTAACTCAGCGGTCTTGCGAAAAGACCGCCAAGGTCAGAATGAGGGCCATAGACTGTACATAATGAAAGGCATATTGCTCATGTATTGAACTTGTGCATTCCAGACAGTAATTATTGGTGGCAGAGACAAAACAGTAAACAAATGCCCAAAATACATGGTCCAGTGAAAAATGTTTTTTCAACCATTAACTTCTCACAGCATAACATTTAAATTAGAGAGAACCATGGGCCTATGCTTATGGGAGGCATTGTCCAACCTTAGGATGGTCAGTTCCAGAAAAATGTAAATATAGTCAATGATGAGCCCAGACCTGTGACCCCAGTGTAAAAGGATGGTGATTCGGCCTGTAATCATAAAAGGAGCAGATGGTGGCACATATCTAGGTCTTTGTATGGAATTCAACAGGTCAGGATGTGGGTGGGCTAGTCATAGAGATTATATCTAGGTTTGTTCCAGGGTTGCATGCATAGCTGTATGTAGCCAATGAGTGTGAAAGGATGGGAAACTTCTCCAATCCATGATAGAGAGTGTACTGCTCAGAAGGGTGTGTGTGGGAGTATATGTATACTTACACCCATTACTCCAGCAAGTCATTTGATGTCTGTGGAGGTATTGCGGGAAATATAGCCATGCTGCCGTCTGTGTCAGTGTCCAAGGCACTGTATCGGGAAGAGCTGGAAGTGAAGTGGTGATCGGGGTCACTTACTGCTGTTGATGAATGAATAGCATCATGTTGGCTCTCCAGGGCTTGTTGAGGAGCTGGATCTCCCCTAGTGTGGGTCCTGGAAGGTCCATCCCTATGTTGCCCCCGAGGTGGACACTGTGATTTCCTGGTGAGGAACATTGATGAGTGTGTCCGCTGGAATCTGGGAAATGAAGATCCAGCCAGTCGCTGCTGCAGTATCGAAGAAGTGTGATCATTGTTCATGCTTCAGTTTAAAAGGAAAAATTAAAGCGTAGATAAGGCCAATATTGCGTAAGGGTTGTTTTATGGCTTGGAATGAAAAAAGTTATCGCTGGACCGACAGAGCAAAATCAGGAAATAACAATACTTTTGTTCTATGGTTAGTGGTGCGTTATCTCGGCAGCTTGGAGCAGGTGGTCTCTATCTGTAAAGTTGAGATTCCTTGCCACTATCTGGCTCAGGGTGCACCAGAGACTGGTTTCGTTGGCACTCCGTGCACCCTTTCTACCATGCAGAAATTCGACAGGCCTGTTGGAGCCACTGCAGATCAAAGCCAGGTCTCTATGAACTGGGTGGTCTGTGGGCCTTCCATGCCCTCAGGTACCCCATACAATTTGGATATTATTTTCTGCGTACCTGGCCCTCTGAATCCTCCACACGGCGCTGAAGCTGTTCCATATGTCTGGACAGTGGCGTTACTAACGTGGTTTGTCCGGCAAGCTCGGGTGTCAATGTGGAGAGGGACTACTCGGTACACTTGACTCTGTCTGCCACTTTTCTATGGTCATCTTTAGGAAGAGTAATGTCTGTAGTGATGACGCCGGTTGTTGTTCTATTTGTATTCTGGAATCACATATTTCTTGCAATATAATGTCTACCTTGTCCATAGGGGTGGTAACACAGTGGAGGCAGGTAACCGGTAGACATCATGGTGGAAGAGCCCTCAAAAGTTTGTGAGAGCGAGCAAGAGTGCATATCTGGTTTGATTAGACTAGGTTTTGTGCACCCCATTTACTGGACTTTCGGTGATAGCCCACAGCCTCAGATTATTTTGGGGTACCAACCAGTTTGGGCAGAGGATGACAACAATATTGAAAGTCAAGGATTTGCAACTGTGCAGGGCCTTTTGTCTGGGAGAGGTCATGGAGTCAAGAAAGGATCGTAATTGGTGGCATATGTTGTGCGATGCTCATTTCGGGTAAGTGTTGCCCATAAAATAAGTGGAGGATTTGGGCTACACTGTATTTACTGCCAATTGGTCATTATTGTAATTGTGTATAAGTGTCTGATTGTGATTGGTTTGCTTTCTTCAATGTTTTCAAGTCTTGTTGTGCCGTCACCAACCCGTCACCAACCAGTCACCAAACAGCGTTGTCAGTTCTTCTTACTTCGTGTAGGAGGCACTTTGCAGCGGTGAACTTGAGTCAAAGTCTCTCCTCAGGTAGGCAATAAGTTAATCCAATTATGGGCTAGGCCAGTGAGAAGCTCAAGCAGAGTGGGCCCCATTCCAGAGCCCCATCCCAGAGCCCCATCCCAGAGTCCCATCCCAGAGCCCCATCCCAGAGCTGCGGGAAGCCCCCTGATGCCATGCAGTAGAGAGACCGAAGCCACAGCAGATACGTGGGCCACAGAGAAGCACCGATCCAGAAGGTGGTCTCTAGCTGAGTTGGGTTAGACCCACACAGCTCTGGGCAATTTTGCAGGGGGGTCACTGCATCCCAAAGCGCCAGAACCACAGCCCCCAAGTCCTGGCTGGCGGAAGAGTCATTGGGCGGCCAGGCACGCAGCAGCCACTCACGTCCGCAATCTCCAGATCTAGCTCTGCGGAAAGTGGAGAGGCACTCAGACACTGTGCAGCGGCAGCCAGGTACCCACCAATTTTTCAAATTGCAGGTTTCTCACTCGTTCAGCCCGATCCAATAGGCCTCACTCGATGTGAAGCATCTTCAGGTGCAGGACTCATTGGGCTGCAGCGCATTTGCTATTCTTTCACTAATTTTCAGGAGCTGTCGATCGCAGCAGGCAGTAAGGGGAGAGAAGACTTTGGTGAGGCATATGTGTCAGATTCCTTTGTATTAGGCGGATAATTGTTAGGTTGTAGGACCCTGGTCCTGGAACTCTTGAATTATATGTACGCCATCTTGGACGGCTGGACACGCCCAATGGAGTCCATCCTACTTGATTAGAATCCTCTTGGGATGCAAGTGACTGCCAGGCACAAGGGTCAAATCACTAAGGGATCCACAGTTCATCCATCTTTTGTCTGTTTAGGCAATTTTTTATGTGGCCCCTCCCTCCCTAACTTACCTAGCCCAATATGTCCTTCAGCCAATTTACATTCATGTTTAAATCTGTGTAACAGACAGAATACATCTCTTTGCCATGACAGTAATATCTTTCCGTAGAAACTATAGAGATTCTTACAGCACATACGCAGTCACTCCTATAGCAGTATGACTAAATGTGATTGGTGGCCTACCTGTCTTTTTGCAGGGTGGAGCCATTGAGCCAGGTCCATTCATGACTGCTTCCATTGATTTTCAGGCCAATCCAGAAGAAGCTTTTACTAGTTCCTTTGGCCTCTATGAAATTCTAAGAAAGAAACAGGTGTTACATTGAACTGAGGGACTTGAAGTATGCCTTGGTTGACTTTTCCATAGGGCCTTCAGCATCTCACATAAATACACATATATGGCAGGGGTCATAGTAGATTCAGTATAAAATCTGAAAAGTCTTGACGTTTAAAAGTTAAGTTCCTCACCTTAACCTTATCTCCCACTGTTCTGTACTAATTTAAACTCCTAGCCTACTATCACTTGTTAAATGAGAAACAGGGTGTAAATGAGACACTCAATGAGTATTTTGATGACAGTTTAGGAGTTGGTATGATTAATCTACTGAGCAGCAGGAGTGACACTGAATTGAAATGGTAATTGTCAAGTTTTTGGTGTGTGAGGCATTGCTATTTTTTTAAGTGTTGGACATTCAAGGTAGTTATGTTTGGTTTGTTATTACATTAATAAGATGTTATGGTATACAATGACATGCTCATTATAATTCTGTGTATGATAGCAATTAATGGCATACTTATACTCTTCTTGCACCGTTTTAGCATCATTTATGTTGACGTTAATACGGTGCAAACCTAACGCCATGTTTATACTTTGACACCAGACATGTGTAGCATCAAAATATTGTTCTTAGCGCCATTTCTATAATGCGCCAACCCACCTTGCATCAATGAGATGCAAGGTAGGCGTTCCCGTCCTAGAAATGATCTACCCCATACCACCATGTCTATACTCTGGCGCAGAGACCACGTGCATGGAGGAGGCGGGCCAAGATAATGACGCTAAGCCTGCTTAGTGTCATTATCTGACGCCTGGGTAACACCAGGTGTTAGGCTGCCTGTGGACATATTTCTATGGTCAACCGCCATGGAATGGGCCCACAGATGCCCACCCCATTCTCCCAGGGACACCCACAGCAGAGGGACACCACAGGATGGTGGACCCCATCCCAGGTAAATAGAGGTAAGTATTTTTCATAAATATTAGATGTGCCATTGGGGGCACCTGGTATCGGGTCCCCTGCCTGGCACTTGGTCTAATGGCCTTGCCCAGGGGACACTGCTCCCCTGTTGTGGCCAATGGGGTAGTGGGCATGACTCCAGTCTACACTTAAACAGGAGTCATGCTTCTCCATCAGGAAATGACGTCAGGATAATTAGCAGCATATATTTTGCGCTAACCAACCTACCGTCATTTCTGACCCACTAGTGCCATACTCTCTAATGCCATCCCTGCCCAGCTAGCATCTTTTTTCCAGAAGCTAGCCATTCCTTAGTGCCATCTTGCGTCATTCTAGAAATATGGCGTTAAGATGGCCCTAAGGAATGGCGTTACCCGGAGTCAATATTTTTGCCGGAAAACTGCGTTAGCTCAATGTTGCGGCAAAAATCATAAATATGAGCCTTAGAATTTTGTATTGTGGTGTTACATATTTTTCTCTGAGAAAATGTGCATTCTATCCACGCATTACCAATATACAAGTAATTCCTGACAGAAATGGCACATTCTATGTGTAAAAATAGGTCTTATGCCCTAAAGAGTGTATGGTGCGGATGGGACAAAAGGTTAATTTGTTACCATCATTTTTTTATTTCCTGTCTTTTAAGGTTTATTCAACAACCACTAATGGCTTTTTTTCAAGAAATGTGAATGTTTTTATCGATGTGCATCTCTCAGAATAGTGGCATTGAGCTTCATTTTGATTTTTCTTTCTTCAATACAAAAAACATTTAGCCTTACATGGCTTAGTTAAATTGAGCTTCATTTTGATTTTTCTTACATGAGATGTTTCTGAGCATCAATTGAGAGGTGTTTATACTGTTAGCCAGCATACCACTTTTCTCATGTACTTCAGTTGAAGCTGGAGCGAATTCCACCTTCCCCTGTTCACTGCTTGGTAGTGAGAACAGTGTGTCAGGGAGCTGTCACTCGTCCTTGCCCCATTCAACCTCATTATTTTTGGAGTTTGAAGTAGGACAGGGACAGCTGATAGCTGGAACATTGTGAAAAGTACCATGCATTATTGAATCTTAACTCCTCCTTGGAAATATATACTGTCCAGGTCTCCAATATCTGAATACGTTTGTGCCCCAGGCCAGCTCGAGTCAACTGTCACCCACTCACAGACTTTCAAATTTGAACAAAAGTATGACCATTTGACTGTGACCCATGCCAATCTACAGTGGAGTGCCTCATCACACCTTCAACTAAGGACTATCCATTGTAACATCAATCTGCTGTACCTAGTTCAGCTACAGACATATTCCTGCCTATCTAAAGTTCAATCAAGGTTAATCATTCATCAACTAACAGTCTCACAAGCACTGCAGTCGTCTCTAAGTTACTCTAGACCAGGGAATTATATTGCATGATAATATGGATTAATAGAGCTACCGCCCTTTGTACTAGGAGCAGATTTATTGTGGTGTGACAAACTGCGCATGGTTGTATGGTGCCTGGTGGGATGCTAGTTGTCATGGCTGAATGCTTAGGATAAGCAGTACGCGGGGGCCATGGGGATGCTCCTTAATGTGGCAAATCTTTGCTAGTGGTTTGCCCATTCACCCTGTCTCTGTCCATCCGGCTGTCCTCAAGGATACTCTTGGCAAACAATGTTCCCCACAATTCCTTGATATTGTCCCAATTAATATCTCCAGCAGACTCAATCAGGTTCTCATTTTCAAATAATATTCGACCCAGCTCTGTGTAGGTATCACATACATCATGTCACACTGGGCCCACTTGACCACTGGGAAGATATCTTGGTCAGTTTGTCAGCGGTCTGTGCACACAATGAGCATGATGAAGCCCCTTCTTTGGTTGACACTTAAGGCTCAAATTCCATCTCAGAAACTACTGCTTCACTATTTGGTATTTGATACTTTGTTCAGTATACAGTTATCTGCCTCATTCCACAAGGGACTGCAATGTTGCGGACTGGAGCAGCTTCTTCTTACATGTGTTGTACATACAGACTGATTTGTGAACACTGAGATATTTTTCATGCTGGTGCAGCTTGTAGGGGTGCATTAGCCCCACTGAGCGGCTCCCGAAAGCAGAATATCCACTGAAGACAAGGTTTCCAGCATCTCCAAGAGACTTACTTAACCTATGCCACTATTCTGTACCCTCTGTTTTTGCAGGAGCAAAAATTACACTTAGGCGCAGTCATGTCATGGTGGTTTAATGCACGTGACATCACGCGCCTGCATACTAGGTCACATGCACATGGCACACATAAATGTGACATACATGATAAATAGGCGATAAAAAACCTTGAAAATGATCACCGTTTGAATCATCCCAACTTTACACCCTGCTGCCTAATGGGACAACTTAACAGGATGCCATACATGGGATCGCACATGCTAAGCTCAATATCACCCAATAGACTATCTAAGATGTGCCCCTCAGAACCTGGATCCCACTGTACAATTTGTCCCTGAGGAGAGGGCCACAGAGCAGCAGTAATTCCTGTATATCAGTATCTGGAGTGTCAAGAACTGAGTGACTGAATGTCAGGAAAATAGGTAGGTGCCGTGTAGGTCTTCTCTATGTGCGGGCCTGATTTTGCAGCCATCATAATGAAAGTGACTCCAATGCATGTTTCCCTGTCAAGAAACTAGGTACACAAAATAGGACATTTCCCTCACACTAAAGTTAATAGACATAAGAACTATGTTGCATTTCTTTAAGGCTGGAGTTACATTCATGTGGAGTAATCCACAGGTCTACTAAGGGAAAACTACAGAATAGATCCTTCTTGGGGCATTTGTCCAACTAAACCTATTTAGAAAAAAAAAAATAGGGTCAACCATGCACAATCAAATCAACTCTTACTCAACCACCCAGAAGCAAATCAGGGATATCAAACACTATACAAATAATACAATAGTGTGTCGTACCGTAAGTTCACATTCAGGATCACACCCACACTTATAGCTGGTACTAAAGACCTTACACATATAAGATATGGCCAACTAAGAACTGGATATTTTCTAATGCCAGTGATATTGTCAAGTTGTTCTCTCTGGGATTTCCCCTTCCTAAGGTCAGTGGCTTTCTTGTGCCATGGGCACGCTCACTGGCAAGTTACTATGCTGATGATTTTTCAATGGAAACATTCATTCACAGTATGAAATTTCAAAGACTTCTGACTATACTTGATTCCACAACTGGGCATGAGTGATAAACAACTAGTACTGGGCACAGTAACCACCTACGACAGAAAATGAGAATCCTACTTTGTAGTACAATCCACCAACTGCTCTGATGGCCTTAGTGAGGACCTACATGAATGGCCAACTTACTACTCTGGACCTGCCATTCTTTTTTCAAGAATAGTTCAGGGTATCATACCACTCCTAGTATTCACTTGCAAGCTGCTCAGGATAAGCCTAATACTCTCCTGTTCTACTCTTGTGTTCTCCTTCAATTGTATTACATTTTTCCATGACCAGGGATATTGGTGTAGCAAGGATGCCAGGGGCCCTAATGCAAGCAAGTAGGGAGGTACCCATATGCCGTGGTTGAGCACTTTAATGCAGCCATCATTATGATGCAGAGGACTCCTCAGACCCTGGGCCCCGGTGGATAACTATGAGTAACCCCACCCTGTACTTTATCTGCAGAACTGATACTTAAAGAGACAACAGGAGTATGCACCCCCTTCCTTATGGCAACATACAAAGCAGAGACCTGGTCTCTGAATGTACATGCACTTTCCTATCAGTGGAAGGCCTCTATGACCAAATTACTCAAGTTGTCGTTTTATTACTTTTTATAGCAGGACAAGCGTCTGAAACTGCACCAGACTTGGTGATGCGGTAGTGCAGCAACAGGATGTAGACGAGTAGAGGAAACATATCCTCAAAGTTGCTACTGAGTGGAGAGCAGTGGCTATAACATGTTATAGATAGATGTTATTAACATGTAGGATTTAGCAGCAGGAAAGGTCACCAGATCCTAGGTACTCATGCATATGTACTTCACATGACTAAAAACATGCCAACATGATTGATATGTTTATAGGTTTATAATTTCAAGTGTCTCAGTCATTCTAAATTAATTTAAGATCTTAGGGGGTAGGCAGGCAACATAACCAATGAAACTCATTGAGAATCACATAGACGGGTTACTCGTAAATGTAAGTTGTGTGCGTGCTTGTGAGTGAGAGAGTGTGTTTATGTGAGAGAGAGTGTGTGCAAGTGTGAGTTTGTGTGTAAGTTTGTAAGTGTGAGTGAAAGTGGGAATTGACGTCCATGGAGTTAGACAGGAAACACAATTTGCAATATTATCATCACACACTTGCACGTTTCTACAACATCACTGAGAAAAGACCTGTGTCCGTGCATGATACTTAACCATTTCATCCTCGTCGTCAATGAGTAATAGATGAGATTGGCGGGAGACGCAGTATTCCTCACTGGAGGTCCAGGATTTTAATTCCTCAGAGATTAAATAACATCCTCCTCGAAAAACCATCCAGTTGTAAGGGCAGATCACACACATGGATTCTAATGGGAGGAAACAGCAGCATTATTGCATCTGAACACCTTCCTTGACCAGTGTGTAAGAGATTATTGTATATATTGGAGGCTCTGGCCCAGTTGATATGGTCGAGCAGAGATGGTGATTTAATGGAGATGGTGGACACTAAGCAGACAATGGGAAAGCATTTAGGGGCAGATTTAAGAGCCCATAGTGCCTCCTTGCACCACATTAGCGTCATTTTTTTTTACGCTACTGTGGCCCAACGAGGCCCAAATCCTTGAAATAGGGGTCATATTTATATTATTTTTTGCGCCGAATTTGCATCATTTACGCAAAGTCAGCACAAACTTAACTCCATATTTATATTTTGACGCTAGACCGTTCTAGTGTCAAAATATTGGAGTTAAAGTCATTTTTGCATGCGTGAAACCACCTTGCATCAATGAGATGCAAGGTAGGCATTCCCGTCCAAAAAATGACTCAAAGTCCCTAGCGCCTTATTTATCTTCCTGTGCAAAAAAGGTGCATGGGGGGAAGCGGGCCTAAATGGAGGCACTATGCCTGATTAGCGCCATTTTTTAACACCTGGGTCAGGGCAAGCGTTAGAGGATCTGTGGATCCATTTTCATGGTAAAACAACATGGAGAGAGCCCACCGGTGCCCATACCAAGTCCTAGGAACACCCCCCAATCACACCAGAGGGTCACCAGAGGATAGGGGACACCATCCAAGGTAAGTAGAGTAAGTAGAGGTAAGAATTAAAAAAAAAAAATTAAAATGCCATTCTGGGCCCTGAAATGGGACCCCCTATGTAGCACTGGGAGCAATGGCTATGCCCAGGGGACCCTTGTCCCCTGTGCTGGCCAATGGGGTGGTGGGCATGACTCCTGTCTTTTATAAGACATGAGTCATGTGGTATGGATGGTTTTGCATCAGAAAATGACACTAGGCTGGTTTAAGGCAGCCTAGCGCTGTTTTTTGGTGCAAAACCTCCTTCCTCTAAGCCGCAACCCGCACCCGGCTAATGTCATTTTTCCAGACGCTAGCCAACCCTTTGCGCTGGCTTTGCGGGATTCCATAAATTTGGTGGCGCTCTCGAATGACATGCATGCATTGCACCACTTTGTAACCCTCTGTGCTATAGTATGCCTGCACCATGCATAATATATTCCAAGGGGGTGTTCCTCCTTTAGGGGGGCTGAAAAAATGGTGCAAAGAAATCTAAGAGAGCTCAGAGCAGGCATTAAAAGGAGGCATGCCATTGTTTACAATGGGCCTCAATGGGCTTTGCAGGACTAGCCTCAAACTTTTTGAGGCTAATCCTGCAAAGCTCCAAACTAGCATCACAAATGTTGATGCTAGTTCCCTTACTACCGCCATGGTGCGCCCTATCTTAGATATGGCGCACACAAAGTGGCGTTAGGGGGGTGCTAAGGGGTGCAAGAAAAGTTGTGCTGCACTGGGTGCAGAGCCGCTTCTCTTAAATCTGGCCCTTATTGTCCTTGAAACATCTCACATGATTCCATTCTAAATCTCAACATAGTCATTTTCAATTCTCCAGTCATCCCACATCACTAATTTACTCTAAAAATAAGCAACAAACATCCAGCAACAATATACATGTGAGGGGACACAGCAGTAACAATACGTTATTGCTTTACACTTCAAAAGTGAGTATCTTTTAGATTTACATTTCGGCAGAATGCCTGTTGTTCTGCCGGGGAAGGGAGAATATTACTCCATCCCTCTGGTGGAGGAACTCCCAACCAAATTTATAAATGACAGCCAAGCTGGAGGCCATTTATAAAGCTTTGGCAGGAACCACCATCACTGCAGTTCATGTCAACGCATTTTGCTCTTGGTGCAAGGCTCTCGCTACATGACGGAGCTTTGCACCAAACAATTTTCTTTTTTATTTTCAAAAACAAAATCCTGAAATGGGATTTCCTTTTTGAAAATCATAAAGAAAACCCACCCTTCACTATGGGTGTCATCTCTCATGACAAAAGGGGCAGTATCCCTTTTTACTGTCTCTTACACCTGAGTTTGCCTGGTGGTGATGGACAATAAAAAGATTGCTATATGTTTGCCCATCCAAATTGGGAGGGAAGACATATAGCCATGTTTACAATGACGCTTATTCCATCATGCTTTCGGAGTGATTTCACTATGCATACTCCGCTACTGTTGCAACAGAGTACGCTTACCGCCAAGATATAAACTGGGCCCTTTGTTTGTTACCAGTAACTAGTACATATTTCAAACCATTCAAATTGAGGTAACAACATTTTGACTGTCAATCTCTATCCTAACCCACTGCTCTTGGTTGGCCAACAGTGGCCTGGACTGTTGTGAGGTTCCCCCACAATCCTTCTCTCAGCAGCACAGTCCCTACTTGGTCAGTACTTCTTTGTCTAGCAGATTATCATAACCCCAACCTCAACTGTTTTTCTTACTTATCCACTCCATTCTTAACAGATATAGGGCCTCATTATGACCCTGGTGGGCGGCGGAGGCCGCCCGCCAGGATCCCGCCCTCCAAATTACCGCGCCGCGGTCAAAAGACCGCGGCGGGTATTACGAGTTTTCCCCTGGGCTGGCGGGCGGTTCCAGTTAAACCGCCCGCCAGCCCAGGGGAAAACGACCTTCCCACGAGGATGCCGGCTCGTAATCGAGCCGGCGGAGTGGGAAGGTGCGACGGGTGCTACTGCACCCGTCGCGTATTTCACTGTCTGCAAGGCAGACAGTGAAATACATTTTGGGGCCCTCTTACGGGGGCCCCTGCCGTGCCCATGCCATTGGCATGGGCACGGCAGGGGCCCCCAGGGGCCCCGCGACCCCCCCCTACCGCCATCCTGTTCATGGCGGCTTTCCCGCCATGAACTGGATGGCGGTAGGGGGGGTCAGAATCCTCATGGCTGCGGAGCACGCTCCGCAGCCATGGAGGATTCCAATGAGCAGCGGAAAGTCAGCGGGAGACCGCTGACTTTCCGCTTCTGACCGCGGCTGAACCGCCGCGGTCAGAATGCTCATTGGAGCACCGCCAGCCTGTCGGCGGTGCTCCCGTGGTCGGTGGCCCTGGCGGCCACCGGCCGCCAGGGTCAGAATGACCCTCATAGCCTCCTATGTCCACCTTAATTCTTCAACCACATAGCCTTTGTTGTGGAGGAGGTGTAAGCCTTTACCAGCCTTTCCCAACAAGGACTACAGGACAATTCCTTGTACTCTTTATCCTCTCTTAATCATTTTCTTTTTGTCTATAAAGCATGTATCCCATATATATGTACCACTTCCCCTTGTATTCATTATTTTATTTGATGATTATGCTCCTGCCTTCCCTGTCTACTTACATCCCTTTTCTATTGGTTCGGATGTTCTGAAGGTGATGATTTGTCCTGTTAAATTCTTCTTCTTTAGAGATGCACTAGAGCTCAATGGTGTGTCTAGAACTGATCATTAAGAGGGGCACACATAGCTGGTGGGGCCACCAATTACTAGCAAACAAGAGAAATGTCTCTACAAATGTGTACATATTTGTAGATATGTGTGTATATATTTCTTGTCTCCTTTCTTTTCAGCCAATCATTTATTCATCCACCACTCAGTCTTATTTCTTTTCCTTTTATTTTTCTATTCTGTCATTCCTCCTTCAATTCTTTTTCTCTCCTCACTTCCTCTGCATATGGTGTTTCCTTTCTGTTTCTTGTCCTACAGACTCGCCTCCTCCTGCAGACATAGTTAAATAGCTCCAGTCCAATTTTTTTATTGTTCCCTAATATATGTGGTGATAGGGCATAGGATGGGGCCAGGAGGAATGCAGCTGGGGCCGGGATAGTATTGGCTCCACATTGGTGACACCACTACTTTAGTTATGAAGTTAATGTTGAACATGCTCCTGTTTGTCCTAGAGATGGGAGAGCCAAGAAACCAACAGGGCGAGCTAAGACAGTGGCAAGCCAATGATGTGTCCCTTAGAGCCCATACACGAGCAAGCCCTGAAAATATTTTCCACATAAATCATTCAAAAAGTATCACATACAATATGATAAAAACACTTCAAAATGCGAAAAAGTGCATTTCTTTAACATGTGAAAGATTTGGCATTAATAGGTCACATTATTGCATTGCATTGAGAAGTACTTATCATAAGTAATAGTTTTTAAACATGAACTAAAAACTATTCCTGCCTTCCCCCCACACTGGCCACAATGTCTTAGTGAAGTAGGAGTCAAGACAATTGTCATGTGAACTCTTTAGAGATGGAACATCATTGTAGTCTAATAAATCAGACACTATAAGATTTTGTACAGCTGTTCTTCAAATTTCATGCATCTGAATGTGCTTTCCTGTGCTATAGTGAAAAAAAAGGGGGTCCGGAATAATAAAATATTTGCCTATGGTCACACAATTTGGTTAAGCAGGGAATCCACGATTAATTCAGTTTTTCTGGTTTCACTTTGTACAAATCAGCCACTAAATTGGTAACTAATTGTCTCCCCTTTTTTCATAATGCTTTTTCCCCCCTTTTTTGGCATGAGGGTAGAGCAAGGATAGCAAACAGAAGCCACAGGAAAGCTTGGCCCACTATAGGCTTGAGGTTCCAACGAGACCTCAAGCAGACCCAGACCAGGCTTCAGGGTCCAGCCTGGCTCAAGCTTTCAGGGGCTCTGGTGTGTCCCAGCAATGACATCGCTGCCCATTTCCTTACCATTTAAATCTTTACATAGGTAGCCCTTCAACCCCTCCATTGTCAGCGATGTCTTCTCAAAGATGAAGCCGGAGTTGGAACATATTTCAAGGGAGCGGTTAGCATCCGAAGCAGAAGGTATCTCTGTCTTCAGAGGAATTTGAGTGTAACATCTAAGGGCTGACATATTAACCAAATGTTAGTGAATATATGTGCAATACAAAGCATATCAATTAAGTCAGAAAGTGTTCAAACATCTAAACCTTTTCACCTGATAAAGACAACAATTTATTTTAAACCCAGCATTAGAGATGAAAAGAGCTCCCACCCTCCAGTCAATCAAAAAATAACAAGCACACTCTACCTGCTAGTGTTCAACTAACAAATCTGCATTTACTTTCATAGCAGTTTTGGATGGTTTCTTTTTCAAATTTGAAATATCTTTGTGGGTGATTCTTAGCTTGGTCTACCTCCCTTTAATCTGTGTGGATTTGTCTTGAAAGATATAAGATTTTTACTTGAAACTTTCCATTCACAGTTGTACCAGTTTCATAAAGAAGAGAATTTCATGCTGAATTCGTTCTGTGACTCTATTTTTTTCTCTTATTCTGAGGACTACTGTAATTTTCCTTTGGCTTCTGACTTTTGAATATTTTCCTTCCAACAATACCTCTCTTTGCTCCTTAGCAAAAACAAAACGTGCATCGCCATGGTGCGCCATATGTTTAATATGGCGCACACATGGTAGCTTTAGGGGGCGCTGAGGAGCTCAAGAAAAGTGCAGCTGCATATAATGCAGTGCCACTTCTCTAAATTTAGGCCTAAGGATTTAAAATGTAATAGTGGTTGAGGTTGTCTATACCAATAAGAAGGAACACGTTTTAGGAACCTTAGAATAATGAAAGTGTGAGAAAAATATAAGGCTCTAAATCCATTCTCTACAGTTTGTATGTAGCTCTGTGAAGCCAGCTCACAGCTCACACTGCCATATTAGGATAGTAGCTTATAAACTGCATGTAAGAAAAGGATCTCTGCGACGAAAGAAATAACCCACTGAGCTATCTAAATAAAATAAAATCTGTGATCTGTATGTTACACATTGTGCTTTGCAGCAGCAATATTTTCCTCTATGCTACCTTGTGATGAGTCAAAACTGTGACAAGACAAATCACAGATTTATTCATCCATCAAGTTTATTATCCACTTGGGTCATCTTTCCTTATCACTATGCCCTGGGGACATAAAGATCTATGCAGGCTGCACTTGACTCACCTCAGCCAGTCACACAAATGGCATCTTCCTGACTTTGGCGTCTGCTGCAGTGGTAAGGGTCCCATCACCCTAAAGCCGCCATCGCCTGTCACCTTTAATATCTAGAATCACAGCTGCCTGGACTGAGTGTGTGCAGAGTAAGGGGTGGAGTGTTGTAGTGATGGAGTGAGATGGAGGTGGGGAGGTTATTAAGGGTTGAGAGTGTAGCAAGGTTAGGGAGGGTGACAAAGACTGGAAGTGTGGGCACAGAAGTATGGCAAAGATGGACAAAGTAATGCAGATGGTGCATGTGGCAGGGAATGGAAGAGTGACAGGAGTGTGGGTGGGAGAGATGTGAACGGAGACAGGGGCTAGGAGTATAGCAAAATTAGAAAGCATGACAGAAGTGGAAGGGTGAGAGTGCTTGGGAATGTGAAATGGATGGGGAGGGTGAGAATGACTGATGAGTGAAAGGCATGGGGGAGGTGGCAGGGACTGAGAGTGGGACAATGAATGGGGAAGGTGGCAGGGACTGAGAGTTGGGACAATGACTGGGGGAGGTGGAAGGGACTGAGAGTGGGACAATGAATGGGGGAGTGGCAGGGACTGAGAGTGGGACAATGAATAGGGAAGGTGCAGGGGATGAGATTCGAACAATGAATGCGGGGTGGCGAGGCCTGAGAGTGAGACAGTGAATGGGGGAGGAGGCAGGGACTGAGAGTGGGACAATGAATGGGTAAGTTTGCAGGGACTGAGATTGGAACAATGGATGGGGAAGGTGGCAGGGACTGAGAGTGGGACAATGAATGGAGGAGTGGCAGGGACTGACAGTGGGACAATGAATGGGGAAGGTGACAGGGACCGAGAGTGGGTCAATGAATGAAGCAGGTGGCATTTTTGATGCCGTTACTGAGATCAGCAGCTTGAAGGAGGGACCTTCCAGTTTATTTGCATACATGCAAAGTGCCATTACCATGGCATTTCCTTTCTTTAACAGTATTGCCTCTGTTTCTGGTGATGAAATCTGTTGTCAATGTGTGTTCCCAGGTACTTGTAACATCTTACCCCCTCCGACTGGGCTCCGTCCAGCCTTATTCTGAGAAGGGGGTCCGGACCAATGCATCATTGCCTTTGCGGAGAGTGGACCTGACGCATTGCCTTAGGGACCAGACCTGTTTTAGGTCCTGAGCTCTCCCCCCACGACCGCAGCACCAACCTGCTGCCTCCTGCCTCTGTCCCCCGTCCACGCCACTGTTTGCGTGTTCGAGGCCCTCCTCCACCCGCAGGCATCCTCCTGCGCCTCATCCCTGGTGTCTAGTGGGCTCTGTCCAGCTCCACTTGACCCGTGTGCCGCTTCCGCCGTCCTGTAAGTTGTTTTTCTCAGTTTTTCTCAGTTGTTTTTCTCATTTTTCTGCGCCTCGCCGCCGGCGCTTCTGCCCCCGTTGTGCCCCCCTGATTGCTGTCTCCCCGATCGTGTACTGTGCCATTACTGTATTTCATACTGTGTGTTTCATATTGTGACTGCCTTTAATTTTGCTCGTTTTTGTGCTTTTTGCCCCTTGTGCGCTCCCCCAAGCTCTCCGATCCCTGCCGCTGCCTCCCTGCGGCCCGCCCCCCTCGCGCCCCCATTCGCCGCTCCCTCCCGCCTCCCAGCTGCTCCTCCCTCCCCCCTCCCTTCTTAATGGCTGGCGCTGCGCGTCGCGAGTGAGCGACCTCTGACCTGTTTCAGGTCCTGAGCTCGCCCCCCATGACCGCAGCACCAACCTGCTGCCTCCTGCCTCTGTCCCCCGTCCACGCCGCTGTTTGCGTGTTCGAGGCCCTACTCCACCCGCAGGCATCCTCCTGCGCCTCATCCCTGGTGTCTAGTGGGCTCTGTCTAGCTCCACTTGACCCGTGTGCCGCTTCCGCTGTCCTGTAAGTTGTTTTTCTCAGTTTTACTCAGTTGTTTTTCTCATTTTTCTGCGCCTTGCCGCCGGCGCTTCTGCCCCCGTTGTGCCCCCCTGATTGCTGTCTCCCCGATCGTGTACTGTGCCATTACTGTATTTCATACTGTGTGTTTCATATTGTGACTGCCTTTAATTTTGCTCATTTTTGTGCTTTTTGCCCCTTCTGCGCTCCCCCAAGCTCTCCGATCCCTGCCGCTGCCTCCCTGCAACCCCGCCCCCCTCACGCCCCCATTCGCCGCTCCCTCCCGCCTCCCGCCTCCCAGCTGCTCCTCCCTCCCCCCTCCCTTCTTAATGGCTGGCGCGCCAGAGGCAAGCCCGTCTGCGCCCGTCCGCGCCTGGACCGCGCCCAGCGCCACCCCCCCTGGTCCGCGCGCCCCGCGCATCCCCGGCATCCGCTACTCAGCCAACGTACTCCGCACACTCAACCCCGGCCCCTCCGCTGAGTGCTTCCTGGCTTCCCCGAAGCACACTAAACGACCTTTTTCCTGCCGCACCTGCAACTTCTCCTGCGACAGAACGTCAAAGCCTACAACTAAAACCTCCAACACTAACCACCTGAACTGCATCCTCATCAACACATGCTCCGCACGAAAACACGCCATCGAGCTCTGGGACCTACTCGACACCACGGCCCCTGACGTGGCCTTCCTGACCGAAACTTGGTGGAACGACTCTTCGGCCCCGGACATCGCCATCGCCATACCGGACAGATACAAAATTACTAGAAGAGATCGAACCAACGGAATCGGCGGCGGAATAGCCATCGCTCACAAAGCTACTCTCAAAATCCACACCCACACGGACGACACCCTCAAGACAGCCGAACACCTCCACTTCCAGATCCACACGGACCCCAACACGACCCTCAGAGGAACACTCATATACCGACCTCCAGGACCAAGAGCCCCCTTCAGCGACACCGTCACCGACCTCGCAAGCACCCACGCCCTCGCTTCCCCAGACTACATCCTCCTGGGAGATCTAAACTACCATCTGGAAAATAACAACAACGCCAACACCGCATCACTGACCTCCAACCTCCTCAACCTCGGACTCCGCCAGCTAGTCAACACTCCCACCCACATCGCCGGACACACTCTTGACCCCCTCTTCACCTCAAGCAACCACATCTCTTTCAGCCACACCTCCGAACTCCACTGGACCGACCATCACTGCGTCCATTTCTCCTATAAGAAAATCACCGAACAACACCGCATCCCTCTACCTCCTCACCGCCGCTGGGGAAAAGTCACCCAAGACCAACTAACCAGCACCCTCGCCAAAAACCCACCACCCGTCACTACCGACCCGAGCGCTGCCGCCATCAACCTCCACCAATGGATCCTCGACTGCGCCAACACCTTAGCCCCACTCAAGAAACCCACCGCCAACCAAGGAAAGAAAAAACCAGCCTGGTTCACAGACGAACTGACCGCCTCCAAAAGCCTCTGCCAGAAGCTCAAGAAGAAATGGATCTCAGAGCGCACACCCGACAACCTCGCCTCCCTCAAAGACGCCAACCGTGAACACCACCAACGGATCCGCGTCGCCAAGCACGCCCACTTCACCGAACGCATCAACAACGCCCACGACTGCAAAGAACTCTTCGGCATCGTGAAGGAACTCTCAAATCCCAACGCCAACTCCAACGACATCCCGCCCTCCCAGAAACTCTGCGACGACCTCTCCACCTTCTTCCACCAGAAAATCAAAACCATCCACGACAGCTTCAACACCGCTCCGCCACCAGGCCCCACCCCTGACATTTCCGCCCACGCCTGCCGCCTCACCGCCTGGACCCACGTGAACGACGCCGAAACCATAACAACCATGAACACCATCCACTCAGGCTCCCCCACGGACCCATGCCCACATCATGTGTTCAACAAAGCCAACGACCCCATCGCCCCCAAACTCCGCGAAATCATCAACCTCTCCTTCAACTCCGCCACCTTCCCGGACAGCTGGAAACACGCAGAAATCCAACCCCTCCTCAAAAAACCCAAGGCTGACCCCAACGATCTCAAAAACTTCCGCCCGATCTCTCTTCTCCCTTTTCCAGCAAAGGTCATCGAAAAAATCGTCAACACACAACTCGCCAACTTCCTCGAAGACAACTCCGTCCTAGACCCCTCGCAATCCGGATTCAGACGAAACCATAGCACCGAGACCGCACTCCTCGCCGCCACAGATGACATCAGACATCAAATGGACAATGGCGAAACCTCGGCCCTCATCCTCCTCGACTTATCAGCCGCTTTTGACACAGTCTGCTACCGCACCCTACTGACCCGCCTCCAGGAAGCCGGCATCCAAGATAAAGCCCTCAACTGGATCTCATCCTTCCTCTCCGACAGAACTCAGAGAGTCCGACTCTCCCCTTTCCGCTCCAAAGCCACCAACCTCATCTGCGGCGTCCCCCAGGGCTCCTCCCTCACCCCTACGTTGTTCAACGTCTACATGGCCCCCCTCGCTAAACTGGCCCGCCAACACCACCTCAGCATCATCTCCTACGCCGACGACACCCAGCTCGTCCTCTCCCTGACCAAGGACCCACTCACCGCCAAAACCAACCTCCACGAGGGACTCAAATCCATCGCCGAGTGGATGAACAACAGCCGCCTGAAACTCAACTCCGACAAGACGGAAGTCCTCATCCTTGGGCGCACCCCCTCGGCCTGGAATGACTCCTGGTGGCCCACTGACCTCGGACCCCCACCCACCCCAGCCAGCCACACAAGAAACCTC
This sequence comes from Pleurodeles waltl, assembly GCF_031143425.1. Taxonomy (NCBI): domain Eukaryota; kingdom Metazoa; phylum Chordata; class Amphibia; order Caudata; family Salamandridae; genus Pleurodeles; species Pleurodeles waltl. The sequence goes on along the minus strand of NC_090446.1, from coordinate 62,996,380 downwards.
GGCTTCATCCTGGACTCCGCCCTCACCATGTCCAAACAGGTCAGCGCCGTATCCTCTTCCTGTTTCAACACCCTTCGAATGCTCCGCAGAATTTTCAAGTGGATCCCAACAGGAACCAGAAAGACGGTAACACAAGACCTCGTCAGCAGCAGACTTGACTATGGCAACGCACTCTACACAGGCATCCCAACTAAAGACATCAAACGACTCCAGCGTATCCAAAATGCATCCGCCCGCCTGATCCTCGACATACCCCGCCGATGCCACATCTCCCCTCACCTGAGGGACCTCCACTGGCTCCCCGTGGACAAGAGGATCACCTTTAAACTCCTCACCCACGCTCACAAAGCTCTTCACAACAACGGACCTACCTACCTCAACTCCAGACTCAACTTTTACACTCCCACACGCCAACTCCGCTCTGCCAAACTCGCCCTCGCCATCATCCCCAGAATCCAGCGCAAGACCTCCGGAGGCAGATCTTTCTCCTTCCTGGCCGCCAAGACCTGGAACTCCCTCCCCACATCACTACGCCAGACCCAGGACCTCCTCACCTTCAGGAGACTCCTCAAGACCTGGCTCTTCGACCGCTAAACAGCTCACCCTCCCCCCCCCTCCCCCTCCCAGCGCCTCGAAACCCTGACGGGTACATAGCGCGCTTTATAAATTTATGATTGATTGATTGATTGATTGTCTTCAGAATCGGTGCATCCCCTACTACTGGAGCAGCAGCAGCGCATCACCATTGGAACTAATGCATTGCTCTCAGCACCAACGCATCACCACAGTTGCACCTCTCTTCATTAACAATGACACATCACAGATCAAGTTATTTGGTTCAGTGGACCCATGTGGTTCCCTGTTTCCGGCCCATGCCCCAGCACGGTCATCCTGAACTTTTGACTTTGGCCGGTCCAGCACGACCAGGTATCCCATTAAAGCGCGTATTGCTTCTAAGTGGTATTTTACATTTAATCTTTGAAAATTCATATCTCGACTTCCCCTTGTTGAATTTTTGTCATTTTGGTACAAATTATTCTCAATTTTTTGCTAACATGGAAATAATCTCTTTGTTCTGTTTTCACTCTGTGACTGTCGTAAGTGTTTTACACATTGCCATTGAGTTAATCCTGATTGCTCTGTGCCAAGCTACCAGAGAGTGCGCACAGTATAACGTAGAGTTTGTTATCACTTACCCTGACAAGAATTGTGTTTCCTGCTTTGATAAAGTGCATATCACTGGCAACTGGAAACCCGATTTTTAACACTTCCAAATGAGTTCAAGGCAGCAAAAAATAGATGACGGAAAAAAAATATGATTAGCAAAATATATAAAACAACACTTTCCATCATCGTGGCTCTATCAACCAGAAATGTGAACTGTGATTTCTTGATAAAACCCATAAAGTAAGGGGAAAATACTGAGAGATCAGACCATTTATTTTAAAAAATAAAGGTAGCCTGAAAAATGTACAAGCTGTCACAGGACACAGAGGTTAGAATTATGCCTCTATTGCTTTATATTAAATTTCTCAGCAGCCAATAAAAAAACATTTAATATATAAAACTACATTACCATAACAACACCCACCAATCAGGACCCACAGAATCCTATAATAATCCACACAGAGAATAACCCTTCCTCTTTCTTTGCAAACCTAAAGTAATAGCTCACAAAAATAGTCAATCTGAACAAGTCAACAAGGCCTAACTGGAGAAAGTCCATTCCAGCAAGAACAAGGGACATGATACATGCATATACTAAGAGATTAAATTAATTGTACAGTCCAACGATCTGTACTTCAAGAAGATATATCACTTCTAGAGCTTGCCAATTCAGCTGCACCATCTCTCAATTCTGTTTCTGCTCTGACACTGCACAAGAAGAACAGGTAGATGATCTCCTTTATGGACACAGCAGAAGCAACAAAACACCACAATGGGAGGGATAACAACAGCATCAGTAAAATAGGAAAAAATGCATAAAAATTGGTGGGATAACCCTCACCTCTGTGAGCTAAATAGAACTGAACATTCCTGATGCATTAGCTTGTGGATTTATTATTCTATGTGAGGACTGGAGGCTCCAATCATGCCTTTTAAAACGTATCCACCACCACAGCTGCACATTAACAATAGGTTTATGAGAAACTCACTTAAAAAAAGGTGCAGTCAGAGAACCAGTCATGGCACTCATAATATCCTCCAAATGAGAACCTAATGCAAATAATTTAGAATCCATCACATCCCTGACTGAATGACCTCCAAAAGCACTCACATCCGCTTCTGCGTCAGCCATAAGCCATACGCCACCTAACCCTTCTGGCTAAAGCAGTTGAGGAGACAAGACCAAATGGTCTCTGATGAATGATCAAAAGTTGACCATAGGGATACTTTCGGGGACACTGTGTAACAGACTCATAAGCCTTTAAGCATCAAACTGCACACAGCTTAGCATTTGAAAGGAAATTACGGATATTAAATACATTTTGACATTGTCTTGGTATGTTTAGTAATCTGAAAGGACATCCCATCGGGTAAGACCTTTTCACCTGCCACATCGAGTGCAGTCACATCTGAAACGTATCTACAGGATACCAGGAGACTTTTGGTCTAAGTTTAGCGTTGTGAATTGGGTCCTTGGTCTTTTCCACATGGCATTCCCTGTCCCGGCAACCCTCAACAGTGCTGTCTCTCTCCCATTCCCTCTCACCCAAGGACATCATTCAGAGGTTGCCAGTGGTTGCATCTGCGACTCCTGGCTTGTCCTTTGCAACCCCTAGCACTGCCTTTGCAACCCCTGGCCTCAGGTGGCAAAATCAATTCCAGGAACACAGGGCAGATTATCATTATAGACACCGGACCTTCACTTTACTCATTTTCTGTAATGTGTTTATTAAACTAATAGTTAATAATAACAAATACACTATTATTCACTATTAGTGTAGTGAAAATTGAGTAAAATCAGCTGGAATATGACCGTTCCTGGCAGATGCGATAAGTAAAAAAAAGCTTTTAAATATAACTTGTGTGCATGAATGCAGGGGAAAGTGTGTGTATGTGACAGAGAGTATGTGGATGTGTGAATGTGTGTGTATGTGTATGCATGTGTGTGTTAATGAAAGTAAAGTTTTATGTAATGTGGCATGTAATGTGCCTTCCGCTACTGCTGGCATTTTGGTGAATTGACCTCCGTGCTCCCACCTCCCTATCTCTGGATAGGGGAAGGTGTACCAGTTCCAATGATGATGCATGGGTTCTGGTTGAAGGAGCACTTTATATCCATTTCCAAGTATCCAGGATTGGGTAGGCACCACTTAGCAGGGCAGAACTTGCAGCAAGCAGTCCAAGTGCTGTAGCAGGATGAGTTTAAGTCTTTGACGTCACTGAGACTTCAGACAATAGGAGGGAAGCCAGCAAGCCCTTGCAGTCACTCTGGGTTCAAGGGATGCCAGTCCAGTCCTCCTCAGCCAGGCAGGAGACTAGCAGGCAGCAGGGAAGCTCAGCAAGGCAAGAATCCAGCAAAGCAGTCATCCAGTAGAGTGGTAGTCCTTTCAGCAGCACAGCACTCCTTCTACCTGGCAGAGTAGGCATAGGTCCAGAAGTGTACTGAGATGGTGGTGTCAGAGGTCCAGTACTTATACTAAGTTTGCCCTCTGGAGATTTCAAAGACAGGCCTTTGAAATGCACAGAGGTTCTTCCCGTCCTCCCCTGTCTCCAGACTCACTATGTGGTGTCATGTAGCTCTTTGTTTGGAGAAAGGACACGTACTATTCAGATGTAAGTGGTAGGCTGTGCTCAGCTCCTCCCTCTGATCCTGCCCAGGATGGCTCACCAGGAGGTGGATGACCCATTAAGTCACAGCTTAGCTTCCTTTGCTTGTGGCTGTCTAGAGGGAATATACAAAGTCAGTGGCATAACCAAACTTCGCCCCCCCCCTGCAAACTACATGGAGGGGTTCCCCCTCTGGCCCACCACCTATCACTTTGCTCAGTGTACTGTGCTGAGGGGGCCCCTTGGAGCTCAGGGGCCAACCCTCCACCACAGGGGCTAATGTTACACCACTGCACAAAGCCCAGCAGGCACCCCACCCCAGACATATGAGCATGGACAGGCGGCAGGCAACAAATGGCTAAAGTAAGTAAAGGCCAGTGTTCTAAAAGTGGCATTTTCAGAATTGCAATGTAAAATCTGACTTCACCAAAAGGTGTCATTTTGAATTGCGATTCCAGTGACACCAAACTCAAAAAACTTACCTCTTCCGGATTGTGAATTACACTGTTAAACTGCAATCCCAATGTTAGCCTATAGGAGAGATAGGCCTTGCAGTAGTGAAAAATTACTTTGGTAGGTTTTTCACTACCAGGACATATAACACTTAAAAGTACATTTCCTGCCTCTTAAATACATTGCATCCTTGTTGAGGGCCTACCTTAGGGGTGACATATGTATAAAAAGGGAAAGTTTGGGCTTAGCAAAAGGGTTATTTTGCCAGGTCGACATGGCAGTGTATATCACACATACAGGCTCTGCAATAGCAGGCTTGGGATATGGTTAAAGGGGCTACTTAAGTGGGTGGCCCAATCAGTGCTGGAGGCCAACGAGTCACATTTAATTCAAGGGACCTGGGTACATGTAGAACCACTTTTCTAGGGGACTTTTTCTATCATTTTCAAGATAATTTTACAGCATTTAGATTTGACCTCAGTAGGTTTTAACACCATTTTCTGTCCAGGGTTCTGAATGCTTTTCTGTTTATCATTTAGATCCATTGAGAATCAAGGTGCATTTTTTTTCTTAAATGAGCATTAGAAGGGAGGGAGGAAACTTTCACAACAATGTTTTCAGCTCATGCGCTGTCATCAATATTCTTCATATTTCTGCATTCGATTAACGTGGGTTTGAGTTGTCTGCTTAATATTGTTTTGGTGATTGGCAACTCAAAAGGAATCTGATGATAGTCGGTCCATTTCACCATAATGATATTTTCCATTGTTATGTATATCAATTTGGCTACAAAGAGGTCTAAGATGTTGCCCTTAGTATGCAGGGGGAGGAGTTGAAGATTTGTGACTGGCAGTTGTACTATAGCAAAATCAGCAGTGAGTTTGAAGCTGTGCTGAAGCTGCTACCCACTGGATGTTAAAGTTACTGCCAGAATACTTATGGAGCCCTCCAGGTTCCTGCAGATTAATTCCATCTGTTTTTTGGAAGCTGGTGTTTTTGCCTATGCCACGATAAACATTATTGCAGAAGTGATGTCATTAAAGGGGATTTAAATTGTTGAAAGTTAAGCTCATAAATAATCTTACCATTTAGGAGCTATTTAATTGAGGACAATGGTTGTTTTTGTTTTCTCTGTCCATTCTCAGGACAACGAAACAGCTGATCAATTAATGGTTGAGAGTAGATCATTTGTTGAAAGTCAGGATGCCAGTGTCTGTGAATTCAATCGCATGAGCTTCAACAAGCATTTTATAGGATCACAAGTTGCCATCTTTCTGGGTTCAGGGATTAACTTAAATGTGGTACTTCGTGAGTCATCTATCATTTTTGTTAGACATTTCTCTAAGTTATATTAACATTAGCATCTGGGTTTCTGAGTGGTTTGAAGTTATTTAAATCACCTTATTGGAGTTGGTGTTCCTGTTGGTATCCTTTAATCTGCTTCTAAGTCTGTAGTTGCATATATATATTTTTTTCCATTGGAGAAGCCATTGTGGTATATTTCATAACAGAGATCTTATATTTACCAGCTGCATAGGGATCCTTTGACAGATAAGAGACCAAATGAGTTTTATGGGAAAGAAGGTGCAGAGGGTCATTTGGAAGAGTGCTGACCGTGCTTGTATTGGACCGACTAAAGGTCAGAGGGTCATTTTTGGGGTGGAGCAAGAGTGACTCAAATGATGTAGGTTTACCAAACACTGATTTGATGGGGACATATGAAGGAACTGTGATAGCGGGGTTTGGTTTCATGGAGTCAGTTTGCAAATTTTCTGGTGAGCGGGTGGTTATCCTGAAGGATCAGATGATGTTTTGCAGTGTTACTTTTGTGGGGAGCACAAAGAGTCCTGCAACCCACTAGTGGCATTTAATTTGCAGGCCCTGGGTGCAGGTGGTACCATACACTAGGGATGTACAGAGAGATTACATTTGCCAATCAAGTGTACAGCAATTTTAACATGCTTGAAAAAGAGGGCACACGCACTTTACCACTGGCTAGAAGTAGTAAAGTGCACAGAGTTCTATGGCCAAGACAAATGGGTTTAGACAAATAAGGCAAAAATCTAGCCAAATGCCAAGCTAAAGATAGTCTTTTCCAACATGTTTCCCCATTTATTGAAAGAAGAGTGGCCAGGGCACACCAATAGCATGAATCCTGATCCTGATAATGTTCAAGAATAAATAGAAAGTTCGTTCTTGGAAGATGATGTGTAGATATTTATTATAAGTGCAGGTAGAAAGTAGAAATCTCAATCAAAAGACTGCGTTGTAGAAAAATGACCATCTGTCCAGATCAGCCAGATGGTGATAAATGGTCAAAGTTACAATAGGATGTTCGAATGTAACAATAAGTCCGTACAGCAAAACAGCCAACACGTGTTTCGTCTTCAAGACTTTGTCAAGGCTGTGGAAACATAGATGAAAAATACATACATGTCGGTATAGTGTAATTGCACAAGGTGACTTCACAACATCTAAAATTCTTTGTACAGAGGTAAAGAGAACAATCCGAGCAAAGGTGCAATAGAATTGTGTGAATTAAGTGCAGGGATGCGTATAGTTAATGTGACGACCAGAATGTAGTGTGAATGCCTCAATAGGTCTTATAGGTGACTAAGTGAATCACGTTCCAGAAGAAAAAGGCAAACAAGTCAATCTAGAGTGGGATAAAACGGCAACATCGTGTGAGATGAGATTGTCATAAACGTGTCTACACAGTGTGATACAGTACATGTGCTTTAAAATTTTTAGAAAACATTGAATCTTAGTGGTGAAGAAACACGGGGGGATGCGAAGTGTGTTGTGATGTGGATAGAAGATCTATAAATAGTGTGAAGAAAAAAGAGTAAAGAAAGAAGTAAGAAGTAATTGAAATGGGGTAAGGTACCTTCAGATGTATATAAAACATTATATGTAAACACGAAAGGTACATAGATCAAGCTGCTGGTAGTCATGAGTCCTTCGGAGAAATTAAATAGTATAGGCAAATGATGGCCATGATAAGCCTGGGGTATAAAACAACAAAAAATACAATTTAATATAAAGCAGGTGTTATGCAGAAAGCTACTTGATTTTAAAGCTACATACGGAGTAAATAATCTGGTATGCCAAGTTGTATATTGTCGCTGGAGCGTTGCCCCGTCACTAGCTTTTCCAAGGTTGCTGTGATTTTACATGTGTAATATTCTTTTGACTTTCTAGAAAAACTTGAAAAGTGAGGATGGAGCCTATCAAATTAGAAAGGTTTTCTCACAACACAATTAAAACTTCTAAAGGAACGTTTTACTTAGTCTTTTTATGCCCATGCCATGCCCCCTAATGCCACTTTAACCGCTTATAAAAACCAAAATCTCGATCAGAAAAAATGTCATTCTAAAACTAGAGAACGTTTTATCACTTAGTCTCTGTCTGTGGTATAACTTTACTTCATGCCATGGTAAGCAACACAATCGGAACATGCTGCGCACTCCCAGACTTCTACAGAAATTGAAAGGCTATTCTATTCACACAAAGTGGTATGCTTTTGTCACATATTTATTTTTTCTAGCCAACACAGATTAGTAAAGCTTTCCTCTCCTGGCTGCCTTGAGTTCCCCGTAAGTGTGAGAAAGTAGTGAGACAAGCCAGCAACGCTGGCACTACCTTACCTCAAGTATTTGTGGAGCGAATAAACCCGTGCTATGCGCGTCGGGGTTTTGGCAGAGTGTTTGGCCCATGTGTGTGTCAGCCTCTTTTTATAGGTTGATCGGTTCAGGCAAAAGAGAGTCAAAATAGAAAAGGGACTCTAATTAAGACGGCGAGCAGTTTGAGCAGCCCAAGGTGGGGGCCATTTTGAAACGGAGTGAGTCCATATAGAGACTAGTGCTACGAGCAATGGAGGCATTCAGAAAAGGAGAGGGGTGTGGAGATCAGACGTAAGAGTCATGCAGAAAAGTGTATATAATAAATATAATATAACTGAAGAAATACCATTGTCACAAGGTAAGGCATAATACACAAAAGGTGGTATGAACTACCGTCAAACAATGTATAAGTATACAAAACAGTAAGCATGATACAAGACCAAGATGAGTGGGTTACAGATTCATCTTGTAAGTCAGAGAACTTACTAATATAGAGAACAGAAGTTATAGCTGGACACATAAAAAAATACATCTTAGTGTATGAAATATATGGAGGTGAGTGTTTTAATACAGCTGAGTTTTAAAGAAAGGTGTATAGATCCTTGTCAATGTTAATGCCCTGCTCAACAGCTCTGAGTCTAATAATCCAACTGCTTTCCAGTTGTCTAAGCCGTAGCATTTTATTGCCGCCTCTGGGTAGTGAGTTCACTGTGTCAATGCCATCTACACTGATGCCCAGTATCTCTTGTTGTCTATGCTTAGCATTGTAGTGAACCGCAAAGGGGTAGTTGACATTATTGTTGCGGATGGCCCTGATGTGTTCTTGCAATCTCTCCTTAAGAGGTCGGATAGTGCTACCCACATAGATGAGACTGCAAGTGCAGATAATGCAATACACTACAAGTTTGGTGTTGCAGTTAATTAATTTATTGATTTTGTAAGTAACTGGTGAGTTGTATTGGAACTCGGTAAGTTTATCTTTGATGAAGCAGCAAATATTGCAGTGCCCACATTTGTAGGATCCATGTGGGGCCATTGGTAACCAACTGTTTGCTTGTTCAGGTGGCAGAAAGCTGCGACACAAGTGATTTCGAAGGGCGGGTCCCCTGCTATATGTGATGTTAGGTTTGGGAGGAAGGCTGGTTTTAAAGAATCCATCAGCTAGGAGAAATGACCAATGTTTATGAAGAATCTTATATATGTTTGAACTGAGTGCATTGTAGGAGGTAATGAAGGATGGAGGTCTAGGTGGGTTATTCTTGTTGGTGGAAGTAACCAGCAGATCTGATCTTTTAACATGCTATATTCTGTTGTTAGCTCGTGATAGTGTGCTTGGTGAGTAACCCCTCCGTACGAATTGTGTGTTCATTACTTTGGATTCTTCATGGAAGATGATATCTTCACTGCAATTTCTCCTGATCCTGGTGAGCTCTCCATAGGGAATGGCCTTCATTTGAGAGGCAGGGTGTGAACTGTTAGCATGTAAGATGGCATTGCATGCTGTAGGTTTTCTGTATAGTTTAGAGCAGATTTAATTACCTCTTATGTAGATTGTTAGGTCCAAAAAAATAACCTGTGATGTACTGTGTTCCCCAGTAAAAAGTGATGTTAAAGGAGTTGGTGTTGAGATGTTGTAAAAAAAGGTCAAATGTATTTAAACTGCCTGACCAAAAAAGTAAAACATCATCAATGTATCTGCCCTAGTATAGTATGTGTTGAGTCAAGTTCGGTGGGCACTCTCTCCATATCTGTTGCCATTCATAAAAGCCCATGTACAAATTTGCAGAAGAGGGGGAAAATTTGGCCCCCATTGCCACACCTTGGATTTGTTTGAACGAAGTGCCTTCATGGACAAAAAAGTTGTTATCCAAAACTAGCTCTATTAGATCTAAAAGCATATTGGAGTGTTCTAGGAGTGAAGCTTCACTTGTATCAAGAAAGTGCTGGATGGTAAGTAGACCCTTGTCTCTCGGTATACAAGTGTATAGTGAGGTGACGTCTAGGGCTGCTAGGATTTGCCCCCCTGTCCATTCAAAGTCACTAAGTTTGTTGAGGAGATCCTTGGTATCTCTGATAAAGGAAGGGAGATTAACGACCAAAGGTTGTAAAAACAGGTCAATGTATTCAGAAATTCTTTCTGTTGGCGATCCAATTCCTGATATGATGGGCCTACCGGGCGGAAATGGACCCGGTTTGTGAATTTTAGGTAAAATGTAGATGCATGGTGACGTGGGGGTTGGATTGTAGATGTACTTGAACTCCAAATCAGTGAGGAGACATTTGTCTCTCCATGTGGATAGTGTGGGCATTATGGCCCTCATTCTGACTTTGGCCTGCCAAAATCTGGCCGCCGAAAGACCGCTCCGCGGTCAAAAGACCGCGGCGGCCATTCTGGCTTTCCCGCTGGGCCGGCGGGCGACCGCCAAAGGAGCGCCCGCCGGCCCAGCGGGAAAGGCCCTGCAACAAGGAAGCCGGCTCACAATGGAGCCGGCGGAGTTGCAGGGGTGCGACGGGTGCAGTTGCACCCGTCGCGATTTTCACTGTCTGCAATGCAGACAGTGAAAATCCTTATGGGGCCCTGTTAGGGGGCCCCTGCACTGCCCATGCCAGTGGCATGGGCAGTGCAGGGGCCCCCAGGGGCCCCATGACACCTGTTCCCACCATCCTGTTCCTGGCGGTAAAAACCACCAGAAACAGGATGGCGGGAAGGGGGTCGGAATCTCCATGGCGGCGCTGCTTGCAGCGCCGCCATGGAGATTCAGCCCATGCAGGGGAAAACCGGCGGGAAACCGCCGGATCCCCTTTTCTGACCGCGGCGGTCAGAATGGGCTGGGAAGCACCGCCAGCCTGTTGGCGGTGCTTCCGTGGTCCCCGGCCCTGGCGGTCGGAATGACCCCCTATGTGTTCATTAGCTTTGGCCAAGGGGTTGTGTGACAAGGTAGAGTATGCAGTGGCATCATTTAGTTGCCGGTCAATTTCCTTGATGTAATCAGACTTGTTCATGATCACAATGTTCCCCTCTTTGTCGGCCTCCTTGATGATTATATCTTTGTTTTGAGCAAGGGAGTGAAGGGCTTCTCTTTCAGGGATAGTAATGTTGTGTGTGATGTATTTATGTCCTGAGCGATATAAGTCCTCAAGTTGATAGAAGTCAGCCGTGACTTGTCTGTAAAAGATGTCGATAATATTGTCACTTCCTAGATTTACGCGAGTAGGTGAAAACCCTCCCATTCTTGTAATCCCCTTCATCCCTCTTAAGTTTACATGTTTTTTTCTCTTTGATGTATTCTTGGTGTTTAAGTAATATTTCCTTAAGGATTCTATAGTTTTTTTTTCTTTGGCCTCAGGTAAGTTGATTTCTTTAATTTCTTTTTCCAAGGTGAGAATTTCCTCAATGAGTTTCTCTCTTTTGGCCCGGGCATCCCTGATTAGTATGTCCATCATACCAAAGGAAGAGGTAACCAAAAGGTGTTCCCACTCCTTTAGGAGTTCAGGACTGAGGTCTTCGAATGAGGGGAATAGAATCACACGTAAGCCCCTGGGAATTTGTTTGTTGTCGATATATATTTTTGTAAGACGGTGTAGTCCCACCATCTTGAAAGCTCTTGTTTTTTGAGGCGTTCAAGTTTAACAAATTTCATTCTCAATCCCTCTTTTTTAATGGGTGCGTTATGGCTGGTAGATGGGCCAGTGCCTGTTTTAAAAATTTCCTCAAGAAGCGCATCCCTGTTGTCATTGAATGTATCCATGTTATGTCAGTGAAATTAAATGCAAATACAGCAAACAAAGATAAAGCAATACGTAATACAAATGTATAAAACAATGATATAATCAGAATGCAAAGTGCTAAGCCGGCATCCATAGGGTAAGTCAGGCAAAGAAGGTGGCGGATGCCTGAGAGTGCTTGCACATCTGCAAATCGTATGTCAATAGTGAAATCTGAGTGAAGTCATAAAATTTAAACAATATGGTGTTGGGTGCCAGGCTAGCCCTAACACCTGCTACCACAGGTGTCAGAGGGCCACACACTGAAGAGTGGGTGGTTGCCTAAATATTGAAAGAAGAGTGGCCAGGGCACACCAATAGCATGAATCCTGAACCTGATAATGTTCAAGAATAAATAGAAAGTTTGTTCTTGGAAGATGATGTGTAGATATTTATTATAAGTGCAGGTAGAAAGTAGAAATCTCAATCAAAAGTCTGCATTGTACAAAATGACCATGTGTCCAGAGCAGCCAGATGGTGATAAATGGTCAAAGTTACAATAGGATGTTTGAATGTAACAATAAGGGGGTCATTCTGACCTCGGCGGTAAAAGGCGCCTACCGCCGGTCAGAAATCCTCCATAATCCCGCCGCGGTCGCGGAAACCCGCCACGGTCATTCTGACCCGCAGAAGGCAAACCTCCGAAAATCCGACCGCCACAACAGACCGCCAGACCAGCGGTCGGCGGAAAGGTGGAGGTGACCAAACCTCCACCGCCACGCCAACAGAAATACGCCCATCCCATTACGACCCACGAATCCACGCGGCGGTCATTCAAACGCGGTATTCCATTGGCGGGACACACCGCCGCGGTCAGAATACACACAAACGAACAAAACCCAGCCACATTGGACGATTTGAATCCCACACACCTGATACACATACACACACCACTCCCACACACACAATACAATATAAAACACACACCCACATCACCCACAAACCCCAACGCTAAAAAATTCGTAAAGAAGGCAAGAGCGAGACACCAGCATCCAAAAAATAACAGCCACAGCCACTCAACACCATCACCCACACACTATCCACACACAAAACAACACACACCACCACACTCAACTCACTTAAATACACATACTCCACCCCACACATCATACACACCACCCCATGGCACCCCAAAGACAACCCCGCTTCACAGACGAAGAACTCAGGGTCATGGTGGAGGAAATCGTTCGGGTAGAGCCCCAGCTGTTCGGCACACAGATACAATACACCAGCATTGCCCGGAGGACGGAGCTATGGCAGAGGATTGTCGACAGGGTGAACGCAGTGGGACAGCACCCCAGAAATCGGGAAGACATTAGGAAGCGATGGAACGACCTACGGGGGAAGGTGCGTTCCATGGTATCCAGGCACAACATCGCCGTGCAGAAGACTGGCGGAGGACCCCCACCTCAACCCCCACAATTCACATCATGGGAGGAGGAAGTCTTGAACATCCTGCATCCTGACGGCCTCGCAGGAGTCGGCGGAGGAATGGATACTGGTAAGTTGAAGCTTCAATACTGCTTCCCCCCCACCTGCATGCCAAATCAGACCCCAACCCTCACCCCCATCCTCGAACCCCACCCTCACCCCCACCCCCATCCTCACCCCCACCCCCACCACCATCCTCACCCCCACCACCATCCTCACCCCCACCACCATCCTCACCCCCACCCCCAGCACACCTATTCCCCGCCAATGTCTCACCATCACAACCCACACATCCCAAAACCTAGGCCTGCATGCGTCCACTAAGCATGGACACCCATCACCAAAGCATGCCCAATGCATATACACATCCCCCCCACAAGCCACCCTCACCAAAGCCCCCACACACGAATGCCAGCACTTGGGGACACGAGAACCCACAGATACACCCATATGCGACACATTTAAACTATAACCATACCTCTATACCCCTGCAGGACCCGACCGTCAACACACCGCGGCGGAGGGGCCAGAATTCTCCACACCCCCCACCCAAGAGGCCATCAGCGATGACAGCAGCTCTGTCGACCTGGACACCGATGACCAGCCCGGACCATCGGGGACCTCTGGACAGTCGGTTCCCCTCACACAGGCCCAGGCCACTACAGACCCAAACCCCTCTGGGAACACCAGCACAGCTCCCACCCAGCGGGCCCATGCCTCTGTCTCCAGGGCGCGTCAATCTGCGGTGTGTCTACCACTACAGGGCACCCAGGATAACCCACCACCCCAACAACAACAGGGACCTGGGGGCAGTGGTAGTGGGCACACCGGCCAGGGGGCAGAGGCCCAGGGAAACAGGGCAACTCGGCGGGCAGCTGTGCGACAGGGGGGGGAGGAGAGGCCCAGGGAACCCACTCTCCACGAGGTCCTCACCACCATCATGGGAGCATACAACCGCTACCAGGAGACGATGGCGACGGTACTGGCCCGGTTCCAGGAGATCCAGGTGCTGCAGGAGGAACACTATCGGGGGTACAGGGAGGACATCAGAGCCATCAACACCACCCTGGTTACCATGGTAGGGCTGCTGCAGGACCTCGTAAACAGCAGGGCGGACACTGAACAACACCCAAGGGCCCCTGCCACTAGCCTGGACCAAGAACAGCCATCCACCTCCGCCCTCGCTAGTGGACAGGAGGCCCCCGCACAGCAGCAGCCCACCAGACCCCCACCTCCTGCAGGAGAAGAACCACCCCGCAAGAGGGCCCTGATATCTCGCAAGAAGACAGAGTAGGATGTCAAGACCCCCGCCAGCAAAGGATACCACCTGATGTCATCCCACTGTCCCACATTGTCACCCTGTCCATCCTTGAACTGCCCATGCTCCATCTCTCCACAGGCCTCTGGACAATGCACCTGTGTGACTGTTACTCTGGACTCTGCCATGGACATTCCTTCACCATAGCCCCCACCCACTTGAAACCACCCATCCCATTTTGAGCACTTCAATAAACACCTATTTTGCACCAAAATATCAGGAGTCTGGCTGTGATTTCAATAGATTGTAATTGACATGACAGTGCAAATATGTCCTTGTACATGGTGAAGTCAACAAACAGCTGCCACAAAGCTGTAGTCCATGGGGAAACGAAGCACAGGACTCGTAGTGGGGACCCCAGATCTGAAATAGGGAGGGAAAAGCCAAAACTCAGTCATCATACACTGGGGCAAATAGACAGGCAGCAGAGAGGCTGGAGAGTAGTTAACATTTACTAAATTATCTTTGAAATGTTACCTGTGTCCTATTGGAAGTACTGTTCAATGATTCTGTCCCTGTTGTCTGTTTCAGCCCCGTCGTCTTCCTCCTCGTCACTCTCCTCAGGTTCCACCGCTGCCACAACACCACCGTCTCGACCATCCTCCTGCAGGAAAGGCACCTGGCGGCGCAAAGCCAGGTTGTGAAGCATGCAGCAGGCCACGATGATGTGACACACCTTCTTAGGTGAGTACATTAGGGATCCACCTGTCATATGCAGGCAGCGAAACCTGGCCTTTAGGAGGCCAAAGGTGCGTTCGATCACCCTCCTAGTACGCCCATGGGCCTCATTGTACCGTTCCTCTGCCCTGGTCCGGGGATTCCTTACTGGGGTCAGTAGCCACGACAGGTTGGGGTACCCAGAGTCCCCCACTAGCCATACACGGTGTCTCTGTAGCTGTTCCATCACGTAAGGGATGCTGCTATTCCTGAGGATGTAGGCGTCATGCACTGACCCTGGGAATTTGGCATTTACATGCGAGATGTACTGGTCAGCCAAACACACCACCTGGATGTTCATTGAATGGTAATTTTTTCTGTTCCTGTACACCTGCTCCCTGTCTCTTGGGGGAACCAAAGCCACATGGGTCCCATCAATGGCACCAATTACGTTGGGAATATGTCCAAGGGCGTAGAAATCACCCTTCACTGTAGCCAATTCGCCCACCTCAGGGAAAATGATGTAGTTCCTCACGGATTTCATCAGGGCAGACAACACTCTGGATAACACCTTCGAAAACATGGGCTGAGACATCCCGGAAGCAATTCCCACGGTTGTCTGAAATGACCCACTTGCCAAGAAATGTAGTACTGACATGACCTGCACCAGAGGGGGAATCCCTGTGGGTTGGCGGATGGGGGACATCAGGTCGGGCTCCAGCTGGGCACACAGTTCATGGATAGTGGCACGGTTAAGACGGTAGGTCAGGATAATGTGGCGTTCTTCCATTGTCGACAGGTCCACCAGCGGTCGGTACACGGGAGGATTCATCCGTCTCCTCGCCCAACCCAGCGGACGGTGCCTAGGAAGGACAACATGGAGCACACAGTCAAGCAACCCACAGGTACGTACTCACAGCTAGCACAGTATACGATTCTCTATGCAGTGAATGGCGTGTCTGAGTGGCTATGCAAGGCCTAGGCCTGTGTGACGCAGTTGAAATTGAGCCATG
The DNA here is from genome assembly GCF_031143425.1 of Pleurodeles waltl. Lineage (NCBI taxonomy): Eukaryota > Metazoa > Chordata > Amphibia > Caudata > Salamandridae > Pleurodeles > Pleurodeles waltl. The sequence goes on along the minus strand of NC_090446.1, from coordinate 62,980,346 downwards.
TGGGCCCTGGAAATGGCGGCTGCCTGACCTGTGAAGTGTGACAATGGGATGTGAGGTCAATGCGCTGGCGTGGCACACCGCGGCGGGCGGCGGGCGAAGACCGCGGCGCGAAGCCGCATTGGTTAACATTGAAGCCTATGGGTTTCAGGAGCCAATGGCGAAGGGCGCCGGCGGTGGCGGGACGCACCGCCGCGGTACGCACCGCCGCGGACGTGACCGCCATTTTCTATCTACTTATCCACTTGCGACTTGAACTTTCACAGGAGAGGACCTATACTGCAAGTGTTGCTGTGACCTCGGTCTGGAAGGGACAATGGCTGCTGCGACTGGGGAAAGGGCCCCTGCCTTCACTGGAGAGGAGTTGGAGAAACTTGTGGATGGGGTCCTCCCCCAGTATGCGCTACTCTACGGTCCTCCAGACCAACAAGTGAGTTTAATTCAATATGGATTTGGGGCCACTGGCTGGCTTGGGGGCCTGGCGGGGATGGGGGGCATGTTGGGGCTGGCGGGGGGCCTGGCGGGGGGCCTGGCGGGGATGGGGGGCATGTTGGGCATGGCGGGGGCATGGCGGGGGGCCTGGCGGGGATGGGGGGCATGTTGGGCATGGCGGGGGGCATGGCGGGGGGCCTGGCGGGGATGGGGGGCATGTTGGGCATGGCGGGGGGCCTGGCGGGGATGGGGGGCATGTTGGGCATGGCGGGGGCCTGGCGGGGATGGGGGGCATGTTGGGCATGGCGGGGGGCATGGCGGGGATGGGGGGCATGTTGGGCATGGCGGGGGGCATGGCGGGGGGCCTGGCGGGGATGGGGGGCATGTTGGGCATGGCGGGGGGCCTGGCGGGGATGGGGGGCATGTTGGGCATGGCGGGGGGCCTGGCGGGGATGGGGGGCATGTTGGGCATGGCGGGGGGCATGGCGGGGATGGGGGGCATGTTGGGGCTGGCGGGGGGCCTGGCGGGGATGGGGGGCGTTGGGCCACTGGAAAGGAAAATGCTGAGAAACTTGAACGTGGTATTTCTCCCTCCCTGTACGTGTCACATAGGTCCGCGCCCATGAGAAGATCGGGATTTGGCGTGCCATCGCCAAGGAAGTCCGGGCCCTGGGGGTCCACCATCGACGGGGCACCCACTGCCGCAAGAGGTGGGAGGACATCCGCTGCGGGACCAAGAAGACCGCCGAGTCTCTGCTGGGGATGGCCTCCCAACGTAGGCGGGGTGCCTGCCGTCAACTGAGCCCCCTGATGTTCCGGATCCTGGCGGTGGCCTACCCTGAATTGGATGGGCGCGTGAGGGCAGCACAGCAGACACAAGGGGGTGAGTACAAGCATTATCTACTCTGTTGTCGCGCAGTGGAGGTGTCTGGGTGGGGGAGGAGGGCTGGGGGTCCCCCTAGGCCAGGGCGATATCTGTAGGCTGGGCACCCCCGTAAGCCCCTGTGTCCCCAGCCACCACCCTCAGTAGTTTGTCAGTACAGCCATCCCTGGGCCGTGTCATCCATGGGTGCAGTTGTCAACTCTAGGCGTGTAGGGCATGTTCCACGGAATGCGTAGCGTACCCCAAGTGCGCAAGTTAGTGCAGGGGGCATCTGTGTCTGTCATGTCCGCTAACTGTCCCGGAGATCCATGTACTCAATATCCCTTTATTTCTCTCTCCCCCCCCTTTTTGTTTGTCTTTCTGTGCTTGTGTGCATCGGCATCATCAGGCCGAGGAGAAGTGGCATCGGGGCAGGAGGGAGCTGCATCTCACATGGCCCAGGAGGGCCATGCCACAGAGTCAGACTGGACCAGTGAGACGGAGGGCGAGGGGAGCTCCACGACGGGGACGACTGGACCCTGCAGCGACACGGACACGTCCTCGGAAGGGGGCTCCCTTGCGGGGGTGGCACCATCCGTGCCCCCCGCCATTACAGGTACAGCCGCCACCCAGCGCACCATCTCCGCCCTCCCAGCAGCCCCTCAGCGTTCGCCCCGTGCCCGCTCTGCCAGGAAGCCGGGCATCTCCTTCGCCCCAGGCACCTCAGGCCCTGCCCCTGTTACCCCCGCTGCCCTCAGTGAGGAGGTCATTGACCTCCTCCGAACGCTCATTGTTGGGCAGACTACCCTTTTGAATGCCATCCAGGGGGTGGAGAGGGAGGTTCATCGCAGCAATGCGTACCTGGAGGGCATTCATTCGGGTCAGGCTGCCCATCAGCGATCGTTCCAGGCTCTGGCCTCAGCACTGACGGCAGCCATTGTCCCTGTCTCCTGCCTGCCTCTACTAACTCCCTCCTCCCAGTCTCCTGTTCCTCTGCCTGTCCCACCCACACCATCAGACCAGCCTGCACACACCTCAACACCCAAGAGAAGCTCATCCAAACATAAGCACCACAGATCACGCAGACATTCACACACGCAACATTCCGATGCAGACATGCCAACAGTCACTACCACCTCTGTGACCCCCACCTCCTCGTCTCCCTCCTCCCTCCCTGTGACGTCTACACTCACACCTCCATTCACCTCACCATCAGCCAATGTTTCCATCACCAGCACACCCTCCACTCCAGTCCGCACACGTGCAGTCACCACCCCCACTGCCATTTACACGTCCCCTGTGTCCTCTCCCACTGTGTCTGTCACCCCCTCTTCCACACCACACAAACGCAGCCACCCACCCACCCAACAGCCATCCACCTCACGACAGCCTATCCCTCCTGCACCTGCACCCAAAGACAGCAAACGTGACTCACCTACAACCACATCCTCTCCCTCCACTCCCATTCCCACTGTACCTACCACTCTCCATTGTCCCAAGAAGCTCTTCCTCGCCACTACTAACTTCTTTCCTGACCCTGAGCCCCCCCCTCCTTCTCGTCGGGGTAAGAAGAGCACCTCAGCCACCACCAGCCCTGCAGCCCCCTTGACAAGGGTGCAGGGATATTGGAGCCCGCCAGCCCGCATGTCTGGATCTTCGCCCAGCAGCAAGGGGACAGCCAGCCCACCCCCTGGGAAGAGGAGCAGAAGGCGGAAGGGGCGCCGCAGGAGCCCGCCTTCTACATCCCCCCCGGACACCACCCAGAGACAGTCACCAGCCACAGCTCCAAAGGGAGGCAAGGGCCACAGGCCCACGACTAAGGAGGGCAAGGGCAGCAAGTCGGAGAGGTCAGGCAGCAGGCCTGCTGCCCAGGAGGAGCCCACAACCCCCATAGCCGCTGCCCCGGGAGGAACCGGCACAGCTGCCCCGGGAGAGCCCACCACCCCCATAGCCGCTGCCCAGGGAGGACCCAGCCCAGCTGGCCAGGAGGGCCCCACCACCCACAGCCCAGGTGGGCAGTGAAGGAGCACCATCCCCGCTGCCCAGGAGGGCACCACCAGGCAATTAGCAGTTGGCCATAGACCGGCCGCCGTCTCCAGAACCGCTGAACTGGGCCCCGCCGTCTCCAGAACCGCTGAACTGGGCCCCGCCGTCTCAAGAACCGCTGAACTGGGCCCCGCCGTCTCAAGAACCGCTGAACTGGGCCCTTCAGGGCAAGGAGCGCTGAACTGGGCCCCGCCGTCTCAAGAACCGCTGAACTGGGCCCTTCAAGGCAAGGAGCGCTGAACTGGGCCCCGCCGTCTCAAGAACCGCTGAACTGGGCCCCGCCGTCTCAAGAACCGCTGAACTGGGCCCCGCCGTCTCAAGAACCGCTGAACTGGGCCCTTCAGGGCAAGGAGCGCTGAACTGGGCCCCGCCGTCTCAAGAACCGCTGAACTGGGCCCCGCTGTCTCAAGAACCGCTGAACTGGGCCCTTCAAGGCAAGGAGCGCTGAACTGGGCCCCGCCGTCTCAAGAACCGCTGAACTGGGCCCCGCCGTCTCAAGAACCGCTGAACTGGGCCCTTCAAGGCAAGAAGCGCTGAACTGGGCCCCGCCGTCTCAAGAACCGCTGAACTGGGCCCCGCCGTCTCAAGAACCGCTGAACTGGGCCCTTCAGGGCAAGAACCGCTGAACTGGGCCCGCCGTCTCAAGAACCGCTGAACTGGGCCCTTCAGGGCAAGAACCGCTGGCCCTTTGGCAGACGTGGCAGGGCAGGATCTATCTCGGGCAGGGCTGCAGGATGTCCTCTGGCCAACTTGCCTCCTCCAGTGGCAGTGGGGTCTGTTATGGACTGTATGGACTGTGGCTTTGCTCTCCCCAGGATGGCCCAGTGGGCAGGCCACCCACTGTATGGACTGTATGGACTGTGGCTTTGCTCTCCCCAGGATGGCCCAGTGGGCAGGCCACCCACTGTATGGACTGTATGGACTGTGGCTTTGCTCTCCCCAGGATGGCCCAGTGGGCAGGCCACCCACTGTATGGACTGTATGGACTGTGGCTTTGCTCTCCCCAGGATGGCCCAGTGGGCAGGCCACCCACTGTATGGACTGTATGGACTGTGGCTTTGCTCTCCCCAGGATGGGCCAGTGGTCATGGAGTCCCCTCGTGGATCTGGCGTCGTGTACTCAAGTGGCTGAGGTGCCCCCCCTTCCCTTCCCCCTGAGGTGCCTGTCCTATTTTCTTTCTGATGCCTCTGCAGTGTTCTCTCCGTGGAGTTCTTGTCGTGGGACTGGGCCTTGCCCCTTTGCACAGGACCCCTGTGATCCACGGACAGTGGTTGGACTACATTTAGTAGCTGTATATATTTTGTACATAGTTTATTTATTTATTGGGATTAATGGTGTACATATTTCAATATATCTGCCCGTTTATGATCTCTTCTTTTGGTCTTTGCATTATTTCGGAGGGGGGTGGTTTGTGGGTTGTGACAGTGATCTGTGGTAATGCATTGATGTGTGTGTTGTAGTGGGTGTGGGTGGGTGGGTGTGTGCCGGTAATCTTTTCCCTCCCCTGTGTCGTAGGTGCCGTACTCACCGATGTCTTCCGCGCCGCCGGGCGTGCTCCTGGTATATGAGCAGGAATAGGAGTGCGGGGATGACCTGCAACTCTGGCTCCATACTGCCGGAATCTCGCGTGGAGTGCGTAGAGGTGAGCGTTTTCCCGTTCGTAGTCTGTTTCCGCCGTGTTCTTATCGGCGGTGCTCCCGCCCCGGGAAAGGTGGCAGATTGGTGGGTCGTAATAGGGTGGGCGGTACTTTGTCTGCCGCCGGGCTGTTGGCGGGAACCGCCGCGCTGTTTGTTTGTAACGCTGTGGCGGTCGGAGTGTTAAGTTGGCGGGCTGTGTTGGCGGTTCCCGCCAGGGTCAGAATTGCATATTTTAGACCGCCGGCCTGTTGGCGGCTTGGCCGCCGCTTTATCACCGACCGCCAGGGTCAGAATGAGGGCCTAAGTCCATACAGCAAAACAGCCAACACGTGTTTCGTCTTCAAGACTTTGTCAAGGCTGTGGAAACATAGATGTTGGTATAGTATAATTGCACAAGGTGACTTCACAACGTCTAAAATTCTTTGTACAGAGGTAAAGAGAACAATCCAAGCGAAGGTGCAATAGAATTGTGTGAATTAAGTGCAGGGATGCGTATAGTTAATGTGACAACCAGAATGTAGTGTGAATGCCTCAATAGGTCTTATAGGTGACTAATTGAATCACGTTCCAGAAGAAAAAGGCAAACAAGTCAGTCTAGAGAGGAATAAAACGGCAACATCATGCAAGGTGAGATTGTCATAAACGTGTCTACACAGTGTGATACAGTACATGTGCTTTAACATTTTTAGAAAACATTGAATCTTAGTGGTGAAGAAACACGGGGGGATGCGAAGTGTGTTGTGATGTGGATAGAAGATCTATAAATAGTTTGAAGAAAAAAGAGTAAAGAAAGAAGTAAGAAGTAATTGAAAGGGGGTAAGGTACCTTCAGATGTATATAAAACATTATATGTAAACACGAAAGGTACATAGATCAAGCTGCTGGTAGTCATGAATCCTTGGGAGAAATCAAATAGTATAGGCAAATGATGGCATGATAAGCCTGGGGTATAAAACAACAAAAAATACAATTTAATGTAAAGCAGGTGTTATGCAGAAAGCTACTTGATTTTAAAGCTACATACGGAGTAAATAATCTGGTATGCCAAGTTCTATACTGTCCAATACTAAATACTGATGCTAAGATGTATGGCCCAAGGACCACCAGAATGTATGCCCCAATCAGTGTCTCCCTGACAACAAGTGTTTATTATTGAAAGGATTACCACTGTATGTACCAGCATAACTGCTTCCCTGGTAGAGTGGGCAGATGAATCACCAGATGCTAAGAAAGCTTCCTATTGTGTGGAGTAGGGTTTCTGCCGATCGAGGAAGTGTTAATTAATTAGTTTAATCTTGGGTTTCCATCTCTAGAGGTCCGAGACAGGAATGCACATTGGCTCCTCATCTCTATGCATGGTACATGGAACAGATAATTACATGTATTTCAGACAAAAAGATCACTATCCTGGGGCCAAAGTTCATACATGTAATTCACAATTTCTTAATCCATGAACAATAAACAGAACAAGTCAGAAACAGTGAGCAGAGATTGTCTTTCTGTTTTTTATTGCATAGTGTTTTGACTTTTTAAATGTTTTAGTACTGCTTGATAATGTAAACATTGTCCTAACCTGAACCTGTCTGCTCTGTGCCATACTATTAGGATTGAAGTCCAGGTTTTAATTTCTGAAACTGTGTGATTGATCTGACAGGTCTGTGGACACGTTATTTGTAGTGGACTCACCTCCACCCCAACGAATAACACATTTTCTTTCAGAACTGTCTTGAATACTATTATCAATAGATTCCTCACCTGTGACTTATTCATCACATCAGCAAGAAGGCCAAAGCTCCTTACATTTGGTGACAATAAGGGAGATATTTATACTTTGTTTGCACCGGATTTGCACCATTTTTTTTACGTAAATCCGGCATATACTTAACTCCATATTTACATTATGATGCTAGACATGTCTAGCGCCAAAATATTGGAGTTAAAGTCATTTTTTGCCTGCGGAAAACTACCTTGCGTTAAAGAGCTGCAAGGTAGACATTCCCAGGCAAAAAACGACTCAAAGGCCCTAGCGCCTTATTTATCCTCCCATGCGAAAATCATGCACGGGAGGAGGAGGACCTTAAATAATGGCGCTAAGCCTGCTTAGCACCATTATTTAACGCCTGGGTCAAGGCAGGCGTTAGGGGACCTGTGGGCCTTTTTCCATGGTCAGAGACCATGGAAACAGTCCACAGGTGCCATTCCCTGCTCCCAGGGACACCACCACCCACCTGTACCCTCACCTGGAGGACACCTAAGGATGGGGAGACCCATCCCAGGTAAGCAGGTAAGTCCAGGTAAGTATTTTTCTTTATTTTTGCAAAGTGCCTTAGGGGGGCCTAACGTGGGCCCCCCTATGTGGCACTGTGCCCAATAGTCATGCCCAGGGGACCTAAGTCCCCTGGGCATGGCCATTGGGCTGGGGGGCATGACTTCTGTCTTTACTTAGACAGGAGTCATGTCCATGGGGGTTGTGCGTGGAAATAATGACGCTAATCAGGTTAGAGTCATTTTTTTTACTCTAACCTGACTAGCACCATTCTTTCACGCACAACCTCCAGTTTCCCCTATGCCTCCCCCACCTGGTTAGCGTCAATAATTTTGATGCTAACTGGGCCTTACCGCCAGCTAGCATCATAGCTTAAATATGATGCTTGACTGGCGTCCAGGAATGGCGCTAGCCCGTGGTGTACTTTTTGACAGAAACCTGTGCTAACGCAGGTTTGCGTCAAAAAGTATAAATCAGGGCCTTAGTTCTACATGAAGGTGCACATTTAATTTCTTAACATTGTATACTGACAGGAGTGTAATTGTGAGGTTTTTAACATCCTCATATGCCATGTTTTAACAACCTTGTTTTCTCGGGCTCCCCACTACTGCAAGATATCTTTAACTCCACTGACTGCAGTGTGTTGTTCAAATGTTCTGTGCCAGACTCTTAGAACCAACATGTTGGAAAATGGGTTATTGGTAAGGGCAGGTAGGTACCTACACCTAGCAACAATCCACTAACCTCCACCTAGGTACAGTTAGGTCTCAATAAATTAATCCCAGCTCAACCCTTGGGAGCTTGGCAACGAGCGTCAAGGCTTAACTTAGGAGACATTGTGTAAAGCATTCAAATATAACAAAACACTATTTAAATAAAACACAGGAAACAGTTTAAAAATCCAAAACCAATTTATAAAAATAGTTTATATTTTTATCTTTAAAATGACACAAAAACGGATAAAATTGGTTCAGGGGAACCGGAGATATGAATTTTTAAAGTATTATTATTTTTCTAGCGCTTAGAAACTAAAAGCGCCAATCGGGTCATCTGGTTGCACCAGGACCGGGGCAAAGTCAAAGTTTCAGGCCGACCGCGATGGAGCCCTGCTCGGCTACAAGTCGCGGGAAGCCTCGGTTAAAAAGTTACCTTCTGACTTAGTCTTTATTTTGAAGTTTTTCTTCACTGGGACGAACCTGCCAGTTGAATCCGACCTCCTGGAGCCCTTGTCCGGATACGCGAAGTGGGTTTCCTCGGTGGTGATTTTTACCTTCGGACTTAGTCGTTTTTTCGAGATGAAAATCCTTCGACCGGGGTAAACCTGGATCTTGATCCAACGTCCGTGGAGCCCTTCTCGGATACGATGGCTGGGAGGTCCCGGTCAACTTTTTACCTTCGGACTTAGTCTCTTTTTTGGAGGTTTTTCTTTACCGGGCCGAACCACGAAGTCAGGCCGGGTCGCGGTTGAGGCAAGCCGGCTAGAATTTCCGCGGCGGGTCGGTCCCTCTCTGGAGCTTTTTTTCAAAAATTCTCAAATCTTTTCCAAACTTCTGGGGCTTCACCCAGATGTTCTTTTAAGGCTCTTTTGGGGTCCACAGCTCACCCCAAGGGTCCAGAAGTTCTGTGATGGTCCTTGGGGGGTGCGGACTTCAACTCCCAGAATGCACCTGGCGCAAACTCCTTTCTGGCCACTGGACAGTGGTCAGCTGGTCACTTTCTTCAGGAGTTGGTGCAGGGGACTCTGGTTTAGCAATTTTTCACCTGTAGCAAACAGGGAGTCCCTCCTTGAACCAGTTGAAGCCAGGCAAAGTCCTTCTTGTGGTGAAGCCCAAGTGTGCAGCTGGTGCAGTCCTTCTGAGTGCAGGTTCCAGGTGCAGGGCAGGGGTCCAGCAGGGCAGTCCTTCTTCTCCTTTAGTTCTTTCTTCTTGAAATTTGGTGGGGATCTGAGGTGTGGGTGCAGGTCTGCCAGTTTTATCCTTGCTCCTGGGTGAAAAGCAGGGGGGCCCTGGTTCTCCAATCAGGGACAGGGTCGTCCCCCTGTGATTACCACTTCCTGGGAAGTGTGGCAAAAATCCATCCCAGAAGGCAACAGTCTCTAAAAATCCAACATGGATGAATCTGATTTTTGGAGGTTACATCTGGCTGAGCCCACCCACTGGTGTGGCTAAAAATCATAAACACACCCCTCTCCTGCCCTCTCCTAATCTAATCAAGGGGGCACCTAATTGTCTGGGGTTGCAGGATGTGGGGGTGTTGCTGGGTGCTCCAAATGTCCTTCTCTGCCTTTGAAGACCAGTTTGGCCGCCCTCCCCCTTCCTGCCTCACCATCTGCTGAGGGGAGATTCTCTCCCCCAAGCACATTCCTTTGTGTGAAGCCAGGCCACTTCACACCTCATCAAGGCAGCCTGGCAGAAGCTGCTGCAGGCTGGCCAATCAGAGCACAGCAGCAAAAACAATGCAGAGCTGAAATTGGTAACTTTTTAGGTAAAGTCTAAACTTTTTACCTGAACAAGTTATATTAAATCCAACAACCGGAAGTTGTGGGATTTATTACAACAATTAATTTGATACCAAATTCTTGGTATGTAACATTTAAGGAGACTTTAAAATTTAAAATAAAGTCTGCCCATTCTAGCCTATGAAGGCCATTTACTTCAATGAGGGAAAAACAAATTTGGCTGTTTTTACCTCACCAGGGCTTATACATCTATTTTTATAAAGTCCCTGCTTATAGTTACATGGCACCCAGCCCTAGGGGCACATAGGGCACACCTTAGGGGTGACTTATATGTGAAAATAAGGTAGTTTAAGACTTTGGAAGTACCTTTAATTCCAAAGTCGAATTTGCATATAACTTTAATTTAAAAGCAGCCAGCAAGGCAGGCTTGCTTTTAAAATGACACTGGGCACCTCAGCAGTGCACCTAGGTGTGCACCACCTATGCTGTGGTCCCTAAACCTACAGGCCCTACCATATACTAGGGTCTTATAGGTAGGTTAACTTAGCCAATTATAATTAGCCTAATTTGCATATCCATTTTACACAGAGCACAGGCCCTGGGACTGGTTAGCAGTACCCAGGGCCCCATCAGAGTCAGGAAAACACCAGCAAGAAGGGTAAAATGGGGGCAAAAAGTTAGGGGGCCTCTGCAATCAGCCCTGTTTTTTCACACAACCCCCCCCCCCAGCCCACACGCCCAGGAGACTCAACCCAACCCTGGGAGAGTCTTCCTGGCTTGTTAGGCGAGGAAGACAGTGAAGAAAACTAGCTGTCCCTTTGCAGGGCCTACTCTGCCTTACATCCTCCTGTCAGGGTCACTCCCTCTGGGTAGTGAACCCACCCCAACAATGAAAGGACCCATCTCTAACTGAAACTTCCCTCTAGGGGGGTCTTCCTCCTCTCTCTCTGCCAACTTGGGCAGTGAGGTGCCCACCTCCCCTACTCCTAACTTTGCTAGGGCAACACCTAGCTTACCCAAAGAGGTCACCCAACACTTGAGCAACCCCACCATGACCAATAGGGTCAGGGGGCCTACTTTGCTATTGGCCCTGGGGTCTGTCTCCCAAGCCAAGTACAGTGCTGCCAGGAAGGCTAGCACCCAGCAGAGGCTACTGACAGCTGTCAGTACCCAGAACCACACCCTAAGCTCTCCACTGACAGGTGGCTGAGCTGCTTTAGGGGCAATTTTGGGGTCCTGGCACCCCTCTTGCTGTCTAGAGTGGGGGGCTACCACCTCTTGTGGCAGACACCCTCCTTCCACTCTCCCTTCTGTCAGTGCAGGGGCAACACCCTGCTTCTGGACAGCTGCCTGACTACTCAGTACTTCCTTGGGGTCAGGTGAGGCCTCACCAGTGCCAACTCTGGGCTCCCCCCCTACTGGGGCAGAAGGCCTTTGGCTCCCTGGAACTCTCTTTAAGAGTGGCCTACCCTTCCATTTCTTCTTTCCTTTTCTTGGGGACCCCTGTCTCCTAACTGTAGGACTGACTCCCCAGGACTTTGGGTTGGGGAGGCGCCCTGGGCGACCACCCCATCTGGGACCAGACTCACCTCTGGGAGGTCATTGCCCAGGATACAATCTAGGGGGAGGTCAGCACTGACTACCACCCTAAACCAGTCAAGGATACCCTCCCTCTCTAGGGACACTATGGCTACAGGTTTGGTGGTGACCTCCCCTGTGGCTATCCTGACTTTCTTTGTCTCCCCTGGGACATACATGCCTGGTGTCACTAACCGGTCACTCACTATAGTGTGACTGGCACAGGTGTCTCTCAGGCCAGTGGTAGGGATCCCATTCACTTGAATGTGGTGGAAGTGCCTACTCCCACCCTCAGGGATCACCAGCTTACCATCTGGTCCTGTCTCCCAGCTCAATGCTAGGAGGACTTCATCATCTGAGGAGTCCTCCTCCATGGCTACACTGGACAGCCCAGTGCTAACCACCTTCTTTGGACAGGCTGCATCCCCTCTGAAGTGACCTGTCTGCTGACAGTCAAAGCAAGCCCTACTGTCCAAGAGCTTTTTTAACCCTGGGTCTCCCTGTCTCTGCTTGTCAGAGTGGGAGTGGGATTTACTCTCCTCCTTCTTAGGGTTCTGGGGTACAGAGGGAGTCTCTGTGGTGGGCTTACCACCTCCCTCCTTAGGTTTTTGGGGACCTGACCCCCCCTTCTTAGAGTCTCCCCCCTGGGACTTGACAACCACCCTGGTTCTCAACCACTCATCAACTGCCTCCCCTAGCTCTCTAGGGTTGGTCTGCTTAGAGTCCACTAGATGCTGGCATAACCTTTCTTGGGTACAATTGATCAGGATGTGCTCTCTCATGATCAGATTGTAAAACCCCTCATAAGTATTTACTTTGTTACCAATAATCCAGCCCTCCAGTGCCTTTAGTGAAATGTTCACAAAGTCAACCCAAGACTGGGTACTGACCTTCTGGGTGTCCCTGAACTTCATTCTATACTGCTCTGGGGTCAGACCAAACTTTTTAGTCAAGCAACTCTTCATACTGGGGTATGAGTCTGCATCCTCCCCCCTCATGGTTAGGACCCTATCCCTCCCAGAGTTGGGAACTAACTCCCAAAGAAGTGAACCCCAGTACTGAGGCTTGACTCTCCTCATCTGGAGGGCCCTCTCAAAGGCCCCCAGCCACTTATCTATGTCATCCCCCTCTACATAAGCAGGAACCACCCCCTTGGGTAATCTGGGGCAAACTCCCCCACTCATGGACATCTCAACTTCTTTATCGCTGCCACCATCTCTTCTCTCTTTGTTTGCCCACTTTTTCTTTTCTAGGGCCAGCTTATCTGCTTCCAAAGCTATGTAGGCTAGCTGGGCTTCCAGCTCTCTTTCTCTGATGGATGGGTTCTCTCCTCCTGAAAGGACCCCCTTCCTACCACTAGCTTTGGGTCTGCCCCTAGTGACTGTATTTACTGAGGACCGTTCTTCCTCATCCTCACTTAGGCTCAGATGCCTTCCCTCCCCTGAGTGGTTAGAGTTAGCATCCTCCCCTTTTTCTTCCTCCTCTGGAGCTTCCTCTGTTCCCAGCTCTTGGGCCTCAGCCCATGCTGTCCGGGATTTAGTCAGGATTTTCTTCCTGAGGTCTGGGGTTGCAGGCAACCCCCTTTCAATACACAACCCCCTAAGCTGGACTACTGTCAGTGTGGGTAGGCTAGCCAGATCAAGCTCCATGGTTCCCTAGTTTTGTGTCAACAAAAACGTTTTGCAAAAATTGAAAACAAGAATTTAGAAAAATTACAAAAATTCAATAATTGAAATTAATCCAAATTAATAAAAAAAAAAACAAATTAAACATTAAAAAAAAACAAAAATTGCACTAAGACAATTTAAAGGATTTTTAATTTGTTTTACTTAAAACTGGAACGTGATACTGAACACAAGTACAGGATCCCACCGCTGCCACCAAAAATGTTGGAAAATGGGTTATTGGTAAGGGCAGGTAGGTACCTACACCTAGCAACAAGCCACTAACCTCCACCTAGGTACAGTTAGGTCTCAATAAATTAATCCCAGCTCAACCCTTGGTAGCTTGGCAACGAGCGTCAAGGCTTAACTTAGGAGACAGTGTGTAAAGCATTCAAATATCACAAAACAGTATTTAAATAAAACACAGGAAACAGTTTAAAAATCCAAAACCAATTTATAAACATAGTTTATATTTTTATCTTTAAAATGACACAAAAACGAATAAAAGTGGTTCAGGGGAACCGGAGATATGAATTTTTAAAGTATTATTATTTTTCTAGCGCTTAGAAACAAAAAGCGCCAATCGGGTCATCTGGTTGCACCAGGACCGGGGCAAAGTCAAAGTTTCAGGCCGACCGCGATGGAGCCCTGCTCGGCTACAAGTCGCGGGAGGCCTCGGTTAAAAAGTTACCTTCTGACTTAGTCTTTATTTTGAAGTTTTTCTTCACCGGGACGAACCTGCCAGTTGAATCCGACCTCCTGGAGCCCTTGTCCGGATACGCGAAGTGGGTTTCCTCGGTGGTGATTTTTACCTTCGGACTTAGTCGTTTTTTCGAGATGAAAATCCTTCGACCGGGGTAAACCTGGATCTTGATCCGACGTCCGTGGAGCCCTTCTCGGATACAATGGCTGGGAGGTCCCGGTCAACTTTTTACCTTCGGACTTAGTCTCTTTTTTGGAGGTTTTTCTTTACCGGGGCGAACCACAAAGTCAGGCCGGGTCGCGGTTGAGGCAAGCCGGCTAGAATTTCCGCGGCGGGTCGGTCCCTCTCTGGAGCTTTTTTTCAAAAATTCTCAAATCTTTTCCAAACTTTTGGGGCTTCACCCAGATGTTCTTTTAAGGCTCTTTTGGGGTCCACAGCTCACCCCAAGGGTCCAGATGTTCTGTGATGGTCCTTGGGGGGTGCGGACTTCAACTCCCAGAATGCACCTGGCGCAAACTCCTTTCTGGCCACTGGACAGTGGTCAGCTGGTCACTTTCTTCAGGAGTTGGTGCAGGGGACTCTGGTTTAGCAATTTATCACCTGTAGCAAACAGGGAGTCCCTCCTTGAACCAGTTGAAGCCAGGCAAAGTCCTTCTTGTGGTGAAGCCCAAGTGTGCAGCTGGTGCAGTCCTTCTGAGTGCAGGTTCCAGGTGCAGGCCAGGGGTCCAGCAGGGCAGTCCTTCTTCTCCTTTAGTTCTTTCTTCTTGAAATTTGGTGGGGATCTGAGGTGTGGGTGCAGGTCTGCCAGTTTTATCCTTGCTCCTGGGTGAAAAGCAGGGGGGCCCTGGTTCTCCAATCAGGGACAGGGTCGTCCCCCTGTGATTACCACTTCCTGGGAAGTGTGGCAAAAATCCATCCCAGAAGGCAACAGTCTCTAAAAATCCAACATGGATGAATCTGATTTTTGGAGGTTACATCTGGCTGAGCCCACCCACTGGTGTGGCTTAAAATCATAAACACACCCCTCTCCTGCCCTCTCCTAATCTAATCAAGGGGGCACCTAATTGTCTGGGGTTGCAGGATGTGGGGGTGTTGCTGGGTGCTCCAAATGTCCTTCTCTGCCTTTGAAGACCAGTTTGGCCGCCCTCCCCCTTCCTGCCTCACCATCTGCTGAGGGGAGATTCTCTCCCCCAAGCACATTCCTTTGTGTGAAGCCAGGCCACTTCACACCTCATCAAGGCAGCCTGGCAGAAGCTGCTGCAGGCTGGCCAATCAGAGCACAGCAGCAAAAACAATGCAGAGCTGAAATTGGCAACTTTTTAGGTAAAGTCTAAACTTTTTACCTGAACAAGTTATATTAAATCCAACAACCGGAAGTTGTGGGATTTATTACAACAATTAATTTTATACCAAATTCTTGGTATGTAACATTTAAGGAGACTTTAAAATTTAAAATAAAGTCTGCCCATTCTAGCCTATGAAGGCCATTTACTTCAATGAGGGAAAAACGAATTTGGCTGTTTTTACCTCACCAGGGCTTATAAATCTATTTTTATAAAGTCCCTGCTTATAGTTACATGGCACCCAGCCCTAGGGGCACATAGGGCACACCTTAGGGGTGACTTATATGTACAAATAAGGTAGTTTAAGACTTTGGAAGTACCTTTAATTCCAAAGTCGAATTTGCATATAACTTTAATTTAAAAGCAGCCAGCAAGGCAGGCTTGCTTTTAAAATGACACTGGGCACTTCAGGAGTGCACCTAGGTGTGCACCACCTATGCTGTGGTCCCTAAACCTACATGCCCTACCATATACTAGGGTCTTATAGGTAGGTTAACTTAGCCAATTATAATTAGCCTAATTTGCATATCCATTTTACACAGAGCACAGGCCCTGGGACTGGTTAGCAGTACCCAGGGCACCATCAGAGTCAGGAAAACACCAGCAAGAAGGGGAAAATGGGGGCAAAAAGTTAGGGGGCCTCTGCAATCAGCCCTGTTTTCTCACACAACAATTTACTGTCTATGCTTCCAAACCAAATTGTCAGACCTAACGTGGTGATTGCCTGCATGTTTACTTTGAACACCACAATTGTGTCGAAGCCACTGGGCCTTTCTCAAAAAGTACGAGAACACTGAAACCAACTCACCCATTGACTGAGATGCTTAATTCTGTCAATCTGACTGGTTACTTACTAACTGCTTGCGCTTTAAGGATTCTTTAAGAGATTAAACACATGGCGTCTGACTGCTGAATTACTGTTACACTTATGAACTTCTGGCTGGCTCCTAAGTTCTTATTCCCTATATGAAAACTAGGAATATTTCACAGTTCATTGTGCCTATATTTATGTATGGACAATTTTATCTGTACTTTGAATTGTGGCTCTACGTCCAGGGTCATGCATAAACCCAAACATACAGGAAGCAAATATTTTTGTGTTTATGCTATTGATTAGCTTATCAACTCTAGGGGTGTGCTTCCATCAAAATTGAAATGAATTAAAAGACCCATTGATTTCGACCCAGCATCGATTCACTTTCAAATTGTTAAGAACATGATGAATTATAGTTATGTGCTATTTTGACCGACCAACTATTTACGCACTGGAAATCACTGACCTTTCACCCCACTGGTTACTAATTGGTGGTAAGAGATGCTGGAAGTAGCATCAGAATGTTTCCACCTACCCTGGTATCAGCAGAAGTTGTCCATGTTTCAATTAGATTATTTTGGTTGTACACAGTGTTGTAGGGTACCATGTTTTGCGCAACTAAACACAGAGGCCCTTATTACGATTGTGGCGGTCTTAAAACCGCCACACTCACGGTAGCAGTCTTAACGCATCGATCCCGGCCACACAATACATACAAACACCCCCAATTGATTGCAAGCATACGTAAAAACACCCCCACTCGACCGCACACACAAACACCCCTACTCGACTGCACACATACGTACAAACACCCCTTTGCATACATGCACACGCACCCCCTTGCATACATGCACACACCACACACCCTCCTCCACATACATGCATACACACACCCTCTACATACATGCACACACACTCCTCCTCCGCATTCAAGCACACACACCCCACCTCCACATACATGCACACAAACACCCCCTCCGCATACATGCACACACACACCCCTTGCATACATGGACACACACACTCCCCTCCACTCACGCATCCAGACACACACACATACACACCCATTCCAACACACACACACACATGCTCGGACACATACATGCACACACCACACACCTGCACCTAACACCCCCCCTTCGGTTGGTCCACCTACATGTCTGGGCCACACAGCAGCCCACATTGAGGTGGTCGTCCGGGAGGGTGTGGATGTCGGCGGTTCCACCGACAATGCTGCACTGCCGTGCCAAATTACTTCTCATAATATGGCGGACAGAGTTCTGGCGGCGTGGCAGTGCTGGCGGTGGAACCGCCTCTCACCTGCTGTCAGCCAGGCCAACGGTGTCGGATTTCTGCCTGTTTATGGGCAGAAAACCGTTGGTGAGACATAATACGTGATCTTCGGACCGTTGGCGGTCTTTTGGCACCCGCTTCGATGGCGGTCCTGACAAAAGACCGCAGAAGTCAAAATGAGTTCCTGAATCTCCTCTTCGTACCTGAGCAGTCAACAAACTATATTAATTGGTCTATTTTTATCTTAACTTTGCTTTGTTCATTATTTTTTTTTAAATGTGTGACCTTGCTCCTTGATAAAATAATCTGAATATAAATACAATATTCTCAGCTAGGAGACAGTGTCATCAACACAGTTGGTCTGCTGAATTTGCAAACTGGTAGGGAACTAACATCCTGCTTCAAATCATGAGATTTGGAAATGAGCTTAACAAGACCTATAGAAGGGTTTCAAGCCTAGACCCAAGAAAAGGGTTACAAATTGAGGCCAAATCGATTACTGTACATGATACTCTGCTAAATAAATTATCTTCAAAACACAGAATTTATAGGCAATTAAAATAACCTCAAAATGCAACATGATATAGCTTCCTAGTGTTTTCAGAAAGCATACAAAATATTTTCCTTCACTTTTAACTCCTGCTTCATTTCACCTTTCCATAGCCCCTCTTCCAAATACATTCTTGGACCTCAGTCATTTAGTATGACTGTCAATCTACTTGTAAGGGAAATAATATTAATATGAAGAGTTACACAAATCTCTTAATGTCAGGACATAGGGCCTCATTAGGAGTCTGGGGTTCTTTATACTGCCATGGGATCGCCGTCACCGCCAGGAACATGGTTCCTGATGGGGTGGTGGGATTCGTGCTCAGTCATGGAGGCGCTGAGTTCAGCCCCGCCATGCTGATCACAAGTCCTCTTTCCGCCAGCATTTTCATGGAGGGGTCCTCGCCATGACAAGGATGGTGAAAAGCCATTGCTGGGGGCTGCTGCAATGCCCATGGCATGGGCAGTGCAGGGCCCCCCTGCCAGCATCCTTGGAAGGCGCACAGTCTGCACTGTAAACAGTGAACATTCCGAGGGTGCTGTTGTGCCACGCCATTGGCCTTGGCTCCCTTAAGGGAAACATTGTAATACGACTGTGGGGGAGGCCACCAGTATGATGACAGCCTCCTCCCTGCAGCTCTGGCGCTCGGGTCTTTCCCACCACTAAAGTCGTTATGAGGCCCATAGAGACAATGCCCAGGGCAGATCAATTTTATTGGTTTAGAAAACAGAGCTACATTTCAGGCTGTAAACATCCCCCAGTTTTAGACTTCAGACAAATCCCTGGTCATACCTGTCTAGACCTCATCATTTAGAGACATATCGGTTAATAATAAGGTGCAAAAGCATAAATAGACTAGAAATGTATCTGCATGATTCATCAAAAGTACCATATCTGCAAGAAAGTGCCCCCAAAATATGTCATTCTTTTTAACAGCCAATTTTATGTAATTATGAAATGCACACAATTTGTTCCAAAATGATAACCTTCATTTTCAGTAAATACATTCACTGTGTTCCCATGTGCCAACTATATATCTGTCATGGACTAATTTTGCCCAGATACGTTCCTTGGCAACATATGCCAGATTCTAATTTCAGTTAAGCAGCAGTTTGACATCTACGATCCTCAAATGCATGCCTTTCATTTTTAACACTTTTGTCCCCAGCAAACGGTTCTTTGCTTTCTCAGATCGTTTGTGCAAAGCAGAGATATCATCATGTTCAACAAATGAACTTATTTTCCCAACTAATGCCCTCATTCTGAGTTTTTGGGAGAACAGTAAATCTGCATGAGACTTTATCAATACAGTGCAGAAAATATGCAAATTACTATCCAATTGCAAATGACACTCCATGGAAAGGGGAGTCGCCTTGTGGGACTGGACTTTCCAGTTGTAAAACTGAACTGAGTTGTCCAATTCTATTGGGTTTTACCACATATATTTACCACCTGCTGTTGCTCTGATCAGGTGGTAAGTCTATGAGGGTGAGTCTGAGAGGGGAGAAGTGGTAAGGGTGAGTTGGCAATGGAAGGTGATATCTGCCCGGGGGAAGATTGTATGCTCTTTTCTGTCAGAAAAAAATGAAACATGGAAGGATGTTTGGCTGGTGCTGCAGCCAAAGGCTCAAGCAGTTTCCATTTCTGCATGATAAAATGGGGCCTGGTTCTCACACACATAGAAAAAATGAAAATGTTGCTCTGCATGACTTGTAACAAGGGGTTAAGAATGTATTTTTTTGCTTTCAGTTCATTTTGTCCCAAGCATAACACTAGAGTGTAATTTTTGATGAATAAACTTACTTTAAGACGTAACTATCAAATAGACACTTTCTGATATTTCTCCACAATATACCCTCCTGTCTGCACCTTATAGTTGCCATTGGATTGCAACCTGTTAAATTGTTCCAGGTGTTCACAATGTGTTCATCCATTGCAATTGAATGACCTTAAAACATATTACAATTCACAGTTGATCATTGCCACAATCTGTTGTGTCTTCTTTTGAATAAGTGGTCTGTTGTAATGTATTTATTTTATTCTTAATTACTTTCCCCTCTAAAACAGTGCTATCCGCCATAAGGGATATTGTTTTTATTGATTCATGTTTATGATCTTAAGCAAATGTCTTCATTTTGTATTAACCACGAATTTAATTAAAAAACAATCCACTGTCTATATGATATGGGCTCAATTAGTTAATTTCAGTGTCCAAATACATGTACTTTATTAATAACATTGTATTTTACACACTCAATTCATTTTACGCGTTATTCATACCTCCTTAGGGACTTAATTATTGAGCATGATAGCATCAGCAACCAAAACAATTGGGTTTCTTTAAATAGCTCTTACTCATTGGACACAAGCATATTAATGTAAACTCAAACTTACTTTGTAACCCTTGTTTACAAAACATTCCACCCCAATTAGAACTCCTGTTCATTGACAGTTTTCTATGTGCTGTTCAGTTTTATACTGAGCAAACTCATGAAATCGCATAGATATTGTCATCCATCATTTGAGCTCCCCTATCTTAGACTACCCTGCTTCCCTTTTCCCATTCTTTATTCTTTACATTACCTTTTTTCTTTACAGGCGTTTTTCATTTCTATTGCAGTCGATGTGCTAGGCTTATTTTTTTTATTACATTTTATTTCCCAAAAGTTAATTTTTCCTCTCAAATGTTTTCACTAAGTGTTACTACAATTCACTTTACTTTACAGAAAAGAGGCCATATTTATTCTGCCTTTTAAACTCTCTTGATATAACATACATAGTAAACCTTTACTTATCAAATAAAAGAAAGGGTTGTTCTCTCGAATAGCAATATAAATGAGATAATATACACTTACTCAAAATCATTAGGGCAATCACCACTCCAAGAAGCAAAATCACCATAGTCTGCGGTTTCATTGACAGAAAATTGCTAATTGGAGATACAGGAGGAGCTGAAAATATGGCAAACATTTAAACACATAGCAGGTTTAGTATTCACATGGTTCTATAATTCAGTAATATTGTAAATACTGTTTGAAAAATAATACAAATGTATTCATTTGAAGAGGATATTGAGTCTATCATGTAATAAAAAGGAAATAATTTGCCATCCATTCAACACATATATTTTCTGAAACAATACATTTTAATCAATAATCAGAGGATAAAATATAAGCAGAGAACACATTGCCACAATAAATATTTTTATAATGTAATCAGCATATGATACACTTTACTGTCATATGTGAGTGAGGGAAATATTGTTTATCCATAAATGTATAATTTACAAAATACTCTTGAGAGGGTAAAAAAGGTTGGATCTATGTTTTTGAATTAAAAATGTCCAATGAAGCAGTGTTTAAACTTTTAGAAATGTTCACAAGGCAGGCGAACTATAGTAACACATTTGCAAAGACATTTAGAAACAGGGTAATAATTCACTGCTTACTGTAAATGCACTCTAAAAGTTACATTACTTGGTGGATAATGAATTTGATATTTTATAGTTATAAAACAAATTACGTGGGAATTCCACAAAGTTTAACTGTGGTGTGCTTGCATCCTTCCGCAAAGTAAAGAAACGTATTGCTATCATACCAATTTGAAACATTTTTATAGAGGTGTGCATTCAAAATGTGTAAAAAAGGTATGCAGTTGAAAAAATCAACAATATTAAAGTAGATGGCAGCAAGATAATTTAATTTAATAATATAATTTAATTATTTATTAATTTTACTTCATTCTGACATTAATTTCAGTATTTAACATGATCCTACATTGAAATTTTAGCATGTGGTTTCTCAAAACAGTTCATCTTTGGAACAGCAATCAAATCATGATTCAGAACAACATCACAAAAATAATACACAAATAAAAAAAACAAATGATAAAAACAACCATGAACATCTTTAACAGGAATTATTTGATTTGCATTTATTATGTAAATTAGGTAATAATGATTTATTTTTGTTATATGTTATTTGTGAGCTGCTAGGTTTGTCAGGGTGTACGGTGGGAAATTAATTCAGCAATAAATATTTAACAATTAATTATTCATTGCTAATACATTATTTAATTGTTTTTTTAATTCTGTAGTTTATGGAATACTTATTTATTTTACCTATTGTTTAGTTGTGGGCTATTAGGTTTCTAGAGGTCTAGGGTGGGGCGTTAATAAATAAATAATTGAATAACACATATTTATCAATTGCTAATTAATAATTCTAACGAGTAACTATGTAAATTGATTAATTGTTTTAGATGTTTTATTGCATATATATATTTTTCATGTTAAATAACATTTTTATATTAGGAGTTAAATAGTTTTCTACCTTTATGACATTACTTAGAAATGCAATATGTTTGAAGTGAGGTACGTTCCCTACTCTTGTTAAGACTGCAGTAGGAATACCAAGAATTAACCATTTAGCAATTCAACATTTTCCCTACTGTTGCACTAATTGGAGTGGGAATAGTAAATTTCACCCTCCCGAAATCCAACTCTTTCCCCACTGTTTTACGGACTGAAGTGGGAATAGTAAATATAACCCCTCTTAAATCCAATGCTTTCCCTACTATTGTTTTATTTGGAGTGAAAATAGTAAATTTAGTCCATCCAAACTTCAACGCTTTCATTACTGTTGCACAGATTGGAGTGTGAGTTGTAAATGTAACCCCTCTGAAATCCAATACGTTTCCTGCTATTGCACAGACTGGATTTGGAATAGTAACTTTTAGCCATTCAAAGTCCAGCACTTTCATTACTCTTGTTTAGCCTGGAGTGGGAATAGGAAATGTTGAACAATTTCTGTAATGTTGCTAGATTGGAGTGGATCTATTAAATTAAACCCCTCAAGAGTCCAATGCTTTTCGTACTGATACGCTGACTGGAGTAGGAATAGTAAATCTAACTCCTCTGAAATCCAAAGTTTACCCTACTGTTGCATAAACTAAAATGGGAAAAGTATACTTAATATACTTTGACTACAATAGTTTTCAATATTTTGGTAAAATAGATTTTATAAAATTAATGTTTTGTTTTTTATACTTTATATTATTTGGTTTCATTGTTTAATTTATCTGAATGCTTTTAGCATTTTTAGTAAATGTGTTCTTAGCGGTTTAAATGTTGTAGCATTTTATTATTTTTCTACTTTCATAAATCTATTTTTCTTACTGAAATGTTTATATTTTTTATGGTTTTATTATCTATCTAGATATTTATCTAGTTATCTATCTATTGTTATGTACACACACATATATATATATATATATATATATATACAGTGTAACATAATTAATAAAGATTTCTATTTCACACAATATTAGATTTTTAGTGTTTTCAATTTATTACTGTGATTTTATTCATTGATATATCATATTATATAATCTAATAAATAGAAAGCCTGCTAAATCAGGTGTGCTACTTTGTGGCCCGTTTTGGAAAGGCATATATATGTATATATATATATATATATATATATATATATATATATATATAGTTAGAGTTATTTCAAGTAACTATAACTCACCCTCTAAGGTAAATTGTGCACCCGCCATGCATAGTTTTTTCTCAGGCTTCATTTATATGTTTAATAACAATATAGAAGTTATCGTGAGTGCTGTAATATATGAGGTTATTAGCAGTGCATGGCAAGAGTGCGAGTTTTAGTTACGTTGGGGAGCGAGTTATAGGTACTTGAAATAACTCTAACTATAACTGCTGAACTTATATGGTTTTGTGTGATTAAATTCAGAACTTAAGTATAACGGCCCTGTAACCTTTAGTTTTTTAAGTGAATTTCACAGGTTTTTTAAATTCTATTTCATAACTATAACGTCCCTGAAACAGTTGTTTTTTTCAGTGAATTTCTATGTATTTATTTACTGTAAAGCAATTTTAGTTACTGTATGTTAATCCAACCACCGCCATGCACGGCCTTTGGCCATGCACAGCGGAGGTTGACTGCGGGGCCTGCTCTGCGTCCTGGCCTTGCAGCCAAGCCCCTATAGCCACCCCACCCTTACACTGCGCATGGCCTTTGGGCATGCGCAACAAGGGTTGACTGCAGAGAGAGAGAACATTTTTAGGCTTTGATGAAAGATGTACTTAGAATGAGATATTTTAGGACAAATGGAAATCAAAAATGTATTTGACAACTTAAAAAGAGTGAGATCACCTTTCAGTATGTACCTTGAAGATTTGAAGTTGAAAAGAACTTAAAGTAGGAAAACAACCAAAGATACACTTAGGATCTCATTATGAGTTTGGCAGTCAGATGAGCCGACCGCCAAACTCGCGGAGAGAATGTTGGCGTTATGCCGGTGGCATCCTCCCACCTCATATTACAATGTTCTCACCGGGCTGACCATCAGGAACATTGTATTAAGATGTTACCACCGGGCTGACCTTCAGAAAAGGTACGGTATTGGTCTCAGCTCCCGTAAGGTGCTTCTGAAGCTAAAAAGAGAGCATTTTTTTTGTACATTCACACTATCTTTCTCAGCCACATGAGAATGAAGTATGACATTCTCAGTAAAACATCTACTTCCAGCAGAGGCAGCCTGTTAGTTGATACCCTTGTGTTCTACTTCAGTCTCCCAGAGTGTTCTAAAGAAGAACTAGAGCGCTAACAGTCTTACTTATGACAAAGGCGTGGCACGCCTGAAGTCACCTTGAGTAAATCAAACTAGTTAAACTTAAAACATTTAATTTAGAAAGGAACAAAATGAGGGGTTAATTTTGTTATAGAAATGATGTAGAAAGAAAAATTGGGACTCATTTTAAATGAATTCTCATATATCTTCTTGTATGTCAAAAGAAGCAACCTGTCAAATTGATTGCCTTGTGTTCTACTGTAGCCGTCCAGAGTGTTCTAAAGAACAACTAGAGCTCTAACACATTTTAAGTGAATTCTCAAATATCTTTCTCTTCCATTTTATTAAAACATTCTGACATATAGACTGAAACAAGCACATTTCGAATTTATGCCAAAAGTGTGGCACATCGGATGCCATCTTGATGGAATCAAAGTGGAAACCTGAAAGCATTTTCTACTGAGGATACTGCAGTAAATGAGGAGATTAGGGAGCTTCATAACAAAGGAGTCTTCCAAGATGGCCACTAGAGACAAAAGAACCCAAATGTAGCACACATATCACCCAAATATAGCCCAAGTATAGCCCAATGACAGAAGTGTAGAAAACACTTAGGGGTTGATTATGAACACGATAGGAAACCCGGCCGTGTTTATGTTGGTGGTCTATCCATAGACCGCCAGCCCCCTTGAGACCCTGCCGGCTCAGCGGAATGTTCTTTATTGGGCCGGCAGAGTCTCAAGGGGTGTGGCGGTCTATGGAAAGACCACCAGCATGACCACGAAGGGGTTTCTGCCTGCCGGCCCAGCGGAATGCAGGGCCGGGACATTGGGGACGGCTCCACATGGAGCCGCCGTTAATGCCGCAGGGCTGCGGGTAAAGCAGCATCTGTCGTGCAGATCACTGCCTGTAAATCGGGCAGTGACCTGCGCGACTGGGCACTGCACAGGGGCCCCTGCACTGCCCATGCCAAGTGCAGGGGCCCCCAGGGGAGCCCCCGAGCATCCCTTCCGCCAACCTTTACCTGACGGGTGAACCCACCAGGGATTGGCTGGCGGAACAAGGGTTCTTTATCTGGAGGGCAGCTCTGTCGGCGGTAGCCTGGCAGTGGTGGAAGACTGCCTGTGGTGGTCCCCACTGCCTTCATTATATGGCGGTTAGACTGGACGCCGTGGAGCCCGAGCTGCAGGTCCTGCTCATGCTTTTCTACCTTCTCATCTACCAGGAATACAAACGGCGGTGGCGACAACCATGGCGAGTACTGCACCTAGTACACAGGGGAGGGGGGGAGGAAAAAGAGAGTGACACACACATGCAACACCCCCACCCTCACCCACAACACCATACACACAAAAACATGCATCAGCATTGCATTTACAGCCCGTAACCCCCTGAAAGAACACAAGGACAAAAGGAATTGACTCAAATCAGTAATATCTTAGAAATAGTCATATATACGTAATAAATTGAAAAACAGTATTTACAAGAATATACAATATGTACATAAGGTGGTACATTGTCCATTCAAAATGTCCCTGGGCCATGGGCCGAGCCCACACTTGACTCCTGCCTCAATACGAAGAGAACACTGCAGGGGCATCAGGTCGAAAACACACAGGCACCTCAGGGGGACGGGGAAGGGGGGGCACCTCCGCCGGAAGATGGAATAACACCACTGCTCCTGGAGGGGGCTCCATGCCCACAGCGATGTCCTGGGGAGTGCAGGGCCACAGTCTCTCAAGTGGGTTGTTTGCCCACTGCTTGGTCCTGGAGGGGCAAGGTCAAAGTCTCTCAAGTCTCTCAAGTCTCTCAAGTCTCTCAAGTCCCTCAAGTCTCTCAAGTGGGTGGTTTGCCTACTGCCTGGTCCTGGGGAGTGCAAGGCAACAGTCTCTCAAGTCTCTTAAGTGGGTGGTTTGCCCACTGCTTGCTCCTGGGGAGTGCAAAGCCACAGTCTCTCAAGTGGGTGGTTTGCCCATTGCTTGGTCCTGGAGAGTGCAAAGCCAAAGTCTCTCAAGTGGGTGGTCTGCCACTGGTTCTGGAGGGGGCCTGGTGCCCAGTTTGCTTCATCCTGCCAAAGCTAGGGTGAGTGGATGCATATCTCCACTGGTTCTGGAGGGGCCCTTGTGCCCAGTGTGCTTCATCCTGCCAAGGATAGGGTGCGTGGATGCCTTTCTCCACTGGTTCTGGGGGGGGGGCTTGTGCCCAGTGTGCTTCATCTTTCCAAAGATAGGGTGAGAGGATGCATATCTCCACTGGTTCTGGAAGGGGCCATTGTGCCCAGTGATGCAACACTTGGGGTGTGGCAGTTCACAGTCCCTCCCCTGGTTGTCTGAGGCACGGGATTTGCAGGGACCAGGTTGCATGATAGTTCATGGGGGCAGGGCTAGACTCCATCCTGTGTCGGCTAAGGCTGCAAACTGGGGGCAGTGCCGGTGCTTATCAGGGTGCTGCCAGTGGTTGTGGGAAGCTCCAGCCCTTCTCCTGTAGCCTCGGATGACTCCCCACTAGGGCAGATGCTGCTGGTAGTGGTGCTACTGTCAGCGGTGCAGGTGACGGTTCTTGCGGCAGTGCCTGCGGCGGTGCTAGCAGTGTTGCAGGTGGCGGTGCTGGCCGTGGTGCGGGTGCCGGTGCTGCCAGTGGTGGTGGGAGGCCCCAGCCCTTCTCCTGCAGCTTTGGGCAGCTGCCCACTGGGGCTGCTGCTGCTGACAGCAGTGGTGCTTGCAGCGGTGCAGGTGGTGGTGCAGGTGGTGGTGCTTGCAGCGATGCTAGCAGCAGGGCTGCTGGCGGTGCTGGCCACGGTGCAGGTGGTTGTGCTGGCAGTTGTGCTGGTAGCCACTAGGCCTTCACCTGCAGCCTCGGACGGCTGAAGTGCCTTGCCTCGTGTTTTATGCCCCTTCCTCACCTTGTTGGATGGTGGTGTGACCTTGAGTCTGGCAGCTGGAGTCTTTCAGGTGGCCTTGCTGGGTGGTTGTGGCTCCTTCCCCTTGCTGGATGCCATCCCCCTCTTCACCTTGGCAGGTGGAGGAATGGTTTTGACCTTGGAAGGGGCTGTCGGCACACTGGCTGGGCTGGCCAGTGCCCCCTTTGAGCCTCTGATAGCCTCAGGAACCACAGCAGACGTCGACTTGGTGGTTCTGGCCACCCTGGCCCGAGGGGAAGGATGGAGGGGGAGGTAAGAGGTCAATGTTTGCCAGGAATAGCTTCTTAGAGACACTGGGGTGGGAAAAGGGAGAGGGTTTGGGAGTGGAGGAAGAGGGAGTGGTTGTAGGAGGTGTCCGTCTGCTGAGTTTGGGTGAAGGTGCATGGGCTGGATGCTGTTGTGAGGTGGATGGCTGTTAGGTGGGTGGGTGCTTGCGTTTGTGTACTTTAGGAGGAGGGGTCACAGACACAGTGGGAGAAGACACGGGGACGTGTCCATGGATGTGGGGGTGGTGACTGCCAGTGAGGGATGTGTTGTAATGGGCGTGCTGGTGATGGAGGTAGTGGATGAAGATGTAGTGGATGCAGGTGTGAGTGGAGATGCTACTGGAAGGGAGGTGGATGATGAGGAGGAGGGGGACATAGTTGAGACAGTGGATGTTGATGTGTATGCATAGGGATGGTGCTTGTGTGAGTGCCTGTGAGATGAAATGTGCTGCTTGTGTTTGCCTGAGACACTTTTGTGTGAATGCTGGTCTGAAGGTGTGCTTGGGATAGGGTGGGGTTGAGGGGATTGGTACTAGGTAGAGGAAGTTGGAGGGGGGAGGCTAGAGACAGGGACAAGGGCTGCCATCAGTGCGGAGGCCACAGCCTGAAATGCTCTCTGTTGGGCCACCACGCCACAGTGAATGCCCTGCAGGTATGCATTTGTTTGTTGCAAATGCCTCTTGACTCCCTGGATGGCTTTCAGAATGGTTGACTGCCCAACAGTGAGGGATCTCAGGAGGTCAATAGCCTCCTCACTGAGGGCAGCAGGGTTGACTGGGGAAGGGCCTGAGGTGCCTGGGGCGAAGGAGATGGCCACCCTCCTGCGTGAGCGGGCACGGGAAACACGCTGAGGGGCTGCTGGGAGGGCGGTGCTGGTAGGGGGGTGGCTCCTGTACCTGCTGTTGGGGTGGGCACACAGGTGTCTGCCACCGCCAGGGAGCTTCCATCGGACGTGTCGCTGTCTGTGGCATCCCCTTCTGTCCCCGTCGTGGTGCTCCCCTCGCCCTTCATCCCACTGGTGCCCTCACCGTTGGTGGATTTGGCCTCCAGGCCTATGTGGGTTGCAGCTCCCTCTGTCACCGGTGCCTCTGCTCTTCCGCCAGATGATGCTAATGCACACAAGGACAGGGTGACAAAACAAAAAAGGGGGGAGAGACAGAGAATACACTTGGTCAATGCCAGCAACGCCACTACCGTTGGCGTACAGAACACACAGGGAGCAGCCCTATGCACTAGGCCATGCACTACCAGTTACTAAGATAACCACCAGCCCATGGGGTACAATGCCTACCGCCATTAGCTGCACACCTGAAACCCACAGGACCCTGCCCAGTAGTAGATGTCCACTAACACTATTGGGGTAGGAGTGCTTCAGAGCCTGCCCAACAAGGAACCTAACCTGCCATGATCGCCCTGGCCTAGCAGCACCCACAGCCCATATCCCCCACCCATTTAAACCGTAACGCGTACACAGTCATGATTCTGACTCTGTACTCACCCCCTTGTGGCCGCTGTGATGCCTTCAAGCGCCTATCCAACGCTGGATAAGCCACTGTCAGGATGCGGAACATCAGGGGAGTCAGGGTATGACGGGCAACCCCTTCCTCGTTGGGAGGCCAGCCCCACCTGGGCCTCCGCCGTCTTCCTTGCCCAGCAGTGCAGGTCCTCCCACCGTTTGCGGCAGTGGGTGCTCCGCCTTTGAAAACCTCCTGGGTCCACACCTCCTTGGCGATGGCACGTGAAATACCCTTTTTCTGGTGGGCGCTGACCCGCATGGAGAAGAGAGCAGAAAAGGGAATTTGTCAACCGTCCAGACCGTCACACTTATGCCCCACCAATCCCTCCCATCCCCTGACACACATACATTGACCACCATACATGCAGCACTCTGGCCAGGACGCCTCAGCCCCCCCCCACATGTGGCTTACACACACAGCAATCCATACATTCTTGACCCACGTATCATGCTCACAGTGTACTCACCTGTTTGTCTGGAGGATCGTAGAGTGAGGTGTACTGGGGTAGGACCCCATCCACCAGTTTCTCCAACTCCTCCGTAGTGAAGGCAGGGGCTCTTTCCACGGACACATGAGCCATTGTCGCTTCCAGACACTGGTCACAGCAGCATGTGCAGTGTAGGTCCTCTCCTGTTGAAGGTCAGGTAGCAAGTGAGTGAACAGATAGAAAATGGCGGTCACGTCCGTGGCGCTATACATCACCATTGACTCCTGGTACCCATAGGGCCCAATGATAAACAATGCAAAGTTTCACGGCGGTCATTGACCGCCTACCGCAACATCACACAACGCCAGCAGAATTACCTAATTTCCACTTGAGGCTCCACTTCTCACAGGTCAGGCAGCCGCCATTTCAGGGGGGCACAGGGCATGGCACCTAGCTGCATCACAGCAGACATTGGCACAGCAACTGACTCTCGGATTCACATACTGGTTCTGTAAAGGAAAAGATGCATGCATTATTGCATTAGATGTGTGATACATACAGACGTGATCGAGCCACAATCCAAGAACTGTGTGCCCAATTGGAGCCAGACCTGATGTCAGCTATCCACCAGCCCACAGGTATACCCCTTCTAGTGCAGGTCCTGTCAGTGCTCCATTTCCTGGCAAGTGGTTCATTCCAAACTACAGCGGCCATTGTATCAGGGATGTCTTAGCCAATGTTCTCCAACGTGTTGACCAAAGTGTTGTCAGCCCTGCTGAAACACATGCGCAGCTACATCGTATTCCCTCATGTGTAGGATTTGGCCACAGTGAAAGCTGACTTTTATGCCCTGGGACATATCCCCAACATCATTGGTGCGATTGATGGTACACATGCGGCATTTGTCCCTCCGGGAAATGAACAAGTGTTCAGGAATAGAAAAAGCTATCACTCTATGAATGTGCAGATGGTGTGTTTGGCGAACCAGTACATCTCCCATGTGAATGTCAAGTATCCTGGCTCTGTGCATGACGCCTTTATTTTGAGGAATAGCAGCACCAAATGTGACGGGCCAACTCCAGAGGCACCGGGTGTGGCTAATAGGTAGGCCCAAGGTCCCCACCCAGTATAAATAGGTGTCTGGGTATGGCGTTGTCCCTAAGGGTTAGTGTGTGTCTAACAGTTGTCCCTCAATATTTATAGGTGACTCTGGTTACCCCAACCTCTCATGGCTACTGACCCCAGTGAGGAATGCCAGGACAAGGGCAGAGAAACGTTACAATGAGGCACATAGGCGAACAAGGAGGATAATTGAAAGAACCTTTGGCCTCCTGAAGACCAGGTTCCGGTGCCTCCATCTGGAAGGTGGAGCCCTGTACTACTCACCCAAGAAGGTGTGCCAGATCATCGTTGCATGTTGCATGATGCACAACCTGGCCTTGAGACGCCAGGTGCCTTTTCTGCAGGAGGATGAGCCTGAAGATGGTCTTGTGGCAGTGGTGGGGCCTGTGGACAGTGAGGAAAAGAAAGCAGAGGAAGAAGATGTTGACAACGGAAGTAATATAATACAGCAGTACTTCCAGTGACACACATCTAAGACACTGTAACTTCACTTTACTTTTCAGTTTCCCGTTGGACATTGTGCATGGCAGTCTGATTTCCCTATGTCTATGGCCACTTACTGTACCTTTTGGCATCTCTACTTTCAGATCTCTGTAGCCCACTCTGGCTCCTGGTATGTTTACTGCTGCCCACTAAAGGTCATTACAATGTAAATGTAACTGTACATATGACTTGCAATGCTTTGATAATGTTGTACTAATACATATTTGAATCATTTGACAGACTCCAGATTTGTATTTGTTCCAAGGGCGTTTATTTAAGTGCTCATAAGTAGAGGGGGATGTGCAATGGGCTGGGGTGATGGTGGAGGAATGTCCAGTTAGAGTCCACTCTATTGGTATCACAGGTGCATTGTCCAAGGGGGCATAGGAAGGGGGGCAATGGCAGTTCAAGGTGGACACGGTGACAGAGTGGGACACTAGGGTGGCAATCAGGAGAGTCTTATTTCCTGGCGGGGTCTTGGCAATGTTCTCTGGCTTCTGCCTGGATCGCAGGGACCGTTTGCGGGGTGGTTTTCCTTCTGTAAGGGGAGGGGTGCTGGTGGCCTGTTGTTCCTGTGGCGGGTCCTCCTGTCCACTAGCGCCGGCGGAGGTGGAGGGCTGTTTTTCAGTGTGGCTAGTGTTAGGGCCTCCCTCAGGGTGTTGGCCATTATTGTATCTGCATGTGCCATCTTGTGCATGGGTGTGTTTCCCTGTGTGGTTGTGATTTCCCTGTCAGCTTTGCCTTGTGTGCATGGTGATTTTGTGGGCTGGGTGATTCTCTCTACTGGGCATGCTGTGGAGATGGGTGTCCATGCAGGTCTGTGATGGGGGTCCACAGATTGTTGTGGCATGCAGAGCTTGGTATTGGGATGGGTGGGTTGTGGGTCCAGATTTTTAAAGAGCTTACTATAACCCCTATGCCTACCTCTCCTGTAGAAGCTTCCACAACATATAGTAATGTACTAGCAGCTCATTTTCAGGATAAGTTTACTAAGATACACTCTGGTTTTCTCTCATTCTCCTCTCAGGAGACGTCAGAAGAGCAGGATACGAATCCTCCTTTGTAACATGACAGACTGTACTATCAGGATGAAGGTATGGTGGCACACAATGCTCAAGTAGGACACATGCCCATAGTAACCCACCCACAAAGCAGGGACACCCAGATTGGACCTATATATACCTATATATCACTAGGTACAGACTCTTCACATGCACAAACCATAGCTACATGATCACATATCCCATGGAACACACATATAACATCACTGAGGAACCAAGTACATTAACCATACCATAACATAGGGCCATACCTGTAGGATTGTTACTCACTTTTGTCACTATACAGTTATCTCCACCTTGGACAGCAATGTCAGAATACAAACACAGCTAGGCCCCATGATCATCACAAAGTACCCTATCCATTGTGTAGCCAGAGGCTATGATCCAATCTTCACACATGGGCCACAAACCTCAACTGACACGTAATACACCATTTCACACACCCCCAAACCCACTGGTAATAGGAAAGGACTAAGCAGTCACAACCCAACTTGTATGAAGGGAGTACAAACACATTTCCATCCCACTGTAAATATAACCATTTTACCAGCTATCTGTCATGTACACCTCTCATGTCTGTCAGCTATTACCATTGGCTACTGACAATGAATACCTCAAGCCATAGGTTGCAGAGCCAAACACGAAATAGGAGAATGCAAGAAATATACCTCAATACTAATAAGTCCATAACAGAAGTGTATGTTAGGATCAGATGTAACAATACATGTTTGAGCTGACCATTTTTTGCTGTACACATTACAATCGATCAGTCTGCTTCCACAACTCACACATAGGCATTGGAGCTCATTACACCCCCACTGATGATTCAAGTTAGGAGGTGTAATGGCAGCCAGCCAATTAAAAATGTGCACACTCAACACTTCTAAAGGTCTACTTCACATACCTGTATGTCAGTGGAGGTACTGATTGATGAGATCTGCCCTAGAGTAAGCTGCTCCTTCTTCCTCTGGTTCTTCATCACTTGCCATATCAGCATTTCCAGCCACTGCTGCAGCTGCCTCGCCCTCATTTGCTATCAATGGTATCCGATGTCTCAGGGCTAGATTGTGGAGCATGCAGCAGGCAACAATTATTTGTCGTACCTTGTGGGGCGAGTAGAGGAGGACTCCACCAGATAGGACCAGGCACCTGAATCTTACCTTCAGGAGCCCAATAGTTTGCGCATTTACACACCTTGGCCTCCCGTAGGCCTCATTGAAACGGAGTTCCCCTGGGGTGGCTGGGTACCTCACTAATTTCAACAGCCAAGGAAGGTTTGGATAGCGTGAGTCACCTGTGAACACAATGGTAGAACAACTCATAAATAGGTGCTGCGACTGGCTATATTGTGATGACAGCTGACATAAAACTGAAACACACACTACAATGAATACTTACCAAGCAGCCAGGCCCTCTCTGTTTGTAGTCATGCCATCAGATGTGGGATATTGCTGTTCCGCATTATGTAGGAATCATGCACAGATCCAGAAAACTTGGCTGTGACTTGTGAGATGTACTGGTCTGCCAGACACACCACCTGTACGTTGATTGTCCCTGTTCATTGGCACTGGGAGGTAACAGCGGGGCTACATGGGTGCCGTCAATGGCTCCTACCACATGATGAATGTGTCCCATCTCATAAAAGTCTGCCTTCACATAGGCCAAATCTGCTCTTGGGGGGAACCTTATGTGGCTGTCCAGGTGTTTCAACAATTCACACAGTACATCCTTCAACACCAAACTGAACATGGGCTGAGACATCCCTGCTGTTAAGGCAACAGTATTCTGAAATGACCCTGTGGCCAGTAAGTGTAGCACTGACAATACTTGAACAATGGGAGGTATGCCATAGGGACTGCGAACGGCTGGCATCAGACCTGATCCATGTGTATACAAAGATCCATGTTGGTATGACGATTCAGACAATATGGCCCTCATTCTGACCTTGGCGGGCGGCGGAGGCCGCCCGCCAAAGTCCCGCCGTCAGGTTACCGTTCCGCGGTCGAAAGACCGCGGCGGTAATTCTGACTTTCCCGCTGGGCTGGCGGGCGGTCGCCTTCAGACCGCCCGCCAGCCCAGCGGGAAAGAGGC
Source organism: Pleurodeles waltl (assembly GCF_031143425.1). Taxonomy (NCBI): domain Eukaryota; kingdom Metazoa; phylum Chordata; class Amphibia; order Caudata; family Salamandridae; genus Pleurodeles; species Pleurodeles waltl. Next base: position 62,946,218 of record NC_090446.1, on the reverse strand, counting down.
TTCCACGATGAAGCCGGCTCGGAATCGAGCCGGCGGAGTGGAAGCTGTGCGACGGGTGCAGTTGCACCCGTCGCGTATTTCACTGTCTGCACAGCAGACAGTGAAATACATGTAGGGGCCCTCTTACGGGGGCCCCTGCAATGCCCATGCCAGTGGCATGGGCACTGCAGGGGCCCCCAGGGGCCCCGCGACCCCCCCTACCGCCATCCGGATCCCGGAGGTCGGACCGCCGGGATCTGGATGGCGGTAGGGGGGGTCGGAATCCCCGCGGCGGTGCAGCAAGCTGCGCCGCCGTGGAGGATTCAATGGGGCGGCGGTACACTGGCGGGAGCCCGCCAGTGGTGCCGGTCCGACCGCGGCTTTACCGCCGCGGTCGGAATCCCCATTGGAGCACCGCCGGCCTGTCGGCGGTGCTCCCGCGGTCCTCCGCCCTGGCGGTCTTTGACCGCCAGGGTCAGAATGAGGGCCTATGTCTGGATGACATGCCTGCACTCCATGGTTTAGAGGTCTACTAGTGGACAGTACACTGGGGGTTGTCTCACTCACCTCATGGCAGGAGAACTATGTTGAGAGGAGAGAAAATACAACGAGTTATGCAGTATGCACACACCATTAACACATTGTATATTACCTGACACCTAACATCTGTAGAGGATGCATAGCACTACTGACATATACAATACAGACCATAGATATGCACCTAATTCAACCTTATAGCTTCACATTGGCTAAAATGTAAATTGGATTGTATATATGAAACAAAATGTTTTTTTACCTGTGTGTGAGACTTAGTGGCCCTGCACTACTCACACATATGTTTTGGATTCTACCAATATCTAACTGCAGCCTATGTACCTCAGAATAGCTTAATATAGTTCTTACCATATATACTCCCTCAACACTTCATTGTGTAAAAATTGTCACAATATGTTGCACAACCATGATGGCACAACATACGGTTACACATTTTTGGGGTAGTAAGTGACAAACGCAGATAATTAAGCACATCCATCGATTACATGTGCCCAAAATGGCAAGCGACTGACCTACTGTAGTGAATTGTTGGAAGTGATCTACGTCCACCGTCATTGATTAACATTGCTGCCTTTGGCGGACTGGGGCCAATGGGCATGACCGCCAGTGGTGAGGGTCCTGTACGTGGCGGCCGTGACCGCCATTTTTTGCAGTTTTGCTCAATTGACTCTTGACACTGTTGCCAGCAAGATCTCTACAATGTGAGTTGCTGTGGACTGCCTCTGGGAGCCATCATGGCACGTCCTGCAAGTGATAGGGCCCCTGCCTTCACCCCGAAAGAGTTGGAGAAGCTAGTGGAGGAGGTCCTAACCCTGTATGGGCCGCTATATAGAGCACCAGAGGAACAGGTGAATCCAATGACCTAGCCATGTATGATAGGTGTTGTGTGTGACGTTGCATCGGGCATGTGAACTGGTGAGGGTGTAGCTGCATGCAGATGACATATTGTGAAGGTGTGTGAGCAGAGAGGATGGGTATGTGTGCCTACTTGCTGTGACTGATGTGTATTGGTATGCTGCATGTGTACATGACTTTCTCCTTTTGTCTGTGTCATCCATGCTGGTCAAAACCCAATAGAAGAAGGTGATTTGGCATACCACCGCCAAGCAAGTGCGGACCCTGGGGATCCACAGCCACCGGAGCACCCATTGTTGAAAGTGGTGGGAGGACCTGAGACGCTGGGCCCGGAAGACCACTGAGGCCAATGAGGGAAGGGAGCCTGTCGGACCCTGAACCCCCTAATGGCCTGCATCTTGGCGGTGGCCTACCCTGAGGTGGATGGGAGTTTGAGGGCAGCACTGCAGCCACAAGGGGGTAGGTGCTGACTGTATCCTTGTACTTGGCTCTGGCAGTATGGTGTTTGCAGTCACAATTTAGCAGCTGTGACAATGTAGTAGGTGCTCCATGTGTGTATACAAGTGGGAATATGTAATACTCACATTGCCTGACTATTAGATAAAGATCTGGCATCAAGGGTTTGCTATGTGTACGCTGAGATCACCTGTGTCAAGATATATCTATGACTGCATGTGGAGATGCACAAATGACAATGCCACATATGTGACTCCACCCAGGCATTTATATGGATGTAAGCTGCTGTATTATCCTACCCATAGAGTATTTCCAGGACCATCCATCAGCACATGTGATTAAGTAGCTCTAAGGTGTCTGACCACGCCCATCTGTGTTGATCAACTGTATTTGCTACTGGTTGCCTGGCAGATTTGGTAGAGGGACTAGTTAGCTTTTGTCCTGGGTATTATATTGACTCCATCTCGGGGGCATCTCAATCAGTCAACAGATATGACCAGTATAGGACTGCACATATGAGTTTGTAGATGTATCCCCATTGTCCCTTCATATTCATACAATGGGGTATGTGAAGGTTGTAACGGAAGGAGATTCAACTTGGGTGTCTGAATGTGTCTGTTTCATGAATTTCCATGCCATTGATATGAGGGCAAATCTCTTTTATCCCAATGGCTTTGTTCTAGAGGAGGTAAGTGGCTAGACGGATCTACCTTTTGATAATATGCAATGTCCATGCTATGTGTGCCATGCCCTACCAATAAGAGTGCAACATATGTTATTAGCTGCCTACATCATGTCTCAATGGTTACTTGCTGGCACTTCTTATTGAGGGGGACAATCATTGGTACCCTTAGCCTACCTGATGTGGGCAGTTTGGACAGGAGTGGGTTTTGACTCACCTCTTAGTTCAAGATGTAATGGTTTATCTGTTCTACTATTTATAATACAGGAGTTGTTGTTGTGGGATATGTTGTCAGTGCAATGGCAGTCATGGAGGTCCATGTGTGTATCATGTGTACCTGTCTTTGCAGTGGGATATGTATGTTGTCTGGACTTATGTACTGGTAATCACATGTCAGGAATGGTGTGTGAGATGTTGGTTTACTCATATTGTCATGTCATGGAACTGTCTCTGCATGTCCGGTGAAATGTTCCTTATAATGTATTTGTTGGCTGGTATTTGTTTGGTTTTTCTTACAGTGCTCTCTGTGATTGTCAGTGGATGTCTCTTGTGTGCTATGTAGGCTACGGTAGATGCACTTGCATGTATGAAGTGATGTATCTTTGTATAGTGTCTGCAGATATTTCTCTGGGATTTGGTACATGTAGTGACATGGCTGTTCTCCAGACGTATTCTAAACATCAGATGTCACCTGTATGGGAGTGCAACTTGTTGTGGCCACATCAGAGATTGTATCCATTATGGCATATACATACAGAGGGGTCAGTCAGGCATGTGATTGGAATGGCAGATGCTGTGTGGTCTGTGAATAGAGTTGTCTTAACTTTCATGGGACATTACTTATCGACATCGGCTGGTCAGGTGTTGAATCAGAAAATGCATGATATGGTGTGATCAGTCAACTGCTTTTACTTAGTGTGATGGGAGTATGGAGTGTTATGATCAGGATTAGAACAACATTTCAGCTTCAGCCTGGGCATGATGAGCACGCTGACATAGCTTTATAAGTGATTTGTTGGAATGCTCCAGTTGTGCTACTGTAAGAGTCACCAGATCCTCGGGGTCTGTGCACGTTCCCAACAAATCCACCACAAGACAGCTCCAATACTCTGATTAGAATGTCACAGAGTCTAAGAGAGTCCAAGTGGGGAAGATGGGATTAGGTAGGGAACAGCTGGGAAGGAGACCTGTAGGAAGCAAAAGGTTAAAACACACCATATCAAGATTATACCATATTAATCATTACTAGGCTATGACTCTAAGAATTGTCATATTGGAAACATGGATAACTTAAGCATGAACTTAAATAACTAGGCCTCAAGATGTCTGGATACCTGTGAGGGAATCAAGAAAGATTAGTACCATTTTCTAATGAACCACTCAATGAAATGTTACACATGGATTAGAAACATCAGAACCTTCTAGGATTACACTTTTAAATTCAAGAATAGTCTTTGCATGAGGACCAGGAAATAGTCTGAAAGGTTTCTATAGCATTATATGAATTGTACTAGAGGGACTTATTATGCACATACAATATAACATCTAGAATTCTAACACTTTCATTTTCTTAAAATGCAGGAACATGAATTGCACAAATTGCAGATTTCCACAAAGGTTTATAAATGCCATGAAATGATTGTGCACAATGAATAACATGAGTTAGGCACGAGAAATGAATCGCACGTCTTGCCGATTCGAAGGTCACCAAGTAAATGCCATGAAGGTAGCACACATTGAATATCATGAATTTAACACAAGGAATTAATTGCGCGTCTTGCCGATTCGTAGGCCACCATGTGAATGCCAAGAAATGGTAGCGCACACTGAATATCATGAATTAAGCAGAGGAAATGAATTGCGCGTCTTGCCAATTCGAATACCACCATGTGAATGCCATGAAATGGTAATGCACAATGAATATCATGAATTAGACACAAGAAATGAATCGCGCTTCTTGCCGATTCGAAGGCCACCATGTGAATGCCAAGAAATGGTAGCTCGCACTGAATATCATGAACTAAACATAAGAAATGAATTGCGCGTTTTGCTGATTCGAAAGCCCCCATGTGAATGCCAAGAAATAGTAGCGTACAATGAATAACATGAATTAAGCACAGGAAATGAATCGCGCATCTTGCCGATTCGAATACCACCATATGAATGGCAAGAATGGTAGCGTACACTGAAGAACATGAATTAAGCACAGGAAAGGAATTGCGCGTCTTGCCGATTTAAATGCAACCTTGTAAATGCCATAAAATGGTTGCGCACAATGAATATCAAGATTTGTACTTGAGTAAAGAATCGCTCATCTTGCCGATTCAAATTCAACTTTGTAAATGCCATTAAATGGTTGCGCACAATGAATATCAAGATTTGTATACGAAGGAAGAATCGCGCATCTAGCCGATTCAAATGCCAGCATGTAAATGTCATTAAACATCAAGCGCACTTTCACACGCACAAGAGCAAAATAGATTTATCATGCTAATGATGCCCAAGAACTCGAAATCCTTTGAGAACGGGATCGGGGCACAGCCCGACCTCCGTCTTACCGCCCTGATCAAGAATCACCCAGCAAAGTGAAAGGGCGAGGCCTGGAATATCAAAGTAGACCTCCGGAACAGGAGCTCAGGAAGTTGCTACTACTCTGCACTGGGACCTCTGAATAGTGAGCACATGGAGCTGGGCTGGCTCCCTTATTTACGGTCTTGGCCCAGCCCACAAACCACACCCAGGCATGCTGCAGGGAAAGCGTCTAGAAGGCCCTGGAAAGGGGACCACACTCGGACACACTCTGAAAGACTGCATCAGTACATTGCAAATGAACAGTATTTATATGCACCTTGAACATAAGTCTTCAGGATAAAACTCTGCAATGCAAAAGGTTAAACAACAGCATATTAGCACAAGGCATAAATCACGTTATCTTGAGAGTGCTGGATTTTTGCATTCTAGTCGCCCGTAGAGCGCGCACTGCCTTGATGTTGACAGTACTCCCCTCTCCCAGATGCGCTCTAGGGCCTGGTTTGTCTAGATTGAGACGATGAAAATGCCTCACAAATACTGGAGCATGAATATCAGATGCGGAAACCCATGAGTTACTTTCAGGGCCATAACCTTTCCATGAGATTAAGTACCATAGATTACGCCCTCTCAGTTTGGAATCCAACACCTTCTTGACTTCGTACTCTACTTCCCCTTGTACTAGAACTGGAGCTGGATGAGGGAGGACCTTCTGGACTGCCTTTTTCAAGAGGGAAGTGTGGAACACTGGATGAATCCCCAATGATCTTGGCAATTGCAGTTTATTGGTCACAGGATTGATTTGCTGAAGACTAGTGTAAGGACCTATGAATTTTGAGTTGAGCATGTGCTTCGTCTTGAAGTCTATATGTTTTGTAGAAAGCCATACTTTATCACCTGGTTGATACTGCGGTCCCTCACAATGTTTCTTGTCGTAATGCTTTTTGTATTTTTGTTTGGCCTTTTCTAAATGCTGTTGAATCAATTTCTGGGGTTGATGAAGAATGGTTTCTGACACAGCTGGTGTAAGAGAACTTTTTTGAGGGATCGTGATGGGCAAGGTGTCAGGATGATAACCAAATAAGCCAAAAAAGGGTGTAACGCCAGTAGAAGTGTGGAATGAGTTATTGTAAGCTAACTCAGCCAACCAGAGCATTGAAGTCCAAGAATGAAGTGCCTTTTCTGCGTAAGCACGCAAGTATTGCTTCAAGGTCTGATTTAGTCTCTCAGTTTGACCATTTGTTTGAGGATGGTGGCTAGTAGATAGTGTGGATGTCACTTGAAGTGTTTTGCACCATCTCTTCCAGAAATTGGAGGCAAATTGCGACCCTCGATTGGAGAGGATCACTTTCGGCAGTCCATGATAACGAACCACTCTATTCAGTAAAATAGTTGCCAGTTCACTGGAGGTGGGCAATTTCTTACAGGCAATGAAAGGTCCATATTTTGTGAGACTACCTACTACCACCAGGATTACTGAATGTTGTTGAACCAATGGTAGACCTGTAATAAAGTCTAAAGAAATGTGCTCCCAAGGACGACTTGGAGTTGGGAGTGGATGCAACAACCCTTTCGGTTTTGAATGACTTGTTTTAATGCGGGCACAGACTTCGCAGTTATTCACCATAGTTTTAACATCTTTTGTCAGGGTAGGCCACCAAAAATAGCGTTGGATTAATCCAAGAGTTTTAGGAGTATCTGGATGACCTGCCGTAGGTATAACATGTAACCAATGAAATACTATCTAGCGAAGTTTGGTAGTGGGCATGAACAAACAAGCATCATGAAAAGGTAATCCTTGCTTGATTGACCTTTTGGGATCTGCTTGGGCCCATGTCTGCCATTTCTCAACAGTGAAAGAATTACGGATGTCTTCAAAGAAATCTTCAGTTTTTATGATACATAGGACTTTGTCTGGAGCAATGATTGCTCTGGAGGTTTGAACTGCAGGCAACGTGGTAGACTCTTGGCGGGACAAGGCGTCCGCTTTGGGATTGTCTTTACCAGGATGGAAAGTTACCACAAAATCGAATTCGGCAAAAACCAGCATCCAGCGTAAGTGCAGAGGAGTCAAAAGTCTGGCTGAACTCATAAATTGGAGATTGCGATGATCAGTATGTACTGTGACAGTGTTTTTGGCACCCAGAAAATGATGTCTCCATTCTTTAAATGCTTCACGAATCGCCAGGAGCTCTTTTTCAGCAATGACATAGTTCTGTTCGGCTTCGTTCAATTTCCGAGACATGTAAGCTACGGGATGAAGTTGGCCAGTGTCTTTGTTTCGTTGTGACAAGACTGCACCTATTGCCACTTCTGAAGCATCAGCTTCCACTATGAAGGGACGGTCCGCATCAGGATGAGTCAAGACTGGGGCAGTGGAGAAAGCTTCCTTCAAAGTTGAAAAGGCTTGGTCAGCTTCTGGGGACCATACACATTTTTCTTTCTTTCTTAATAGTGATTGGAGCCACTGTCTGGGAGAAATGATTTATGAACCTCCGGTAAAAATTTGCAAACCTCAGGAAACATACATCACGAACAGTGTTTGGGGTGGGCCAATCAGATATGGCCTTTACTTTCTTTTCTGCATTCACCATACCTTGAGGGGTGAGGATAACCCCTAAAAACTCAACTGTGGTAACATGAAACTCACAATTGGTTAGTTTGCAATATAAATGGTGATTTCGAAGGGCTGCAAGAATTTTCCTGACATGTTGTACATGTTCATTTTCATTGTCTGAGTAGATCAAAATGTCCTCGATGTAGAGTATGGCAAATATGTTGCGGTACTCTCTAAGTACATAATTCAAGAAAAATTGAAATGCTGCTGGAGCATTACACAGACCAAAAGGCATGACAGTGTATTCAAAGAGGCCATATCTTGCCTTGAACGCTGTTTTCCATTCGTCGCCCTCTCTCATTCGGACCACATGACAAGCATCTCGAAGATCAAGCTTCGTGCAGATTTTTTCTTTATTTACTTGTTCCAGCAAGACCGGAATTAGGGGCAAAGGATATTTATTCTTGATGGTGACTTGGTTCAATCCCCTATAGTCGATACAAGTTTGAAGTTCTCCATTCGCATTCGGAACCAAAAACAAAGGAGAAGCTGCAGGAGACTTAGGAGGGCGAATGAAACCATTCTCCAAGAATTGATCTAGATACTTTCGTAAATGTTGATTTTCATGTTCTGGCAGGGCGTATACACGACAGTTGGGGAGTATCATACCTGGAACTAGATCAATTTGATAGTCATAAGATCTATGAGGAGGTAAGGTTTATGATTCTTTCTCATCTAATACATCTTCATTGGATGAATACTGCTTGGGCAATTTAATTTCTTTCTCCGCGGCAGTGGCTATGTAAGAGTTGCAAACTTTTGGTACTTTAGACTTTTGGAGGCATTGTTCTTTACATAGCGCTCATGAGAACACAATCTTTCGTTCTGCCCAATTAATCTCAGGATTGTGATGAGTTAACCAGGGCAAGCCAAGGATAATTCCATACTGGGGAGCATGGATCACGTCAAGGATGAGTTTCTCTTTATGTTTCTTTCCTCGGTTCTTATCTTCACAGACTACCGACAAGGGAACAGTCTGAAGAGTTACCGGACCTCCAGTCAAGAGTTTTCCATCTACTGCCTGGATGATTTCTGGGGTCTTTTTCTCAATACATGGGATCCCCCATGCACGAACCAATTGGGCGTCAACACAGTTCCCGGAAGCCCCAGAATCTACTAGGGCCTTCTTGAAATAGGTCTTTTTCTTTACTTGAACTTTTATGCCCAGCTTGAGATGTCTAGATTGTGAAGGGTCCACGGTGACACCCAAGAGCAACCCTTCTTTACATCTTGGGTGTTTTAGTTTTCCGACTCGACTTGTGCATTGGCTGCAACTTTCTGGACAGGACCTCATTTGCTTGTTGGTTTTGATTGGACATTCTTTGGCAAAATGACCCTTACGCCCACAATAAAGACATTGCCAATTCTTTCTACGTAGGTCCTTTTTGTCTTTGGTCAATGGTCTCCTGATTGTTCCAATTTCCATAGGTTCTGGCGTCCTTTCTTTCTGAGTTCTTGAGTCTCTATTAATGTGAACACGCCAGGAATATTTTTCAGTCTTTTTGCGTGTTCCCCTTCATTCTGTTAAACGATGATCCAGTCTCAAAACAAGGTTTATCAGGTCTTGACAGTCTGTAGGCTGCGGATCTATTTGAGCTATAATATCTTTTTGCTCCTCTTTGAGTCCCTTGTAGAACGAGGCCACTTGCTTTTCTTCAGGCCAGGTTGTCTCGGCTACCAGCCGATTAAAGTTGGCTAAATATGATACTAAATCTTGATTACCTTGTCGTAAGTCTAATAATTCATGATCTGCCAACAATGTCTGCGAACAAAGTTTCTCCAGTTGTAAAGCAGGGGTCTGTCTTTACGCACTAGAGGTATAGCCCAAGTAGCTGCATCTCGAGTCAGATATGATACCAAGAAAGCTACTTTCGACTGGGCATCAGGGAAAGTATGTGGTCGGCAGGTGAAATATAATTCCACTTGAACCAGGAAAGATTGCGCTTTCAAGGGATCGCCTGAGAAACGTTCTGGAGGAGCTGAAGGAATGGCCGAAGGACCATTGAGGGAAATGTTTGTGGGATTACCTCCAGAGGTCTGAGAGGAAGGACCTGGCCACGACACACCTGTAGGATTTTGTTCCTTCTTCTCTACCTTATCCTGTAACTGACTCACTCTCTCAGCTAGACTAGCTGCTAAATCTTTTGATGACACCACTTCTGCCTGGAGCTGCGTGATAGCATTAACTAGCTTATCCAGTGTGGCCATGCTGAGAAATTACACAAACCCGGAGGATTATTAATTTGTGGCCTCACTATTCTGTCACAGTCACCAGATCCTCGGGGTCTGTGCACGTTCCCAACAAGTCCACCACAAGACAGCTCCAATACTCTGATTAGAAGGTCACAGAGTCTAAGAATGTCCCAAACCCCTCTTCCCCGTCCCAGCCAAAGCACACAGACAGACAAGTATGAATCCACCTCAACATCCAAGGGTACCGCTGAAGAAAACAAGCACCACAGGACCCGCCACAGGCATGCACACAGGCAACACCCATCTGAAGACACACCAACAGTCACTACCTACACTGACTCCCACACCACCCCCACCCCTACCTTCACAGATACAACACCAGACACACCTGCAGACACCACTCCAACATTCACTGATCCAGCCGTAACTCCTATCCTACCCGCAGTTAGCACAATAGCAGACCCTCAGGCATCCATCCCAGTCAACAGATCTGTAGACACCACAACCACAGACACGCCTAGATGCAGCACATCCGCCATGCCTGCAGTCACCACCCCAACAGACAGTCACCCATCGACCACGGCATCTCCCAGCACCTCTACTCCCCTCATCCCAAGACACATAAATGCCCACACTCACCCACCCAACAGACACCTAGCACCCACAAGCATACCTCGCACACACATGCACCCAAGGCATCCACAAAACACCTCTTACAGCCACTCCCTATCCCTCCAGTCCCAAGTCCTTTTTGCCATGACCGTCCCTGTGTGTTGAAGAAATTTTCCCTCTCTGAGTTGTGCTTTTTCCCAACTCCTCTACCACCCCATGTGACCCCCAAATGACATGTGTCTCTCCCCAAGCCTTGCCCTTCCACCTCCAAGTCCTCCCCTTGCCCCCCTGCAAGTAGCCATGCCTCTTTTCCACCAAGAAAGTTGACCCTTCCCAAGAGTTCACAGCCCCCCCCCCAAACCTCGACCTAAGCCTCCCTTCTCCCAAGTCTAAGCCCAAGGATCCCCCTTCCAAACCTAAGCCTCAAACCCCCATGCCCTTTCCCCCAGCCCCTGAGGAGCCTGCCTGCCCCCTTGACGCCCCTACCTGTGGAGGTAATAAGGCAGTCAGGTGTCAAGTAGGGGCACTTGGAAGTGCCATATGTGCACGATGCACATATGTGTTTGGACTGGCTTGTGGCCTACATGTTTGTACATAGTTCTGTACATAAATATTTATTTATTTATAAACATACATCTAGACAAACCAGTTGTTGGTTCCAAGGTTAAATATTTTCCCTGCCTTTCTTTTCTTTTGGCTGTTTTGATCTTAGCTGCTTTTGTTTGTGTGTGAGTTTGCTTTGTGTGTGTGTGGTGGTTGTGCTACCAGTTGTGTCTGGGCAGCATGTGTAAGTGTGTGTATTGCATTTGTCCCACAGTGATGGCTGTGTATTGTGTGATGGGCATGTATGATTTGGGGACACGTATTTGTGTTGGTATTGTGTGTTGTGATTGTGTTGACATGTGTTATTTGGAGTGTTGTGTGCTCTTATGTGGTTGTACTGTGTGCATGAGTGTGTGTGGTGATTGGTATGTCAGATCTGTTGTGAAGTGTGTGGCAGGGTATGACGTATGCCTCGTTGAATCACTGTGTGATTGTGTGTGTTGGTTCTCTGGTGTTGTTACATTGTGTTGTATGTATGATTTGTCAAGTGGAGATGTGTATTGTGTATGCTTAAAGGTGGTTTCAAGGTGTTGCGGTTGTGGGGTAGTTGTGGTATTTGGTAGTGTTGTGTATTGCTGTGTATATGGGGTTTGGTGTGTGTTTTTGACATGTGTGTTGGCCATATTATGTGTACTGTGTATGTGTGTGTGTGTGTATGTGGCTGTGTGTGTGCGTGTCAGTGTGAGGGTATGTGTGTTTGTAGCCATTGCCACCCGTTCAGGTTGTGTATGTTGTGTGTGCTTAAATACATTGGCATTGTGCAACAGTGACAGGTAAGTGTGCATACTCACATCGCTGTTGTCGTCGCTGGTTCTGGAGTCATTGGGAGGGCAAGAGCAGTGGGAAGATGTGTAGCTCAGGTTCCATTGCGGCTCCAGATGGGTATGTGTTCCTGAAGGTGAGTGTCTCCTTTTAAAGAGTTGGTTTCCGCCAGGGTTTTCCGTGGTGGTGAGACCACGGTGGAAACCTTGGCGGTGTGCAGCCTCGTAATCTGTCCGGTGGGAACATGGTTTCCGCCAGCCTGAAGGTGGCTACTATCATCCGTGGTGGCCTGACCGCAGTCGTGGTGCCGGCGGTGGACTGGCTGTATTCTGTTGGAAATACCGCAATGGTCATAATTTGGCAGTCTTCTCCGCCAGCCTGTTTGCAGTTAGACCGCCACCGCCAACATGACCGCCAAACTCGTAATAACCCCCATAGTGTATAGGGCTCTGGCCATGAAACATCAATCTTTTCTTAATAATGGGCCCCAGTTTCTCGATAAGAGGATCGAGTAGTACCATCCTGGGAGATCCTTGCTGTCTAGCAATGCCGGTCTAATTGAGGTTGCCCGCTTTCAAAGGCAACACAGAGGAGGATCCTCCTTCACTGTTAAAGCAGCAGGTCTGTACGTGAGTTATAGTTAATTTAGGGTACGTGTTATAGGCACCTGAAATAACTCCAACATCTGAATTTTTATGGTTTTGTGAGTGTACAATCTGAGCCTGACTATAACGTCCCTGTAACCTTTGTTTTTTTTTACTGAATGCCTAAGGTTTTTTAAATTCTATTTCCTAACTATAACGTCCCTGTAGTCTTTTTGTTTTTCACTGAATCTATACATATATATATTGCAATTGTTACTTTACTTCTGCATATTGCTCATCACTGACCACATAGAGAGAAGCAGTGAGTCACAAGTCAAATTACGAAAAAAGATTGATAATTTCAAACTAGGAGTATCCTTTGTGAAAATAACAATGGAAAACACATGTAAGGATAACAACACTTTAAAAAAGGAACAGGAAATCAAAAGAAAAAGAAGAAACACATATAATGCTGGAGTCTTCCCAATGTAGAGCTAGAAAATAGGGATTTCACATGAGTGCAAAGGTAATATAGATGTTTAGGACAAACATATGACAAATAAGTAAGATGTGTGATCATGAGCAAACATCATGGAGTTCAATATGAAAATTGAATTATGACAAAAGAGAAAGTGCAGAAAAACCACAGAGTCCAGAATGCATTGTAATGTAAGACTAATTTGAAGCACTTTCAAAAGGAGCAAAAATGAAAAAGGAATCTTCTCATAGGCAATCCCTTCATAGGAAAGAAATAAAGCCAAAGAAAAAGAACACTATTGCCAGAATGATAAGACTCCATGATTTTTTTGAAATGAGTTATGCATTGATTGATTAAAGTGAGAATATGGATCTATTTTTTTAATGAAAAAATAACAAAGCCCAGCATGCATTGAAATGGAAGGTAAATATGAAACTGTCAAAAGGAGCAAACGAAAAGGAAAATTGGCAGAGCCAAGCTCTCCATACAAATGAAATAAAACTAAAAGCAAAAAGGATACTGCTGCCAGAATAACAAGACTTTATGAAACATCTAGAGGGCATACATTTAGCAATGACTCACTAAACACAAATATTTTCGTTGGTATGAAAAAACTGGGCTTTTCATGGGTTGTAATGTGATTTTAGAATTGTAACTTTGCACAGCACTTTGCACTTATTGAACGATATACAACCATTTGGAACAATTTGCACTTCAAGCACTTTTCATAAAATTTTAATAAATTGAGCATCCCCAAAGGAAAACTGCGAACTACCACTCACATGAAAATAGGGAGGTTAAGCCGAAAATTGGCTGGACAACAATGGGACATAATAGTGTTGTGTGACTAAACAATTCACCTGGTGAACTAGATCGAGGGGGGCCGAAACAGGAGTAGTATTCTACTATGGTAAAGTAGCGTGGTGGCCTCTAGCGACACCCCGCTCTTATGATGTAGACTGGTTTGCTCCCACATATGCAAGGGTGTCAATAAATAGTGTGGAGTGCGTGACTTGGATTAGTCATACTCGTCCGCTGTCAGTGCACTACGGCTCCGGTGCGGTCGTTGGTGGCACGCTGCACACATTCAAGCTGCGCAGCGACTCACCACACGTCCCGAGCGCATTGGTGGTGAGGCGGGTAAGAGCCCCGCCTACCTCGGCCCGACATCACTTCAGCCTGCAACAGAAGGCACAGCACGTGCTCCACGCAGCTGCATAGCGGAACTTTGCCGCCGAGTCGCAGAGTTGATCGGAGCGCCTGCGACATGTGGCACTCAGCCCATATGACGCACCAAGTGAGTGGGTGTTCTGTGCGTGCCACTCACCTGAATTCCGATGAGACGATGACAATTTTCTAATGGTGAGGACTACCATGACTGCCATGAAGAGTACATTGCCCTTTCACAAGTCCTCAAGGGGAAGGGGGTTTTGGGAAGAGAAAATACCAGCTTCTGCTTCGTGGACTGCAGAATCGGACTGCTGGACCCTGGACTGCATGTCCTGCTGGGTGTCAGGACTTGTGATTTCTCAAACTACTGGGTTCTTGGTTTTTAGGACTCTGGGCTGCAAAAGAATTACTTCATTAATACATTGAATTTGCATAAACTATTGCATAATGCCAGTTATCGTTCACACATTGTGCATACATTTCAATAAGGCTGAACAAGTCTCTTCCTCCTTTTACAATACTTTCAGAGTCTCTGAAGCAATGCCCAAACTCAAAAACAATCAACTTGACTAAAGGGCTTCTTTGTGTTCTGGCATAATCTCTTGCCAATAATAGTTTTGATAAACTTGCTCAATTTCCGATCTCCTAATTCTCAGGGGAGAGCTTGTTACAGGAAATACGTCTTTCCTTGTCCGTGTAGTGGTATCTTGGATTCCCACCAAAATGATAAATCACACTAGTTCTTATTGTCATAAATTGTTTAAAAGACAGAGATCTCTTTTGTTTCATTTAAGCAATTCATCTTTCTTTATCTTGAAATGAAGTTACTTAGCTGAAAATTTCAGAAGAACCAAAACTGTTTTTTTTACCTTTCTTATTTTCTCTCTTTTGCAGGAAATACGGGATCGTAGGCAGAAGACGGAAGAGGAGAGCGAGGACTCCGCAGGAAGCCAAACGGAGGGTGAGGATCACCGGAACTCGGCTGGAGACTGTCCGGAGAATGAGAAATGCTAAAACTTGACAGGAAGTTGGTTGGAGAGCGAGACACACTGCAACTCGACTGGAGGCAGGCCGGAGGACAAGAAACTTGACTTGATTGGAAATAGGTGAGCAGAGCAATACGTACGAAGGCAAGCAAGGCCTCAGACTCACAAGCATCCTTAAATAAGCAAATGTGCTCATGTGCATTTTGGCAGTTGATTGCTTGTTAAGGAAATGAGCAATTATCCTCCTGATTGTGGCACATGTTCAAATCACATTATGAAGAGCATATGGTTTGGCAGTTACAGTTGGCACAAGTTTAACAGGTGGAATATAATGTATACAATTAACAAGCATTGGTTATAATAAATGAGGCATTTAACAAGCATTGGTTATTGCAAACTTGATATTCAATGATGTAATAAATATACCCTAATAAGTCTGAATGTAGCAAGCAACAGGACCTTACTGTAATCGAGCTCTTAGATGTGCTAGTGTACCCACAACAGTGGGAGCCCCTAGAGAGGAATTGTAGCCAGACCTCAAGAAGAAAGGGGAGGGTGATATCAATAGAGGAAAATCTGAAAACTCACATAACAAGAAAATAAATATACTGCCACACTGGTGCCAGGAGGAGGTTCTCACACACCCCTCACCTGATGCTGCACAGGCCAAGGAGGCCCTAACAACAGAACACGGAAGAAATTAAAAGGAAAACGAAAACCTCGGAGTGGTGGCTGTCCTCATCCAGTAGGACAGTGCTTGTGTCGCGAGAGTATATCACTTCAAAGAGACACACCTTCAACCCCGCGAGCCACAGCCAAATGGCCACCATTCCTGCAATTGAACCCTTCGTCATGGAAGGGATGCCCTTGGAGCTCGCGGCCAAATGGAAAGACTGGAATGAACGACTATACTTTTACTTTGGCCGTGCGACCATCCCTGCGGAACGATGGAGAGCTCTCCTTTTATACCTCATAGGCAAAGATATCCATAAATTGTACAAAACATTAATGGAAGACACCCCAAAAACATACAACACCCTGCTATGAGCACTAAAAAGCCATTTTGAACCAATGGTGAACAGACACTACGAACGCTTTGTTTCGCCGACCATGGCAAGAGCCCGACAAATCCCTAGATGCGTTTCAAGGCAGACTCCTAGAGCTTGCCTGCGCCTGTAGATTTACAGTTGAACAGTAGGATATACAAGGACAAATCATACCTGGGTGTTCATCAACAAAGCTGCATTAAACCATCCTGCAAGAACCAGGAAAATCACTACCAAGCATCCGGAACTTAGGGAGATCTAAAGAGCTGCCAAAAGTCAGGGTCTACCATATGGAAGCTACACTACACAAGCCAATCAAGACTGAACCAGTCAACACGATCTAAACCCGACCTCAGGCTGCAGCACGGAAAGGACCTCAGAACAGATTGCAAGAATATTGACAGAACACAACAGCCTCAACTGGACCGCCAAACAGACGAGCGGAGTGTGGATACTGTGGAGGACCACTGCATCGATCGAACAACTGCCCCGTGAAAGGGTGACACTGTGCTGCATGTAGAAAGTATAACCACTTCGCAACAAAAAGTGTGTCACTCTTCCACGCCAAAATCCTCCAAGGAAGTAATCCAAGTAGTTTCCGGAGATCCCAAGGAAAAGGAAGATATGGATGACGATGAAGAACACTATGTTGTCCACACAGTCTTTGCTCTAGGCGCTGAACAGCAAATGTTAAAACTGCTCCTGAAATGCACCTTAATGTTAGGAAACCAACCACTGACAGCGACCATCGACACCGAGGCATCTAGTGAATTGCTGTCCGAAAGAATCTAGTCATCCCTGAGATATTGCCCCAAATTGAGCAAAGCGCAGGGTCCAAGTATATGCCCATGGCCAGACCTAACCCCTACCCCTAGAGGGATGCTTTTGGAGGTCCATATCTCACGGTGATGCAAAGACCTCTACCACGATCTAAGTAGCCAAAGGCAGAACCAGGCTGCTTCCCAATGGTCAAACTCCACATTGACAAGTCAATCGAGCCAATTGCTTTACAACATGAGCCTTTTGCTTTTCATCTGAGGCCAAAAGTGGAGGTAGAACTACAGAAGATGGAGAAGGCCGACATCATTGAGAAGGTCCCCAGACCCACTTCCCAGTCGTTGTCACAGGGGAGCATAAGCAAACAGGGGAAGTCCGCATCTGGTCGACATGAGGCTCCCGAATGCGGCAATCAGGCGTGAACGTCACCTGGCACCCGCAGTCGAGGACATCCTCAACAATCTCACCAGAGCTCAGTGGTTCTCGAAAGTCAACTTACATTTATGGTAGCACCAGCTGCCCCTACATGAGTACTCACAATATATCACAATGTTTTTGACGCACATCGGGCTACAGCGTTATCACTACTTCAATTTTGGAATATCAGGTGTGGAAGAAGAATTCCAAAACACCATCATGGAAGTACTTGCTGGACTGCCAGGAATCCACAACAACAGTGATGATTTTTTGATCTGTGCCAAGTCTCTCACGGACCACCATGAGAGGCTGCGCTGTGCTCTCCAGAGGCTCTGTGAGGCAGGCCACATGTTGCATCAAGAAAAATGCAAGTTCCTTAAACAAAAGATCAGTTTCTTTGGATACCGGTTCTCAGCATAAGGCTTTGCTCAAGATCCCGAAAAGGTACGAGATGTACAAGCTGCTCCAGCACCCACCAACACCTTGGAGATGAGAAGGTTCCTGGACATGGCCAATTTCTGTGGGCGCCTCATCCCCGACCTTGCCAATCTTACTCAACCATTGAGAGAGCTCACCAAAGTGAACGTGCCCTGGGTGTGGAACCAGGTGGAAAAGGAAGCATTGTCAGCAAAAACCACTATAGCTTACTTTGACCCCACCAAAACCCACAAACATTGCAGTAGAATCCAACATGAAAGGACTTAGAGCGGTGCTCACACAACAACAGTCAAAGGGAAAGTGGGCCCCATTGCATAGGAAGTAGCTCCCTCACCGACACCGAACAACGGTACTCGCAGATTGAAAAGGAGGCCATCGCCAAACACTGGCACTGTTGACACTTAAACCTATAGGTATATGTGCACCCTTTCACTGTCACAACAGATCACAAACCGCTGACACAGCTGTTTCAAGGGTCTGTAACCAAGCCACCCCCTTGAATCGAGAAATGTATGCTGCAGCTGCATCAGTATGATTGTCAGGTGGAGTATCGACTACGCTCCACCAATCTGGTGGACTACCCATCTCACCACCCCCAAGCATACACCCCGAATGAGGAAGCAGAGGCTGCTGCCACAGAGGCCTATGTAAACTTCATCACTGAGTGATCACAGCCCCTGCCGTTATCCTCAGTCACCCTACAAGAGAATAGCCGGCACAGTCTCGAAAGAAGCCTCTCACAAAGGACTCCCGAGGCGAAGAGAACTTTGGAATCTCTGCTGTATGTCCACCAGGAACTACCGACAGATGAAGGAGGATATCTATTGGGAGGGCCCTGCCCAGTGATACTCGCCAGTATGGCTCAGCGGGTAGGACAACTAGCTCATTATGGACACCAAGAGATCACGAAAATGAAGAACAGGCTCAGAGCAAAAGTCGGGTGTCCTGAGATGGAGGCTATTGTTGAATGAGTGGTACAATCATGCCACTGGTGTCAGGTGGCCAGCTCGCCAGAACCAAACTTGTCTGTGATTACAGAAGGACCCCACAGACCGTGGGAGATAATCACTGTTGATTTTAGACATCTTCCTGATGGGCGCCATGCCTTGGTCATTGTGGATAACTGGAAAAAGTGAATGCTGCACATGGCATCATGCACAGCATCAGAACTGACAATGGCCTGCCATTTCATGGCCAAGAATTTAAGGAATACTTCCTCAAGTGGGGCATACAACACAGAAGTGTGAATCCCAGATGGTGCAAGCCAATGGAGAGGTAGAGCGGCTCATGCGGAACCTCAATAAAGTGATTTGCATTGCCCACACAGAGTCGACCAATGGAGAGAGCCATTTACAGTTTTCTAAGGGAATACTGCCAGACACCCTCTCCACAAAAGGTCATGCACCGGGTCATGCCACCATGGTAAGGGTTGTGACAGACACCATTCCTCATCACCGCAGATGGTCGACAACCCCCATTGATGATCCTGAAATATTCTCGAAAAGGCTGCAGACTAATTGCCAGCTCAATAATGCTCTCAGAGCCCATCCCAGTCCCATTCAAATGGAAGACTGGGTCTTCGAGAAAGACAGATACCCAGGCAGCAAATTTAGCAGCTGTGGTGAGTAACCCAAAGACATGGAACTCTGGTCACCGCTTCTTAAGGTGATGAGACAGTCACTAGGAATATATCGTTCTTGAGAAAAGTGAGGAGGGAAATGAGGAACAACTGGTTCCCTGAGATGGACCAAGGCTGCTCATCAGAAAAGGGAAGCGAAGCAACATCGTTAGAGATGTAACGTGCAGATGATACACCCAAAGAGTCATTAACCTCACATTCCCCTTCAGGATCATCTCTTATAGACTCCGATATTGCCTGAACTGCAACAGAGCATGTGGGGACACCTATGTCTTTAGAATGGAGCAGGGCGCATCTGCGATACCAATTATGGCAGAATCCGGCCCTTTTGTCACGCCTAGCAGACTACTTGTCATTAAGTCCCTGGAGGCAATGGTGTACCCCACCACAGCAACTTTGGCATGCTCAGCAGTCCAAGAGAATGTCAGTTGTTTGTTTGGTTGTTTACTAAAGTTGGGGAGGAATGCAGTATCCCACTATGGTAAAGTAGCCGGGTGATCTCTAGAGAGATTCCTGCTCTAATGATTAGAATGGTTCACACCTGCATATTTGAGGTCTTCAATGAATAGCATGGAGGACGTGGCTAGGATTAGTCATGCTCGGCTGCGATCACTGCACTATTGCAATACGTGCAATCTGCGAACTACACCTCCCAGAACAATGCGTAGGGTTTGCTTGCCGTAACTTTCTGTTTTATATTGAATAATTACTGCAGAAGAATTTCCACCATGAGTGTGACTTATTCTCATTATGTGACGTAGCAATTGGAATTAAATAGAACCGGCGGGGCTCTGCCATATAATTCTCATCATCAAGGAATGAAGAGCACCAGGTTCGACCAACACGTTATGTACACAGTACCAGGGTCCTTTGAACTACAGCCCTGAAATGACATAGAAAATGTTGTGAACTTTGGTGGGCATTTGCACAGCAGGAGAGGCCTAAGCCCTATATTGCAAAATTTCTACAGGCTGGCCAGCAGGGGCGCAGCTTCAGGGAAGGTAGGGTGTTTGGGGTATTCCACCCCCCCAATAAATGTACTTTCTGATAGTCGGGGACAGGTTCTTTCAGTCGGGTATTGTGAGATGTTGTTGAATTTCACCAGGAATTTTTACATACATAGGCCCTCATTCTGACCCTGGCGGTAGAGAACCGCCAGGGCCAACGGGGGCGGGAGCACCGCCGACAGGCCGGCGGTGCTCCCTTGGGCATTCTGACCGCGACGCTTTGGCCGCGGTCAGAACGGGAAAACCGGCGGTCTCCCGCCGGTTTTCCACTGCCCGTAAGAATCCTCCAAGGCGGCGCAGCTCGCTGCGCCGCCGAGGGGATTCTGACAATCCCTACCGCCATCCTGTTCCTGGCGGCTCGCCCGCCAGGAACAGGATGGCGGTAGGGATTGTCGTGGGGCCCCTGGGGGCCCCTGCAGTGCCCATGCCAATGGCATGGGCACTGCAGGGGCCCCCGTAAGAGGGCCCCGCTAGTATTTCAGTGTCTGCGTAGCAGACAGTGAAATACGCGACGGGTGCAGTAGCACCCGTCGCACCTTCCCACTCCGCCGGCTCGATTACGAGCCGGCATCCTCGTGGGAAGGGAGTTTTTCCCTGGGCTGGCGGGCGGTCTTTTGGAGACCGCCCGCCAGCCCAGGGAAAAACTCATAATACCCTCCGCGGTCTTCTGACCGCGGAGCGGTATAATGGAGGGCGGAATCCTGGCGGGCGGCCTCCGCCGCCCGCCAGGGTCATAATGAGGCCCATAGTCACAGACAAAAAACGCACACACACACTCTCCCTCTCTATTTTGAAAGTCCTCAAAAATATTTGTTATTTTACAAAATATTGTGCTTTCTCTCACTTAGTACTCCTGCCAATCTGCAATCCACCCCCCATTAGGGCCCCACTCATGCACCTTGCTCGTCCTAAATTGTATTTTAACCAGTATGATTGTTGGGAAAACTCTGACGCTCACACCTTACTGACGAAGCTACGGCAGTGCTTGCCAGGATCATTTGTGTCAAAAACAGCTACTGTTATTGTGGTAGGATCACTTTCAGCAATAACGTAGTGCTGACTTGCTGGTGGCATCATGGTGAGTAATTGTTTTTTTTATTTTTTTTATTTCATATGTATTACGGGATTTTTATTTTCTCAAATGCAAAATGTTGGTGGCACTGTTGGGTGTCACAATTTCAGTGTGCACAATGTTCTCACTGCCCCTTAAGTAGCTATCCTGCTATAAAAACAAAAGTTCCAAGTTGCCCTTTTAAAAGCACGTGATCTTTAAGCCTTGTAAAGACTGCTCACCTGCGATCAAGGCAGTATGCCAAAACACGTCAGAAAGCGAGCTGTCGCACTACATTCCAACACTTAATAAAGCGCCTGGTGATCCTGGAGTCTTGGTGCACAGCATTTCTTATTTTAGACTGTATTAATGGGATGGTCCATTCCTGCATGCTGATGCCGCCTTGCTATGGTCATGGGCCCCCTTAAACTGAGGAGTTTGTGTGATATATAAATACAGTATAAATATATATATATATATATATATATATATATATATATATATATATATATGACCTAGTGGCGGTCACCAATGGGTAGTTACAGTTAGAACCTAGTTTCCATATACAAAGCTTTTTTTTACTTGCCTATATCTTTGGTGCCACTTAACGAATCTTCACAAGACTTTCAAAAAAAAATTGCAAGTCAGCTGCTATCTGGAAAGTTTTGGGGTGATCCGTTTGGGAGGGCTGAGAAAAAAGAGGGGTTGAGATCTGATTGGCTAATAACACTTCAACAACAGAAGCTGTTGAAGTGCTGTCAGCCATCTTGGGACTTGGCTGAAGGTGAGTCCCAGTAAAAAATAAAGAAAAGGGGCCAGGGTACGAACACCCTGACCCCTTAGGTCTGGTGGTGGGGTCCCAAATGTATCCCCCCAGGGCTAAAAAGCATTTTTTGAAAATTTTACGGAAGGAGCACGGGCTCCCGTGATTCGTTATTATAAAGCCCTTGGGTGGACCAAGTCCCAGGGGCATTTGTTTAAAAATGCAGGTGTTGCCTCCTGGCCCCCACCCACTGCCACAGGGACTGCCACCTCCCTGGGGCTTATAATTCATATGCGGGGGCCGCATACCCCCACTACCCTGAGTACCACCGCCTTCCCAGGGCTGATATTAAATATGTGTGAGTGGGGAGTGCGTGCTGCCCTGGGGACCACCATCTCCCCATGGTGTTTAAGTAATATTATGCGGGACCACGACCCCCTCTCACTGCCCCAGGGACCACCACCTCCCCGGGATGATCAATGTGATTTATGCAGGGACCTGGGGCCCCCCCTGGGACCACCTCTCCCAGGGCAAAATGTAAATGATTTGTAGGAAGGCCGTGTGTCCCCACACTGCCCCGGGGATCACCACCTCCCGGGCAAATATTTAAACAAGGAAAGGGGGGACCAACACCTCCCTAGGGCTGTGTGTACGCTGGAGGGGGGCTGTGTGGCCCCCCTCATGGAGCCACTGATGGCCCAGGGAACACCACCCTGATGGCCAGCTCCTGCTATGTCCCAGGGTGCCCACCCCAAGGACATAGCTGTTTGTTGTGGCTTGGCTGCAGTTCTGAAGCTGCAGCCAAGCCACAGCAAACATTTCCATTTTTGACAAATGGACCTGTTAAACAGGTCCCTCTGTCAAAAACTGAAGCTTTCATCTCTGACCCCTGCACGCACGCTGAAACAATGGCACAAAGACGGAAGCCTCAAGTCTTCCACATATTTAGTAAAAAAATATTTGGGGACCAGATAGTCCAAAAATGTATGATACTTTTTTTATTTTAAATTGTACAGAAATGTCTCATTCTAAGTAGATCATACATCAAAACGTAAAACAATTTCTATCTCTCTCCCTCTCTCTCTCTCTTTCTTTCTCTCTCTCTCTTTCAATCTTTTTCTCCCATTCACATGCGCACTCAGACGCTTATGCATCCACTCACAGTCCCACTCAGACACTCATGAACTCACTCACAGACCCACTGAGTCCCTCGTGCAGACACACAAGTAAGACCTTCAAGCACCCTCTTGCAGTCCCACTCAGACAGTTATGCACCCACTCACAGACCCACTCAGATTCTCACATGCCCACTCACAGACCCACTGACAGCCTCATGCACCCACTCACAGACCTGCACACACACTGACACACCCACTAAAACACTGATGTATGCACTCTTACACCCAGACAGAGACTCTCAAAGCCACTCTCACCCTCAGATACACCCTCTCATACCTATTCCGACGCCCAGAGAGGCCACGGGCAACATCGGCTGTGCATGACCAAAGGGCTGTGCACAGTATGGGATTGGGTGGTTAGATGGGTTGGCCGCAGTGTCTGGCTGCAGGCCAGGTCTTGCAGGCAACTTCCGCTGCGCACAGGCGAAGGCTGTGCATGGTGCAAAGTTGGGTGCTTATAGGGGTTGGCCTCAGGGTCTGGCGGCCATTCGGCACCGCACACGGCCAAATGCCATGCGCGGCGCGACCATAGAAATTCACTGAAAGAAACAGAGGTTACAGAGACGTTATAGTTAGGAAATAGAATTTAAAAAAATATAGAAATTCATTTTTAAAAACTAAGGTTCTTGGGTGTGGCTGGAGGTCACGCAAGATGGCAGCTGCTCTTTAGAGCTCTGTGAGGCTTCAGCACTTCCTGGAAAGAAGGAGATGTTTTCACATCAAAATGATTAATTTCTTCAGCATTTTTTAGCACCGGAGCACTGCGGTTGCATAAATATGCCTTTATCTTACAGAGACATCGAGTTTTAAAGTCGTTTCAGAGACTTCATGTGAGGGCCTGAGGTAATTCTTTATCTGCGTCATTTGCGTTTCACTCCATAAGCCTCTGCACAAACCTAAACTTTCACAGAGATGTTTCTATTTGACTTTTAACTGCTTGCCTGGATGTGATTCTACAAATCTAGTTTTCTCTGCAATTGAATATTTATTACCTTCTGACAGCCAGCCAAACGTTTGACCTCTCTCTTCAAACACATTTAGCTGAGGTTTTCAACTTTCAGTATTCACTAGCAGCTCTTGTCAAGGAGCTCTTTCAAATTGCTCTTCATAACATGGTAAATGCTTTCCTTTGACAGTGTTTTTTTTTTTCTTTTCAGAAGGTTCCCTTAAAACTAGTCACCAATTGTTTGTCTATGTGCAGTAAAGTGCTTTGCTCTTGTGGTATTCTGTCATGCCTGTTAGGAGAGAATAATTTAGGATTTTCTATTTATATATTTTTTATTATATTTTGCTCTGTTGTTGGAAACTTCTGGCAGCAGCTTCTCATCGTAATATAATTTCATCAATACCTCACATTGATGGCTTTCTATTACCAAATTGCTGTTGGCTTTTATGGGGAGACCACATAATTCTCAGAGTTGCCAGTCATCATCTTTCTCCAAGTCTAATAATCCTCTTCGAGTGGTGCGCACACATATAACTAAATGTTCTCTACCATCAGCTTTAACAATGGATAGTTCTGCAGTCTTTTTAAAGGATAGCGCCTCTTCATCTCATGCTGCTGGCGCAATTGTGAAAAAAACATCTAACACCTCCTCCGTCAAGCGCCCAAAAAAAGACCTTGATTCTCCCTCACAATCAACACTGTCAATCCTCAGATCTCTAAAGACATAGCTCAACTTAAAAGGCTTACTGAAAACTTAGAAAATAGAAATAGGAGAAATAATCTTCACCTTTTTGGGATTCCAGAAGGTTCGGAAGGCTCTAACATGATTGCTTTCCTTCAAAAAGCAATACCTTCAATTCTTCACTTGCCTCCTTCCTCTCCCCTCTCTATCCAACGGGCACATCGTTTAGGTCCACAGACTTCAACTGGCCCTCGTGCACATCCTAGAGGAATTATTATTCTCTTTCTCCAATTTACAGTCTTGATGCAAATACTCTCGGAAGCCAAAAGATGGTCTCTTTGCTATGGTCAGGTCATAAAGTGTTTTTCACACAAGACTTCTCTCCTGCTACAGCTGCACGTCGCAAACAGTTTTTGGACTTACGTCCACAGCTCAAATCCTTGAATATTCAATATGGTCTTCTTCACCCATGCCTTTTCAAAA
Source organism: Pleurodeles waltl (assembly GCF_031143425.1). Classification (NCBI taxonomy): domain Eukaryota; kingdom Metazoa; phylum Chordata; class Amphibia; order Caudata; family Salamandridae; genus Pleurodeles; species Pleurodeles waltl. The sequence goes on along the minus strand of NC_090446.1, from coordinate 62,920,730 downwards.
TTACATTCAAGGACAAATCTTACTCGTTTGAGGAACCTTCAGCACTACAAACGTTTATTAACCAACACAAAACAGAAGCAATGGAACTAGGAGCATCTGCAATTACTTGAAGATATAATTTAATTTGTCTTTAATGTCCTTTCTTTTTTTTTTCTGGACAGTTTAATAGTAACGGTTATGTTTAATATTTATATACATGATTTTCGTTCTCTGCATCTTCTTATTTTCTGATATATATATATATATATATATATATATATATATATATATATATATTTTTTTTTTTTTTAGATAGTGTTCTTTGTGCAATCCTCATGTTCCTTTCCCAACCGTATCCCTTTCTCACTATCCAAACTGTTCTCCTACACATTCCACTGGTAAGCTTTGATTTGTACTGTTTTTCATGTCACAGTCCTTTACTGTAGTTATTACGTTATTTTGTCTCCTGAATAGTAAATTTTTCGTTTGTATGTTTTTTTTTTCTTCCATGAAACTCACCTTCATATGTTTTAATATCTAATATCACTTTTCTTGTGCTGAAGCCACTCTTGCCTGTCTTTTCAGGTTCTCCGCTGTCCCTGTACCTTTCGGGGTATTCACTTTTTATCTTGTTTTCTTTAGCTTTCGTGGACTTTAGTCCCTGTATTGCCACATCCATGTATATACAACTTCTGGAGGTCATCTTCCTCCTTTTCTTATTCTTTACTATCTTGTTTCTTTCCCATTTCTTTGCTTTTGCAATATTGATATGCGTAGTTTTTTCCTTGTTACAGCTGTTGTTTATTAATACTTCTTGTTATGCAACTTAGAACTGTTACTTGGAATGCTAAGGGGCTTAAACACCCCATTAAACGTCAGCGTGTCTTATCTCACCTAGCTCGTTTGAAATGCCACATTGCTTTGTTGCAAGAGACTCACCTCAACGACTCTGTGGCAATTAAGCTTAAAAAACAATGGGTGGGGGACATTTTATACTCCCCTTCCATCACAAACAAAAATAGGGTAATTATACTCTGTCATAAATCTCTCAAACCTACCATAATTTCACAGCATCAAGATATAGAAGGTCTCTGGGTACTTGTTACATTTACAATTGACAATATTTCTCTTACTATCCTAAATATATACGGCCCCACACATCCAGATCCACATTTTTGGAAGAATCTTTCACATATTGTCTCTGAACATTCCTCAAACAATTTATTAATAGGTGGTGACTGCAACCAAATTCTCGATCCATTTTTGGACAGACGTTCAACGTTACGTTTCATTCCAGATGGCTCCCACAAAGCTTTTTAAAACTTTATTTTACTTTCTCTCTCTGATTCCTGGAGAGTATGCAATCCCGACATATTGGAATACTCTTTTTATTCTCCTACCCACCATTCCCATTCCAGGCTTGATTATATCTTTCTGAGTAAAGGTTTATTGCAACATATGGTCAACTCTGAAATCGGTGCTATTTTGATCTCAGATCACGCACCTGTGATTACTGACTTTGATCTTTTTCTTAATGGTTCTAAAACATCTTAATGGAGGTTTAATAACTCTCTACTTTCAGATGCTACTTTTATCGCTTCCTACAGTAAGTTTATAGAATACTTTCACATCAACGATAGTGATCAACTATCATTTCATTTTGTGTGGGATGCATTCAAAGCAGCCTCTAGGGGTTTCATCATAAGTTACGCTCGCTCAAAAAACAAATATGCTCAACAAAACTCGACTTCCATCCTTGAAAATATAAAGTCCCTAGAACATGAATACTATACTCACAAAACTAGTAAATCACATCTTGAAGCACTAGTCTCAGCTAAAATGGAGTTTAACCAATATACCACTGAACAAGCATGCAGCACCCTCCTGAAAATAAATGCCAGATATTATGGTGGTAACAATAAAGCTGGTTCTTTTCTAGCTCGATATTTGAAACAAAGAAAAGAAAAAACAACTATTAAATCTATCACAGATAACAATGGTGTTAAACACTTTAGAGATAAAGATACAGCATTGTGTTTCACTTCTTACTATAAGGATCTGTACACTCCAGAACACATACCAGCAGTTGAATCTCTCAACCAATATTTCTCTAATCTCAAACCAAGAGACCCATTGCAGATTGACCTCTCATCTTTAGACAAACCCCTACAACTTACCAAACTATATACAGCTTTACAATTTCTCCCCAAGGGTAAGGCTCCAGGCCCAGATGGCTTCACAATAGAATTCTTTATTCAGTTTGCTAAGTCTCTATTCCCCAAACTCTTTCAATTACTTAATCATTTTATAATGTCAGGTTCTGCATCTGGCTCATTTACAGAGGCCATGATTTGTCTTATTCCCTAAAAAGATCGGGATGCGACTGACTGTAAAAATTATAGACCCATATCTTTAATTAATACTGATTGTAAACTCTATGCCAAAGTTTTAGCTTTCCGTTTACTCCCATATATACCTGACCTTATTGATTCTCAAGAATCTGGTTTTATCCCTAATAGAAATGTAGCAGATAATTCCCGTACTTTTTTAAATATTATTAACAAGACATCTAAACTTAAGATTCCTCTTGCAGCTTTATCATTGGATGCGGAAAAGGCCTTTGATAGGGTCCACTGGGGTTTCTTGTCAAAAGCATTGGAATGGCATGGATTAGGTACCAAATTCCGACATTTTATATCCATTCTTTATTCCTCACCATGTTCCTCGGTTATAACAAATGGTATCCGATCTCCTTTTTTCCCTCTTAAAAGGGGTACTCGTCAGGGATGCCCATTATCTCCTTTACTATTTATTTTGGCTCTCTAACCTTTTCTATACCAATTAAAAATGTCTGAACAATTTACGGGGTTTCAAATTAATAATGCACACATCAAATTTATGGCATATGTTGATGATATTCTTTTGTTCATGTCTCACCCTGACACTTCTCTTCCTGCATTCCTGCATGAGCTCAACTAGACAAAACAGTGGTCTTACCACTTAATGCTCAGTGCACTGGCACTGTATTCCTTGATGCAGGATTATCTTGGAATTCTTCTAAAATTAAATGCCTGGGGGTATGGTACTGCACTACTCTCAAGGATACATTAAGGACTAATTTAGAAATCTTATCTGCAAAGCTTGTAGATCTCACACAGAAATGGTCTCCGATATATCTCATGTGGTGGGGCCGCTTGGACACCATTAAGATGATGCTTCTCCCTATCATTAACTTCTTCCTTATGATGCTTCCTATTAAGATACCTAAACTATTTTTTAGTTCAATTGATAAAATTCTATCCAAGTTCCTGTGGAACGGTAAACAATCCCGAATCTCTCTCTCGAAATTAAAACTTCCTAAATTACAAGGTGGAGTTAATTTTCCTGACTTGAGAACTTATCGCAAATCTTTTGGCATTAAGCAAATACATTCCTATTTATCTACACTCAATGATGCCCCTAAAAAGCTATGGTTCTCTTTGGAAGAAACATTTATTTCTCCCTTTTCCCATAAACACATTATATTTATGTCTAACCCCCCAAAATTCTGGTTGCCTAGCACTATCTCCCATTCAGTCAACTTACTGAAACCTTTTTTTATTTCCCATCTTACCCCCATTAATCAATTCTTTAACAGTCCTATTTGGCACAATAGTTCACTTAGGAAACAAGGTAAAACCTTGTGTTGGAAGGCTTGGATGACTAAAGGTATTCTTCTCATTTCCCAGTTATATCATAAAGACTCCATCATCCCTTTTACTACTTTCTCAGCAATTTATAATCTCCCTATTCGCATGAAATCCCAACATATAATTCTTTCTACTCTAGTCCAAGAGGCCCTCAATAAACTTATACATCATAATCATTCTTCTCTTGCATCATCTCCACAGAAGATCGTAACTTCTAATTATCCTTGGGCGGCTGGAATTTATAAACTTTTAAGAACGTCTGTTTCACCTAGACTCAAATCACCTATTGAGACATTGTGGGAATCAGATCTTGGTGTTGTTTGGCCAACTTCTTTATGGGATAGAATATGGTATGAGATGCATTCCACTGCACGCACTGCAAGCCTCACACAGATCCTATATTTTTTTATAATAGACTTTTCTACACTCCTGTACGCCTTTACAAACTCAAACTTGCACAAAATGACAATTGTTGGAGCTGCCACACTCAGCAGGGTACTGACTTTCACATTTTTTTTCCTGTCCATCCCTATCTACTTATTTCAGCAATAGCTCAGACCTCCTTACCAATGTCATATGAATTATTGTTTTTGGGTGGTATACATGATATCTGGAGTTCATTCAGGCCTCTTGGAAAATTGGTGGACCTTTTGCTTTCTATTGCAATCTCTATAATGACGTCTAACTGGAAATCTTCGGAGAACATTACTCTCAGACAGTGGTGAAACTCTGTATGTTATCATCATAGACTTGACAGCTACAAGCTTGATTCAACAGGAACTTTCTTCAAACGTCATCAGCTATGGTTGCCATTAAGTAACTATCTCTCACGCACTGCGAAGGAAATTGATTTTTCTCCTCCTTTTAAAAAATGTCAATATATTTCCTGTTTTTTTTCTTATATATACTTATTTCATCTTACATTCACTGTAACTTATGCCTGTTACCTCTCTCTCCACATGGCTGTCACTTGATTCCCTTTTCTATCCCTATAGCTCTTCTCCCTCTCCCTCTCTCTTTCTTCTTTCTTTATTCAAACTTGGAGTCTTTGATACTATATTGCTGTATATGCCTAATTCATGTACATGTTTAATATGCATTTATAAGTACAATATTCCTTATGCATATATATTCACAACTGCATATCTCTGTCCTGGCAATGTTAAGTTAATGTTCTTGTATTTGACTCAATAAAAAACATCTTTAAAAAAAAAAAAAAAAAAAAAAAAAAAACGAAGGTTACAGGGATGTTACAGTTAGGCTCACATTTGAAACGTACAAAACCATAGAAATTCACCAGTTATAGTTAGAAGTACCTCATTTAACTATAACTCATGCCCTAAGGTAACTATTACTCGTTCCCACGCCATGCCATATACTATAACTGATGAATTTAAATGGTTTTGTACGTTGAAAATGTGAGCCTAGCTATAACAGCCCTGTAACCTTTGCTTTTTAAGTGAATATATATATGTATATAGTTAGGTTGACATTTTACCCATACAAAACCATAGAAATTGAGCAGTTATAGTCATGCTTATAGTTGTACTTATGTTAAGATACTATAACTAATTGCCCTAAGTTACTTTCTGCCATGAGTTATAGTTTCTTCAGATAAGTATAACTATAACTGCTGAATATCTATGGTTTTGTGCGGATAAAACATCAACCTAACTATAACGTCCCTGTAGCCTTTGGTTTTTTTCAGTGAATTTCTATGTTTTTTTTAATGCACACATTAATACTTGTGTCAGGTTGCGGCAAGCCAATCAGGACCTTGCTTTTCCCTAGGATCCGAGGAGAATCTTCAAATCTGCAGATCGGCCAAAAAAAACAAAAGGGCAATTTTTGGCCCATGAGGGTCCCTAAGGGACCCCTCCATGTGGCCTATGGAGTCAGGATACCTGTATCCTGACCCCTTATATGTTTTTACACAGTTCTTTTCCCACCCCCCAGAAAATGCGAGAACCAACATGGCAGTATATACACACTTGGAAATGCACAGGACCAGTAATAAATTATATTAACAACTCTTACACGAGGTTCGTTAAGGAGATACGAATAACATGAACTGTATTGATTTTGGCAGTTTCCATAAGACTTGTGGTGCCTGCACTGTAATTGATCTGGTTCCTAGCAGCAATTTTCAACTACAAATCCCAGAATGTCTCTGTGTGTTTATAAGACAAGCTGGAAACAATAATGTGCAAACAGATTGATACCACCTGAGGAAAAGCGTCGGAGTGTCTGGACAATGTTACATGACCTTGTTTCCTGCTTTTGAGATGAAAATGTGCCTACAAAAAAAAATATATATATATATAAATATATATATATATATATACCTACTCCACTATTGAGGGAGTTTCTGGACACAATATTATTGCGAGTCTGATGGTCATTTCTGAATCCTAGTGGGCATCCAACATACTTAGCAACATTTACTGGGGTGCGTAGGGAAGTGTGTGGGTGTGAGGAAGAGTGGTTAAGTGTTAGTTCATACATGTGTATGTGTGTGTGCAAATGTATGGGTCTTTTATATGTGTTAGTCGTATGGTGATCATTCCTAGCATTGTTGAAGATGGTTGGCTGTCTTTGGTGCCATATACTGTGAATTCTTGGCGTACAGTGGTCAGAAAGTCCTTCTGGCATGAGTTATTCACTGCTGGGATATGAAGGTGAGGAAGATGTGCTTGGAGACCTTGGAGTGACACGTCTTATGGACATGAGTGTTGAGTGGGTAATCACTACTCAATTTACAGTATCCTCACCAGTGAAGGCACTCATTTTGTCAGAAAGTCTTCCCAAGAGTTTGTAAAGGTAGATGTGGACATGTTGTAGGAGAAATAGAGTTCCATGCATCATGTGCAGCAATACAAAAGATAGAAGAAGCAGCAACAAGATGGAACTTCCTCTAATGCTTACATTATATCACTGTCCTGCGTGAGGGAGTCTGTGCTCTGTAGCTTCCCCCACATGCACCAACCTCCTGAATCAAAGTCCCTCCGAAGCTTACAGTAACAGTGGTCATATAGAGACAGGATATGAAGAAAGAGCTACACTCCTCTCAATTCACATTAAATCAGGTCATATCATGCAGGCTTGCAGAGCTGGCATAAAACTACAAATGTGACACAATTGTTGCATACCTTTTCTTGCTAGCTTCTTCCTTTCCAAAACGTGTACATTTACGCATGCTTCATCTTGCTCCATTGGTGAGTCTCCAAGGAAGGCTTTATTTAAATAACACAGATGTTCTACGTGCACCCAGAGCACAATCTCTCTCTTCTTGGGCATGGCACGTGAGGGTAAGTGCCCTAGAACAGGAAGTGGGCCTCCAAGATGAGTGGCATGCGGAAACACTGACCTCAGAGCTGTGCTGACCATGGGTGAGTGAGCAGAGAGAGGCCGGAAGAGGCCTTTGAGGTATTGGGTAGCTTCTACTTTTAAGGTAACTATTCATTAATATATTTGTACTTTTGTTTGTACATTGTCCACTGTGTTATAATGAATTCCTGGTACTCTTAAGATGGGCAGCAGAGAAGGATGGGACGAGGGAGCCGGAGAATAGTTTGTGGCTGTTTTAGACTTTCTCCTTTTTTATTAGTAATTTTAAAGTTATTCAAAGTTCATTGAAAAGAAACCGGGGTTAACACAAACACCACTGAAGAGCAACATTGTAAAGAGGCGGTACTCACAACCAAAACAGAATATAAAACAAATCCCAAAACAATTTTGAGAGCTGACTGTTCTCAATGTGAATATTGATTCGGACCATGTTCATGAATGGTGTGCAAGCATAATTCTGGTCACAAAAGATTGATAAGTTACAGACTCCCAAGTCAGGATGATAAATCATTCCCAAACGTTAGGCATTCCTGTTGAAACCCTTCCTCTATATGAATTTGGGGACCACTGCCAACTCTCAGTGAAGTTTTTCAAAATTGAAAATGATAATTTCTTAAAAGCCAAACCGTATCCTCTATGGAAATCAATGGGCATATTTAACAGCCACTAGTGCCTCCTTGCTCCACATTAGCGTCATTCTTTTACGCTAATGTAGGCCAACAATGCCAAAATCGTGACGCCACGTTTACAAAGTGGTGCATTGCATGCATTGTGCCACTTCGTACCCCATTGATATGCAAGGGGGGTGTTCTCCCATTAGGGGGGGGAAAAAAAAGTGCACAAACAAATCTAAAAGATTTCTTTGCGTCATGTTTTTTTGTCATTTCTAACACCTGCTCGGAGCAGGCATTAAAAGGGGGCATGCCATTGTTTTCAATAGCTCCTATGTACTGATCAGAGATAGGGCCTTTTCCATATACTGTCCAGAAGCCCATCCTAATATGGGTCCTATGTAACTGGGCAATGTACTAACCCTTTCAGCATGTGATTCTTAGTGGTAGCGTAGGTTGAGCAGTCCAATGATCTTCTAGGGGTAGGTAAGTGTGATGCATACACAGACTCAAGACTGCTATAACGAAAAAATTGTATTTGTCATGTTGGCACAAAGCATAGCATTGACACACTATTTCATCTCCACAGTGTTTTAAGGTTTGTGTGCTAGTGCCATGCTCGGCAAAATCCCTGAGTCCCTCTCTCCGATATAGTGAGGTTGGATATTCCCCATTCCTTTCTGAAGGGGACTCTCAGGGGCAACCTACGCAAGTACTTACACAACAAAGTTTAGGTCTTATCTCAAGAGTCAACGCTAGCATTATTTAAGTTCTACATTCCTGAAAGTTCCCAGCAGGACTGACATTGAACTAGGGCAAAAATCTGACTTGTGTGGGCCCCCTTCCTGGTCTCAAGCGGTCATCGAGCTCCTTCTGCACATGACTGATGACCTTGTTTTCACTATGTTCCCTTCCTGTGTGACACGTGGATCTCTGACTTTGGTGTACACATAGGCACACAGTTCATGGTAGCCAGCTTCCTGGGATCACTAGTATCTCCTGTTGTGGAGCACACATAGGTAATGGTCAGCTCTTCATGGTGGCCGCCATACCTGTTGTGCCACGCTCCCTTCACACGTTCTCCTCCTCACAGGGCCCATCATGACTGCCAACATTGTTGCAACCAAGGGTGATTGCCTGCTGTTCACAGTGGGTCACGTTCAGGTCACACTGGTGTCTCTGACTTTGTTGCACACATGTGTGACTGCCAGCTCTTCATTGTGGTCACCATCCCTGTGGGTCTCACTTCCTATAGGCATTCTCTTCCTCCTCACAGCATTGATTCCGATTGACCCACAACAGAGGCTAAGGTAGTAACAGAGGATCACACCTGGCCATTACCCTTCACTAAAATACACCTCATAAAAGTTCCACAGTGGATGCCTTCCTCCTTAGCAATATTCCCTTTGTACACAGTGCTAACCTTATCAGCCTCACCATCTGTCAAGCCCAGCTCACCTGAGTTCTTGTTCAGTTCTGATGGAGGTTGAAGACAATCCGACCCCACCCTGAAACTGCTTGTTCCAGCACACTAGTTTTTAAAACAGTGCACTAAGAACAGAAGCTCAAGGGAAGGGGGGAAGTGGATAAAATAAAAAAGAGAGACAACACCGTTCTTGCGTTTCCACTGTTGAAGTGCTGCACAAATCTGCGGCCCTTTCTGACTTCTGTAGAAACTGGTGCCTCTTGGATCCTGGTCTCTAGTTTCCAGGTTTGGAATGTGTTACTGCTCTGGGATGTGTTTTCTATTACTGTAAAGCTTTTTTCCCATATTTCCAGAATTTTTTATAAAACAAATACTGTACTTTTACATCAAAATACAGCATGTAATTTGTGCAAGTCCTTGATTTACTGTTTGCCTTGCTGTTAATGGTTTCCACTGTTCGATTCTTAAAAGTTCCATGAAAACAAACAATGTTTGCTTCAACAAAGTTCCACAAAATATTCTGGTAACAAAGAGTTTGAATCACAATGTTCGTGGAAGGTATCTTGTTTCAAATTGTCTATACACGAATCCAGAAATTGTTGTCAAAGTTCTTTCAGGTAATAAAAAGTTTTGCACTTACTTGTTGCTGGCAAGAGATACTGATCAGTCTAACCTTGTCTTCTTTCTCTTTTGCAGGTTACTCGTAGGAGAGAGGCTGAGGCAAGGAGGAACCGGAAACCGGAAGAAGGAAGAGCCAGCAGCTGCGCCCATTGAAGCCAATGAAAGTCTGTAAAGAGCAGGAGTGCCAACGCCGAGGGATCTGTTCTCAGGTAAGCGGGAGGTAGACGAGCACAAGCACTGGGTGAGGCTCGGGGGCTGCCTTGGGTGTGGTTCGAAGAGCTGGGTGTGGTTTGAAGGGCTGGGTGTGGTCCTCACATGCTGCACATGTTCTTGGAAGGTGTGCAGAGCTGGGTGTGGTTTGAAGAGCTGGGTGTGGTCCTCACATGCTGCACATGTTCTTGAAAGGTGTGCAGAGTTTCAGTTATTATGCAAATGAGTTGGATTAACACATGGCCTAGGGAGGAGTGTTTTAAAGAAGCCTTGGTAAAAGCAAGGCCCAATGTGTAAACAAAACAGCACATTAAACAACATACACAGAAGCCTGGGGGGGGAAGGTGAGATAACAAGAAAGGCTTTCAATAGTAAGTTTAAAAGGGAGCTATTACAGAACCCACTAGTGCAGTGAGAGGGGACATGCTCTTTGCTGTGTACAAACCATAACAGTTGCCCCCCTCAAAGGCCCTCCTACAGGACGGGGTTTTCCTGGATTTTTTAAATAAAACCGTCTAATCAGCTGTGGGGCATGTACATATGATGCTGGTTCCCATGAATTCATCATATCCTTTCCATTCTACTAAATAAAACAGACGTCCACTAATTCTTTTTGAGTATTTTATGCTTTTCACTTCATATTCTAGATTTCCCTTAATTGGTATGGGTGGAGGTGGTGGTTCAGGTCGGGTTTTTGGGTTGTACGGCTTAAGCAAGGACACATGGAGTGTAGTATGTACTGGATATTCTGTTGGTAAATCTAATTTTACTGTTACCGGGTTTATTATGGCAGTTATACTAAAGGGTCCAATGAAACGTGGTTGCAGCTTTCGGGATCCCTCTATGTTTAGGTTCTTTGTGGAGAGCCATACCTTGTCACCAATTTTATACATTGGGGCCTCAGATCTGTGTTTGTCTGCTTGTCTTTTCATGCTTTCCTTGTACTTTAATAAATGTTTCCTGGCTTTGTCTTGTATGTCACCTAACCTCGTTAGTCTATCCGTTACTGTAGGTAACAGGGAATCTTCTAACAAAATGGGTATAGCTCTTGGATGATACCCCTGCAAGAAATAGAATGGTGATCAAAGTAGAGCTGAATGCTCAGTATTATTATAAACAAACTCTGCTACAGGGAGAGCTTCCAACCATTCACTAGAATAATCAGCCAATAAACAACGTAGCGTTCGAAGTAAGGTTTGGTTCAGTCGTTCAGTCTGTCCATCTGTCTCTGGGTGGAAAGCAGTGGATAATGCCACATCTATTTTCAGTTTTTCACATAATTTTTTCCAAAATCTAGAGTTGAACTGGCTCCCTCGGTCTGACACCACTTTGCTTGGCAAACCATGTAAACGCACAATTTCCCTTATAAAAATATCGGCAAATTCTGCCGCCGTGGGTAATTTCCGTAATGGTACAAAATGTGCCATTTTAGATAACAAATCCACTGTAACCAACACTGTTGTGAAGGATTTTACAGGTGGTAAACCTACAATAAAGTCTACGCTCACAGTGTGCCAAGGTTGTTTGGGTGTTGGCATTGGTATTAACAAGCCGTCAGGGGCCTTATGAGAAGATTTATGTCTTGAACAAATTGGACAGGTAGTGACAAATTGCTTAATGTCCTTTTTTATAGTGTCCCACCAAAAGTGTTTTTGCACATTTTCCAGGGTTTTTACCCAACCAGGATGACCTGCCAACGGTGAGGCGTGATGCCAAATTATCACCTGTGTTTGTAATTCAGAGGTGGGCACTAACAGCATGTTGTTGTGATACAATAAACCTCGTTGTATTGTGTTATGGGAATCCTTTAACCAATCCTGAGGTGCTATTTGCATGTGTGCATTATATAGATCTCTGATGAAATCCTTCTGTTGTACTGGTGCCAAAAACTTTTGGGGAGGAATAATGGGTTCTCCTATTTTATCTTGTTTCGTGTCTGAGGTATGTCCGTATCTAGATAACACATCAGATTGAATTTGTTGTGCACCTGGTCTATAGGTTATAACAAAGTCAAATGTGATAAAAAAATTTAACCAGCGCATCTGACGTGGTGTTAGTGCTTTAAGTGATCCAAAAAACTGTAGGTTCTTATGGTCAGAAAATATTGTAACTGGGTACTTGGCTCCCATTAAATGGTGCCTCCATTCTGAAAAGGCTACTTTGATAGCTAGTAGTTCCCTTTCAGCCACAGTGTAATTTTGTTCAGCTGGTAATAACTTTTTGGAATAGAAGGCTATAGGATGTAACTGGCCATCTACTGCATCTCGTTGAGAGAGAACTCCTCCTAAAGCTACTTGTGAAGCATCCGCTTCAACAAAAAAAGGCAAGTCAGGATCAGGATGTTTCAAAATTGGGGCTGAAGTGAACTTTTGTTTTAGGAGTTGAAAGGCGTGTGCCGCCTCATCAGTCCAAAGAAATCGTTGCCCTTTCCGCAACAAGGTAGTTATTGGGGCCGCAATGTCTGCAAAATGTGCAATAAACCTCCTATAAAAATTGGCGAAACCCAGAAATTTCTGAATATCTTTTACAGAGGATGGTTCTGGCCAATCAGCAATAGCACTGATTTTCTTTACATCCATAGTTATTCCTTGAGGTGACAGGCAGTATCCTAAAAAGTCCACCTTGCTGACATTAAAAGTACACTTTTCTAACTTAGCAAAAAGATGATTTTCTTTTAACTTTGATAATACTGCACGAACATGTTGGGTATGTTCTTCTGAGTTCTTAGAGTAAATGAGGATGTCGTCTATGTATACTATGACACAAACGTCCAGGAATTTGTGTAGGACCTCATTTATAAAGAACTGAAAGGCCGCAGGGGCATTACATAACCCAAAGGGCATTACTGTGTACTCAAATAAACCAAACTTTGTCTTGAAAGCTGTCTTCCACTCATCCCCCTCTTTTACTCGGACCAGGTGGTAAGCTCCCCGCAGATCTAGTTTAGTGTATACAGTAGAATGTCTTAATTGATCCAACAACACAGGTATTAGAGGAAGAGGATATTTATTCTTTATTGTAGCCTTATTTAGTCCTCTATAATCGATACACGCGCGCAGGGATTTATCCGGCTTCGGGATAAAAAAGAGTGGAGATGACACCGGAGATGTGGAATGACGGATGAACCCAGACTGTAGTAGGTCATCTAGGTAGGTTCTTAAGTATTTGGTTTCTTCGTCAGTCAAAGCATATACTCTGTTATTAGGTAAAGGGGCCCCTGGGATAAGATCTATACGGCAGTCATAAGACCGATGTGGGGGCAGCACACTAGCCTTTACTGGATCAAAGACGTCTTTAAAAACAGAATATTCAGGAGGGAGACTTGGTTCATCTTGTGTAACACTAGCACAGTGTAATACTGTGCTCTGTTCTGTACCTGCTTCTTGATAGCAATTGGTTCTACAGAAAGAGGAATCCAAAGTAACAGTTCTATTCACCCAATCAATTTTTGGGTTATGAGTTGTTAACCAGGGTACCCCGAGAATCAAACCAAAATTAGGAGTATCTATCAGATCAAAGCTAATCACCTTTGTGTGCCCGTTCTGACAGACCATAACAAGTGGACTTGTTTGTTTTGTGATTAATCCAGAGGTCAATTCTGACCCATCCACTGCACATACTGCTTCTGGACAAGGCTTTAGGCACATAGGAAGTCCTAAGATTTCAGCTAACTTATTATCCACAAAATTTCCTGTCGCGCCTGAGTCCAGTAGGACAGGGAGAGAATGCCTCACTTGGGTAGTAACAATTAAAACGACCTGAATTATGAAATGTCTAGGTATGTGCGGTACCCTGAAGGCTGCAGCATTAGAGGTTTGATTAAGATGTTTTCTCGAACAAGTAACCTCTCCCCTTGTCGAGCTTAATCGTTTCCCGATTCAGTTGAGGAGGTGGAGGAAACAGCACCCTTTCGTGGAGTTTTAGGCTTTACTGGACATTCTCTGGCAAAGTGACCTGCCCTGCCACAATATAAACATAATTGAAGTTTTCTCCTTCTTTCTTTTTCCTCTGATGTGAGTGGACCTCTGAGTGTCCCTATTTGCATAGGCTCTGGTTCAGGGAGTTTATTATCTGTGTCTTTCTTCTCGTGTCTAATAAAAGTTAACCGTGATTCCAGTTTGTATTTATCTCCCTTTCTTTCTCCTAGTCTATGTTCTAATTTCACAACTAAATCTACAAAGTCCGAATAGTCTTTTGGCAAATCAGCGATATGAGCCAGCGCGTCTTTTAACTCGTCTCTCAAACCTTTATAAAAAAGGGAGACACGCTTTTCTTCTGGCCACTGTGTCTCGGTGAGTAAACGATTAAAACTAGTGAGATAGGTCAATAAATCCTTGTTACCTTGTTTAAGATTTAAAAGCTCATTATCACTTGCCTGCATGAAAGTGTGTTTTGCAAAAAGGCTGGTCATGGTACGTTTAAATTGATTCCAATTATGGAGGATGGGATCATCTCTATCCACGAAAGGAATTGACCAATTGGCTGCTGTGCCACCCAAATAAGACAAGACGAATGCCACTTTCGTATCATCAGTAGGGAACTGTTGTGGCTTACAAATGAAGTGTAATTGACATTGATTGATAAAAACATGGAATTTGTTACTATCTCCATGAAAACGTTCAGGTGCTGCTAAGGGCACAACATTAGGAACATTAACAGTAACCTCAACTGGGGAAGGCAAAGTTGTATGTTTTGATGGCGCCCCTGTCTCTGAGGAGGTTTTAAACAAAGGCGTAGAAGCTGTGTTCCACTGAGATCCCCTAAATTTATACCTGCTTAAATCCTGTTTTAAAGAGGTATTCTCCATCTTTAATCTCTCTATTTCCTCTTGCATATGTTGCAAGATGCCAGACACTGATTCATTATGAGCCAAGTCCTCATTTAGGGCCTGCGCCATATTCGTGACGTCAATGCCCTCTATTTCTTCCCCGGTATTCATCGTCCACCAGAACTGAAATTTTTTAAAGCTTGTGCTTCTGTCAAGCCCAGCTCACCTGAGTTCTTGTTCAGTTCTGATGGAGGTTGAAGACAATCCGACCCCACCCTGAAACTGCTTGTTCCAACACACTAGTTTTTAAAACAGTGCACTAAGAACAGAAGCTCAAGGGAAGGGGGATGTGGATAAAATAAAAAAGAGAGACAACACTGTTCTTGCGTTTCCACTGTTGAAGAGCTGCACAAATCTGCGTCCCTTTCTGACTTCTGTAGAAACTGGTGCCTCTTGGATCCTGGTCTCTAGTTTCCAGGTTTGGAATGTGTTACTGCTCTGGGATGTGTTTTCTATTACTGTAAAGCTTTTTTCCTATATTTCCAGAATTTTTTATAAAACAAATACTGTACTTTTACATCAAAATACAGCATGTAATTTATGCAAGTCCTTGATTTACTGTTTGCCTTGTGTTGGAAAATGGGTTATTGGTAGGGCAGATAGGTACCTACACCTAGCAACAAGCCACTAACCTCCACATAGGTACAGTTAGGTCTCAGTAAATTAATCCCAGCTCAACCCTTGGTAGCTTGGCAACGAGCGTCAAGGCTTAATTTAGGAGACAAAGTGTAAAGCATTCAAATATCACAAAACAGTAATTAAATAAAACACAGGAAACAGTTTAAAAATCCAAAACCAATTTATAAAAATAGTTTATATTTTTATCTTTAAAATGACACAAAAACGATTAAAATCGGTTCAGGGGAACCGGAGATATGAATTTTTAAAGAATTATTACTTTTCTAGCGCTTAGAAACAAAAAGCGCCAATCGGGTCATCTGGTTGCACTTCGAACGGGGCAAAGTCAAACTTTCAGGCCGACCGCGATGGAGCCCTGCTCGGCTACAGGTCGCGGGAGGCCTCGGTTAAAAAGTTACCTTCTGACTTAGTCTTTATTTTGACGTTTTTCTTCACCGGGACGAACCTGCCAGTTGAATCCGACCTCCTGGAGCCCTTGTCCGGATACGCGATGTGGGTTTCCTCGGTGGAGACTTTTACCTTCGGACTTAGTCGTTTTTTCGAGATGAAAATCCTTCGACCGGGGTAAACCTGGATCTTGATCCGACGTCCATGGAGCCCTTCTCGGATACGATGGCTGGGAGGTCCCGGTCAACTTTTTACGTTCGGACTTAGTCTCTTTTTTGGATGTTTTTCTTTACCGGGACGAACCACGAAGTCAGGCCGGGTCGCGGTTGAGGCAAGCCGGCTAGAATTTCCACGGCGGGTCGGTCCCTCTCTGGAGCTTTTTTCCAAAAATTCTCAAATCTTTTCCAAACTTCTGGGGCTTCACCCAGATGTTCTTTTAAGGTTCTTTTGGGGTCCACAGCTCACCCCAAGGTTCCAGAAGTTCTGTGATGGTCCTTGGGGGGTGCGGACTTCAACTCCCAGAATGCACCTGGCGCAAACTCCTTTTTGGCCACTGGACAGTGGTCAGCTGGTCGCTTTCTTCAGGAGTTGGTGCAGGGGACTCTGGTTAGCAATTTTTCACCTGTAGCAAACAGGGAGTCCCTCCTTGAACCAGTTGAAGCCAGGCAAAGTCCTTCTTGTGGTGAAGCCCAAGTGTGCAGCTGGTGCAGTCCTTCTGAGTGCAGGTTCCAGGTGCAGGCCAGGGGTCCAGCAGGGCAGTCCTTCTTCTTCTTTAGTTCCTTTCTTGTTGAATTCTGGAGGGGATCTGAGGTGTGGGTGCAGGTCTGCCAGTTTTATCCTTGCTCCTGGGTGAAAAGCAGGGGGGCCCTGGTTCTCCAATCAGGGACAGGGTCGTCCCCCTGTGATGACCACTTCCTGGGAAGTGTGGCAAAAATCCATCCCAGAAGGCAACAGCCTCTAAAAATCCAACATGGATGAATCTGATTTTTGGAGGTTACATCTGGTTGAGCCCACCCACTGGTGTGGCTAAAAATCATAAACACACCCCTCTCCTGCCCTCTCCTAATCTAATCAAGGGGGCACCTAGCTGTCTGGGGTTGCAGGATGTGGGGGTGTTGCTGGGTGCTGCAAATGTCCTTCTCTGCCTTTGAAGACCAGTTTGGCAGCCCTCCCCCTTCCTGCCTCACCATCTGCTGAGGGGAGATTCTCTCCCCCAAGCACATTCCTTTGTGTGAAGCCTGGCCACTTCACACCTCATCAAGGCAGCCTGGCAGAAGCTGCTGCAGGCTGGCCAATCAGAGCACAGCAGCAAAAACAATGCAGAGCTGAAATTGGCAACTTTTTAGGTAAAGTCTAAACTTTTTACCTGAACTAGTTATATTAAATCCAACAAGTGGAAGTTGTAGGATTTATTACAACAATTAATTTGATACCAAATTCTTGGTATGCAACATTTAAGGAGACTTTAAAATTTAAAATAAAGTCTGCCCATTCTAGCCTATGAAGGCCATTTACTTCAATGAGGGAAAAACGAATTTGGCTGTTTTTACCTCACCAGGGCTTATAAATCTATTTTTATAAAGTCCCTGCTTATAGTTACATGGCACCCAGCCCTAGGGGCACATAGGGCACACCTTAGGGGTGACTTATATGTAAAAATAAGGTAGTTTAAGACTTTGGAAGTACCTTTAATTCCAAAGTCGAATTTGCATATAACTTTAATTTAAAAGCAGCCAGCAAGGCAGGCTTGCTTTTAAAATGACACTGGGCACCTCAGAAATGCACCTAGGTGTGCACCACCTATGCTGTGGTCCCTAAACCTACATGCCCTACCATATACTAGAGACTTATAGGTAGGTTAACTTAGCCACTTATAATTAGCCTAATTTGCATATCCATTTTACACAGAGCACAGGCCCTGGGACTGGTTAGCAGTACCCAGGGCACCTTTAAAGTCAGGAAAACACCAGCAAAAAGTGGAAAATGGGGGCAAAAAGTTATGGGGCCTCTGCAATCAGCCCTGTTTTCTCACACCTTGCCGTTAATGGTTTCCACTGTTCGATTCTTAAAAGTTCCATGAAAACAAACAATGTTTGCTTCAACAAAGTTCCACAAAATATTCTGGTAACAAAGAGTATGAATCACAATGTTCGTGGAAGGTATCTTGTTTCAAATTGTCTATACACGAATCCAGAAATTGTTGTCAAAGTTCTTTCAGGTAATAAAAAGTTTTGCACTTACTTGTTGCTGGCAAGAGATACTGATCAGTCTAACCTTGTCTTCTTTCTCTTTTGCAGGTTACTCGTAGGAGAGAGGCTGAGGCAAGGAGGAACCGGAAACCGGAAGAAGGAAGAGCCAGCAGCTGCACCCATTGAAGCCAATGAAAGTCTGTAAAGAGCAGGAGTGCCAGCGCCGAGGGATCTGTTCTCAGGTAAGCGGGAGGTAGACGAGCACAAGCACTGGGTGAGGCTCGGAAGCTGCCTTTTATAGACAGGGCTGGGTGTGGTTCGAAGAGCTGGGTGTGGTTTGAAGGGCTGGGTGTGGTCCTCACATGCTGCACATGTTCTTGGAAGGTGTGCAGAGCTGGGTGTGGTTTGAAGAGCTGGGTGTGGTCCTCACATGCTGCACATGTTCTTGAAAGGTGTGCAGAGTTTCAGTTATTATGCAAATGAGTTGGATTAACACATGGCCTAGGGAGGAGTGTTTTACAGAAGCCTTGGTAAAAGCAAGGCCCAATGTGTAAACAAAACAGCACATTAAACAACATTCACAGAAGCCTGGGGGGGGGAAGGTGAGATAACAAGAAAGGCTTTCAATAGTAAGTTTAAAAGGGAGCTATTACAGAACCCACTAGTGCAGTGAGAGGGGACATGCTCTTTGCTGTGTACAAACCCTAACAGTTGCCCCCCTCAAAGGCCCTCCTACAGGACGGGGATTTCCTGGATTTTTTAAATAAAACCGTCTAATCAGCTGTGGGGCATGTACATATGATGCTGGTTCCCATGAATTCTCAGATTCATCATATCCTTTCCATTCTACTAAATAAAACAGACGTCCACTAATTCTTTTTGAGTCTTTTATGCTTTTCACTTCATATTCTAGATTTCCCTTAATTGGTATGGGTGGAGGTGGTGGTTCAGGTCGGGTTTTTGGGTTGTACGGCTTAAGCAAGGACACATGGAATGTAGTATGTACTGGATATTCTGTTGGTAAATCTAATTTTACTGTTACCGGGTTTACTATGGCAGATATACTAAAGGGTCCAATGAAACGTGGTTGCAGCTTTCGGGATCCCTCTATGTTTAGGTTCTTTGTGGAGAGCCATACCTTGTCACCAATTTTATACATTGGGGCCTCAGATCTGTGTTTGTCTGCTTGTCTTTTCATGCTTTCCTTGTACTTTAATAAATGTTTCCTGGCTTTGTCTTGTATGTCACCTAACCTCGTTAGTCTATCCGTTACTGTAGGTAACAGGGAATCTTCTAACAAAATGGGTATAGCTCTTGGATGATACCCCTGCAAGAAATAGAATGGTGAGCAAAGTAGAGCTGAATGCTCAGTATTATTATAAACAAACTCCGCTACAGGGAGAGCTTCCAACCATTCACTAGAATAATCAGCCAATAAACAACGTAGCGTTTGAAGTAAGGTTTGGTTCAGTCGTTCAGTCTGTCCATCTGTCTCTGGGTGGAAAGCAGTGGATAATGCCACATCTATTTTCAGTTTTTCACATAATTTTTTCCAAAATCTAGAGTTGAACTGGCTCCCTCGGTCTGACACCACTTTGCTTGGCAAACCATGTAAACGCACAATTTCCCTTATAAAAATATCGGCAAATTCTGCCGCCGTGGGTAATTTCCGTAATGGTACAAAATGTGCCATTTTAGATAACAAATCCACTATAACCAACACTGTTGTGAAGGATTTTACAGGTGGTAAACCTACAATAAAGTCTACGCTCACAGTGTGCCAAGGTTGTTTGGGTGTTGGCATTGGTATTAACAAGCCGTCAGGGGCCTTATGAGAAGATTTATGTCTTGCACAAATTGGACAGGTAGTGACAAATTGCTTAATGTCCTTTTTTATAGTGTCCCACCAAAAGTGTTTTTGCACATTTTCCAGTGTTTTTACCCAACCAGGATGACCTGCCAACGGTGAGGCGTGATGCCAAATTATCACCTGTGTTTGTAATTTAGAGGTGGGCACTAACAGCATGTTGTCGTGATACAATAAACCTCGTTGTATTGTGTTATGGGAATCCTTTAACCAATCCTGAGGTGCTATTTGCATGTGTGCATTATATAGATCTGTGATGAAATCCTTCTGTTGTACTGGTGCCAAAAACTTTTGGGGAGGAATAATGGGTTCTCCTATTTTATCTTGTTTCATGTCTGAGGTATGTCCGTATCTAGATAACACATCAGATTGAATTTGTTGTGCACCTGGTCTATAGGTTATAACAAAGTCAAATGTGCTAAAAAAATTTACCCAGCGCATCTGACGTGGTGTTAGTGCTTTAAGTGATCCAAAAAACTGTAGCTTCTTATGGTCAGAAAATATTGTAACTGGGTACTTGGCTCCCATTAAATGGTGCCTCCATTCTGAAAAGGCTACTTTGATAGCTAGTAGTTCCCTTTCAGCCACAGTGTAATTTTGTTCAGCTGGTAATAACTTTTTGGAATAGAAGGCTATAGGATGTAACTGGCCATCTACTGCATCTCGTTGAGAGAGAACTCCTCCTAAATCTACTTGTGAAGCATCCGCTTCAACAAAAAAGGGCAAGTCAGGATCAGGATGTTTCAGAATTGGGGCTGAAGTGAACTTTTGTTTTAGGAGTTGAAAGGCGTGTGCCGCCTCATCAGTCCAAAGAAATCGTTGCCCTTTCCGCAACAAGGTAGTTATTGGGGCCGCAATGTCTGCAAAATGTGCAATAAACCTCCTATAAAAATTAGCGAAACCCAGAAATTTCTGAATATCTTTTACAGAGGATGGTTCTGGCCAATCAGCAATAGCACTGATTTTCTTTACATCCATAGTTATTCCTTGAGGTGACAGGCAGTATCCTAAAAAGTCCATCTTGCTGACATTAAAAGTACACTTTTCTAACTTAGCAAAAAGATGATTTTCTTTTAACTTTGATAATACTGCACGAACATGTTGGGTATGTTCTTCTGAGTTCTTAGAGTAAATGAGGATGTCGTCTATGTATACTATGACACAATCGTCCAGGAATTCGTGTAGGACCTCATTTATAAAGAACTGAAAGGCCGCAGGGGCATTACATAACCCAAAGGGCATTACTGTGTACTCAAATAAACCAAACTTTGTCTTGAAAGCTGTCTTCCACTCATCCCCCTCTTTTACTAGGACCAGGTGGTAAGCTCCCCGCAGATCTAGTTTAGTGTATACAGTAGAATGTCTTAATTGATCCAACAACACAGGTATTAGAGGAAGAGGATATTTATTCTTTATTGTAGCCTTATTTAGTCCTCTATAATCGATAAACGCGCGCAGGGATTTATCCGGCTTCGGGATAAAAAAGAGTGGAGATGACACCGGAGATGTGGAATGACGGATGAACCCAGACTGTAGTAGGTCATCTAGGTAGGTTCTTAAGTATTTGGTTTCTTCGTCAGTCAAAGCATATACTCTGTTATTAGGTAAAGGGGCCCCTGGGATAAGATCTATACGGCAGTCATAAGACCGATGTGGGGGCAGCACACTAGCCTTTACTGGATCAAAGACGTCTTTAAAGTCAGAATATTCAGGAGGGAGACTTGGTTCATCTTGTGTAACACTAGCACAGTGTAATACTGTGCTCTGTTCTGTACCTGCTTCTTGATAGCAATTGGTTCTACAGAAAGAGGAATCCAAAGTAACAGTTCTATTCACCCAATCAATTTTTCAGTTATGAGTTGTTAACCAGGGTACCCCGAGAATCAAACCAAAATTAGGAGTATCTATCAGATCAAAGCTAATCACCTCTGTGTGCCCGTTCTGACAGACCATAACAAGTGGACTTGTTTGTTTTGTGATTAATCCAGAGGTCAATTCTGACCCATCCACTGCACATACTGCTTCTGGACAAGGCTTTAGGCACATAGGAAGTCCTAAGATTTCAGCTAACTTATTATCCACACAATTTCCTGTCGCGCCTGAGTCCAGTAGGACAGGGAGAGAATGCCTCACTTGGGTAGTAACAATTAAAACGACCTGAATTATGAAATGTCTAGGTATGTGCGGTACCCTGAAGGCTGCAGCATTAGAGGTTTGATTAAGATGTTTTCTCGAACAAGTAACCTCTCCCCTTGTCGAGCTTAATCGTTTCCCGATTCAGTTGAGGAGGTGGAGGAAACAGCACCCTTTCGTGGAGTTTTAGGCTTTACTGGACATTCTCTGGCAAAGTGACCTGCCCTGCCACAATATAAACATAATTGAAGTTTTCTCCTTCTTTCTTTTTCCTCTGATGTGAGTGGACCTCTGAGTGTCCCTATTTGCATAGGCTCTGGTTCAGGGAGTTTATTATCTGTGTCTTTCTTCTCGTGTCTAATAAAAGTTAACCGTGATTCCAGTTTGTATTTATCTCCCTTTCTTTCTCCTAGTCTATGTTCTAATTTCACAACTAAATCTACAAAGTCCGAATAGTCTTTTGGCAAATCAACGATATGAGCCAGCGCGTCTTTTAACTCGTCTCTCAAACCTTTTTAAAAAAGGGAGACACGCTTTTCTTCTGGCCACTGTGTCTCGGTGAGTAAACGATTAAAACTAGTGAGATAGGTCAATAAATCCTTGTTACTTTGTTTAAGATTTAAAAGCTCATTATCACTTGCCTGCATGAAAGTGTGTTTTGCAAAAAGGCTGGTCATTGTACGTTTAAATTGATTCCAATTATGGAGGATGGGATCATCTCTATCCACGAAAGGAATTGACCAATTGGCTGCTGTGCCACCCAAATAAGACAAGACGAATGCCACTTTCGTATCATCAGTAGGGAACTGTTGTGGCCTACAAATGAAGTGTAATTGACATTGATTGATAAAAACATGGAATTTGTTACTATCTCCATGAAAACGTTCAGGTGCTGCTAAGGGCACAACATTAGGAACATTAACAGTAACCTCAACTGGGGAAGGCAAAGTTGTATGTTTTGATGGCGCCCCTGTCTCTGAGGAGGTTTTAAACAAAGGCGTAGAAGCTGTGTTCCACTGAGATCCCCTAAATTTATACCTGCTTAAATCCTGTTTTAAAGAGGTATTCTCCATCTTTAATCTCTCTATTTCATCTTGCATATGTTGCAAGATGCCAGACACTGATTCATTATGAGCCAAGTCCTCATTTAGGGCCTGCGCCATATTCGTGACGTCAATGCCCTCTATTTCTTCCCCGGTATTCATCGTCCACCAGAACTGAAATTTTTTAAGGCTTGTGCTTCTGTCAAGCCCAGCTCACCTGAGTTCTTGTTCAGTTCTGATGGAGGTTGAAGACAATCCAACCCCACCCTGAAACTGCTTGTTCCAGCACACTAGTTTTTAAAACAGTGCACTAAGAACAGAAGCTCAAGGGAAGGGGGATGTGGATAAAATAAAAAAGAGAGACATCACCGTTCTTGCGTTTCCACTGTTGAAGTGCTGCACAAATCTGCGGCCCTTTCTGACTTCTGTAGAAACTGGTGCCTCTTGGATCCTGGTCTCTAGTTTCCAGGTTTGGAATGTGTTACTGCTCTGGGATGTGTTTTCTATTACTGTAAAGCTTTTTTCCCATATTTCCAGATTTTTTTATAAAACAAATACTGTACTTTTACATCAAAATACAGCATGTAATTTGTGCAAGTCCTTGATTTACTGTTTGCCTTGCTGTTAATGGTTTCCACTGTTCGATTCTTAAAAGTTCCATGAAAACAAACAATGTTTGCTTCAACAAAGTTCCACAAAATATTCTGGTAACAAAGAGTTTGAATCACAATGTTCGTGGAAGGTATCTTGTTTCAAATTGTCTATACACGAATCCAGAAATTGTTGTCAAAGTTCTTTCAGGTAATAAAAAGTTTTGCACTTACTTGTTGCTGGCAAGAGATACTGATCAGTCTAACCTTGTCTTCTTTCTCTTTTGCAGGTTACTCGTAGGAGAGAGGCTGAGGCAAGGAGGAACCGGAAACCGGAAGAAGGAAGAGCCAGCAGCTGCGCCCATTGAAGCCAATGTAAGTCTGTAAAGAGCAGGAGTGACAGCGCCGAGGGATCTGTTCTCAGGTAAGCGGGAGGTAGACGAGCACAAGCACTGGGTGCGGCTCGGGGGCTGCCTTTTATAGACAGGGCTGGGTGTGGTTCGAAGAGCTGGTTGTGGTTTGAAGGGCTGGGTGTGGTCCTCACATGCTGCACATGTTCTTGGAAGGTGTGCAGAGCTGGGTGTGGTTTGAAGAGCTGGGTGTCGTCCTCACATGCTGCACATGTTCTTTAAAGGTGTGCAGAGTTTTAGTTATTATGCAAATGAGTTGGATTAACACATGGCCTACGGAGGAGTGTTTTAAAGAAGCCTTGGTAAAAGCAAGGCCCAATGTGTAAACAAAACAGCACATTAAACAACATACACAGAAGCCTGGGGGGGGGGAGTTGAGATAACAAGAAACGCTTTCAATAGTAAGTTTAAAAGGGAGCTATTACAGAACCCACTAGTGCAGTGAGAGGGGACATGCTCTTTGCTGTGTACAAACCCTAACAGTTGCCCCCCTCAAAGGCCCTCCTACAGGACGGGGTTTTCCTGGATTTTTTAAATAAAACCGTCTAATCAGCTGTGGGGCATGTACATATGATGCTGGTTCCCTTGAATTCTCAGATTCATCATATCCTTTCCATTCTACTAAATAAAACAGACGTCCACTAATTCTTTTTGAGTCTTTTATGCTTTTCACTTAATATTCTAGATTTCCCTTAATTGGTATGGGTGGAGGAGGTGGTTCAGTTCGGGTTTTTGGGTTGTACGGCTTAAGCAAGGACACATGGAATGTAGTATGTACTGGATATTCTGTTGGTAAATCTAATTTTACTGTTACCGGGTTTACTATGGCAGTTATACTAAAGGGTCCAATGAAACGTGGTTGCAACTTTCGGGATCCCTCTATGTTTAGGTTCTTTGTGGAGAGCCATAGCTTGTCACCAATTTTATACATTGGGGCCTCAGATCTGTGTTTGTCTGCTTGTCTTTTCATGCTTTCCTTGTACTTTAATAAATGTTTCCTGGCTTTGTCTTGTATGTCACCTAACCTCGTTAGTCTATCCGTTACTGTAGGTAACAGGGAATCTTCTAACAAAATGGGTATAGCTCTTGGATGATACCCCTGCAAGAAATAGAATGGTGAGCAAAGTAGAGCTGAATGCTCAGTATTATTATAAACAAACTCCGCTACAGGGAGAGCTTCCAACCATTCACTAGAATAATCAGCCAATAAACAACGTAGCGTTTGAAGTAAGGTTTGGTTCAGTCGTTCAGTCTGTCCATCTGTCTCTGGGTGGAAAGCAGTGGATAATGCCACATCTATTTTCAGTTTTTCACATAATTTTTTCCAAAATCTAGAGTTGAACTGGCTCCCTCGGTCTGACACCACTTTGCTTGGCAAACCATGTAAACGCACAATTTCCCTTATAAAAATATCGGCAAATTCTGCTGCCGTGGGTAATTTCCGTAATGGTACAAAATGTGCCATTTTAGATAACAAATCCACTATAACCAACACTGTTGTGAAGGATTTTACAGGTGGTAAACCTACAATAAAGTCTACGCTCACAGTGTGCCAAGGTTGTTCGGGTGTTGGCATTGGTATTAACATGCCGTCAGGGGCCTTATGAGAAGATTTATGTCTTGCACAAATTGGACAGGTAGTGACAAATTGCTTAATGTCCTTTTTTATAGTGTCCCACCAAAAGTGTTTTTGCACATTTTCCAGGGTTTTTACCCAACCAGGATGACCTGCCAACGGTGAGGCGTGATGCCAAATTATCACCTGTGTTTGTAATTCAGAGGTGGGCACTAACAGCATGTTGTCGTGATACAATAAACCTCGTTGTATTGTGTTATGGGAATCCTTTAACCAATCCTGAGGTGCTATTTGCATGTGTGCATTATATAGATCTGTGATGAAATCCTTCTGTTGTACTGGTGCCAAAAACTTTTGGGGAGGAATAATGGGTTCTCCTATTTTATCTTGTTTCATGTCTGAGGTATGTCCGTATCTAGATAACACATCAGATTGAATTTGTTGTGCACCTGGTCTATAGGTTATAACAAAGTCAAATGTGCTAAAAAAAATTAACCAGCGCATCTGACGTGGTGTTAGTGCTTTAAGTGATCCAAAAAACTGAAGGTTCTTATGATCAGAAAATATTGTACTTGGGTACTTGGCTCCCATTAAATGGTGCCTCCATTCTGAAAAGGCTACTTTGATAGCTAGTAGTTCCCTTTCAGCCACAGTGTAATTTTGTTCAGCTGGTAATAACTTTTTGGAATAGAAGGCTATAGGATGTAACTGGCCATCTACTGCATCTCGTTGAGAGAGAACTCCTCCTAAAGCTACTTGTGAAGCATCCGCTTCAACAAAAAAGGGCAAGTCAGGATCAGGATGCTTCAGAATTGGGGCTGAAGTGAACTTTTGTTTTAGGAGTTGAAAGGCGTGTGCCGCCTCATCAGTCCAAAGAAATCGTTGCCCTTTCCGCAACAAGGTAGTTATTGGGGCCGCAATGTCTGCAAAATGTGCAATAAACCTCCTATAAAAATTGGCGAAACCCAGAAATTTCTGAATATCTTTTACAGAGGATGGTTCTGGCCAATCAGCAATAGCACTGATTTTCTTTACATCCATAGTTATTCCTTGAGGTGACAGGCAGTATCCTAAAAAGTCCACCTTGCTGACATTAAAAGTACACTTTTCTAACTTAGCAAAAAGATGATTTTCTTTTAACTTTGATAATACTGCACGAACATGTTGGGTATGTTCTTCTGAGTTCTTAGAGTAAATGAGGATGTCATCTATGTATACTATGACACAAACGTCAAGGAATTTGTGTAGGACCTCATTTATAAAGAACTGAAAGGCCGCAGGGGCATTACATAACCCAAAGGGCATTACTGTGTACTCAAATAAACCAAACTTTGTCTTGAAAGCTGTCTTCCACTCATCCCCCTCTTTTACTCGGACCAGGTGGTAAGCTCCCCGCAGATCTAGTTTAATGTATACAGTAGAATGTCTTAATTGATCCAACAACACAGGTATTAGAGGAAGAGGATATTTATTCTTTATTGTAGCCTTATTTAGTCCTCTATAATCGATACACGCGCGCAGGGATTTATCCGGCTTCGGGATAAAAAAGAGTGGAGATGACACCGGAGATGTGGAATGACGGATGAACCCAGACTGTAGTAGGTCATCTAGGTAGGTTCTTAAGTATTTGGTTTCTTCGTCAGTCAAAGCATATACTCTATTATTAGGTAAAGGGGCCCCTGGGATAAGATCTATACGGCAGTCATAAGACCGATGTGGGGGCAGCACACTAGCCTTTACTGGATCAAAGACGTCTTTAAAGTCAGAATATTCAGGAGGGAGACTTGGTTCATCTTGTGTAACACTAGCACAGTGTAATACTGTGCTCTGTTCTGTACCTGCTTCTTGATAGCAATTGGTTCTACAGAAAGAGGAATCCAAAGTAACAGTTCTATTCACCCAATCAATTTTTGGGTTATGAGTTGTTAACCAGGGTACCCCGAGAATCAAACCAAAATTAGGAGTATCTATCAGATCAAAGCTAATCACCTCTGTGTGCCCGTTCTGACAGACCATAACAAGTGGACTTGTTTGTTTTGTGATTAATCCAGAGGTCAATTCTGACCCATCCACTGCACATACTGCTTCTGGACAAGGCTTTAGGCACATAGGAAGTCCTAAGATTTCAGCTAACTTATTATCCACACAATTTCCTGTCGCGCCTGAGTCCAGTAGGACAGGGAGAGAATGCCTCACTTAGGTAGTAACAATTAAAACGACCTGAATTATGAAATGTCTAGGTATGTGCGGTACCCTGAAGGTTGCAGCATTAGAGGTTTGATTAAGATGTTTTCTCGAACAAGTAACCTCTCCCCTTGTCGAGCGTAATCGTTTCCCGATTCAGTTGAGGAGGTGGAGGAAACAGCACCCTTTCGTGGAGTTTTAGGCTTTACTGGACATTCTCTGGCAAAGTGACCTGCCCTGCCACAATATAAACATAATTGAAGTTTTCTCCTTCTTTCTTTTTCCTCTGATGTGAGTGGACCTCTGAGTGTCCCTATTTGCATAGGCTCTGGTTCAGGGAGTTTATTATCTGTGTCTTTCTTCTCGTGTCTAATAAAAGTTAACCGTGATTCCAGTTTGTATTTATCTCCCTTTCTTTCTCCTAGTCTATGTTCTAATTTCACAACTAAATCTACAAAGTCCGAATAGTCTTTTGGCAAATCAACGATATGAGCCAGCGCGTCTTTTAACTCGTCTCTCAAACCTTTATAAAAAAGGGAGACACGCTTTTCTTCTGGCCACTGTGTCTCGGTGAGTAAACGATTAAAACTAGTGAGATAGGTCAATAAATCCTTGTTACCTTGTTTAAGATTTAAAAGCTCATTATCACTTGCCTGCATGAAAGTGTGTTTTGCAAAAAGGCTGGTCATGGTACGTTTAAATTGATTCCAATTATGGAGGATGGGATCATCTCTATCCACGAAAGGAATTGACCGATTGGCTGCTGTGCCACCCAAATAAGAGAAGACGAATGCCACTTTCGTATCATCAGTAGGGAACTGTTGTGGCTTACAAATGAAGTGTAATTGACATTGATTGATAAAAACATGGAATTTGTTACTATCTCCATGAAAACGTTCAGGTGCTGCTAAGGGCACAACATTAGGAACATTAACAGTAACCTCAACTGGGGAAGGCAAAGTTGTATGTTTTGATGGCGCCCCTGTCTCTGAGGAGGTTTTAAACAAAGGCGTAGAAGCTGTGTTCCACTGAGATCCCCTAAATTTATACCTGCTTAAATCCTGTTTTAAAGAGGTATTCTCCATCTTTAATCTCTCTATTTCCTCTTGCATATGTTGCAAGATGCCAGACACTGATTCATTATGAGCCAAGTCCTCATTTAGGGCCTGCGCCATATTCGTGACGTCAATGCCCTCTATTTCTTCCCCGGTATTCATCGTCCACCAGAACTGAAATTTTTTAAGGCTTGTGCTTCTGTCAAGCCCAGCTCACCTGAGTTCTTGTTCAGTTCTGATGGAGGTTGAAGACAATCCGACCCCACCCTGAAACTGCTTGTTCCAGCACACTAGTTTTTAAAACAGTGCACTAAGAACAGAAGCTCAAGGGAAGGGGGGATGTGGATAAAATAAAAAAGAGAGACAACACCGTTCTTGCGTTTCCACTGTTGAAGTGCTGCACAAATCTGCTGCCCTTTCTGACTTCTGTAGAAACTGGTGCCTCTTGGATCCTGGTCTCTAGTTTCCAGGTTTGGAATGTGTTACTGCTCTGGGATGTGTTTTCTATTACTGTAAAGCTTTTTTCCCATATTTCCAGAATTTTTTATAAAACAAATACTGTACTTTTACATCAAAATACAGCATGTAATTTGTGCAAGTCCTTGATTTACTGTTTGCCTTGCTGTTAATGGTTTCCACTGTTCGATTCTTAAAAGTTCCATGAAAACAAACAATGTTTGCTTCAACAAAGTTCCACAAAATATTCTGGTAACAAAGAGTTTGAATCACAATGTTCGTGGAAGGTATCTTGTTTCAAATTGTCTATACACGAATCCAGAAATTGTTGTCAAAGTTCTTTCAGGTAATAAAAAGTTTTGCACTTACTTGTTGCTGGCAAGAGATACTGATCAGTCTAACCTTGTCTTCTTTCTCTTTTGCAGGTTACTCATAGGAGAGAGGCTGAGGCAAGGAGGAACCGGAAACCGGAAGAAGGAAGAGCCAGCAGCTGCGCCCATTGAAGCCAATGAAAGTCTGTAAAGAGCAGGAGTGCCAGCGCCGAGGGATCTGTTCTCAGGTAAGCGGGAGGTAGACGAGCAAAAGCACTGGGTGAGGCTCGGAGGGTTGCCTTTTAAAATAAAACCGTCTAATCAGCTGTGGGGCATGTACATATGATGCTGGTTCCCATGAATTCTCAGATTCATCATATCCTTTCCATTCTACTAAATAAAACAGACGTCCACTAATTCTTTTTGAGTCTTTTATGCTTTTCACTTCATATTCTAGATTTCCCTTAATTGGTATGGGTGGAGGTGGTGGTTCAGGTCAGGTTTTTGGGTTGTACGGCTTAAGCAAGGACACATGGAATGTAGTATGTACTGGATATTCTGTTGGTAAATTTAATTTTACTGTTACCGGGTTTACTATGGCAGTTATACTAAAGGGTCCAATGAAACGTGGTTGCCGCTTTCGGGATCCCTCTATGTTTAGGTTCTTTGTGGAGAGCCATACCTTGTCACCAATTTTATACATTGGGGCCTCAGATCTGTGTTTGTCTGCTTGTCTTTTCATGCTTTCCTTGTACTTTAATAAATGTTTCCTGGCTTTGTCTTGTATGTCACCTAACCTCGTTAGTCTATCCGTTACTGTAGGTAACAGGGAATCTTCTAACAAAATGGGTATAGCTCTTGGATGATACCCCTGCAAGAAATAGAATGGTGAGCAAAGTAGAGCTGAATCCTCAGTATTATTATAAACAAACTCCGCTACAGGGAGAGCTTCCAACCATTCACTAGAATAATCAGCCAATAAACAACGTAGCGTTTGAAGTAAGGTTTGGTTCAGTCGTTCAGTCTGTCCATCTGTCTCTGGGTGGAAAGCAGTGGATAATGCCACATCTATTTTCAGTTTTTCACATAATTTTTTCCAAAATCTAGAGTTGAACTGGTTCCCTCGGTCTGACACCACTTTGCTTGGCAAACCATGTAAACGCACAATTTCCCTTATAAAAATATCGGCAAATTCTGCTGCCGTGGGTAATTTCCGTAATGGTACAAAATGTGCCATTTTAGATAACAAATCCACTATAACCAACACTGTTGTGAAGGATTTTACAGGTGGTAAACCTACAATAAAGTCTACGCTCACAGTGTGCCAAGGTTGTTCGGGTGTTGGCATTGGTATTAACAAGCCGTCAGGGGCCTTATGAGAAGATTTATGTCTTGCACAAATTGGACAGGTAGTGACAAATTGCTTAATGTCCTTTTTTATAGTGTCCCACCAAAAGTGTTTTTGCACATTTTCCAGGGTTTTTGCCCAACCAGGATGACCTGCCAACGGTGAGGCGTGATGCCAAATTATCACCTGTGTTTGTAATTCAGAGGTGGGCACTAACAGCATGTTGTCGTGATACAATAAACCTCGTTGTATTGTGTTATGGGAATCCTTTAACCAATCCTGAGGTGCTATTTGCATGTGTGCATTATATAGATCTGTGATGAAATCCTTCTGTTGTACTGGTGCCAAAAACTTTTGGGGAGGAATAATGGGTTCTCCTATTTTATCTTGTTTCATGTCTGAGGTATGTCCGTATCTAGATAACACATCAGATTGAATTTGTTGTGCACCTGGTCTATAGGTTATAACAAAGTCAAATGTGCTAAAAAAAATTAACCAGCGCATCTGACGTGGTGTTAGTGCTTTAAGTGATCCAAAAAACTGTAGGTTCTTATGATCAGAAAATATTGTACTTGGGTACTTGGCTCCCATTAAATGGTGCCTCCATTCTGAAAAGGCTACTTTGATAGCTAGTAGTTCCCTTTCAGCCACAGTGTAATTTTGTTCAGCTGGTAATAACTTTTTGGAATAGAAGGCTATAGGATGTAACTGGCCATCTACTGCATCTCGTTGAGAGAGAACTCCTCCTAAAGCTACTTGTGAAGCATCCGCTTCAACAAAAAAGGGCAAGTCAGGATCAGGATGTTTTCAGAATTGGGGCTGAAGTGAACTTTTGTTTTAGGAGTTGAAAGGCGTGTGCCGCCTCATCAGTCCAAAGAAATCGTTGCCCTTTCCGCAACAAGGTAGTTATTGGGGCCGCAATGTCTGCAAAATGTGCAATAAACCTCCTATAAAAATTGGCGAAACCCAGAAATTTCTGAATATCTTTTACAGAGGATGGTTCTGGCCAATCAGCAATAGCACTGATTTTCTTTACATCCATACTTATTCCTTGAGGTGACAGGCAGTATCCTAAAAAGTCCACCTTGCTGACATTAAAAGTACACTTTTCTAACTTAGCAAAAAGATGATTTTCTTTTAACTTTGATAATACTGCACGAACATGTTGGGTATGTTCTTCTGAGTTCTTAGAGTAAATGAGGATGTCGTCTATGTATACTATGACACAAACGTCCAGGAATTCGTGTAGGAACTCATTTATAAAGAACTGAAAGGCCGCAGGGGCATTACATAACCCAAAGGGCATTACTGTGTACTCAAATAAACCAAACTTTGTCTTGAAAGCTGTCTTCCACTCATCCCCCTCTTTTACTCGGACCAGGTGGTAAGCTCCCCGCAGATCTAGTTTAGTGTATACAGTAGAATGTCTTAATTGATCCAACAACACAGGTATTAGAGGAAGAGGATATTTATTCTTTATTGTAGCCTTATTTAGTCCTCTATAATCGATACACGCGCGCAGGGATTTATCCGGCTTCGGGATAAAAAAGAGTGGAGATGACACCGGAGATGTGGAATGACGGATGAACCCAGACTGTAGTAGGTCATCTAGGTAGGTTCTTAAGTATTTGGTTTCTTCGTCAGTCAAAGCATATACTCTGTTATTAGGTAAAGGGGCCCCTGGGATAAGATCTATACGGCAGTCATAAGACCGATGTGGGGGCAGCACACTAGCCTTTACTGGATCAAAGACGTCTTTAAATTCAGAATATTCAGGAGGGAGACTTGGTTCATCTTGTGTAACACTAGCACAGTGTAATACTGTGCTCTGTTCTGTACCTGCTTCTTGATAGCAATTGGTTCTACAGAAAGAGGAATCCAAAGTAACAGTTCTATTCACCCAATCAATTTTTGGGTTATGAGTTGTTAACCAGGGTACCCGAGAATCAAACCAAAATTAGGAGTATCTATCAGATCAAAGCTAATCACCTCTGTGTGCCCGTTCTGACAGACCATAACAAGTGGACTTGTTTGTTTTGTGATTAATCCAGAGGTCAATTCTGACCCATCCACTGCACATACTGCTTCTGGACAAGGCTTTAGGCACATAGGAAGTCCTAAGATTTCAGCTAACTTATTATCCACACAATTTCCTGTCGCGCCTGAGTCCAGTAGGACAGGGAGAGAATGCCTCACTTGGGTAGTAACAATTAAAACGACCTGAATTATGAAATGTCTAGTTATGTGTGGTACCCTGAAGGTTGCAGCATTAGAGGTTTGATTAAGATGTTTTCTCGAACAAGTAACCTCTCCCCTTGTCGAGCGTAATCGTTTCCCGATTCAGTTGAGGAGGTGGAGGAAACAGCACCCTTTCGTGGAGTTTTAGGCTTTACTGGACATTCTCTGGCAAAGTGACCTGCCCTGCCACAATATAAACACAATTGAAGTTTTCTCCTTCTTTCTTTTTCCTCTGATGTGAGTGGACCTCTGAGTGTCCCTATTTGCATAGGCTCTGGTTCAGGGAGTTTATTATCTGTGTCTTTCTTCTCGTGTCTAATAAAAGTTAACCGTGATTCCAGTTTGTATTTATCTCCCTTTCTTTCTCCTAGTCTATGTTCTAATTTCACAACTAAATCTACAAAGTCCGAATAGTCTTTTGGCAAATCAACGATATGAGCCAGCGCGTCTTTTAACTCGTCTCTCAAACCTTTATAAAAAAGGGAGACACGCTTTTCTTCTGGCCACTGTGTCTCGGTGAGTAAACGATTAAAACTAGTGAGATAGGTCAATAAATCCTTGTTACCTTGTTTAAGATTTAAAAGCTCATTATCACTTGCCTGCATGAAAGTGTGTTTTGCAAAAAGGCTGGTCATGGTACGTTTAAATTGATTCCAATTATGGAGGATGGGATCATCTCTATCCACGAAAGGAATTGACCGATTGGCTGCTGTGCCACCCAAATAAGAGAAGACGAATGCCACTTTCGTATCATCAGTAGGGAACTGTTGTGGCTTACAAATGAAGTGTAATTGACATTGATTGATAAAAACATGGAATTTGTTACTATCTCCATGAAAACGTTCAGGTGCTGCTAAGGGCACAACATTAGGAACATTAACAGTAACCTTAACTGGGGAAGGCAAAGTTGTATGTTTTGATGGCGCCCCTGTCTCTGAGGAGGTTTTAAACAAAGGCGTAGAAGCTGTGTTCCACTGAGATCCCCTAAATTTATACCTGCTTAAATCCTGTTTTAAAGAGGTATTCTCCATCTTTAATCTCTCTATTTCCTCTTGCATATGTTGCAAGATGCCAGACACTGATTCATTATGAGCCAAGTCCTCATTTAGGGCCTGCGCCATATTCGTGACGTCAATGCCCTCTATTTCTTCCCCGGTATTCATCGTCCACCAGAACTGAAATTTTTTAAGGCTTGTGCTTCTGTCAAGCCCAGCTCACCTGAGTTCTTGTTCAGTTCTGATGGAGGTTGAAGACAATCCGACCCCACCCTGAAACTGCTTGTTCCAGCACACTAGTTTTTAAAACAGTGCACTAAGAACAGAAGCTCAAGGGAAGGGGGGATGTGGATAAAATAAAAAAGAGAGACAACACCGTTCTTGCGTTTCCACTGTTGAAGTGCTGCACAAATCTGCGGCCCTTTCTGACTTCTGTAGAAACTGGTGCCTCTTGGATCCTGGTCTCTAGTTTCCAGGTTTGGAATGTGTTACTGCTCTGGGATGTGTTTTCTATTACTGTAAAGCTTTTTTCCCATATTTCCAGAATTTTTTATGAAACAAATACTGTACTTTTACATCAAAATACAGCATGTAATTTGTGCAAGTCCTTGATTTACTGTTTGCCTTGCTGTTAATGGTTTCCACTGTTCGATTCTTAAAAGTTCCATGAAAACAAACAATGTTTGCTTCAACAAAGTTCCACAAAATATTCTGGTAACAAAGAGTTTGAATCACAATGTTCGTGGAAGGTATCTTGTTTCAAATTGTCTATACACGAATCCAGAAATTGTTGTCAAAGTTCTTTCAGGTAATAAAAAGTTTTGCACTTACTTGTTGCTGGCAAGAGATACTGATCAGTCTAACCTTGTCTTCTTTCTCTTTTGCAGGTTACTCGTAGGAGAGAGGCTGAGGCAAGGAGGAACCGGAAACCGGAAGAAGGAAGAGCCAGCAGCTGCGCCCATTGAAGCCAATGAAAGTCTGTAAAGAGCAGGAGTGCCAGCGCCGAGGGATCTGTTCTCAGGTAAGCGGGAGGTAGACGAGTACAAGCACTGGGTGAGGCTCGGGGGCTGCCTTTTATAGACAGGGCTGGGTGTGGTTCGAAGAGCTGGGTGTGGTTTGAAGGGCTGGGTGTGGTCCTCACATGCTGCACATGTTCTTGGAAGGTGTTCAGAGCTGGGTGTGGTTTGAAGAGCTGGGTGTGGTCCTCACATGCTGCACATGTTCTTGAAAGGTGTGCAGAGTTTCAGTTATTATGCAAATGAGTTGGATTAACACATGGCCTAGGGAGGAGTGTTTTAAAGAAGCCTTGGTAAAAGCAAGGCCCAATGTGTAAACAAAACAGCACATTAAACAACATACACAGAAGCCTGGGGGGGGAAGGTGAGATAACAAGAAAGGCTTTCAATAGTAAGTTTAAAAGGGAGCTATTACAGAACCCACTAGTGCAGTGAGAGGGGACATGCTCTTTGCTGTGTACAAACCCTAACAGTTGCCCCCCTCAAAGGCCCTCCTACAGGACGGGGTTTTCCTGGATTTTTTAAATAAAACCGTCTAATCAGCTGTGGGGCATGTACATATGATGCTGGTTCCCATGAATTCTCAGATTCATCATATCCTTTCCATTCTACTAAATAAAACAGACGTCCACTAATTCTTTTTGAGTCTTTTATGCTTTTCACTTCATATTCTAGATTTCCCTTAATTGGTATGGGTGGAGGTGGTGGTTCAGGTCGGGTTTTTGGGTTGTACGGCTTAAGCAAGGACACATGGAATGTAGTATGTACTGGATATTCTGTTGGTAAATCTAATTTTACTGTTACCGGGTTTACTATGGCAGTTATACTAAAGGGTCCAATGAAACGTGGTTGCCGCTTTCGGGATCCCTCTATGTTTAGGTTCTTTGTGGAGAGCCATACCTTGTCACCAATTTTATACATTTGGGCCTCAGATCTGTGTTTGTCTGCTTGTCTTTTCATGCTTTCCTTGTACTTTAATAAATGTTTCCTGGCTTTGTCTTGTATGTCACCTAACCTCGTTAGTCTATCCGTTACTGTAGGTAACAGGGAATCTTCTAACAAAATGGGTATAGCTCTTGGATGATACCCCTGCAAGAAATAGAATGGTGAGCAAAGTAGAGCTGAATCCTCAGTATTATTATAAACAAACTCCGCTACAGGGAGAGCTTCCAACCATTCACTAGAATAATCAGCCAATAAACAACGTAGCGTTTGAAGTAAGGTTTGGTTCAGTCGTTCAGTCTGTCCATCTGTCTCTGGGTGGAACGCAGTGGATAATGCCACATCTATTTTCAGTTTTTCACATAATTTTTTCCAAAATCTAGAGTTGAACTGGCTCCCTCGGTCTGACACCACTTTGCTTGGCAAACCATGTAAACGCACAATTTCCCTTATAAAAATATCGGCAAATTCTGCCGCCGTGGGTAATTTCCATAATGGTACAAAATGTGCCATTTTAGATAACAAATCCACTATAACCAACACTGTTGTGAAGGATTTTACAGGTGGTAAACCTACAATAAAGTCTACACTCACAGTGTGCCAAGGTTGTTTGGGTGTTGGCATTGGTATTAACAAGCCGTCAGGGGCCTTATGAGAAGATTTATGTCTTGCACAAATTGGACAGGTAGTGAGAAATTGCTTAATGTCCTTTTTTATAGTGTCCCACCAAAAGTGTTTTTGCACATTTTCCAGGGTTTTTACCCAACCAGGATGACCTGCCAACGGTGAGGCGTGATGCCAAATTATCACCTGTGTTTGTAATTCAGAGGTGGGCACTAACAGCATGTTGTCGTGATACAATAAACCTCGTTGTATTGTGTTATGGGAATCCTTTAACCAATCCTGAGGTGCTATTTGCATGTGTGCATTATATAGATCTGTGATGAAATCCTTCTGTTGTGCTGGTGCCAAAAACTTTTGGGGAGGAATAATGGTTCTCCAATTTTATCTTGTTTCATGTCTGAGGTATGTCCGTATCTAGATAACACATCAGATTGAATTTGTTGTGCACCTGGTCTATAGGTTATAACAAAGTCAAATGTGCTAAAAAAAAATTACCAGCGCATCTGACGTGGTGTTAGTGCTTTAAGTGATCCAAAAAACTGTACGTTCTTATGGTCAGAAAATATTGTAACTGGGTACTTGGCTCCCATTAAATGGTGCCTCCATTCTGAAAAGGCTACTTTGATAGCTAGTAGTTCCCTTTCAGCCACAGTGTAATTTTGTTCAGCTGGTAATAACTTTTTGGAATAGAAGGCTATAGGATGTAACTGGCCATCTACTGCATCTCGTTGAGAGAGAACTCCTCCTAAAGCTACTTGTGAAGCATCCGCTTCAACAAAAAAGGGCAAGTCAGGATCAGGATGTTTCAGAATTGGGGCTGAAGTGAACTTTTGTTTTAGGAGTTGAAAGACGTGTGCTGCCTCATCAGTCCAAAGAAATCGTTGCTCTTTCCGCAACAAGGTAGTTATTGGGGCCGCAATGTCTGCAAAATGTGCAATAAACCTCCTATAAAAATTGGCGAAACCCAGAAATTTCTGAATATCTTTTACAGAGGATGGTTCTGGCCAATCAGCAATAGCACTGATTTTCTTTACATCTATAGTTATTCCATGAGGTGACAGGCAGTATCCTAAAAAGTCCACCTTGCTGACATTAAAAGTACACTTTTCTAACTTAGCAAAAAGATGATTTTCTTTTAACTTTGATAATACTGCACGAACATGTTGGGTATGTTCTTCTGAGTTCTTAGAGTAAATGAGGATGTTGTCTATGTATACTATGACACAAACGTCCAGGAATTCGTGTAGGACCTCATTTATAAAGAACTGAAAGGCCGCAGGGGCATTACATAACCCAATGGGCATTACTGTGTACTCAAATAAACCAAACTTTGTCTTGAAAGCTGTCTTCCACTCATCCCCCTCTTTTACTCGGACCAGGTGGTAAGCTCCCCGCAGATCTAGTTTAGTTTATACAGTAGAATGTCTTAATTAATCCAACAACAGAGGTATTAGAGGAAGAGGATATTTATTCTTTATTGTAGCCTTATTTAGTCCTCTATAATCGATACACGCACCCAGGGATTTATCCGGCTTCGGGATAAAAAAGAGTGGAGATGACACCGGAGATGTGGAATGACGGATGAACCCAGACTGTAGTAGGTCATCTAGGTAGGTTCTTAAGTATTTGGTTTCTTCGTCAGTCAAAGCATATACTCTGTTATTAGGTAAAGGGGCCCCTGGGATAAGATCTATACGGCAGTCATAAGACCGATGTGGGGGCAGCACACTAGCCTTTACTGGATCAAAGACGTCTTTAGAGTCAGAATATTCAGGAGGGAGACTTGGTTCATCTTGTGTAACACTAGCACAGTGTAATACTGTGCTCTGTTCTGTACCTGCTTCTTGATAGCAATTGGTTCTTGTTGGACTTTTGCTTTTGCAGGGTCATCCCCAGACTTTTTTGCCTCCTGCCTCCTATATTTTTCTGACATGTTGCTGTTGGCTTTTCAACTCTGAGCACTTTACCACTGCTAACCAGTGCTAAAGTGCATATGCTCTCCTGTTTAAATTGTATGTAAGTGGTTTATCCATGATTGGCATATTTGATTTACTAGTAAGTCCCTAGTAAGGTGTACTAGAGGTGCCAGGGCCTGTAAATCAAATGCTACTAGTGGGCCTGCAGCCCTGGTTGTGCCACCCACATAAGTAGCTCTGTAATCATGTCTCAGACCTGCCACTGCAGTGTCTGTGCGTGTATTTTTACACTGTAAATTCGACTTGGCAAGTGTACCCACTTGCCAGGCCTAAACCTTCCCTTTTCTTACATGTAAGGCACCCCTAAGGTATGCCCTAGGTAGCCCCAAGGGCAGGGTGCAGTGTATGGATAAGGTAGGACATATAGTAATGTGGTTTATATGTCCTGACAGTGAAATACTGCCAATTTCGTTTTCACTGTTGCAAGGTCTGTCTCTCTCTCATAGGATAATATGGGGGCTACCTTTAAATATGATTAAAGTGTAGATTCCCCTAGAGAAGAGTTGGACAGGTGGAGTTTGGGATCCCTGAACTCACAATTTAAAAATGCATCTTTTAGTAAAGTTGATTTTGAGATTGTGCGTTTGAAAATGCCACTTTTAGAAAGTGAGCATTTTCTTGCTTAAACCATTCTGTGACTCTGCCTTGTTTGTGGATTCCCTGTCTGGGTCAGTTTGACAGTTGGGTTGTTTTTCACCTCACACCAGACAGTGACACAAAGGGAGCTGGGGTGTGATCTGCATTTCCTGATTAGCCATCTCTGCTAGGAGGGAGGGGTGGAGTGGTCACTCTCATCTGAAAGGACTGTGCCTGCCTCTGACAATGCTGTCTCCAGCCCCCTGGTGTGTGTCTGAGGCCTTGCCTGGGCAAGGCAGGATTTCACAAGAAGGTGTGAGTCCCCTTTGAAGAAAGGTGACTTCAAAGGCTAAAATGGGTATAAGAAGGGCACCCAAACTTACAAACTTTAGAAACACTTCTGGAATCAAGGGGAACCTCTGCCTGGAGAAGAGCTGATCGCTGAGGAACAAGTGCTGCCCTGCCTGTGACTGTGCTTTGTGGAGCTTTCCTGCAGTGCTGCTTCTGCCAGAGTAAGAGGGCAAAGACTGGACTTTGTGTGCCTTCCATCTTGAAGAAGAAATCTCCAAGGGCTTGATGTAGAGCTTGCCTCCTGTTATTGAAGTCTCAGGGATAGCAAAGACTTCTTCCTGCCAGCACCTGGAGTCTCTGGAGAGACCCCTACTCTGCTCTGTGGTGCCCTTCCAGTTCCTGGGACCCTGAAAGGAGAGGCTGGCAGCCTAAGGACAAAAATACACGCACCGAGCGCCGTGCGGAGAAAAGATCGACGCGAATCCGATCGCGGCTGAGAAAACGACGCGACGCCGGTTCCGCAGCTGAGAAACGACGCCGCAGGAAACGCGACCGAAAAACCGACGCCCGGAACAGGAGAAACGACGCGCAGCATCGCTGACGGAGGCTGAGAGATCGCACCCTGCGCCGCGGGACTTTCGGATCGTCGTGTGGCTGGCTTTTTCAACGCGCACCGCCGTGCCGAGTTGTTTTCGACGCACACAGCCGTGCAGGGTTACTTTCGACGCACACCGCCCGTGCGGGGTTATTTTTGACGCAAACCAGGTACATTTTCACGCTAGCAGCGCTAGTGTGTTGTTACAACTACCTAAAGACTCTTTTTATTTTAAACCTTTAAAAAATCATAACTTGACTTGTGTATGTTGGATTTTTGTCGTTTTGGTCTTGTTTTGTCTAGATAAATATTTCCTATTTTTCTAAACTGGTGTTGTGTCATTTTGTAGTGTTTTCATTAAGTTACTGTGTGTGTTGGTACAAATACTTTACGCCCAGCACTCTGAGGTTAAGCCTACTGCTCTGCCAAGCTACCAAGGGGGTAAGCAGGGGTTAGCTGAGGGTGATTCTCTTTTATCCTAACTAGAGTGAGGGTCCTTGCTTGAACAGGGGGTAACCTGACTGTCAACCAAAGACCCCATTTCTAACAGTTCTACAGAAAGAGGAATCCAAAGCAACAGTTCTATTCACCCAATCAATTTTTGGGTTATGAGTTGTTAACCAGGGTACCCCGAGAATCAAACCAAAATTAGGAGTATCTATCAGATCAAAGCTAATCACCTCTGTGTGCCCGTTCTGACAGACCATAACAAGTGGACTTGTTTGTTTTGTGATTAATCCAGAAGTCAATTCTGACCCATCCACTGCACATACTGCTTCTGGACAAGGCTTTAGGCACATAGGAAGTCCTAAGATTTCAGCTAACTTATTATCCACAAAATTTCCTGTCGCGCCTGAGTCCAGTAGGACAGAGAGAGAATGCCTCACTTGGGTAGTAACAATTAAAACGACCTGAATTGTGAAATGTCTAGGTATGTGCGGTACCCTGAAGGTTGCAGCATTAGAGGTTTGATTAAGATGTTTTCTCGAAC
Source organism: Pleurodeles waltl (assembly GCF_031143425.1). Taxonomy (NCBI): domain Eukaryota; kingdom Metazoa; phylum Chordata; class Amphibia; order Caudata; family Salamandridae; genus Pleurodeles; species Pleurodeles waltl. The sequence continues at coordinate 62,879,586 of NC_090446.1, read as the reverse complement.
AAGTAACCTCTCCCCTTGTCGAGCTTAATCGTTTCCCGATTCAGTTGAGGAGGTGGAGGAAACAGCACCCTTTCGTGGAGTTTTAGGCTTTACTGGACATTCTCTGGCAAAGTGACCTGCCCTGCCACAATATAAACATAATTGAAGTTTTCTCCTTCTTTCTTTTTCCTCTGATGTGAGTGGACCTCTGAGTGTCCCTATTTGCATAGGCTCTGGTTCAGGGAGTTTATTATCTGTGTCTTTCTTCTCGTGTCTAATAAAAGTTAACCGTGATTCCAGTTTGTATTTATCTCCCTTTCTTTCTCCTAGTCTATGTTCTAATTTCACAACAAAATCTACAAAGTCCGAATAGTCTTTTGGCAAATCAACGATATGAGCCAGCGCGTCTTTTAACTCGTCTCTCAAACCTTTATAAAAAAGGGAGACACGCTTTTCTTCTGGCCACTGTGTCTCGGTGAGTAAACGATTAAAACTAGTGAGATAGGTCAATAAATCCTTGTTACCTTGTTTAAGATTTAAAAGCTCATTATCACTTGCCTGCATGAAAGTGTGTTTTGCAAAAAGGCTGGTCATGGTACGTTTAAATTGATTCCAATTATGGAGGATGGGATCATCTCTATCCACGAAAGGAATTGACCGATTGGCTGCTGTGCCACCCAAATAAGACAAGACGAATGCCACTTTCGTATCATCAGTAGGGAACTGTTGTGGCTTACAAATGAAGTGTAATTGACATTGATTGATAAAAACATGGAATTTGTTTCTATCTCCATGAAAACGTTCAGGTGCTGCTAAGGGCACAACATTAGGAACATTAACAGTAACCTCAACTGGGGAAGGCAAAGTTGTATGTTTTGATGGCGCCCCTGTCTCTGAGGAGGTTTTAAACAAAGGCGTAGAAGCTGTGTTCCACTGAGATCCCCTAAATTTATACCTGCTTAAATCCTGTTTTAAAGAGGTATTCTCCATCTTTAATCTCTCTATTTCCTCTTGCATATGTTGCAAGATGCCAGACACTGATTCATTATGAGCCAAGTCCTCATTTAGGGCCTGCGCCATATTCGTGACGTCAATGCCCTCTATTTCGTCCCCGGTATTCATCGTCCACCAGAACTGAAATTTTTAAAGGCTTGTGCTTCTGTCAAGCCCAGCTCACCTGAGTTCTTGTTCAGTTCTGATGGAGGTTGAAGACAATCCGACCCCACCCTGAAACTGCTTGTTCCAGCACACTAGTTTTTAAAACAGTGCACTAAGAACAGAAGCTCAAGGGAAGGGGGGATGTGGATAAAATAAAAAAGAGAGACAACACCGTTCTTGCGTTTCCACTGTTGAAGTACTGCACAAATCTGCGGCCCTTTCTGACTTCTGTAGAAACTGGTGCCTCTTGGATCCTGGTCTCTAGTTTCTATTACTGTAAAGCTTTTTTCCCATATTTCCAGAATTTTTTATAAAACAAATACTGTACTTTTACATCAAAATACAGCATGTAATTTGTGCAAGTCCTTGATTTACTGTTTGCCTTGCTGTTAATGGTTTCCACTGTTCGATTCTTAAAAGTTCCATGAAAACAAACAATGTTTGCTTCAACAAAGTTCCACAAAATATTCTGGTAACAAAGAGTTTGAATCACAATGTTCGTGGAAGGTATCTTGTTTCAAATTGTCTATACACGAATCCAGAAATTGTTGTCAAAGTTCTTTCAGGTAATAAAAAGTTTTGCACTTACTTGTTGCTGGCAAGAGATACTGATCAGTCTAACCTTGTCTTCTTTCTCTTTTGCAGGTTACTCGTAGGAGAGAGGCTGAGGCAAGGAGGAACCGGAAACCGGAAGAAGGAAGAGCCAGCAGCTGCGCCCATTGAAGCCAATGAAAGTCTGTAAAGAGCAGAAGTGCCAGCGCCGAGGGATCTGTTCTCAGGTAAGCGGGAGGTAGACGAGCACAAGCACTGGGTGAGGCTCGGGGGCTGCCTTTTATAGACAGGGCTGGGTGTGGTTCGAAGAGCTGGGTGTGGTTTGAAGGGCTGGGTGTGGTCCTCACATGCTGCACATGTTCTTGGAAGGTGTGCAGAGCTGGGTGTGGTTTGAAGAGCTGGGTGTGGTCCTCACATGCTGCACATGTTCTTGAAAGGTGTGCAGAGTTTCAGTTATTATGCAAATGAGTTGGATTAACACATGGCCTAGGGAGGAGTGTTTTAAAGAAGCCTTGGTAAAAGCAAGGCCCAATGTGTAAACAAAACAGCACATTAAACAACATACACAGAAGCGTGGGGGGGGGAAGGTGAGATAACAAGAAAGGCTTTCAATAGTAAGTTTAAAAGGGAGCTATTACAGAACCCACTAGTGCAGTGAGAGGGGACATGCTCTTTGCTGTGTACAAACCCTAACACCATCTCCCTGTAAGCACAGACCCCACTGACCAGTAACTCTTCCTAGAATCAAAGAGACCTTTCATGTGCAAAGAGGATGCACTGCTCTCTTACATCAGTGTATGCTCTCACCCAACCCTAAGGACTTCCAGCAAACCACAGCTTCAATATCACATCTCTTAGTCTCTCTAGGCACTGTGCTTCCAAAATTAAACTCACCATCCTCCATGTTGTGCCATATCCTCAGGCACATACACATCCCTGTACGGATACACAAGTGCCATTCTTTGACCAGTGCTACTTGTAATTCATGCAGGCCCAGGTTGAGTTAACTAAACAGCTACTGAACGTTATCTGAGTGTGGCCAGTAGGCACCACTGAATTGACACAGGTAAAAAGAACTGTTCAGCACTGTGAAACACAAAACGCCACTAGTGCCAGTTAACTCCTGGTAAGGGCAGTATCCCACTACCATCACAAGGGTAGTACTTGGCACAACCCTTCTGGCCTCTTGATTCTCCCAGGGTAGCGAGGCAGAGCAGTTCAAGACCTACTTGGGGGAGGTGGTGTGAGCAGGTATCCCAGTCCACAGGTATGAAGCAACAAAACCCAAAAAATAATTGTCAAGGCAATGCTTTAAATTATAAGAAGGAATCATACTTTATTACACACACTCACACACACACACACACACACACTACATGTATAACACTTAACAAATATGTACAGCTAGGCAGATGGAAATACATACGGTGAAACCCTGCTAACAGGTCACACCATTAAAATGCCCTGAACCCTTTAATGCCGTCACCCCATACCTATACTAGACACAAAAGAAGGAGGTGTTATTGATAAAAGGTAGGACTACTGGATTTGTGAGGGTGCCACCATAGTATAGAAAGCAGACAAATAGCATAATAAACCAATGCAAACCTCGAAAATCAATATGGATGGTACCATCTTACAAGTACATTCATTAATGTCTGTCATGACACACTGTTAACTTTGTAATTATCAATAAACTTTTCAAAACATTTCAATGACATCAACCAATTGAATGTTAGCTCTGTGTCTATCAATAAAGTATATTTATGATCTAAATTAAGATATAAAATGCCAATGTCTAATAGCACTGTATTTTCAGTAGGCTCGTATGAGTCTTCTACTTTTAACAAGCGGCAAATCCAGCCATAGAACGAACCAGTAGGGATCACTACACTGAACAGCCTTAGATCAAACTTTAACCCCTTGGAGACTAGGTAGCAGCATCAGGAGTAAATAATATGGATGCTTATTTAGGGGCTGCTGTGCTTCTTGTAGCCCCGCAAACATCCTGCACAATGTTGGTGGTGTCTCTGCCCTTCCTTAGGCATCACAAGAGCCAATATGTATGTTTTTAGTGTTGTTTTACTCCTAATGGAAGTTTCAGGCCACCACGAATGTTTTCTTCAGGCATGGTTTCACTTAGCTTCCTTTGAGTAGGGAGAGACCAGAACTTTTCTTTCCGCCTTTTAGCTTGTGATGCTGGACCTGCCAACTGTATGGGTTCCTGGCAGTTGCCTTCATCTGTAGACTTCATCAACAGACTGTCATCACATTACTCTCCCTGCCAACCCCCCTAGGACTCCTGTCTTTGACCATCTTGCAGGGCACCTCTTTGTCAGTCGCTGAGTTAGTGGCCCCATCCTGGTGGAGGTCTTATCTACAGGACTAGTCCACAGAAGATCCAGGAAAACCCTCCAGGGCTTCCTCCCAGCAGGTTCATCCCACTAAAGTCCCTTAGTTGGTGTGAGAGACCCTGTACTACTGGCTCTGGGGAAACACTCCTGATTCCTTTGTGCCAGCTGGAGTCCAGAAGTCCTTATGCCCATTCTTTTATGCGCATCATGAGGCTTCTCCTTCCATCTGGGTGTTCTTCCACTGTTGTTGCTCCCAAGTCCAGAAAGTTCCCCAAAGGGTCTCCCATGTGCAGGTGTTTTGAGTAGGGTTGGAGATTTCAAGAAGGTAGGCCCCTCTGCTTAAGCCTGGGAAAACACATCAACACTCCATCACTGCCTCAAACTCCTGTGGAGCATTCTGGAACATTCCAAAAAAGTGACTGACAATGGTCTGTTTAAAGACCATCTCTGTTGGGCCCACAGCCGACACCTACCTGCCAGAACTGCCTGGGTCTGTTCCTATCAAATCTTCAAAAGGGAACTCCTCCCCTCATCCTCATGTTTGTCTTCACAAGTCTGGTCTTTCTCCGTTGTTTCTGTGAGCTTCAACCTCCGCAAGCCAGGTGTAGTGTGAAAGGTAATTATCACATGCAAATTCCTTCCCTCATACCTTCCTTTCCTAGGACCAAGTCTAAGAACTGGCAAATTATATCATTGTGTGAGGTGGTGTTTGATCCTCCAGCTGACCAGCTGAGAAATTAACTTTGTTCAGTTGGGAGAGACTTTGAAATCCATTTAGGAGATGAGTCAGAGGTTAATGACATCTCTTCAAATGCCAGAAGTACCAATATCACTAAATTAACCTTTCATCTGCACTTGGGCTCCATGTTAACCATAACATTTGTACCTCTTCTGTATCTCTAGGCCTAAGTAGGAAGAAACTATACTTTGCTGCAGATCTTGCCATACCGTTTAAATTCGTGAAGTACACAGGCTCTTGAGTAATGACTGCAGAAGCACTCTATGAATGCCCACTCACAGCATAAGGCAAATCCCTGAAGGGTCCCTTCTGATACACACTGCCTGTCCAGAAATAGCATTCTCAGCTGAGTGACGGTCTTGCCTGCACAGCCCAAACACATGTGTACATGCATGTGTTCACATGCTCCCATTGAACCAGAGACTCCTATGCTAGCTGTGCAGAAGTCCAGGGCTTCGTAAATGTGATGTAATCTTCATAGCAGAGAAAACAGCAAGATAACTCAGGATGTTGAACACATGCTGCCAAGATCAGTATTTAGTATGAGGGTCCCATCACCAACTCGCTTGTTTTCACCAAGCTGCTAGAAAGCATAATAGTAATAGGAGCGTAGAGTTGCTCAACTGGGAAACCACCTGGTGTAACATCAACGCACCAGGAAGCTGAATGACACACCCGGGAGTATTTTGCCAACAATACAGCACCCACTGGAGCGGTGGCTGAGAGTGAGCGGTGGGGGCTGAAGGAAGGCACACACGTGTGGGTGAGAGTCAGTGTTGCATGAGAGAAAATGAATGGGAAACCTCTCTATGGAAATAAAGACAGATCTTTCACTTAATAGAAATGGCAGTGCTACTCGACCCTCTTCTCATCAGTTTTCCTTGAAAATTGGAACAAATAGGGTTAGATTTTGCTTTGCTAAACTGGCCCTAAACAATACTATTGCAAGAGACACACTTTATCAAAGGCAAGAGGAGAATAAAATCATACATCCTGGATTGCACAAAGCTGTTTTTCTTTGGCCTCTAGATTTCATAGTTAATAGGAACATACTTATTTAATTTGTTTTTTCTTAATATGGCACAATATCAAATGACACAAACCAATTACTTACTTTTGAGCAGCATTTTATTAAGCTATCCATACTCTTTGCGACTGGGGACTTTTAACGTGTGTTTGAATTTAACTATGTTAGCAAAAGGAAAATGCTACCAAAATATTTTATGACCTTTCTTCTTGACGAGGCTTATTTGACATAAGGAGGCACAACAACCCAAAGGTAGAATATTCCTATTTTTCAGGCATGCCTCATTAGACCTTGAGGACTGATTTAATTTGAACTTTTTTATACTATCTGATGTTAGAGGTAAGTATCACCCTGAGGGTTTCCCATTCCATTCGGCAGAAATGTTACAATTTACCAATATATCAAATGAACCTCACAGAATATGTAAGTTGTTTATTGACAAAACTTTATTATTGAGAAAAAACTAAATACTGAAATTAGGAACTATTTTCTTCAAGTGAGGCCTTTCCACATTATGTAATCTTATAGGAAATATTTAAGACCACAATTAGGGGCTACGTTGTATATAGAACTCCTGAACTTCTGAGACACCCCTCTCCCCAAACCACTCCTGAACCCTGTTTTTGATGTGGGGGGCACTCGTGCTTAACCCACAAAAGCAGTTCAAGCCAAATTTGCATCATTTTTTACACGTGCTGAAGAGTTTATAGGAATCAAAGATTTGTGTATTGCACTAGAAGGAAGGGAATGAGAAGAAAACTACAAAATAGAATCATATTATTTTTTTGAAGAAATACAAATGGGGAAAAAACTGCTGTGTAGAAAAGGGAAGTTTTTTTTTAACCCAAAATGGCATTAACAGAAGGTCTGCTTTCTTAAGACCACCGTCTTCACAACTTTCAGTAAGATCCAAAAATGTAACCACAATTTATACTATTTTCTAAGTAGTATTCGGTTTTTCCTGGTTCTTTGTGATTTCAACTAGGGGTGCCTGAAATTCACGTGATTTGATTGTGCATGCTTACGTGAAAATAAAGCAAAATTACATGTAATTAATTGACATGCAAATCCATCATTTTTCACTGTATTATTTTCTGGCTTTGGAAAGCGTTTAAGCAAGTGCACCATAGAAAACAGCTGCTCACGTTCTGCTGTTCCTGTGCTTTCGTTGTAGTTTTTAACCATGAATATTGCATAATTATGTATGTGGCTTGATTGTGTAATTTTGGAAATTTCACATAACAAGTGTAACACAACTTCCTAAAACATTACACGAATTACACTGGTGTAATTTAAATTTCAGGCAAGCTTAGTTTTTCCCTGCTTGCAGTTTGTGGTGAAAACAGATGTAAGGCACATGGGTGAAACAAGACAAGTAGAGTTTCCCCAGGCGATCATTTATGTAGATTGCGCATGGTTTTCCCAACAAAACTAATAGTTGAAATCAAAAAATATTGGAAGAAGTAGCAATAGCTGACATTATCATCAGTAATTTTTAGCCCCGATTGCCAATTTACTAAATTAGCATACTGTTACATACATCAGACCCTTCTGCTTTCAGGAATATATTGTGTTTTTTAGTTGTCCAAAAACTGAACTGTGAGTTCATCTTCTCTCTCTAGCTAGGTGATGGGTTTCCAGGCTCTGCGCTGTGAGTGGAGATGCACATGTTAGGTGGGAACATCTGCTAACATGCGACTATTGCTAAGGGTAAGTCAACCAGGTTGCACTCCCATTGTCAAGCTACTGCGTCCTTCAAGATGCTCTGATGCAAGAGGTCTTTTGTTCATTATTAAAAGCTTTCAAATTATTACCTGTGTTTTATCAAAGGTTACTTTCCCAAATTTAAAAGACGATTGTGAGTAAATAAAAAAATACAGATTTGAAATACCCATTTTGTGAGCATGTGATACTGGTTGACAAGGTGATTCCAGATCATAACAATTTCCAAAATTAACAACTGAGCTGGAGCTCATAATGATGTTCCAATGTGCACCAGCTACACATTAGTTCATAAGGTCACACAATCAATCAATCAAATAATTTCTTAAGCGCACTACTCACCCAGTAGGGTCTAAAGGCGCTGGGAGGGGGGGTGGTTACTGCTCGAAAAGCCATGTTTTAAGGTGCTTTCTGAAGGTTAGGAGGTCCTGGGTCTTGAGTAGGTTGGTGGGGAGGGAGTTCCAGGTCTTGGCAGCGAGGTGGGAGTGGGATCTGCCACCAGAGGTGGTGCGTTGGATGCGGGGGACTGTAGCAAGAGCGAGGTCGGCAGAGCGGAGCAGTCGAGTTGATATGTGGAAGTTTATTCGTTCGTTGAGGTAGGCCGGTCTAGGGTCGTGGAGGGCTTTGTGAGTGTGGACGAGGACTTCGAAAATGATCCTTTTGTTGATGGACAACCAGTGTAGGGATCTGAGGTGGGTGGATATGTGTTCGTGGCGAGGGAGGTTGAGGATGAGATGTGCGGCTGCATTCTGGATTCGCTGGAGTTTTCTTTGAAGCTTGGCTGTGGTCCCTGCATAGAGAGCGTTGTAATAGTCCAGTCTGCAGCTAATGAGGGCGTGGGTGACTGTTCTTCTTGTTTCTAAAGGAATCCGTTTGAAAGTCTTGCGTAGCATGCAAAGGGTGTTGAAGCAGGAGGATGATATGGCATTGATTTTCTGGGTCATGGAGAGAGATGAGTGCAGTACGATGCCAAGGTTGTGTGCGTGGGTGGTGGGTGTTGGGGGTGGTCCAAGGTTGATGGGCCACCAAGAGTCGTACCATGGTGTCTTGTTGGGGCCAAAGCTGATGATCTCTGTTTTGTTTGAGTTCAATTTGAGGTGGCTTGCTGTCATCCATTTGGTGATGTCGAGGAGTCCGGCGTGCAGGTTAATCTTGGCGGTTGCTGGGTTCCTGGTGAGGGAGATGATGAGCTGGGTGTCATCAGTGTATGAAATGATGGTGATGCCGGTGGGGGCGGAGGATGTTGGCGAGAGGAGCTAGGTAAAATGTACTGAATGACAAATGGTTATGAAGAAACATTTTTTAAATCTGACCTAGATACTGCGTTTAGGAATAGTGCCTATTTATGCTATGTACCTGTAGATTACCTATACAATGTAATTCAGAGAGCAATTTTCCAAATGTGTCCTTTCTTGTATACTGGATTACATTTGGACAGAGGCGGCCCATCCGTTATGGCGGAGGAGCGTCACCCTGCTGCTGAAAGCAGAGAATAAAGGGATAATAAAAATAATTTACTATCCCTTCATTTTTTCTGCTTCTTAGGGAAGGGTGGCGCCAGCCTCCACTATGTCAGCAAGTTGAGGAGGAGTAGTGGTTAGCTTCTAAGTGCGCATGCCAGTTTGGCCGGTCACCTGAGGGAGGCCAGACTGACATGCACACTTAGAAAATCTCCTCCCTGCTGTATTTTACAGCTGAGTGGAGACCAAGTGCAGTGCCACACGTGAGCGGCATTTCTGCCAATCGCAGCACTTTTTTTATGTTTTGTAACAGCATGAAAGAAGTGTCAGGATGAGTCGGGTAGGGAAGAAGACGAGAGGCAGTGGGAGAGGTGGTTCACAGAGGGGCGGGTAATTTGATTATTATTATTTTAATTTTACTGCCCCCTCACACCCACTGCTCTGCATGCTGCCCTCCGACTCCCATCCTTTCCTGGCAGCAGCTGCGTCTGCACTTGGAAGCCAAAAATTGAGAGAAATTTAGTTGTTAATGACAAATATTCCCTTTTCCATATTCTAACACTTCTCACAGTAAACAAATACCCAACTTGTGTGCTCCAAACTGCAATCTGAAGAGAGAAACATTTCACCTTGAAAATTGACCAATTGACCAAGCTGACCAATTCTGGCAATGTGGGTATCTGTGGTATTTAGTCCTCGGTTGTGTTGCAACCCATAAAAACGTATTAAATTCAGACATTTCTAAAAAACGGACACCAAAGGAAGCCCATGGAGGTTTGACTTGCATGGATCCCACTACATTTTCTTACCAACATTGTTCTACAAACCTCAAACTTTGGCTACAATCACACATTTTACTCCACTTCTGCAAGGTAAAGCTCTGTTATTTGAAGGGATCCACAAAATTCTTATCCTCATTATATCCATACTTATCCATACCTTTCCCAATAAAAACTGTTCTCTACTTATGTGGCTGGGCCTATTACCTAAGACAAGTACTGACCATGCCAGAACACATAGGAAGACTATATTGCCTTCAAATGGTCAGAGTTTTAATCCCTTGCCATCCTTGCCTAGTACAATCCTCACATCAACAATATTGGTATTTACTGCATTTTGCAAGAATGCAGTCTTGAAAGTGAAGATCCTGCAGCATTGCAACATTCTCCACAACTGTTAAAGTTAAAGCTGGAGCTACTACTTCTACAGCGGTGAGACTTTCAATAACTGCTAACTGAAAGTCAAAGAAGTATATCAATCATTCTTTGGTGGCCTTATATACGGGACCCCAGGTTTTACGACTAAAATACAAAGGCTTCAATAACTGGCCGTTTTTATCCACTCTGTCCATGTACTTGTAGTCCAGTATACAGTTGGGCTTGCTTGTGGACTTCTGGCAACTGACCCCAAGCATCTACCAGATGGGCTCTCATCATGCATTATATAGTTCCTGCCTATCTGAGAATTTTACAGCAAGCAGTTCTTTCCAATGCAATACATTACTCTGGCCTGTTTGAAGCGCCTTATTAACAATCTTTTTGATGACTTTGAACTTTGCTGTAAGTCATAGTGCCAGCTCTGTACAGTTGGACTCCTGTATAGGCATTATCCACATAGTAATTATAAACTTCCTAAAGGAGTGATTTGTGGAATCTTTGATGCAAGCTCCTGACTAATTCCTAGTGTGAAATGGCACCCTACAGCAATTATAGTGGAACCCTTCCCTGTGTATACTATTAGACTAAGTAGCCCATAAGGCAGGGTACATTGTAAATAAAAGGTTGGACATCTACTTATACGTTTTACGTGTCCTTTTAGTGAAAAACTCTTAAATGTATTTTTCGCTACTGTGATGTCTACCTGTCCAATAGGATAACATTTTATTGGAAAAAGATGTGAATTTCATGTTTGTTATCTATACCATTCTAATTAATTATCCTCTTTCTGTCAAAGCCCAGCTCACCTGAGTTCTTGTTCAGTTCTGATGGAGGTTGAAGACAATCCGACCCCACCCTGAAACTGCTTGTTCCAGCACACTAGTTTTTAAAACAGTGCACTAAGAACAGAAGCTCAAGGGAAGGGGGGAAGTGGATAAAATAAAAAAGAGAGACAACACCGTTCTTGCGTTTCCACTGTTGAAGTGCTGCACAAATCTGCGGCCCTTTCTGACTTCTGTAGAAACTGGTGCCTAATGAAACATAAACAAAGAACAGATAAGTGCAACCTATTCCTAAATGGGTTCCTGACTATCCCTTTATTTATTAGAAATTCTCTTCTAAAAGTACCTCTTGGATCCTGGTCTCTAGTTTCCAGGTTTGGAATGTGTTACTGCTCTGGGATGTGTTTTCTATTCCTGTAAGGCTTCTAAAACATTAAACAAATACCGTTATCAGAATTACTAATATAAAACATTCATCATAATATAACTAAAGCCTAAATTCCCAGTAGCAGACTTACTTTTCCCATATTTCCAGAATCTTTTATAAAACAAATACTGTACTTTTACATCAAAATACAGCATGTAATTTGTGCAAGTCCTTGATTTACTGTTTGCCTTGCTGTTAATGGTTTCCACTGTTCGAATCTTAAAAGTTCCATGAAAAAAAACAATGTTTGCTTCACAAAGTTCCGCAAAGTATTCTTGTAACAAAGAGTTTGAATCACAATGTTCGTGGAAGGTATCTTGTTTCAAATTGTCTATACACGAATCCAGAAATTGTTGTCAAAGTTCTTTCAGGTAATAAAAAGTTTTGCACTTACTTGTTGCTAGCAAGAGATACTGATCAGTCTAACCTTGTCTTCTTTCTCTTTTGCAGGTTGCTCGTAGGAGAGAGGCTGAGGCAAGGAGGAACCGGAAACCGGAAAAAGGAAGAGCCAGCAGCTGCGCCTATTGAAGCCAATGAAAGTCTGTAAAGAGCAGGAGTGCCAGCGCCGAGGGATCTGTTCTCAGGTAAGCAGGAGGTAGACGAGCACAAGCACTGGGTGAGGCTCGGGGGCTGCCTATTATAGACAGGGCTGGGTGTGGTTCGAAGAGCTGGGTGTGGTTTGAAGAGCTGGGTGTGGTTTGAAGGGCTGGGTGTGGTCCTCACATGCTGCACATGTTCTTGGAAGGTGTGCAGAGCTGGGTGTGGTTTGAAGAGCTGGGTGTGGTCCTCACATGCTGCACATGTTCTTGAAAGGTGTGCAGAGTTTCAGTTATTATACAAATGAGTTGGATTAACACATGGCCCAGGGAGGAGTGTTTTAAAGAAGCCTTGGTAAAAGCAAGGCCCAATGTGTAAACAAAACAGCACATTAAACAACATACACAGAAGCCTAGGGGGGGGGAAGGTGAGATAACAAGAAAGGCTTTCAATAGTAAGTTTAAAAGGGAGCTATTACAGAACCCACTAGTGCAGTGAGAGGGGACATGCTCTTTGCTGTCCACAAACCCTAACAGTTGCCCCCCTCAAAGGCCCTCCTACAGGACGGGGGTTTTCCTGGATTTTTTAAATAAAACCGTCTAATCAGCTGTGGGGCATGTACATATGATGCTGGTTCCCATGAATTCTCAGATTCATCATATCCTTTCCATTCTACTAAATAAAACAGACGTCTACTAATTCTTTTTGAGTCTTTTATGCTTTTCACTTCATATTCCAGATTTCCCTTAATTGGTATGGGTGGAGGTGGTGGTTCAGGTCGGGTTTTTGAGTTGTACGGCTTAAGCAAGGACACATGGAATGTAGTATGTACTGGATATTCTTTTGGTAAATCTAATTTTACTGTTACCGGGTTTACTATGGCAGTTATACTAAAGGGTCCAATGAAACGTGGTTGCAGCTTTCGGGATCCCTCTATGTTTAGGTTCTTTGTGGAGAGCCATACCTTGTCACCAATTTTATACATTGGGGCCTCAGATCTGTGTTTGTCTGCTTGTCTTTTCATGCTTTCCTTGTACTTTAATAAATGTTTCCTGGCTTTGTCTTGTATGTCACCTAACCTCGTTAGTCTATCCGTTACTGTAGGCAACAGGGAATCTTCTAACAAAATGGGTATAGCTCTTGGATGATACCCCTGCAAGAAATAGAATGGTGAGCAAAGTAGAGCTGAATGCTCAGTATTATTATAAACAAACTCTGCTACAGGGAGAGCTTCCAACCATTCACTAGAATAATCAGCCAATAAACAACGTAGCGTTTGAAGTAAGGTTTGGTTCAGTCGTTCAGTCTGTCCATCTGTCTCTGGGTGGAAAGCAGTGGATAATGCCACATCTATTTTCAGTTTTTCACATAATTTTTTCCAAAATCTAGAGTTGAACTGGCTCCCTCGGTCTGACACCACTTTGCTTGGCAAACCATGTAAACGCACAATTTCCCTTCTAAAAATATCGGCAAATTCTGCCGCCGTGGGTAATTTCCGTAATGGTACAAAATGTGCCATTTTAGATAAAAAATCCACTATAACCAACACTGTTGTGAAGGATTTTACAGGTGGTAAACCTACAATAAAGTCTACGCTCACAGTGTGCCAAGGTTGTTTGGGTGTTTGCATTGGTATTAACAAGCCGTCAGGAGCCTTATGAGAAGATTTATGTCTTGCACAAATTGGACAGGTAGTGACAAATTGCTTAATGTCCTTTCTTATAGTGTCCCACCAAAAGTGTTTTTGCACATTTTCCAGGGTTTTTACCCAACCAGGATGACCTGCCAACGGTCAAATTATCACCTGTGTTTGTAACTCAGAGGTGGGCACTAACAGCATGTTGTCGTGATACAATAAACCTCGTTGTATTGTGTTATGGGAATACTTTAACCAATCCTGAGGTGCTATTTGCATGTGTGCATTATATAGATCTGTGATGAAATCCTACTGTTGTACTGATGCCAACAACTTTTGGGGAAGAATAATGGGTTCTCCTATTTTATCTTGTTTCATGTCTGAGGTATGTCCGTATCTAGATAACACATCAGACTGAATTTGTTGTGCACCTGGTCTATAGGTTATAACAAAGTCAAATGTGCTAAAAAAATTTAACCAGCGCATCTGACGTGGTGTTAGTGCTTTAAGTGATCCAAAAAACTGTAGGTTCTTATGGTCAGAAAAGATTGTAACTGGGTACTTGGCTCCCATTAAATGGTGCCTCCATTCTGAAAAGGCTACTTTGATAGCTAGTAGTTCCCTTTCAGCCACAGTGTAATTTTGTTCAGCTGGTAATAACTTTTTGGAATAGAAGGCTATAGGATGTAACTGGCCATCTACTGCATCTCGTTGAGAGAGAACTCCTCCTAAAGCTACTTGTGAAGAATCCGCTTCAACAAAAAAGGGCAAGTCAGGATCAGGATGTTTCAGAATTGGGGCTGAAGTGAACTTTTGTTTTAGGAGTTGAAAGGCGTGTGCCGCCTCATCAGTCCAAAGAAATCGTTGCCCTTTCCGCAACAAGGTAGTTATTGGGGCCGCAATGTCTGCAAAATGTGCAATAAACCTCCTATAAAAATTGGCGAAACCCAGAAATTTCTGAATATCTTTTACAGAGGATGGTTCTGGCCAATCAGCAATAGCACTGATTTTCTTTACATCCATAGTTATTCCTTGAGGTGACAGGCAGTATCCTAAAAAGTCTACCTTGTTGACATTAAAAGTACACTTTTCTAACATAGCAAAAAGATGATTTTCTTTTAACTTTGATAATACTGCACGAACATGTTGGGTATGTTCTTCTGAGTTCTTAGAGTAAATGAGGATGTCGTCTATGTATACTATGACACAAACGTCCAGGAATTCATGTAGGACCTCATTTATAAAGAACTGAAAGGCCGCAGGGGCATTACATAACCCAAAGGGCATTACTGTGTACTCAAATAAACCAAAGTTTGTCTTGAAAGCTGTCTTCCACTCATCCCCCTCTTTTACTCGGACCAGGTGGTAAGCTCCCTGCAGATCTAGTTTAGTGTATACAGTAGAATGTCTTAATTGATCCAACAACACAGGTATTAGAGGAAGAGGATATTTATTCTTTATTGTAGCCTTATTTAGTCCTCTATAATCGATACACGCGCGCAGGGATTTATCCGGCTTCGGGATAAAAAAGAGTGGAGATGACACCGGAGATGTGGAATGACGGATGAACCCAGACTGTAGTAGGTCATCTAGGTAGGTTCTTAAGTATTTGGTTTCTTCGTCAGTCAAAGCATATCCTCTGTTATTAGGTAAAGGAGCCCCTGGGATAAGATCTATACGGCAGTCATAAGACCGATGTGGGGGCAGCACACTAGCCTTTACTGGATCAAAGACGTCTTTAAAGTCAGAATATTCAGGAGGGAGACTTGGTTCATCTTGTGTAACACTAGCACAGTGTAATACTGTGCTCTGTTCTGTACCTGCTTCTTGATAGCAATTGGTTCTACAGAAAGAGGAATCCAAAGTAACAGTTCTATTCACCCAATCAATTTTTTGGGTTATGAGTTGTTAACCAGGGTACCCCAAGAATCAAACAAAAATTAGGAGTATCTATCAGATCAAAGCTAATCACCTCTGTGTGCCCGTTCTGACAGACCATAACAAGTGGACTTGTTTGTTTTGTGATTAATCCAGAGGTCAATTCTGACCCATCCACTGCACATACTGCTTCTGGACAAGGCTCTAGGCACATAGGAAGTTCTAAGATTTCAGCTAACTTATTATCCACAAAATTTCCTGTTGCGCCTGAGTCCAGTATGACAGGGAGAGAATGCCTCACTTGGGTAGTAACAATTAAAACGACCTGAATTATGAAATGTCTAGGTATGTGCGGTACCCTGAAGGCTGCAGCATTAGAGGTTTGATTAAGATGTTTTCTCGAACAAGTAACCTCTCCCCTTGTCGAGCTTAATCGTTTCCCGATTGAGTTGAGGAGGTGGAGGAAACAGCACCCTTTCGTGGAGTTTTAGGCTTTACTGGACATTCTCTGTCAAAGTGACCTGCCCTGCCACAATATAAACATAATTGAAGTTTTCTCCTTCTTTCTTTTTCCTCTGATGTGAGTGGACCTCTAAGTGTCCCTATTTGCATAGGCTCTGGTTCAGGGAGTTTATTATCTGTGTCTTTCTTCTCGTGTCTAATAAAAGTTAACCGTGATTCCAGTTTGTATTTATCTCCCTTTCTTTCTCCTAGTCTATGTTCTAATTTCACAACTAAATCTACAAAGTCCGAATAGTCTTTTGGCAAATCAACGATATGAGCCAGCGCATTTTTTAACTCGTCTCTCAAACCTTTATAAAAAAGGGAGACACGCTTTTCTTCTGGCCACTGTGTCTCGGTGAGTAAACGATTAAAACTAGTGAGATAGGTCAATAAATCCTTGTTACCTTGTTTAAGATTTAAAAGCTCATTATCACTTGCCTGCATGAAAGTGTGTTTTGCAAAAAGGGTGGTCATGGTACGTTTAAATTGATTCCAATTATGGAGGATGAGATCATCTCTATCCACGAAAGGAATTGACCAATTGGCTGCTGTGCCACCCAAATAAGACAAGACGAATGTCACTTTCGTATCATCAGTAGGGAACTGTTGTGGCTTACAAACGAAGTGTAATTGACATTGATTGATAAAAACATGGAATTTGTTACTATCTCCATGAAAATGTTCAGGTGCTGCTAAGGGCACAGCATTAGGAACATTAACAGTAACCTCAACTGGGGGAGGCAAAGTTGTATGTTTTGATGGTGCCCCTGTCTCTGAGGAGGTTTTAAACAAAGGCGTAAAAGCTGTGTTCCACTGAGATCCCCTAAATTTATACCTGCTTAAATCCTGTTTTAAAGAGGTATTCTCCATCTTTAATCTCTCTATTTCCTCTTGCATATGTTGCAAGATGCCAGACACTGATTCATTATGAGCCAAGTCCTCATTTAGGGCCTGCGCCATATCCGTGACGTCAATGCCCTCTATTTCTTCCCCGGTATTCATCGTCCACCAGAACTGAAATTTTTTAAGGCTTGTGCTTCTGTCAAAGCCCAGCTCACCTGAGTTCTTGTTCAGTTCTGATGGAGGTTGAAGACAATCCGACCCCACCCTGAAACTGCTTGTTCCAGCACACTAGTTTTTAAAACAGTGCACTAAGAACAGAAGCTCAAGGGAAGGGGGGAAGTGGATAAAATAAAAAAGAGAGACAACACCGTTCTTGCGTTTCCACTGTTGAAGTGCTGCACAAATCTGCGGCCCTTTCTGACTTCTGTAGAAACTGGTGCCTAATGAAACATAAACAAAGAACAGATAAGTGCAACCTATTCCTAAATGGGTTCCTGACTATCCCTTTATTTATTAGAAATTCTCTTCTAAAAGTACCTCTTGGATACTGGTCTCTAGTTTCCAGGTTTGGAATGTGTTACTGCTCTGGGATGTGTTTTCTATTACTGTAAAGCTTCTAAAACATTAAACAAATACCGTTATCAGAATTACTAATATAAAACATTCATCATAATATAACTAAAGCCTAAATTCCCAGTAGCAGACTCACTTTTCCCATATTTCCAGAATCTTTTATAAAACAAATACTGTACTTTTACATCAAAATACAGCATGTAATTTGTGCAAGTCCTTGATTTACTGTTTGCCTTGCTGTTAATGGTTTCCACTGTTCGATTCTTAAAAGTTCCATGAAAAAAAACAATGTTTGCTTCACAAAGTTCCGCAAAGTATTGTTGTAACAAAGAGTTTGAATCACAATGTTCATGGAAGGTATCTTGTTTCAAATTGTCTATACACGAATCCAGAAATTGTTGTCAAAGTTCTTTCAGGTAATAAAAAGTTTTGCACTTACTTGTTGCTGGCAAGAGATACTGATCAGTCTAACCTTGTCTTCTTTCTCTTTTGCAGGTTGCTCGTAGGAGAGAGGCTGAGGCAAGGAGGAACCGGAAACCGGAAAAAGGAAGAGCCAGCAGCTGCGCCCATTGAAGCCAATGAAAGTCTGTAAAGAGCAGGAGTGCCAGCACCGAGGGATCTGTTCTCAGGTAAGCGGGAGGTAGACGAGCACAAGCACTGGGTGAGGCTCGGGGGCTGCCTTTTATAGACAGGGCTGGGTGTGGTTTGAAGAGCTGGGTGTGGTTTGAAGAGCTGGGTGTGGTTTGAAGGGCTGGGTGTGGTCCTCACATTCTGCACATGTTCTTGGAAGGTGTGCAGAGCTGGGTGTGGTTTGAAGAGCTGGGTGTGGTCCTCACATGCTGCACATGTTCTTGAAAGGTGTGCAGAGTTTCAGTTATTATACAAATGAGTTGGATTAACACATGGCCTAGGGAGGAGTGTTTTAAAGAAGCCTTGGTAAAAGCAAGGCCCAATGTGTAAACAAAACAGCACATTAAACAACATACACAGAAGCCTAGGGGGGGGGAAGGTGAGATAACAAGAAAGGCTTTCAATAGTAAGTTTAAAAGGGAGCTATTACAGAACCCACTAGTGCAGTGAGAGGGGACATGCTCTTTGCTGTGCACAAACCCTAACACTTTCATGGTAAAGTCAGATTTTAAATTGCCATTTTAAAACGTCACTTTTAGAATGTTGGCAGTGTCCTGCCCTCTGCCATTTGGTACCTGTAGCCTGTCCTAGGTCACATTACTGGGTGTAGTTGTCACTTAAAATTTGTGAATTCCAAAGAGGTATTAGGTGTGCCTGAAGGGGCCTTCTGCTGGCAGGATGGGGAGCAGAGCAGGTACACTTGCACTGAATAGGCTGTGCTCTGCCTTCACACAAAGGGCTTGTCACCACTGCATTGTTCCTGCAGTGAGCTTGGAGCCAGAGAAGGGAAGTTAGAAAATTCTAAGCACTTCGAAGAGAACCCTCCCTAAATATCCTACTTCCAAAATAGTGACTAAGTCTGCACATGTATATCTTCACCGCAACTTCATCAAATTGCTCCCTGATGATGACGCTCCCTTCTCAGACATTGCCTTTATCCTCGCCTGCTGAACTTTACGTTCTCAGAACTTTTTCTCGAACATTTCTTTTAAGTAAGTCTGAAGGTAAGAGCCAACCAGACCAAATCTACTTCTTGCATCTCACCTGTGCTCCGTTGCAGTCTACCATATTTTTTAACTTTGACCGGTCTCATGTGGCTAGATGTCCGCGGTTGTCTCTCTAATCTCTTAGATGCTAGTTTTTGCTATTTTTAAATTTCATAACTCCGATTCTACTGATTAAAGTTTTGTTGATTTATAGTCAAATAGTTTACTTATTTTACCCTGATTTTCTAAGTTGGTGTGGAATTTTATATGTGTTGTTTTTTCACTTTATTGCTGTTTGTGTGCAATACAAATACTTTACACATTGCCTCTAAGTTAAGCCTGACTGCTTTTGTGCCACTCTACCAGAGGGGTAAGCACAGGTTATTTTTTTTACTTTTGTGGTTCACCCTGACAAGAATTGTGGCTGTTGCTTAAACAGGGTTACCCCCTATTCAGCCACCAACCAAATTTCTCACCACCAGTAAGACTGCACTGTTGGTTTACGCACAATTCCCATGAGCAGAGTTAGGGACAAAAATCATAACAGCTGCCCAAGTGAAGGTATAGTCCACAAGAGTGCCTTTGAATGAGGCACCAGTGTGCCTTCATGCTCCCTCAGAAACTTGTCATGCAGATTTGTTTTTTACATGCCTTGGTTAGAGCTTAATCCTTCACTTAGCTGTTAATACAAGGCTGCAAAATGGCATGATGTTGTCCAAGAAGTACATCTTTCCCACACTACTTGATCCATGGTACAAAAAACAATCTGGCCACTTTTTCTTAAGGGGATGTTTCAAAATAGAAGATGTGGATTATTCAGCAAGCCAGGGACCTGAAAGAAGAACAGCTCAAAGTTAGTTGAGTCGCACTCCCAGGCAGCAGTTCTAGGGTGTCACCTTCAGCTTCCAGAGAGGGCAGTCTTGTCTCACAGCAGCTAACACCAACAACAAGAACACCAGCAACAATCACAACTACAGGAACAGAAGGATTGGCCCCAACCTCTGCATTGACTTGGTTTCAAGTGGCAGGTCTTAAGTCCAGTGCAGAGGCGAAGGCAAAATAGTTCGAGCAAGTGGCAGCACCAGTGACCATTCAGAGTATGTTCCAGGAGTACCTGAATGCCCCAAAATAGGTTTAGGTGTATCAAAACGCAGTGGTTTATTAGTATGTGAAGATGCACCAATGGCCAGTGCTCGGCAGGCTGGCAATAAAGTTTCTGGTTTGTCCGGTAACCAGTGTGTCAGCTGAGCATGTGTCCAGTACAGCTGGTGCATTTGTCACAGTGAGAAGGACCGGTCTCTCATTTCAAAATATGAATACATTGACAATGGTGAAAATGAAGCATCATTTCATACCACACAATTACACTGTTTCTGAAACAGCATAGGAGGAGAAAGATGATTGGTCAGAATCAAGTGTGTTAGCTGACCAACTTTTGGGCAAACCACATGAATTTGAAGAGAAACCTCACTTCCCTGACTGAGTATGCCACCATAGTAATTTTTAATTAATAATCATAAAACTTCTTTCTTTGCCAAAAAAGATACTGCTAGTGGAACATTATGTTTTCATCTGATTTATGCTGCCCCACTGTTTTTAGTCACATGTATGGCCGCATTGTGGTTGGACCAGTGTGTAGTGAAGAAGCCTACCCATTCCCTCCAGGGCATACAAGACAATGCCTGTCTCCCTCCCATGCCTATCCTTTTTTGTGCATTGCCTAGCAGGGCTGCCCCAGAAGAACATTGATTTACAAGAAGACCACACTCCAATGTGTTTCTTGAACTAAAGAGGAGACACAATTGTGTACCTACCACCGAACTGGAAGAGGTGACTATGGCACCAACGAGTGATAATATATTATTGAGTGAGTGTGAGTGATGATTGATGATTTATGTGGTGGCAGACAGTAAAGGAAAGTGTTCAAATAATTAGGAAACTTGTTTTTGATGATCTGCAATGTTTGGGGCCTGATGAGTGATCATTTTTCTGAAGGTGATTGGCCCTTTCAAACTTATCAAAATGTACCTGCAAATTATACATGTAGAGTCCACTTCTTTTTTCTAGTTCTTCAGAAACTAGACCAGTCACTTCAGTTAACACACAAATCTATGCAAGAAAATACTCCAATTCTGTTTCTCTACTTGTGGACTAAAGGTCAATCTTCTTCAAGTTGGGACTGGGACAGAGTTACTCGCAGTCAGGAGGAGGATGGAAGAACTCAGGGGGGACTACCTCAACAGCCAGAAGAAGGAAGTTATTGACTTCAAAGGGAAACCATGATGATGACTCAGAGGACTAGTACTGTGTGTTGTGTTGCATAAGCACTTTACCTTGTCTCCTCCTGATCCAGAGTCCACTTCTCAAGGTTTTCATAAGTTTAGTGTTAATTAAGTACTAGCTCCCCATTGCTCAAATAAAGTACTATTACTATTTTTTGTCATTATATCCGGTTATTCTTTGTTGTGTCATGGTGGTAGTCTGGTCTGAGTATTTTTAAATTTATGATATAAATAATATAATACCCTAACTGTGTTTTCTTCCAATCTAGTTGCCTGTGATGGATAATACTTTGATTAATCCTACGGCTGGAGTTCAGACAGGTAGGAGTGGAACCTTGCTTGTGATTTCTTTCCTTCCCTTTCAGCGTACTAGCCTACTACTACTACCACCACCATAGGATGGCACCTTGGGAAACCCTGTAGTAAGAAGACTGAGAGTAGTGGCAGCCCTCACTTTATCTATTCAGGTATGAGAACTATGGAGTGACGTGAACTGGTTTAGTTAGTAACTAACTTCTACCGAAGATTTTGTTTGTGTTTATCTGTATTGGTTTAGGCAATACAGTGGTCAATATAGTTACAGAGGGTAGTAGTACAAGGGTATAACTAACGGGTATATGCTTTTTAAGCAAATTTAAAACACAGACTACGATAAAAGACAGAAGTGCAAAGTAAAATGCTAAAATAAAGATTTGAGGCATAAATAAAGTTAAATAAATGATTCCTCTTTTTTTTAACAATGGTACAACCCATTATTTCCACCCACAACAGGCCTACCCTTTTCCCCTAACAAATCACCCCATCCCCAACCAATTTCCAAAGAAAATGTAAGTGTCCAAAGTCCAAAGCCCAGTCCCAAACCCTTTCCCACCCTCTTCACCCACAACAAATGTCCCTCTCACCAAAACAAAATTTTCCAAAAAGTCCTAAAAGAGAGAATCCTCCACACCGGTCTGAAAATGGTTAATATGTCCCTTGATGTGTGCCACTCTGTGGTGCAGGTGCTCCAGATGCTGCAAGATGTGGTGCTGGAAGATACAGTCTGAGTGGGAGGGCAGCAGTGATCTGACGTGGATGGGTGGCTGGCAGCTGGCAGTGGCTCTTACGATGTTGTTGCCACTGAGAGGCAGGAGGCACTGGCAGCTAGCTGGAGGAACTGGGGCCTGTGGCTAAGGCAGGTGGCTTATCATACTCCTCTTTCAGGGTCACCAGCCACTGGTACTCCAAACAGATGGCCTTCTATCTGTGCATCAGCATCAGCTGAGCTTCTATTTCCTCGCATGTAAGTGGACGACCAGGAGTAGCTATATCAAGAAAGAATAAAGAAACAAAAAAGACAAATTGTAAACAGTACTCTGAGCAAACACTTGTTTTAAATTATAGTGGTACAGTAGCACTACATTGCTGTTCTCCTAGGGACAAATTTAGAAAGAAAAACACTTGAACAGGCATTAATTCATTAAGGAAGCGATGTAATTTATGAAATATATGAATCACTTGTCCACTCTATAGTTTTACTGTTTGAGAATGAGAAAGAAAAAGAAAGTCTTCTCAACAAGCATATAGAAAAGCTTACTTGGGGATGCATGGTAGAGTACTGGTCCTAAAATTGGTTCTCTTTGTCTTACAGTACTAGTCCACAAGATATATAAGGGGGGAGGGAAAGCTTAGTAACAATGCAGTAGAAAGTTACAGACTACTGCAAACAGGAGGAGTTCAATTACAGAATTATGAAATGTAGAAATAAAACAAGGATAATGCAAGGATAACTACAATATAACAACTCTTATCTAGAACAAAGAGGAGTAGGAAAAGAGGAGACAGGCACACTAAAAAAAGGATAAAGTATTTTAAATGGGTTGAGGTAAAAGTTAGGGAAATAATCTAAGTGACAGGACAGACGAATTGGCATGGCTTCTTAAATAATCAGCCCAAGCGAGCGCTGACAAGTACGACTAGGTGGTGCTGGGGACCTGGATAGCTCAAACTGAATCAGATAATATTTATTGTTTTGTGAAGTTAACTTGCATCTGAGTGTGAGCAGCGTGGTATTTGAAAATAAAAATGAACATTGTAGAACTTGAGTAAATAATTACTCACCAAGCCCTGACACCTCAATGCCCAGCGGGTCAAGCAGGTCCTCCTCGTGGTCCAGTATGTCATACTAGAAATGTGTTAACTGCTGCTGGGTACGCTGAACCTCAGAGTGCTAACGCACAAATCGGCACACCCTACCCCATAGCACTCAACGCTCACGCAGGGAATAGCCTCTTTGAGGTCTGCTGCCTCCTGCCAGCATGAAGTGGAGGTCACTCTGCACATAAAAGCAAGTGCCTCTACCTCCTCCTCAGAAAAAATGGCATGGGGCTGCACCGCTTGTCAGGGCCTATGACTGCCACCTCTCCCTTTCTCGCCCTGCTCTGTCATGACAATGAACAATAAAAAAAGAAAAGAAATAGGAAAAGGACAAAAACATAAAATACACAAAGACATACATTGACACAATATAGGAAAATGAGGAGTGGATGAGTCGGATAGGGGAGGAATGAAAAAATTAAGGGTGGATAAAAAAACAAGTACCAGTACCATGCACAGAACAGAAGAAATCAAAATGGCCACACACATGCAAATCTCATGGTGCCTTTTGCACACAATTTCCAGCCAGAGAACACACATTACAATCCTAAACGTCAAAAAACATAGCACAAACGGTCGGAATTATAGGGAATCTCAAATTTTTAGTCCTCACTGCGGAATTCCTTGCAGCAGACCTCATCAAGCTCCAGCCAGGCCTTATATTAAGCCAACTTCAGGCTGGTTTGAGACCTAAACTAAGCACAAACAGATCAGGCCTTTCTTTTACAACTGAATAGGTAGAAGGTAGTGAACATGGGAAGAGGCAGCTTGTGCGTGGCTTTTATGGACCTGCTGGCATCATTTGGTAAGGCTCCATAGGAAAAACTATGGAAAGCTCTTACAGATCTGGGTGCTCCATCTGACGTATAAAGCACTGTCAGACACCTATACTCATAAAACTATGCTTGGGTCCACAGTGGCCCCATTGGTGAACTCACTGGGAAAACAGAAATCAAAGAGAGTTCACCAGGGATGTGTGTTAGCACCAACATTATTTCCATTTATTAATGTCTATCTTAAATTATTGTCTAATTGTGCAAATGGTTCACCCACACTGGCAGGCCAAAAAATCCCAGCACTACTCTTTGCCGACAACACTTTACTGATATCTAAAACACAGAAAGGTCTTCAGATACTGATTGAGAAGTTTGATCTATTTTTCAGAAAAAAACAGCTTAGAGTTAAAGGCCCAAGAGACCACATTAATGCCTTTTAACTCTAGGATGTCATACAGGTGTAGGATAAGCTTGGGATTTAATGTTCTGGTAAGAGTCAAGGATTTTAACTCCCTGGGTATTAGGTTGTCGGGGTCTGACAGATGGGGTGAACAGCTGAAAAGAGCAAGCTTTTGCTAAAATATAGATGGTGTTCTATAACTAATTTTTTAGGGCTTTCTAAGCTATCCAATTTCCCCTGCATTAAAAGTTTACGGAACACAGGTAGTTAGTGCAGCAACCTATGGTGCAGAACTGTGGGGTTATAGTGATGTTGAAGATCTTGCACCCCCAGAGAATCATATTATAGGATGGCTGTTGAGGCACAGAGGACCCCTCTGTTGCCCCTGAGATTTAGGTTTGTAACCAATAAGCAAGCTCTCCAGCCTGAAACCCATTCTATATTGGGTCAGAGTATGTCTACTGAAGAATTAGCCCACTTTATAGAAGGACTGTGTGATGTTATCAGCAGATGGCAAGTGCTAAAAGTCCCTTGAATAAGGTATAGGAATGATTCTTATCCAACTTGTGGTTCGAACATTCTGGTCTAATTCAGCTCATATTCCTTCCAACAGGTCTCTTATAGTGAAGTAGAGCTTCTGGCGCCAAGTCTGTGCAAAAAGAGTGAACTCATACTTCGTGGGGAGTTATTCTGCATCTTTTTAAAAATATAAAGTATGCCTACAAATTTGAGGAATTTTTAGATTACTTGCAAACCCTGCTTTCCAGGATATTGTACATGTAACACAGGCTGGACACCCTTTGTCTTTAGATCTTTTATGGACAGTTGAACTGATACAAAAGTCAGACTATGGTATATGCCCATATGTAAAGAAAGGTATGAAAATGTCAACCATGTCCCTTTTTTTGTTCAGTGTACCACAGGAGTAACTAAAATGGATAAAGCCACTATGCTTAGCACTGGGGACTAGACACTACTGAAAAGCACTGAGGATCTGGGCTGGTGTCTGTTTTGGACACCAGCCCAATAGTGGTGTCTGTTGTGTTTAAATTCCTCAATGCAGCTTATAACAGAAGATTAAAACAACGTAGCACTCTTTGCACCTGTAATGACTTGTATGGGTCATTTTCTTTGATTGTTTCCGGCCTTTAAGAAACTAGCTTGTACCTAAATCCAAGGATTTGCTGTCTTAAAACCAAATGTGAATGCTTTATTGCAAAGTTTTATCTTTTTATGTCTCATGCATTGTCATGTTTTTAACTCATTTGTTATGTCTTGGCGATTAATTTGATTAATTTTAACTGACAAATCAATTAATAAGATACAGTAGAATATATCCTCTCTAGAATATCCGCTCTTGTCCATTTCCACTCTTCTAATCCCAAGTGGTTTGCATGCTTCTTTAGCAGGCACGTCTCAGTTGGTCAAACTATGCCATGCCATCTCAGATCAAAAAACTCTCTTCTTCATTCCCCATGTATTCCCATAATTTCTATCTGAGTTCGATGTCTTTCGAGTCTCATTATTCAACAACATCAAACCGTACTGCATCGGGTGTTAGACTTGTTTTGACATGACCAAACCATAAATCAGAATCAGTGGACTTAATGAAGACCTTTCCAACTTACAACATAGACACCTCATCAGGTACTGACTTAGTTAATCAGTCAAGTTATATCTATGATTGCATTCTTGATTGCTGATTTAACTGTACCTTTGTTTTTTCATTAATGAGTCTATTTTAGTCTGTTTTCTGCATTCCTATTGTGGATGAGTACAATCCATTATTGTTTTTTCCACTTGTTTTGTGGACTTGGAGACACCACAGTTATGATGACCATGTTCGCTGATGTTAGATCATGAGGATGATTGACATTGGTGCCTAGGATGTTTGATAAAGGAATGCAGTATACTTGATTGTACTCTAAAATGTAAGTTGTGGAGGCGTGGCTAAGATGGCCACAGTGTAGGAGCCTTTCTTCGGAGCTCCGCCGCAGGCCCTGCAGAAACCAGCCTGAGCGCTCTCCCTCTCACCGTCGGCGGGTTTGTGTGGTGCCCACCGGCCCTGTGGTGGCCCCCTGAAGTCGGATCACAGCTTGGGATGGAGCCCTATCGGGCTGTGAACTGCTAGCGAGGCATCGCAGGCGCATGGGCCGCTGCGGCACCGGCTGGCTGAGGAAGAGGAAGAGTGCGAACTCCGGTGGGCAAGGGCCCGCGGTGTCGGACGGTCCTGGGGTGGGCCCCCCTGGACCAGAGACTGCCCTCGGAGCTTGGGGCTGCTGGGGGGGGGGCGCAGAACGAATCCTCTGGAGGTGCTGCATCGGAGAGGCCTACTGAGGATCAGATGCACAGCCGGGCTTGACGCGTGCCCTCGCGGCCTCCCCGGACGACGGACGGCCTGCCCCACATAGATTGCCTCAGAGGAGGCTGCGCAGACTTGACAGGGCCGGGGGGGGGTTCTGGACAGGACTGCTGGGACACAGACCCAGCGGTGCCTGGGGGACCCTGGACAGGGTACCTAGCAGAGAGAACACATAAGCAAAGGTGTACAGGAAGCGTAAGAGCTAGGGTTTTGGCAACTGGATCACGTCGCCGGCAAAATTAGCACCTGAACGAGGTGCGGCGGGGATGGCGTCCCAGAGACACCCAAGAAAGAGGGCTCCCTTAGAGATCTTTTTGCCAAGATCCCCGCAAAGAAGGTACTACCGGATGAACCCCCAGTGATGGAAGGAGACGCAACAAAGAGCCAGAAGGTGCAAGGGGACAGAGATGCACCCCTAACCAGGTCCTTCATGGAACATTTATTCGGGACCCTGTGCAGAGACTTAGCTACCTTGAACCAAGAAATAGCGGCAGAGGTCAAGGAAATGAAACGAGAGGTCGTTGAGCTGGGACAACGGATCGACACACTGGAGCAGGCCCAGGATGCCCGGGAAGAAGAGCTAGACTGCCATAGAAGGGAGCTTCTCACCCTACAGGGCAAGAACCAAGAAATGCAATATCAAATTGAGGACTTGGAGAATAGGTCACAGTGCTCCGACATCTGATTCAAAAAGGTTCCATCACAGGCCGTGACTGGCAAGCTGGAAGATTTTGTAGGGCGCCTCTTCTGCAATGTGGCACCGGACCTTAAAGATCAGACTGTGGTACTTGACAGAACACACAGAGCTGACCAGCCTGCTCGATTGCCGGGCCAAGCCCAAGACATATTGACCTGTCTACACAATTATAAGCAAATGGAAATCATAATGGCTGCGACCTGGGACCAACCGCTAATCGACTTTGAGGGCTTCCATGTTGGCTTGTTTCAGGATCTATCTGCGCTGGCGCTGGAACGGCGTAGAACTCTCTGACCCGTAACAGACTTTTTGAGAGAGAATAATATCAGATATAAATGGGGGCTATCCCTTCCGCCTCAAATTTGTTTGCCGGAATGAGACTTGCAGTGTCCGTACAGTGGAGGAGGCACAGGCCCTGGAGGGTATGCCGCCGCGCCTCGGAGAAACAGTGCCGCATCCCAAAGACCAAGAGCAACGATCACGCACTGATGGGACCCGCTCGAAGTTCCAGGCCAGACGAACCAAGCAGCATAAACCATCTACGGCGGACAGCAAAAAGGAGAGAGCAGCTTTGCTTAGGCGTCTACGCAGCCAAGATAGTGTCTCAGATGTGGATTCGGACCAATGAGGCCCGCGGACCCCGTGTGCCACCCCTCGCTGATGGAGAACTGCGGTCCTAATGACTGTTTAAGCAGTAGAGCACGGGCTGGTGAAGGTAAAGAGACATCAGCTTGAGATGGCTGAGTGGTGGGGCTCCGACCGCCTCCGGAGTTGTGATCGCTTTGTTACGGCATGAAGATCGGACTCACCCTTAGTTTATCTACTGTTTGTTTCCAGGCGGGGAAGGCTTCTTCAGTTTATATTTCACTGTTTGTTTCCCTTCTACCTCGTCCCTATTTCTGTTTGGGCTACACCTCATCCTATCTCCAGTCATGGGTATATGTACCAGGGACTTCGGGTGGCCTGGTGGGAGCTTCCTCCGATACGGTAGCAGTGGGCCTTCCCTTCTCTATGACTACAGTCCTTAGCCTAAACGTACGGGCCTCAATGCAGCAGTTAAGTGTCAGGCACTACTGATACAGCTTAGAGATGCACAGGCAGATCTGTACCTTCTGCAGGAAACTCACTTGGTAGGTGCAGACTGGAAAGGGTTGAGATCACTGTGGTTCGATAGACAATCCCACCCGTCAGGTCCTGGGAGGCAGGCGGGAGTGGCGACCCTGTTGGCTACCAGCTTCCCGGGTTGGGTCTTTGGGGTGCGGGCAGAGATTCCAGGGAGACTTCTTTCTCTCCACATCGATCTCCGGGGACACAGGCTGATGATAGCTAACATTTATGGTCCGAATGAAAAGCAGGAAAGTTTCCTTAGGGGCGCCCTGGGGAGGATCATGGCTACCCCGGATGAGGACATTGTGGTGGGGGGAGACTTTATCATAGTACTGGTCACCCTGCTTGACAGATCAGCCGATCGCTACGGCCAGATGGGGGCCTATTCTAGGGACTTCCGGGACTGGGTGAGGGAGGCCAGACTCACAGATATCTGACGCAGGCAACACCCGACGGAGAGGGCATACTCATTCTTCTCTGCAGCGCACCAGACATATGTACGCATTGACCTCTTCCTCACCTCACCGCGTGGTACCAGCCAGGTGTTAAAGACCATGATAGGAGTGGCATCTTTATCGGATCACACCCACTTCGACTGTTTGCCTTCCCCCCCGCACGTCCTGCTTACTAAATGTTGATGCCTCAATACGAAACTCTATAAGGACATACTAGCAGAAATTGAGGTTGCGATAACCCAATACTTAGAAGTAAATGATACCCTGAGGTTAGTGTTACCCCTTTATGGGAAACCTTGAAACAGCCATTAGGGGGCACTTCATAGGGATAGCAGCAAGATTTAATAAAGCACAGGGGACAAAATGACAACAACTAGAGATCGATATAAGGTTACTTGAAGCCACTCACAGCTGGTCTGGGTCATTGGCGACGTGGAGGCAGATTACCACTTTCCGTAAGCAACTGCGAGCCTTGAATAGCAGCACGCGGAGTACACTCTGCTGAGGACCAAACAGAAATACTATATGGGGGGCGATCAGGCGGGAAGCCTATTGGCCCATCGGCTTTGGACGCAGGCAGCAGGACACCGCGTAGTGGAGCTCCAGCTGACTGATTGCACGCAGACCTGTGGGGAGGAGCAAATCGTTGCCCAATTTGAACCTCCATCCCCCTGGTCCGAATCTCCTCGGTTGCCAGTTTTACGCTGGACGGAGACATCACTATAGTAGAGGTCCTCGCAACTATACAGAGTCTGCCAACGGGTAAGGCTCCTGGCACCGATGGCTTTGGCACGGAGTATTATAAAGCCTTTGGTCCCCTACTGGCATCGGTGCAGACACTATTATATAATGAGTTGGGGCGGCTGCTTCCCTTCCTCCCTCGATGCAACTAGTAGTGGTGACAGTTATACCTAAGCCGGGGAAGGACCCGTGCCTCTGTTCCTCATATCGCTCCATCACGTTATTGAATGTGGACACCAAGATCTTTACAGGAATCCTCGCCCACAGACTGAAACAATATATGGAGGGCCTGATCGACCCAGACCAAACCGGGTTTATTCCCGAACGCTCCTGTAGCTGTAACAGTAAAAGATTATACCACCTCCTCGACAAAGTGCAACAAGCTCAAATTCCGGCCCTCCTTCTCTCTATCGATGCGGAAAAGGCCTTTAACAGGTTCCACTGGCATTACCTCCACGAGGTTCTGTGTTACACTGGCCTGGGCACTAGATTCCATGACTGGGTACACTGTTCTTATGACAAGCCCATGGGTATGGTGTCTGTGAATGGTAGATTGTCTCCACAGTTCCCCATCTCCAGAGGCACGAGGCAGGGTTGCCCCCTCTCGCCCCTACTATTTGTCCTATATATTGAGCCTTTTTCTGAACTTATACGCAATAATCCTGACATAACTGGTCTTCCAATGGGTGGCAGGTCACCTAAAATGGCGCTTTATGCAAATGATGTGCTACTTCAGCTCTCCCGACCTCAGTCTTCCCTGGTGGTAATCCTGGCAGAATTGGCATCATTTGGTGCAGTATCGAGCTTCAAAACTAATCTTTCCAAATCATCAGTCCTAAATTTGACCATCCCAGAGGCGGAGAGGTGCACCCTGGAGGTGGGGCTCCCCTTCTCCTGGGCGGCACAAGACATTACATATTTGGGTTTGGAAATACACTTCACGCCTGAGGCCACAGTAGCAGGTAACTATGCGAGGGCCTTGGATTCTGCCCGTGCGGAGGTGTCAAAGTGGAGGGAGTACGGTCTCTCTTGGCTGGGCCGTATAGCGGCGATCAAGATGACTCCTTTGCCTAGAATACACTATCTTATGCAGACACTGCTACTGCAGCCGCCGCCCCATCTCCTAGACAAACTGCAGATGCTTATATGGGAGTTTATTTGGAACGGGAAGAGGGCTAGAATGTCAAAAGGCCTGGCCTACCTGCCTCAGGCGGAGGGAGGTTTGGGCGTTCCCCACTTGCTTAGCTACTATTATGCCGCTCAACTGTGTTACATGGTGGAATGGGCCCGTCCACAGATGGAAAAGTACTGTTGCTTTATTGACCAAGCAATAGCCGGAATGCATATTTGGAAAGTGCCATTACTTCCTAAGAAACACCGTCCTCCCAGAGTGTATGTTTCCCAGTCCTGTGGGCCACACTGGGGGCATGGGACAGGGTGCAGGTGGCGAAGGGGTTGTCCATGCCCATTTCCCCTCAGACGCTGCTTATCGATAACCCCCACTTCCCTCTAGCAGAGGAGGAGCCAACATATAGTGAATAGCAAGACGCACAATGCAAAAGAATTGGTGACCTTTTTGATGAGAAGGGGGTGCTAACCTTCCCCAGACTACAGGCGGTGTATGTCCTTCCCGACAGTGCGTACTGGCAGGACTGCGCTGTCCATCATTAGGTGACCTCTACTGCAATACGCCCCCATGCGAGTAGGCTCCTGACCCGCTTTGAACAATGGCTTCTCACCAGGGACACGGACAAGCGACTTCTGTCCGATATTTATGCTTTCCTGGTTACCCCACCGCAGCTTCTTGGCACCTCGGCTAGACGCAGATGGGAAAGCGAATGTCAACATACCTTTACACACCGTGAGTGGAGCGATATCCTACACAGGGTGCGTGTGACGGCCCGCTCCACTAACACCAGAGGAATGTATCTGAAAATAGCCCACTATATGTATTACACACCTGTCAGGATGGCAATATGGGGACCACGTCGTGATGACCGATGCTGGCATGGATACGGGGAGAGGGTACCCTCACTCACTTGCTGTGGCATTGCCCAAGGGTGGCCCCCTTCTAGGGCCCGATCCTGTGGGCTGTAGATGATATCTATGACACTAGTATACCCCAGTATCCTAGCTATATTATGTTGGGCCTCCCTAACCCACTGACGTATCCACTTGGCTCCCCGAGGAGCCGGGCTATTACTCTGGTTTTGGGGCCGCGAAGCAGCTTTTGCTAGCCCGATGGGGCTTGGAATCCATCCCCACCCACACGGACTAGTTACATAAATTATGGGCACTCATGGGCATGGAGAGGTTGATGGCTGCCGCAACTGGAACACTTCCCCTTTTTGACAAAACCTAGGGACCAGCTCTTTGGTACTTGTCGGTAGAGTTTAGGGAAATGACCTGTCCCTCATACCTCCATATCCTACAATTGACAAGAGTGGAAGATGCTCAGGAATAGAGGAGGACTTGCCCCCGCCACACCTAATAGGCAGATACGTAGATCTAAGTGTAGTCCCATGGATTGACGATAGCATATCAGTGCATTAAGGTGTCCCCCCCAATATTACTCCCTTTCTTTCTCTTCCCCCCTCTTTTTCCTCCCCACTGGCCTTTGGATGTATGTGGGAGATGTTGTAATGTTTTACAAAACAATAACAGAGATTTTAAAGCAGAAAATGTAAGTTGTGCCCTTACAAAATCTCATCCTTGGATCACGTACATACATACAAATACATATATGCATACATACCTACATACATACAGAAAGAACAGGGACATCTCAACCATCACTTTTTATTACGATTGTAAAAGAGATTTGGTTTTCAAAATAGGAAACATGACTTTGGTATTAAAAATCTACAAAGCAGACTATGTACAAGGAAACAGTAAATGTTTTCAATTTCATGAGGGTGCATGTAAACTAAAATTCCTTTATTGCATTCAAAACTGGTCTTTGGATAATTGGTTGGAGTCAAAACTCCTCTTGCTGAACTGGATCGCCTTTTTCTCACAGATCCACTTGTGGGTGTCATTGCACTTTACTGAGTACATCTTCTTTTTGTTGTATGAAGCACAGCTAGAAACAGCCTCTCCAATGTTCGTAGGAATTCTGTTAGAGAAAAATAAATAGATGAACTGGAGATCACAGATTGCTTATTGCATAACAATCTTTGCTATTGCTGCTGCAATTCTATGTGTCCTGTATACATGCTACAGATAACCATTCAAACAAGTTTGGATTACAGTCAAAACAAATGTTACAATAGTTTAGAAATCCATTGAAATTGTGAACTCAAGGCTATAAGAATAATGGTATGGAAAATGGACTACTTTTGAGAGAGTTCTAGAGGAATAATGCAACTATGTTTGGTGACACCAAGGAAAGACAAATAGATAATCTAGCTAAAGAGAATGGTAAAGGGGTTTATTTGAAGCACTGTCAATCAATCGGCCTTATTCACCTCAATGCCATCTCTGATAGGAGCAGCATCCCAACAACCCCAAAATGCCATTCTTTGGACCTGATTCACAAAGGTAACTTACCTAAGTCAATTTACACTTTTGAGTGAGCTTACACATTTTTGGAATTCATGAACTGCACTTTGTGTACTAACTTAGACTTTTGTAGTAATTTACACTTTTATAGTATGACCAGAACTACACATGGCCCACTACTCGCACTGCAAAAACCTCTCATTAAAAATAATGAAGATAGGGAATTTAAATGAAAACCCAAAAGAAATAGGGGGTCATTACAACCCTGGCGGATGGTGGAGGACCGGCGGTAAGACCGCCAACAGACTGGCGGTCTTACCTTGGCGTATTATGACCATGGCGATTACCGCCATGGTCAACCGCCGGTTCTCCGTCCCGCCCGCCGGGCTGGAGACCTGGGTCTCCAGCCCGGCGGCCGTCAGTATACCAGTATACCAGGTACCAGGATTTCCAGCGGTTTGAAACGCCATGAAATCCATGGTGGTAAGCACTATCAGTGCCAGGGAATTCCTTCCCTGGCACTGATAGGGGTCTCCCCCAACCCCCACCCCCACCCCAACTCCCTCCCCCACACCCCCAACCACCCCTGCCACCCCCCAAAGGTGGCAGGGCCCCCCTCCCCACCCCGACCCCCAACATAACATTACTCACACACACCCGACACGCATGCAGGCACCACCAAAACACACACAGCCCGACATACATGCCTACATCCACACACACAGTCAGACATGCACACCCACATTCAAACATACATGCACACATCCATACAGACATACCCACAGCCATACACGCACTCATTCACATACACACAACACCCCCGCAAGCATACACGCACGTACACCCCCATTCACGCACACAACACACAACACCCGCCCACCCCCCTCCCCTAACGGACGATCGACTTACCTGGCCCGTCGATCCTCCAGGAGGGGACGGGAGCCATGGGGGCAGCTCCGCCGACACCACACCGCCAACAGAACACCGCCACGGCGAATAGCAGGACGTGATTCGCTGGGCGGTGTTCTGTTGGCATGGCTGTGGAGGTGGAGCAACCTCCACTTCCCCGCCGCCCGCAAGTATGGCTGTTGGCGGCTCTCCGTCGGAATAACGACGGAGAGCAGCCAACAGTCATAATACGCCGAGCGGCAAACAGCCTGCACAGGCGGTCTTCCACACGGCGGTCCCTCGGCGGTCTTGCAAAAAGACCGCTGAGGTCGTAATGACCCCCATAGTGTTTAATTAAATTATTTAAAATAGCTGCAAATGTACATAAATATAAAATAATGTTAGAAATATATCACAATAGTATGCATTATCTAAGTACAAATGCATGTAAATGACAACTTAATTTAAATGTAAACCCCTTATGTAACAATACATTTTATTTTGTGTAAATTAATGTAACAATAAATGTTATTGAACACTGTATGAAGTTGGCTCTGTATATACTATAAGGGTTCCCCTTAGAGGTAAGATAGTGGCAAAATTAGATAGTTCTAATGCTCTATTTTGTGGTAGTGTGGTCGAGCAGTAGGCTTATCAGAGGGTAGTGTTAAGCATTTGTTGTACACACACAGGCAATAAATGAGGAACACACACTCAAAGACTTACTCCAGGCCAATAGGTTTTTGCATTGAAAAATATATTTTCTTAGTTCATTTTAAGAACCACAAGTTCAAGATTTGCAGTAAACACTTTAAATGCAGGGTATTTCACTTAGATACTTTAGAAACTTTGAATAAAAGCAATATCATTTACAGTCTTTGTAAAAATGGCAATAAGCTGTTTTTCAAAGTCAACACTGCAAAATCTGTGGGAGGTAAGTAAAGGTTAGATTAGGAGGTAAGTAAAACACTTACAAGTCTCAGTTCTTGGGCGTAGGCAGCCCACTGTTGGGGGTTCAAGGCAACCCCAAAGTTCCCACACCAGCAGCTCAGGGCCGGTCAGGTGCAGAGGTCGAAGAGGTGCCCAAAACACATAGGCGCCTATGGAGAACAGGGGTGCTCCGGTTCCAGTCTGCCAGCAGGTAAGTACATGCGTAATCGGGGGGCAGACCAGGGGGGTTTTGTAGAGTATTGGGGGGGACACAAGTAGGCATATAAAACACACCCTAAGCGGCACAGGGGCGGCCGGGTGCAGTGTGCAAAGCAGGCGTCGTGTTTCAGATAGGAAACAATGGAGGGACCCGGGGGTCACTCTAGCGGTGCAGGCAGGCACAGGGGGGGCTTATCGGGACAACCACCACCTGGGAAAGGCAGAGGGTTGCCTCGGGGTCACTCCTGCACTGAGGTTAGGTTCTTTCAGGTCCTGGGGGTTAAGGGTGCAGTGTTGGTTCCAGGCGTCGGGTCCCTTTTTACAGTCAGTTGTGGTCAGGGGGAGCCTCTGGATTCTCTCTGCAGGCGTCGCTGTGGGGGGTTCAGGGGGGTCATCTCTGGTTACTCACGGGCTCACAGTCACCTGTGAGTCCTCCCTGAGGTGCTAGTTCTCTGAATCTCGAGCCAGGGGCGTCGGATGCAGAGTAAGAAGTCTCACGCTTACGGCAGGAAACGTGCAGTCTTTGGAAGTTGCTTCTTTGTTGCAAAGGAGTAGCTGGTTTTGAGCAAGGCCGCTGCTCACTGGAGTTTCTTGGTCCTTTAGTCCAGGGCAGTCCTCTGAGGCTTCAGAGGTCACTGGTCCCTGTCAGATGCGTCGCTGTTTCAGGTTTTCCAAGTTGGAGACAGGCCAGTAGGGCTGGGGTCAAAGCAGTTGTCGTCTTCTTT
The DNA here is from genome assembly GCF_031143425.1 of Pleurodeles waltl. Classification (NCBI taxonomy): domain Eukaryota; kingdom Metazoa; phylum Chordata; class Amphibia; order Caudata; family Salamandridae; genus Pleurodeles; species Pleurodeles waltl. The sequence continues at coordinate 62,843,423 of NC_090446.1, read as the reverse complement.
CCTTCTCTGCAGGCTTGTAGGTCAGCAGTTCTTCTTGTTTCTTCAGGTTGCAGGAATCTGATTTCCTGGGATGTGGGGTGCCCCTAAATACTGAATTTAGGGGGGTGTTTAGGTCTGGGAGGGTAGTAGCCAATGGCTACTGTCCTTGAGGGTGGCTACACCCTCTTTGTGCCTCCTCCCTGTGGGGAGGGGGGCACATCCCTAATCCTATTGAGGGAATCCTCCAAACTCAAGATGGAGGATTTCTAAAGGCAGGGGTCACCTCAGCTCAGGACACCTTAGGGGCTGTCCTGACTGGTGGGTGACTCCTTGTTGTTCTCATTATCTCCTCCAGCCTTGCCGGCAAAAGTGGGGGCAGTGGCCCGAGGGGAGGGCATCTCCACTAGCTGAGATGCCCTTGGGCGCTGTAACAAAAGGGGGAAGCCTTTGAGGCTCACCGCCAGGTGTTACAGTTCCTGCAGGGGGAGGTGAGAAGCACCTTCACCCAGTACAGGCTTTGTTCCTGGCCAGAGAGTGACAAAGGCACTCTCCCCATGTGGCCAGCAACATGTCTGGTGTGTGGCAGGCTGGCAGAAACTGGTCAGCCATACAATAGATTGGTTTTCAGGGGGCATCTCTAAGAGGCCCTCTGGGTGTATGTTACAATAAATTGCATACTGGCATCAGTGTGCATTTATTGTGCTGAGAAGTTTAATACCACATTTCCCAGATTTCAGTGCAGCCATTATGGAACTGTGGAGTTCAAGTTTGACAAAATCCCAGACCCTATTCTCTTGTGGCTACCCTGCACTTACAATGTCTAAGGTTTTGCTTAGACACTATGGGGCATAGTGCTCATGCACATATGCCCTCACCTGTGGTATATTGCACCCTGCCTTTGGGCTGTAAGGCCTGCTAGAGGGGTGACATACCTATGCCACAGGCAGTGTGAGGTTGGCATGGAACTCTGAGGGGAGTGCCATGTCAACTTAGGTGGTCATTCTGACCCTGGCGGTCTTTGACCGCCAGGGCGGAGGACCGCGGGAGCACCGCCGACAGGCCGGCGGTGCTCCAATGGGGATTCCGACCGCGGCGGTAAAGCCGCGGTCGGACCGGCACCACTGGCGGGGTCCCGCCAGTGTACCGCGGCCCCATTGAATCCTCCGCGGCGGCGCAGCTTGCTGCACCGCCGCGGGGATTCCGACCCCCCCCTACCGCCATCCAGATCCCGGCGGTCGGACCGCCGAGATCCGGATGGCGGTAGGGGGGGTCGCGGGGCCCCTGGGGGCCCCTGCAGTGCCCATGCCACTGGCATGGGCATTGCAGGGGCCCCCGTAAGAGGGCCCCTACATGTATTTCACTGTCTGCTGCGCAGACAGTGAAATACGCAACGGGTGCAACTGCACCCGTCGCACAGCTTCCACTCCGCCGGCTCGATTCCGAGCCGGCTTCATCGTGGAAGCCTCTTTCCCGCTGGGCTGGCTGGCGGTCTGAAGGCGACCGCCCGCCAGCCCAGCGGGAAAGTCAGAATTACCGCCGCGGTCTTTCGACCGCGGAACGGTAACTTGACGGCGGGACTTTGGCGGGCGGCCTCCGCCGCCCGCCAAGGTCAGAATGAGGGCCTTAGTCTTTTTTCTCCCCACCAGAACACACAAGCTGTGAGGCAGTATGCATGTGCTGAGTGAGGGGTTCCCAGGGTGGCATAAGACATGCTGCAGCCCACAGATACCTTCCCTGGCATCAGGGCCCTTGGTACTAGGGGTACCAGTTACAAGGGACTTACCTGAGTGCCAGGGTTGTACCAATAGTGGAGACAAAGGTACAGTTCAGGGAAAGAATACTGGTGCTGGGTCCTGGTTAGCAGGGTCCCAGCACACTTTCAATCAAAACTTAGCATCAGCAAAGGCAAAATGTTAGGGAATAACAATGCCAAGGAGGCATTTCCTTACAAACACCAACATTCATTGTCCCGGTATCATTATAAATATTATTAGCATTAGGATTTATTCGGTATGAACCACAATCTTTCACTCATTTTAAACACTCATGGATAATCAGTGTGTGCAGCCAACCTAACACTATAGTTCAAGTAATGGTTAAAAAATTCAACATGTCCATTTCATTGTGGGTCTTATAACACTGATGTAATGCTGCTGATGAGCATTGTTTTGAGGAAAGGAATCAAAGTTATCATATTCGCCGAAACAACTGTACATTGTTGTCAGTCATCAAATTCTCTGAGAATCCTTCCTTACTGAATATATCCAATAAGGTGTTTGTAGCAGAAATCCTGCTGAATCCTTCTTACTGAAAACAACTAACAAGAACCATATAACAGAATTTGCCAGATGTCAAATTTGTGGTATTCTCTAAAAATTTTGTATTAGAGGGAAATATCTTAAAGGTCCCATAATGTCCAGAGACACTTCCTGGTATCCATTTTTGAGCCTTAAAACAGGGTTCCTTATTAGACAGTTTGAGGATGCACGTTTATCACTGGTGGCACACTGCACATTGTGTGACCCATGAATCTGTCTCCAAGTCCACTGTTGGCCACCACAAGTGTGTTCTTTGTAAATGTATTAACAATGACATTGCCATATGGCCATGTTGCCTGCTGTTCAAAATAATAGGTCTCATGCGTTCTGGGGAAGGCACTTGTCACCTCTGAACACAAGATTTCGCACACTACTTTCCCATTTTTTCCTATTTTGAGTTTCTAGAAAGAGATCTAAATCCAGACACGCTTTTTTGTGTTGCCATTCCAAAATCTCTAGATGGCACTTATTCTCATCTCTTTGTGCATTATGTATTGATACTTGCAATGTTGCCATTAAGGCTTCAATACTGCGTAACTTCTCTTTTTCTTGTCGGCGCTATCGGCCGGCAAACTGATCAATCTACCCCTAATATTCGCCTTATATACATCCCATTCTATCTGTAAGCTAGCTGATCCACTATTTAGCACAAAATATTCTCTTGCATCCTTTCTTAATGCTTCAACTATTAGATCATCTAACAGTAGTGTGCGATTTATTGAGCACCTAAACGTAGAAACTTGTGTCATAAAAGAAAGATACAATTTCACGGCTGAATGATCCGAGAGGTGTGCTGGAGCATGACCTATATACCTAACATTTCCAGCTCGACTATTATGTAATAAGAACAAATCTATTCTAGACTTATGACCATACTTCTTATTATAGAATGTGAATTTGGCCCCTTCACCCCCTTTCAGATGCCAAACGTCCACAAGACCCAAATCTACCATAGCCTGCTTCACCTGTAGCCGACTTCTAGGGGAATTAACCATCGCACGAGGGGTAGATTTATCCACACCCAGATTCAACAATATATTAAAATCACCCCCTAACACAACTGGATACTGAGCTAGCAATAAAAGATTATACAATTCTTGAAATGGTGTCGGGTCATCAACATTGGGACCATAGTACCCTGCAATTGTAAGCCAAAATCCGTAAAGGTACACTTCCACCACCACCCATCCACCCGTTGGATCTACATGCACATTGACCACCTTTATCCCCATAGCTTTTTTCCATTTAAAAAGAATTGCAACCCCTTTAACTGTACAAAATTGATTGATGGTTATGCCACAGGAGACCCACTGCATATTCTTAAGCAAATTATCCCATTCTTATCGCAATAGATGTGTCTCCTGTAGAATAATCACCTCCTCTTCAGCCTGTCTGAGAAACTCCAAGATCTTCCTTCTTCTGCGCTCAACCCTTAATCCATTAACATTCCAGGAAATAATTTTTAACAATAAACTCTCCTGCTTACCCATCTCCACAGAAAGCCTCTTGATCCCTTCCCCTACCCCATCTTAACAGACAAATTCTGAGGACATTCCTATTTTTATATTTTTGTACCCACATGCTCCCAAACCTAGTGCAAAAAACACCCCATACCAAATAAAACGCCCCTCCCCCCCACATTACCCCCCCATGGGAAACCTCCCTTCTTCCAGAGGGATAACAAAACAGTTACCCCCATTGAGTGCTTCATTGGACAGATTATGTCCTATTGTATTATTGTGACACCTTCATCTGATCTATTAGGGACCTAACCTCCTCAGGATCTCTAATATTATACATTTTATTCCTCCACATAATCCGTAAGGCCGCTGGGAATCTCAACGTAACTGTTGCACCTAAAGACCGGAGCTCTTGCATAAAGTTAACCAATTCTCACTGTCTATCCAAAGTCGCTCTGGAGACATCCGATCGTATACGAAAAAAACTATCTTCTTTAGGAAACTTTCCGACTTTCAAAGCCTCAGACAAGATTTTCTCCTTTATTGAGTAAGTGGCAAAGTTTATTAAGATTTTTCTGAGGGTTTTCCTTCCAGTTTTCTTCTTAAACAGATCTCTGTGAATTCTTTGAATATCTTCCTGCAATTGGAAATGAGCTAAACTCGGAATATAGCATCATTAATCAGCGAAATCATATAACCTCTAAGATCTTTAACCTCCAGCCCCTCCGGGACCCCCAACACCCTGATATCATTCCTTCTCATATTATTCTCCAAAAATTCCAATTTGTCTTGTAGGCTCTTCTCTCCAAGTTTCAGCTGTGAAATATCCTGAGTGTTAGCTAACACTCGGCTATCCTGTTCCTCTACGGCCTCTTCCAATCTACCGATCCTGTCTGTTAACTGATTAATCTTGCTCTCCAGAACCACACAGGCTTCTCGGATTTTAGTTTGATTATTCTCGGAAATCTCGAACTTCTCCCGGATCTCCTTTGTTAAAGAAACCAAGAGATCATGTACTGCCAAATTGTGAGGTTCAGAGAGAGCTGAAGTGCTAGGTTCCAGTACGTGTAAAACTGGTAGGGGGGAAGGGACCTCCATTGGCCCTAAGGAGTCTTCCATTATTTGAGATAGGTGATTATTGTGACTTTCTAAAGAATCTTGAGCTGCCATCTCAGGATCCCCCAGGGACGGTTGAGTATCAGCTGTTACATGCAAAGGCAAGGCATGGGAAAGTAGTCAGTATGCATACTATGAGTACGGTGAAGGTTGTAGCAAGCTTTTACGATGGAAAATCAAGTCAGATTGTTCAAAGAAACATATTTCATCTATAAGATCAGAGGCCACATGGCAGGTCTGTATTGAGACAACAGAAATAGAAGCGGCTTTCGTCTCCTTTTTTCAAACCCTTTACACAGATGAGCTCAGGAATTCAGAGGAGCAGGTTAGAGAACGTTTGACGGGTATCCATCTGCCTGTGTTGGAGAATTCGGCACGGCAGTTTTTAGGAAGAGAGATAAGTGAGGAGGAACTAATTGAAGTTATAAAGGCATTGAAGAAAGGAAAGGCGTCTGGCCCTGATCATCTCCCGAACGAGTTATACTTGGTATTGAGGGAGGAATTAATTTCAATTTTATTGGAATTGTTTAATTATATGCTTCTAGAAGGGGCGCACACACCTAAATCATGGGCGGAAGCTACAATCTGTTTGGTGTTGAAACCACGTAAGAACCCAACACAGTGTTCATCGTCTCGACCTATTTCTTTACTTAATTCCGACTATAAGATTTACACAGGGTTGTTATCTAAAAGGTTGGGGAAAGTTATTCCCAGTTTGGTACATCTGGATCAAAAAGGATTTATTAAAGGTAGACAGCTCCAGGAATTAGTTCACGATTTGTTGGCGGCAGTGGATTTCACCCTGCAAGAGGAGGCTCCTTTGGCGGTAATAACTTTTGATGTGGCTAAGGCATTCGACCAAGTGAATTGGTTATTCTTGCAGGTCGCAATGGAATTATATGCATTAGGGAATTCCTTTATTAGAGCGGATAAAGAGTTGTATAGATTCCAGACAGCAAGAATTTTGATCAATGATATGTTGTCTCATGAAGTCCGGATCGGACGAGGAACACGTCAAGGCTGCCCTTTGTCCCCTTTGCTTTTTGATCTCTATATTGAGCCTCTTGCAATATCGTTAACAGATAATAGGAATATTCTCTCCTTTCAGAGCAGCGGGTGGGAAAAGAACGTTGCGTTGTACGCAGATGACCTGATGATTTATACCAGTGATTTGTTTTTTTTCGCTTCCCACCATTAATTTGCTGATGGAACAATTTGGTAGAATGTCGGGCTAAAGTGTAAATGTTGAAAAAACAGAGATCATGTGTTGGAATATTGCTATTGAATCTCCATTAGTTAAACAAGAGATTAGATACTTAGGCGTTCAGATCACGAGTGATCTCTGTGATGTAGCAAGGGTTAATTTTGATAGAGTTCATTTTGAAAGTAAGAAACTCCTTAAGGCATGGGCGGCTCTCCCTCTATCCCTAATAGGTAGAACTAATATCTTGAAGATGTGTATCTTACCAAAATTTACATTTTTATTTAACACCATCCCTTTGGAATTTAAGGCTTGCTGGTTTAAAAAACTACAGGGTGACCTATCTACGTATTTTGGGCATCTAAGAGAACAAGGATAGCATGGAAGAAGCTATGTAAGAAAAAGGAGTGGGGGGTATAGCTGCACCAGATTATTTGACTTTTCAATTAAAAAACATTAGGATTCTTTTTAATAAGAAGCTGGAGTACACTCCTCTCTGGAAAGCTCTGACGGCACACCTTGAGGAGGGGGCTGATCATTTTTTGTATAAATTTGGTCACCTGAAGTTTTTTAAGAAGGTTAGACTTAAGATTCCAAGATATGCTTGTAAGGTATGGTCACAGATTCAGAACATATTAGGGATAGCTTATTATTGTAGATTGGCTCCCATTTGGGATTCACCTGGAACTCCGATATGTCTTTTAGATAAGCTATCTGGTCCTTTGAAAGCTAATGGGGTGGTGCAGTGGGGACAGATCATAAAAGATTCCGAACTGGTATCCTGGCCCACATTTCTGGGGCGGGCAGGTAGGACAATTTCTAAGCTTAAGTATTATCAGTTATCTAGCTGGATTAAATCTCTTCGAGTAGGTGAAATTGGTTACTCCTTTTGGGAGGAGAAACTAAGCCAGAGATCTTTAAGTAAGGAAATTGCTTTATGGTATCAAGCTTTTTTGGATGCAGTGGAAGAGGATCCTCCTCTCCCGCTCTGGAAATGGGGGAAGGTTTTCCCAACCTTGGCCATTTTTTCTTTATGGCAAAACTCGTGTCTAAGACCTTGGTTCACTGTTAAACATGCGGCAATGAGGAAAAATCATCTGTTTACTTTGCACAGAGCATATTGGTCACTAGCAAGAATATCGCTTATCAGGAAAATCCGGAAAATTGTCCGCAATGAGGAGATTCTAATGCAGATGACCTTCATATGTTCTGGCAGTGTCCTAGGTTGAAGGATTTCTGGGAGGCTATTGGGAAAATCTTGAAGGAGATGTTTGGGGAAGTTTTGATATTAAGGTGGTCATTACAACCCTGGCGGTCGGTGATAAAGGGGCAGTAAGACCGCCAACAGGCCGGCAGTAAAAATGTTGCAATTACGACCGTGGCGGAAACCGCCAACAAAGACAGTCACTTTAACACTCCGACCCCCATGGCCGTACAAACAAACAGCACGGCGGTCACCGCCAACAGACAGGCGGGAGACAATGTACCGCCCACACTAATATGACGGCCAATCCGCCACCTTTTTGGGGCGGATTCACCGTGGATAATAAACACGACGGAAACAGGAATCCCGAATGGGAAACGCTCACCTCTACACACCCCACGAGGAACGAGGACGCCATGGACCTGGAACTCCAAATTCTCCCTGCGATAGCCTTCCTGCTCCTCTACCAGGAGCACGAACGCCGGCGGCGAAGACCACGGTGAGTACTGCACCTATGACACAGGGGAGGGGGGGGGCAAAAAATAGGGACACACACACGCAGCACCCCCACCCTCACCCACTACAACACACACACTAATGCATATCAATACATTACAGTTACACCCCCAAACCCGCCAGAAGAATGCAAAGACAATAGAAAATGAGTGTAACCATTGTAATATATTAAAAGCAAGTAGGCAGAAATATATATATACACCATGTACATAATACATACCAAGCATAATAGTCCAGGTAGTGCACTAAGAAAGTCCGTGGAACACTGGGACCACACGGTATGGGCGAGGCCCACACAAGATCCCCGACCATGATGGAGAGAACACTGCAGGGGCCTCAGAGAGCAACTAAACAGGCACCTCAGGGGGAGGGAAAGGGGAGCACCTCAGCCGCTTGAGTGCACGACGCCAAATCCATGAGGGGGCCACATGCCCACTGTTCCATCCTGGGGAGTGCAAAGCCACAGTCTCTCAAGTCTCTACAGTGGGTGGGTTACCCACTGCCATATCCTGGGGAGTGCAAAGCCACAGTCTCTCAAGTCTCTACAGTGGGTGGGTTGCCCACTGCCATATCCTGGGGAGTGCAAAGCCACAGTCTCACAAGTGGATGACAGTCTCCACTGGGTCTGGAGGGGGCATGGTGCCCAGAGCGCTTCATTCTGCCAAGGATTAGGGTAGTGGATGCTTTTCTCCACTGGTTCCGGAGGGGGATTGGTGCCCAGAGCGCTTCATCCTGCCAAGGATTGGGGTAGTGGATGCTTTTCTCCACTGGTTCTGGAGGGGGCTTGGTGCCCAGAGCGCTTCATCCTGCCAAGGATTGGGGTAGTGGATGCTTTTCTCCACTGGTTCTGGAGGGGTGCCCTGTTCAGCGGTGCTTGAGACGGCGGTGCCCTGTTCAGTGGTGCTTGAGACAGTGGTCTCCATTGCAGGGTCTCAGTGGCTGGCGGTCCTTCATGGCCCAGCTGGGCTCTTGCTGGCGGTCCTTCATGGCCCAGCAGGGCTTTTGCTGGCAGTCCTTCTTGGCCCAGCTGGGCTTTTGCTGGCGGTCCTTCATGGCCCAGCGGGGCTTTTGCTGGTGGTCCTTCATGGCCCAGCCGGGCTTTTGCTGGCGGTCCTTCATGACCCAGCCGGGCTTTTGCTGGCGATACTTAAAGGCCAAGTGGGGCTAGTGCTGGCGGGGGCCTCCTGGGCAGGTGGGCTGGTGCTGGCAGTGGCCTCCTGGGCAGCTGGGCTGGTGCTGACGGTGGCCTCCTGGGCAGCTGGCCTGGTGCTGGCAGTGGCATCCTGGGCAAGTGGGCTGGTGCTGGTGGTGGCCTCCTGGGCAGCTGGCCTGGTGCTGGCGGTGGCCTCCTGGGCAGGTGGGCTGGTGCTGGCGGCGGCCTCCTGGACAGCTGGGCTGGTGCTGGCGGTGGCCTCCTGGGCAGCTGGGATTGTGCTGGAGGTGGGCTCCTGGGCACTGGGGACGATTGCGGTCTTCTCCACCGTGCTGCTCTTCCCAGACTTGCCGAGTTTCTTGTGGCCCTTCCCCACCTTGGAAGGTGTCACAGCTGACTCCACACCCCCACCAGGACCCCTGGGAGCGGCTTTGGTGGCTGGAGCCTTCCCCCTCTCCCGCCGGGCACTGGCCAACTTCTGATGCTTCACAGGTGGGGGGCTGTCTGTGCTGTGGCTCCGTGCCACACTGGCTGCCCTGGTGGCCGGTGCACTCCAGATTCTGGTCCCTAAAGGCACCACTGGTCCCGGAGATGTTGTGGCTGAGGTGCTAGTTCAGGACCTATCAGACGGATGGGGTGGGGGAGGTGTGGGAAAGAGGTCAAGGTTGGACAGGAAAAGTTTTTTGGACACACTGGGACGGGTAGCTGGAGAGGGTTTGGGAGTGGAGGAAGAGGTGGTGGTTGTAGGAGGTGTACGGTTGGTGACTTTGGGTGAAGGTGCATGCGCTGGAGGCTGTCGTGAGGTGGATGGATGTTGGGTGTGTGTGTGCCTGTGTTTGTGTATCTTGGGAGAGGGCGTTACAGACACACTGGAAGAGGACACAGGGGACGTGTGAATGGTAGTGGGGGTGGTGACTGCACGTGAGCGGGGTGTGGTGGTGGGTGTGCTGGAGAGGGACGAAGTGGCTGTAGAGGTAGTGCATGCAGATGTGAGTGTTGGCGAGACTGGGAGGGAGGAGGGAGACGAGGAGGAGGGGGACACAGTGGAGGCAGTGGGTGTTGTTGTGTCTGTATGTGTGTGATGCTTGCGTGAGTGCCTATGGGATGTGTGGTGCTTATGTTTGCCTGAGCTTCCCTTGTGTGTTGTCGTGTGTGCATTTTGGTCTGTAAGTGTGCTTGGGATAGGCTGAGGTACAGGGGATTGGGTCTGGGTGGAGGAAGTTGGAGGGGGGAGGCTTGAGACGGGGACAATGGCTGCCATCAGTGCTGGGGCCAGAGTCTGAAAAGCTCGCTGAAGGGACGCCTGACCAGAATGAATGCCCTCCAGGAATGCATTGGTTTGTTGCAACTGCCTCTCTACACCCTGGATGGCATTCAAAATGGTAGACTGCCCAACAGTGAGGGACCTGAGGAGGTCAATGGCCTCCTCACTGAGGGCAAAAGGGGTGACTGGGGCAGAGCCTGAGGTGCCTGGGACGAAGGTGATGCCCACCCTTCTGGGTGAGTGGACACGGGGCAACGGCTGAGGGGATGCTGGGAGGGCGGTGCTGGTAGGAGGTGTGGCGGCTGTACCTGTAGATGCGGGGGGCACAGATGTTGCCGCCACCACAAGTGAGCTCCCATCAGAGGACGAGTCTGTGTCGCTTGTGTCAGCTCCTGTCCCCGCCGTGGAGCTCCCCTCGCCCTCCGTCCCACTGGTGAACTCTGAGTCCATAGTCTCACCCTAAAGGGCCATGTGGGAATCAGCTCCCTCGCGCTCCGGTGTCACTGCTCCTCTGCCTGATGATGCTAATGCACACAAGAACAGGGAGACCACAAAAAGGGGGGGAACAACAGAAGAAAGGCATGTTGAGTGCATCTATTACTGCTACCGTTGGCGGACACGACAGACACGGAAGCCCCCTGCACTACGCTGCGCTCTTGGGCTCCACTGTGCAATTCCTGGGAAATGGCCTACAAGGCTATGGACGACAAGGGCACACATAGATGACACAGGGGCATGACTTGGTGTACTTTGCACTCTACAGAGGTGGGGTGGGGTGCCACATGGCCTGCCTTACAGAGGGGCCTATCCTACGGAAATCGCCCTGGCCTAGGGAAACCCACAGCCCACCTCCCACACCCAGACACCTCCACTGCATGCAAAGTCACCAGAATGAGAGTAAACTCACCCCCTTGTGGCTGCTGTGATGTCCTCAAGCGCCCATCCAACTTCGGGTAGGCCACCGCCAGGATCCTGAACATCAGGGGGGTCATGGTGCGACGGGCACCCCTCCCACGTTGGGAGGCCATCCCCAGCTGAGCCTCCGCCGTCTTCTTGCTCCAGCGGCGAATGTCCTCCCATCTTTTCCGGCAGTGGGTGCTCTGTCTTCTGCAGACCCCCAGGGTCTGGACGTCCTTGGCGATGGCACGCCAAATATCTTTTTTCTGGTGGGTGCTGACCTACATGAAATGTACAGGGGAAAAAGAGAAGTTATTACCAGCTGCACCGTCAAAGTGATTGGCCCCCATCCCTACCCTTGCCATGTGGCACATGCATTCACCGTCTTTCATGCACGCAGCACTCTCCTCCCTTCCTTCTTACATTCAGCCCTCTCCACACAGACATAGCCCATACAACATGCTCCCTGTGTACTTACCTGTTTCTCTGGAGGACCGTAGAGTAGCGTGTACTGGGGGAGGACCCCGTCCACAAGCTTCTCCAACTCCTCCGATGTGAAGGCAGGGGTCCTCTCCCCAGACACTCGAGCCATTGTCTCTTCCAGAAGGAGGTCACAGCAGCACTTGCAGTGTAGGTCCTCTCCTGTCGAAGATCAGGTATCCAGTGATTGAACAGATAGAAAATGTCGGTCACGTCCACGGCGGTGCGTACCGTCACCGCCGGCGTACATCGTCATTGGCTCCTGGGACCCATAGGGTCCAATGTTAACCAATGCAGCATTGCGCCACGGTCTTCGACCGCCTACCGCAACGGTGTAGAACGCCAGCGCAGTTACCTCACATCCCATTGTCCCACTTTACAGGTCAGGTAGCCGCCATTTCAGGGGCCCACATGGCTTCATTTCCAACTGCGTCACACATACCTAGGCCTAGACTCAACACACATACAGGCCACCTTTTGTGTATGATTTGTGTTCTGGGTAAACTGTGGGTACGTACCTCTGAGTTGTTTGACTCTGTGCTCGCTGTTGTCCTTCATAGGCACCGTCCGCTGGGACATGTGAGGAGATGGCAGCATCCTCGGGTGTACCTACCGTTGGTGGACCTGTCGACAATGGAAGAGCGACATGTGATTATAACATACAGGCTTGACCATGCCACAATCCAGGAACTGTGTCCCAGTTGGAGCCAGACCTGTTGTCAGCAATCCGCCATCCCACCGGAATCCCCCCTCAAGTGCAGGTGCATGTCTAACAGTAGTCCCTCACCATTTGCAGGTGACTCTGGTTACCCCAACCTGTCATGGCTTCTGACCCCAGTGAGGAATCCCAGGACAAAGGCAGAGGAACGCTACAATGAGGCCCATGGGCAAACTAGGAGGGTGATTGAGGGGACCTTCGGCCTCCTGACGGCCAGGTTCAGGTGCCTCCATATGACAGGTGGATCCCTATTCTACTCACCAAAGAAGGTGTGCCAGATCATCGTGGCCTGCTGTATGCTTCACAACTTGGCTTTGAGACGACAGGTGCTTTTTCTGCAGGAGGATGAACCAGATGCGGTGTTGTTGCAGCTGTGGAACCTGTGGAAAGGGAAGACGGGGAAGCAGAGGAAGAAGACATGAACAACAGGGACTCAGTGATCCAGCAATATTTCCAGTGAGACACAGGTAAGAGTACAGACCTGCCTACTACATGTACTTTAACACTACTACCTCTCTATTGTCTGTCGTTTTCACCCAGTGTATGGTCACTGAGTTGTCACTTTCCCTTACGATTTCACAGATGTGGGTCCCACTGTGTGACATCTGCTTAGATTCCTCATGGACTAGAGCTGTGTGACATAGGTATGTTGACATTATAATTGAAAGAGCATTTTGTCACTGCAATTGATAATACACTATTTCGAAATTACAGACAGACTCCAGATTGTTTTGTGGTTTAAGTGTGTTTATTTTAGTGCTCAATATTGGAGGGGGTAGTGAAATGGTGAGGGGTGATTGCGGAGGAATGTCCATGGCAGAGTCCAGTCGATTAGTCTCACAGATGCATTGCCCAAATGGGCATAGGAAGTGGAGCTGGCGCAGTTCAAGTATGGACAGGGTGACAAAGTGGGACAGTAGGATGACAATCAGGGTGGTGGCATCGTGCTCTGTTATTGTCCTGGATCTCAGGGACCGTTTGCAGGGTGGTTCTCCCTCTGCAGGGGGTGGGGTGCTGGTGTGGTGGTCCTGTGGCGGGGCGTCCTGTCGACTAGTGCTGGCAGAGGCGGTGGGCAGTTCATCGTCCATGCTAGTGTCAGGGGCCCCTTGTAGTGCCACAGTGTCCCTCCTGGTGTTGAGTACTTCCTTCAGCACCCCTACGATGGTGCCCAGGGTGGAGCTGATTGTTCTGAGTTCCTCCCTGAAGCCGAAATACTGTTCCTCCTGCAGGCGCTGGGTTTCCTGAAACTTGGCCAGTACCGTTGCCATCGTCTCCTGGGAGTGGTGGTAGGCTCCCATGATGGAGGAGAGGGCCTCGTGGAGAGTGGGTTCCCCTGGCCTGTCAGCCCCCTGTCGCACAGCAGCCCTCCCAGTTCCCCTGTATTCCTGGGCCTCCGTCCCCTGGACCGTGTACCCACTACCACTGCGCCCAGGTCCATATTGTTGTTGGGGTGGTGGGTTATCCTGGGTTCCCTGTAGTGGTGGACACACAGCTGATTGACATGTCCTGGGGACGGAGGTATGGGCCCGCTGGGTGGGTGCTGTGCTGGTATTTCCAGAGGGGTGAAGGTCTGTGGTGGCCTGTGCCAGTGTGAGGGACTGTCCCGAGGTCCCCGATGGGCCGGGCTGGTCATCTAGATCCAGTTGGACAGAGGTGCTGTCATCACTGTGGGCCTCTTCTGTTGGTAGTGTGGACATGTGTGGACCATCCTGCCCGGTGACGTTGGGTAGGGGTCCTGCAGGGTTATAAAAGGATGGTTATTACATCTGTGTGTGTCATGATGTGCAATGGGTGGGTGACCGTGTACCCCAGTGCTTGCATTCCTGTGTGGGACCTTGTGTGATGATGGTTTAGGGGGTTGTATGGGTATATGCAGTGGGCATGCTTTAGTGATGGGTGTCCATGCTTTGTTGTTGCATGCAGGGCTTGGTGTTGGGATGGGTGGTTTGTGACGTTGGGACATATGTGAGGAGTTGGGGTGCTGGGGGTGAGGGTGGGGGTATGTGCTGGCATGCAGGTAGGCTGGGGGATGTTATAATTAAGATTTGTCTTATCAGAGTCCATTCCTCCAGCTACTCCTGCGAGGCCGTCGTGATGGAGAATCGCCAAGACCTGCTCCTCCCATGTTGTTAGTTGTGGGGGAGGAGGTGGGGGTTCGCTGCCAGTCCGCTGAACCGCCTGGTGGTGTTTTGAGACCACAGAACGCACCTTCCCCCATAGGTCGTTCCACCTTTTCCTGATGTCATCCCGATTTCTTGGGTGCTGTCCCACTGCGTTGACCCTGTCCACTATTCTTTGCCATAGCTCCATCTTCCTTGCAATTGAGGTGTGCTGCACCTGTGCTTCGAATAGCTGTGGCTCTAGCCGGACGATTTCCTCCACCATGACCCTGAGCTCCTCCTCCGAGAACCTGCGGTATCTTTTCCGTGCCATGGGGTGGTGTAGGTGATGTGTGTGGTGATAAGTGTGCTGATATGTAGTGGGGTGTTGTGTGAGGTGCGTGGAAGTTCTGTGGGTGATGGTGTTGTGTGTCTGTGGATGCTGTTGTTCTTGCTGGTGGTGTCTCTCTCTCTGGCCTTCTTTTGGAATTTGTGGTCTTGGGGGTTTGTGGGTGATGTGGGTGTGTGTTTTATATTGTGATGGGTGTGTGGGAGTGGTTTTGTATGTGTATCAGGTGTGTGTGTGTTTCGAATTGTCCAATGTGGTTGGGTTTTGTAAGAGTGTGTGTATTTTGAGGGCAGTGTTGTGTACCGCCAATGGAATACTGCGGTTGAAAGACCGCCGCGTGGATCTGTGTGTCATGATAGTGTGGGCGTATTTCTGTTGGCGTGACGGTGGAGGTTTTGTTTTCGCCAGTTTATCACTGACCTTTGGTGTGGCGGACTTGTGTGGGTGTCTGAATTTTGGCAGATTCCGAAATGTGGGTCATAATAGCTGTGGCGGAGTTCCGCGGGCGCGGCGGTGTGTTGGCGGTCTTCTGCACGGCGGTAAGCGGCTTTTACCGCCAATGTTGTAATGAGGGCCTAAGTCCTTTGTTGGTCCTTTGTTGGTCCTGTTTGGGGTATGCGATCTAGAGGCTCAAGGCCAGAGAACTTCGGTACCACAGAAACATCTCTTGTTTGTGTTGATGCTTGTGGCTCAATGTCAAGTTTGCTATAAATGGGTATGTTCATTGCCTCCCACAGCTTAGGAGTGGCAAAGGTCGGTAGATCGATTATGTAATTTGGATCGAGCTTGACCCATTGGTAAAAGGGATGCCTTTTGGGTGGTTTGGGAAAACGTATGCCAGAGTTTTATATGACTTTCTGTGTTAAGAGGCTCCCTCTTTCTAGTAATGAAGTCCAATGATTAAGTACCCCTTCCTTCTTCCCGTGCATTGCTGTGGTATGGCACTAGGCAAGCAATCGGCAGGGGGTAACCAAGGACATGTGTGGGAGGATCTGGTGTATGTAAAACAGGTGGTTTGGACCGTTGATATTGAGGGGTTTGCCCCTGGATAACAACTAACTAAATGTCCTTCCTGCAGTGGCTTAGGTAGCGAGATGAGGACAAAAAAAAAAAGATTTCCTACACTACTAAGTTTATTTACCACATAACATTTAGATACTAATTGCCACTCAAAGATTTAATAGATGGGAAATCCATAGTTAAGAAAGACTTGACCATATTCAGTGTCTAGTGATTTTTGTGTCCAACTATGTCATACCTTTTTAAAATTCCCCAACAACTCTCATCCATCACTCATTACTAGCATACACTGCCTCCACCTCTCTTTTCTGTTCTTGTTCTGATGAAGGTTTGAACACAGCTAATTGGAATAAACCGTCAGTGGGGAAATCTTTGCTTTCCAATCCTTCCAAAACAAAAACATTGCCAACTGATCCACATGGATGATATAGGCGTGAAACATGTCGACCATCATTTAGGGTTGCAGGATCAATTTTGCTTTTCCCTATTTCCTTCCTGGTACAGTGGAGGACATTATCTCCCTAATCACTCCCTGTGTTCTTAACCTTGACCTAGAACCCTCGTGTAGAATAAACAAATTGATGGTAGGGTTTAGAGCCAATTTGAATTCACCCTCTCCAGCTTTTCACTTGTCTTTGTAAGTCTGAATCTACCCCTACACCTAACCACGGCACACATTCACAAAGATCTCTGGAAAGGAGCCCCCTCGAGGGGCCTGTCAGACATTGCAGCATCAGCCGGACAAGGAGCTGGCTCTATGATGAAGCATTGGGTGTGTGAGGGCCTTGACTTCTACTTTTAAGAGTGCCCTTTCAATCTGTAGTTTTCCTGTGGAACAGAGTACCTTATTTATTTGTGCCAGGGAATAGTAGTCTTCTTACTGTTTCTCTACTTTAAACTAAGAGGAAATGATGACAAAAAATGCAGCACTCTTAGTTTGAGGAACAAATTTGATAAGGCACTTCCCAGATATTAAATAAAAGCATGAATAAAATATGACCATGAGCATTTAACCTGAATGCAGTAAAACACTTGTTGATGCCAAAATACAGTCAAACAATAACAGACAGAAAATGTGCAATACATCAACAATAAATATATACATTGAATATATACATCTATATATATATATATATATATATATATATATATATATATATATATATATATATATATATATATATATATATGTGCATAGTCAAGCTAGATAATCAAGGATTAAAATGCATCACCATGGGGGTTGAATTCTTCTTCCTTGCCAGCATCAAGCCAACGAACCATCGACGGCTGAGGTAGGAGGTCTTCCCAACATGGGATTTTTTCTTGAACCATGGGTTCACATTAAGGCGATCTCCTTTTACCTCTGTGCCAAGTATCCCCACCTTATATACCCTAGAAAAACTCAAGGAAGATTCTAGCAATCTCCCCCCTCTGTTCAGTTATAAAATTAAAACGCTGGGTGTACGTGGTCTGAGTCGAAAACATGCAAAGGAATGGCCCCTGTCCCGACGCGTATTCCAGAGACAGAGGAGCTGCACTTTGTCTTGATGAAAACATTCCCAGGCTGAGACTTTCTTATGACCTCTACCTTCCATATCCCCCCTGTTTTGTTTCACTACTGTGTAAGAGTGTGCTTGTGAGAAAAGCGCAAACACGTTCTATGTTGAATCAAGTTTGGGGTGGAAAAACCCTGCACTGCCACTGTGACGGCACCTGAAGCGAACCACAAAATGGAGCTAGTACTCAAAATTGAGTCATGGTCAAATACAAATAGAATTGCACAGGGTTTTTCCCAAGATGACATTGTAACTCGTAAGAGGGTGGTAGGTGGTAGTAGTAGCAGGCTAGCACACTAACAGAGAAGACAGAACTTCACAGAATGTGCCACGCCAACTGCAGGATTAATCAAAGGGTTGTGCTTCACAGTCAACTCGTTTGAAAGAAAAGCCAAACAGAGTTAGTGGGTGATCATATCATAACTTTAGGAAGACTGTGACCAGACTACCACAATGGCAGTATTTGACACACAGCGAAGAAGAGTCAGACCTGATATGAGAAACAAATCTAGCAATGTCAATTTCTTCCGAGCAATGGTGGGGAGCTATGAAAACTAAACATAGGAAATTAAATCATAGTGTCAGGAGAAGTGGGCTAGGACTCGATTGGTTGGACCAGGGTAAGCATTTACGGACATGAATGATAATGATTTGTTTGGGCCGGTGTGGAGTATTGTTCAGGCAGAAGAAGGCAGAAGGTCATGCAGAGAGTTGGTGTTGTTTTCACTACACCCACCCCAGCAAGTGTGTGATTCATTTATGGTGTAAAAGTAAGTCACACCTCAATAAATCACACAGCCCGGGGATGAGGGTTAGGGGCTCGATAATGGATGAAAAGGGAATTTGTGGAAAGGTGTGACAAAGACAAATGCTAAACAAAAGAAACCACATCAATATTCATTGGTGCACTGAGAAGCACACCACGATCAATCTGTTGTGGAAGGATAAGTGGAAACAAAGGGATACGTATAACACAGTTCGTTAAATACATGCAACAAACTGCCATTCTGCCCTAGAGAGACCCGGATAGTATATCCTAAATGTTATGTCTTCTATTTTTGAAAAATGAAAAATATGGAAGATTGAAGATAACCCACGCCGTTCTACAAATTATGATTGTTAAAAGGAAAATTATACTGTATTGCCAAATTGTGAGATGCATCATTCCATTCTTCTTGGAATGTCTCTCCTGGTTGCCTGTCTGAAGTCAGATTCTGAACGGGTCTGATAGGTAAGCTTCATGAGGAGTCAGGAGTGTACCAAGAAGACTCAGAGGCAGAGCAAGAACAGGAGTTTCATGTTTAAGCCAGCAATGCAGCAAACACATACACATACACAGATGCATTTCCATATCAGCACAACTCTCTTCTGTTCACCAAGCTGAGTAAGTAAGTAGAAGGCCTCAGAGCCTTTGCCATCATCATGGTTTCCCTTTGAAGTCGATAACTTTCTCCTTCTAGCGTTTGAGGTAGTTCCACTCTGAGTCCTTTCATAATTCTCCTCCAGATTCTGAGTAACTCTGTCCCAGCCCCAACCGAGCAAGGTAAATCTGTGAAGTGCATTGCAGTTGAAATGTAGATTAGAACAAACAGAGAGACAGAACTGGAGTGTTTTGTGGAGATTTGTGTTTAGTAACTAAAGTGGCTGGTCTGTTCTGAGAAAACAGAAAAAGCTAAGGAGTGAACCCTACAGGTAAATTTCACCAAATTTGAAAGGCCAATCACGTTCAGGAAAAAATGATCACCCATCAGCCCCCAAACACTGCAAATCCTCTGAAACAAGTTTACACATATCTTGAACTCCCTCCTTCTATGTCAGCCACCACATACTTCAGTCATCACTCACAATTTCACAAACACTCAATATATCACCACTCATTGGTGCAAAAAGAGTTAATTTTGAACTAGTAATAGTTACCTCTTTCAATCTAAACACTGTGGTTGAACAAAATATCTCCTCTGTGATGGCAACTCAACACATTGTTGACAGTGGCACTGGCAGTCTTTTGTTTTGATCAATCATCTTCTTGGGCAGCCCTACTAGATGATAGGACAGGAAATGGCATGTGAGGGAGGCAGGCATCATCTCCAATGTCCTGAAGGGTTATGTGGGGGCGTCTTCACTGCACACATGTCCGACTCCAATCCTGGCTTCTAACATGTGACTGTAGGAAAGTACCATCTTGCATGGCATGTTACCCCCATATTTCACTGTATATATGTTGTTTTAGTGCATGTGTCACTGGGACCCTGCCAGCCAGGGCCCCAGTGCTCATAAGTGTGCCCTGTATGTGTTCCCTGTGTGATGACTAACTGTCTCACTGAGGCTCTGCTAACCAGAACCTCAGTGGCTATGCTCTCTCTGCTTTCCAAATTGTCACTAACAGGCTAGTGACCAATTTCACCAATTCACATTGGCATACTGGAACACCCTTATAATTCCCTAGTACAGTGGTTCCCAACCTTTTGATTTCTGTGGACCCCCACTTTAACATTATTGGAACCCAGGGACCCCCACTGAATCATCATGGGAATCCGGGGACCCCCACCTGAGTCATTACTGGAAGCTGGGGACCTAATTTGTCAATATTTGTTAATATTTTTTACGTTTCCAGGCTCTCGCGGACCCCTGAGAAGGATTCGCGGACCCCCAGGGGTCCCAGGACCACAGGTTGGGAACCACTGCCCTAGTATATGGCACTGAGGTACCCAGGGTATTGGGGTTCCAGGAGATCCCTATGGGCTGCAGCATTTCTTTTGCCACCCATAGGGAGATCTGACAAATCTTACACAGGCCTGCCAGTGCAGCCTGAGTGAAATAACGTCCACTTTATTTCACAGCCATTTACCACTGCACATAAGTAACTTATAAGTCACCTATATGTCTAACCTTCACCTGGTGAAGGTTGGGTGCAAAGTTACTTAGTGTGTGGGCACCCTGGCACTAGCCAAGGTGCCCCCACATTGTTCAGGGCAAATTCCCCGGACTTCGTGAGTGCGGGGACACCATTTCACGCGTGCACTATACATAGGTCACTATCTATGTATAGCGTCACAATGGTAACTCCGAACATGGCCATGTACCATGTCTAAGATCATGGAATTGTCACCCCAATGCCATTCTGGCATTGGGGAGACAATTCCATGATCCCCTGGGTCTCTAGCACAGAACCCGGGTACTGCCAAACTGCCTTTCTGGGGTCTCCACTGCAGCTGCTGCTGCAGCCAACCACTCAGACAGGTTTCTGCCCTCCTGGGGTCCAGGCAGCCCTGGCCAAGGAAGGCAGAACAAAGGATTTGCTCTGAGAGAGGGTGTGACACCCTCTCCCTTTGGAAATAGGTGTGATGGCTGGGGGTGAGTAGCCTCCCCCAGCCTCTGGAAATGCTTTGATGGGCACAGATGCTGACCATCTCTGCATAAGCCAGTCTACACCGGTTTAGGGATCCCCCAGCCCTGCTCTGGCGCGAAACTGGACAAAGGAAAGGGGAGTGACCACTCCCCTGACCTGCACCTCCCAGGGGAGGTGCCCAGAGCTCCTCCAGTGTGCCCCAGACCTCTGCCATCTTGGAAACAGAGGTGTTGCGGGCACACTGGACTGCTCTGAGTGGCCAATGCCATCAGGTGACGTCAGAGACTCCTTCTGATAGGCTCTTACCTTTCTTACTTGCCTGTCCTCCTTCCTAGGTAGCCAAACCTCCTTTTCTGGCTATTTAGGGTCTCTGCTTTGGGGAATTCTTCAGATACCGAATGCAAGAGCTCACCAGAGTTCCTCTGCATCTCCCTCTTCACCTTCTGCCAACGGATCGACCGCTGACTGCTCAGGACGCCTGCAAAACCACAACAAAGTAGCAAAGACGACTACTGCAACCTTGTATCGCTTCATCTTGCCGGCTTTCTCACCTGTTTCCTGGTGGTGCATGCTCTGGGGGTAGCCTACCTCCTTCTTGCACCAGGAGCTCTGAAGAAATCTCCTGTGGGTTGACGGAATCTTCCCCCTGCAACCGCAGACAACAAAAAACTGCATCACCTGTCCTCTGTGTACCCTCTCAGCATGACGAGTGTGGTCCCTGGAACTCAGCAACTCTGTCGAAGTGACTCCGACAGTCCAGTGACACTTCAGTCCAAGTTTGGTGGAGGTAAGTCCTTGCCTCCCCACGCTAGACTGCATTGCTGGGTACGGCGTGATTTGCAGCTGCTCCGGCTCCTGTGCACTCTTCCAGGATTTCCTTCATGCACAGCCAAGCCTGGGTCCCCGACACTCTAACCTGCAGTGCACAACCTTCTGGGTTGTCCTCTGGCATCGTGGGACTCCCTTTTGTGACTTCGGGTGGACTCCGGTTCACTCCTCTTCTAAGTGCCTGATCTGGTACTTCTGTGGGTGCTGGCTGCTTCTGTGAGGGCTCCCTGACTTGCTGGGCGACCCCTCTGTCTCCTTATCCAAGTGGCGACATCCTGGTCCCTCCTGGGCCACAGCAGCATCCAAAAACCCTAACCGCAAACTTTGCAGCTAGCAAGGCTTGTTTGTGGTCTTTCTGCGTGCGAACACCTCTGCAAGCTTCTTCACGACGTGGGACATCCATCCTCCAAAGGGGAAGATCCAAGTCCTCTTCGTTCTTGCAAAACACCAAGCTTCTTCCATCCGGTGGCAGCTTCCTTGCACCCTCAGCTGGCATTTCCTGGGCATCTGCCCACTCTCAACACTGTCAAGACTCTTGGACTTGGTCCCCTTCTCTTACAGGTACTCAGGTCTGAAATCCACTATTGTTGCTTTGCTGGTGCTGGTTTTCCTTGCAGAGTCCCCCTATCACGACTTCTGTGCTCTCTGGGGGTTGTGGGTGCACGTTACACCTACCTTACAGGGTCTTGGGGTGGGCTATTTTTCTAACCCTCACTGCTTTCTTACAGTCCCAGCGACCAGCTCACATAGGTTTGGGGTCCATTTGTGGTTCACATTCCACTTTTGGAGTATATGGTGTGTGTTGCCCCATACCTATGTGCTCCTATTGCAATCTATTGTAACTTTACACTGCTTGCAGTACTTAATTTTGCTATTACTGCATAATTTTGCTATTGTGTACATATATCTTCTGTATATTTGGCATCCTCATACTGAGGATACTCACTGAGATACTTTTGGCATATTGTCATAAAAATAAAGTACCTTTATTTTTAGTATATCTGTGTAAAGTGTTTTCTTATGATATTGTGCATATGAAACCAGTGGTATAGTAGGAGCGTTGCATGTCTCCTAGTTCAGCCTAAGTTGCTCTGCTGTAGCTACCTTCTATTAGCCCAAGCTGCTAGAAACACCTCTTCTACACTAATAAGGGATACCTGGACCTGGTATAGAGTGTAAGTACCCCTTGGTACCCACTACAAGCCAGGCCAGCCTCCTACAGTGACTATAAAAGGGTGGAGCAAAAAAAATCAGACACAAACATAATGTTCCACTTTTTTTCTTTATTTGTTTTTTTGCAAAAAAAGAAAGATAAAAAAGAAGTTCAACGAGAAATAATTACAAAGTTCTATGGTGGCACTGTCATACTGATGCCTTGAACTCCTATGGTGTTTCAGGTACGGTGTAACCAGGTGATATAAAATGCTCGTTCGTTTTGAGAATGGTTAACTTTCCATGTTTTGAGGCAAGAGACTGGTCCTTCTGACTGTTACAACTGTACCAGCTGCACTTAAAACACATTCAGCAGACATGCTAGCTACAGGACAAGTCAGATACTTTATTGCCAGCCTGGTGAGCTCTGGCATTGGCGCATCTTCACATACCACTATACCAATGGGTTTTGATCCAAATGCACCTCTTTCTGATCATCCAGATACTCCTGAAACATCCTCTGAATGGTCATTGGTGCTGCCAACTACTCAACACATGTTCCTTCACCTCTGCATTTGACTTAAGACCTGCCACTTGAAACCAAGCCATTGCAGAAGTTGAATCTGATTCTGCTGCTGCTGTTGTCGCTGGTTTTCTTGTTGGTGGGGTTGGCGGATGTGAGACAAGACTGCTCTCCCTGGAAGTTGAAGATGGCACCCAACAACTGCAGAGTGGGACTCTAAGTTCCAGCCTTTCTTCCATCAGTTCTCCTGCTTGCTCAACAATTCACCTCTTATATTGTGAAAAACCTTTAAAAAAAGAATGATAGTGGAAAGAATTGTTTTGTGGCGTGGATCAAGTAGGGTGGCACAGATGTACTCTTGGGGGAGAAAACTTCATTTTGCAGCCTTGCATTACAAGTCAAGCAAAAGCTTTGGCTCTCAACCAAGGCATGTGCTATTGTGTTTTCTTTCATACCTCCGAGATTGAACCTTTCAGACTCTTCTTTAGCTGGTCCTGTAGCAGATGCAACAACCGAATAGCTTGGCCCATCATACTTTGCTGCAAGGCTTGTCCAACCAATTGCAGCACATCCTGATGCAGCGCTGGAATAGCACCTATGGCAAAAAAGGTCTGCTTGTAACCTTCTATTTAGGACAGAGGGCTGCCACAAACTTTCAGAATCCCACTCCTTCTGCAAAAGAAAAAGGGAGGAGGTCCAGCGCTAACATTGTGTCAGCTTGCCATTGCACAAAATGTGCAATTGGATGGTTGCGGTTGTAGGGCCACTCCTGCCTGAACATGCCTGTAATTGTAGCCTGAATTTTCTTCTTTTGTGGGGCCAATGATTCAGGCAACCTTTCAGATGTAGGTGTTGGTAGATTCAATGCATGTTGTGGTTTAATCACTGTATGCTGTGGGTTCTCCATCTGATTCAGAGTCTTCTTGTGCCATTGTGAAGACTCTGAGCTGGGTGATTCTATTGTGCTGTTTTTCATGAGACTGATGTCACCATCATCATCCTCACCTTCCACTGTGATTTGACCAGGTGTAGCTGATGTTTCACGTCTCCCCTTCACCACCAAAGCCACGTTAAGCCATTTACTTAAGATGCTGCTTCCACCAGATTGCCTAATGTTTTTCATATGGGTGGTCTGGCATCCAGTACCATAATGTGAACCAGGCTTACTCCGACAAATACTTGTGTGGCAAATGGAGCATATGGCAATGTTCTCCTCCTGTTTGCTATTTATAGAAACCCCCAAATTGGGGAGGAATGCTTTCTTATTGGGCCACTGCCAATGCCTGAAGAAGTGGATGTAGGTGGTCATGGGTGTTCTGATGGCCTCTCTGCAGTAGATACTTGTACTGAGGTAGGGGTTGTTGCAGGTCTCTGCTGGGGCCTAACAAATATGGTAGCTGGTGTTACTGCCTGTGCCACATCCCTCGGAGCAGGTTGGATAGTGATGTCAGTCTCCCCTGTGCCAGCTTCCACAAGGACTGTGTTGTCGTCATCATCCTCATCATCCCCTTCCATGATTCTAAGGCTTTCTGGAACTTTTCTTTTCCTTTGACTCTGCCGGGGTTCACGCCATGTCCCTATCATCCGCCTCAGAAGTCGTGCTTGGAGAAGATTCTGGAGCAAGACCCTTCCTTTTTCTGGCTAGAGATCTGGGAGCCCTTGATTCTAAAAGAGGAGGTTCTTGCTCGACAGAAAGCTCAAACTCCTATTCTGCTCTAACTTCAGGAAGATCTGCCTGCATTTGCTTTCCACTTTGCTCTGTTTCCTGAAATGATTGGGTACTACTTTGTGAAAGTGACAAATTAAATTCAACATCACTGCTCGTCGTCGTCGTCATGACTGAAGTGGCTGCCTGATTGACAGACACGATCTTGGGCTTGGGTTGAGGTGGTGCTGTTGGTACAAAGTGCTCCCAGTTTCCTCCCTGGAGGCCAGTGTGGCAGCAGGCATACATCTTCTGAAAAATGTTGCGGATGGCAGACAACAGGTAGAAAACTACATCTTCTCACTGGCCACTTTCTTGGGAGCAACTTTCTTTGGGGCCATCTTAACTAGCTCTAGGATGGCAGTGGCGAAAAGATGCACAAGAGAAAGAGTTTGGTTCCTGTGGACCGAAGTAACTGTAAGGCCTTCTCTTTGGCAGTCCTGCGGATGATGTAGGGGTCTCTTCTCTTGTATACCTAAAAACAACCAAGCAAACAAAATCTAGTTAATGAAACATGTCATTGTTGCAGTAGGTTGAAAATAGTACAGAGAAATGCAATCTTAGTGTGGTTGGCTACTTATGTAATATACCTAGTATTTAATCAAACATAGTAAAGGCAAAACACACCACAAGAACATAAAAAATACATTTCAAATCAGGGAGCACAACAGGTAGACCTAGCTCTTTGCTTTGCTCCCATCTGTTTTAGAAGACATCTGGGGTAGTCAGAGAGAGGTGAATGGGTAAATGAAATACGCCTTTAAAGAAAATAAACTATGGCAGGAAGGTGGTCCAGGTGAAATGGAATATTCACTGACAAAATGAATTATGTTGATGATTTGTCTTTTGTGCTCCACAGCCAGTGTGTCCTGGAGGAAATGGAATTACACCTAAGAAACTGAATGCTGTAGTAGAGCTGTGCATCTTTGATGGATGGGTTGATGGAGGAATGGAATGGATTGTATGGATTGATCAAAGCAAAAATGCAGAATTATATAAAAATGTAAGTAAAAAAAAACTGAAAAAAATAAAATATAAAAATTGCAATAAAAATAAATTAAAAAATAAAAATAAAAAAGTAATATCAATTATGAAAAAGAAACTAAAATATATAAATTAAAATTAAAAAAAAATAAAATGAAATAAAAATGGCATAAATTCAAATTAAACATAAAAATGAAAAAAATAAAATAGTACAAAAATAAAAATAGAAACATTCAAATCAAATGATCAATAATTAACAATGGTTTTATGTAAGCCTATGTCACAGACACACTGGCTGCACAGTGTACGCACAAAATGGCTGCCAGCCAGCCCCAAACAACAACAACAAGGAGCAAGGAGGAAACATGGAGAACAAAGAACACACGGAAGCCTATGGCAAGGGGCACTGGCTAGATGGACAAAATAGTTGCCAGCCAGCCACATAGTCAAACAACAACAACAAAGACCAAGGAGGAAGCAAAGAGAACAAAGATCACATGCAAGCCTATGGCAATCGAACATTGGCTGCACGCACAAAATGGCTGCCAGCAACATGGGCAAACAAAAATATCAAGGAGCATGGAGAAAGCATGAAGAACAAAGGACACAGGCAACCCTATGGCAAGGGACACTGGATGAATGGAGGTGGACAAAATGGCTGTCAGCCAGCCACATGGTCAAACTACAACAACAACAAGGAGCAAGGAGGTATGGCAAACAAAGAACACATGAAATCCTATGGCAAGGAACGCTGTCTGGATGAAACAAATGGCTGCCTGCCACATGGTCAAACATATATAACAAGGAGCAAAGAGGAAGAATGGAGAACAAAGAACACATGCAAGCCTATGTCAAAGGGACACTGGCTGCATGCACAAAATGGCTGCCAGCCACATGGTAAATCAACAACAACAAGGAGAAAGGAGAACAAAGAAGAACACATGCAAGCCTATGGCAAACGGACACTGGCTGCATCCACAAAATGGCTGCCAGCCACATGGTCAAACAACAACAAGGAGCAAGGGGGCATGGCAAACATAGAACACATTTAATTCTATGGCAAATGACACTGGCTGGATGGACAAAATGGCTGCCAGCCCCATGGTCAAACAACAACAACAAGGAGCAAGGAGGCATGGCAAACAGAGAACACATGAAAGACTATGGCAGGGAACACTGTCTGGATGAACAAAATGGCTGCCAGCCAGCCACATGGTCAAACAACAACAGCAAGGAGGTATGGCAAACAAATAACACATTCAATTCTATGGCAAATGACACTGGCTGGGTGGACAAAACGGCTGCCAGCCACATGGTCAAACAACAACAACAAGGAGCAAGGAGAACAAAGAAGAGCACATGCACGCCTATGGCAAAGGGAAACTGGCTGCATTCGCATAATGGCTGCCAGCCACTTGGTCAAACAACATCTTCCTATGCATTCAAGTATTATTACCCCACAATATACAAACTTTGTGCAAAAAAATGAAATGCAACAATTGCCAACATTTTAAATGTAATCCTTAAACACATATACCACTGAAACATTTATTTCACTGCTGACTACTATTGCTGGCCTGGACCAAATGGCTTAAATTGCCCTTTAGAAATCTAGGCCACATACTAAAATAATGTTGTGAATGGAAACATGTTTAAAGTACTGAGATGTGCAACAATTTTCCTTTACAAAAGTTGAAAAATCAATGAAATGCAAAATAAATAATAACAAGGCCCATAGTTAAACTCTAGGCCACCCACCACTACACATTTTTAAAAATCAAATCAAAGTACAAAGAAATACTGGTGCATGCCCAAGCAAACAAACAAATACACCCTTATTCAATAAAGTTTTAGAACTTAATTGTGTGATTTCACAAAAACAAAGTCTTTAAATCCAAAGGTATATCCAAGAGACCAAAAAAGTGATCCTTCCACCTTGAAATCCAAGTGAAAAGTGACAATGGGATTGACAAAGCCCTGGGAGGAGCCTTCTGGACAGGAACAGGAAGTTGGAGTTCCTGACACACTGTCTTTCTGTCTGAAAAAAAAGGCTTCTCAATCTAAAAAAGAAATTGCAGGGTTCATTGGAGAAGAAACTCCCATCCAAAAATGTTGTTTCTAGATTTGGTGGCTCTGGTGTTGACAATCTACTTCAGAAGTGAGTTTGTGCTCACGAGTTACCCATTTTGTCCAACGGCACAGCTGGAAGCAGCGCGAGAGAACATGAAGTATTGCATGCGCAAGCTTGCACCCCAGGAGAATCATTGCACTTGCAAGAGAGCACCAAAACCTAATCTCGCAAGTGTGAATAGACTCGTTCTGCGCTAGGGAGCGGAATCCGGGAACTCTGCGCCAGTCCGTGTAGCACAGAGTGCCTGAATTCTGCAAACTTCGCTGTCGGAAGGAGTTCTACACCCAGGTGTACTCTCAGCTAGAATTGGAGCACTAATCGAAACCAATTCTGGCCAGCCTGATTTGTCCTGTGTGGCTCAGCCTATAATCAGTACCACCTGTGGACTTCAGCTGAAGCATTTAGATGCCATGGCATAGCCTGGCAGACAGCCACTGGGGGACATTTGACTCCAAAAAGTGAGTCAGTTCAACAGTTAGAAAATTCGAACTTAACTTATGACTTAAGGGTGATGATAATCTCAGGAGCACAGGCTGGAGTGGTTATTCATTAGTGTAGATGTTCACTGGTTGTGAGGCCTCCTGTCACAAACCTCTGGCCCACTGACAATGGCAAACTTAGACGTTTTGTCTAAATATGGACCAAATGTCTAAATTTACAACTTTGGGAATTCACAAAGGGTGTTTAAAAGTAGTATCTTTATGTCCACACTCAGGGGAAGAACTGCCTTGAGTGTGGACGTAAAGATACTACTCGTAAAAGCTGTTTGTGGATTCTTAAAGTCTTACATTTAGATGTTTAGTCTCAGTTTAGACCAAATGTCTAAGTTTTCCTTTGTGAATCAGGCCCGCCGTTGTTTGGTTTTACACACAAGAAAGTGTCACCT
This sequence comes from Pleurodeles waltl, assembly GCF_031143425.1. Taxonomy (NCBI): domain Eukaryota; kingdom Metazoa; phylum Chordata; class Amphibia; order Caudata; family Salamandridae; genus Pleurodeles; species Pleurodeles waltl. Next base: position 62,814,535 of record NC_090446.1, on the reverse strand, counting down.
GAAGTTTCCTAAATTTAGCTGTAGAATGCCACTCATGACATTGAAATCATTGAAATGTCACAATAAGCAATGTGAAAACTTAACAGCCACAGAGAGACAATTCACTCAGCAGAAGTCCAGAAATAGGAGGCACTTCAGTAGTGTTACAAATTGAAGTGACCCGAAGACTCAGATCCACAGCAGGGTGCAATGCTGCTTGAAGAGGAGGAAGTATCCTTGTTGACAAAAGAAATAAATACCCTAAGTAAGAAGAGTGGTAAGTGGATTTATTCACAATGCTGTCAAGCAACCAGTTCTATCGACCTCCAACACCCTCCCAGATAGTTTTTTTTTCACAAAGTTTTAAACAGCCATTCATAAAATGCAACAGCCTTAACATTGTATTCATGGAAACTAGAAGACACTTCTGACAGGAGATGACTGCAGAAGAAGGAGAAGGCAGGGAAAAGGCAGGAAGGGGCAAGGCAAGGTACTGGATGAAGGAAGGACACTGAGGCAGGCTGGCAGCTTGTTCTCATCTTGTAGAAAGAAATTAAGTGGCTATTTACCTTTATTCTGGGCAAATAGTATGTAATGTCCACTATTTACCCTGTGGTCAGCAAAAAATACACAATCTCTGCAGTATAGCCGGTCACATATACAATTTGCCTGGCGCTTGAATAAATAGTGTAAGGGAGATCTTATAATGGGCATGCAACATGTGTGAGGCATTTGAACGTAACTGCAGCATATACAAATGTACAATAGCTTGCATAAAGGTTAAGTGCATGAATTAAGCTAAACTGATGAAAAGACAGTAAAATCACGTTTGAATAAACACTTTTATGTTATTTTATTAGTGAGATAAGAAATTTAGGAATCAAACTTCTATTTCAGTATCTCCAGGATAGGGCACATATATATTTTGCACTGCAGTCTAGAAGTCTTTAACTGTCAGCAAAGAACAATGAGTATGGTTTCAAACCATTTTACGCTCTTGACTCTTGAAAATATATTGTTGCTTTTAATGTTAATGATCCTTCATTTGATGATTGTAGAGGGCTGATCCCTTTTCGGAAGGAGCTGTGCTAGCTTTAGGTTTCTTTTTAAGAAGGGTGGTGCTTGCTTAGTATTTCAAACCTGGCAGCATATCAGCAGTCAACATGGATCAGCAAACAAGGAATGCAGACAGATAGATGGTATCTGGGCCCCAAAGGGAAGAACAAGTACAGTGAACAATTGGTGCATTGGGGGCACAGTAATTGAGCCACTTGCAGGAGTTAATTAGAGTGTGATACAGTAATGAGATTCTGTGTACCTGGAGGAGTAAAAGCAGGGGACAGGTAACTTTATGCAGCTTGATAATTCACATGAGGGATTCACTCTGATACCTGTCAAAAAACACACTTGTTCATAGTACAGCAAAGTGGGTTTCAGGCAAATATGCTCGTTGGTCATTTTAGTCACCTGCACAATGTACCTTTGGAATCCTAGTTTCACTTTTTAGGATGCTAAGCAGTGTTTTAGGTGGGGAAGCACCTGTCTCTACTGAGTCCTCATTCTGTCCATGGCAGTGTTGTCTCATAATTAAAAATCTGGGTGAGAGAATTTGAGGCTGTACCTGGCTCAAGTGATTGTGGAGCGGATCTGGGAAAGGAAGGAGTACAACCAGTAAGAAGAGGATGATCACAAGTAGGTGAATGAGGGCCAGAAGGTGGACCACTTGGAGTACTAGGATGACCAGAGCCATGAGGACCAGGACAAGAAATACCAGGATCAGAGTGACCTAATCAATGAGGACCAGTGTTTCCAGTGCCAGAGGGGACCAGGAACAAACAGATGATGAGGAGCAGGACAAGGAAAAAAAGGACCAGGGTGAGAAGGATCGAGGTGGATCTTGACCCAATTGACAAGAGCCTGAAGAAACAGAGGCACCAGGGTAGAATGAATAGAAGGCCCTTGACCATACCTTTGAGAAGGGCTAGGAGGGCCTGAGAATGAGGACAACAAGGGCCGGGAGTAGCAAACCCAGATGGAAAGTCAAAAGAAGACTAGTACCAGGAGGACCAGGGGGTCAGACATAAATGAACCAGTACAAAGAAGACCCAAACCAGAAGGAACCTGTGTTAGCAAAACCTGGATACCCTAGATTAGAAGGAGCAGAGGGCATGTAAAGAACCAGGAAGTCTAGGCCCGGTGAGACCAGGATCAGAAGGTCCATGATGGTCAGAACACTGGGGTATCCTAAACCTGGGTAACAAGGATTGCATTGACCAGGGTGACTCGAAACATGGAAACTAGGAGGACCAGTGACAGAACGATGATGAAACCAGGACCCGGATTGATGGGTCCAGGGTCAGATTGATAAGGACAAGATGGACCATTCAAACCAGTATGGCTAGTAGGACCAGGATGGGGCAGGAGGACAGGATACTTGAAGGCTAGGGAAACAAAGGCCAGTGAGACCAGCATCAGAAGACCTAATACATGAGGCTCAGACAAAGGAGTACCAGAACTAAAACCAGGACCACCAGGCCGACGAGTATCAAGGGCACATAGAAGACCAAAGCAAGAAGGACTCAGTGCAATAAAAGAATCATGACCAGGAGGAGCAGAAACAGGGCTCGGAGGGTTATGAAGATTAGGACATAAGGGACCAGGGCTCATATTACCAACTGGGGCAAGCAAGGTGTTAGACTTTTTGCCTTACGCAGGGTCATCCCTAGTCTTTTTGCCTCCTTCCTCCTGGTTTTTCTGACCTCTCGCTGCTGGCTCTAGGACTCTGAGCACTTTATAACTGCTGACCAGTGCTAAAGTGCAGGTGCTCTCCCATCTAAAGTTGGTATGATTGGCTTACACCTAATTGGCATATTTAATTTACCTATAAGTCCCTTGTACAGTGGTATCTCTATACCCAGGGCCTGTAAATTAAATACTTCTTGTGGGCCTGCAGCGCTGTTTGCACCACCCACTGAAGTGGACTTTTAAACCTGTCTCAGGCCTGCTAGCGCATGGCCTGTGTGCGCTATTTTCTGCCACAGGGACCTGGCATCTAAACTTACTTGCCAGGCCCAGATCTCCCCTTTTACTACATGTAAAGTCACCCCTAAGGTACGCCCTAGCTAGCCCTATGGGCAGGGTGCCATGTATGTAGAAAGGCAGGACATATGCCATTTTGCATGGCCTGTCCTAGTAGTGACAAACAGCCTAACTTGGTGTCTCACTGCTGTGAGTGCTGCCTTCTCATGGGATTGCATTCGAAATGCCCTGCCTTATGTGTAAAGGGTATTGTCTGATTTATGAGGGGTAGCGTAGGCGTGTTTGGTATGGTTGTGATGGTGATAATAAATACTGCTTACTGGTGTGGGTGTATTTTTTATTACTATCACAGAAATGCCACTTCTAGAAAGTGCGCATTTATCTGTGCTTATGACTCTGGTATTTTGCAGCTTGACTCCAATCCACGTCTGGGCAGATTGACAGCTGGGGCTTTGTGCATACTTTTCAGACAGCCTGTAACAGGGAGGGTGGAGGTGTCATGGAGGTGCATCTGCATACTGAATAGTCTTCCTGGGCTGAGAGAAGGGAGAGACGGGGCACACCTGCATTTGTAAAGGCTGTGCCCTGGCCTCACACAATAGGGTCGTTAACCCCCCACTGATGTTTGGAGCCTGTGCTGAAAGGAGACAGGGGGCACTCTCAGAACCAGTTGTAACTGGCTGGAACCTCCTCTCCCTACCATTGTAAAACACTGTAAGAACTGAGTATAAGTACAGGGGAATTTTCCCCACAATTTGGAGACTCTTGGAATCATCTTGGAACTGGACACCAAAGGCTGAAAGGACTCACCAGGGACAGCCATGGACTGCTGCTGCTGTGCTGACCTGTGACCTGCCTGGTCACTGTGAAGGACTTGCCACTTGCTGCCTTTCCCTTGTGCTGACCTGTCTTAAGATTCTGCTCCCAGGGGCAGGGTGATGTGGCCCCTGGCCCCTGCATCCATTTCTTCATGAGGGGTGCTTCTCCGTGGTTGCGGCTGCCATAGCGCTGATTGCAGCGCGCTTATGGAGCCTTGGGAGCTCGTAGGCTCCTTGCTGCATTGTGCCCCTTTAAATAAGATCACCGCTGCGGCCCGGGAAGCTGGAAGAACACTCGCGCACCGCATCGGGTGCAGGTGAGTGTCTGCTCGGGCCCCAGGAGGGGTCTGATCTTCTTGTGGCTTCACGGCAGGACCAGGGGAAGGCACCGGGAGTGCCACCTTCCCCCTGACCTCTGCGTTAGGAGCAGGACGCTCCTTTTCTGCTGCTAGGTAAAACGGGCATTATTGTGGCCCCCCCCCTTGGTGGAAGGGCCAGTGGAGGCCCGGGGGGGCCCCCCAAAGATCGCGGGTCCCAGGAGTGGCCTGTCATTAAACCGGAGGTGGTGCGTGGTGCCCCCCTCCTACCCTAAGTTGTTTTTGCTGGCTTTGGCCCCCCTTGTGAGGGCCGGTTGAGGCTCTGGGGGCCCCCCAGTAATCACAGTCCCCAGAGGGGCCTGTCTATAAAAGAGAGGAGGTGCATGTCGCCCTCCTCTGACCCCAGAGTATAAGGGAGGCCCCTGTTTTGCGCTTAGGAGCACCGGGGGCCCCATTGTTCGCCTTCTAGGCACTGGAGGTGCCTTCATCCAACCAGGTACTGTTTAAAGGACCAATATAGTTGCAATCCAAAGTTCTTTCTACAGACTTTTGTTTGATTCATATATTACCTACCTGCGTTTGATGTTTTTACATATGTGTATGCAAATGTTCCTTTTATGGGCATGACTTGCCAATATGTTTCCCTAACTTGTACCATATGTTTTCTAATGTTCCTACTATGGGCGTTTTATGATATTCTTATGACAAGTTGTTCTAATGTGATAACGTGTTTCCTGACTACTGCTTATGTTGCAGAATACTAAGTAACCTGTGTGTTATGTGTGACTACTGCTAGTTTGCAGAGTAACTAATATGTAACGTTCTGACAACTGCTAAGGTAGCAGTATAGTACTGATATGTGATGTTTGGTCTGATAATTACATTGTGTACAATACAGTATATTTTCATATAATTTGGTGTTGTGTTTCCTTTGTGGTGGGAATATTGCATCACATGTGTTGTGTGTGTTGTGCAAACGCTTTACACATTACCTCCAGGTCAAACCTGACTGCTCGTGCCAAGCTACCAAGGGGGTGAGCAGGGGTTATCACGGACGTGTAACTCCCTTGCCCTGACTAGTGTGGGTAAGTTCTGCCTGGCTGAGGTGCATACCCTAGCCAACCAGAAACCCCATTTCTAACACAAGGGGACTAGACAGAGGTTGCCAGGAAGACTTGAACAAGGAGATCCTGGATAAAATGGGCCAGGTTCAAATGCTGCAGTACCAAAAGGACTAATATGACAACAAAAAGATCTAGGAGGATCAGGACAGTCCAAGCCAGGAGGACTAAGCTGACCAGAACACAAGAGGCCAGATGGACAAGGAGCCACAGTTTTAGGGATAGGAGGTTCAGGGTGAGAAGAACCAGGACGAGGTGACCAGAGGCAAGCGAACCAAAGGAAACTGAGCCAGGTAGGCCACGACTGGGGAAACCATGAAAGGCCAGAATGTCCAAAAGGAAAGTACAAGAGGACAAGAAGTACCAGGCTAACCAGAACCAAGGCTAAGATGGTTGGTGAACCAGGTCCATCAGAACTAAGCCCAGGAGTAACCAAACTATTAATACCATGACCAAGAGGATCAGGACAAACAGGCACATAATCTTGAGAAAGATTATAAAAAAGAGTAGCGCAGCCATAACCAGGCATGCCAAAGAGGTGAGACGAGGTACAGTAGAATGCTAGAAAAAATGTTTTGATAGAACAAGAAAACAAAGGACTAGAGGGAGCAAAGAATAGCAGGGCAAGGAGGATCAGAACCTTGAGTTCTAGGACAAGAAAGATCAAGGTGAGGAGGAAATGGAGCATCAGGATCAGGGAGATCAGGACAGGATAACCACACCATGGAGGGCCATGCCACAGCAGAAGGAAAAAGATGGGCAAAAAGATGAGGAACAGAATAGCCAGGACCAGGTTGACCAGAGCAAGAAAGACCATGATCAGTAGTGTGAAAGCATGAAGACAAATAGCAGGAGGAACAGGACAGAATGCTGGAAGACAAGAAAGATCAGGAACATGAGAATTACGGCCAGGGGACTAGGATAAGTTATGAAGATGAGGGAGGCAGTTCCAATGATATAAGTAGGACTAGAGCCAGTAGGACCAGGACTAGATCAAGGAGTATTAGAAGGATCAGCATTAAGAGTACCAACCAGGAACAGGCACAAGAGTGCCAGGCGGACCATGATCATAGGACCAGGGAGCAGAGTACCAGGTGACCAGTGATAGATTCAGCATCAGACTCATGGTCCGTAAAGCTCTAAGGTCTAGATGAAGAGTGGTGGAGATATATATGTGGCAGAAGTGTTTGAAAGACCAGTAAAGAGGCAATGAGTGCCAGGACTTGTAGAATTGTCTATGTCACTCCCAGACTTTTGAGTTGACATTCTGTATCTGTGTATGTGCAGTGGATATGAGGCAAATTAATAAGACTCTGTGTATGGTAAGGTCTATGTTCAAGGACAAGTGGGATGCATTTTGCATGATGTGATAAGGAGTTGCTGCAACTTGCCTAGACAGGGGAAGTGTATTGACTGCATTTTTGTGGCTGGAGGGGGGAGACCTAGGCATGGAAGTAGGAAGGATGCATGAAAAGTTACCCACACAATTTCATTGAAGCCATTTGAAGCAAAGGGCTGCTGATTAGTTCTTTCCGATTAATGACACAGGGTCAAAGTTAGGTGTGGGGGGTAGGTCAGAGGTTTTTCTTGTTAAAGGTGAAAAAGTATCTAAGTAGGGCTGCTTTGTTGTCTGTGCCTCATGACTCCTCAAGGAAGCTGATGAGAGCCACAAAGGCTGTGTATGAACTAGGCGGAAAATGACATTTAATAGAGAATCACCACAAATCAGTTCAAAATTTTCAACACTGAACCTACATCCTCTGTCCGGAAAATGAGTATAAAAGAGGAACTGTGAAAGGATTGATCTGCAGGTCACAAGAACGGAGGTAACAAAATGTCTGTTTATTCAGCGTCCCATTTCTTACAATATTTGTAATAAAGCCAATTGTTAAAATATCTCTGTGGGGTTCTTTTCATCTGTGCTTTGATGTCTACGTGTCTTTCTCTGTTTTACTGGAAATATTAATTGCTGAACATATGCACTTTATGAATAATTTTGCACAGCCAAGTTGTTTTTAACATTGTACCTGTAAACCAACTATACCCCTTATTCATTGAGCTCAGATTACAGTTTGAAAGGGTTTTTAACAATAGACTTTGACTGAGGACAGGGCAGTAAGAAGACCCAGGATATGCTTTTAACTTAGGGCAAATCAGGTGATGGCTGAGTTTAGAACCTCATCTGGAGACAGTGATTTTTTGATGCCATTCTGGTTAGCACTCTTGCTGTTCTTTACTCGAACATGCTATTTAATGGGCACAAGTGCGCTGATGCGCCCCTTATGTGCCAAAGGCGCACCAAAGGCTAGCCCATCTGCTCCCAGCAGTGCCTGTCTAGGACCAGGTACAGAACCCCTGCCCTTCAGAACACAGAAGGATCTGCTACTCAGCAGAAGGTCTGAGGTCACTAAACAACTCCCCTCTGAAATGGGATGTAAGCATACCATCAACCCAGATAAGAGAGATCTTATATGTTGGCAGTGCAAAACAAACCTGCAAGAACATAGGTTAAAATTACTGAATGTAACATCTGGAAGAAGGGAGCAAAATAGCTCAAAATATAGGTGGTCATTACGACCTTGGCGGACGGTGTTAAAGCTGCGGTAATACCGCAAACAGGCCGGCGGACAAAAAAAGACCCTGGCGGTAACCGCCAACAAAGACAGCCACTTTAACACTTCGCCCGCCACGGCGGTACAGACAAGCAGCGTGGCGGTCACCGCCAACAGACAGGCGAGAGACAATGTACCGCCCACACTATTACAACACACCAATCCGCCACCTTTTCCGGGGCGGATTCACCGTGGATAAAAACACGGCGGAAACAGCTTTTGCTGTGGGAAAATGCTCACCTGAACACACTCCACGTGGAATGACGACTCCATGGAGCCAGAACTCCAAATCCTACCCGCCCTTGTCTTTCTGCTCCTCTACGAACAACAGCGACGTAGGCGCAGAACATACCGGTGAGTACTGCATCTATGACACCGGGGAGGCAAAAGTTAGGGACACACACACACAACACCCCCACCCTCGCATATTACAACATACACACCAATGCAGTAAAAAAAAATCACAGTAACAACCCACAATTCCCCCGGAAGAATGCAAAGACAAAGCGAGATCCGTTCAAATAGTGTAATGTGCCAATAAACATGTCATATAAAAATATACAGAATCATATCTCGAAATCTGTCATAATTATATATACAATACAAGAAGTAGTGCAGATATGTACACAACAATGTCCGTGCACCAACAGTCCAAAAATGCATGGGCGAGGCCCACAATAGATACCTGACCAAAATCCGAGAGAACACTGCCGGGGCATCAGATAGAAACACTACAGGCACCTCACGGGGAAGGGAAGGGGGGGGCATCTCAGCTGGATGAATGCAAAGCCAGATCCACGACGGGGCTCCATGCCCACTGTACCATCCTGGGGAGTGCAAAGCCACAGTCTCTCAAGTCTCTACAGTGGGTGGCTTGCCCACTGTGCCATCCTGGGGAGTGCAAAGCCACAGTCTCTCAAGTCTATACAGTGGGTGGCTTGCCCACTGTGCCATCCTGGGGAGTGCAAAGCCACATTGACGCAAGTAGATGCAGTTCTCAACTGGTACTGGGTGGGACTGGTGGCAAGACTGGATGAGTCTCCCCGTGAAAGTACATGTCCTGTCACTGTCCCAGCTGCACATGGGAGAAGGATGCCTGATGTGGCGGCCTATTCATACCCACACAGTGTTTGCCCTGTTCAGCGGTCTTCACCATGGCGGTCTTGGCCTTGTTCAGCGGTGCTTTGCCATGGCTGGCTATGGACTGTTCAGCGGTGCTATGCCATGGCTGGCTATGGACTGTTCAGCGGTGCTTTGCCATGGCTGGCTATGGACTGTTCAGCGGTGCTTTGCCATGGCTGGCTATGGACTGTTCAGCGGTCTTTACCATGGCGGTCTTGGCCTTGTTCAGTGGTGCTTTGCCATGGCTGGCTATGGACTGTTCAGCAGTCTTTACCATGGCGGTCTTGGCCTTGTTCAGCGGTGCTTTGCCATGGCTGGCTATGGACTGTTCAGCTGTCTTTACCATGGCGGTCTTGGCCTTGTTCAGCGGTGCTTTGCCATGGCTGGCTATGGACTGTTCAGCAGTCTTTACCATGGCTGGCTATGGACTGTTCAGCGGTCTTTACCATGGCGGTCTTGGCCTTGTTCAGCGGTGCTATGCCATGGCTGGCTATGGACTGTTCAGCGGTGGCCTGACATGGCAGTTCAGATACTGACATTGGTGTGTGGCATGACGAACTCCGCACTGGACATTGGTATGTGGCATGACAAACTCCACACTGGACATTGGTGTGTGGCATGACGAATTCCGCACTGGACATTGGTGTGTGGCATGACGAACTCCACACTGGACATTGGTGTGTGGCATGACGAACTCCACACTGGACATTGGTGTGTGGCTTGACGTTCCATCATCGCCCCGCGGGGCTGTGGGATCCTGGTTCCTCCTGGCCCCTGACTCCGGCGGAGGTCTCCTGACCAGTGACGAAACTTGGGCCCTCCTGGGCACTGACTCCGGTGGTGGTCTCCTGACCAGTGACGATACTTGGGCCCTCCTGGGCACTGACTCCGGCGGTGGTCTCCTGACAAGTGACGATACTTGGGCCCTCCTGGGCACTGACTCTGGCGGTGGTCTCCTGACCAGTGACGATACCTGGGCCCTCCTGGGCACTGACTCTGGCGGTGGTCTCCTGACCAGTGACGATACTTGGGCCCTCCTGGGCACTGACTCCGGCGGTGGTCTCTGGACCAGTGACTACGGTGCTGGCGGTTGTGTCTGGACCTCCGGAAATGATGGCACACTTCTCCGCCGTGACACTCACAACAGGCTGGGCAGACTTCCTCGGAACCTTCCCCACCTTCTTTGGAGTTACAGCTGACTCACCAATCGCCTTCGATCCCATTTCACTTTTTGCCCCACCAGGAGTCTTGACACGGTCCCGTCGTCCACTCTCCAATTTCAGAGCCTTTACAGGGGGTGGGCTGACAGTGCCTTGGCTCCGGGTCAGAAGACAATTGGAGAATGAGAAAAGGGTAGGGAAAAGGCAAGTAAATGTATGAAGGAAGGACACCAAGGAAGGCTGTCAGGTTTTTCTCATCATGCAGAAAGGACTAATAAAAAAAATGTTTACTGGTTGCTGACTGCAAAAAATATATAGTTTATTTTAAGGTGAAAAGCTGTGGCTCAGGAGGGAGAGGTGAATATTTTGAAGAATGCATTCAGCCAGGCAGTGCAATTAAACTTGTTCCCAGCTATGATTACTTAAGCACATTGAGATTAACTAATATGGGAGAAACATGTTTTAGAGTGTTACTGTCCATAATCAAGGAACTTATTTCTGCGGTAGGATAGGCGTTTTTTCCATATATACACCTTACCTCACAGGCAGCTTCCAGGTTGGGTGGTACTGCTATGGATTAAAAGCTAGTAGAGTCATTGTCAAGAGCAGGATTCCTACAACGGTGCTTTGCCTGTCAAATGTGCTTCTTGGTAAGACTACTTTTCTTTCCTCAGATTTGGTATTTGCCTTCTGTAGTTTTAGAAATCTTTCCTGGTTAATGAGCTCAACATTTGTCTCCTATCCACCCCGCCCAATGCCTGCTGGGTTAAAGTACACTGCTGTTCCTCTGCCATGGTGATGTTTCATGACATTCACCTCACTCTCTACACAGCAACCTGAACATTAGTTAAGTTCTGTTATAGGTGGTTATTTGCTGAAAATCCTTTTTACCATATGTTTTATGTTTGCTAGAGAACCTCTCTGCCACTGAACAGTGAACCACAGTGATCTCTTGCCTGGCAGTGTTTTGTTTCTTTTGTCCTGTTCCCTTTTTTGCTCATACTATCCCAATTCCTCCCTGGTTTATGTATTCATACCTTAGTTTGGGCAGGAGGGAGAGGTTTTGAATTCTCTTCAACATATTTTATTCCAGAACTCTGTCACTAATGTATCCCATGAGGAAAGCTCCCAGAGTGTCAGGGCCACTTGCTAACTCTATGTATGACTGATGGTTTACCACCAGACCGGAAGGTTCAGTGCCTCCATTTCAGCAGAGCAATTGCTGTACTATAAATGAGTCTCCATAGAGTGAAATAGTTATCCTTCTCAGTAGTTCCTGAAGCCCTGGGACACCGGTGGCACATGAAACAGAGGATGAAAGAATACCTGACCAGCTTTCTCTGAATCTTTCTTTTTATCCCTGAAAGCTAATCTCTTACTGAAATATTTTACATTTGCGGAGAGTATTCCTTTTTCTATTTTAGGGTGTTTAGAGATGAATTGTATATGGCCTACTAAGGTGCATTAAGCCAATTAAGCAGTTGCCATTTGTTTGCGCATACGAAACCATATAAAAGTCTAAGTTGAATTTTCTATTGACATCCATTATACATATGCATAAATTAGATGGGCAGCACAAAAATGGCAATTTATTTAACTTTAAATGAGAATATATTTTGGATTGGAACTAGTTTGAGACAGACACTTAACATCATCATCCATAAAAAAAAAAATGCATCCAGTGCTTTGTTTCAGTTTGACAAAAAAAGAAATGATGGACGGAGTGTTGAAACTTCTCAAACACTCACCCCCAGTCACAGATCTGGATTGAATCCATCGTTATTTTGCTTACCATTTGACCCCAGTTTGAACCCAGCCATATGCAAATCAGTCATGACCCTTTTCCCCATGGGAACAGTCAAGTCCGAACTGCCAAGCCAGGTCTTCCTTGGACCGGAAACAAAGCTCCTGGGACAAGTTGTGGGATATCATATCTCGTCAGCCAGGCTAGCTTGAATCCAGTGGCACTTTATTTCAGCTTTGTCGTTGTAATTTGGCTCAGAACAAGTCCAGGATGACAGGAAATCAAACACATATCTCAAATATATGACTGCACGGAGGTGTGGCAAATACGTTAGCACCTCGCACTATGATCCAAGCATAGGGCTGACAAATTTATAAGGAAACCATATTACTTATGCACTGATATAAACTGGTGGTGTATAACACAAATATAGATAAAAAATATTGTATTAATTGAATATTACTTTGTAAAATGTATCTATTTTTTTATTATTTTTTATTTTGTTTTCTATAAATACTATTTTAAAGTCATTATTGTTTTATTTAAATGTTCTTTTTATGGGGGGGGGGGGTATTTGATTTTATTGGGTAGTACCCGGGCAAGTGTATTCATTTAAATTTATTTGTGTTGTTTACAATATGTTTTGCAGTTTTTCATCTTTTGCATGATATTTCATTGTTTGTTAAAATGATATCAGTTGGAATGTTATAGGTAACCCTTCCTAAGTAAAACACTTTAAACTTGTTTTATATATTTTATGATCTTCTTAAAACATGTCAGAAGGGCACAACCTGAAATGGAGCTTAAATGGACAACAGTGAAGCAGGTGAAAGAATGTAGGTACTTGGGAATTATTTTTAATCATATATGAATTTTAAAATCCATTTGGAATCCCAGGAACAATGACGTAATTCAGTGGCAGGCGCTCTACCACAATTGGAGTCTGAACTGGGATATACATCACTGGAGGTCTTAAAAGAAACATATAATTTGAAAATTGTACGCTTATTGCTATATGGGTCTGAGAAAGTTCTTGAGAGAGAAATAAAGTGTATTGGAGTCGTAATGATGAAGATTTAGAAGAACTGCCTCAGACTCCAGGAGGCACTATAAATTGAGACTGGATCTGGGATGGGTGAATATTACACTTACATATTGTCAAAGAATAGTAAACTATTGCTATGGTTTAGCCGACACTCCTGAAGGGTCACTGGAGCATTTGATAAAGACTATCTTCAGTCAGAAAGTTTGGATTCATGGTTTTATAATTTAAGTAAAATCATTGAGAAGATCAGTCCTGTAGTACAGTGAAACTGTGGGGAAAAACATTAACAACTAAGAAGAAAACTTTAACATATTAGATAACAATTTCGGCTATTAAAAAAGAAAGAGAGGACTGTACCAATAGACATCTTTTTAATCACATGCTGGATAGAGTGCAAAATGGAAAACTGCAGCCATTTCTAAAAGATAAAAAAGATAGAAATATCAGGGGTAGACTCTAAAACTGAGATTAGGGCAAGTGCCCTTATTCATTAAGCTGAAGATATATAGAAATGGGAATGGAAAAGACTGTGTGAGAATAGGTAATATCCATTTTGTATAAATGAGTTTATTACATTATTGCATTTAATGGTATTTTGTGCATACTTCTCACAAGAAAGGAGGACATTACTAATTTCTGTCTTTGGACCATCTAAAATTAGGAAAATGAACAATCTGCTCTCCTCTGTTGTGTATTGTCACAATGTTCAACTTTTTTTTTAATCTGAAAATTCTTAAGTATTGTCAATGCAAAGTTAAAATGATGGTCAACAAAAGACACTTAAAAAAACACCCAGCCAACGAATGTGGGCTTGAGCTGGACAATAAGGCAACATATTGGAATAGACGTGATCAGGAAGTCTGCTTACTTTCATCTTTCAGCTAAGATAGTTCAAAGGGAGAAAAACACAAAATGGCCCTTATGACCAGCTGTTGATGAGAACTATATAAAAATAAAGTAATAATTTACTTTAAGCCACTGAATAGATTTTATAGAGTAGTTTTCTTGCAAATTCAAACAAAAGGCCTCAGAACCAATATAGAAACAGACACAACATTGTGGAGCCATACAGATTAGCCACACCCCTAAATGTAAGCCTAATAGCCACCTGTACTAAAAGAATCTTTAATGGTTTACGCAAAAGCAAATACTGAACTCAACGCCACTATAAGCCTAATAGCTGTCTGTACTAAAAGTATCTTTAATGATTTATGCAAAAGCAAGTACGGAACCCAAAAACCAAAAGCCACAGCCACTTTTCAACATAATAATGCAGTCAATGCAATACCAAACATTTCCCATTACCACCCTCCCTTTTGTCATCGGCTTTATCGATCAGGTTGTGTCTACACTTGTATGGGTAACTATAGAGCACTGTGGTAGAGCAATGTGCTGAATTCATGAAGAAGTTATTGATTTTCTGAGAAATATAAGCGTGCACATGTTGAGTATATAATTTCAATACTTCTGGATGGGGCGCAGTGGGGGAGATGGTAAAGAATAGGTCGTGGGGAAGAGACTAGTGGCAGGGCTAACTGGGTTTGCATTATGGAGTGAAAGGGTCTCCACAATCAACAACTCTCAGCGTTTCCGTCCTAAGCGCCTCCCAGAAACCCTTCTAGTAAGGTATCCCAGTGCATTGAGATCAGCTTTTTACGTGATCCTCTATATTCTTCACAGTGAATTGCTGTGCTTTTTGCCTGTCTGCTTTGTAATATTTCTTCCCACCATTCAGTTAGTGGTGGAATCATGGGGATTTCCAATATCTAGTCAGCAGTCATTTTGCTTGGAGGGGGGCCAGTTCTATTAATTGGGTGGTGACTTTGGAACTAGAGGGTCGAGGAAAGAGGCCTAAAACACAGTGTTCAAGTGTTTGCTAGTGGTTCGTGTTTGTTAAGTCACAGATCGTTTCCCCATATTGAACCAGTAAGCCGTAAGCCTCAAGAATGCTCAAATCATGTCTCTAAAAAATACATCCAAGGTTTGGCAGCGGGGGCAATGTACCACTGCTGTGGGAAGCATTGCATACAGTATGTGTGGTGTGAGGTATGTGCAATGGAGTATCAAAAATTGTGTGAACATAAATAGGGATTTACAAGAGATTAACTTGGCATATTTTAGGAGAAAATCCCATTCTTTATTAGTGAGTTGTCTGTGGAGATCTGTTTCCCATTTTAATTTGAGAGAGTCTAGTGATATTTTGAGAGGTGTGCGGAGTCCTCGATATAGCCAACTGATTAAGTGCTTGCCATGTCCCATAGTGTGTAATGCCTGCAGGAGTTCATGCAGCTCTATGCCGTCTGGTGCCCAATGTTCACGGACATAGGCTAGAATGCTGGCATGAGTAAGAAATAGCGTATCAGGCATTCTGTGGGTATGTACAGAGTCTGTGTGGGGCATTAGATCAGCTAAGGTTCGTGCCCATCCAGCTCCCGGGGGAATAAAATACAGGCCGGTAGGGTGCCCAGGGATGTTGAGATCCCACAAGGTTGTACATTTGGGAGTAGGGATTCAAGAAATTTGTGTCTGGCAAAGCCATCTTCCAATAAGTGAGAGCCCTGTGCAGCAAAGCTTGGAGTCTGCAGTGGGGTCATTCAATCAATCAGTTTTTGTAAAGCGCGGGTACTCACTCATGAGGGTCTCATGGCGCTGGGGAGGGAGGGAAGGGGCCTCATCTGAAGAGCCACATCTGAGATTCTTCCTGAAGATGGTGAGTGATGGGCTTTGTCTGAGGTGCAGGGGGAGGTTGTTCCAGCTCTTTGCTGCGATGTAGGTGAAGGATCATCCGGGTTGGAGAGACCGGAACATGGCAGCCTATGTAGTCGCCCAAATTAGAGCATTTCACCAGTATATCGGATTTCCTGTAATTTGTGACCAGCTAGACAATATGACAGCCACTGCAATTGCCCAGCTATCCCGTATGCCTTAAAGTCTGGGGCACCCAAACGTCCCTCATCTGAGGGTTGCTATCGTTTTTTGAGTCTCACTCTCTAGCGTCCATTGCCTCAGATCAGATCTATTAATAAAGAGTCGAGGACATGAAATGTTCAGGTCAGCACCGTAATCAGTAGGTTGCAAAGTAATATAACAATTGAGGCAATAGTACCATTTTTGCCAAGGCTAATAGGCCAGCTACAGATAGGAGAAGTGAGGACCAAAAAGTGCCTTGTGATAGGGCCTTTCCTAGATTGCCTTCTAGTATGTTGAGTTGCTGACAATGTATGTGAATACCGTGGTATCAAAAGCAGTATAGCGCTACTTTAATGTTAAGGGTTCCAAAATGAACTATCTGGTCTGTACAGGCATCGTTAAAGGAGAATGCGTATGATTTGTCAATATTGATCCAGAGTCCAGAGAGGTCACCGAATTCGGATGACAGATGAGCAGCCACATTTAAGTTGATCCGTAAATCTTGGTGATCATGTTGTCTGCATAGAGTGATATTGAGTGAACTGTGCGTTCCAGTGCGATACCCCAACTATAGGCCCATGCTGGACAAGGGGTGCTAGTGGCTCTAACACTAGCACAAATAAGAGCGGAGACAGCGGGCAACCCTGTTTGCTCCCCCCTGGATATACATTAAGTAAACAGGATGAGGCGTCCTGTCTGTGCTCTAGCTGTTGGTTCTGTGTACACTAACCGCACCCATCTGATGTATTCGGGAGGTAACCTGAAGGCCGCAAGTACTGCTAGCATGTAGTCTTGGCTGGCATCAAATGCTTCCTGAATGTCTGACAAAAGGCAACCGGCATACGGATAGTGTTATTTAGCAGCATCCATTGAGCAGAATAGGCGAAGTATGTTTAAGGAGATAATGCAATGAGGAACAAAGCCACTTTGGTCTGTATGGAGTAAACGTGGAAGGAAAGGAAGCAGTTGAGCCACTAAGATCTTACTGAGGATATAATACTCATTCAAAAGGGATAATGGTCAATAGGAGGACTTTTCAGGGGGCAGCCTACTGGCCTTTAGGAGAGGAGGTCACTAGCACTTCATTGTCGGCGGAAGGGTACCCGTGGTTAAATAGGCATTGTATAGTTCTCAAGGCATGGAATTACCTTGGTAGCTTAGGTGGGGGAAAATTCCGCCGGTAAGCCATCAGGGCCAGGTATTTTGTTACATTCAAGAGCTTTAATGGCTTCTCGTATTTCATTAGGTGAGATAGGAGCCTTAGGAGATTTCTTACTGGTTACAAATATTTTAGGTAGTGTGACTTGTTCAAGGAACGTTGTTAATTGTGTTTGGTCAGGGGGAGGCTGGGCTGTATATATGTCTGCATACTAATCTCGGAATGCAGAGTTAATTTCAGTCTATGTTATCTCAGTGTCCCTTGATAGGGTCTGTTTGGTCAGAATGGATGTAGTGATTGTTCTAGTTTTATCAATTTAGCTAGTAGCGTACCTGCCTTCTCCACTTCCATGTGTATTTTTCATGTGTACACTCTATGGTCAATAACTCTGAGATGGTCAAGGAGTTCAGCATATGTTATGTGGGCATCCTGTAGCTGTGGTTCGTTGCTTGTGTCATGAGATGTCAATTGTTGAAGTGGTCCTAAGATGTTTTCTACCTATGTGAGTTTCCTCAGAACTTCTGCCCGAGCACCTACTAGTGTATTGATTGATGCTCCCCAAACCACAACTTTAAATGCTTCCCATTCAATCATCAGGATGCTGTGCCCTCATTTTCTCGGAAGTAGGTATCAATAGTCACGGTGAGGTTATCACGGAAGCCTGCAACCTGTATGCAGGTTGATGGCACCAAGTTGGGATCGTGGTGGGAGTCTGGCCCCATGTAAATGAGATTTCCAGGGGATTATATTCAGACAGTGTTCTGCCTAGATATGTTGCATGGGTGTCCTGTGACTGTAGAAGGGATGGACAAAGGAACCTCTCTCGGCAGGAGTGTCGTGAGTGTGGAGGCATGTAAGACGAGTATTCTCTAAAACCGATGATGCAGCTATGCCACACATCAGATAGTCCCCAATTTTGTACCCATTTTTGCAGTGTTTTGGCGTGTCTAGTTGGAGCTGCTGTCGGTGGGATCTGTCTAGGTGAATATCAAGAACAGCGTTGCAGCCCCATACTAGAATCTAGGGGAGGTGTGCCCAACCTGATAATGCTGTATTGATATGTGAGAAATATTTATCTTGATCTTGATTTGGGGCATATAAGCATCCGACTACAAAAGGTATCCCATCAAGGCATCCATTTAGGAGTACATAACAGTGTTAATTTTTGATTTGTTGATTTGTGAGGGGACCCCGGCACGCACCCATACTGTTGCCCCATGGGCGTAGGCGAAATAGGAAGTAGAAAAAAATTGATTCCTCCACCTCCCAGGACATTCCAGGTAAGTACATTGTAACTATTAGATATTGTGCTCATCATATAGATTGCACATAGTGAAAGGCATATTGCTCATGTATTGAGGCTCTGCATTCCATACAGTAATTACTGGTGGCAGAGACAGAACAGTTAACAAATGCCCAAAATACGTGGTCCCGCGAAAAAATTTTCTTCGACCACTTAACTTCTCACAGCATAATGTTAAAATTAGAGAGAACCATGGGCCTATGCTTATGGGAAGCATTGTACAACCTTAGGACGGTCAGTTCAAGAAAAATTTAAATATAGTCAATGATGAGCCCAGACCTGGGACCCCAGTGTAAAAGGATGGTGATTCGGTGTGTAATCATAAAGGAAAAGATGGTGCCACATATCTGGGCCTTTGTATGGAATTCAGCAGGTCAGGATGCGGGTGGGTTAGTCATAGAGATTATTACTGGGTTTGTTTGAGGGTTGCGTACATAGCTCTATGTACCCCATGAATGCGAAAGGATGAGAAACCTCTCCAATCCATGATAGAGATTGTACTGCTCAGAAGGGTGTGCGTGGGAGTATATGTATACTTACACCAATTACTCCAGCAAGTCATTTGCTGTCTGCGGAGTTACTGCGGGAAATAGAGCCATGCTGCCGTCTGTGTCAGTGTCCGAGGCACTGTAT
Source organism: Pleurodeles waltl (assembly GCF_031143425.1). Classification (NCBI taxonomy): domain Eukaryota; kingdom Metazoa; phylum Chordata; class Amphibia; order Caudata; family Salamandridae; genus Pleurodeles; species Pleurodeles waltl. The sequence goes on along the minus strand of NC_090446.1, from coordinate 62,795,573 downwards.
CAGTAAGTGCTGGAGGTGAAGTGGTGATCGGGGTCACGTACTGCTGTAGCGTGGGCTCTCATTATCCTAAATGAGACTACTGGATTTCTAGGTAGCAGGGTCGTTCCTGGTGTGGGGGACTGAGTCTTACCCACTGAGAAGGACCTCTGTCACCTTCAATCCGGTTTTGCTCCGGCTAACTAGCAGTGCCTCATCTCTCCCAAGGGGGAGGGATGATTGGGCAGCCGAGCGCATGACATCTTTAGAACTTCTCAGGGAAGTCGTGGTCAATGTACCAGATTGTATCCTTGACTGAAGCACAGAGTGAGCAAGAATGTGTTATTGAGAACTCCAGTGCTGAAGTAGGCTAAACAGTGTGATATAAAAAATAAAACAAGTCCGTAGAACTGGCTATTTCAAAAATAACAGTACGAAGCTGAATAAAATGCACTTAGAGCAAAGTGCACAGAGGCCCGATACTACGAGCAAAGGAATAAAATACATCCAGGGCAAAGTGCACAAAGGCCTAACGCCTGAAGCAAACGCGCAAAGGATACACAAAAATGACCACACTACACTGCTGTTGATGAGTGAATAGCCTCCCGTTGGCACTCGAGGGCTTGTTGAGGAGTTGGAGCTCCCCCAGTGTGGGTCCTGGAAGGTCCATTCCTGTGTTGCCCGAGGTGGACACTGTGGTTTGCTGGTGAGGAACATTGCTGAGTGTGTCCGCGGGAATCTGGGAAATGAAGATCCAGCCAGTCTTGAGTCGCTGCTGCAGTCTCGAAGAAGTGTGATCATTGTTAAATTAAAGCATAGTTACGGCCAATATTGCGTAAGCGTTGTTTTATGGCTCGGAATGAAAAAAGTTGTCGCTGGACGGCCAGAGCAAAATCAGGAAATAACAATACTTTTGTTCTATGGTTAGTGGTGTGTTATCTCGGCAGCTTGGAGCAGGTGGTCTCTATCTGTAAAGTTGAGATTCCTTGCCACTATCTGGCTCGGGGTGCACCTAGGACTAGTTTTCGTTGGCACTCGGTGCACCCTTTCCACCATGCAGAAATCCGACAGGCCTGTTGGAGCCACTGCAGATCAGAGCCAGGTCTCTATGAACTGGGTGGTCTGTGGGCCATCCATGCCCTCAGGTAACCTCCTACAATTTGGATATTATTTCTGCGCACCTGGCCCTCTGAATCCTCCGCACGACCCTGAAGCTGTTCCATCTGTCTGTACAGTTTGTTCAGCAAGCTTGGGTGTCAATATGGAGAGGGGCTACTCGGTACTTTTAACTCTGTCTGTCACTTTTCTATAGTCATCTTTAGGAAGAGTAATGTCTGTAGTGATGGCGCCGGGTTGTTGTTATACTTGTATTCTGGATTCACGTATTTCTTGCAATATAATGTCTAGCTTGTCCATAGGGGTGGTAACACAGCGGGAGGCAGGTAACCCATAGACATCTTGGTGGAAGAGCCCTCAAAAGGTGGCGAGAGTGAGCAAGAGCGCGTATCTAGTTTTATTAGACCAGGTTTAGTGCACCCCATTTTCTGGACTTTCGGTGATAGCCCGCAGCCTCAGATTATTTTGGGGTTTCAACCAGTTTGGGCAGAGGATGACAACAGTATTGAAAGTCAAGGATTTGCAATTGTGAAGGGCCTTTTGCCTGGGAGCGGTCATCGAGTCAGGAAAGGATCGCAATTGGTTGCATATGTTGTGCGATTCTCAGTTCGAGTAAGTGTTCCCCGTGAAATAAGTGGAGGATTTTGGCTACACTGTATTTACTGCCAATTGGTCAGTATTGCAATTGTGTTGAAGTGTCTGATTGTGATTGTTTTACTTCCTTCAATGTTTTCAAGTCTTCTTGTGCCGTCACCAACCAGTCACCAATCAGTCACCAACCAGTCTTGTCAGTTCTTCTTACTACGTGTAGGAGGCACCTTGCAGCGGTAAACTTAAGTCAGAGTCTCTCCTCAGGTAGGCAATAAGTGAATCTAATTGTGGACTAGGCCGGTGAGAGGCTCAAGCAGCGTGGACCCCATCCCAGAGCTGAGGGAGGCCCCCGGTCGCCGTGCACGTAGGGAGACCAAAACCAGAGCAGATACGTGGACCACAAAGAAGCACTGATCCAGAAAGTGGTCTCTAGCTGTGTTGGGTTGGACCCACACAGCACTGAGCAATTTTGCAAGGGGGGCATCACATCCCAAAGTGCCAGAACCACAGCTCCCAAGTCCGGCTGGCTGAAGAGTCATTGGGCGGCCAGGTACGCAGCAGCCACACAGGTCTGCAATCTCCAGATCTAGCTTTGCGTGAAGTGGAGAGGCACTCAGGCACCGTGCAGCGGCAGCCTGGTACCCACCAATTTTCCAAATGGCTGGTTCCTCACTTACTCAGCCCGATCCAGGTAGGCCTCAGATCGATCAAGTGCAGGACTCCTTGGGCTGCAGCGCAGTCGCTATTCTTTTACTAATTTTCAGGAGCTGGCGATCGCAGCAGGCAGTGAAGGGAGAGAAGCCTTTGGTGCGGCATATGTGTCGGATTCTTTTGTATTAGGCGGATGATTGTTAAGTTGTAGGTCCCTGGTCCTGGAGCTCTGCAAATATACGTCCGCCATCTTGGACGGCTAGACACGCCCAATGGAGTCCATCCTACTTGATTAGAATCCTCTTGGGGTGCAAGTGACTGCAAAGGTACAAGGGCAAACCACTAAGGGATGCACAGCGCATCCATCTTTTGTCTGTATAGGCAATTTTTATGTGGCCCCTCGCTCCCTAACTTACCTAGCCTAAGATGTCCTTCAGCCAATTTACATTCATGTTTAAATCTGTGCAACAGACAGAATACATCTCTTTGCCATGACAGTAATATCTTTCCGCAGAAACTATAGAGATTCTTACAGCACATACGCAGTCACTCCTATAGCAGTATGACTAAATGTGATTAGTGGCCTACCTGTCTTTTTGCAGGGTGGAGCCATTGAGCCAGGTCCATTCAGGCCTGCTTCCATTGATTTGCAGGCCGATCCAGAAGAAGCTTTTACTAGTTCCTTTGGCCTCTATGAAATTCTAAGAAAGAAACAGGTGTTATATTGAGCTGAGGGACTTGAAGAATGCCTTGGTTGACTTTTCCATAGGGCCTTCAGCATCTCACATAAATACACATATATGGCAGGGGCAATAGTAGATTCAGTATATAATCTGAAAAGTCTTGACGTTTAAAAGTTAAGTTCCTTACCTTAACCTTATCTTCCACCGTTCTGTACTAATGTAAACTCCTAGCCTACTATCACTTGTTAAATGTGAAACAAGGTGTAATTGAGACACTCAATGAGTATTTTGATGACAGTTTAGGAGTTGGTATGATTTTTCTACTGAGCAGCAGGAGTGACACTGAATCGAAATGGTAATTTGCCAGTTTTTGGTGTGTGAGGCATTGTTATTTTTTTAAAGTGTTGGACATTCAAGGCAGTTATGTTTGGTTTGTTATTACATTAATAAGATATTATGGTATGCAATGACATGCTCATTATAATTCTGTGTACTATAGCAATTAAAGGCATACTTATACTCTTCTTGCGCCGTTTAAGCATCATTTATTTTGACGTTAATACGGTGCAAACCTAACGCCATATTTATACTTTGGCACTAGACACGTGCAGCGTCAAAATATTGGTCTTAGCATCATTACTATAATGCATCAACCCACCTTGCATCAATGAGATGCAAGGTAGGCGTTCCCGTCCTAGGAATGACTATAACCCCCTGCTGCCACATCTATACTCCGGCGCAGAGACCACGTGCAAGGAGTAGGCGGGCCAAGGTAATGACACTAAGCCTGCTTAGCGTCATTATCTAATGCCTGGGTGAGACCAGTTGTTAGGCTGGCTGTGGACCCATTTCTATGGTCAACCACCATGGAATGGGCCCACAGATGTTCACCCCATGTCCCAGGAACACCCACACCAGAGGGACACCACAGGATGGTGGACCCCATCCCAGATAAGTAGAGGTAAGTATTTTTCATAATTAGCAGATGTGCCATTGGGGGCCCCTGGTATGGGGCCCTCAGACTGGCACTGGGTCTAATGGCCTTGCCCATGGGACACTGCTCCCCTATGGTGGCCAATGGGGTGGTGGGCATGACTCCTGTCTACACTTAGACAGGAGTCATGCTTGTACATCAGGAAATGACGTTAGGCTAGTTAGCAGCGTATATTTTGCTCTAACCAGCCTAAAGTCATTTCTGACTCACTAGCGCCATACTCCCTAACGCCATCCCTGCCCAGCTAGCATCTTTTCTCCAGACACTAGCCATGCCTTAGTGCCATCTTGCGTCATTGTAGAAATTTGGTGTTAAGATGGCCCTAAGGAATGGCGTTACCCGGAGTTAATATTTTTGCCGCAAAACTGCGTTCGCTCAGTTTTGCGGCAAAAAACAGAAATATGTGCCTTAGAGTTTTGTATTGTGGTGTTACATGTTCTTGTCTGCAAAAATTTGTATTCTATCCACGCATGACCAATATATAAATAATTCCTGACAGAAATGGCACATTCTATGTGTGAAAATATGTCTTATGCCCTAAAGAGTGTTTGGTGCGGATGGGACAAAAGGTTAATTTGTGAACCTAATTTTTTTTATTTCCTGTATTTTAAGGTTTTGTTCAGCAACCACTATTGCCTTTTTTTCAAGAAATGTGACTGTTTTTATCAATGTGCACCTCTCAGAATAGTGGCATTGAGCTTCATTTTGATTTTTCTTTCTTCGATACAAAAAACATTTAGACTTACATGGCTTAATTAAATTAACGTTCTTACATGAGATGTTTCTGATCATCAATTGAGAGGTGTATATTTTATTGGTCAGCATACCACTTTTCTGATGTACTTCAGTTGAAGCTGGAGCGAATCCCACATGCCCCTGTTCACTGCTTGGTAGTGATAACAGTGGGTCAGGGAGCTGCCACTTGTCCTTGTCCCATTCAACCTCATTATTTTTGGAGGTTGAAGCAGGACAGGGACAGCTGATAGCTGGAACATTGTGAAAAATTCCATGCATTATTGAATCTTAACTCCTCCTTGGAAATATATACTGTCCAGGTTTCCAATATCTGAATACCTTTGTGCCCCAAGCCAGCTCGAGTCACTGTCACCCACTCACAGACTTTCAAATTTGAACAAAAGTATGACCATTTGACTGTGATCCATGCCAATCTACAGTTCACACCTTCAACTAAGGACTATCCATTGTAACATCAATCTGCTGTACCTAGTTCAGCTACTGACATATTTCTGCCTATCTAAAGTTCAATCAAGGTTAATCATTCATCAACTAGCAGCCTCACAAGCACTGCAGTCGACTCTAAGTTACTTTAGACCAGAGAATTATATTGCATGATATTGTGGATGAATAGCTACTGTCCTTTGTACTGGGAGAAGATTTATTGTGGTGTGACAGACTGCGCATGGTTGTATGGTGCCTGGTGGGATGGTAGTTCTCATGGCAGAATGTTCAGGATAAGTAGTACGCAAGGGCCATGGGGATGCTTCTTAATGTGGCAAATCTTTGCCAGTGGTTTGGCCATTCACGCTGTCTCTGTCCATCTGGCTGTCTTCAAGGATACTCTTGGCAAAAAATGTTCCCCACAATTGTTTGATATAGTCCCAATTAATATCTCCAGCAGACTCAATCAGGTTCGCACTTTCAAATAATATTTGTCAGAGGTGCAAATGGGGAGTCTATAGACCCAGCTGTGTGTAGGTATCACATACATCATGTCACATTGGGCCCACTTGACCACTGGGAAGATATCTTGGTCAGTTTGTCAGCGGTCGGCACACACAACGGGCATGATGAAGCCTCTTCTTTGGTTGACACTTAAGGCTCGTATTCTATCTCAGCAACTACTACTTCACTATTTGGTCTTTGATACTTTGTTCAGTATCCAGTTATCTGCCCCATTCCACAACGGACTGCAATGTTGCGGGGTGGAGCAGCTTCTTCTTACATATGTTGTACATACAGACTGATTTGTGAATACTGAGATGTTTTCATGCCGGTGCAGCTTGTAGGGGTGCGTTAGCCACACTGAGCAGCTCTCGAAAGCAGAATATCCACTGAAGACAAGGGTTTCCAGCATCTCCAAGAGACTTACTTAAAATTACACTTAGGCACAGTCATGTCATGGTGATGTAGTGCACATGACATCAAGTGCATGCATACTAGGTCACATGCACATGCCACACATAATGTGACATACATAATAAATAGGCAATAAAAAATCTTTAAAATGATCACCATTTGAATCATCCGAACTTTACACCCTCCTGCCTAACTGGGCCACATAACAGGATGCCATACATGGGATCACATGTGCAAAGCTCAATATCACCCAATAGACTTTATCTAAGATGTGCCCCTCAGAACCTGGAGCCCACTGTACAATTTGTCCCTGAGGATGAACTAGAGGGTCACAGACGCAGCATTAATTCCTTTATGTCAGTATCTGTAGTATCAAGAACTGAGTGGCTGAATGTCAGGAAAATAAGTAGGTGCAGTGTAGGGCTTCTCTATGTACGGTCCTGACTTTGTAGCCATCATAACAAAAGTGACTACACTGCATGTTTCCCCGTCAAGAAACTAGGTACACAAAATAGGACATTTCCATCACACCAAAGTTAATAGTTAATAGACATAAGAACTATGTTGAATTTCTTAAAGGCTGGAGTTACATTCAGTTGGAGTAATCAGCAGGTCTACTAAGAGAAAACTACAGAATAGATCCTTCTTGGGGCATTTGCCCAACTAAACCTATTTAGACAACTACACAGGGTCAACCATGCACAATCAAATCAACTCTTACTCAACCACCCAGAAGCAAAGCAGGGATATCAAACACTAATCAAATAATACAATACTGTGTCATACCGTAAGCTCAAATTCTGGATCACGCCCACAGTTATAGCTGGTACTAAATACCTAACACATATAAGATATGGCCAACTAGGAACTGGATATCTTCTAATGCCAGGGATACTGTCAAGTTGTTCTCTCTGGGATTTCCCTTTCCTAAGTTCAGTGGAATTCTTGTGCCATGGGTACGCGCACTGGCAGGTTACTATGCTGATGATTTTTCAATTGAAACATTCATTCACAGTATGAAATATCAAAGACTTCTGACTATACCTGATTCCACAAATGGGCATCTGGACGTATGAGTGATAGACAACTAGTACTGGGCACAGTAACCACCTACAACAGGAAATGAGAGTGCTACTTTGTAGTACAATCCACCAACTGCTCTGATGGCCATAGTGAGGACCTATATGAATGGCCAACTTACTACTCTGCACCTGCCATTCTTTTTTCAAGAGTAGTTCAGGGTATCATACCACTCCTAGTATTCACTTGCAAGCTGCTCAGGATAAGCCTAATACTCTCCTGTTCTACTCTTGTGTTCTCCTTCAATTGTATTCCATTTTTCCATGACCAGGGACATTGGTGTAGCAAGGACGCCAGGGGCCCTAATCCAAGCAAGTAGGGAGGTAACCCTATGCCCTGGTTGAGTACTTTAATGCAGCCATCATTATGATGCAGAGTACTCCTCAGACCCTGGGCCCCGGAGGATAACTATGGGTAACCCCACCCTGTAGTTTATCTGCAGAACTGATACTTAAAGAGACAACAGGAGTATGCACCCCCTTTCCTTCCTTATGGCAACATACAAAGCAGGGATCTGGTCTCTGAATGTACGTGCGCTCTCTTATCAGTGTAAGGCCTCTATGACCAAATTACTCAAATTGTCGTTTTATTACTTTTTATAGCAGGACAAGCATCTGAAACTGCACCAGACTTGGGGGGTCATTCCGACCCTGGCGGTCATGGACCGCCAGGGCCGGGGACTGCGGATGTACCGCCAACAGGTTGGCGGTGCATCCAGGCCAATTCTGACCGCGGCGGTAAAGCCGCGGTCAGAAAAGGGAAACCGGCGGTTTCCCGCCGGTTTTCCCCTGGCCTGAAGAATCCTCCATGGCGGCGCTGCAGGCAGCGCCGCCATGGGGATTCCGACCCCCTTCCCGCCAGCCTGGTTCTGCCAGTTTTGACCGCCAGAACCAGGCTGGCGGGAACGGGTGTCGTGGGGCCCCTGTGGGCCCCTGCAGTGCCCATGCCAATGGCATGGGCACTGCAGGGGCCCCCTAACAGGGCCCCATTTGGATTTTCAGTATTTGCTTGGCAGACACTGAAAATCGCGACGGGTGCAACTGCACCCGTCGCACACCAGCAACTCCGCCGGCTCCATCCGGAGCCGGCTTCCTCGTTGCTGGTGCTTTCCGGCTGGGCGGGCGGCCTTTTGGCGGTCGCCCGCCAGCCCAGCGGGAAAGTCAGAATGACCGCCGCAGTCTTTTGACCGCGGTACGGTCTTCTGGCGGTTCCCGCCAGGCCGGCGGCTTCCGCCGCCGGCGTGGGTCACAATGACCCCCTTGGTGTTGGGGTAGTCCAGCAACAGGATGTAGACGAGTAGAGGAAACATATCCTCAAAGTTGCTACTGAGTGGAGAGCAGTGGCTATAACATGTTAAAGATAGATGTTATTAACATGTAGGATTCAGCGGCAGGAAAGGCCACCAGATCCTAGGTACTCATGCATATGTACTACACATGACTAAAAACATGTCAACATGATTGATATGTTTATAGGTTTATAATTTCAAGTGTCTCAGTAATTCTAAATTAATTTAGGATCTTAGGGGGTAGGCAGGCAACATAACCAATGAAACTCATTGAGAATCACATAGACAGGCTACTCGTGAAGTAAAAACGATTAGGAGTTACATGGACGTCCCTTGGATGTCGCCAGGGGTCACAGCTGCGACCCCTGGGTTGCCTTTTGTGACCCCTGGCACTCTTTTTGTGACCCCTGACCTCAGAGGTGGCAAATTCAGTGCCAAGAACACGAGGACAGCTCCTCCTTATGGATGTCAGTCGGAGCTCCACTCTTTGTTTTCTGTCAATTTTTATGACACTAATAGTGAATAACAATATATTATTCACTATTAGTGTGAGAAAAATGGAGTACATTTAGCTGGAATATGTCCATCTATGGCAGCTGAGTTAAGTGAAAAATGCTTTTAAGTGTAAGTTGTGTGTGTGCTTGTGGTTGAGAGAGTGTGTTTATGTGCGAGAGAGTGTGTGCAAGTGTGAATTTGTGTGCATGTGTAAGTTTGTTAGTGTGAGTGAAAGTGGGAATTGACTTCCATGGAGTTAGACAGGAAACACAATTTGCAATGTTATCATCACACACTTGCACGTTTCTACAACATCACTGAGGAAAGAACTGTGTCCGTGCATGATACTTAACCATTTCTTCCTCGTCGTCAATGAGTAATAGATGAGATTGGCGGGAGACGCAGTATTCCTCACTGGAGGTCCAGGATTTTAATTCCTCAGAGATGAAATAACATCCTTCTCGAAAAACCATCCAGTTGTAAGGGCACATCACACATATGGATTCTAATGGGAAGAAACAGCAGCATTATTGGATCTGAACACCTTCCTTGACTATTGTGTAAGAGATTATTGTATATATTGGAGGCTCTGGCCAAGTTGATAGGGTCGAGCATAGATGGTGATTTAATGGAGATGGTGGACACTAAGCAGACAATGGGAAGGCATTTAGGGGCAGATTTAAGAGCCCATGGTGCCTCCTTGCACCACATTAGCGTAGTTTTTTTTTTTACGCTAATGTGGCCCATCAAGGCCAAAATCACCGACCCAAGGGGCATATTAGTACTATTTTTGCACCAAATTTACATCATTTTGTTTTACACAAAGTCAGCGCGAACTTAACTCCATATTTATATTTTGATTCTAGACCATTCTAGTGTCACAATATTGGAGTTAAAGTCATTTTTTGGATGCGTGAAACCACCTTGCATCAATGAGATGCAAGTTAGGCATTCCCGTCTAAAAAATGACTCAAAGCCCCTATCGCCTTATTTATCCTCCTATGCAAAAAAAGTGCGCGGGGAGGCGGGCCTAAATAGAGGCACTATGCCTGATTAGTGCCATTTTTTAACGCCGGGGTCAGGGCAGGCGTTTGGGAATCTGTGGACCCATTTTCATGGCCCATACCAAGCCCTAGGAACACCCCCCACCCACACCAGTGGGACACCAGAGGATGGGGTACCCCATCCAAGGTAAGTAGGGTAAGTAGAGGTAAGTATTTACATTTTTTTCAAAGTGCCATTCTGGGCCCTGAAATGGGCCTCCCTATGTAGCATTGGGTGTAATGGCCATGTCCAGGGGACCCTTGTCCCCTGTGCTGGCCAACGGGGTGGTGAGCATGACTCCTGTCTTTTACAAGACAGGAGTCATGTGGTTTGGATGATTTTGCATCAGGAAATGAGACTAGACTGGTTTAAGGTAGCCTAGTGTTGTTTTTTTGGTCCAAAACCCCCTTCCTCCATGCCGCCACCCCCACCCGGCTATTGTCATTTTTCCAGACGCTAGCCAATTCTTTGCGCCGGCTTACGGGATTCCATAAATTTGGTGCCCGGCTGGCGCTCTCGAATGACATGCATGCATTGCACCACTTTTCAACCCTTTGCGCTACATTATGCTGGCGCCAGGCATAATATATGCCAAGGGGGTGTTCCTCTGTTAGGGGGGCAGAAAAAATGGTGCAAATAAATCTAAGAGAGCTCAGAGCAGGCATTAAAAGGAGGAATGCCATTGTTCACAATGGGCCTCAATGGGCTTTGCAGGATTAGCCTCAAACGTTTTGAGGCTAACCATGCAAAGCTCCAAACTAGCAGCAAAAATGTTGATACTAGTTCCCTAACTACCGCCATGGTGCGCCGTATATTAGATATGGCACACATAAAGTGGCGTTAGGGAGGTGCAAGAAAAGTTGCGCTGCACTGGGTGCAGATCCGCTTTTCTTAAATCTGAGCCTTATTGTTCTTGAGACATCTCACAGGATTCCATTCTAAATCTCAAAATAGACATTTTAAATTCTCCAGTCATCCTGCATCACTTCTTTACTCTAAAAATAAGCAACAAATATCCAGCAACAATATACATGTGAGGGGACACAGCAGTAACAGAATGTCTGTGGTTCTGCCGGGAATGGGGGATATTGCTCCATCCCCCTGGTGGAGGAACTCCCAACCAAATGTATAAATGACAGCCAAGCTGGAGGTCATATATAAAGCTTTGGCAGGAACCGCCATCACTGCAGTTCCTGTCAACGCATTTTGCTCTTTGGTGCAAGGCTCCAGCTATATGTCGGAGCTTTGCACTAAACAATTTTCTTTTTTATTTTCAAAAACAAAATCCTGAAAAGTGATTTCCTTTTTGAAAATAATAAAGAAAATCCACCCTTCACTATGGGTGTCATCTCTCATGATGAAAGGGGCAATGTCCTGAGTTTGCCTGGTGGTGATGGACAATAAAAAGATTGCGATATATTTGCCCATCCTAATTGGGAGGGCAGACATATAGACATTTCTACAATGACTCTTTTTCCGTCATGCTGTCGGAGTGATTTCACTATGCATACTCTGCTACTTTTGGGACAGAGTATGCTTACTGCCAAGATATAAACTAGGCCCTTTGTTTGTTACCAGTAACTAGTACATATTTCAAACCATTCAAATTGAGGTAACAACATATTGACTGTCAATCTCTACCCTATCCCACTGCTCTTGGTTGGCCAACAGTGGCCTGGACAGTTGTGAGGTTCCCCCACAATCCTTCTCTCAGCAGCACAGTCCCTACTTGGTCAATACTTCTTTGTCTAGCAGATTATCCTAACACCAACCATCAAATGTCTTTTTTACTTATCCACTCCATTCTTAGCAGGTGTAGCCTCCTGTTCCACCTTAATTCTTCAACCACATTGCCTTTGTTGTGGGGGAGGTGTAACCCTTTGCCAGCCTTTCCCAACAAAGACTACAGGACAATTCCATGTGCTCTTTATCCTCTCTGAATCAATTTATTTCTGTCAATAAAGCATGTATACTATATATATATGCACCACTTCCCCTCTTATTCATCATTTTAGCTGATGATTATACTCCTGCCTTCCCTGTCTACTTACGTCCCTTTTCTATTGGTTCGGATGGTCTGAAGGTGATGATTTGTCCTCTAAATTCTTCTTTAGAGATGCACTTGAGCTCAATGGTTTGTCTAGAACTGATCATTAAGAGGGGCACACATAGCTGATGGGGCCACCAATTATGGGCAAACAAGCGAAATGTTTCTACACATGTGTACATGACTGTACATATGTGTGTATGTATTTCTTGTCCCCTTTCTTTTCAACCACTCATTTATTCATCCACCACTCAGTCATTTATTTTCCTCTTCCTTTTCTATTCTGTCAATCCTCCTTCAATTCTTTTTCTCTTCTCATTTTCTCTACATATGGTGTTTCCTTTCTGTTTCTTATCCTACAGACTCACCTCCTCCTTCAGACGTAGTTAAATAGCTCCAGTCCAAGTTTTATTTATCTTTGCCTATGATATGTGCTGATAGGGCATAAGATGGGGCCAGGAGGAATGCAACTGGGGCCAGGATACTATTGGCTCCACATTGGTGACACCACTGCTTGAGTTATGAAGTTAATGTTGAACATGCTCCTGTTTGTTCTAGAGATGGGAGAGCGAACAAACCAACAGGGTGAGCTGAGACAGAGGCAAGCCAATGTTCTGGCTTGGCTCTTAGAGCCCATACACAAGCAAGCCCTGAAAATATTTCCCACATAGATCATACAAAAAGCATCACATAAAATAAGATAAAAACTCTTAAAAATGAAAAAAAGTGCATTTCTTTAACATGAGAAGATTTTAAATTAATACGTCACATTATTGCATTACATTGAGAAGTACTTATCAAAAGTGATAGTTTTTAAACATGAACTAAAAACTATTCCTTCCTTCCCCCCACACTGGCCACAATGTCTTAGTGAAGTAGGAGGCAAGCCAATTGTCATGTGAACTCTTTATAGATGGAGCATCATTGTAGTCTAATAAATCAGACACTATAAGCTTTTGTACAGCTGTTCTTCCAATCTCATGTATCTGAATGTGTTTTCCTGTGCAATAGTGAAGAAAAAGGGGGTCCGGTATAATAAAATATTTGCCTATGGTCACACAATTTGGTTAAGCAGGGAATCCACAATTAATTCCGGTTTTCTGGTTTCACTTTGTACAAATCAGCCACTAAATTGGTAACTAGTTGTCTCCCCTTTTTTCATAATGCTTTTCCCCCGCCTTTTTTGGCATGAGGGTAGAGCAAGGATAGCAAACAGAAGCCACAGAAAAGCTCGGCCCATTATAGGCTCAAGGTTCCAATGGGACCTCAAGCAGTCCCAGAACCAGGCTTCAGGGTCCAGTCTGGCTCAAGCTTTCAGGGGCTAGCCCACCTCTGGTGTGTCCCAGCAATAACATTGCTGCCCATTTTCTCACCATTTAAAT